>NW_026521803.1:6250000-7500000 GCF_021234435.1 Artibeus jamaicensis
ATTGTCTTCCATACTGATATTTATCATAGTAATAAGTACTATCACCTACTAAGTACAACAAACCAAGTAACTGGAATGAGGGTTGATACTTCTGCCTCTTTCACCTCCTATATCCAATCTATCATCAAGACCTATCAATTAAATAACTCTATCCACTGGTATCCCTCTCCATTTCCACCAACTAATTCAAGCTATGATGATTTCCTACCTGCTCAAAGCAACAACTTCCTCACTAGCCCTGTCCCAACATTTTCTCTTGCCCCACACCCATTGTCCACACTGCAATAGTGATGTTTCAAACTGCAAATATAACTATGCTATCCCCCTGATTGAAACCATCAAAGGATTTTCCTATTCTCATACAATAATCATGAAATCCTTGATCCTTACTATGAGGCCCTGAATAATCTAGTTCCTACATATCTTACCAGACTTGTAGTGTGGCCCTCTACGCCTCACTGGCCTAAGTTCCTTAAATGCACATGCTCCCTCCCACCTCAGGACCTGTGTACATATTGTTCCAGAGCTACAGAACTCTGTTATACACTGAATGTTTGTATGTCCCCCAAAAAGTCTTAAATTGACATTCTAATCCCAAATGTAAGAGGATTAGGAAATGAGGTAGAGCTCTCATAAATGGGATTAGTGACCTTATGAGAAGAGACATTAGAACTTGCTTATGCTTGCTCGCTCTCTCTCTCTCCTCTCCCTCTCCTATGTTAGGGCACAGCAGGAAGGTATATATCTGCCAACCTGGAATGTGGGTACTCACAAAACCCAAATCTGCCAGCACTTTGACCTTGGACTTCCTAACCTCTAGAACTGTGAGAAATAACTTACTGTTTGAACTTCCGCCAAGATGGATGCATAGGTGGAGATGCTATGCTTTCTCACACAACCAAGTTTAGACACAATGAAATATTAGCAACAGAAAACACAGACAAAATACAGAAAATTAAACTTTTCGGAAGTCTGATAACAATGAATTCTTCAGCCTGACTGGTAAGAGGGGCGAAGCCAGCAGCTGGCAGAGCGGGGTTGCATAGGAAAATGGTCACACGGACTCAGGCGCCCAGTTCCCAGGCGGGCAGATCCTAGGTGTGAGGTTGCAACAGGTGGATCCAGTGAGTGACCCAGTGAGCAATGGGTGGACCCAGCAAGGGAGCAGGGCAGCAGGTTGACTGTGGTCACACATTCATGTGCAGATAGACCAACGAAGGAGTGAGCAGTGAGACAGACCGAGCAGGCCCCAGTGGTGGGAAGCAGCAGAGGGGGCCACTATTTCCCCGCTCTGACCCCGCCCCCACATGCAGCATCACAACCCAGCGACCTGGGGGGCCCCGCCCTGGTGAACACCTAAGGCTCCGCTCCTCATACTTAATGGGCGCAAACAGACCAAAAATGGCTCAAGCAGTTCTCAAAGCCCCAGAGCCCATAACTCTAAGTGACAAAGACACAGCAAAACTTTCAGATGCACAGTTCAAAACACTGGTGATCAGAATGCTCACAGAACTGGTTGATTTTAGTCACAAATTAGAGGAACATATGAAGGCTAAACTAATTGAAATGAAGGAAATTGCACAGGAAACCAATAGTGATGAAGAGGACACTGGGACTCAAATCAAGGGAGTGAACCAGAAGGAAAAAAATAATGGCCAAACAGAAAAATATGAAGAAACAAGAATTCAAAAAAATAAGAAGAGACTTAGGAACCTCCAGAACATCTTTAAACGTTCCAACATCTGAATTATAGGGGTACCATAAGGGAGAAAGGAACAGCCACCAGTGGAAAACTTATTTGAACAAATAATAAAGGAGAATTTCCCCAATCTGGCAAAGGAAATAGACTTCCAGGAAATCCAGGAAGCTCAGCGAGTACTAAAGAAGTTGGACCCAAGAAGGAACACACCAAGGCATATCATCATTATATTAGCCAAGATTAAAATCAAGGAGAAAATCCTAGAAGCAGCAAGAGATAAGGGGACAGTCACCTACAAAGGAGTTCCCATCAGACTGTCAGATGATTTCTCAAAAGGGAACTTACAGGCAAGAAGGGACTGAAAAGTATTCCAAGTCATGAAAACCAAAGACCTACAACCAAGATTGCTCTATCCAGCAAAACTTGCATTTAGAATGGAAGGACAGATAAAGTGCTTCTCAGATAAGATCAAATTCAAGGAGTTCATCATCACCAAGCCCTTCTGATATGAAATGTTAAAGGGACTTATCTAAGAAAGAGAAGATAAAAAAGATGACAATAAAAGGACAGAAAACTCACAGTTATTAACAACCACACCTAAAACAAAAGCAAACTAAGAGGACAGCTAGATCAGGAGCAGAACCATAGAAATGAAGATCACATGGAGGGTAAGCAACAGGGGAGTGGGAGAAGGAGAAGGGGGGAGAAGGTACAGAAAATAAGTAGCATAGATGGTAGGTAGAAAATAGATGGGGGAGGGCAAGAATAGTATGGGAAATGTAGAACTAAAGAACTTGAGACATGTGGTCATAAACTAAAGGGGGGGAATGGTGGGGGAAGGGGTGTGCAGGATGGAGGGGAATGAAGGGGGGAAATAGAACAACTGTAATGGCATAATTAATAAAATATATTTTAAAAAAGAAATAACTTACTGATGTTATTGTTTGAGCCATTCAGACTGTGGTATTTGTTATAGCAACCTGAATTGACTAAGACACACTCCATTTTCTTTGTCTTCTTAACTCATACTTCTTTCTCAGATCTCAGCTCAAAAACCACCCTCTATGACTTGCAGGCCAAACCAAATCTGTTTATGAACCTCTAGTACTTTATATACTTTCTTTATAAGCACTTACTACAGTGTGTAATGATGAATGTACCATATTTTCAAACTATAAGATTCACTTCTCTTTTCCCCCAAATTTGGGAGGAATAATGATTGTTAATGCTGCTGTTTACATTTACATAAATGAAATATTATGCTATTTATGTTATTAAATATTTTACCACATTTTTTGCTTCAAAAAATTTTTTTCTATTTTCCTCCTCTAAAACCTAGTTGTATCTTATGGTCCAAAAAATATGGTAGATGGTTAATTGTTCAATATCTCTTTTTTCCATAAAATAAGTTTTATAGGGCAAAGACTCCTGTTTGTTCATTTCACCCCTGATAATTCACTCATTGCTTAACACATAAGAAGTACCCAATAAATATTCCTTTAATGGATGAATGGATAAAATGCATGAATGAAAAAAGCAGAAAAAGGTAATGAAACATTTTATATTATTGCTTTTATTCAAGTACCTATATTTTTTCCTCTTGACTTTATTGCACTTTGTTTGTGAATGTATAATTTGGGATTGCTGTTCAAATGTCATCAATTGTACATGAGAAAATATATCTACTATTTAAATTAAATTCTTAAGAATGATCACTTTTTATTTCCCTAACAGTTACAAACTGTCAAGTAAAATTGATAGTCTTGATAGTCCTTCTGGGAAAATTATTAGTAGATAAAGGAAAATAGAAACTAAGAATTGTTTGGAATACTCTCCAGGAATAATATATCAGCCCTGAGCATTATGCAGTGCAAAATACTATCAGCTTTACCTCTCCATAACTATTCTAGTCAAGTGTCTCACATATTTCATCTTAGACATTAATGATGTCCCAAAACACTCTCTAACCTAGAGATTGCTGGAAAGAGAGTGAGAAATGTTTCCAGTGGTAGATAGGTAGACAAGTACACCAGTCTAATGAAAACCAGACAAATATACAAATAATGTTGGGGGAGTAGGAGTGAATATTTTCTGACTCAGTCTCTCATCAGTTCCTCCTGTTTCTATCTTCTTAAAGGCAAATTTTGTAATACAATCTCCAACTACAGAGATATACAGGACGTTTATTCAGTCCATGTGATCTTAGACCCAGGGCATGCACCCTATTCAACTTACCAGCACTCACTGCTGCCCTTTGGTCAGCTCTACCTCTGCAGAATGAACATAATACCAAGACTCTAAGTCAGTGGTTTCATCACCACCAAATTTAATTTATAAAAACCCCAAGTGTTACCTCTTCCAGTGTACATGCTCCATACAATGTTTTGGACTCATATCCAAGTTGCATGGTAGGTCTCACTGAATCCCTAAACTGATATTCCCTTCCCTCCACCCTCTGCCACTTCTGTATATTTCTGAGCTAAAGGAGAAAAAAATAGAAAAACAGCCAGGCAGGAATCAATCACTGAGGCTCATATACCTTTCTCACATAACCCAGAATAGCAGTTACTGCCATCTCAAGGACTTGAATAAAGCCCTTCTCCTTAAGGTTAAGCATTGATTGGCCCTGAACTGAAGAGAAATTTACAAAGGGACGCTTCAAAATAGAAGTCTCAAAGGCATGCAGACAGGTGTGTGAGAACAAGACCAGCCAACTGTGCTATTTAAAATCTCTTCTGGGATCTCAGAATAAATAGTGCCCATGAGCTCCTAACACAGGGAATGAGTCTCACAGGGAGCATACTCTTGATACAATACAGGAAAAGAAAAGCTTTAGAGTCTCTTTTTTTGTTAAGTCATTCATGACTGCTTTAACACACTTAGCTATGTGCGCACACTGACACACAGAAACACACACACCTTCAGCCACCATAGCACATTTTTAATATCTCCATTGTATCACTGGACATAGTATCACATAATTATTTGTTTAAATATGTTTATTATGCGACTGGAAGATCTGTTAGGGCCTGAATGCATGTGATTTGACTTTATATCTCCATCACCATACTATAGTAAATGCTCACTGCTTGTTCAATAAGTAAATAAAAGAATTCAGGACGCTGTCAGTATTAATCAATTAAAGCCTTACTTTTTAATATAATAACTAAGATTGTTCAGCCAATTTACTCTTTTTATTTGTAATGGTTTCCTGTTTACAGAAGTAACCATTTTCAATTATGCAATATTAAATAGACACAAAGCTGTACAAAGACTACACAATAAACATTACGGTGCCTCTTTATTTAAGAAACAAAACATTACTAATACAGCTGGAAAGTTCCCTGCATCCTCCTTCCTTACCTCTATCCATTTTCACCCAGAGGTAACACTATCTTAAATCTGTAATCATTTCAAGAGGAAAATCAGGTGCTTTAAATAAACATAAATATGAGTGTCATTTCTTATATCAGCATGCAGAGATGTGCCTTACACAAAAATTTAAGATATGATTGCATCTATTATCTAAAATTGCAAAAATAAAAACAGCCCTGGCTGGTATGGTTCAGTTGATTGATCGCAGGCTGTGAACCAAAGGGCCACAGTTTGATTCCCATTCAGGGCACATGCCTGGGTTGCAGGCCCGGTCCCCAGTGGGGGCCATGTGAGAGGCAACCGCACATTGATCTTTCTCTCCCTCTCTCTCTCCTTCCCTTCCCCTCTCTCTAAAAATAAAAAAAGAAATAAAATATTTTTTAAATACAATAGTGATTTGAAATAGAAACCAAGAGACATATATCCAGCCAGTCTATATGCAGTCCTCATCATAAGGGAAAACTTTTTTTCTTTATTCTTTTTTCTTTCTATTTTACTGTATCTCTGGGGAGGGGGGGATGGGTGTTAGCTGAACTTCCTGTGGTAATTATTTCACAATATATGTAAATCAAACCATATGCTATATACCTTAAACTTATGCAGTGATGTTTGGCAGTTATTTCCCAGTAAAGATTTAAAAAATCCATCCGTGTTCTCTGCTTGCCTTCAGAGTAAAATCCAATATTCTTAACCTTTCATAATTTGGCCCAGGCCCAATCTTTTGACCCTCATCTCATCTCATTACTTTCACACAAGTACCCCCTGCTTATGCCAAACTACTTGAAGGCTCTTTAAAATATGCCAAACTGTTTCAAGCTTCTATGTCTTTCTACCTTCTAATTCTATAACCATGTGAAAAACCCCAACATTCCCTTCAAAATTCTGCTGGTCTCTTTCATCCTTGAAGTTTCTAAAGCTCCTCACTTCCAAGCAGAAAATAACAGAAGTATTCCAATACCCTGGGTAGGGCAGGAGAACAGGACAGGAGAGAGGGCCACCCAGGAGGCTCAGTTCAGAGAAAGTATATGAAAAAGTGTTCCATGAAAAGCAGAGTAAACTACACAAAAAGATAGAATTAGGTAAAAATCAATAGGTTGGAAATGGGAGGAGCCAGCAGATAACTAATATCTTTTTTAAAAAAAGAGTAAGAACAGAGTCTAAATTAAATAGCTGTGCCAACTTGGGGGGGGTGACTATTCAAATTATATATTTCTATTGGTCTCCCTCTTTGTTCTATTTGCTTGTCTGAGAAAGAGACCATGTCTTATTTATCTGTAACCCACACTGCCCCTAAGCCATGCCAATGGAAGAATAAAAATAGGGTGAAATTAATAGTCAAAATTAGTATTTTTTTACTCTGTCCCTACATACTCTTTGGGGATCCTCCAAATCCCTTCAAATTCCTCTAACTCAGGAATCCCCTCAGTCAATACTCAGTCCTATCAGTTACCATATATTCTCCACCATTTTCCTTCCCTTTAGAATATGTCCCCCCTCAAGGAGTGGTGCCTTCTGTGACTGTTACATCCCTCCCATGAAGCTGTTGACAGCACCAGCACCGTTCAGTGACACTATCACACAGATTATCTTTAGAACCCACCAGAGAAATGCCAATGTCCTTGACCATGCATCAATCCAGTTACAGCTTCCTGCTGGCCAAGCCCTCTGCCCAAGCCTCAGCATTTGCTTTGGGCTTTGTCCAGTGAGCTCCCAAAATGAAAAGAACTAAACTATTCATTACCTTTTGCTTTACAGAGACAATATTTCTGTGAGTTCTGATTCTAGGTCTTTTGTGACTCCCTGACCTCTTTTTGAGAACCCAAACCCACAAAGGGTCAAATAGAAGCCAAATGAGTCTTAGACATCCCCCTCTCCTCAGAATAGCCTTTCTCACATGAGGTTTCATGAGCCTTGACAATACTCTACCATTCAGTCTAAAATCTCTTCCATGCCTCTTTGAGTCCCTAGTGTTTAGCACATACCTAGCACCTCAGTATGTGCTCAATAAATGTTTGCTAAATTAATAAGAAAATATTTTTCAAAGTGAAAAATTAAGATGGTTGTATTTCTTCAAAGAAAATATACAAATGGCAGATAAGCATATTGCAAAGATTCTTGCCCTGACTGGTGTGCATCAGTTGGTCAGATGTCATACCTCAAAGTGAAAGGTCATCAGTTCAACTCCTGGTCAGGGCACATGCTTGTGTTGCAGGCGAGGTCCCTGGTTGGGGGCATGTGAGAGACAACGAATCGATATTTCTCTCACACATCAATGTTTCTCTCACTCTCTTTCTCCTTCTCCGTACCTCTCTGAAAATAAATAAATAAAATCTTTTAAAAATAGATTTTCAACACTAGTAGTGGTTATGGAAAAGCAAATCAAAACCACATTGAGGAACTACATTCACAAGGATGGCTATGACCAAAAACATGAACGACAGTAACAATTGATGAGAATGTGGAGAAATTAGAACTCTCATATGTTGCTCATGAGAATGTGAAGTGTTGCCACCTTTTACTATGGAAAACAGTTTTGCTCTTCCTCAAAAAGTTAAACATAGAAGTACCATATGAACCAGCAATTCCACTCCCAAGAGGACTGAAAACATGCATTCATACAAAAACTTGTAGTACCTTAATGTTCATAGCAGCATTATTCATAATAGGCAGAGTGAAAACAAGCCAGATGTCCGTCAACTGATAAATGGATAAACAAAATTTGGTATATCTATAAAAAAAAGTACTTCTACATGCTACAATACAAAATTTGAAATCCCATGCTAAGTTAAAGAAGCCAGACACAAAAGACCATACATTGTATGTTTTCGCTTATATGAAATGTTAAAAATAGGCAAATATAGAGATAAAAGTGATGGTTGGGGGGGCTGGGGAAAGGCGGTAGGCAATGACGGGTATTTTTTATTTTATTCTATTTTTTAAAAGATTTTATTAATTTATCTATCTATTTATTTATTTATTAGAGAGAAGGGAAGGGAAGTAGAAAGAGAGGGAGATAACCTTCGATGTGTGGTTGCCCCTCAGGTGCCCCCAAATGGGAACCTGGCCCACAACCCAAGCGTGTGCCCTGAATGGGAATCAAACCGGTGACTCTTTGGTTCACAGGCCCATGCTCAATTCACTAAGCTACACCAGACAGGGCTATTTTATTTTTATTTTTTAATGTTGTTACAGTTATTACAACTTTTTCCCCCTTTCCCTACCTCCACCCAGTCCACCCTCTCTCCTCCCTAAGCTGATCCCATATTGTTGTTTGTATATAAATGCTCTTTGCTTAAACCTTTACCATCTTTCATCCCACCTTCCATCTTTTAGGCAGCTGTTAGTCTGTTTTATGTAGCTAAGCTTCTGTTACTATTGTATTGTTTTTGTACAACATGATCTCACTTACAAGGCCTGTCCAGAAAGTATACATGTGCTATTTTTCATGTGCTATGAAAAATAGAGACATTTATTGAAGAAGAGACAAGATACAAGACAAATTGTACATAAGACAATGACAGCTCAGTCCCCTTCAAAGTAAGCACCTTGGGACCTCTCGCAGTTCTCCCAGTCACCATCAGCTGCCCCATCATATTTTCTAAAATCTCCTCAACAGCCTGAAATCTCTTCCCTTTCAAAAGGGCTTTTAGTTTTTGGGAAAATCCAGAAGTCAGAGGGCACCAAATCTAGGCTGCAGGGGGGCTGACTCACCTGGGTGATTTGATGTTTTGCAAAAAAACTGCACAAGACATGATGCATGAGTAGGCACATTGTCATGATAAAGCTGTCAATTACAGTTGCTCATAGT
Source organism: Artibeus jamaicensis (assembly GCF_021234435.1). Lineage (NCBI taxonomy): Eukaryota > Metazoa > Chordata > Mammalia > Chiroptera > Phyllostomidae > Artibeus > Artibeus jamaicensis. The sequence goes on from NW_026521803.1 coordinate 6,258,883, forward strand.
TGTGGCCTTCTGAATCATCTGAATAGTTTCTACAGAGGAATGTTAAAGCTTAATGCAAAGTTCAATGCAGAATTATTGCTCTAGTCACTCAGTCATTTTGAATGCAACAGCCGCACAGTACATATGCTCACTCAACAGTATCTACTGCCCTCCCTACTAGTACAGTGAAGTTGTCATTGTTCATGCATGCTCCTTCCAGTCCACTCTCCTTGGCTGCCAGGTTGCATCAATGTCATGCATATCTTTCTCGTTATATTCAAAATGGTTGGACTTTTTCCGAACCGACCTCAAATATATGGAATGTAAGCCAACAGATAATAAAGAGTAATGGGTACAGAGATTCTTTTAGGGATGATGCATTAGATAGCAGTGATGATTGTGCATTTTGTAAACATACTAAATACCACTACATTGTGCACTTTAAAAGGCTGAATTTTGTGGTCCATGAATTATATCTCAACTTTTAAAGTGCCTCTAAAAATAGGGCAACTAGGAAGACATTACATCATTACAAAGTATAAATTACAAAGTAGATTTTGGTTCAATTTTTTAAATTTCTAAAGCATTTTAGAAATTTAAAACAATTTTAAAAGAATTTTCTACTTTTAGAAATAAACATGCCCAACTATAAAGATAAATTCCTCATTCCGGTAGTGAGCTGCCTACCTCACTGATTATTCAAGATACATTCACTAGGAGTGCTACAGGAGGAATTCATGCACTGTACTTGACAATGGACTGACTCTTAACAAATTCCATAACATGACCTATGCAAAGCAGGCACTCTGTTATAAATAAAGAAACATCAAAAATGCCCGGTAAATAAGTTCACAAACAAATCCTCACAAAGCATTTATTAAGCATGTGAAAATTCACATGATGCTGTGCTAATCCAGCAAATGCCAACCTTTTCACTGAGAGCTTACTGTGGATAGAAGGTAATCTATCCCTGATAGAGAAGCGAACTTCACATATTCTGTATTGGGTTTTATCAGCTGTTAGAGAAGGTATTTAGAAGAAAATCGATAATGGCTGGTGGGCAACCTGCTTATGCACTGCAATAACAGAGGACACACAACCTCAGTAGAGGAGGTGCCAGGGTTTGCATTAGTTTTCGTATCCTGGGAGAACACAAAACATCAACAGAATAATATCAACAAAACCTTAAGAAGGCACTTTACTCCAACAGTTATAGTACCTAGCCCAGAAATATGGAAATATGTATGCGTACATTTCTTGATCTCTCTCTCTTTCACACACACACAAATACACACACACACTCAAAAAATGTTTTTGCGTTCCCTATTCCTATGTTATAAGTTGAATTATATCCCTCCAAAAATGTTATGTTGAAATCTTAAAAACAGTATGTCAGAATGTGACCTTATTTGGAGACAGGTCCTTACAGAAGTAATCAAGTCAAAATGAGGTCATGAGGGTGGGCCCCTAATTCAATATGACCAGTATCCTTATAAAAAGAGGAAATTAGTACACAGACACAGACACAGACACACACAGGGGGAATGCCATGTGGACATGAAGGCAGAGATTAGGGTGATGTAGCAGATCTCAACAAACACTAAAGATTGCTAGCAAACCACCAGAAGCTAGGAGAGAGGCATAAACTGATCCGCCACCACAGCCCTCAGAGGGAACCAACCATGATGATACCTTCATTTCATGCTTTTGGTCTCCAGAACTGGGAGACACTCAACGTCTGTTGTCTAAGCCATCCAGTCAGTGGTACTGTGGTACTCTGTTATGGCAGCGCTAGCAGACTAAAACACCCTGCCAGCCACAACCAGCTGCAGCAGCACTCTCCACCTGGCTATCCTTGTCATTTTCTGCTCTCAACTCCTTTTTACCAGGCGCTAAGTTTAAAAGCCACATTGAGCCATGGTCACATGGCTCAGCTGGTTGGAGCACTGGCCCATACATCAGAAGGTTCCAACTTGGGTCAGGACACATACCTAGGCTGCGGATTCGATCCCTGGTCTGAGCATCTACAGGAGGCAACCGATCAATATTTCTCTCTCCCCCTCCTTTCTCCCCCACTCTTAATAAACATATCTTCCAGTAAGGATTTTTTTTAAAAAACCCACATTGAAAGCCCAGCCAGTCACCAGAGAATGCCCAAGCTCACAAGTGTCCAAGGCCATTTTCCCTCTATGGGGGCAGGCAATGTCCTCTCATCACCTGCAGCTAATGAAAGAGGTGAAAATGTCATAATCCCTTCCAGCCCCTAAGCTGTTCTATTTTATTATATATCACTCATTTTTAGCAGAGTAAAAAAACTGTCCTTAAAAATAGCAATTTCGTGAAGTTAAGCATGATTTTGGATGTGAGCCCCAAGGGCTCACTAAACAAATATAAACAGATGCTCCAAAATGTGGGAGAAATGCAACTGCTGAAGAGGGAATAATGTTGCCAGACTGACATTTCATAGCCAAGGCCCTGTCTGAGCTCCCAGTCAGCAGCACACCTGCTGCAGAAACAGCATTTCAATATGATTTAATATACTCGGTAATGAGTTCAAAAGTGCATCATGCACATAACTTCATTCTAAGGTCTGTAAATTAGAGTGATCTTCTAATGAAGGATAATAAGTCACATTTCCCAGTCTGCACTTAGGAAGCCACAAGCAGAACAAACTGGTTCAGAGCAATGGGTTTTCTTTTCTTTTCTTTTTTTTTTCCTTTTATTTTAATTGTTGTTCAAGTACAGTTTTCTGTCTTTTACTCCCATTTCTATTCTCTCCTAGCATGCTAGAACCTCTAAGGAGGACAGCTGTCCAGAGAATGGCACCCTACCCTAACTACAGCAAAGCTCATGGTTTGCTGCAGAGCCAGGCATTGATGGGTCTACAGAGCTTAGGGTGTTCCAGCCAGTACTACTCAAGTACTGCCCTCCCTCTAGAGTCAGCCTTATGGTTTGTTAAAAGCAGAGGCAGATGATGAAGCTCAACAGAGAAAGCAGAATCACATGCCCTATGGAGAAAAAGAATTTTTTAATCTAACCACATAACACCTATTTCAGAGAAAACAAATTTAGTTCAATGACAAGCTTACAGCTTTAGAACAAGATAATTCTTTTGTTCATTTAGCAGTGGTCAGTCAACCTGTAAATCATCTTAAGTACTTACTGTGTGCCAACATTGTAGGGGGTGTTGAGGCAAGGTTGTGAAGAAGACAGACACTGTTGCTGCCTATGGAGATACAGCAGTAGGCAAGAGGTCAGGCCCTGAGGTCAGACCCAGCTAGACTGCAAACTTGAGTTATCGTTTATTAGCTCAGTGATCCTGGTTGCTCATATGACCTCTCTGAGCTTCAGCTTCCTCATCTGTAAAAAAGAGATGAGGAAGATATAAAAATAGAACATGTATTAGAGTTTCTAGTACATAGTAATCACTTGAAATGGGAACTATAATAATTACATGCTGATTTATAATTGTTGATGAACACATTTTTTGTAGATTTGTCTTTAAATGTTCTTCATGAGCATATATTATGCCTTCCCAGTTAGAGGGGAATATTCTTATCAACGGAAACCATATCTTCTTTTTCTTTTGTAACCTACAACTGCTTGTTGCACAATGATGGCTGCCTGAGTTCCCATACCAGGGTCCTGGATCGCCTATAAGAAAAATGCCAGAAAATTACATAGTGGAGAATTATATATGACGATGCTGCTAAGGAAAAATTAATAGGATAACATTGGAGGCAAGCCTTGTAAACTAATGATAACTATGATTGGAGTGTCTTGTTCTATCTAGTCCAAAAACAGAAATCTTAACATTTTACTCCTCAGTCTCTTTAATGAAAATCAGTCTACACTTGAAATAACACATTCTCTAGCCCCAGAAGCAATAAAAAGATTATTAAGTCTATAAACTATCTTATCATTATGTAAGTTTACATAGCATGTGTATGTTCCCATACGATACTACCGTTCTGAAATCCACAGGGATTTACATATTTCTGAATCACATAAAATATTTTTTCAACAATTCCTCATCCTAAGATGAGAAAATAAACTGCTTCTTCTAAGAAATCAACAATTTCCTAAGGAAAAAAATGGTCGCTAGGAAAAAAATCATTAATCTTCCAAAGAGAGACTATATTCTCCCTTTATCAATGAAATGGAGCCTGCTACTTTTAATTCATAAGGTACATCTAACCTAAAATAGTTCAAGAATGTTTTTATACATTGCTTGGATATTTCAAGAGCTTATCATAAGAATGCATTTTAAAGTATAATCAGATTGTTGTATAGAATATGGTTTTTCTGTGTTTTATCCTTTCAAAGGTTATATTGATAAGGAAAATAGAAATAAACTGTTATAAAATTTAATGAGTTCTTCCTTGCCTCAAAAATGAGTTGCTGTAGTCCCCTTTATCTGTAAGAGATGTTTCAAGACCCCCAAGTGGATGCCTGAAACCAGGGATAGTACCAAACCCTATATATACTGTGTTTTTTCATATATGAACATAACTTCCAATGTAATGGAAGCACTTACAGCTTCTCTCTGGCACATCTGAGTTGCCAGCAACATTACTCTTGTACTTTGGGGCCATCATTAAGTAAAACAAAGGTTACTTGAAAACAAACACTGAGATACTGAGACAGTTGATCTGATAACCAAGATGGCAGCTACTAAGTGACTAGCAGACGGGGAGCACCTACCCTGTGGACACAAAACAAAGGGATGATTTCTGTCCAGGACTGGATGGCCCAGGAGTTGCAAGATTTCAACATACTACTCAGAACCACGTGCAGTTTAAAACTCATAAATTTTTATTTCTGGAATTTTCCACTTACCAGTAACAGTTTCAAACTGCTGTTGACAACAAGTAGTTGAAACTGTGGGAAGCTAAACTGCGGGTAAAAGGGGACTACTGTATTTAATGGTAAAGGGGAGTTACATTTGAAAAAGGAAACAAATATCATTAGATGTTCCAAGAAAGCCTTGGCTGGGTGTCTTAGTTCATTGGAACATCATCTCATACACCAAAAAAATGGCATATTTAATCTCCCATCTAGGCACATACTAGGTTGTGGGTTCCATCCCTGGTCAGGACATGCATGGAAAGTAGTCGAGTGATATTTTCCTCTAGCGACAATGTTTCTCTGTCTCTGTTCCTATCCATTTCTGTTTCTCTCTTTTCCTCCTTCTTTTCCTCCCTCTTTCTAAAATCAATAAACATATATACAGGGTCTGGCATAAATAATACCCCTTTTTATTAAAAATCTTTTATTACAAAATTATAGCCATGCAATTCTGTAATATAACAATATCACACTCAAGCACCCTATATGACATTTTAGATGAAGTGTTCAAATTAAAACTATAAACTATCACATCCATATTATTACCATACCAACCACACTCAAGCAGGCGTTACTTCCGCCAGACCCAGTATATTAAATGTTCCAAGAAAGCCATTGAGCATATAAAAGATTGTTGTATACATAGAGCCTCTTAGAAGACTCTTTATGTATTTTTATACATAAAGCCTCATAGCATCCCTTAGATGCTCCTCAAAGAATTGATGAGGTAAACTGGCTTTATGGAAAGTAGGCCTCCATTTGTAACTCTTGCTTCATTCTCCATCCTTCCGCTGCCCTGCTCACTCATCTTGGCATGTCCTCATAGTGCTCTTATAAGACCCAACCTTTCCAGACTTCAGCCAGCTTGCTCCTCCCATGAACTGCTAATGGACTGACAATGGTTTGTCCCAGCTTCCCTACACCTGGGCCCTGCTTTCAAGGGCAGCCCTGAAAAGGTTTGGCTGTGACCCAGAAGGGCTGATTCTGACAGCCAACTGCTTGTTTTGAATGATTTAATCTGCTCAAGATTTGCAGCTGGAATAGATAGTATTTTCAGACTTCAGGTTCCATTCCAACAATATGTGAATAAATCTTCCCAATACATCCTGATAGAGATATGTTCTATCTACTTAAACCCAAACAAAGAAAACATAACTGATGATAAGATCATTTAACCTAAGTCCAGAGCTGTTAGCAGCAGCAGACTAACAGACTGGTTTAGACCTTTCCAAAATGCAGACTTTGCTATGTCTCAGATGTGTGATAAATTAGGGTAGGAAGGAAATAAGAGAGTGAGGTGAGCATCTTTATTTTAGCCTAACTAATAGCAGATTATCTCTCACCTCTAAGACTTAAATAAAGGAGAAAGCTGAGGAAAGCAATTAAAAATGCCTTAATAAGAGTCTGAGAAGGTTATGCTGTAAGCAATAATACAGTTTTGCTAGTAGGAAACAGGAAGAATATTTCAATCTTATTTAAAACATCTAAAGCCAGATCTGCATGTGGAACTGAATGAACACTAGTCATTTGTATTTGGATAATTCACCAGTTGCCACTAAGAAATTACCCTAGGGAAGGCTTTCGGGGAAGGGTATGGGGGAGGGGAGCAAGGACAGGCTGTGTCCTTTCACCTTATTGTTTGGAGTCTGGACTCATTTGCATAGCCCTTGGAGGATGAAGTCTTTTCTGCCATTTGGTAGCTTGCCATCAAATTTCAAGTGACAAGATGCATGGTAGATTTATGCACCGTGAAGCAGATACTGCAGGGGTTTGGTGTATTTGTGTTTCATTTCCAGTTAAACAATACACAGGGGGCTGTCACACTAACAAGGTTTACAATGATTGACTGGTTCAGCCATATCGAGACCTTTACTTCAATAGAACAGAAGCCTCAATAGGCAGGAAATTTATATTTGAACAGATGTCTGTCTAGAAGGGTGGTACCGTATTTCTGCCTGACTTGGTTCAGAGTGCAATTGCCCCACACCCACTCCCCAAGCACATAGCACAGCTAAATCCTGGATCATTTTCAAGATCTCTGGGTCATTTTTATAAAGTAAGATCCCTGAAAATGTGTACTTAAGTCCCCTGAATTACCAGGCATATTTCAACATTTGGCTGTGCTCATTTTTTAACATGAATTCATGATTTTGAAGAATACGAGCATCATACCAGAACAAAAAGAAAGCATTTTCATCTGTGATTTCTAGCCGATAATTCTCTGAGCTTTAAGTTTCTCACCTATAAAGTAGGAATAATAAAACCCCCAGTAAGAGGCTGTTGTGAGAATTAAATGAGAAAACATCTATGAAAGCCTAGCACATAGTTGTTGAAATAAATTTTTGTTTAAAAATAAACACAGATGATATGTGAACCTCTGGACACACCAGATCTCACCTTTGATGGATGAATCATATTATTTTTGACAGAATTAACAGTCAGGGCATTTAGGGACAAAGCAGTGTAGTACAGAGAGAAGAAAATGCTTTCCCGAAACTTGATATATCCAGCAAGCCAGGCAGATGTGGCAAATGTGACCATGACTAGGGACTGAGTCCCTGAGGAGAGAGATGAAACTCGTTATGGAGTATTAAGATATGAAATAGTGAATGTTCAGTTGCAGAGAATGATTTCTTCCTTTGGATTTAAAAATACAAGGTATTTGTTGAATGAATAAAGTAATGAATGAACAAATGAACATATACTGACATAAACACTTCCAGTTGCTACATGGTTTCTTTTTTTATTGTTGTTCAAGTACAGTTGTCTCTATTTCCTTCCCACACACCACTCTCCCCCCACCACTACAGGGTTTCTTATGAATTATTTATTGATTCAGCATATATTATTGGGCCCATCCCATGTGCTAGATGCTGATGATACAGGGTGGGAAGAGAGAATAATCTTTACCTTCTTAGCTAACAGTCTAGCAAGGAGACGGGTAAATAGTTGCATAAATAAAGATTAAAATTATGATAAGTAATATCATAGAAAAGTACAAAATACTACAAGACAATATTTAAATCGTAGGAACCTAATTTTTGAAATCTGAAGCATGTATATGAATCCTCCAAGTAAATATTAGGGGAAAGAGAGATCTAGGCAGAGGGAATTGCATGTAGGAAGTGTGTGAGACATGAGAGAACTTGAGGCATTCTGAGAACTAGAATGAGTGCTTAATAGCTAGAATATAATAAGCAAATGAAAGACTGGCAAAAGTTGGCAGAAACCAAACCAGTCAGAGTCTTATTGGCTGTGTTATTTACTTTATAGTTTATCCTAAATGCAATGGGAAGCAATGACTTGATCAAATCTTTGCTTTTAAAAGATCACTCTGACTACAATAAAAGTAGATTGTGGATACTATTAAAAAGCCATTGCAATAACCCTTACAAGAGATGATGTCTCTTATACTAAAATATAGAGATAGATTTGATATGTATTTTTGAATTGACAATATTTCAATTCAATTAGCTATGGCCTGGGCAATAGAATAAACCATGATACTACCCATTAAATGGAGTACACCAGAAAAAGAGCATATTGGCAGGAAAGAGCAGAGGGGAAAGATCAAAAATTTAATTTGGGGCTATTTAAGTTGATGTGTCTAAAATGTAGTCATATATAAATGCCTAAAGCTCAAAGAGAATTCAGAGTTGAAGCTGTAAGATAGAAAGTCATATTCATACATAAACAATAATTACAAGAGCGGTTGAGATTGTCCACAGAAAGTATAAAGGAAGAAAAGTGGGTTTAGTATTTCAAGGTCAGTCAAGAAGACTGGGAGGGAGAAGCCATGGGATGGGAGGAAACCAAGAGTGGTTGGTGCCAGAGAAGCCAAGAGAAAAAAAAATATTTTAATAAAGGAATGTGTCATGTTTCTGTACATAAAGTAAAATAAGAACTAAACACAGTACCCTGAACTTAATGCATGCAAGTAACATTAGGAAGTTCTAATATAATGGAATTGTGAAGACAGAAGCCAGGCATGAATAGATAAACCTTGAGGCTATGAAAGTAAAGTAATGAGAGAAACCAGGGTCAAGAAGGGTGGTAGTTATTGTTGCTTCCCATCATCATCTTTGCTGTTGCTATCATTATGGTTATTCCTAGTGGGAATACTAAGCATATTTTAATGCTGATCAAATAGATCCAGATAGATGGAAAAGGGGAGAGAGAAGAGAATTCAGGTTACATGTGAGGCAAATGGTGGTGGATAAGACAAGGGGCATATCCTCCATCATAACTTATGAAAAGAAGGCACAGACATACACTGTAGTATGGACCATGTGAAGGGAATATGAGTCTTTACCTTTTAAATATGAGGCAAGGTCATCTTCTAATACTTAGGGACAGTGTGCAGTTTTAAAAAGAATTAAAAAGGTAGGAAATAGTCCTTGAAGAAAGTAGGATGAATTCTACTAGGCAAAACAGTATAAGGTTTGCCATGCAGAAGAAACCAATTACATTTGATTATGGCAAATACATAGTGCTTTCATCTACCACATTGTGTGACATTTTTCAACAATGCCAAGCCATTCAGGAGTGGACCTGGAGAAGGTTGATGGCTAGATTCATACAGAGTTGGAGTGTTGTCAGGTGGGAAGGACAGAAAAAGAAAGAATCATGAGGGTATTTGCAATAAAGGAATGGTGGTAATAGGCAATGAAGACTAAGCTGGACCAAAGGAATCTGAATACAAGAGGGATGATGGAGACAGAAAAAGTGAAAGGGCCAATGGACTGAATAAGCAGAAAGAAAGGCAAGTAAGCCAGGAAGACAAAAGTGGTTCTCAGGAAATGGAGTGTGTGATTTAGATATTCTGCAGATGTGGGAGTCTCTGGTGACATCTGTCAGAGTGTAGGAATGGGAGAGAGCTGCTTAAAGTTTGGAAGTTTGGAATGCTAAATACATTTAATTATGGATAGGATCCAAGACAGTGGAGGAGTAAATGGAAGCCACACTAACCACCTCCCAGGAACAATCTGGTATTACAAATTGTAGACAAATTATCCTAAATAACCAACTGAACAATAGCTGGAGAGAGGCCTTATAAATAAGAACAAACATAAGAAACCATTTCACCGCAAGACTGGTAGGGAGTGTAGAGGAGACATGAGCAGGTTGGCTGGGCTCCCACAGTTGGCAGCTGAAATTCTGGAGGAATATTTCACTGTCCAAGGGGTCCCCCCTGAGAAGTGTGGTGTCTAAATACCAATCTGGGCTTCCCAGCCTACAGCAGCAGAGCCAGAAAGGACCCAGATAACATCCAGCTGTGAAAAGCAACAGGGTTTCTGTCTGCCAGGGAGATATAGCTGAAGATGCAGAGAGCCTCTTAAGGGGCCTATAAACAAAATTGCATTTGTAGCCACTTACCCTGAGCTCTGGCAGAGGGAGGGGGGAGTGGACTAGAGAAGCTTGAAGAGAATCTGGGGATGGTGGCTTTGGGGAGAGATCTAAGGGAGCAGCCACCAGGATTCCTGTGCTGTCATTCCCCATACTGTAGGAGCCATCTTTCTCAGGCAGAGCACTCCTCTTCAAGTGGCATCAGCCTGAGGGGAAGCAATAGCCCTGCCCACAGAAATTACTCTGCCCTACCCTGTGGTGCTTAAGCTGGGCTACCAATTATAACTTAAGACTGTATTACTGATAAGTTTAACAACTAAGGCAGAAAATACAAAAAAAGTAACCAAAGTGGGAAGACAAAGAAACAAACCCCTGTGAAAGAACAAGAGAATTCTCCAGAAGAACTAGATGAAATAGAGGCAAAGTTTAGAGTAATGATTATAAGGACACTCAACAGCATGAAAAAAAGACATAGAAACCATAAAAAAAGGACCAGTCAGAAATAAAGTATGCAATATCTGAAGTAAATAATAAACTGGAAGGAATAAACAGTAAGTTAGATGAAGCAGAGGATTGAACCAGTGATTTGGAAGACAAGGTAGAAAAAACACCTAGGCAGAGCAGCAAAAAGAAAAAAATAATTTAACAAAATGAGGCAAGCTTAAGAAACATTTTGGACAACATGAAGCATAACAACATCTGCATGATGGGAATACCAGAAAGAGAAGAGAGCAAGCAAGGGATCAAGAACCTATTTGAAGAAATAATACTGAGAATTTCCCTAATCTGGTAAAGAAATAGGACACATAAGTCCAGGAAGCTCAGAGAATGCCAAACAAGTTGGATCCAAAAAGGCCTACACCAAGACACATCATAATTAAAATGACAAGGCTTGAAGACAAGGAGAGAATCCTAAAAGCTGCAAGAGAAAAGCAGGTAGTTACATACAAGGCAGCACCAACTGGACTGTCATCTGATTTCTCAACAGAAATATTTCAGGAGAGGAGAGAATGGTTTGAAATATTCAAGGTGATGAAAAGCAAGGACATAAAACTAAGGCTACTTTATCAAGCAAGGATATCATTTAAAAATTGAAAGAGAAATAAGGACCTTCCCAGATAAGAAAAAGTTAAAGGAGTGTTTTAACACCAAACCAGTGCTGCAACGAAAGGGCATTAAAGGGCATGCCAAAAGGAGGAGGAAGAGGAGGAAGAAAAGGAGTAGGACGAGAAGAAATACAGAGGAAAATAGTCTAACAATAAAGTGAACATAATCAATTATAAATTATCACCTTAAATGTAAATGGTTTAACTGCTCCAACCAAAAGACATAGGGTAGCCAAGTGAATAAGAAAACAAGACTCATATATATCCTACCTTCAAGATACCCATTTTGGATTGAAACTTACATGCAGACTGAAAGTAAAGAAATGGAAAAAGATATTTCATTGAAATGAAAAGGGAAAAAAAGCTGGGGTAGCAGTACTTATATACAACAAAGTACACTTTAAAACCAAGGCTATATATAGTAAGAGATGAAGAAGGATAATTATAAAGGGAATAACCAACAAGAGGATATAACCCTAGTAAATATTTATGCACCAACATAAGAGCACATAAATATATGAAGCAAATCTTGATGGACATAAAGGGAGAGATCAACAAAAATATGTAATTGAAGATTTTAACACTCCATTGACTTCAATAGATAGACCTTTCAGACAGAAAATCAACAAGGAAACAGTGACCTTAAATGACATATTAGATCAAGTGAATTTAATTGTTATCTTCAGAGCATTTCACCCCAAAACAACATTATATACATACTTTTCAAGTGCACATGGGACATTTTCTAGAATAGACCACATATTAAGAAACAAAATAAGTTTTGACAAATTTAAGAAGACTGAAATCATATCAAGCATCTTCTGTTACCACAATGCTAGGAAACTAGAAATAAATCACAGGAAGAACACTGAAAAACACACAAAGACATAGAAGCTAAATAACATGTTATTAAACAATGAATAGGTCAACAACAAGACCAAGGAAGAAATCAAGAGATACCTTGAAACAGATGAAAATGAGGACACAATAATCCAAAGTCTGTGGGACACTAGGAAAGCAATCCCTAAGAGGAAAATTCATAGCATTCCAAGTTTATCTCAAAAAACAAGAAAAACTCAAACAACCTAACCTCACCCTTAAAGGAACTTGAAAAGAATGACAAAGCCCAAAGTGAGTAAAAGGAAGGAAATAATAAAGATCAGAGAAGAAATAAATGAAATAGAGTCTAAAAAATAATACAAAAGATGAATGAATCAAAGAGCTGGTTCTTTGAAAAGATAAATAAGATTGACAAACCTTTAAAGAGACTCATTAAGAAGAAAGGACCAAAATATATAAAAATCAAAAATGAAAGAGGATAAATAACAACCGATGTCACAGAAATACAAAGGATTGTAAGTTATATTATGAAAAACTATATGCCAACAAACTGGACAATGTGGACAAAATGGATAAATTCCTACAAAAATACAATCTTCTAATACCTAATCAGGAAGAATCAGAGAATCTGAATAGACAGATTACACCTAGCAAAATTGAAGCAGCAATCAAAAAAATTCCAACACCAAGACATGGATTGGAGGGCTTCAGAGGTGAATTTTACCAAACATTCTGAGAAGAACACCTCTCCTTCTCCAATTATTTCACAAAATTCAGGAGAAGAAAACCTCCCAAACTCATTTTACAAGGACAGCATTATCCTAACTTCAAAACCAGATAAACACACTACAAAGAAAGAAAATTATGGACCAACATCCCTGATGAACATAGACATTAAAATCCTCAATAAAATAGTAGCAAACCCAATCCAGCAATGCGTCAAAAAGACCATACACCATGATCAAGCCGAATTTATTCTGGGAATTCAAGGTGCTACAACATTTGCAAATCATAAATGTGATTCACCATATTTAAAAAATGAAGGATAAAAACCACATGATCCTATAAGTATGTACAGAAAAAGCATTTGAAAAAATCCAGCACCCATTTATAAAAAAAAGAAAAACTCTCAGCAAAGTGGGAATAGAGAGAACACACCTAAACATAATAAAGGCTATATATGACAAACCCACTGCCAGCATCACACTCAATGAGCAAAAACTACAAGAGTTTCCCTTAAGATCCAGAATAATACAGGGATGTATGCTTTCATCTCTCTCATTCAACATAGTTTTAGCCACAGCAATCAGATATAAGAAGAAATAAAAGGAAGAAGTAAAATTGTCTTTATATGCAGATGACATGATACTGTACATTGAGAACCTCAAAGACTCCGCCAAGAAACTACTAGAACTGATAAACAAATTCAACTAAGTAGCAGAATACAATATTAATGTCCACAAATCAGTTGCATTTTTATATGCAATAATGAACTAGCAGGAAGGGATGTTAAGAAAACAATCCCATTCACAATTGCTTCAAAAAGAATGAAATACCTTGGAATACACCTAAACAAGGATGTAAAAGACTTGTACTTGGAAAACCATAAAACACTGAAGAAAGAAATGAGATACAATTAAACAGAAGCTTCCTCCATACCATGTTCAAGGATAGGAAGAAATAATATCATTAAAGACTACCCAAAGCAATCTATAGAGTCAATGAAATTCCTATCAAGATTTCAATGATATATTTCACAGAACTAGAACAAATATTTCAGAAATTTATATGGAACAACAAAAAAAACCCATATAGAACAGTGATCTTGAGAAAGAAGGACAAAGTTGGAGGAATCACACTAGCAAATAACAAACTATACTCTAAAGCCATGCTAATCAAAACAGCATGGTACTGGCACAAAAACAGGCAAATAAATCAATGGAACAGAATACAGAGCCCAGAAATAAACCCACACCTTTATAGTCAATATTCAACAGAGGAAGCAAGCATATACAATGTGTTAAAGATAGTTTATCAATAAATGGTGTTGGGAATACTGGACAGCTATGTACAGAAAAATTAAATTAGACTACCTTCTTACACCACACACAAGAATAAATTCAAAATGGATCAAGACTTAAATGTTATACTTAAAACAATAAATATCATAGAAGAAAACATAGGCAGCAAAATCTTGGACATTGCTCATAGAAATATTTTATCAGATATATCTCCACAGGCAAGGAAAACAAAAGAAAAAATAAACAAGTGAGACTACATCAAACTAAAATATTTTTGAACTGCAAAGGAAAACATCAACAAAATAAAAAGACAGCCCACAGAATGGGAGAACATATTTTTCAATACATCTTATAGGGGTTCACATCCAAAATTTATAAAGAACTTACAGAACTCAATAATAAAAAAACAAACAACCTAATAATAATAGGCAAAGAACCTGAATAGCCACTTCTCCAAAGAGGACATACAAATATTCAACAGACATATGAATAGATGCTCAATGTCACTAATCATTAGAGAAATGCAAATAAAAACCACAATGAGATATCACCTCACACCTGTCAGAATGGTTATCATAGATAAAACAACAAACTACAAGTGCTGTAGTTTGGAGAAAGAAGATGTGGAGAAAGTAGAACTCTTTTGCACTGGTGGTGAGAATGAAGATTCGTGAAGCCACTTGTAAAGCACTATGGAGATACCTCAAAAAAATTTAAAAAATGGATCTGCCTCTTGACCCAGTGACCCCACTTCTGGAAATATATCCAAAGAAACCTAAAACATAATTCAAAACAACATAAGCATTCCTATGTTCATCTCATTCTTATTTACAATCACTAAGATATGCGGCAACCCAAGTATCCATCAGTAGATGAGTGGATAAAAACCACTATGGGACATTTGCACAATGGAAAACTGCTGGGCCATAAAAAAAATTTTTTACCCTTTGGCACAGTATTAATGGAACTGGAGAACAATATGCTAAGTGAAATAAGCCCGTCAAAGAAAGACAAATACCATATGATTTCACTCCTATGTGGAATCAAATGAACAAACCTAACTAGCAAGGAAAATGAGGGCAGACTCATAGATGGAGAGGAAGATGACTGTTATTGGGGGGAGGAGGTTAGAGGGTAGAGGTATTGAGCAAAAAGGAAAAATGACTCATAGACATGGCAACAGTATGGTAATTGCTGGCAGGGGTATGGCAGTTGAAAGGGGACAAAAGGGTAATAGAAAAAATACAGTAAAGATTAAATTTTTAAAAAATAGATATTTTACCCCATTTTACAGATCACAGGTAACACAATGATTTCTTCGAGGTTACCAGACTGTAAGTGAGAAAGCCAGGCAAGAACCCCATGAATCTTGCCCATTATACTCTGATAACAGGGCAACCATTATAAGGATCTGAATCCCAAAACAGTAATAAAAATCACATTACACATTTAATTTTGAAGACTTGATTTTCTCTTTTGTATTTTCTCTGGGATATGTGATGCTTAGCTTTAATAGACATATATTATGTTTGGAGAAAAAATAATTTCATATGTATCTCCTTGGGTAAAGAATCCAAAATATTTCCAAAAATAACATGATTTATTTTCTCTAAGGTCTCTGTGTGGGGTGAGTGGCAGTACTCTTACGCAAACCATGTCTCATCTGATACCTTAAAATGAAAAGATAGCACAAACTGACAGCTAGAAAATGTCTCTCTAAAATAAGGACTTCAGACATGCCTTTCAGAGTGATATGTCTAAGTGTCCCCTGCACTTTACATCATCGTCTATAGTTTCCTGGGGATAAGTCAGAAAACTCCAGAGAAAAATGTTTTCTTCCCAGTTTCTTCCCCGGAAGAGATTTTAAATATTGATCACTTTCTCAATAGAAAAGCAGTGTTCTTTCAGAATGGAGGGTTTTCTCATTTTCTTCGAAACAACCATTACACAGCCCAAGAGAGTGGAGCATTGCAATCATCAAATGGAGCCATGACGAGACATAATGGAAAGACAAAATGACAGGACCTCAAGCAGCAGCAGATAACAGGACGGTATCACAAAGCCATTATGCCCTGTGCCTCTGGCAAAGAGTCAGCTAAGAGCTCTTTCTTTAACTGAAAAGTTAAAACAATAACAAATTATGCCAGTGACACTCCACACTCTAGCCTCCAGAGGTCACTCTTAAATGTAGCTATTCCTCCAACTGGCTAGTCTCTTAGGACCAAAGCTTTAAAAAAAAAGAAAAAAGCCTTTGCCAGCCAGAACTTTCAGAACTTTGACATTCCTTGAAATATGTATTATTAATTTTTTAAACAATCCTCATTATCGTGGCATTTTACAATATATATATTTTTTTATTTTAAGGAACAAAAAGTGATTTGTTTAACACCTCACAGCTCAGACATCTAAATAACCTGCATGGCTTTTGAGTCACCCATTAAAAATACTGTTTCTCCCTCCAAAATCAATTATTTTCCAAATCTGCACAGTTTACAAATATAGAAAAGGAAAGATAAATTCAGATGTGGACAGAAAAAAAGCCAGAAAACAACCGAAATATAATTATATTCTGTTCATATATTTGTATGCATATACAGAGAATATTCATGTAGATAAGGACAGAATCATGTATTATATATTTAGCATGCTTACATATGTAATATAATAGGCAGGCTGTTAAAATCCCACAGAAAAAATATAAATGTATTATTTTTTAAATTTCTTAATAGCAAGTACAGTTGATCCTTGAACAACACAGAAGTTAGGGGAGCTGACCCCTTACAGCCATACATCACATATAACTTTTGATTCCCCCAAAATTTAACTATAGCCAGCCCCTCACATCCATGGATTTGACCAATTGTGGATCTTAAAACAATATTTTCTCATCCCAACCACAGATTTCCAACCATGGATAGAAAATACTTGTTCTGATCCATAGCTGGTTGAATCTGTGAAAGCAAAACAAGAAGAAAAAAATGGCTGACTGTATTTTTTTATCTCCTTATAAGTGACCTGCAGAATTCAAACCATGATGTTTAAGGGTCAGCTGTATACAAAAATAGCAAAATATTTTATCTGATATTACTAACTACCAAGGACACTCAAGCAACCAAAAACTGAGCAGTCATTTTAAACATAAGTTTATTTAAATTTGTTTCTGTGCTATGATGATATATTTCAAACTGCATTCACATGTTTAAGTAGTTCAGAAATGCTACAATTTCCTTCTTTTGAAGAAGCACAGAAAAAATAGTTGTGTAACCTAACACTTAACATAGGTGTTTCACCTAGCATGTCTTACACTTATTTAATCACTGAATATATTATGCATTGAATACCTTCTAATTTATCACAAAATGTATCATAGTAAACAATAATAAATCATAAACACAGTTTGGAAACTGCTGCCCTAAAATTTTAGTCTGCACCAAGAAGTTTTAGGAATTTAAAATTTTTTTTTATTTTTCAATGACAGTTGACATACAATATTATATTAGTTCAGGTGCACAACATAGTGATTTGACATTTATAAAACTTACAAAGTATTTACCTCTATATACCTAATACCCATTTGAAACCATACATAGTTATTACAATTTTATTGACCATATTTTATATGCTGTACTTTACCTCTCCATGACCATTGTATAGCTACCAATTTGTTCTTCTTAATCCTCTCCCCTTTTCACCCATACCCACAACCCCAATTCCATCTGGCTACCATCAAAACGTTCTTTGTATCTATGAGTTTGCTTCTGTTTCATTTGATCATTTATTTTTCTAGATTCCACATATAAATGAAATCATATGGCATTTGTCTTTCTCTGGTTTATTTAACTCAGCACACTACTTTCTGGTCCATCCATTTTGTTGCAGATGGCAATATTTCATTCTTTTTATATGGCTGAATCATATTCTATTGTATATACACACTATTTCTTCTTTATCCATTCATCTATTGATGGACACTTAGGTAGCTTCCATATGTTGGCTATTGTAAATAACGCTGCAATGAACATATGGATAAATGTGTCTTTTCAATTTAGCATTTTGGGTTTCTTCAGATAACTACCCAGAAATGAAACATTGGGTCCTTCTTTGTTTCTTGTTATTGCCTTTGTCTTAAAGTGTATTTTGTCTGGTATAAGTGTTGCTACCCCAGATTTGTTTGTTGCCATTTTCATTAAATATCTTTTTTCATCCTTTTACTTTTAGGGTGGGTATGTCTTTCTATCTGAAGTCAGTCTCTTGTAGACAGCATATGTAAGGATCTAATTTTTATATCCATCCAGCCACTTATGTCTTTTTATTAGAGCATTCAATCCACTTACATTTAAAGTAACAGTTGATAGGTATGTAGTTATTGCCATTTTGTTCATTTTTTTAATCCTTCTTCTTCTTCTTCTTCTTCTTCTTCTTCTTCTTCTTCTTCAGAAAGAACCTTTAACATTTGTTGTCATACTGGTTTGCTGGTGATGAATTCCTTTAGCTTTTTCTTCTCTCAGAAGTTCTTTATCTGTCCTCTGATCCTAGATGATAGCTTTGTCTCCTATTCTTTTGCTAAAGCTCTCACTGAGATCACTGAGCATTTTTATAACCAGGGTTTTGAACACTGCATCTGATAGATTGCCTGCCTCCATTTTGTTTAGTTCTTTTTGTGGAGTTTTGTTCTGTTATTTTATTTGGGGTATGTTTCTTTATCTCCTTATTTTGACTTCCTCCTTGTGTTTGTTTCTACGTATTAGATAAAGCTGCCACATCTCCTCGTTTTGGTAAAGTGGCCTTAGGTCCTGTTGGGCCCAGTGGCATGGTCTCCCTGGTCACCTAAGCTAGGTATTACAGGTGTATATCTTGTGTGGGTTGTTTTGCCCTCCTGTTGTAATTGACCTTCGATTTCTCTTGTCATGTCAATGGGAAGGATTGACCCTCAAGCTGATGATTGTGAGGAATGGTCACGATTAGAGTGGAGGAGCTGTTTTTTTGCACAGGGACTGATCCTACAGAGAGGATTCACTTTAGTGAGGCTTTAGTGCTTTCCAAGTCTTCTCTTTAAGTGTGTTCTTTGTGGAAGTGGTTGGGTGGTGCTCTAGTCTGGTTTGAAGTTGGCCACAAGATTTGTTGTTTCCGGGGCCTCTTGGGAGATGCAGACCAAGGTCAACTGCTCCCTGTTCTCTTCTTGGAATCACTCGGTATGAGCTATAAAGTGATTTGCACTTGTTCTGGACTTGGAGGTGCCTGAGAAAAGCTAAGCTGCTGAGGCCAGCTGCAACTAGTGCTGAGCTTGGGGCTACTTAGCAAGAGGTATAGGGCAGCTGAGGCCAGATGCTGTTTGGTTTGGGTTTATGAACCTTTGAGAGATTTTAGGAAAGTCCACAGTGTGAGCCAAGATAGGCCATTGTTTGCAAAATACACTGTAAGCAGATTGACTGGACTGGCAAGTTGGGTGGATTGAGGTCTTACAAATCTCCAGGGCAGGGCAAACATTGTTAGTCAGGTTGATGGAGACTGAGATACGGCACCCACATGAGCCAACAAAGGAACAGCGGCTTCTGCCAGCACTTCTATTGGGAGAAAGCTGCCCCTCCAGCCAACACCTTGAAGGCAGACAATTCAGTTCCTCTTATATGGCCCTAGCACCTTTCAAACTTCTGCCCCAGTTCTGGAGCTCAAAGCAAGTGAATCGAAAGAAGGTGGTGTGCAGGCCCTTTCAGAGGAATGCCTGATACTCCAGAGCACTGTGTCTCAGCCACAATCCCTGCTGGTTTTCACAGCCAGAAGTTATGGAGACTTCTCTTCCCAGCATTGGAACCCTGGGCTGAGGAGCTAGGTGTGGGGCTCGGACCCCTCCCTCCTCAGGTAGGACCTCCACAGCCAAGATATCCTTTTTGATTTTCAACTGCCACACATGGGTGTGAGACCAATGCATTCTGCATCTCCACCCCTCCTATCAGTCTTGATATGGCTTCTTTTGTATATGCTTAGTTATAGGACTTTTGTTGAGACAGACTTAGGCTGTTTTTAACAATGGCTTTCTATAGTTTAGTTGTAATTTTGATGTGGTCACAGAAGGAGGCAAGTACTGTACCCTTAAGAATTTTTAAATGCTATATAAAAATACTCATATATCTTTTTGTTCTTGAATTTTAAGTTTTCTTTTGGAAGATTCTGAGAATATCTGTCACCATACAGGGTCGAGCAGAAGTAAGCCCTGCTTGAGTGTGGTTGGTAGGCTAATACTAATATGGGTGTAATAATTTATAATCTTAATTTGAACATTTCACCTAAAATGTCATATGGTATGCTTGAGCGTGATATTGTTATATTACAGAATTACATCCTTATGATTTTGTAATGATAAAGGGACATTATTTGTGCCAAACTCTGTATATTATAACTTAAGTTTTTTTTATTTCATTTCCATTTATCATGTTCTAGTGCCATAGAAAGTACACTCATATACTAAGTTTTATCATTTTCATACAATAGTAATATTTTCTATTTCTCCAAGAGAAGCTCAAAGTATACTGCATGCATTTTATAACCCATTTTCATAACACTACTGTGACACAGGTGGAGATTAATTGTTCCATTTTACAGATGTAGAAAAAGTGAGTCACAAGCAAAGTTGAAAATAAAGTTCAATTATTGAGCTTCCAAAATGTAATCTTTCATCCAGATGGCAATGTTTCTCTACAAATTAAAAGATAATTCTCTCCATGTGTGGCCATCTCCTTGGCAAAAGAAAAAAAAGAAAGAAAAGCAAAAAGAACTATCAATGGAATATTGTTCATGATAGAAGTGTTTGATCTACAGTCTCTCCCACAAGGATTCTGAATAACAAGCTAAGGGAGCAACCCCTTCTAAGCTGGAGGAGGAAGCACATGGTGATATTATTCCAATGGTGAGCCAAAGAGCTTAGCAGGACTTGCCAATTTACAGTCACTACTTCCTTTTCAAGAGCTACCACCTTGCATAGTAATTTGCTCTAGGCCACAAAATAAAATACACAACAGCCAAATCAGTTGAAATATTTTTAAATCTCTTAAAATAATTGAATTTTCTGTATTCATTGAATGTGCATAAAATAGATAATGATTATTAAATCAGAGTTATTGTTGTTATTCTCATTTTCAAATGGTTTGGAGGCTATTATTTAAGGAAAAACTTCCTAATAGCTTTCCCAGTTTCTTACATCCTCCTACACACACACTTAATAATTATCTCCCTTCTAGGACATTGCTGTTCCTTTCAACAAAAATCAAAACAAAGACTTCTGGATATTTCTTTTGTAACATTTTTATGTTTTTAATTTAATCTTGCCTCCTGGTAGATTTTGCCTAACAGAAATGCTTATTTAAACAATGTCATTTGGGTCTCCTTTTCTAACATAATGACAAACCGGCCCATTCCCCCTGAAGGCCTCATATCTACACCTAACAACTTAGTCCTCATCTCTAAACTTAGGCTAATTATTGGCCAGTTCTTTTACTATTCAAAGGGAATTTAGAGATCCATAGGCTGAGTTTGAAGCTGGAATAATGCTCAGCCCTTTCATCACTCATGCTCCAGTGCCTTTTGAGGCTTCCTTGGAATTAAAGTGTAGTCCCAGAATTTAAGGCTAAGACTTGGATTAGCTTTCAGTTACTCCACCTTCTCAAATGTCACCCACTGTCTTCATGGTTTCAATGTATTTCCATCACCTATAACCCACCACTTCTGTCCCTATGACCCAAGATCATCCAGACCATTTTCCATCACCAGCTACCAGGCATGCTCCTCAAAGACCTGGATACCCTGAATGCCATTCCTGTTCTCCAGGACCTTTCTCAGCCACCTGAACAGTCCCTCAAAGTACTAAGTTACAAGCGCCTAAGTATAAGCATCTAGAGTGTTCAACTGCTTCCAAGACAATGAAAGTCAGAAAGAACCAGAGTCTGAAAGCTTTTACTAACCAAACAGTAGATACCCACAGTGCCAAGTACAGAGAAGATGCTCAATACTGAAGGAACAAGGGAGTTCCAGTCATTACACAGACACTTCCCACCTGCCTTTTATTCCCTCCCTGTGAAACTGACCACAAGGTGCCAGTTAAGAGAAGGTGAATTATCAGCTTTCGTGGTGGCTCACAGCATAGACTTTGTATTCAGATTTTCTTGGTTCCATCCCATGTCCATTACTTACCAGCTATACAATATTTGGAAAACTAGTTGGTCTTCCTAATTTTAATGTTCTCATAGGTAAAATATGGAAAAAATCACTTTCCTCACTAGGTTTCTGCAAGGACTAGATGAGATGATTCACATAAGGCACTAAACAAGTACCTAAATAAACATGAACTATTATTAGCATCAAGCTCTTTCCCATCAGGCACACTCAAAAAGGGGAATAAGAAGTAAAATAAACAAAACATCAATGGGTGGCTGACAATATCAAAGTAGAGAGACTATGCCTAACTGCTGTATTTTTCCCTGACTTTTATTTTTATCCCTCACTTTTATTATATTTGCTAGTTGCAGCTGCCCATGACACCAGGATGACCAGCAAGTCAACACTGCAGCATTTCCCAGGCATCAAACTCACCCTGGATAACTTCACAAGCCACTCAAGTGCTCCTTAATGTCCTGCTGAATGGTTAAAGGTGTGTTTCTGTCTGAAGAACTATTAAAAGTCCAAGATTACTTTCATCCTTGAATACTCTTGAAGAACCCTTGCCCTGAGCTAGTCAGGATTTTAAGCCTTTATTCATTGACTGACTAGAGTTTGTGCCATCCTAAGTATTATCCTGCTGGGTTCCAGCTTCTAAGGTTGAACTTCTTAGTTCCAAAGGAAGCTAGATTCATAGTCGACCTCTTTCAAAAGAAAGAATGCCACCTTCTTCAGAGTCCTCTAACACTAATTTCACCTTGGCTGTCCCTCACCAGTTGAAAAATCCTCTACAGGGAACCTAAAATGTGTAATGCTATGCATTATATTTCTAAAGAACAGCAAAAGTTATCCAGCCAAAGAACTGTGATTCAAAAGTGGGGGCTCTGACCCATTAGTGAGAAGTAAAATTTAGTTGGCCTCAAGAGGCTCATTTTTAGTAAAACAGAACAGAGGAATGGAATAAAATATAACAAAATAGAACAGAACAGAATAAAGAGGACAGAATTAGAATATGTTCCATATAATAATGGTAAAGTATTATGTCATGTTTTAATTGCATATATATGTATGTATATGCTAGATCATATTGTAAAAATATAATTTTCACCATGGATCAAGATCAAATATTTTTAATATTACATGTCTAATGAAATGACTAAATTAGTATTGACCCATTCTTCTGCATATATTAATATTTCAGTCTAGGAGTTTGAACATTAGAAAAATATCATAAATATGCAATAAAATTTACCTGCATGTCTAAAATTTACTCAAACAAATTTAGAGGGAATTAAGCCAACACTCAGTAGTTGGAGAATGTAGGCTTGACATCAGATTGCCAGGGCTCAAAGCTTTGTTCTTCATTGGCTGTGTGATTATGGGTCAATTACTTATCCTCTCCAAGCCTAAGGTTCCTTATCTGTGAAGTGGGGGTAAAAGTTACTGGGAAACTAAAATATACTATTATAACAAAGTACTATAAATGGATTACACAGCACTGAGAACAGTGGCACAAAATAAGCTCTATTAGCTATTACCATGTTTCCATTGGAACTGGTAGTTATTGTTGTTTATGACATGCACAAATACATTATTATGCAAATAACTTTACCTTAGAAGATAACACCAAGCACACCAAAAAGGCCCAATAGCTATTTTCCTCATTAAAGTACTAAATCTGTTAAAACTCCTGGTGACTCAAAACACTGAACAATCAAAAGTGGCCCAGAGCTGCATTTTCAGCCAGAGCTATTCATATGTTTGGTGTGGGTTTGGAGATGCGGGCCCAACACCATATATATTATTCTGTGTAGTAATGGCCAATATAGATTCAAAAATAAACACAAGTAGTCTATCTAACTGTTCATCTGTAAAGAAACTTTTGCCTTTTAATTATTTTTTATAAAATACCGAAAGGAATTTCAGAAATCTTTCAGTTAATTATTAATATTTCATAACCTTAAACATTCTATAGGACTTCTGGCCAAGATGGAAGCATAGGTAGACACACTGTTCCTCCTTGCACAATCAAAAGAAGACAACAACAAATTTCAAAACAAAAACCAACCAAAACTGTCGAAATTGAACTGTATGGATGTCTAACAACCAAGGAGTTAAAAAAGAAACATTCATCCAGACCTGTAGGAGGGGCAGAGACAGGAAGCTGGGGTGGAAAGGACATGCCACAAGGTGGACCAGGCAGACAAAGTGGCAGCTGGCAAACTGGGCAGTCCCACATTTGCATGCAAATAACCCAGGAGGAACAACTGGGGAGCAACACAGACCACACAACACAGGGTTCCAGCGCAGGAAATAAAGCCTCAAAACCTCTGACTGAAAAAACCTGTGAGAATTGAGGCAGCAGGAGAAACTCCCAGCCTCACAGAAGAGTTCAATGGAGAGATCCACAAGGTCCTAGAACATACACTAACCCACCCACCTGGGAATCAGCACCAAAAGGGCCCAATTTCCTTGTGGGTAGTGGCAGAAGTGACTGAAAGCTGGCAGTGAGCTGAACAAAAGGCATTAAGCCCTCTTGGACCTCTCCTCCACAGACTGCACCACAATACAACAACATGGGTTGTCTTGCCCTATTGAATGCCTAATGTTCTGCACCTTACTATGTAACTGGTGCACCAAGGAAAAAAAAATGGTCCAAATGAAAGATGAACAAAACTCCAGAAAAAATACAACTAAGCAATAAAGAGATAGCCGATCAATTAGATGTACAGTTCAAACACTGATAATCGGGATGCTCACAGAATTGGTTGAGGATGGTTGCAAAATAGAGGGAAAATGAAGGCTATGAAAAGTGAAATAAAGAAAAATGTACCGGGAACCAACAGTGACAGGAAGGAAACTGGGACTCAAATCAACAATTTGGATGAAAAGGAAGAAATAAACATTCAGCCAAAACAGAATGAAGAAAAAAAGAATTCAAAATTATGAGGAGAGGCTTAGGAACCTCCTGGACAACTTTAAATGTTCCAACATCCAAATCATAGGGGTTCCAAAAGAAGAGGAAAAGCAAGAAATTGAAAACTTATTTGAAAGAATAATGAAGGAGAATTCCCTAATCTGGCTAAGGAAATAAACTTACAGGAAGTCCAGCAGAGAGTCCCAAACATGTTGGACCCAAGAAATCTTACACCAAGGCACATCACAATTACACTAGCCAAGATTTAAGATTAGGAGACAATCTTAAAAGCACCTACCTACAAAGGAGTTCCCATTGGACTATCAGCTGATTGCTCAAGAGAAACCTTGCAGACAAGAAGGGGCTGGAAAGAAGTAGTCAATCATGAAAGGCAAGGACCTACATGCAAGATTGCTCTATCCAGCAGAGCTATCATTTAAAATGGAAGAGCAGATAAAGTGCTTGTCCAGATAAGGTCAAGTTAGAGGAGTTCATTGTCACCAAGCCCTTATTAAATGCAACATTAAAGGGACTTATCTAAGAAAAAGAAGATCAAAATATGATCAGTAAAGTGACAACTAGAACAGGAACAGAATCACAGAAATGGAGATCACATGGAAGCTTATCAGCAGGGCAGTGGGAAGGGGAGAGAGTAGGAAAAGGTACCAGGGATAAATAGCATAAATAGTAGGTAGAAAATAAACAGCGGGAGGTTAAGAATAGTATAGGAAATGGAGAAGCCAAAGAACTTATATGTACGACCTATGGACATGAACTAAAGGGGGGGAATGCAGGTGGGAGGTGGTGTGCATGGCAGAGGAGATTAAAGGAGGGATAATGAGACAAGTGTAATAGCATAATCAATAAAATATATTTTAAAAAGAAGTTAAAAAACATTCTATAAGTTTACCTGAAGTTATTTTTTTTCTTTAAACAAAAATAAAGTGACTCCAGTCAAGATAGAGGTATAGCTAAACATGCTTTATCTACTCACACAACCATGGAAAGAATTACAACTTCAATAACTCAAATAAATAACAAATAAATAAATAACTCAAAATAAATAACACTCTGAACTGTCAGAAAATTCAGCTGTTGGAAGTCCAACAACAAAGGACTTAAAGAAGCCACATTCATCCAAATGGGTAGGAAGGATGAGGATGCAGAGATGGACAGAGAGGTGCATGGAGAAAAGCAGCAGTGGAACTAGCAGTCCTACATTCACCTGTGGTGGATAAAAATCAGGACAACCACCTTGGAAACAAGATATCCCAGCCACAGGCCAGACCATGCAGCCCAGCCCAGGGTTCCAACACCAAAAGGATTAATCCCCATAATTTCTAGCTGTAAAAACCAGTGATGGTAGGGGCAGCAGGATAAACTACCATATTTTTAGGAGACTCTGCTTAAAGGGACCATACAGACTTAGAATGTATGCATATCCACCCACTCTGGGATTCAGCACTGGAGCAAAAGCTGGAAGGGCATCAGTCACATATAGGGAGTAAGTGAAGTGACTGGAAACAGGGCAAGTGCTGGACAAACCTCCAAAGGCCAGGCAGCATCATCGTCTCCTCTCCAAACCCTCCCCTCACAAAAAGCCACAAAGTGGTGAAGTGGGCTGCTACAGCCTGGCTATTACCTAAGGCATTGCCCCACACAATTTACAGGGGGCTTTTCTACAATAGGCTATGCTACTAACACAGAGAGTCAAAGCAGCTCTACCTAATACACAGAAACAGACACAGGGATGCTGCCAAATTGAGGAGACAAAGAAATATGGCCAAATGAAAGAACAGAACAAAACCACAGAAAAATAACTAAACAAAAAGGAAACGACCAACCTATCAGATGTAGAGTTCAAAACACTGGTGATCAGGATGCTCGAAGAACTCATTGGGACCTCAACAGCATAAAAACACTCAGGAAGAAATGAAGGTTACACTAAGTGACATAAAGAAAAATCTACAGGGAACCAACACTGAAGGGGATGAAGCCAGAACTCAAATCAATGATTTGGAACATAAGGAAGAAATGAACATTCAACCAGAACAAAAAAAAAAACAAAAACAAGAATGAAAAAAAAAAGCTGGGGGGGGGGGATAGTGTAAGGAGCCTGTGGGACGTCTCCAACATCCAAATCATATGGATGCTAGTAGGAGAAGAGGAAGAGCAAGAAATTGAGAATTATTTGATAAAATAATGAAAGAAAACTTCCCTAATTTGGCAAAGGAAATAAACATAAAACTCCAGGAAGCACAGAGAGTCCCAAACTAGTTGGACCCAAAGAGGACAACACCAAGACACATCATAATTAAAATGTCAAATGTTAAAGATAGAAAATCTTAAAAGCAGCAGGAGAAAAGCAGAGAGTTACCTGCAAAACAGTACCCATAAGACTGTCAGCTGATTTCTAAAAAGAAACTTTGCAAGCAACAAGGGACTGGCAAGAAATATTCGAAGTGAGGAAAAGCAAAGATCTACAACCTAGATTACTCTATCCAGCAATAATTTCAAACAAAAGGGCATAAAAGTGCTTCTCAGACAAGGTAAAGCTAAAGGAATTCATCACCACCAAGCCATTATTAAATGAAATGTTAAAGAGACTTACTTAAGAAAAAGAAGATGAAAACTGTGAACATTAAAAAGGCAACAAATTCATAACTATCAGCAGTTGAATTTTAAAATACAAACTAAGGAAACAACCAGAACAAGAACAGAATCATAGATATGGAGATTTTATGGAAGATTATCAGCTGGGAGGGGCACAGGGAAGAAGAGGAGGAAAGGTCCAGGGATTAAAAAGCATAATTGGTACTTGAAAAGTAACCAAATAAAATAAAAAAAATAAAAAAAAAAAGCATAATTGGTAGGTACAAAATAGACAGGGGGAGGTTAAGAATAGTATAGGAAATGTGAAGCCAAAGAACTTATGTGCACAACCCATGGACATGAACTAAGGGCAGGGGCAATTCCTGAAAGGAATGGGGGTACCAGGTGAAGGGGGCAAAGGGGGAAAAATTGGGATAACTTTATTAGCATAATCAATAAAATATATTTTTAAAGTGATGTCTTTTACCTACCTGCTTTATCATTTCTGTGGCTCAGCAAGAACACACAGTGAGGTGGTTGAGGAGTAGCTAGGGTGGTCTCTGGACTGGTAGCAGACTAGGGATACAGAAACTTAATTGTGCCCATACATTGATAAAAAACAGCATTTTCCTGCTCTGATTTTCTTTGATCTAATCCCACACAATGCTGTCTTCCACTTCATAGCAACAAGGAAAAAATAATGCAGAACTATCCTGCTGCTTTAGGGTGGGTTAAACATGGAAATCTTTTGTAAAGAGGTTTTTACAAGCCCCAGATTGCTTTAGCAATAAGTGAAATTAGGGTGTCTTAGACACGGGCATTTTTAAAAGACCATCTTCCTATTGGGCCATCTTCATTTTAGCATGCAGTGCCACTGGTCCTCAGGTTCCCACAGTGGCAGGGCCACAGAAAACCAGCTAATCACATTCTTCAGGCTATCACTGACCTGGAGGTTAGCTTAAGCTTGTGAGAAAACAAATTTCTTAGAGTGGTAATTCTTTTCTAGTTAGGATGCCAGATTATAGAAATAAGGAGTCATAAAAAGGGGTAAATGCAGACAACTGTACCTGAACAACAGTAAAATTATTTTTTAAAGAAAAAGAAAATTAAAATAAAAAACATTTTTAAAACAGGAAATAAGGAAGGAAAAAAGAGAAAGAAAGAAAGAGAGAGAGAGAGAGAGAGAGAAAGAAAGAAAGAAAGAAAGAAAGAAAGAAAGAAAGAAAGAAAGAAAGAAAGAAAGAAAGAAAGAAAGAAAGAAAGAAAGAAAGACTATGCCAAGCACTATGGTAGGTGCTTATATATTATCTCACCTAATCTTCATCCTAGGAAGTATGCATGCTTATCCCCATTTTACACATGATAAAACTGAAGCTATGGACAGCTAAGTAATTTGTGATTGCCTAATTTCCTCCCATGCACAAATACACCCACAGACCAGCGTCTGTGGTGACAATAGAGATTGGGTTCACATCCCAGATTTGGGAAAATGTGCCCTAGAATAGTTTAGCACCAAGCAAAGTGACAGTTACAGAGGGTAGAGCAAATTTCTCTTGGGAGTTGTATGACATAGGAGACAGCCTGGGCATTGTTAACAGGAAACCTCACCAGATTTTAGTGAAATAGCACTGCAAATGATAGATCACATTTTTAAAATAGTCTCAATTTGTCTGTCTCAATAAATAACACCTCTATTTGAAATAACAAACTAAATATTCCATAATTTCTAGTTAATTTGTCTAATGACAAATAATACTATCATTATGTTCTAGCACTAGATAAACACAGCACATTTGCACTAGAAAACAGTCCAATAAAATTTTAATGGAGGCCCAGGCTGGTGTAGCTCAGTGAATTGAGCACAGGCCTGCAAACTAAAGGATCGCAGTTCGATTCCCAGTCAGGGCACACGCCTGGGTTGTAGACCAGTTCCCGGCAGAGGACGCACAAGAGGCAACCATACACTGATATTTTTCTCCCTTTCTCCTTCCCTTCCCTTCTGAAAGATAAATAAATAAAATCTTAAAAAATATTTGGAAAAAATGTTTAATGGAAAAAGTTTTTTTTATTGTTGTTCAAATACAGTTTTCTGCATTTTCCTCCTACTACTCCCTCCCACCCCAGCTCTCCCCACCTCCCTCCCCTGATCCCACCCCCCACCCTTGGTTTTGTCCATGTGTCCTTTAGAACTGTTCCTGAAAACCCTTCCTTCTTTTTTCCCTATTATCCCCTCCCACCTCCCCTCTGGTTATTGTCAGTTTGTTCTTAATTTCAATGTCTCTGGTTATATTTTGTTTGCTTGTTTGTTTTGTTGATTAGTTTCCACTTAAAGGTCTTTAAAATCATATGAAATTTCCTAACTGAAAAAAAAATGAATCGTCTATCTTCCCAAAGAAATACACAGGATGCAAACCATTCTTATTGTTTTAAGAAGACAACCCATATTAATATGTTACCTCAATTAATTAATTTTTTGGTTAAACATTTGTCATAACTCAGGGAGATATTTGTAAACAGCATTGTTCAAAATCAAAATGTATATACAATCCAATTGGAGCTCATTTTCAAAGTCCTGCCCCTATCAAATGTTCCAACTGATGAAGAAATTGCATACAAAGGCTCTATTCTCAATGGAGATCCATCTCTCCTTCATTCCTCACCTCAGACTGATCATGACAAAAAGGAGCTTTTCCTAAAGAAAGTGAATTGAGTAGGAATGTGGAAAGAGACGTAATGTGTATTCAACCCTCTACCTGCTGCCTGCTCTTGAGATTTAACTGGCTTCAAAATATGTATAAGCTAGTGTGGCCGCCGAATTATTCATCAAACGTTTATCAGACTTCTAAACTCAGTTACACATAGTTAGCCATGGGACAATTTACAATAATAGTGACAATAACAAATGTGCAATATAGATCTTTTTTAAAATGCTTGCTAGAAAAAGAAAGAAGCAGAGGAAAAGAAAAACGCTAATATCTAGGCCTCTGGTTAAAAATTATAGCAAAGTTCCTTATCCCCCATCACTTAGTTTTTAAATTGATGACTCAGTTTCTTTCTCAGCCTGGGGCCAGTGAGAAGCAGAATTTACTTGTAAAGAATCAACACCTACATTCAGGAGAAAAACATTGCAATAAGCCTCTGAAAAAGTCATTATGGCCGCAAAAGTTGAATATCCTTAAAAAAAGGAAAAGAACAGAGAATACTGCACTATTCCTTTCCAATCCTAGCTTTTAGTTTTTGTTGGTTTAAATGGGAAGGAATTTGGCAGGCACCCAATGTGACTTTCCAATTGTACAGGTCACATAGTTGGGATTAAATAGATCTAATGGTACATACCTGAGCCCCACCAATGTTATGATTTGGCCAAGGTCACAGACAGATAATCATATTCATTGTTTTATTAAAAAATATTTATTAAGCCCCTAATATGCACTAAGCACTGTATTAAGCACCAGGTATAGTAATAAACAAAACAGGTCTGGACACTGCCATTCTGGGGCTCAGTGGCTTTGAGGACCACCAGGGTGTGTACCTCTGGTAATGGTCCACTCCTGGACTGAGACCAAGCCCAATCCATGTTTGTACTTGTTGAAAGTAAGAGGTAAAAAATAAAAATTAAAAATTAAAAAAATAGAGTGTAGGTTTCCAGGAAGCTGAATATACTCAACTTTAAACAGTGTCCTGTATACCAAGATTATCTTCCTTATTTTGTTCTGTTAAAGTTCCTTCTTTTTTATGAAATGATGGTGACAAAAGATAGTAGGGGCTATTTTGTGTCCTCACTTAGAAAATTAATTTTTCTTCTTAAAACCTACTGGTTTATGACATGCAAGTCTTTGCTTTGCCCAATACCCTTTTTTTACAGGATTAGCAGATAAAGAAGTCTAGGAACATCACAGAACCAAAGTCAGGGAGCCCTCAACTCAGAGTCAATTGAAGTGGGCTGGGTTTGGCAGCTATTTATTCCTACATCCAGCTTGAAAAAAACTGTGTTAAAAAAGTTAGTAAAGTGTGTCCCTCTTTTCTATAACTGTTATTGAGATTAGCTACTTGCACTGCCAAGATTGAGCCAAAAAAGTATTCTGTTATGAAACGAGTTAATTAGTCAATATTTGTAGAGTACCTGAAAGTGGTAGAGGGTTATATTTATGCCACATATCATCGAAATGACAAAAATATGTTTAGAAGAGGAGAGGATATCTGTGTAGAAAGCATTTCCAGAAATCTCTAAGGATTACATCATTAACCTAAACATAAATGAGCAAGCCTCTTGTAATTTCCTGGGAGTATTTCCTCCTGAGCAAAAGGATTAAGAACTCACCAAGTAACTTCTCTCCCCTCTGTGTCCAGGAACAGCAGTGACCTTGTTCCTATTGGTTTTTCCTACTTACACCAATTCTGGGCCCTTCTGCCAGAGTAAGGGGAAGACTAGAAATGAAAAGCCTCATCACTGGGTAGCAAAGCACAGATTTTTCATAGTCTGTTGCCAAAAACTTCACTTCAATTTACAAATGCTCCCAGTGGGCAATTCTTACACCCCAAAGTTGTATCTTATAAAGTTCCTAAAATCATAACAATAGCAACTGTTTGAGTGTTTACCAAACATCACACCTTGTGCTAAGTGCTTTCATATGTCATGTTATCCCATTCCCACAGCTGTCCTTACAAATAGGTAGCATTATAGTCCATTTCTAGCCAAAGGAACTGACACCTAAGAAAACTAGGTAATTCACCCAAGGTCACTGAGCAAAGGACTTAACCCTACTCCAAAGCCCTGAAAAACCCCTCCTTATAGCTGAAACAAAGCAGGCAGGTTTCCTTTTCAAATGAAAAAAATCTATTACAATGGATGCTGTGATACAACTGAGGTGCTTATTTCACCAGCGGCTAGAAATGAGGTCTGCAAAGAGCTGAAAGCTTTGTCCCTTAGCCAAAGTGGGGGGTGCAGCCAGCACCCCAGCACACAGTGACTAGTTTATGACACAAAGGCCTTATCCTTTTTCCTCAATTTGGGACAATTTTGAAAAGCCATCCCAGTTTAATAGCACACCATGGTATCAGCTGAGGCCAATGCTACAACTCCATCCCAGTTGACCTTCCCCTTTGCCCAGTCTTGGTTTGTACAATCCCTTGTGAGTGTTTCTTCTTGAGACCATTCCCCAGCAAACCACATGCACATAAATTCTTCTCAGAGCCTGCTTCCCAGAGAAGCTAGAAAACATTTATAGTAACATGGTTTTATGGAGCACACCTATTATTATAACAAGATTTCTGAAGATTTCTCTATAACAAGGAATTTGTTTTACTCAATGGTCTATATTGAAAGTTTCAGGTACCCCCACCTGGCCTATAATAATGAAGCATAATGTGCTATAAGAAACCTTCTGTCCCTCTTATTGAATATCAATAGCTTATTTATATTGTTATTGACATTCAAGCCATGAAAAAAACTTGAAGACAATATTCTTGCTTTGAATGTGGAAGCAGCTAAATGCAGGATAGAAACATGGAGAAAAGAAATGTAAGCCCAATAGAGAGAGACAAGATTTGGGGATATATAGGACATTTCATGAAGAAAACCTTCAAATGGGTGGAACTGAAGACTTCCACCAAGATGGAGGCGTAGGTTGAAATATTGTGCCTTCTCATTCAACCAAGTTTAAAAACAACATAGTTTTAGCAACAAAAATGCAGCCAAACCACAGAAAATTGAACTATATGGAAGTCTGACAACAACGAAACCTTCAGTCAAACCGGTAAGAGGGGCAGAGCCAGCAGCAGAGCGAGGTCGGGCAGGAAAGATCCACTGAACCTACTGGGGCTTGCGACCCAGGTGGGCAGGCAGTGGGCGATCTCAGGTGTGGAGTAGCAGTGGTCAGACCCACTGAGGGCGCAAGACAGCAGACCCCACTGAGGGCTGACCACAGTCACACATTCAAGCGCAGATAAACCAGCGAAGAAGCTAGCAGTGAGACAGACTGTGCAGACCCTAGCAGCAGGAAGCAGGAGAGGGGACTGCTACTGTCCCTCTCTGACCCTGCCCCCACATATAGCATCACAAACCAGTGACCTGGGTGGCCGCCCCTGGTGAACAACTAAGGCTCCACTCCTCATATGTAACAGGTGCAAACAGAGCAAAACATTATGGCTCAAGAAGAACTCAAAGCCCCAGAGCCCATAACTCTAAGCAACAAAGAAATAGCCAAACTTTCAGATGCACAGTTCAAAACACTGGTGATCAGGATGCTCACAGAACTGGTTGATTTTAGTCACAAATCAGGGGAAACACTTTGTAAAGTATATGATTGTTGAACCACTATGCCATACACCTAAAACTAATACAAGATAATCAACAAAATGATTTTAAAATTAATTGTTAAAAGATTACTGTGTTTAAAATAATCACTAATAAATGGCCTCCATATTTCTGTGAAACAAGTATAGTGTCTTTGATGATAGTTAATATGAGACTCCTCTTCACCACTGAGTTACTGGGATGAGAGCCACCAGCCTATTTATATAACACTCAACCCAGAATTCATGCTTAGTGCAAATGAAAAGCCCACTTACCTGAATAGAGAGGTGCCCACTTGTATCTATGGGAGATGGTGTTAAGAAAAGAAGTGAAGTGATATGCATAACCATGAGAGAGCATCTGTGAGTTCTGCGAGGAGAACAATGCAGAAAAACTTTTGTTTTCACAATATGGAAAATGGTTGTCCAGATGTGACAGCCTTTGAAATACTGTGCAAAAAAGAGTTAGTACAGTAGGCCGAGTGCTAACTTTTGAAAGACGACTGGCTGATGTCTACATACCGGTACTCAGATTTGGGGGAGGTTTCCACCACTCCCAGAACTGGTAAGGAGAGGCTAATTGTACCTAAATTGTTTATATAAACAAAATACTTCATGCTGAACACCTGTTTTCCTTCTGGAGTCAGTAATGTTGGCATATGACAAGCAGAGATTGCCTTTGTGACCCAAAAAAAAACCCTGGGTGCTGAGTGTCTAATGAGTTTCCAATGTTGACCTTTTCCACGTGTTGTCACAACTCATTACTGAGGGAATTAAGATATATCCTGTGTGGCTCCACTACAAAGGACCCTTGAAAGTTTGCACCTGGATTCCCCAGGACTCCGCCTCATCCACCTTTTCTCTTTGCTAATTTGGCTTTGTATCCTTTCACTATGATAAATGTTAAACAAAAACTTTTGTGGCCAAAAGCTTTTCTGAAAGAAAGGGTTTATTGAACTGTATGCTAGCCAGAAAAGGACCAAGTCCTGGGGCATGTAGTCAGAACCACCAGCACCATGACTAGGTGGAAAAGACAAACATGCCCACTGTCCTGAAGTCGAGGGGTTCTTTGACACACTATGTTTTGGGGAAGAAAGTATGAAGTTGTTTTGAAAGAAATTACACTTCCTACAGATAAGGGGACATGTTGCAAGAAAAGATGTAGTAGGGGCAGTTCTAGAACAGGTGAATAGTCTATAAGGAAGAAGTATATCATACTTTTGATTGGTTGTGGGAAACAGTCCTTAAAGTTCATGCATAAGTAGGATGCAGTGGCGTCTGGTGGTCACTGCAGAAGTTGATTCAAAGTTCCAACATACATTCAAGAATGTGAGCAGCTATTGTTAGGCTTCCCACAGCTATTACCTGGTTTAATACTCGTCTATTTCTCTCACTCTGGACAGCTGTAATTTAGTTTGGGATACCTTGGAATTTTTCTGTTGTCATAAATTACCACCATAAGTACTATGGTGCTGAGTCCTGTGCACCCTCATAATGAATCATTGAACTGGGGGTCTTGCTGACCCCAACACAGAAATTCTCTCTCATAGACGCCATGCTTCAGCTGTTTTTTTAGTGTTAGTTGTGACTTCTCCTCTTTCATTTCTGATTTTATTTTGGGGGTGTCCTCCTGCTTTTTTTCTTGATGAGTCTGGTTAAAGCTTTGTCAATCATGTTTATCTTTTCAAATAAACAGCTCTTGGATTCATTGATTTTTTGTATCATTTTTTAGACTTTATTTCTGTTTTGATCTTTATTATTTCCTTCCTTCTACTCACTTTGGGCTTTGTTTTTTGTTCTTTTTCAAGTTTCTTTAAGTTATATTGTTTATTTGAGCTTTTTCTTGCTGCTTGAGGTAGACCTGTAATGTTATCAACTTCCCTTTCAGGACTGCTTTTGCTGTGTCCCATAAATTTTTGGGTCATTGTGTGTTCATTTTCATTTATTTCCAGGTAACTTTTGATTTCTTCCCTGATCTCATTGTTAACCCATTCAGCCTCCATGTATTTGAATGTCTGTCAGTTTCTTTATTGTAACTCATTTCTAGTTCCATACCATTGTGGAAAGAGCAGATGCCTGATATGATTTCAATCTTCTTGAATTTATTAACTTATTTTGTATCCTAACGTGTGGTCTATCTTTGAGAATTTTTCATGCGCACTTGAGAAGAATGTATAATCTGCTGCTTTGGGATGAAATGTTCTGTAAATATCAATTAAATATATCCAATCTAGTGTGTCATTTAAGGCCACTGTTGCCTTATTGATTTTTGGTCTGAAAAATCTATCCATTGATGTCAGTGGTGTGTTAAAATCACCTACTATGCATTGCTGTCAATCTCTCCCTTTATGTCCACAAATATATAAAGATCTTCTTTATGTGTTTAGGTGTTCCTATATTGAGTGCATATATGTTTACCAGGGTTATATCCTCTTGTTGGGTCAATCCTTTAGTGTTATGTAGTGACCTTATTTATCTCTGATATGGGTTTCATTCTGAAGTCTTTTTTCTCTGATAGAAGTATTGCTACCCCAGCTTTTTTTTTTTAATTTCCATTTTCATGCAATATTTTTTCCATCCTCTCCATTTCAGTCTGTATGTAACTTTTGTTCTGAAGTGGTCCTTTATAGAAAGCATGTATATGGGCTATGTTTTCTTATCCACTCAGCTACCCTCTGTCTTTTGACTGGAGCATTTAATCCATTTATATTTAAGGGTATTATTGACAGGTACTTAATGCCATTTTATTCTTAATAACTATGTTCCTCTCTATTTATTCTTCCTCTAAAAGCAGGCTCTTTAACATTTCTTGCAATACTTGTTTAGTTATAATGAACTCCTTTGGCTTTTTTTCTGTGAAGCTCTTAATTTTGCCTTCAATTTTAAATTACAGCCTTGCTAGATAAAGTAATTTTGGTTGTACATCTTTGTTTTTCATCACCTTGAATATTTCATGCCAATCCCTTATGGCCTGAAGTGTATTTGTTGAGAAATCAGCTGATAGTTTTATGGGAGCTTCTTTGTAGGTAACTAATTGCTTTTTGTTTGCTGTTTTAAAGATTCTCCCTTTGTCTTTAACATTTGCCATTTAATCATGGTATGTCTTGGTGGAGTTCCCTTTGGGTTCATCATGATTGGGATTCTCTGTGCTTCCTAAACTCATGTGACTTTTTCTTTCACCAGGTTAGGTAAGTTTTCAGCCATTATTTTTTCAAACAGATTCTCTATTTCTTGTTCACCCTCTTTTCCTTCTAGTACCCCTATGATGCAGATGTTGTTACACCTGATGTTGTTCCAGAAGTCCCTTAGACTTTTCTCACTTTCTTTTAAATTCTTTTTTTGTGTGTGATGATCTGCTTGGGTGCTTACTGTTAATTTGTCCTCTAAATTTGTAATTCAGTCTCTGCTTCATCTAACCTGCTGTTGATTCCTTCTAGTGTATTATTCATTTCAGATATTGTATTCTAAATTTCTGACTGGTTCTTTCTTTATGATTTCTATGTCTTTCTTAATGTTTCCTATCACTTTATTTAAGTTCTTACTGAGATCATCCATTCTTCCCCTAAGGCACTTTGAACATCCTTCTAGCCATTGATTTAAACTCTGCATATTGTATCTTGGTTGCTTCCATTTCACTTAGTTCCTTTTCTGAGGATTTCTTTTATGCTTTTATCTGGGACATATTTCTTTGTCTCCCAATTTTGTCTCTGTATATTAGGTAGATTTGCTATGACTCCCAGACTTGTTTTGATGGCTTTATGATGAAAGTGTCTTGTTGGGCTCAGTGGCACAATCTTCCAGGTCACTTGAGCTTAGTGCCCTAGAAAAGTTTCTTGTTATGTGCTCCCTCCAGATGGAGTTGTGTCTTTAATGTTGTTGGGCCTTTTGTGGGTGGAGTTAATCCTTCAGGTTGGCTGGCAATATGGATAAACTTTGATCACCATGTATGTATGAATCACTGTGCAGGAGCTGCTCCCCAAGGCAGAGCTATTCCCAGCAGGGTCTGGTGCCTGCTGGAATCCTCCTTTGGGTGTTCCACTGTGTGGCTACTTGAGTCAAGCTCTATTGTGGTCTGAAGTTCAACACTGGTTATGTTGGTTCTGGGTCCACTTCAGTGTGGTTCAGTTACAGGTCCATGTCAGACATTATATGTAATCACCTTGGACTACCAGTGTGGAGCTGCCATACTATTCACTGTTTATGGCTGCATCTACGGGGCCCAGGGTATATGGAAGAGGCCAATGTTTGTACAAAGGTCAACTTCCTCCAGCTTAAATCTGGGGGCAGATATATAAAAGGTCTATGGCTCCTTGAGGTTTGCCTCCACCTATCAGCTACTTCACCTACCCAAAAGGTTGCCTAGTCTTCCTCCAGAGCCTTCCAAAGAAAGACTCTTGAGTGGTCCCAGACTGGTCACACAGACCCTTCCACAGGTCATGAGCTCAGTAGGGAGGACAGGGCTAGTGGGTACCCCACCGGGGAGCTGTGTGGTCAAGCACACAATAAGAAAAAAATGGACCCTATTCCAGATCTAAACCACTCAGTCTCAGTCTCTGCCAGTGTCTCCAACTCTAGGAGGAGCATGCTTCAGATGCAGGTGGGGTGCAGCTAGCCATCCCCTCTGCAGGAGCAAGTTCTACAGGGTGGAGCCACCGGGGCTCAGGAGGCCAGATCAAAAGAGTCTCCCACTGGGGGTGGTGTCAGCTGAACCCATAGGAGGGGGCCAAGAACTTTGGTCCCAAACAATTTCCTCCAAAGGAAATGCATGCTGAATGTCCCAGCACACCCTGCCCTCCATGCAACGGAGCTCAGCTGGATAGGGCCACCAGGACTTGGGGGTGCTGATCCAAAAATTCTCCCACTGGGGGTGTTACCAGCAAGTCTGTGTTGGAGGGCACTTCTTCCCCTTCCCAGGATGGCAAGGCTGAGCTTACATGAGAGATTGGAGTGCCACCCCCCAACAATGTAGCCATACAACCCAGAACGTGCCCATCTGCTCCCAGGAGAAAAGCCACTCCAGGAGATGTTCTTAAAGTTCCAACTCTGCAAGGCACTCTGATTCCCCTGCATGACTGAACTCAGCAGGGCAGGGCCGAAGAGTGGCAGGGCAGGCCAAGGGACTCAACAGGCGAAGGTGGTGAAGTAGTTGTGCACTTGAGGTGGGGGAAAATGGTCACTTTTCCAAAGCTACACAGTTCAACCAGTGCTGAGTCTCTGCCAAGAGTTTCTGTTTTAAAAAAACAGCAGCCTAAAGGTCTGCTGGGTGCAGCCCACAAATCCCTTTGCAGGACCTGAGCACAACAGCATGGTATCACCCATGCTTGGAGGACAAAGCAGTGTACACCCCAGGCTGGTGCTGTAACAATAGAAGTGCTTAACCCTGGGAAGGTGGCATTTGGGTCTCTAGCAGAGTCTCTTCTCTACCAGGTGGGCTGAACCCTCACTGGTTTTCACCATCGGATGCTATGCGGGATTTTCTTTCCATCTCTGTTGTTCTGGGTTGGCATCCCTGTATGGGGTTGAGACCCGGCTCCTGGGGAAAGAGAGTTTTGCATCCAAGATATCCTTCAGGCTTCTCAGTGGCGACACTTCAGTTCAGCACCAGGCCTTTCTGCATCTTGGTCCTTTGTATCCATCTCTATGTGGCTTCTTCTGTAAATCCTTGGTTATAGGATTTTTTGTTCAGTTAGCCTTCATATGGTTATTCCAGTTGATTTCTGTATAATATAGCTATAAATCCAGTTTGGTGCCAAGAGCAGGTGAGTGTAGCTTCTACCTACTCTTCAGCCCTCTTGAAATCTTGAAATCTCTAAGCTACTGCTTTTAAATACAAAAAAAAAAAAACCCTGAAAGGATTATTTCAGCTTTTCAAACAATATAACTAACCTTTTAAGTGCTCATATGCAAAGAAAGCCAAATACTATAAATGAGAGTTTATAGAAATGTAAAGAGAAATAGGAATGATCTTGGGAAAGTGAAGACCCGTAAACTTCCCCTACCATCCTAGTGGACAGGTCACACTGAGCCAGTCTGGAATCCAGTCATATGAGGCCAAGAATGTCACCAACACAGCTGCTAAGGACAGAGCTGTCCACTGGGTAGAGAGGATTTCAACAAGTGGCCTGCGTTATGCAGAATTCTAAGACCAGCATAATGACACCAGCAAAAGCCCATGAATTGGGCCCAGGTGTTAACCATTTCATTACACCATCAGAACTTGGGAAGCAGAGCAAGGCAAGTGTGATTTGCCACTCATTGCCTGAAGTAACAAAATGTTTCCAGCTTGATAAAGTCTACTGTTTCTTTTCTAATTCCTAGAATAAGATCTAACATCCAAATTTTTTCTCGTCTCCAGTGCGTTCTTGTAGTAATTTTTCCAAACTGGTTCCAGGCTTTACAACATTTTCCCCTCTGGTTTCATAAAATACTGCACTTATTTTATCAGGTTCACAACAACTCTGTCCCTATCCCTGAATTATAGGTGAGGTGTACTAAATTTCAGGACTATAGTTAGGGTTATCCAGAGCCAGAAAGTAAATT
Organism: Artibeus jamaicensis; assembly: GCF_021234435.1. Lineage (NCBI taxonomy): Eukaryota > Metazoa > Chordata > Mammalia > Chiroptera > Phyllostomidae > Artibeus > Artibeus jamaicensis. The sequence goes on from NW_026521803.1 coordinate 6,299,514, forward strand.
CCAGGTAGGCTGGAGTACCCTAAACACTCTCTCCTTTAAGTGGTTACAAAACTCTTCAGTGTGTAAGTGTGTGTGTATACATATTTTACTTGCAATTTCTTCAGGGAACATTACCACAGTTAGGGTTGCTTTCTCAGTAGCTTTTTGTTCCAGACCTAATTCACTAGAGTTCAAGATGTATCCAGCACAATTTGAGCTAATATCTATAGAGGGGAGTATGATAGTGTCATTTGATAAGGCAGCAGTTCATATATGCTAAAATAGGCTTTTAAATTAAAAAATAAGACACCTCAAGGTCAAACAATGGAACAGAATAAGTAAATATCAGAGCTTCATTCAAACCTAAAATAACTATTTGCATATATCCACAAGTGTATTTTGAAAAGATCCACATGTTCATATATTCAACATCATCAGTAAAATCCTTATTGAAGTGAGCTTATGCTCATAGTTTGAGCTCAACAAATACTGGGTTGGACAAAAAGTACATATGGTTTTCCCATAAAATAAAAAATACATTTTTCATTTTCACAAATAACTTTACTGATTTAGATATTTTGAGTATGTCAGCTATCTCTCATGTGGTATAACATTGATTGTTCTCAATTAATGCTTCGATTTGATTGCCATCAACTTTAACTTGTCTACCTGACCATGGACCTTTATCCAGTGAGAAATCTCCAGCACGAAACTTCACAAACTAACATTTTAGCTCCAGAGTCTGGGCTTTTAACCGCCAAGAATTACAAGAAATTCAGGTTTTCCTGGCTTTTCTTCTCACTCCCATCCCTGCACAGCACCAGGGCTCTTAACCCTTTCTTCTCTTAAGTGATAACAATGATCACAAAAGGAAACTGGTTTTGAAAGAGTTCCCATTATATGAGATGCAATCTGGACTATTTTGTTACTTGGGGAAAACCGTCCTACACTCATCCCACTGCACCTTTCAACCAGACATACTCTTCCCTTTTCCATCCCAATGAAACACACATGTCCTATCTCTGAGTTATAGCAGCAAAGTACACTGATGATACAAAGAATGTAACTCATAGCAATGCATATATATTTGAACAGAGACCTTCAAATACTGCTAAACTTAATGGGGAAACTGTAATTATAGAACTGCAGGCACCATGGCAGGTTTGGGGAGTGGCATTAAGTATAGTGAGTCTGACTACATAGCTCAGATGGTTAGAGTGTCATCCTGATACGTCAGAGTTGCGGGTTTGATATCTGATCAGGGAACAACCAATGAGTGAATAAATAAGTAGAACAACAAATAAGTAGAACAAAAAAAATAAATGTTTCCTTCTCCCTCTCTCTCTAAAATCAATATATAAAATAAATTTTAAATAGTGGCTTTCCAGAAGAATTTTCAATTATCAGCATCCTGAATGATACTGAGTTGTACATACTTTGTAAAATATGGCATTATAAAGATTACAAATAAACTTTTAAGCTTAAATAAAAGTACACTGCAGATTCACATTTAGATAGGCAGATCCAAATCATGCCTATAAAAAGTAGTTGAAATTATAAAGTCACCTCTGGAAGCTTTTAAAATTAGGACAATATCTTATCAATATGCAAGATTTCAGTTTAGATGTTTCTGATTGGTCATTCCTGACCCTGACACTCTAATATATATATATATATATATAGTTCATGACTTAAGAACACCCAGGCACACAAAGATCTAGATATTCTCACATAAAGGAAGCAAGTATGAGAGGATCAGATCCAAAGATAATGGTGGAATTTCCAACCCAGAAATACCCACATGTGTTAACATTGGCTTTTGCACTCCCTCAGCCCTTTTTTTTGGGGGGGGGAGGGGCACAGTGAATTTGAACTGTGTAGGCTACTGCTACAGACACTTCAGGTAGAATTCCTGGGCAGGACATGGGGAGGCCTGGGATCTAATTGCATCTCTATTAACTAGCTTTGTAAACTTGGGCAAATGACTAATCATCTCTGACCCTCACTTGCCTTTTTTAATAAATGAGAGGGGTGATGACAGAATTCCTATGATCCTTATTGGCTTGAAAATTCCTTGATTCAGAACACACCATTGCTAAATGTAATAACATGGATTAAACACAAATACAAACGTTGAGCAAAGGAAATAATGGAGAGCAAAGTTTGCCACCACAAAATATGCCTTTCTGGATATTGACTATTTTAAGAGGGTTATTTTTAAGAAAAAAAAAATCACTCAGGAAAAACCTTTGATCTTCCCCCTAACTGCCTAAAAGAACTTGACTTGCTCCAAGAAAGGAACTATCATCATGGATAACTAAATCAAGTAGTGTGTGATAGACAGAGGAACCTATTGAAGCCCACTTAATCAAAGTCCTCTCTGGGTCCCATTGTTAAAGACAGCCTAGCAAACATTTATCTGCCAAACATTTGCTCTTCTATCTCCATGTGAATTGCCTTCCTGCCCTTCAAAGTCCCAAACCACAATACACACCTACTTCTCCTTAGCTCCAGAGTAAAATAGGAGCCTCGCTGTCCAATGTGTTCTGGGTTACCATATTCTAATGGCACCTCCCCATATACATATGTACTAAATTTGGTTATTTCCTTCTGTTAACCTGCCTCATGTTAATTTAATCATCGACTAGCCAAAAGAACATAGAAAGGCACAAGAAAAGTTATTTTATGACCCCCAGAGAAACCAGACACAAATAAATTCATTCTATGTGATTCTGCTTATATTTTTATTAAAAAGACAAAATAATTTATCTTGTTAGAAGTCAAATAGTGCTCTTTTTATTTTTTATGTTTTTATATATTTTAATATATTTCATTGATAATGCTACTACACTTGTTCCATTTTTTTCACCCCCCTGCAAACCTCCAGCATTCCCCACCCACTTAGTTCATGTTCATACATACAAGTTCTTTGGCCTCTACATTTCCTACACTATTCTTAACCTCCCCATCTATTTTTCTACCTACCATTTATGCTACTATTCCCTGAAACTTTTTCCCCATTCTTTTCCCTCCCCCTCCCTACTGATAACCTTCCATGTGATCTCCATTTTTGTGATTCTGTTCTGTTTTAATTGTTTGCTTAGTTTGTTTTTGTCTGTTTTAGGTTCGGTTGTTGATACTTGGAAGTTTGTTATCATTTTATGGTTCATATTTTTTATCTTTTTCTTAGATAAGTCCCTTTAACATTTTATATAATAAGGGCTTGGTGATGATGAACTCCTTCAACTTGTCCTTATCTTGGAATCACTTTATCTGCCCTTCCATTTTAAATGATAGCTTTGCTGGATAGAGTGATCTTAGATGTAGGTCTTGCCTTTCCTGACTTAGAATATTTCCTTCCAGCCCCTTCTTGCCTGCAAGGTTTCTTTAGAGAAATCAGCTGATAGCCTTATGAGCACTCCTTTGTAGGTGACTGTCTCCTTTTCTCTGGCTGCTTTTAAGATACTCTTCTTCTCTTTAATCTCAGCTAATGTAAGTATTATGTGCCTTGGTGTGTGCCTCCTTGGATTATATGTGCTAGTTATATTTTGCTCATTTGTTCCTTCTTTCTGCTGCATAGCATTCTTTGGAACTCTCTGATCTTCCCAGACTTCCTGGAAGTCTATTTCTTTTGCCAGCTTAGGGAAGTTCTCCTTCATTATGTTTTCAAATAAGTTTTCCATTTCTTGCTCTTCCTCTTCTCCATCTGGCACCCCTATGATTCAGATGTTGGAATGTTTAAAGTTGTCCTAGAGGTTCCTAAGCCTCTCCTTATTTTTTTTTTAATTCTTGTTTCTTTGTTCTGTTCTAATCAAATGCTTATTTCTTCCTTCTCATCCAAATTGTTGATTTCAGTCCTGGTTTCCTTTCCAACATTTTTGGTTCCCTATACATTTTCCTTTATTTCACTTTGCATAGCCTCCACTTTTTCCTCAATTTTGAGACCATACTCAACCATTTCTGTGAACATCCTAATTACCAGTATTTCGAACTCTGCATCTGATAGGTTGAGTATCTCTTCATCACTCAGTTGTAGTTTTTTCGGAGCTTTGACCTGTTCTTTCATTTGGGCTACACTTTTTTGCCTCAGAGTGCCTGTTACAGAGTAAGGGGCAGAGTTTTAGGTATTCACCAGGGCAGGGCAACCCAAATCACTGCTTTATGATGCAGTGTTGGGGAGGGGTCAGGGAGGGAACAATGCTACCTGCTCTGCTCTCTGCAGGCTTTCAGTCACTTCCTCTGCTACCCAAAAGCCAATTGAACCCTTCTTGTACTGACTCCTGGGTCAGTGGGCTTGTGTATGTACTAGGACCCTGTGGGTCTCTCCAACAAACTCTCCTGTGAGGCTGTGAGTTTCTCCTGCCCCTTCAACACCCACAGGTTTCTTTCAGTCAGAGGTTTTGAGGCTTTAGTTCCCTGCACTGGAACCCTGGGTTTTGGGGTCTGTCTCGCTCCCTGGTTGTTCCTCCCACTTTATCTGCACGCAAATGGGGACCACCTGGTCCACCAGCTGTCTGTCACCTTGCCCTCCCCAGTCCTCTAGCTACTGCCTTGCCATGAGACCTCTCCACCCAAGCTGCCCATTCTCCACCCCTCCTATTGGTCTGGATGAATGTTCTTCTTTAACTCTTTGGTTGTCAGACTAACACATAGTTCAATTTTCTGGCAGTTCTGGGTTTTTTTGTTTTTAAATCTATTGTTGTCCTTTCGGTTGTGTGAGGAGGCATGGAGTAGATACCTATGCCTCCATCTTGGCTGGAAGTGTTTTTTTTAATGAATTTTTTTATTGTTGTTCAGTTATAGTTGTCCCTCCTTTTTCCCTATTGCTATCCCCTGCCCTGTCCCCACCCTCACTCCCACAGTCAATACCACCACATTGTCCATGCCCATGAGTCCACTATTCATGTTCCTCAGCTTTCTCCTTTCTCTTTTTCCCTTGTTATCCCCCTCCCCCACCTCTGGTCACTGTCAGTTTGTTCTTTATTTCCAAGTTTCTGGTTATATTTTGCTCATTTGTTTGTTTTATTGATTACGTTCCACTTATAGGTGAAATCATATGGTATTTGCCTTTCACCACCTGTCTTATTTCAATTAGCATAGTGCTCTCCAGTTCCATCCATACTGTCACAAAGCATAGGAGTTCCTTCTTTCTGCTGCATAGCATTCCATTATGTAAATGTACCAGTTTTTTGATCCACTCATTTACTGATGGGCTTCCGGTATTTGGCTATTGTAAATAATGCTTCTATGAACAATGGGGACATAGGTTCTTTTGAATTTGTGTGTGTCTCATTCTCTGAGGTCACATGTTGTCACTTCTTGAGTGCATACTATTGCCTTAAAGTTACCGTTCTTTGCTCAATCTTTCTGTCACACTCTTGAATACTTTCTTGGGCTGTAACAGGAAACTAGGCTTCAGAAACTATCAGGTTGAGCCCTTTCTTGGCCTCCCCAGGCACCCCCAGACATTAATACCATCACATTCATTAGGACTTCAATACGTGGATTAAGGGGAACACAAAAATGCAGTCCATTACACATACCTCATCTCTATTCTTATAGCAAGACAGTGACATAGTAATGAGGAAGCTGAAAGTCAGACTGCATAAGAATCTTGCCTAAGCCCATGCAGCAAGTAAGAGATGGAGCCCAGCTTTGTTTGCCCAGGTCTATAATTCTCTTTTCATTATGTCTTGCTGCAAATCACTGCACTTGGGGTTTACATAAAACCTTTAGTCCCGAGACCTTACATAACAAAAATAGTTTGGGAAAGCTAGAAAATTACTTTTCCAAAGTTCAAAACTCCTGTCAAGGTTAAATATTTGCAGCAGTTCCTGGCATTATTCATTTAAGAGACAATAAATAGAGACACAAGGCCCATCTTGATTAATCACATTACGTGTTTGAAGATAAAATTTCTTCTTTGGAGCTATTCCCCCTCAAAGACTTAACCCTTCATATCTGAATGATCCTCTTTAACCATAAGAGTACATTAGCAACTGCCCTTAACATACCGATAAGATTCATAACCCCTGACCTTTTTCATACCAGAAATCCCATTTAAATGGCAAAGAGGAAGCAATCAACAAAATACAAAGGCAACCTAAATAGTGAGAGAAAATATTTGCAAACCATATATCTGATAAGGGATCAATATCCAAAATATGTAAGAAGCTAATAAAACTCAATAGCAAAAAAATTTTAAGAAAACAAAAACAAACTAAGCAAACTAGAACAGGAACAGAATCACAGAAATGGAGATCATGTGGAGGGTTATCAGCAGGGAAGGGAAGGGAGAAAATGGGGGAAAGGACACAGGAAATAGTAGCATAAATGGTAGGTAGAAAATAGTCAGGAGGAGGTTAAGAATAATATAGAAAATGTAGAAGCCAAAGAACTTATATGTATTACTTCTGCCAAGATGGAGGCGTAGGTGGAAGCACTGCACCTTCTCGCACAACTAAGTTTAAAAACAACAAAGTTTTAGCAACAGAAATGCAGCCAAACCACAGAAAATTGAGCTACACGGAAGTCTGACAACAACAAACCCTTCAGCCAAACCAGTAAGAGGAGCAGAGCCAGCAGCAGAGCAGGGTCAGGCAGGAAAGATCCACTGGACCAACCCAGGCACTCGACCCAGGTGCGCCAGCAGCCGTGGGCAGATCCCAGGTGTGGAGTAGCTGGTAGACCCACTGAGGGTGCAAGGCGGTGGACTAATTGAGGGCTGACCACAGTCACACATTCATGCACAGATAAACCAGTGAAGGAGCAAGCGATGAGACAGACTGCCCCACTTTCAGGAAGCAGCAGAGGGAACTGCCATTGTCCCTCTCTGACCCCTCCACTACATACAGTGTCACAAACCAGTGACCTGGGTGGCCCTGCCCTGGTGAACATCGAAGGCTCCACTCCTCATACATAACAGGCACAAACAGATCAAAACATGGCTCAAGAACAACTCAGAGCCCCAGAACCAATAAATCTAAGCAATGAAGAAATAGCCAAACTTTCAGATGCACAGTTCAAAACACTGGTGATCAGGATGCTCACAGAACTGGTTGATTATAGTCACAAACTAGAGGAACATATGAAGGCTAAACTAATTGAAATGAATGGAAATGCAACAGTAATGGAAAGGAAACTGGGACTCAAATCAAAGGAGTGGACCAGAAGGAAGAAAAAAATGACCAAACAGAAAAGGATGAAGAAACAAGGATTCAAAAAAATGAGGAGAGGCTAAGGAACCTTCAGGACATCTTTAAACACTCCAACATCTGAATTATAGGGGTACCAGAAGGGGAAGAGGAACAGCCACCAGTGGAAAACTTATCCGAACAAATAATAAAGGAGAACTTCCCCATTCTGCCAAAGGAAATAGAATTCCAGAGAATCCAGGAAGCTCAGAGAGTCCCAAAGAAGTTGGACCCAGGAAGGAACACACCAAGGCACATCATAATTACATTAGCCAAGATTAAAATGAAAGAGAATCCTAGAAGCAGCAAGAGCTAAGGGACAGTCACCTACAAAGGAGTTCCCATCAGACTGTCAGCTGATTTCTCAAAAGAGACCTTACAGGCAAGAAGGGGCTGGAAAGAAGTATTCCAAGTCATGAAAGCCAAAGACCTACATCCAAGATTGCTCTATCCAGCAAAGCTTTCATTTAGAATGGAAGGGCAGATAAAGTGCTTCTCAGATAAGATCAAGTTCAAGGAGTTCATCATCACCAAGCCCTTATTATATGAAATGTTAAAGGGACTTACCTAAGAAAAAGAAGATAAAAAAGATGAACAGTGAAAGGACAGCAAACTCACAGTTATTAACAACCACACCTAAAACAAAAGCAAACTAAGAGGACAGCTAGATCAGGAGCAGAACCATAGAAATGAAGATCACATGGAGGGTTAGCAACAGGGGAGTGGGAGAAGGAGAAGTGGGGAGAAGGTACAGAAAATAAGTAGCATAGATGGTAGGTAGAAAATAGTTAGGGGGGTCAAGAATAGTATGGGAATTATAGAATCTAAAGAACTTGAGACGCATGGTCATAAACTAAAGGGAAGGAGTGGTGGGGGAGGGTGTGCGGGGTGGAGGGGAATGAAGGGGGGAAATAGAACAAGTGTAATGGCATAATTAATAAAATATATTTTTAAAAATAAATTTAAAAAAAAGAACTTATATGTATTACCCATGGACATGAACTAAGGCGGGAGGGTGGGGAATGCAGGTGAGACAGTGTGTGCAGGGTGGAGGGGAATAAAGGGGGGGGGAATAAGACAACTGTAATAGCATAATCAATAAAATATTTAAAAGGAATATCAAATTTAAAATGGGCAGGGGACTTGAACAGACATTTTTCAAACAAATGCACAAATGGCATGTACATGAAAAGATGCTCAACATTAGTAATCATCAGAAAAATACAAATGAAAACTAAACCTTTCCAAATGGCTATTATCAAAAGACAAACCATAATAAGTGCTTGTGGGGATACAGAGAAAAGGGAATGCTTGTGCACTCTTGGGTTTCTATATTAGTGCAGTCATTATTGAAAACGGTATAGAGGATCTTCCATAAATTTAAAATAAAACTACCATATATGGTCCAGCAATTCCACTTCAAGGTCTATATCCAAAGGAAATAAAAGTGGGATATCAAAAAGATATTTACACTCCCATGTATATTATAGTATTATTCACTATAGCCAAGATATGAAAACAATGGACCTAAAAGTTCACTAATGGATGAATAAAGATGTGGTATATACATGCAATGGAATGTTATGCAGCCATGAGAAAGAAAAGATCCTGCCATTTTCATCAATGTGAATAGACCTTTAGTGTTGCGAACAGCCCTGCCTAGTTTCAGAAGCTGTAACCCCCCATGGCTAAGGCTGAGTGAGAGACCTTGGGACCATAAGCCACTAAGGAGACAAAGCTTATCTCCCTGGCAGGGGTGCTGCCTCTACACCCTTTACTTCACCCTGCCTGGCCCCAAATGCATGATTGGTCAGCCAACGACGGGTAAGATTCCTCAAGAAAGGGATGACCTAAGACAGGCATGATCACATGGGCCCCCAGGGAAGGACTTGGGGGACTACAGAAAAAGGGGGTGATGGACCCTCGCCCCTTGGCTTTGACATAGCCTGAGACCTCATTCCGTCTGTGAGAAGTCTCCTAATCTTTTGGCTACCTTACTTCCCTGTCTGACTTGAACCTGAAACAATGATAGAGGTGGGTGCAGCCCTGTACTGGAAAGGGCAGATTCCCCAGGGTGATCAGGCCTAAGAAAAAATACATTAAATCCTGTGAAACTTGCTTTGCTAAGAATGCTCTCAATTAAATCATAAGGGTTTGGGCAGGAAATGATTTTATTTCCCAAAGTTTTGTAGCCCCTTAGCTAACAGACCCTGACTCAGAATAATCCCTCATAGTTCTTTGTATGTTATCTATTGTTTGATCCTTAGCACCTGACAATGATTGATGAACTTTACCTGCACTTTTGTGTAAACTGAACCCAATAAAATCCCAGTGAGGAAAAGGCTCTTGATTCTTCTTTGAGAGAACAGCCACCTTTCCTTCCCAAGCAGATCATGTCTTGGTAGACTTATTCTCATCCGCAGTGGATGGGGAGCTCTGCAGGCAAAACTCCCCCACACTTTAGGGCATTATGCTAAGTGAAGTAAGCCAGTTAGAGAAAGACAAACACTATATGGTCTCATTTATAGGTGGAATCTTAAAAAGCCAAACTAATGGAAACAGGGAGTAGAATTGTGATTGCCAAGGTCTGGAGGTGGGAGAAATGGGGAGGTGTTGGTCAAAGGGTACAAATTTCAAGTTATAAGTTCTAGGGATATATTGTACAGCATATTGACTTTAGTTAAAATACTGAGCCATAAGAAAAGATGAAACACTGCCATTTGCAACAACATGGATGGACCTTGAGAACATTATCCTAAGCAAAACAAGTCTGTCAGAAAAAGCTAAGAACCATATAATTTCACTCAGATGTGGGATATAAAACTGAAACTCATAGACACATACAACAGTGTGGTGGTTATCAGAGGGAATGGGGTAAGGGTGAAATAAGGGTAAAGGGAGCCAAATATATGGTGACAGAAGATGATCTGACTGGGTGTTGGGCACACAATGCAACTATACCAATCACGTATCACAGAAATGTACACTTGAACCTGTATAATCTTATTAACCAATGTCACCTATGTAATCTTATTGGCCAATACATTTAATTAAAAATAAAATAAAATAATTTATCTTAAATAAAAATAATATGTTACAAATTCAAAAGTTGCTAAGAGAGTAGATCTTAAATGTTCTCATCCATCCCTCAAAAAATGATAATTCCATGAGGTGATAAATGTATTATCTAAACCAACTATAATAATTTCACAATATATATGTGTATAAAATCAGGTTGTACACCTTATACTTACATAATGTCATATGTCAATTATACCCAAATAAAGCTGAAAAATAAATTTCTTTATTAAACAATTGCAACTTACATCCAGAAAAAGCTAAACACACATATACATACACACTCAATTGTCTGACTGCATCAGACAATTATATAACATTCTTCTATTTAATTCATGTGCATCCTCTATCAGGAAAAAAATCATTAAGTGGGTTTAAACCCTTTAGATAATTTAGTTTGAGGCAAAATGAAAAATGTTAGTGCCCTTCTCCCTCCTTGCTTATACCCCTCTTCCTTCTATCCTCTCTCCCTTCTTCTCTGTGAAGTCAATCTGGCCTGTCCCAGGAGTCTACCCTTAGGACTTTCCCAGGCCCACTCTCCTCTCATTCAAGTGCCAACATTCCTCCCTTCCTTGCCCCAACTCTCAGTGTGAATGACTTCAGTGAGGTCACAAAAAGAAAGCAATAGTACTAAAAGCATTCATTTCAAGACCACTTTTCCAAAGTAAAGCTTTTTCCCACATAAATTCCTACTAGATGCAATCTGATTTCAGCCTGTGTGCCCAAAGAAATTAAAGAATTCTAGTACTGTGGGAAAAGAGTGACATTATTATCATTTCTTGAAGGTGGTTATTTCCCATGATGAAAGTAACATTGTTGTTAGGCTTCTTTCAGCATCTAGAGGATGCTGTAAAGATGATGGGTGAGTCACACTCCTTGATCCCTGAGTAGTTTATCATTCTTTCCCCTACCCCATGATTTTTAGATTAACAAGATTTCAGCAAATGATAAGCATATATTATCCATATAATATTTCATATATCACACAAAAATGCTGCCCAGAAACTGGTAAGTAAATGGTGAAAAAAAATCTAATTTAGATAGAATATATAGCCGTGTCTCTAAATGAGCCTGTTATTCAGTTTTCCCAGCTCCACATACTCATTCTTTTTAAGACTTCTTGCTTTCCATTTCTATCTCTTTATATATACATATACATATACATATACATATACATATACATATACATATACATATACATATACATATACATATACATATACATATACAAAGTAAAAACAAAGCAGGAACTAGATTTATGGTCATTAGAACATCAGTGGTCTGATAACACTTAACAGAGGTCTAAACCTTAATGATCAAATCTCAGTCACAGTGTGGGATTACAATACCCAATCAACTTTTATTAGGCATCTGTTATGTGTTAATCATTGAGATACACCATCAGAATTACTACCATATCCAAGTTCTATCACTGGAAAGAGGTACTGGCATTCACCTAAATGCCGTTGATCAGGCCACCATTATATATCCTCCCTGGATGCCAGCATCACACAGCCAGCTCAAGGAACAAATGACTCAACCCGTGTCTATATGTTTAGAACATAAATCTAGAATGTAAGATAAATGAAGCTGGGCAAGATTTAGTATTTGCAGAGAAGAGCCATTTTTAAGAAAAATGCTTCTAAATCCCATAATTCACATTTTAAGCAAGTGGAAATCAGGTAGTAGTATTAGAAAAACAACAGCATATTATGAACCAAAAAATATTTTCTAACCTAAAACCTCCATTCTCTCAAAAAATTCTTAGATTTTTGCTTCTGAACCTGGATCTCCAATTTACTGCCTTGTGTCAATTGTTTACTAAATGCAGCTTCAGTCGCTCTTTATTTAATTAATATCTAAAGTGCCTAGTATAGGACCTGGAAAGTATCTATTGAGTAGGCACACGATAAATTTTTTTGCATGAATGAAGAAACCTGTGGCACATTTTAGTTAACAAAAATACAAATGGTGTTTTTAATTAACTCAGCAACATATGGTGTTGATTCTAAATGTGTTTTATTAAACTATAAGCAAGCACTGAGACACTGTGCTTGCTTATACTGAGATACTACAAAGGTAATTCTGCTAACAGAATATAATTATAGTAATGTATTACTAGCCTTATTTGTTAAATGCAGACTATTAACATGTTTAATCAGCCCTGACTGGAGTAGCTCAGTGGATTGAGGGCAGGCCTGTGAAGCAAAGGGTTGCCAGCTCGATTCCCAGTCAAGGCACATGCCTGGGTTGCAGGCCAGGTCCCAAAAAGGAGACACATGAGAGGCAACCACACATTGATGTTTCTCTCTCACTTTCTCCTTCCCTTCCCCTCTCTCTAAAAATAAATAAATTAAATATTTTTAAAAATATGTTTTAATCGGCCCCTCATTAAGTTGTGCATGAATTTTTACATGTTTAAGCTGTCAAAATTCTCTCTCCTTTGTAGCAGGGCCCCCAGCAAGAGGGTCCTTTTCCTGGGTCCCCTCTATGACACTTATCCAGCTGTATCCTCCACCCATGCCCATGGGAGATCTGTAAGGCCAAAGGGATGTGCACACCCAAATCCCACACCCCCTCTCCTAGACCACACTTTGAGTATTTAGGGCTCCAGTGTTACCAGACTAAAGAGGGCCATTTTCCTGCATGCATCAAAGCCCAGTAAGACACGAACAGGAGATTGCAACAAAGAAAGTATAGGTTTATTATTTGAGGAAGTAGTTCCACACCCAGTCACAAGTGAATGAATTCCCAGAACTGCCCCAACCCTACCACACCCCCTTCCACCCATGGCTTCTAGGGGTTGGATTATACAGGGGGAAACTCATTAAACATGATGACTAGCGTAGTTAGAGTCATGGTCAGAGTTGTGGTCTCCACTGATTGGTGGTGCTGGGATAGGCAGTAGTTGATGAGTACATCTGGTCCTGATACAGCCTTGACATCATTTCCTCTGGCTTCAACACTTTTCTAGGTCTGAAGCTAAAACACAACTGAAGCCTAAGTGTTTTTTTATCTCTGTGGTCAACAGACCCAAAGCTTTATTCCTAAGATTACTTGATGCAGACTAGAACCCAATCATCCTAAGGACTTAATGATTAAGGGAATAGATGTGCAAGGCAAAGGGAAGTGGGTTAGTCAGGGTGCTGGAGGAGACCAGTTTGAATAAAAAGGAAAGAAAGGAGAAAAGGGCATATTGAATAAATGAAGTTTCTGGGTGGCTACACCAGGATTCCCAGGTCAAACAACCTCAAACTTACTTCCAGAACCTGTACAACATAGCTTCCCAGGGCCCCTCCAACAGAGGCGGACCACTGTTGGTCCAACTAGAGTACTCATTCCTCATCCTGGGGGTGGAGGATGTAGGAAGGGAGACCCACACAAGTGCAGGCAGGATAGAACCAGGGATGGGAGAGACGGGGCTGGCCTCAGACCAAGGACCAGAGCTTGTTCTCCCAGTGTCACCATATTCCAGCCTAGACCATCAAGGAGACCAAGAATTGCACATTCAAAGCTGTTTTCCAAAATTACTAGAAAAACATGCATCAATATACTGGTTAATTATAGAGCGTGGAATTGCAGGTGATTTTTTCTATGTGTTTTATTATATTTTTGTTTAAGTTTTAATCTCTGTAAAAATGGAGGTAATAAGAACTACCTCATCAAATTGTTATAAAGACTAAATGAGAGAATACATGTTATGCTTGAAGTGTAGTACCTAACATAGAATAAATGCTCAATAAAAATAATTGTGACTACAATTATTATGTACGTGTACTAATTTTGTAACCAGGAACATGGGCAATAAATACTATTTTTAAAACCTGTTATAACAAATGGAAGCATGTATCATGTTTATGAATTGGAAGAATTAACATCACCAAAATGTTCATACTACCCAAAGCAATTTATAGATTCAATGCAATACCTATTAAAGTACTAATGGCATATTTCACAGATATACAGCAAACATTTCAAAAATGTATATGGAACCATAAACAACCTGAGTAGCCATAGCAATTTTGAGAAAGAAGAACAAAGTAGGAAGGACCACAATACCAGATACCAAACTGTATTACAAGGCCACAGTAATCAAAACACCCTAGCACTGGCATACGAACAGACACATAGACCAATGGAACAAAATAGAAAACCTGGAAATAAACCCAAGTTTCTATGGGCAATTAATATTCAACGAAGGTGGCAAAAGCATGAAATGGAGTTAAAATAGCCCCAATGAATGGTATTGGGAGCTCTAAACAGCTACATACAAAAAAATGAAACTTAATCACCAACTTACACCATACACAAAAATAAACTCAAGATGGATAAAAGACTTAAATATAAGTCATGAAACCATAAAAGTCCTAGAAGAGAACATAAGCAGGGAAATCTCAGATATTCTATACAGCAATATTTTCACCAATATGTCTCCTAGAGCAAGGAACATAAAGGAAAGAATACAAAATTGGGATCTCATCAAAATAAAAAGCTTCCACAAGGCTAAAAGAAAAGAGCATTAAAATGAAAAGAGAGCCAACCATATGGGAAAATTATTTGCCAATGATACCTCGGACAAGGGTTTGATCTCCAAAATGTATAAAGAGCTCACACAGCTCCACTCCAGGAAGACAAACAACCCAATTAAAAAATGAGCAAAGGACTTAAATAGACAATTCTCAAAGGAGGCATAGAAAGGACGCAGAGACATAAAAAGTGATGCTCAGCATCACTAGTCATCAGAGAGATGTAAATTAAAACCACAATTAGATACTACTTTACACTGGTCTGAATGGCTATCATAAACAAATCAACAAACAAGTGCTGGAGAGGTTGTGGAGTGCACTGCCTAGTGCACCGTTGGTGGGAATGCAGACTGGTGCAGCCACTGTGGAAAACAGTATGGAGTTTCCTCAGAAAACTAAAAATTGAACTGCCTTTTGACCTGGCAGTTCCATGGCTGGGACTATACCCTAAAAATCCTCAAACACCAATTCAAAAGAACTTATGTACCCCAATGTTCATAGCAGCACAATTTACAATAGCCAAGTGTTGGAAGCAACCTAAGTGCCCATCGGTAAATGAGTGGATCAAGAAACTATGGTACATTTACACAATGGAATACTGTGCAGAAGAAAGAAAGGAGATCCTACCCTTTGCAACAGCAGGGTTGGATCTAGAGAGCATTATGATAAGTGAAATAAGCCAGGCGGTGAAAGAAAAATATTATAAGAGGAGGAGATAACAAAGGAAAAAAGGGGAAGGGTCATCTCTCTGCTACTTACTCCACTGCCCTCAGCATCACAATCCTCTCTTAGTTTCTGTCTCCTCTCTTTCTTATATCCTCTCATCCTCACCTTTGCCCACCCAGGCCTCAGGCCTCATACCTCAGATTTCTAGTTATAATTACTTATTGGGTCAAATATAGATATTTACTTTGGGGGAGCTGATGCCTTTCAACACACACACAAAGAAGGAAAGATACTCTGGAGTTAGGGTACCCTGGAATCATGCAGTCTATGCTCCATGAAGGGATGAAGGAACTGGAGCTAAGTCATGGAGAATACCAAGCAAATGGTAGGGAGTCGGAGCATGGGGCATGCACCGTGTACCCTGGTGCTAGGAGTATGCTGTGAGTATCTGCTGTACCTTGAAAAGAAAGAGACAAAAAGGACAAAACCGAGAAAATATACAGATATGAATGTCAGGGCTGAAGCAGAGGGAAAGGGGTTCTAAACTGAAGGAGCACAGTTTTGGGTCAGACAGAAAAATTAGTAAAATTCACTGTTCCTCACTAAACTCCAAACCAAATTCACTCTTGTTTGTTTAGTTAAATCAAATCTATGTTTAAAAAACTAGAACCTAACCTATATGTTCTGCAGATATAGAGATGGGGAGAGAGTTATAAATTTCCTCAAAACTAATATGTGTTTGGGCAACAGTTTGTAAGCCCAATAAAGAAGCAAAATGTTCCCACAAGCATGTCTTGAACCTTAGCACTGCCAGGGACTTGCTCTGAACCTGAACTGATGCTCCCTGGGGACAGTCTAAACCCATGCAAGACCAACAGGTGGAGAGAATACAATCCTGCTTCTCTGCAACCTGAAAAGAAACAACTATAATGAGTACTTCCCTTCACAGGACTTTGCTTCACACTGCAGATGAAATCATTTGGAAAGAAGCAAGGGGACAATTGGAGAACCTCTTTTCTCTCCATCTCCCTTTCTCTCTTTTCTTTCATACTCAAATATTGTCTGAATATCCTTATTTTGGGGGAATTCTGCTTCTCATGAAGCACAATCATGAGACCTTCCCTCCATAGAGAAATGGATGAAAATGATATTTCATTTTAAGTCCACATTTCAGTTCAACTTCACCCTTCTTCATGTGCAAAATCACCCTGGGCACTCAAAAACTCTTACTTGCTCTTGTTTCTGTTACCATGACAACAGTATCTGCTCTGAATGGACTGGGAGAATAAGGTAACAAATATGTTTCCACCTACTTGAGAAATACTTACTTGTTGAAAGCACTATTCTTCCAGTGTTACTGGCTCCTATGCCTATTAAGTGGTTAATGGAAGTCCCTCCAGGAACCTGATTCTTTCCAGGATCTAAGCTATGTGGCTAAGGGACAACACATTTAATCCAATTCTTCTACCTGATGGAAGGCAGCAGGTGGGGCTTATAGGGCACCCTCTGTCAACCCTCAACAGCAGCCAGGACACCCAAGGCCTTTAGCTAGCTCTACATGGGCTCAGACATGTGCATGCCCATAGTAAAGGCTTGTTGGAGACAAATCCAAGAACCCTTTGTAGAGCCAGAATCCTGGTTATAACTCTAAGAGAAAATAACAAAGCTTCTCTTCCAGCCACCCTCACAGCGATTGTATTGGGTAGGCCAAAAAGTCCATATGGTTTTTTCCATAAACAACACATTTTTCATTTTCACCAATAACTTTATTGATTTAGGTATTTTGAGTATGTTGGCTATCTCCCACTATTGACTTCTAGTAGGTAGAGGCCAGGGGTGCTGCTAAATATCTTCCAATGCATAAGACAGCCCCACAGCAAAGAATTATTGGGCTAAAATGTCAGTAGTACCAAGAAACTTTACCAACCACTTTTGACAAGTTCAATCAGTCATAGCACCTTCTCCATACATTACATACATCTTTTTTTTGCATTTCAGTTGCACTTTTACCTTCCTTGAAATAATAAATTATAATATGCCAAAAATGGTGTGTGTCTTCTTCCATACTCAATATAAAAATGACTGCACAAAAATTCACCAATTTCAATAAGTATTTTTAAGTGCATACTGATACAACAGCTGTCACAATACAATCTAACAAAATTGTTTCAAATGAAGTTAAAGACAACTAAAGCCATTTTACAGAAAAATTAAATGAACTTTTGCTCAATCCAATATTTTATACCAGATCCCATTCAATACTTTTTCAGTCCTGTTGTATGCTAGATCTTCTATATAGTCATTAGATCTAGTAATCTCAATATCTTTTTGAAGGTGGATTTACCCCCACTTTTCACCAGAAAAAATACTTGAACAGATTTACATAGTCATCAAAAACAATCTAATCTTCACTTAGGTCCCTTGTAGTGCAGGAAGTGGGGGATGCTGAGCGGGCCACTCATTGAGTCATGACCCACTAATCATTGTTGAACAAACAGGTTGGCCCTTGCTCCAATGTAGCTTACACTAAGGCATTCAGACACAGCCAAGTAAAAATATATATAATTACTATTCATAAGTGTTATTAAGAACATGGTTTGCTCCACTATGTTGGTATTGTCATCATTTGTCTCCCACCCACACCCAAAAGTCTTCCCAGATGTTGCCTGCAATGGCAATGAGAAATGGTAGCTTCTAGAGATTATAGAACTAAAGCTGTAGAGTGTCAGCTCAAATGTAAGACCATGACTTCCTCCTCTGGCTGAATGGACCCAGGTCCTTTCCCTCACCTGTTGTCTTCTAGGGGCTTCTGTCAATGACCCACTCACATGTCCTTGGATCCCCTCACCATTTTCATGCTCACTGCCTCCTACTGCACATTCACTCCCAACTGAAAAGCACTTGTGTCTCTCTTCAAGTGGCTTGCATTCCAGTGACATGAACCCAAACTGATGACCCCCTGGGGACAGCCTAAACCCATGCATGACTGACAGGCGCAGAGGATAAAATCCTGCTTCTCTCTGCTACCTGATGGGAGACAACTCAAATGAGTGCTCTTTTTCAAAGGACTTTGCCTCATACTACACCCTCATTTGGCCTCTTCCCCTTGCAAATCACACTTCCAAACCCCCTACCAGGGGATATTTCCTAATAAATAAACCAATTTCTGAGAATCCTCTTCCCAGAGTCTGCTTCTGGGGAAACAACCTAAGAGGCTAGTGTTAACTGGCCCAAGTACTTGCTTTAATCCCATGGTTAGAAATCAAACACTTCCGTGAGAAATGTTCCCATCTTAGCAAGGCTTGACACACAAGCTTTAGTATTCTGTGAGAATTTGAGAGAATAGCAATAGGCATTTGTCCTTCATTATAAATGATGGAGGAGTATTAGAGTTGAGGAGTGAAAACGCAGTGACACATTTTGGAACAAGATGCACCTTTTGGGCAGCAATCACTCCTGAGTTAGAGTCATCAGACTTTCCATTTTGCCTGTTCCTAAATGAGTTATTTCCTAAACAACAATCAGAATGTGCCAAAACAAGCAAGGCTTACTAAGGTGCTCAAAATTACAAAGTAACTGTAAACTTCTAAGTAAAATACAATTAAGTAAGAGTGAAATATTGACCATTTGAATGTTTAAATTCTAAGAAAATCTCTTTATCTGTAGAATTTAATCATTTGTAGTAGACACAACTTGCAGACTACAACAACTATGTCAGGTTGGCTCTCAATAAGATAAAAAAATGTACCTAAGCATTTATATGAGAATAAAAAATAAAGTGGCTCTAACTAGAAATGATTTTTTATATCAGCCTTCTTTACCATACATTTGCTGCATGGCCTTCTATATGAAATTCCTGACATTAAAGATATAGCATTCAGCCTGGCTGGTGTAGCTCAGTGGATTGAGCACGGGCCTGTGAAGCAAAGGGTCACTGGTTCGATTCCCAGTCAGGGCACATGCCTGGGTTGCGGGCTAGGTCCCCAGTAGCAACCACACATTGATGTTTCTCTCCCATTCTTTCTCCTTCCCTTACCCTCTCTCTAAAAATAAATAAATAAAACATATTTTTTAAAAGATATAGCATTCAGAGTTTAGAGATCATCCAGACTGATTTTTTTCTACTATTCTATATTTTCAGTTTTTCCATAATGAGTATATGCATATATATAATATATGAATTGTATACTGACATATATGTATATATGCATGTCTATATGCACTTTATGTTTACATATAAATATATACATATGTAGCTGTAAATATACAAAGAAAGAGGTTACTTTTATAATTGAAGTTTCTAAGTTCACCATGTTCAAATGTATGGGTGCTGAAAAAACTAAATTAAAATAATAAAACAGTTTTGCTTATATATTGTCAAAGTATTTTTAAGTAATAAGACATGGCTGATAGTGGGAATATAAACTCATATACTACTTTGAAAGGAATTTAGCAAGAGCCTTTAAAAAGATTTTAGCCTATGCCTATAAAACTGATATAAAAAGCTTTGTATACAAACTTGCACATTTTGATAATAGGCTTTCTACTTTTTATTATAGCATACTTAAAGAAATGCGAATAGTTCAATGAATTGTCATGAACTGAACCTATCCATGGAATCATCAGACTATTACCAGTACCTCAGAATACAATAGCTTTTTAAAGTAGAAACACATTGCTGGTCAAGATGGAAGAGGAGAAAATTGCAGTACTCACATCCTCCCACAGGCAAAACAAAATTTCCAATAAACTACAGAATAATCATTCAGAACCACAGGATATACAGACGAAGCCACATGGAGACTGATAGGAGGGGCAAAGAAGCAGAATGATCTGTCCCATTCCCATTGCAGCAAAGAAAAACTGAAGCATCCCCTCTCAGAAGCAAGGGGTCTCAACTCCATACCAGGCCTCACAACTCAGGGTTCCAGTGCCAAAAAAAGAAGACCCCATAACTTCTGGCTGTGAAAACCAAAGGAAATCATGGCTGAGTGACAGAGGGCTTTCGGAATCGAGGCATTCCTCATAAAGGGTTTGCAAATGGACTTACTTGGATTCACTAATTCTAAGCTCCAGCGCTGGGGCAGCAGCTCACAAGGCACCAGAAAAATAAGGAGAACTTAATTGCCTGGCTTCAGAACAAGGCCTGTAGTGGCAGTTTTCTCCCAGACAGAACTGCTGCCAGAGGCCATTGCTCCTTTGCTGAACCTTAACCCCCACAGAGCAGAAGAGTTTACACCATAGTTGAGTTCCCATAACCTGACTAATATGGTACACCCTACCCTGGTGATTTCCTGATACGTTGCTTCATTCAACTTTCAGACCCACACAAGCCAGTTCCACTGGCTTTTCCATACAAATGTCCTATCTTGGCTCATGCTTTAGACTTCCCTAAAATCTCTCAAAGTTTCACAAGCCCAAACAATCATTAGAACCACAGGATATACAGTAGAAGCAACATGGAGACAAGTGCCTAGCCATGGCATGTCCCATGACTCTCATTAAATGGCCCCAGGCCTGGCACTAGTGGGAGTTAGCCTTAGTTCAGAGTTTAGCCTCTCCTGGGTACCTCAACCCAGTACAAGAAGAAGCTATAGTAGATCGCTTTACAGTTAATGCCAAGTAACATCAGGCAGGGCACAGGTAACAGATGATCTTGACCTGCACCCCCCAGGAGGCCCCAAAGCCAGCACACCTGGTGTTATAGACCACTCTGCCTAGTTTTAGGAGTTGTATCTCTACCCCTTGTGGCTAAGGGCGAGAGACGGCCTTTGGAATGCCAGCCGCAGGAGACAAAGCCTGTCTCTGGTAGCAAACACTGCCTCAGTTCCTCTCCCTGCCCCCAAAGCTTGGTCGGAAGTCAATGACGGGTAAAACCCCTCACAGCCGGGGGCAACCTAAACTAGACTCGATCACTTGGGAGTTCTTCATGGAAGGACCTGGGGGGCTGCAACAAAGAGCAATGAATTCTCACCCCCTGGCTTTGACAAAGCCCAAGTCCCCATGTTCTCTGGGAGAGGCGCTTCCTGGCTCTAATTCCCTTAAGCCTGAATACCTGTTGGGGAGAGGTGCAACTTCTTGCCTTGCTAGAGTGTGTCCTGAGGAAAAATCCACAAAGACTTGCTGATTAACCTGTGAAATCTGCTAAAAGTGCTTTCATTCATATGATAAGGGTCCAAGAGGAAATGAGTTTGTCTCCCAAAGTTTCTGCAACTCTGACTCATAGTAAGCCCTCAGACCTCTTTGTAATGTTATCTACTGTTTGATCCTTGCCGCCCTGTACTCCTGTGTATTACAACCCAATAAAAGGCTATGGAAGAGGGCACTTGGGGCCTTTTTCTCCTTGGAGAAACTGGCCACTACTGGCCTTTGTCTCCCCTGAGAAACTGGCCACAGCCCACTCCTCCTCCCCAAACAGATCTCAGCACATCTTGGCCATATTTACTCATTCATGCATGTCCCTGGCACCGGGGGGACTCGAGAAGAAGTCGCCCCCACAATCTGGTATAGAGAGTGTGAGACTATGCTGAGGCGCCACCCAACCACTTCCATAAGCAAGACACTCAAGGAGTGGGTTCCTTTGGCCACAGAGCCCCACTGAAGCAAGTCCTGCTGTGTGCTGTCAGCCACTCCACAGCAGTTCCTCTGTTGTGGTTAACACCAGTCCTCACAGCAAATGAGCCTGGCAGTAAATCCCTCCCATTGACATGTCAATAGCAATCAAGGCTCAATGACAAATCTGATGCCAGATTTTTCCTGAACAAGGCTCAATGTACCTCAAGGCTCAAGGTACACACAGCCCACATGGTGAGGGGATAGACCTAGAGCACCTAGCTTCCGTGACCCAGGAGACTGCACCACAGGGCCCAATAGAACACCTACTACATAAGGCCACTTAGGCAGACATAGTAGCCCTACTTAATACATAGAAACAAACACAGGAGCCTGCCAAAATGAGGAGAAAAAGAAACATGGCCTAAATGAAAGGATAAAATAAAGCTCAAAAGAAGAACTAAACAAAATGAAAACAAGCACTCTATTAGATGCAGAGTTCAAAACACTGGTTGTAAGGATGCTCAATGAACTTAGTGAAAATCTCAACAGCATAAAAAAGAACCAGTCAGAAATAAATAATACACTAACTAAAATAAGAATAATTTATAGGGAATAAACAATAGAGTGGATGAAGCCAAGAATCAAATCAGCAGTTTGGAATATAAGGAAGCAAAAACCACCGAATCAAAACAGCAAAACAAAACAAGAATCTGAAAAAATAAGGATAGTATAAGAAGCCTCTGGGACGACTTCAAGTGAACCAACATTTACATCATGGTGGTGCTAAAAGGAAAAGAGAGATGGCAAGAAATTAAAAACCTATTTGAAAAAGTAATGACAGCAAACACCCCCAAATTAGTAAAGGAAATACTCATACAAGTCCAGGAAACAAAGAGAGATAGGAAACATAAATATGGAGATACAAAAGAAAGGACTGATCAGAAACAAAGAACACAATAACTGAGATGCAGGATACATTATGAGGAATCAATAGTGGAGTAGCTAAATCAGAGGATCAAATCAATTATTTGAAAGATAAGACAGCAGAAAAACCCCAATCAGAGCAGCAAAAACTTAAAAGAATCCCCAAAAAATGAGGATACTTTAAGGAGCTTCTGGAACAGCTTCAAGCTTACCAACATTTGCATCATAAGGGTGATGGATGAAGAGAGAAAAACTGAAAATCTATTTTTTAAATATATTTTATTAATTATGCCATTACAGTTGTTCTATTTCCCCCTTCATTCCCCTCCACCCTGCACACCCCTCCCCCACCTTTCCCCCCTTTAGTTCATGACCACGTGTCTCAAGTTCTTTAGATTCTATATTTCCCATACTATTCTTGCCCTCCCCTCTATTTTCTACTTACTGTCTATGCTACTTATTCTGTGTACCTTCTCCCCCCTTCTCCTCCTCCTACTCCCCTGTTGCTAACCCTCCATGTGATCTTCATTTCTATGGTTATGCTCTTGATCTAGCTGTCCTTTTAGTTTGCTTGTTTTAGGTTTGGTTGTTAATGAGTTTGCTGTCATTTTACTGTACATATTTCTTTATCTTCTTAGACAAGTCCCTTTAACATTTCATATAATAAGTGTTTGGTGATGATGAACTCCTTCAATTTGATCTTCTCTGAGAAGCACTTTATCTGCCCTTCCATTCTAAATGAAAGCTTTGCTGGACAGAGCAATCTTGGATGTAGGTCTTTGAATTTCATGACTTGGAATACTTCTTTCCAGCCTCTTCTTGCTTGTAAGGTCTCTTTTGAGAAATCCACTGACAGTCTGATGGGAACTCCTTTGTAGGTGACTGTCCCCTTATCTCTTGCTGCTTCTAGGATTCTCTCCTTCATCTGAGTCTTGGCTAATGTAATTATGATGTGCCTTGGTGTGTTCCTTCTTGGGTCCAACATCTTTGGGACTCTCTGAGCTTCCTGGATTTCCTGGAAGTCTATTTCCCTTGGCAGATTGGGGAAGTTCTCCTTTATTATTTGTTCAAATAAGTTTTCCACTGGTGGCTGTTCCTCTTCCCCTTCTGGTACCCCTATAATTTGGATGTTGGAACATTTAAAGATGTCCTGGGGGTTCTTAAGCCTCTCCTCATTTTTTTGAATTCTTGTTTCTTCATCCTTTTCTGTTTGGCCATTATTTTCCTCCTTCTGGTCCACTCCTCTGATTTGAGTCCCAGGTTCCTTTCCATTACTATTGGTTTCCTGTGCATTTCCCTTCATTTCACTTAGTTTAGCCTTCATATGTTCCTCTAATTTGTGACTAAAATCAACCAGTTCTGTGAGCATCCTGATCACCAGTGTTTTGAATATCTGAAAGTTTGGCTATTTCTTTGTCACTTAGATTTATTGGCTCTGGGGCTCTGAGTTGCTCTTGAGCCATGTTGTGATCTGTTTGTGCCTGTTATGTATGAGGAGTGGAGGCTTAGGTGTTCACCAGGGCGGGGCCGCCCAGGTCACTGGTTTGTTATACTGTATGTGGGGCAGGGTCAAAGAGGGGCAATGGCAGTCTCCTTTGCTGCTTCCTGCTGCTGGGGCCTGCGCAGTCTGTCTCACTGCTAGCTCCTTCACCAGTTTCTGCACGAGAATGTGTGACTGCAATCAGCCCTCAGTGGTTCCACCCACTTCTCCACACCTGGGATCCTCCCACAGCTGCTGACGCACCTGGGTTGAATGCCCAGGTCGGTCTGGTGGATCTTTCCTGCCCGACCCTGCTCTGCTGCTGGCTCTGCCCCTCTTACTGGTTTGGCTGAAGGGTTCGTTGTTGTCAGACTTCTGTGTAGTTCAATTTTCTGTAGTTTGGCTGCATTTTTGTTGCTAAAACTTTGTTGTTTTTAAACTTGGTTGTGGGAGAAGGCACAGTGGTGCCACCTATGCCTCCATCTTGGTGGAAGTCCCTGAAAATCTATTTTAAAAAAATAATGGAAAACTCTTCTGGCCAAGATGAAGGCATAGGTAGACACACTGTGCCTCCTTGCACAACCAAAAGTAGGACAACAACAAATTTCAAAACAAAAAACAAGAACTGAAAGAAAATTTAACTATATGGAAATCTGACAACCAAGGAGTTAAAGAAGAAACTTTCATCCAGACCAGTAGGAGGGGTGGATACAGGCAGCCAGGCAGAGAGGACTTGAGGCAAGGCAGCATCTGGAAGACTGGGTTGGGCAAGGCTGCAGCTGGAGGAGTGGAGAAACAACTGGGGAGCAAGATAGACTGCACAACCCAGAGTTCCACTGCAGGGAAATAAAGCCTCAAAGCCTCAGATTGAAAACACCTGTGGGGGCTGCAGCAATGAGAGAGGACTCACAGGAGAGTTCAGTAGAGAGACCCACAGGGTGCTAGAACATGCACAAATCCACAGGAATCAGCACCTAAAGGGCGCAATTTGATTGTGGGTAGCGGGGGAAGTGACTAAAACCCAGCAGAGAGCAGAGCAAGTGGCTTTCTGCACTCTCAGAGCCCTCCCCCACATATAGCACCACAACTCAGCAACCTGGGTTTCCCTGCCCTGGTGAACACCTAAGGCTCCACCCCTTACTATGCAAAAGGTGCAGCAGACAAAAAAAAAATAGGGGGCAAATAAAGAACAGATCAAAGCTCCAGGAAAAACACAATTAAGCCATAAAGAGATAGCCAACCTATCAGGTGCACAATTCAAAACACTGGTAATCAGGACACTCACAGAATTGGTTAAGTATGGTTGTAAATTACAGGAAAAAATGAAGGCTATGAAAAATGAAAAAAAGAAAATGTACAAGGAACCAACAGTGACAGGAAGGAAATCAGGACTCAAATCAATAGTTTGGACCAGAAGGAAGAAAGAAACAACCAGAACAGAATGAAGAAACAAGAATTCAAAAACATGATCATATAGACTTCCAGCCAAGATGGAGGCGTAGGTGGAAACACTGTGCCTCCTTGCACAACCAAGTTTAAAGACAACAAAGTTTTAGTAAAAAAAAAAAAAAAACTGCAACCAAAACACAGAAAATTGAACTATACGGAAGTCCAACAACAATGAACCACTCAGCCTGACTGGTAAGAGAGGTGGAGCCAGCGACTGGTGGAGCGGGGTTGAGAAAGAAAACTAGGTCAGACCAACCCAAGCGCATAGGCAGTGGTTGGCAGATCCCAGGCCTGTGACTGTGATGGGCAGACCCAGTGAGGGTACAAGACAGCTGGCTGACCGTGGTCACACATTCACGCTCAGATAAACTGGGTGAAAGAGCAAGCAGTGAGACAGACTGTGAGGGCTCCAGCAGCAGGAAGCAGCAAAGGAGACCGCCATTGCCCCTCTTTGACCCCGCCCCCACATACAGCATCACAAACCAGTGACCTGGGCGGCCCCACCCTGGTGAACACCTAAGCCTCCACTTCTCATACTTACCAGGCACAAACAGATCAAAACATGGCTCAAGAACAACTCAGAGCCCCAGAGCCAATAAATCTAAGTGACAAAGAAATAGCCAAACTTTCAGATATTCAAAACACTGGTGATCAGGATGCTCACAGAACTGGTTAATTTTAGTCACAAATTAGAGGAACATATGAAGGCTAAACTAAGTGAAATGAAGGGAAATGCACAGGAAACCAATAGTAATGGAAAGGAACCTGGGACTCAAATCAGAGGAGTGGACCAGAAGGAGGAAAATAATGGCCAAACAGAAAAGGATGAAGAAACAAGAATTCAAAAAAAATGAGGAGAGGCTTAGGAACCCCCAGGACATCTTTAAATGTTCCAACATCCAAATTATAGGGGTACCAGAAGGGGAAGAGGAACAGCCACCAGTGGAAAACTTATTTGAACAAATAATAAAGGAGAACTTCCCCAATCTGCCAAGGGCAACAGACTTCCAGGAAATCTAGGAAGCTCAAAGAGTCCCAAAGAAGTTGAACCCAAGAAGGAACACACCAAGGCACATCATAATTACATTAGCCAAGACTCAGATGAAGGAGAGAATCCCAGAAGCAGCAAGAGATAAGGGGACAGTCACCTACAAAGGAGTTCCCATCAGACTGTTAGCTGATTTCTCAAAAGAGACCTTACAAGCAAGAAGAGGCTGGAAAGAAGTATTCCAAGTCATGAAATCCAAAGACCTACATCCAAGATTGCTCTGTCCAGCAAAGCTTTCATTTAGAATGGAAGGGCAGATAAAGTGCTTCTCAGAGAAGATCAAATTCAAGGAGTTCATCATCACCAAACACTTATTATATGAAATGTTAAAGGGACTTGTCTAAGAAGATAAAGAAATATGTACAGTAAAATGACAGCAAACTCATTAACAACCATACCTAAAACAAACGCAAACTAAGAGGACAGCTAGATCAGGAGTGAACCATAGAAATGAAGATCACATGGAGGGTTAGCAACAGGGGAGTAGGAGGAGGAGAAGGGGGGAGAAGGTACACAGAATAAGTAGCATAGACAGTAAGTAGAAAATAGATAGAGGGGAGGGCAAGAATAGTATGGGAAATATAGAATCTAAAGAACTTGAGGCATGTGGGCATAAACTAAAGGGGGGAATGGTGGACAAGGGGGTGTGCAGAGTGGAGGGGAATGAAGGGGGAAATAGGACAACTGTAATGGCATAATCAAATAAATAAATAAATAAATATTTATTTATTAAAAACCATGAGGAGAGGCTTAGGAACTTCCAGGATATCTTTACACCTTCCAACATCCAAATCAATGGTGTGCCAGAAGGA
This sequence comes from Artibeus jamaicensis, assembly GCF_021234435.1. Lineage (NCBI taxonomy): Eukaryota > Metazoa > Chordata > Mammalia > Chiroptera > Phyllostomidae > Artibeus > Artibeus jamaicensis. The sequence goes on from NW_026521803.1 coordinate 6,327,224, forward strand.
GAAGAGAAAGACCAAGCAATTTAAAACTTATTTGAAAAAATAATGAAGGGGAACTTCCCTAATCTGGCAAAGGAAATAGACTTTCAGGAAGTTCAGGAAGCTTAGAGGGTCCCAAAGAAGTTGGGCCTAAGGAGGAACACACCAAAGCACATCATAATCACATTACCCAAGATTAAGCATAAGGAGAAAATCTTAAAGGCAGCAAGAGAAAAAGGGAGTTACCTATAAAGGAATTCCCATTAGACTATGAACTGATTTCTCAAAAGAAACCTTGCAGGCCTGAAGGGGCTGGAAGGGAGTATTCAAAATCATGAAAGGAAAGGACCTATATCCAAAATTATTCTATACATCAAAGCTATCATTTAGAATGGAAGGGCAGATAAAGTGCTTCCCAGATAAGGTCAAGTTAAAGGAGTTCATCATCACCAAGCCCTTAATTATATGAAATGTTTAAAAGATTCATCTAAGAAAAAGAAGATAAAAAATATGGACAGTAAAATGACAACTCACAGCTATTAACAACTGAACTTAAAAACAAAAGCAAACAAGTAGAACAGGAACAGAATCACAGAAATGGAGATCACATGGAGGGTTACCAGTGGGAGAGAGGGAAAGAGGGGGAAAAGATACAGAGGGCAAATAGCATAAATGGTAGGTAGAAGATTGATAGGGAGAAGTTAAGAATAGTATAGAAAAATGTAGAAGCCAAAGAATTTATATATATGACCCATGGACATGAACAAAAGAGGGGAAATGTGGGTGGGAGGGGGTGTGCAGGGTAGAGGGGCATGAAGGAGGGGAATGGGACAACTGCAATAGCATAATCAATAAAATATATTTTTAAAAAAATAATGGAAAACTTTGGTAACCTGATGAAGGAAATAGTCATAAGAGACCAAAAAGTGCAGAGAGTCCCAAATGAGATGAATCCAGAGTCCCACACCAAGACACAACATAATTAAAATGTCAAAGGAGGAAGACAAAGAAATAATCTTAAATGCAGCAAGAGCAAGGCAGTTGGTTACCTACAAGGGAGCTCCCATAAGACTATCAGTTCATTTTTCATCTGAAACTTTGCAGGCCAGAAGGGATTGGAATGAAATCTTCAAAGTGATAAAAAAAAAAGAAAGAAAAAAGAAAAGAAAAGAAAAGAAAAGAAAAGAAAAGAAAAGGAAAGAAGGGAGGGAGGGAGGGAGGGAGGAAGGGAGGGAGAGAGAGAGAGAGAGAGAGAGAAAGAAAGAAAGAAAGAAAGAAAGAAAGAAAGAAAGAAAGAAAGAAAGAAAGAAAGAAAGAAAGAAAGAAAGAAAAAGAAGAAAGAAAGAAAGAAAGAAAGAAAGAAAGAAAGAAAGAAAGAAAGAAAGAAAGAAAAGAAAGAAAGAAAGAAAGAAAGAAAGAAAGAAAGAAAGAAAGAAAGAAAGAAAGAAAGAAAGAAAGAAAGAAAGAAAGAAAGAAAGAAAGATACAAGCCCTACAAATCTAGATACAGTGTGTGGAAGTTACAGTCACCTCCTCTCAGAACCAAACTGGAATTACAACTAAAATATAGAATAATCAACTTGAATAACCAAATGAAGACTAGCTGAATAGAAAGAAGTCTTATAACAAGATTTACAGAAAATACCACATCAAGACTGATAGGAAGGACAAAAATGCAAAAAAGGCTGGCCTCCCTCCCACAGGCAGCTGCTGAGATTCCAGAGGGATACCTCTGCTACAAACATTCCACCTAAGGTGTATGGAATATCACCCCCATCCTTGAGTCACCACACAGAGTACCAGAACTGAGAAGAGGCACCCTTATAACATCTGGCTGTGAAATCCAGAAGGGATGAAGTCAGCTAGAGATCCAGTGCCCTCATAAGGGATCAATGAACAAAATCTTGTTTGTAGCTACTCACCCTGGGCTCCAGCAGAGCAGACTAGAATTGTGTGAGGTGAGACTAAGGTTTGTAATTCTAGGGAGGGAACTGAAGGGAGAACTGCCAGGGTCCCTGGGCCAACTCCCTCTTTCACCCTAAAAATACCCTATCTCTTGGGTTGAATTCTCCCCTACATACAGTACCAGTCTGAAAGAATGAAATACCCCCACCTTCCAGACTCCCAGCGGCCCACAAGTGCCAAGCTGGAGCTCTCCAGGAGGTTGATGCAGAATCCAGAACAGGCTGAGTTGCATGGCTCTAGGATGGGGGCCATTTTCTCTCACTCCTCAGACCAGTAGGCAGCCATCCTTTCACACACCCAAATCTTGGTATGTTTGGGCCTAATAAACACTGCTAGCCTCACCCTGATGATTCTCTGAGACCCCACCCAACACAACATCTATAGACATCTGGACTATGGCAGCTAGCTTTGATATACCCTGGGATTTTTGCAGAGTGGCTGAGACCCAGCAATAGCACTGAGACTAAACTGGTATCAATGTATTAAATACCACTTGCCCTACTTCTGAGAACCTACCTCTTGCAACTTCAGTACTGCCAAAGACCATTTTAGTGACTGAGCCTAACAGGCAGCTGCCAGGCAGAGGCAGTTAAAGGCAAATCTTGGGATGCATTGGGCTTTTTGCTGAACTGCCCCTATGCTCAGTGCTGGGGGAAGCAGTCCTTGGTGTGCAGCTTGATTCTTCCCATACATACCCAGAGGCAGCCACAAACTGTGGCTTGCTTTGTAGCTCCAAACAAGTGATAAAAACCATATGCTCTTATAAATAGATATAGAAAAAGCATTTGATAAGATACGATATCCATTTATATTTAAAACACTCCAGAAAATGGGTATAAAAGTATTTGAACACAATAAAGGCCATATATAATGAACCCTTAGCCATTCTCATACTCAGTGGTGAAAAACTGAAATATATTCCTCTAAAATCAGAGACAAGACAAGGATGCTACTCTCACTATTCCTACCCAACATAATTCTGAAAGTTCTAGTAGAATAATCAGGCAAGAGAAAGGAATAAAAGGCATCCAAATTGGAAAGGAAGAAGTATATGTTTTTTGCAGATGACATGATTCTGTATATAGAAAACCTTAAAGACTCCACCAAAAACCTATTAGAAATGATAAACAAGTAAAGCTGAGGATACAAAATCAGTGTACAAAAATTCACTGCTTTCCTATATACTGGCAATGAAACTTCAGAAAAAGAAATGAAGCCCTGGCTGGTATAACTCAGTGTAGCCCAGTGGATTGAGCATGGGCCTGCAAACCAAAGGGCTGACAGTTTGATTCCCAGTCAGGGCACATGCCTGGGTTGTGAGCCAGGTCCCCAGTAGGGGGCACTCAAGAGGCAACCACACATTGATGTTTCTCTCTCTCTTTCTCCTTCTCTTCTCTCTAAAAGTAAATAAATAAAATCTTTAAAAAATGAAAAAGCAATTCCTTTTGCAATTGCAAACAAAAAATACCTAAGAATAAACTTAACAAAGAATGTTAAGGACCTATATACTGAAAACTACTAAGCATTATTTAAAGAGGTTGAAAAAGACACCATGTAATAGAAAAATATTCCACATTCATGGATTGAAAAAAATCAACATTGTTAAAATGGTTATATTACACAAAGCAATATACAGATTTAATGCAATCCCCACCAAAATCCCAATGTCATTTTTTTAAAGAAATAGAACAAAAAAATTCCAGGTTTGTATGGAACACAAAAGACACCAGACAGCCAAAACAATCCTGAAAAAAATGAACAAAGCCAGAGGTATCACACTACCTGACTTCAAATTATATGGTACAGAGCCACAATAATCAAAACAGCATGGTATTGACAGAAAAACAGACACTCAGACCAATGGAACAAAATTGAGAGCCCAGAAATCAAACCACAGGTATAAAGGCAAATAATTTTTTACAAAGAAGCCAAAACACACAATGGCAAAGAAAAGCTTCTTCAATAAATTGTGCTGAAAGAATTGTAGGGCCACATGCAAAAGAATTAAACTAGATTACAATTTATCCCCTGTACAAAAATTAATTCAAAATGGATGAAAGACCTACATATAAGATTTGAAACAATAAAGTATATTAAAGCAAACATAGGAACTGAACTTATGGACCTGAATCATAGAGAACATTTTATGAACAAATTATGGAAGTTAAAGTGGAATAAGATTGAAGATTATAAGTGATGTTTTACCTCATTTCTCATAAGAAAAATGTGTTTGTGTTTGCTTTATCTTATTAGGGGGGTTCTATGTCAGTGTTTAAAATGCTGTTTAGTATGATGGTTGTAAATAAATTCTGTGAAAGGGGAGTGTAGAACTAGCCATGTAAATTTGTCGGTTATGTGATGAAACCTACAGCTTTACTGGGGCAATGCAGTGCTCTGCTCATTTACTCTCAAAGGGCTATTTTTTGGAGTTTCCCAAGCACAAGCATTTTTAAATTAAATTTTGCTTGGAAATGTGAAAGATATCCTAATCAGTTCTCATGATTATATGCAAAAAAATGAAAGTTGACAAGGGGGTTCACATTTATAGATTTAACCCAATATAACTGTTGCTTCTGAAAGGATAAAAGTTTCAAAGAATGCCACAATTTTTCAGAGAATTGAACAACTTTGTTGCAAGAAGGTTCTCTTATAAATGAAACATTCCAGTTAACCTAAATAAAATTGACTTGGTCTCTACAGCACCACTGGTGTTCACATAAAAGGTGGGGCAAGGGCACTTGTGGTTCAATCCTATGACTTTATGGGATCTTTACAGTAATTACAGTGGTGTATCTTGAAACTGATGGAAACTGGATATAAGGTAAATGAGAAGAGAATTTTTAAAGTTTGTTGTAGAGTTAGTTAGTAACAATTATGAACACTATAGCCACTTTAGGGGGAAAATGGTTGTCTTTATTTAAAAGTACTTCATTGCTTAATTCAACCAGTCTTACAAGTCATCTTAGGTAAACCCACTATGTCCATTATTCCCATAAAGCTACTCGGAAAAGTCATGTAGTTGGTGTTAATACAAGTTCATAGTTTCCAGTTTAACCTTATGCATTGCCTATTGTTATTTTTCTCATCTCTACTCAAATTACCATCAAAAATCTTATCATCCCACGAATTTCCCAGGCCTTCAAGTGTGCCCACTTTAATGTTAATGCATACCACCACATTCTGTTTGCATCATGTCTCCTAATACATTAGGCTTCTCTTTCCCAGGATGAATTTGAGTGTGTGCAAAGAAGAATTAGCCCCAATTTTCAATTCTGGGTTTGCTGACTTAGTAGGTAGTTTGGTTGCCAAATAAAATTGCTAGTGTCCTTGAATAGTGTCCTATTTTCTACAGGGGTCTTAAAAAGGCTCGGTTAAAGGATTTCCAGAAAATGTGTAGCAGACTCATAACACATAAATTCCTTTCCACTCAAAAATCTTAAGCCATCTATTTTATGTATAGAGGTTGTTTAATTAAAAGAATAAATGTTGGAAGGAAGGAAGGGAGGGAGGGAGGGAGGGAGGGAGGGAGGGAGGGAGGGAGGGAGGGAGGGAGGGAAAAAGGAAAGAAAAGGAAAAAGTTTCCTATGCTGAAAAAAATGAAGTCCACCATTTTAAATCATTCAGTGAACATTAACATCAAACCATATCATAGCCAAAGACATTAAGGAGAAAGCCGAGCTTAACCAATTGACATACCAGCTTTTATCACCTTGTTCATGAATAAGCATGGCTAAAGTAAGCATTACCTTGAGCTACAGATGAGAACAAGTAGAACAATTTCAGAGGAAAGAGCAAAGAAGCTTCTAGATAAATGGAAAATGTATCAACATTATTCCAACAAACAAACCGAATACTCACAGTAGGGCTCATAAAGCTAGAATGGGTAGACCTTTCTTGCTTTCTGGTCCAGGCTCCGGGGGAAAACAAGAGAACTGGGTAATTATACCAGTACAGAGTGTACAGGTTTCAGGGGAACCACCCAAGGGAGAAGGCAGGCTCTGGACAAGAGATCTCCCCAAGCCTTCCATACACAAGACAAAGGTCAAACCAAAGTTATTGCAGTTGAGGGCTTCTCAGACTGGTAAAGAAAGAACTAGTTTGTACCTCCTTCTTAATCTGCATACATATTTTCTTTCTTCCAACAAATAGTTATTGAGCTCCTACTAAGTGCCAGGCACTGTGCTATCCCAAGGATATGTCAGTGACAAACATTAACACAGCCTGTGCCCTAAAGAGGCTATCATCTAAACTGTGGTAAAGTGGTACATTTATCAGTAGGCTACAGAAGATGAAGTTTCAGACTGTGTTTCAAGGCCTGCCCCTAATGTTTTTATATATTTTTTTGTATTCTTTCCTTTAAATGGGTCCCTGTAAAAATGTACAAGCTCTGGGTTCCACAAAACCTGGCCCCACCTTTGTTGATGAGTTCTGTGAAGACCAGATTTCTATGGTGCCACCTCTCACACTTCATTACACACATATTCATTTTCACATCTGTCTTTCCCTAAAACCCTGAGGCCCCTCACATTAGAGGCATTTCTAATTTACCTTTGTGCCTCTAATATTCTCCGCAAATGTGTTAAATGAATAAGTAAATGGACTTTAGTTAACTTTTAGTTATTGGTATACTAAACAATCAATGGCTTTTATACTTTAGAATATTATTTTTTCCTATTTTTGCTTTCCCCTTATAAAAGTCCTTTTGAAAATTCCAATTCAACCAGCACAGAATAAGTGGGGAATTATCCAGACCAGAAGAAAGAAGGGACTTTCCATAGCCAGGTCAGATAATGGTAGCAGCAGTCCCAGTTAGAAAATCAATGAAGTATGGAATTACTGACTCAATTAGGAAAGTGAAGGGACTGGAACAAATGTCTCCTCAAACCAATGATTCTCAAATTTTAGCATGCTCACCTAACAGATTGTGAAAACCCAGATGGTGGGTCCCCATACCCAGAAGCTGTGATTCAGTATGTCCTAGGTGGGAACCAGGAACTTGCAGTTCTAACGAGTTGCAGTTGATACTAATACTGCTGATCCAGGGACAACAGTTACACTAGATAGTTGATGTTCAATCTTGGCTTACCTTATAATCACCTGAAGAGCTTTAAAAACGCTGATGTCTGGGTTCTCCCAGAAACTGGTATTTTGATTAATTGATCTAGATCACAGTCTAGGCATTATGATTTATGAAAATGCAATCAACATTGCAACTCAATTGACCTACAGCATGGTGCATGAGGCATGCGTAAAGGTATGCAGGCCTCCAAGCTCTTTAACTTCTCGGTCCCTCCTACCAGTTCTCTGCAGTAATGTTTTTAACTACATTTCTCCAGTTTGTCTCTCTCCGTGCATCACAATTACTTGTTTGCATTTCCATCTTCCTCCCATAATAATGGAGCTCTTTGAAGATCATTTATCTCCCTTACCATCCTAGAACTTAGCTGTTATTAAATGAAAGGTTTTTGAATGAATGTTGAACAATGTATTACTCAGATCATTGACCTCCCTTTTAGGGAAAAGAACTCCTCCTGATTGTCTCTCCATTTCCACCTAATTGCCGGAGGCCTTTACCTTTACTATAATTTAAAGGTAAAAATCAACTTGGTAAAATCTCATATCATAAACTGTAAAACAACCAGACTATAACCAAACTATTTGAATGGCTTCCCAAAAGAGAAACTATTTGAATGGCTTCCCAAGAGCTATATTAAGTGAATTGATTAAATAGAAAAAAAAATGAGAATTTTGCTATTACATTACAGGCTCCTGGTTTCACCTAAATGAATGATGAATGATTTTTTAAAGACCTGTAGAAGAGTGAAATTACTTCATGATAAAACTCTAAGCCCCAGAAGATCCTAGCATCCTTTCTATTCTAAACTTAGCTCAGCCACTGGCCCACCATGTGAATGAGTCACTGCTCTTCCTTGACTTAAATCATCCTTCTTATAAAACTTGTTAAAGAAAGACGTCACTGAAAATTAGATGTTGTAGCTAAGTTTAGCCATCCTTAGGACATAAATATTGTAACTTTTGTGTTCAGTCATTTTTGTTTCATGACTTATATTTGGGCAGGTGCTTGAATGTGTGCTTTTATACATACTGTAGCTAAAGATATATACATTCGGCATATATATGTGTATATGTATATACATACATACATATATATATGTGTGTATGTGTGTGTGTGTGTGTGTATATATATATATATATATATATATATATTTGGAGATATCCACAGAAAGCACTCTGTACAGAAATATCCTTGAGCTATTTTAAGAGGCAGCATTATTTTACTGACAAATGTTCAGAATTTAGCTCTTCTACTTGCCCCAGCCTAATCTCTATGAATTGACTATTCTCCTCACAGAGGCTGTGTATAAGTATATAAGTGTGCATGTTGGAGGAAAGACAACAAGAACTACCCTCCCCCATCCCTATCTTCTCCTCCAACAGTGCCATTCACACTAAGCCACACAGGCAGATGTCACATGGGGTTCCAGTCACCACCAGCATTACCTTTATTTTTTAAGGGCCTTCTTAAGGAAATCATGCATTTTACCTGGATCAGGACTCTGTGTTACCTGGCAAAGTTTATCCATTTAAAATCTGCATGACAAGACTTCCGCCAAGATGGAGGTGTAGGTAGAAACCCTGTACCTTCTCCCACAACCAAGTTAAAAAACAACAAAGTTTTAGCAACAAAAACACAGCCAAACCACACAAAAATGAACTATATGGAAGTCTGACAACAACGAACCTTTCAGCCAGATCCAGCCAGACCAGTAAGAGGGGCAAAGCCAGCAGCGGAGTGGGGTCGGGCAGGAAAGATCCACCAAACTGACCAGGGCGAGTGACCCAGCACGCAGGCAGCCGTAGGCAGATCCCAGGTGTGGGGTAGCAGCGGGCAGACCCACTGAGGGCGCAAGGCAGCAGAACCACTGAGGGCTGACCGAGGTCACACATTCGCGCGCAGATGACTCAGTGAAGGAGCGAGCACTGAGACAGACCATGCAGGCCCCAGTGGCGGGAAGCGGCAGAGGGGACCACTATTGTCCCTCTCTGACCCCTTCCCCACATACAGCATCACAAACCAGTGACCTGGGTGGCCCCGCCCTGGTGAACGCTTAAGGCTCTGCTCCTCATACTTAACAGGCGAGAACAGAACAAAACATTATGGCTCAAGAAGAACTCAAAGCCCCAGAGCCCATAAATCTAAGCAACAAAGAAATAGCCAGATTTCAGATGCACAGTTCAAAACACTAGTGATCAGGATGCTCACAGAACTGGTTGATTTTAGTCACAAATTAGAGGAACATATGAAGGCTAAACTAATTGAAATAAAGGGAAATGCACAGGAAACCAATAGTGATGGAAAGGAAACTGGGACTCATATCAAGGGAGTGGACCAGAAGGAAGAAAAAAATGGCCAAACAGAAAAATATGAAGAAACAAAAATTCAAAAAAATGAGGAGAGGCTTAGGAACTTCCAGGACATCTTTAAACACTCCAACATCTGAATTATAGGGGTACCAGAAGGGGAAGAGGAACAGCCACCAGTGGAAAACTTATTTGAACAAATAATAAAAGAGAACTTCCCCATTTTGGCAAAGGAAATAGACTTCCAGGAAATCCAGGAAGCTCAGAGAGTCCCAAAGAAGTTGGACCCAAGAAGGAACACACCAAGGCACATCATAATTACATTAGCCAAGATTAAAATGAAGGAGAGAATCTTAGAAGCAGCAAGAGATAAGGGGACAGTCACCTACAAAGGAGTTCCCATCAGACTGTCAGCTGATTTCTCAAAAGACACCTTACAGGCAAGAAGGGGCTGGAAAGAAGTATTCCAAGTCATGAAATCCAAAGATCTACATCCAAGATTGCTCTGTCCAGCAAAGCTTTCATTTAGAATGGAAGGGCAGATAAAGTGCTTCTCAGATAAGATCAAATTCAAGGAGTTCATCATCACCAAACACTTATTATATGAAATGTTAAAGGGACTTGTCTAAGAAGATAAAGAAACATGTACAGTAAAATGACAGCAAACTCATTAACAACCACACCTAAAACAAAAGCAAACTAAGAGGACAGCTAGACTAGGTGTGTAACCATGGAAATGAAGATCACATGGAGGGTTAGCAACAGGGGAGTGGGAGAAGGAGAAGGGGGGAGAAGGTACAGAAAATAAGTAGCATAGACAGTAGATAGAAAATAGATAGGGGGGAGGGCAAGAATAGTAGGGGAAATATAGAATCTAAAGAACTTGAGACACGTGTTCATGAACTAAAGGGGGGAATAGTGGGGGAGGGGTGTGCAGGGTGGAGGGGAACAGAGGGGGGGAATAGAACAAATGTAACGGCATAATCAATAAAAATAAAAAATAATAATAATAATAAAATAAAATCTGCATGACAAGAGATCAGTTTGTCTTATCAACCCACTACTACCCAATTATTGTCACTGCTTTGGGGATTAGGATCCTGTGGGAATGAGCAAAAGGAAGGCTGCATATAGAGAGACTGGAGAAGCCTGGAATCTTGCTTAGGGAGAGGAAATTAGAAACATGGACAGTCCAGCAGCCCCATGAGGGTCTAGGCACAAGGAGGCAAGTAGCAGAAGAGAGTACCAGGGACACTGAAAGAATAAGGTAATTATGATCAAAACACTAACTCTGGCCAGGAACCAAGACTGACTTCTGCATGGAAATTTACAGTTTACAGAGAACTTTGTCAACTCATTTGAATCTCATAAAATCTCAGTGAATTCAGTAATATTTTCATCCTCATTTTATAGAGGTACAATGTGAGATTCGGGAAAACTGAGTGTTTTGCCCAAGGTCACTCAGCTAGTAAATACAGAACTGGGCTACAAACCAGAATCATCAAAACCCAGCAAATCTTCTTGTTATACCTTTCTGCCTAAGGTATCAGGCCAAGCAGTGGCTATGCCAAATGACCCTGTCTCTTCCAATACACCCAGATGTGGTTATACTCCATTACTGGGTTTTCACTTACTATGGCCAGAACTGACCCATGATCCCAGCAATAATCAACAGGCTTCTTATATCAGGGAAACCAGTACATATACCCCATGGGGAAAACAACTAAAGGGGAAACTTAAGAGGGAGGTAAATAGTAAGATATGTAAAGAAGATATCCTGAGCCCCCTAATCCAGGAGAGTATGTTGCTGACATCGCCTTGTGGGTGGAAGGAAGATCTGAGACAACAGAATGTAGGTTTGGGGAGGGGCCTCAAGGGTGTAGACCCTAACCTCGACTACCAAACTTATTTGGTCTTCTAGTCTGTCCATGAATAGTGAAAAAGAAACATTTTTCATTTCCTTCAGAGACCCATTCCCATGTCCAGTCATCTTTCCTATGAAAAAGGTTCACTTTTGGATCTAATTTAAATGTTTTACATTCATTAGTTTTCTCAGGTCTGTTTAAAAATAGATAATCAGTCCACTTAAATAATATATTTAATATTTTAAAACCTTCTAAGCATCCCTTCAGTATTTATCCCCTAGTAAAACAGCCACATCTCCTTTGAGGTCACCTCATAAGTCCTATTTTTCATGCCTTTAATCAATTCCATTGCTCATCTGTGGTCCCTTTCCAATTTTACCACATGCTCCTTAAGATGTGAAGACCAAAACACAGTACCCCGGAGGCAATACTCTAAGGAACAGACCAATAAAAGGCTTGATTCCTGGATCCTGAAAAAAGATCACACAATAAAACTCAGGTCCATCCATGTTCATGCCAAATACCACTAATAAATCACAGCACCACCTCACTGATTCACTGGACATGTAGCTCCACTCACTGCCACTTTCCTGGTGCCCTCCCTCCTCAGCTGTATCCCTGTGGTCCATGTTGAATGCTCCTGCGCATCACCCCATCCGGACCCTTCATGAGCAGCATCTCCAAAGAGGAAAGGTCCACAGCAGCTCACACGTTTAAAATATAAGAGGAGCTAGTTCTCATTATCACAGATTACCAGAGAGTCACAAAATTTTAGAACAAAAGGAAAGTTTAATCTAGCACCACAGTGGGAAAAAAGGAATTCACAATATGTATAGGTGCTCAATGAAGCCTCTATAGGTACAAATGACCTAAGAATATTTGTGGGTGATTTATACACTCAGGTCTGTCTATATCAAGAGAATCATTATCCTTCCTTATTCACCAGTTCACATGTTTGATTAGTGAAACAAGCAAACCTGAGAAAACCAGAAATACCTAGAGCTTGTTAGAAAATGTATTGTGGCAGGGCCAGCAATCACTTAACTGTTTTCTCTCATTTTCCCTTTCCACCTGCATACTAAACCAAGGTATTTGCTCCTGACAAAGGGAAACTGCTGCAACCTGAACTTTCCCATTCTTCTCCCTGAAGCAAAACAAGATTGTGTAAGAAGCAGCCCCAGAAATGTTCTATTCAAAAATGAAAACTAAACTCCCAACAACTAAGATTTAGGCAAACAAGATAATAACTGCCAGAATCAGCAGGGCCCAATGTCAGTTGCTAGCAGCATCACTAGCACATGTAACTCAATCTTTAACTCTTAATAGAGATGTCCTCACAGCTGACTGCCTCAGGCCTCTGTGCCTGGAGGGGCAGAGGCCCCCGCTGGCAAATATTTACTCAGTCTCAGAGCAACCTTTCCAGAGTGGTATTTTCTTTACTCTGCTGATATAATGCAGCCCTATGGAGACAGTGAAGTAGCAAGCAGTATGTGCCACTAACCCTCCCATAGCATTCAACATGGAGTCTGAGCCACCTCACATTCTCCCAGAATTAGTTTAGTTCTCTGGAATGTTAGCTTGTTGCCTGCATTGCCAGCAGGGTAACCTAAGTGTATATTTCAATAGAGAACAGCCTATAAAACCATTAAAATCATTCTATTATATTCATTTAACAATTGAACCATGTCAATTTCCAAAAGAATATAGTTATTTATTAGTGATATTTAGACTGATTAAAACACAATGAAGAGGCCCTGGCTGGTGTGGCTCAGTGGATTGGGTGCTGGCCTGCGAACCTAAGGATCACCAGTTTGATTCCTACTCAGGGCACGTGCCTGCGTTGTGGGCCAGGTCCCCATTTGGAGACTCACAGGAGGCAACAACACATTGATTTTTCTCTCCCTTTTTCTCCCTCCTTTCCCCTCTCTCTAAAAATGAATAAATAAAATCTTTAAAAAAAACCAAAATGAAGAGAAATGTGTGCTCCCATATTCAGTGCAGCATTTTTCAAAATAGCCGAGGTAGAAACAACCTAAATGTACATTGACAGATAAACACATGAAGAAGCTGTGGTATATACATACAAAGGAATATTATTCAGTAATAAAAAAGGAAATCCTGTAATATGCTACAATATTGATGAACCTTGAGGACATTATACTAAGCTAGTAACAGTCACAAAAGGACAAATACTATATGATTCCACTTATGTGGGGTATCTAAAGTAGTCAAGTTCATGAAAGCAAAGAGTAGAATGGTGGTTGCCAGGGGCTGGTAGAAGGGCAAATGAAGAATCTCTATTCAAGGAGAATAAAGTCTCAGTCACATAACATGAAAAAGTTTTAGAGATCTGCTGTACAACCTTGTGCTTATAGTAAGCTATCTTCTACTGTACACTTAAAAGTCTGAGGGTAGCCCTGGCTGGTGTAGCTCAGTGAATTGAGTGCCAGCCAGCAAATCAAAGGGTCACCAGTTCAATTCCCACTCAAGGCACATGCCTGGGTTGCAGGCCTGTTCCCCAATGGGGGGGCACTGAAGAAGCAAGCACACGTTGATATTTCTCTCCCTCTCTTTCTCCCTTCCCTTCCTTCTCTCTAAAAATAAATAAATATTTTTTTTAATTTGAGAGTAGGTCTTATGTGATATCTTTTTTAACACAATAAAAAATCTGTTCTCCTATACTTGGCTGTAAATGGGAAGCTGAATTGACAATAAAATTATGTTCATGTCAAAACTCGTACAGTAAGAATAGAGCATTGAAGAACAAATAAAGAGAGTGTCTGGTGTAGGCTCTAGTCGACCCTGCTACATTCAGCATTCTTACGTCTAGAATTAGGGCCAGCTTCATAGCCATGCAAGCTATGTAGTCACATTGAGCCCCAAGCTCAGGAAAGGCCTGCACACAGGGCCTTTAAGTGGCCTTTGTTGTCATTGTTAAATTCTTTAAATCTTTGAGGGGAAGGAAGAAAATGCCGCCCGCACCCACCACTAGAAATTCTTAATAATTTTTAATGGTCTTGAATTTTCATTTTGCATTGGGCTGCACAAGTTATGTATCTAATTCTGTTTGTGTCTGTTCACAGACTGGTCATCCTTACATAGTTCATTCTATGTGACTATAAATTGGTGGTGTCCAATCGTTATTATATAATCTGTGCCCAATGAGGCAAAGGTTGTAAAACAAGAAAATGAATCAGCACACTGGACACAAAAAAAGCCTGCTAAAGGCAGTTATTTTAAAGCAGTTAAACTGGGGGTTGACATTTTATATACAAGAGATCTGGAAATCTCTTACTTTGGACTACGTCTCTCTACCTGATTGGACCTACCCCTGGTCAGAGACATTAGCTTTGCTACTCTCCCAAACAGATCTTCGCCCAGGAACTGGTGAGACCTGGGAAGCCATGCTCATCAAACCTCCTTAAGCTTGATATCTTCTGATATCCTTTGCTGAAAAAAAGAAAGGTCATTTGTGCTTATGACAATAATGGAAATTTCTACAATATGTAGGTGTCCAGATGTTCATTTTCACCAATCCTCCAGCTTGATTCTCTGAAGGATTTCTTTGAGGTCATCTAAAGGAACAAAAAAAGAGCCCTGGCTAGTATGGCTCAGTGGATTGAGTGCCAGTCTGTGAACCAAAGGGTCACTGGCTCAATTCCCAGTTAGGACATATGCCTTGGTTGCAGGCCAGATCCCCAGTAGGGGGAATGTGAGAGGCAACCACATATTGATACTTCTCCCCATCTCTTTTTCCCTCCCATCCCCCCTCTCTAAAAAAATAAATTAAATCTTTCAAAAAATAAAGGAAAAAAAAACAGAAAAAGGGTACTTGCAGAGACTTGATTATTCTTGAAGCAATCAGGTGATTAAGTTGCCTATAGTTTTTAGATAACATAAATGAAAAAAAAATGAAACTAAGCCTAAAGTCTAAATTATTTTAGTCTACACAGGGATGATGTGTTAAAAATAACTAAAAATTAGTTATTTTAAAGTTTAATCAGACAAACTCTTACTCCACAAATTTGTTGACATTTTTCCCTCCTCTGGGAGGATGCTTTTCATAGTACTATCAGGAATATAACTACTAATTAAAATATATTCATTGTTAACTTTAAGCTGACAAAAAAATAAACAAACATGAATTCCTTCTTACTACATCTCTAATAAATATACCAGTAAGAACAGAGGACCTCTCTCCATTACCAATAATAATAGAGAGGAGCATGAACTGATTTTATTTACGGGAAATCTAGAGGCCTTGCTTTCAATATCCTTTTCCACCAGCCTCTCCACAAAAATGTTTAGCAATCAGCAAATTAAATTAGCTCACATTTTTGTTTCTTCTCCTTTCTGCTCTCTAAGTGAAGCACAATAAATAATCAGAAGACAGAATTTGCAAATGGGATCGTCAGCTCCTTACAAAATTATGAAAGTTATGTGAGCAAGATGTGCCCCCCTGCAAAATCAGAATCCCAAGATAACTTCCATCTAATTAATGCTAAGAGCGTCATTTATTTCCCCAGTTCACTGAAGTTCTGAGCATATGGTTTCCACAGGCAAGAGTGTATAACAGTGAAGAAGTCAGACTTCCTTTCTCTGATCATCCCTATTTATACTCGAAATAGCAAGAAGAGATATTAGCTGAGACTCATCTAAGAATATCTGCATTTACAAGTGACATGGAAAGTTCCCAACCACTCAAGAGAGTTACATGTCAATTGTTCAAATAACTTTTTTATCCATTTCTCATCAAAGTGTAAATTTTAAAAACACACATCGGAGATCCAATAGGGCAGAGAAGTGAGTAGAAGCTACACTAATTTCCTCCCAGGACCAATCTGGAATTACAACTAAATTATAGAAAAATCATCCTGAATAACCACTGAACACTAGCTGGAAAGAGGCCTTATAGCCAAAGATTTATGGAAGAAATCACATGACCACAAGTCTGGTAGGTAGAGAGGAGGTGCAAAAGAGCTGGCCGGGCTCCCACAGGTGGCAGCTAAAGTTCCAGAGGGATATCTCAGTGATCAGGGAAGTTCCCTCTGAGAAGTGTGGGGTCTAAACCCCAAGCTGGGCTCTCAGCCTAGAGCACCAGAACTGAAAAAGGGAACACAAATAATATCTGTCTATGTAAAGCACAGGGTTTCTCTCTACCAGGGATAGACAGCTAGAAAGGCAGAAAGCCTCTTAAAGAGCAAACGCAGAAAATTTTGTTTGCAGCCACTCACCCTGGACTTCAGCAAAGGGAGGGCAGAGTGGACTAGAGCCACTAGAGAAGACTCTGGGCTTGGTGGCTCTGGGGAGAGACCTGAAGAGTCAGCTGCCAGGATACATGTGCTCAGTCATTCCTCATATTGCAGAAGCCATCTTTCTAAGACAGAGCATTCCCCTCCAAGCACCGTCCACCTGAGGCGAAACAATAGCCCCACCCACAGGAATTCCTTTCACCCCATACTGTGGAGCTTAAGCCAGGCTGCAGAGGAGTATAGCTGGAGGCAATTCAGTTTTTAAGCTTAAAGAAAGCCTGCCAGTGAATGTGGATCTCTGGGAGCTCTGAAACTTTAGCTGACTCACTCCCGGCCCAGTGCAGGTAAGTAACCTTGCTGTGCAGCCTGGTGGCTTTCTGCACACACCCAGGTCCAGCAGAGGGAGCCACAAGCTGTGGATCGCTGATAGCTCCAAACAGGTTCCCCAGGGCGAGTCACAGGCAGTGTATGACATAGGTCTCAACCAGAGTCTTTGCAGATCTACCTAATACACAGATACAAACACAAAGAAGCAGCCAAAATGGGAACACAAAGAAACAGGCCCCAAATTAAAGAACAAGAGAATTTTCCAGAAGAACTAAATAAAATGGAGGCAAGCAATTTATCAGAAATAGAGTTAATAACTAAAACAATACTCACCGGCATGAAAAAAGACATAGAAACAATAAAAAAGAACCAGTCAGAAATCAAGAATGCAACATCTGAAATAAATAATACACTGGAAAAATAAACAGCAGGCTAGATGAAGCAGAGGATCTAATCAATGGTTTGAAAGACAAGGTAGAAAAAAAACAACAAGCAAAGCATCAAAAAGGAAAAAGAATTTTAAAAAATGAGGAGAGTTTAAGAAATCTTTCAAACAACATGAAGCTTAACAACATCCACATCATGAGAATACCAGAAGGAGGAGTGAACAAGGGATCAAGAACCTATTTGAAGAAATAAACTAACAGACTAGTGTAGCCACTGTAAAAAACAGTATGAAATTTCCTCATAAAACTAAAAAATAGAACTGCCTTTTGACCTGGCACTTCCACTGCTGGGATTATACCCTAAGAATACTGAAACACCAATTCAAAAGAACCTATGTACTCCAATGTTCATAGCAGCACAATTTACGATAGCCAAGTGCTAGAAGCAACTGAAGTGCCATCAGTAAATGAGTGAATAAAAAAAATTATGGTGCATTTATACAATGGAATACTATGCAGCAGAGGGAAAGAAGGAGCTCCTACCCTTTGGGACAGCATGGATGGAACTGGTGAGCATTGTGCTAAGTGAAATAAGCCAGGTGGTGAGGGACAAATACCATATAACCTCACCTATAAGTGGAACCTAATCAATAATACCAACAAGCACGCAAAATTGAACCAGAGACATTGAAATTAGGAACTGACAGTAATGAGAGGTGAGGTGGGAGGGGATAACGGGGAGAAAAGGGGCAACAATTGTCAGGAACATATATAAAGGACACATGAACAAAGCCAAAGGGAGGTAAGATTGAGGGTGGGTGGTGTGGATGGCTGGGATAGGCAGAATGATGAGGGGAAAATGGAGACACCTATACATGAACAACAATTTTAAAATGTGGAAAATAAGGAAAAAAAGGGAAAAAACAGAAATAATGACTGAAAACTTCCCAACCTGGTGAAGGAAAAAAATACACAACTGCAGGAAACTTAGAGTTCCAAACAAGATAAACCCAAAGAGGCCCATATAAAGACATGTCATAATTACAACAACGGTGCTTAAAGACAAGGAGAGACTCAAAAGCTTCAAGAGAAAATCACGTAGTTACCTACAAGGAAGCATCAATTAGACTGCCATCTGATTTCTCAACAGAAGCATTTTAAGCCAGAAGGGGTTGGCATGAAACATTCAAGGTGATGAAAAGCAAGGACCTACAACCAAAGCTACCTTACCCAGCAAAGCTATCACTTAAAATAAAGATTACCGTATCACAACACCTGATATCAAACTGTATTATAAGGCCACCATAATCAAAAGAGCCTGGTACTGGCATAAAAACAGGTACATAGACCAATGGAACAGAATATAAAGCCAGGAATAAACCCAAGTCTCTATGGGTAATTAATATCTGACAAAGGGGAAAGAAGCATAAAATGGAGTAAAAATAGCCTCTTCAACAAATGATGTTTGGAGGCCTAGACAGCTACATGCAAAAAAAAAAAAAAAAAAGAAACTCAACCATGAACTTATACCATACACAAATTAAAGGTGGATAAAAAACTTAAATATAAGTTGTGACAACATAAAAGTCCTAGAGGAAAACATCAGCAGGAATATCTCAGACATTCCACGCCGCAACATCTTCACTGATATGTCCCATAAAGCAAGGGACATAAGGGAAAGAATAAACAAATGGGATCTCATCAAATTAAAAAGTTTCTGCATGGCTGAAGAAAACAGCATTAAAATGAAAAGAGAAAATGAAAATTTCCCACACCAACCACATGGGAAAACATATTTGCCAATTATACCTCAGACAAGGGTTTGATCTCCAAAATATACAAAGAACTCATATGACTCCACTCCAGGAAGACAAAATGGGCAATTACAAAATGGCCAAAAGACTTGAACAGACATTTCTCCAAGGAGGAATTACAGAGAGCCTAGAGAGATATGAAAAGATGCTCAGCACCACTAACCATCAGAGTGTTGCAAATTAAAACCACAATGTGATACAACTTCACTCACACCAGTCAGAATGGCCATCATAAACAAATCAACAAACAAATGTAAGAGAGGATGCGGAGAAAAGGGAAGCCTAGTGCACTACTGGTGGGATTGCAGACTGGTGTAGCCACTGTGGAAAACAGTATGGAATTTCCTTAGAAAACTAAAAATGGAACTGTCTTTTGAACCAGCAATTTCACTGCTGGGATTATACCCTAAGAGCCCTGAAACACCAGTCCAAAAGAACCTATGCACCCCAATATTCATAGCAGCACAATTTATAATCCCAAGTGCTAGAAGCAACCTAAGTGCCCATCAGTAAATGAGTGAATAAAAAAAACTATGGGCCCTGGATGGTGTAGCTCAGTGGATTGAGTGTGGGCCTGTGAACCAAAGGATCACAGTTGGATTCCCAGTCAGAGCACATGCCTGGGTTGCAGGCCAGTTCCCAGCAGGGGACGCACAAGAGGCAACCATATATTATTTCTCTCCCTCTCTCCTTCCCTTCCCCTCTAAAGATAAATAAACAAATTTTTTTTAAAAACTATGGTACATTTACACAATGGAATTCTACACAGCAGAAAGAAAGAAGGAACTCCTTCTTTGTGACAACATGGATGGAACTGGAAAACATTACGCTAAATGAAATAAGCCAGGTGATGAGGGACAAATACCATATGATACTTCCTTTAACTGGAACCTAATTAACAAAAGAAAAAAACATCAAAATACAAGCAGAGACATTGAAATTAAGAACAATCTAACAACAGCCAGAGGGGAGTGGGGAGGGGACAGAGGGGAGAAGTGTTTTCAGGAACTACTATAAAGGACACATGGACAAAACCAAGGGGGAGGTTGGAAGCAAGGGAGGAAGGTGGGTTTGGCTGGGGTCGGGGGAGTGGTGGAGGGGTAATGCAGACAACTGTAATTGAACAATAATTAAATAAATAAATAAATAGATAGTCCTCGACAAGAAAAAGCTAAAGGAGTTTTTTTAACACAAAACCAGTACTGCAGCAATGTTAAAGGGCTTTCTTTAAGAAGAAGGAAACAGAGGAAAATAGCTTAAAAATAAAATGGCAATACATATCTATCAAGAATCACTTTAAATGTAAACAGCTTACATACTCCAATTGAAAGACATAGTGTAGCTGAATGGATAAGCAAACAAGACCCATATGTTGTCTCCAAGAGACCCACCCCAGATCTAAAATTACACACTGACTAAAAGTAAAGGAGTAGAAAAACATATCTCATACAAATGGAAAAGGAAAATAAGCTGGGATGGCAGTACTTACATCTGCTCAAACAGACTTTAAAATCAAGGCTATATAGTAAGAGACAAAAGACAAGTCCAACAAGAGGATATAACTCGTACACATTCATGCACCCAACATGGGAGCGCCTATTATGTAAAGCAAACCTTGATGGACATAAAGGGAAAGTTCAACAGAAATACAGTTGTTGTAGGGGATTTTAACACCCCATTGACTTTAATGGATCAATCTGTCAGACAGAAAATCAACAAGGAGACAGTAGCCTTAAATGACACACTAAATCAAATGGATGTAATTGATGTCTACAGAGCATTTCATCCCAAACCAGCAGAATATATACACTTTTCAAGTGAACATGCAACATATTCTAGGATAGACCACACATTAGGAAACAAAACAAGTCTCAATAAATTTAAGAAGATTGAAATCATATCAAGCATCTTCACTGATTGCAATGCTATGAAACTAGAAATCAATCACAAAAGAAAACTAAAACATACACAAAGATATGTAGGCTAGATAACATGTTATTAAACAATGAATGTGTCAAGGATGAGATCAAGAAAAAATCAAAAGATACCTTGAAAAGAGTGAAAATGAGAACACAACAATTCAAAATCTGTGGGATACAAGGAAAACAATTATAAGAGGGAAATTCATATCAATACAGGCCTATCTCAAAAAATAAGAAAAAGCTCAAATAAACAATCTAATTTTACACTTAAATAACTTGAAAAAAACAACAAACAAAGCCCAAAGTCAGTAGAAGGAAGGAAATAATAAACATCAGAGTAAAAATTAATAAAACAGAGGCTAAAAAAAGACACAACAGATCAATGAATCCAAGAGCCACATCTTTGTAATGATAAACAAAATAGACAAATCTTCTACAGACATATCAAGAAAAAAGCAAGATGACCCCCCCAAAAATCAGCAATAAAAAAGCAGAAGTTACAACTGACACCAACAAAATACAAAGGATTAAAATAAATATTAAAAACAATAATATGCCAATAAATCAGGCAACCTGGAGGAAATGGATAAATATTTAGAAACATAGCACCTTTCAAAAATTAAATTAGGAAGAATCAGATAATTTGAAAATATAAATCACACCTAGTGAAATTGAAGCTGTAATCAAAAAAACCCCAACAGACTTCCAGTAAACATGGCAGCCTAGGTAAACATGGCTCACCCGATCTCACAGCCACATAAAATTACAACTAAAATATAGAACAACCATCATCAGAAATTGAGTTTAATGGAAGTCTGACAACTATGGAATTACAGAAACCACATCCAGTCTGGTAGGAGAAACTGACATGAGGAGTGGGCTGGTCTCACATCCACATGTGGTAGATAAAAATTTTGGAGGGATAACTGGTGAGCAAGAAGTCTGAGTCCCACACCAAGCTCTGCAGTCCAGGATCCCAGTGACAGGAAGATTACTCCCCATACCTCCTGCATGCAAAAACCACAGGGGACTGAGTGAGTGGAAGAAACTTTTGGAGTCCCAAGCAAGTCCTCTGAAATAACCCACAACAAACTTACTCACTGAGCTCCAACACCAGAGCAGCAGCTTGAAAGCCACCAGTGGCATACAGGGAGAAACTAAAGTGTCTGGAATCAAGGTGAGAGCTGGAGAACAAAGAGGCAGGCAGAGGCCATTGCCCTTTTTCTGACTCCTCCCCTGACAGAGCCACAGAGCCAACAGGCTGGTGTCATAACCGAGATTCCATCAACCTGACAAACACTGCCCAACCCTTGGGATACCCAGTTACTCCATCCCACCAAACTTACAGGACCAACCAAACTGCCTTTCTATATGAATGGTTGGTCTTGGCTAATACTTTACAACTTCCTAAATCCTCTCAAATAAGCCACAGCTGGCCCCAGTGAGTCCCCCCCCCCAATCCCCTAATACAGTAGCCCAGCACTAGCCACAGCCAGCATAGATTCCCACCTAGACTTCACCTGGGAATCTCCAAGGCCAGCACATGTAGCAGCCATCTCAAATTGCTTTATAGCTCAGGCAGGGTTGCCCTGGCAAAACCCTGGTTGGGGCTGACCTTGGCCTTCATCATCTGGGAAGCCCCAGAGCCTGTACACCCAGTGGACAGCTACAGACCATAAATAAATACTGCCCTGCCCCCTACACAGCTAATCCTCCATGGACAGTGGAAGTGGGCGGTCAGTGGGCACAGCCAGTTCTTGCAGCTGACTTGTGTGGGTAAATCCCTCCATTGACATGCCAACAGCAATTACATCCACATGGCTCAATTACAAGAGGAGGGTATACTCAGCCCACACAAAGGGCCCACCTCAAGTACCCAACTTGGGTGATAGGGAAGGCTGTGTCACTACAGGTGCCACTAGGTGACCCCACAGGG
Organism: Artibeus jamaicensis; assembly: GCF_021234435.1. Classification (NCBI taxonomy): domain Eukaryota; kingdom Metazoa; phylum Chordata; class Mammalia; order Chiroptera; family Phyllostomidae; genus Artibeus; species Artibeus jamaicensis. The sequence continues at coordinate 6,350,049 of NW_026521803.1, forward strand.
CACCTACTACATTAGGCCATACTACCAAGACAGGGAGTCATAGCAGCTCTAGATAATAAATAGAAACAAACACAGGGAAGCTGCCAAAATGAGCAAAGAAATGCGACCCAAATTAAAGAACTTATCAAAACTCCAGAAAAAGAATTAAACAAAATGGAGACCTATCAGATGTAGAGTTCAAAACATTAGTTTTAAGTATGCTCAAGGAATTCAGTGAGGACCTAAATAGCATTAAAAATATCCAGTCCGAAATGAAAGATACACTAATTGAAATAAAGAATAATTTACAGGAAAACAACAGTACAGCAGATGAAGCTGAAAATCAAATCAATAATTTGAAACATTAGGAAGCAAAATCCACCAATCAGAAAAACAAGAAAAAAATAATAAAAAACAATGAGGATAGTGTAAGCAGTCTGTGAGGCAACTTCAAGCATTCCCATATTCACATTATAAGGGTGCCAGAAGGAAAAAAGAAAGAGCAAGAAATTGGAAACCTTTTTGAAAAAATAGTGAAATAAAACTTCCCTAATTTGGTGACGGAAATAGATATGCAAGTCTGGGACGCACAGAGAGTCCCAAACAAGATGGTTGCAAAGAGGCCCATTCCAAGACACATCATAATTAAAATGCCAAAGGTTAAAAGTTAAAGAGAGAATCTTAAAGGCAGCAAGAGAAAAGAAGTTAGTTACCTACAGGGGCATTCCCATAAGACTTCCAGCTGATTTTTTCAAGAGAAACTTTGCAGGCTAGAAGGGATTGGCAAAAAAAAGTATTCAGTCATGAAAAGCAGGCACCTGCAGCCAAGATTGCTCTACCCTGCAAAGCTATCATTTAGAATCAAAGGGCAGATAAAGAGGTTCCCAGACAAGAAAAAACTAAAGAAGTTCATCATCACCAAATCATCATTATTATATGAAATGTTAAAGGGACTTACTTAAGAAAAAGATCAAAACCATGAACAATAAAATGGCAATAAATACATATCTCTCAATTGAATCTAAATAAAAGAACTACGCAAACAATAAGGACAGAGATAGAAACAAGGATACAAAGAGCATTTTGATGGTTGCCTGATGGGAGAGGGTGTGGGGAAATGGGTGAAGAGGTGAGGGAAAGAAGTACAAATAGGTAGTTACAGAATAGCTGTGTGAATATAAAGTACTGTATAGGAAATGGAGTAGCCAAAAAACCTACACATGACTCAAAGATATGAACAATGGCATGAGGGAGTGGGGTTGCTGAGTGGAGGGAAGCCAAGGAAGAATAATTGGACAATGGTAATAGCATAATCAATAGAATATAATAATAAAATAGAAAAATTAAAATATTTCCAAAACTGATTTAAAAAAAAACTCTCAACAAACAAAAGCCCAGAACTGGATGGCTTCACACATAAATTTTACAAAAATTCTGAGAACTAACACGTCTTCTTCTCATGGTTTTTCAAAAATCCCATCAAGGAACATGTATGAAGGATAGATGGACAAAACCAGAGAGGGTGGGTTCAAGGGTCGGAAGCAGGGATGGGGGGGGGCTAAAATTAAGACAATTGTACTTGAACAACAATTTTTAATTTTTTATCACCAAAAAATGTTTCTAACATCTTTAAAAAAATTAAAGAAGCAGGAAGACACCAAAGCTCATCATTTTAGGTGAGCATTATCCTAATTCTAAAACCAGAAAAAAGATACTACAAAGAAATAAAATTATAGGCCAATATCCCTGGTAAATATAGATGCTAAAATCCTCAACAAAATCTTAGCAAACCAATACTGCGAAACATAAAAAAGATCATACACCATGACCAAGTGAGATTTATTCCAGAAATACAACATTGATACAATGTTCACAAATCAATAAACGTGATACACCACATAAACAAAAGGAATAAAAACCACATAATCATATTAACAAATACAGAAAAGTATTTTATAAAAATCCAATATTTATTTGTGATAAAAACTCTCAGCAAAGTGAGAATAGAGAGAACATACTTAAACATATAAAGGTCGTATATGACAATCCCACTGCCAGCATCGTAGTAAACAGGCAACAAGTGTTCCCCTTAAAGTCGGGGACAAGTAGGATGCCCTCTTTCACCTCTCTTATTCAACATAGTACTGGAAGCCCAGGTCATAGAAATCAGACAAGAAGAAATAAAAGGCATACAAATTTAAAAAGAAGAAGTAAAACTGTCTTTATTTGCAGATGACATGATACTGTACATAGAAACCCTAAAGATTTCATCCTGGCTGCTCAATGGATTGAGTGCCAGCCTGCAAACCAAAGGGTCACTGGTTCAATTCCTAGTCAGGACACATGCTTGTGTTGCAGGACAGGTTCCCAGTAGGAGATATGCAAAACACATTAATGTTCCCAGTAGGGGGTGAAACACATGGATGTCTCTTTCCCTCTTTTTCTCCCTCCCTTCCCCTCCCTCTAAAAATAAATAAATAAAAATATGTTTTAAAAAAAGAAACCCTAAAGAGTCTATCAAGAAACTACTAGAACTGATCAATGAATTCAAAAGTAGCAGGATACAAAATTAATATCCAGAAATCAGTTGTATTTTCACATACCAATAATGAACTATCAGAAAGGGAAATTTTAAAAAAAACAATCCCATTCACAATTGCTTCAAAAAGCATAAAATACCTAGGAATCACTCTAACCACAGATGTAAAAGACTTGTACTTTGAATATTATAAAAGACTAAAGAAAGAAATTGAAGAAGAGACAAATAAGTGAAAGCACATACCATGTTCATGAATAGGAAGAATGAACATCATTAAAATATCCATGCTAACCAAAGCAATCTGAAAATTCAATGGAATTCTTATCAAGATTCCAATGACACATTTCACAGAACTAGAAGGAATATGTCCAAAATTTATATGGAACCACAAAAGGCCCTACATACCAACAGCAATCCTGAGAAAGAAAAACAAAGTTAGAGGAATCCTACTGTGTAATATTAAACTATACTATTAGGCTATAGTGATCAAAATGGTATGGTACTAATATAGAAACGGACACACAAATCAATGGAACTGAATAGAGAATCCAGAAATAAACCCACCCCTTTATAGTCAATTAATATTTGATAGAGGAAGCAAGCACATACAGTGGGATAAAGACACTTTATTCAATAAATGGTGTTGAGAAAATTGGACTGATATGTGCAGAAAAATGAAACTAGACCACCTTTTAAAGCCACACACAAGAATAAATTCAAAATGGATTAAAGACTTAAATGATAGACCAAAACCATAAAAAATCCTAGAAGAAAACATAGGCAGCAAAATCTCAGACATTGCTTGTAGCAATATTTTATCTGATGTATCTCCTTGGGGAAGGAAAACAACAGAAGAAATAAACAAATGGAACTACCTCAAACTAAAAAGTGTTCGCATAGCAAAGAAAGCCATCCATAAAATAAAAAGACAACCCACAGAATGGGAGAACATATTTGTCAATACATGTGATAAAAGCTTAATACCCAAAATTATAAAGAACTTATAAGACTCAACACCGAAAAACAATCAATCCAATTAAAAAATGGGCAAAGGACCTGAATGGACCCTTCTCCAAAGAGGACATACAGATGGCCAATAGACATATGAAAAGATACTCAACATCACTAATCATCAGAGAAATGAAAATTAAAATCACCATGAGATATCACTTCACACTGGTCAGAATGGCATCATCAGTAAATCAACAAACAAGTGCTGGCAAGGATGTGGAGAAAGTGGGACCCTTTTGCACTGTTGGTGGGAATGCAGATTTCCCACTGTGGAAAGTAGTATGGAGAATACTCAAAAAATTAAAAATGGAACTTCCTTTTGACCCAGCATTCCCACTTCTGGGAATATATCCAAAGGAACCCAAAACACTAATTTGAAAGAACATAAGCATCCCTATGTTTATTGCAGTGTTATTTACAATCACCAATACATCGAAGAAGCCCAAGTATCCAGCAATAGATGGGTGGATAAAACAACTGCGGGACATTTACGCAGTGGAATACCACTCAGCCATAAAAAAGAAGAAAATTTTACCCTTTGTGGCAGCATGAATGGACCTGGAAAACATTATGCTAAGTGAAATAAACCAGTTAGAGAAAGCCAAATACCATATGATTTCGTTCATATGTGGAATCTAATAAACAAGCTAAACTAACAAGCAAAATGAAGACAGACTCATAGATATAGAGCAGGTTGATAACTATGCAGGGTTGAGTGGGTACAGTTTAGAGGGTAGAGGGATGAAGCAAAAGGAAAAAGGACTCATGAACATGGACAGCAGTGTGGTAATTACAGGGGGTGGAGGATATAAGGAAGATGTAAGGGGGATATCTGGTAAAGGGAAAAAACGTGGTAAACCAAAAAAAAGTAAAAAGCATTCCATTTCAGCTGAGACCCATATCTTCACAGGGAGTATTAATTTCAGGAAGGGAATGCTTGACAACATTTCCAGCGGTTGTATCATAGGCTTCTGAGAAATGAGATTGTTAAGCTGCAGCTCTTCAAATCACTGAAGACTGTAAGATTTGGAAAGTAGACACTTGTGAAGAATGGAGATAGGATATCATTTGTTTTATTATACTCTTTGTTCTTTGAATTATGTCAGCCAAGCCAGACCTTTGGAACCTGTAATGAATAATGGAATGCTCTTTTTCCTATTGATAAAAAGTTATTACTTGGTGAATGTGCATATGTACAGTAGTCCTCCCTTAACTGCAGTTTTGCTTTCCATGGTTTATTTAACTGTAGTCATCTGTGCGCCACAGATATTAAATGGAAAATTCCAGAAATAAACAATTAACAAATTTAAATGTCTAAAACAAAAAAACACAAGTCAATGTACAAGGTCAAATATATTTCAGCAACTCCAAGGAATTTGGGCTCTAAATTGGTGGGCTATGTTTTCTTAGAAAACATATTCATTTAGTCAATCTACAAGTTTTAGTGAACACCTACTACATGCAAGTTCTATGTTACTGTTCCCATCTGTCACCTGCATAAGATTTATCACCTGCTTAGGTCAGAAGAGAATACGAAAACCAAGAGGCAAATAATCTAGCAGCACTCACACAACCTCAGCACACAAACACTTTAGGTATTCAAAGCAGTAAGTTTGATTCAGTCATTCAAAAGATACTTTTTGCTGCCCAGATCCTGCCTACTAGCTAAACAAAATCTTTCATGTAGTACCTTAAATTACTTTTTCTAATATATATGTGGAGAATGATTCTTCACCAACTCATATGGAATTAATTTCAATTCAACAAATAGTGAGTGAGTGCCCAATATACACTAGAAACTACAAGCCCTAAGGATTGGAAGCTGAATGATTATGACCCTTAGATTCTCAATCTATTAGCAAAAATATATGCAACTAAGTACTATACTAGTAGTGTGAAGAAATGCATCAGGAAAACAAAGAAAAAAGCTGATTCTTTCTTTAAAAATTAGTGGCAATTTTTAAAAGGCTAGAAGAGCATTCTAGAAAAAGGGAGCCAAAAATACAAGGTGATAAATGAAGAGAGAAAGGTAGCTTGAAGGAAAATTAGTAAAGGCACACTAAAGGCTTAGGACTCCATCCAAAGGGCTACAGGAAATCATAAAAAAATTTTAAGCCACCACAGGAAGATAACATGACCAGCGTGTTTCTTTAGATAAATTATTCTGGAGGCAGAGGACAATGAGTAGGAGGGAATAGCTAGAGCTGAAGTGTTAGGAAGCTTTTGTGAAAACATCACAAGATTTCATAAATGTAGAGTTCTGCAGAAAATAGGATTGAAAAAACCTTAAGACTCAGTAGCCAATTAAATAATAAAGAAAAAGAAAGTAAGACTACTGTAAAGTATTTAGATTGGGTGGCATGCTGGATAGCAATGCCAAAAACAGAGAGAAGGAATAAATGTAAATAATGATTTAACTTGGGAACATATTGAGCCTAGGTGCTCAAGAGTCTTGGACATCCAAATAAATACATCAATTGGACACTTGAACTCTGTCACAAGGACTGTACATTAAGAGCCATCAGACAAACCTTCATAGACGTAATCATCCAAGATAAAAGTATAGCCTTAGGAGAAAAGCAGAAGGACAGAACTTGAGGCCATTCACATTTGTAAAGGAAAAGGGGGCAATGTAAAACATTGGGGAAAAAACAAACAAATATGGGGAAAAAAGGAAAACAGCGGATTTGAGTCCCTAGAACCAAGAGAAATAAAGTTTTAGGAATGAAGGAGATGCCTTAAAGAGATACCATAGAATGGGGACTGTTAAAGATACTGGTTTTGGAAAACATGAAACAGTTTGAATATGAAGAAATTTTAATAAAGTTTTAGAGGAAGTACAGATAGCAAGAAATGTATGGAAATTTGAAGTGGGGGAAAAACATGTAAAGGTAGAAGGAAAGAAACTGAGGAAGTTTTATTCTGGTTTTTTTGTTTGTTTTCATTTTTGTTTTTTGGTTTTTTGTTGTTGTTTTGTTGTTGTTTTGTTTTGTTTTGTTTTGTTTTGTTTTGTTTCAGAAAATGGAAAGCCAATTCAGTGATGAAGTAAAAAGGCCGGTGGGCTGAGGATCTTGAAGAGTGAAGGAAACAAGTTTAGGAAATAAAAAAGAAAACTAATTAATATAGGTGGAGACGCCGTGCTTCCTCACAAAACCAAGTTTAGAGATAACTAAATAATAGCAACAGAAAACACAGCCAGAATACAGAAAATTGAACTTTTTGGAAGTCTGATAACAAATTCTTCAGCCTGACCGGTAAGAGGGGCGAAACCAGCAGCTGGCAGAGCGGGGTAGCACAGGAAAACTCGGTCAGATGGACTCACGCGTGCAGAATCCAGGCGCAGGGTTGGACCTGGTGGGCAACTCAGCAAGCATTCCCAGGGAAACGGGGAGGAAGCAGGGCTGCGGGTTGACAGCGGTAGTGCGTTGGCAGCATTCGTGTGTGGATAGACAAGCAAGGGAGTGGGCGATTGGACGAGAGCAGCAGCCCCAGCGGCAATCAGCGGCGGAGGGCGCCGCCATTTCCTGGCTCTAACCCCGCCTCTACATACAGCGTCATAATCCAGCGACCTAAGTGGCCGTGCCCCGGTGAACAACCTAAGGCTCTGTTCTTCACCCAGCTGGGCGAAACAGCAGAGGGGGTCGCCATTTCCCCGCTCTGACCCCACCTCCACATACAGCATCACAACCCAACGACCTGGGAGTCCAAGACTCTGCTCCTCATACTTAACGGGCGCAAACAGACCAAAAATGGATCAAGAAGATCTCAAAGCCCCAGAGCCTATAAATATAAGCGATGAAGAAATAGCAAAACTCTCAGACGCACAGTTTAAAACACTGGTGATCAGGATCCTCACAGAACTGGTTGATTATAGCCACAAATTAGACAAACATATGAAGGCAAAACTAATTGAAATGAATGGAATTGCACAGGAAACCAATAGCGATGAAAAGGAAACTGGGACTCAAATCAATGGAGTGGACTAGAAGAAAGCAAATAATGGCCAAACAGAAAAGAGTGAAGAAGCAAGAATTCAAAAAAATGAGGAGAGTCTTAGGAACCTCCAGGACATCTTTAAATGCTCCAACATCCAAATTATGGGGGTACCAGAAGGGGGAAAGGAACAGCCACCACTGGAAAACTTATTTGAACAAATAATAAAAGAGAACTTCTCCAATCTGCCAAAGGAAATAGACTTCCAGGAAGTCCAGGAAGCTCAGAGAGTCCCAAAGAAGTTGGACCCAAGAAGAAACACACCAAGGCACATCATACTTACATTACCCAATATTAAAATGAAGGAGAGAATCCTAGAAGCAGCAAGAGATAAGGGAACAGTCACCTACAAAGGAGTTCCCATCAGACTGTCAGCTGATTTCTCAAAAGAGACCTTACAGGCAAGAAGGGGCTGGAAAGAGGTATTCCAAGTCATGAAATCCAAAGACCTACAACCAAGATTGCTCTATCCAGCAAAACTTTCATTTAGAATGGAAGGACAGATAAAGTGCTTCTCAGATAAGATCAAATTCAAGGAGTTCATCATCACGAAGCCCTTATTATATGAAATGTTAAAGGGACTTACCTAAGAAAAAGAAGTTAAAAAAACACATGAACAGTGAAAGGACAACAAACTCACAGTTATTAACAACCACACCTAAAACAAAAGCAAACTAAAAGGACAGCTAGATCAGGAGTGGAAACATAGAAATGAAGATCTCAAGGAGGGTTAGCAACAGGGGAATGGGAGGAGGAGAAGGGGGGAGAAGGTACAGAAAATAAGTAGCATAGACAGTAGATAGAAAATAGATGGGGGGGCAAGAATAGTATGGGAAATATAGAATCTAAAGAACATGAGACACGTGGTCATAAACTAAAGAGGGGGTAATGTTGGGGACGGGGGGGTAAGGTGGAGGGGAATGAAGGGGGGAATAGAACAACTGTAACAGCATAATCATTAAAAAAATAAATTAAAAAAAAGAAAAAAACTAATTAGAAGTGCATTATTAGAAGTTAATGCATTATAAACCAATGGATATAAGTAATCACAAATTTATACTAGAGCTGGATCAAAACAAATCCAAGATTTTTCCAATGGCTCTCAGCAGCCCAGAAAAAAACATATGGTTGGCTTGATTCAAGTTTAAGAAGTGTTAAGGTACATGTGGCAAAAACAGTCATGAACGGAAACTATTCAGGGGCATAGGGAGCACCATTGAAATGACCCAGAAAAATAGTAAAGGTGGGTAGCCTGGTAAAATTGAGGACAGAGCCTCAAAAGACTGCAGTAAGTCTCCACTGACTTTTGTCTTTTTAAAGATTATTTTAACAGTTTTAGGTTTATAACATAATTTACAGGAAGGTACAGAGATTTTCCATAATCTCCTACCATCTTCAATGCATAGCCTCCCTCATTATCAACATCACTTATCAGAATAGTTTACTTTAGGGTTCACTCTTGGTGTTGTACAAGTTGGCCTTTGAAAATGCAGTTATCAGATTATTGATGGTATCAACAGTATATAGACAAAAATTCCATATAACTTTTGTTTGACTCTATAGTCAGCCCTTCACATTCACAGATTCAACCAATCGCAAATCAAAAACAGTATTTTCATTCCTCAGTTGTCAATTTGTGGTTGTGAAATTGTGGTCAGGAGTGCAAAAATACTATTTTTGATAAGAGGTTAGTTGACTCTGTGAATGTAATTCCCACCTATACAAATTGCCAACTGTATTTATTGAAAAAAACGCACATACACAGTTCAGACCTGTGTTATTCAAGAGTCAACTGTACATGGGTTTGGACAAAAGTATAATAATATATCCATTATTATAATTATAATATACAGAGTATTTTCATTGCCCTAAAAATACCCTCCATTCTGCCTATTTTAACTATCCCTTTTTCCCTCCCCACCGCTGACAACCACTGATTGTTGTGAACCACTCTGCCTGGTTTCAGGACTTGTAACTGCCCCCCATGAATAATGCTGAGTGAGCAACCTTCAGACTATGAGTCACTAAGGAGACAAAGCTTATCTCCCTGGCACTAGCGCTGCTTCTGCTTCATCCATCTCCTGCCCCTAATGCTTGGTTCATTAGTTGATGATGGGTACAACCCCTCAGAGGGGGGGCAACCTAAGCCAGACACAATTACTTGGGAGGCCCTCAAGGAAGGACTAGAGAGGTCACAGCAAAGAAGAAGTGATGGACCCCCGGCTATTCTGACATAGCCTGAGTCCCCATTTCCGTCTGGGAGAAATGCTTCCTGGTTCTAATCCACTTAAGCCCAAACACCTATGACGGGGAAGGTGGCACAGCCCTTTGCGAGCTAGAGCAGGTTCTGGGGTGATCGGGCATAAGAAAGAGTCGGTAAAGTCCTGTGAAGCCTGCTTTGCTAAGAGTGCTTTCATTCATATGATAAGGGTCCGAGTAGGAAATGAGTATGTCTCCCAAAGTTTTTGCAACCCCCTTACCTGAAACTGACTCAGATTAAGCCCTCAGATCTCTTTGAAATGTTATCTATTATTTGATCCTTGCTGCCTGACATTGATTCATGAGTTTTACCTGTATTCCTGTGTATTACAACCTCATAAAAGCCATTGAAGAAGTGGTTCTTGGTCCTTCTCCTGTGAGAGATTAACCACCTTTCCTCCCCAAGCAGATCATGTCTTGGTACTATTATTTTGATCTGTGGCAGATGGGGGAACTTGTGGGCAAAGTTGCCCCCACAACTGATCCTTTTACTGTCTCCACAGTTTTTCCTTTTCAAAAATATCATATGATTGGTATCATACCATATATATATTGGCTCCTTTCACTTAGTAATATGCATTTAAGTGTTCTCTATGGCTTTTCATAGTCTGATAGTTCATTTCTTTTTAATGCTGCATAATATTTCATTATCTGGATGTATCACAGTTTATTTACCCATTTGTGTACTGAAGGATATCCTGGTTGCTCCCAAGTTTTGCAAATTATGAGTAAAACTTCAGCATGCAGGATTTATGTGAACATAAGTTTTCAACTCCTTTGGATAAATTCCAAAGAGCCTGATTGCTTGATTTTGTGGTAAGAGTATGTTTACTTTCGCAAGAAATAACTAAACTGTCATCCAGAGTGGCTCTTTATTAAGTTTTATTAAAAGTTTCTTTAGTGTAGAAAATAGCAAAAAAAATTTTTTTTAATCAGAGCAGAGCAGTTTTAAGCCAGTAGTGATTCAAAGTAGTGTAGTTGATTGCAAAGACAGTCAAGGCTCCTCAAAGGATATTTCTTATATAGTAAACACAGTTACTAGAGTTCACTTATAAATGTTTTATAATATTTAAATATTAAAACATTAAGTAAAATTTTAGTAAAGGATATGACGTCTTTGGAACACTGACTGGGGCAATGGAAATTTTAACACTTCATGTTGCTTGGAATCTCTGCAAACCAGTGTTAAAACTCTCTTCTGTGTTCTTAAGAAAAGATACTAGACCAGTTTGAGTTTGGTTTTCTATTACTTGAAACACAGGTCCTGACTGATATTACAAACAACAAACACAAAAATTGGCTTAAGCAATGAAGGGGATGTATTTGCTTATTTAACAGGAAATTTCAACTGTACTTCAAGCTTCAGGGCTGGTTTGATTCAAGGGCTCAGTGATGTTGTCAAAGACACGTTTCTACCTTGGCATCCTGTCTGTCTCTTACGTTATCAGTTCTACTGCAAGGCTGGCTTCTTATGTGGTATGTTGCATTAAACATTCAGAAGGAAAGAAAAACTTATTTTCCAGAAGCTTCCAGAAAAAAAAAATCTTCTCTAATCCTTCTATCCTAAAAGGGACCCCACGACAAGTCCTGAACTGTGGGTAGGGAGTACAATTATCCTGATTAGTTATAGTTAGTAACTGAGTTAGAATCTCATAAAAGCCATGTCCTACATGAGGGACATGCGGTCTAGAGAGCAAAAATTGGGATAGTTCATAAGAGAAGGGAAATGTACACAGATACACACCATACTGTCTATTTTCTTTTAGGGTTATAGGTAATATTCCTCCATGAATTAGGATTCTTTTATATCAAAAATATAGCTAAGAAGAAAATAGACCAGATGACATCACCTATATACAATGTTCCACCATTGTTAAAAATATTATTCATTATGTCCTTTTTCCTGTCTATGAACTCATGTTTCAAATTACATTTCTGTTGATCCGAGAAGTTTCTTTGGCAGCTGCAGATAGATAACTGCTCTGTAAATTATCGCTTTGAGAGCAGTTCATTCCCAGTCTGCATCTCAAGAAAACCCTTTTCCTTTATTCTAGAAAAAGGTATTACTGTCTTGAGGCATAAGGTGAATTCTCTTTAGTTTGAAAATACAATCCTTCTTTACCAGAATAAAAAAATAAAGGCCAAGTGGCTTGAGTCCATTGCAGCATTTTGCCTATATGTGAATTTTAAGTTCATTTTCTCTTATGATAGAAACACACCTAAGTAATTTGGTATTCTTTTTTCCATGTAGCTTTTCTTGGAGGGAGAGCTAGTTTGATTCATGATGAACATCTAATTAATATGTTAATTTCACTTCCTGTGTATGCTTTGTAGCTGTCCTATTAGAATAAGGGGGAAATGTCATAGTGAATTCTGCAGGTCCTCTGGTTATTTCAATCACTCAAAATGTTCTTAGAAGTGTGTTGGGCATTAAAGTGCAATGTATCATCTATGCCTTTCAGGAAATCATCTAGCCAGGAAGATGAGCCATGCACTTTCAAAATAGTTAAGGAAAAGGACAGAGCACCATGGAACTAAAGATCACAAGTAATGCTACAGGAAAAGGTCACAGGAAAAGAGTGTGAGGATGGTGGTGGGGAATGAAGATATGGTCACTCTGGAAGGCTGAGGAGGGTCCCTGTAAAAGGAGGACTTGAGTTGGACCTTACAGAATGTTTAGGTGGGTAGAGAAAGGACATTCTGGGCATGCAGAAATTGTTGACAGACCAAAGATGAAAAGAAGCATTTGAGCTTCAAAGACTAATAAGAACCTCACCTTCTGAAGAAGTGGGATCCATGTTGGGAAACAGTAGAAGGTAAGACAGGCTACAAAGTGGGGCCAGAGTATGTAGAACTTTGAACCCTGTGACAGTGGAAGTTCCCCTGCAACATCTGATGAGAGAGATATGATAAGGAGGAGCTAAAACAGCCTGCTTGAAGGGAGAATAACCCAGGGCAGGCTGACCAGTTACAAACCAACATCAGAAGCCAGTGGTGAGGCCATGAGCAGCCACAAGAGGAGTGAGCATTTCCCCTCTTCAAAAAAGGGTTATAATAAAAGAGAAGAATTCAAACTTGATCTTGGTTCTCAATCTTGTAATGGTGTGAGTAGGTCCGAGTTTGAGGTCAAAGTTGGGCACCAAGTAAAATCATCTTGTTAACAGTTGGGGGGATACTCTCAAGCCAAATTTGGATGTAATGCAATTGGAAGTGAACTTCTGGTTCTGCAGAATTACTGCCAGCTGACTGCACAATATTTTGCTATTATTTCTGTAGTCTCTCAGTCAAGTGATTGAATTTTGTAGATGCTACTTACAGAATCACTCTCATTCCAGAAACTTCTTTGCCATTTCCAACCAGAACATGTAAGTAAAATAGTGCTAACTATGGCCCTAGTGACCTAAAGGAAATATTGCAATTTTCAAAAGAAACGAATATCCATTACAGAAAAACATGGCTCACTGGTGTATTTATTACTGTTTATAGGTAGTATGGCCTGTTGCTTATTTAATATTGGGAAAAAAAACCCATGCCAGCACACCTCTGCCTAAATAGATCCCCAAATTCTAAATCTATATGTCTCAGATTTCATTACCTGTTAATCTAGGGTTTGTATTTAAAATGAAGATTCACTGGTTCTTTTAGAGCCCTAAAATCTGCATTATTAACAAGCCCTCCAGGTAATTCTGCTGCAGAAAAATATTCATTGGAAAAATACTATTTTAACTCCCAAGTGTTAATTAACTTCTCTCAACCAGCATTCCTCACCCATTTTAGGTGTCCAGTAAATTGTGTCGTGTTGATCAATGTATTGCCAGCCCTTACAGCCCTAAGGTACATATTGTAACCTCTTGGATAACTAATCTATCAAACCTTCCAAGGAAAAACCATCATTTTAGTTATCCCAGATAAAAGGTCAGTTGCTGCAGACATGAACTTGACTTGACGTCAGCCAAGCCTGGGACTTATCTCTGCTTTCTGGACAAGTCATTAGCCCCAACCAAAAAAAACTATCTTTCTTCATTTTTTCCATTTAGCCACACTAGCACACTACATGCGGAAATGGGCAAAAGTAGGTTTACAGCTGTGAGTATACACAATTTATTTTATATTATTACTTAATAATTATTGTATTATTTTCCATACAAACAACTGTAAACCTACTTTTGCTCCATACTGTATGTATTCTTGGGAGGGGGAATTAAAGATGAACAAAAACTCCTTATCTCATAAAAAAACAATATAAACATGAATTGTAATGTATCCATTTCTTTTAATTTTCTACAAATGGAATCTCTAGATCAGAAGCTCCTCCCCATACGATTCTGGGCCTTAAATACTGAGCTAAGTTCTGAAGATAGTTTTTAAATCCTGCTGATCTTTTGATCTTTGCTGGTCCTTTAATACTACTGTAACATATTTATTGAATTATTAATTGATTGCATTAATTTTAAGATGAAAATCTGGCCATTTAAATTAAATGATATATGACTTATTATAAGTGACTTTCAATACAAAAAATTTAATACAGAAATCATTAAAGACTTCAAAAATAAATACTGAGAAAATTATAAAAATTTCATATGAAGGCTTTGCTTTAAAGTTTGTTAATATAAATAAAACAATTTTTCCTGGAGTGGAGTCATGTGAATTCTTTATATATTTTGGAGATCAAACCCTATGACCTCACCTGTAAGTGGAACCTAATCAACAAAACAAATAATCAAGCAAAATAGAACTAGAGACATCGAAATTAAGAACAAACTGACAGTAACCAGAGGGGTAGTGGAAGGGCATAATGAGGGTAAAGGGGGGTTTTCAGGAACATCTGTAAAAGACACATGGACAAAACCAAAGCTGGGTAGGATCAAGGGTGGGAAGTGGGGATGGCTGAGGTGGAGGGGAGTCGTGAGGGGGGAAATGGAGACAACTGTACTTGAACAACAATTTTTAAATGTGGAAAAATAATAAACAAATAAATAAATAAATCACAAATGACTTTTTACATTTTGTCCCAGGCTTCAAAGTATATTTTCATTTAAATGTATTTAATTAACTCTTTGCTTACTCATGTCCTTTTTCCTTTTTCCCTACCCAAAGCATTTTAAATAGAAACAGTTATCTGTAGGTCTCTAAACATATTCTAAACCTCCAAAACTAATTATTTAAATTATTTTATATGGGATTTTATTGAGTCCAATTTAGTTTGAAGAGTAACTAACAAAACAACAATGTTAGACTGGTCTTTTAGAAATGTAACTAATACCCAGGTACTCTCTTACACCACTGGATAGCAACTTTTTAAAGTACTGCACATGTATATAAACACTAGGGGACAAAAATTCATCTAAATTGTGCATCCTATAAATGTCCCAACATTCATGCCCATTCATAAGCTTAGTATCTTCTCAGGCATCTTCTCTGAGTAGCTGCTTTATCTTTTTAGTTGAATCCAATAACCCATCAAGCAGATATTAAAGTACATTTATGGAAATACATGGAAGCTTAAATAGATATATATTCCAGACATGAAAATCCTTATGGTTGGTAAAGAAAATATAATACTTTAAGAGGTTTAAAGTACTTATTTCCTGATCTCTTTTTTTTCTCCAAACATTAGACGAAGTTGCATTGTTTACAAAAATTTATTCATACAAATTTTACACACTTTATATAACAGTTATCAAAGTCCTAGTTATAGATATCATGTGTGTAATAATACTTGGTTAAGATGTTGTTTATAATCATTTGCACACAAAATAAGAGCTTCGAGACTAACATCTACCTAAATTATCACTATATATCATAAATCTGCTCCAGGTTAGTAAGGCTCTTGGCATTTCTAAAAAGTATACAAAAGATTAAACTGGATGATCACCGTGAATGCTTGCAACTAGCCACGAAAACACTAAATTAGACTTCATAAACAAAAGGTTAACTAGAGCCCTATTTCACCACTAACAGCTGACACAAATACAGAAAACTCTGCCCAATATCCAAGAAACAAATAATTAAGACTAAAATGCAAGCCGATGTGTTGCAGCATTGTAGGGCCACTAAATAGCCATCTGTGATTCGTGGCGATTTAAAAGGCGAAGAAAGGCACTACAGCTGCAAACTGTGTCCCCATGTCACATTGCCTGAGGAGACTGCAGAATTTAAAAAGACTGATCCCGTACACAGGACTCAGGCATAGATCGAATGCCTCTGTGCTTTCACTGTTTGCAATGTGATCTCCTGGCAGCATCCATCCCGCCTGGGAATGCAAATCCAATTCCGTTTTCTTTGATTTATGACTTCATACTGATAAAATCCGTAAAGAAAAAGGAAAGGTCCTTTAAACTTTACAAGCTAATGTTTAATCTTTTCTCGTTCTTCTTTTTTTGTTCCCAAAAGAATTTGTGTCTGAAATTTGGGAGTTTGGCTGGTTTGCGTGTTGTTGCTTGATCTTGTTGTTGGGTGCCGGTTCTTTTATTTGTAGAGATTACTCAATATGTTCAAGAAATTGATAGGAAACAGACAAACATGCTTTCTGTAGCCAAGAAGGGATACAAAGGGAAGTTCCCAGAGTCTGTTGGAGCTTGCTTACCTTACACTTGACCACAAATATAAGATAGTACTCATATATAAGATGAGGTTTAAATGATTTATCAGTCAGTAAAACTGAGCAACATGTGAACACTACACATTCTGATATGACAAAGGTTGGTTTTATGAAATAAATTTTACTAAGCAATAAGCCATAATGTAGAAAAATACATTTTACCTACAAACTCAATAAACAAGAAACAAGATTCATATTTAGTGCATAATTACTTAATGATAACTACATAGGGTTTCCTAAACTTTACAATAAGTGCTTGCATCAAACAACAAAAAGTAAGACACATTCACAAGTTTAAGAGAAGTGAATGGAAAATGGTAAACAAATTTAAACAGGGCAAGAGGGTAGGAAGGAGGAGTCTTCAGAAAAACCACAAAAGAAAAGGGTGGCTCCTACAGAGCAGGGTTCAAAGGGGAGGGTCCTGGCCATTTCACAAGATGAGAAGCATGGACAGCACTGGAGAAAAACACATTGTACTTTGCATCCATTTCCAACACCCAGCACCCAGTCCGTCAGGCTGGAGACCTACGGTGGGGACTCAGCTCAACCCCAGCCTCCCAGAGCTGGGGCAGCCCCACAACAGTCCCTCTCCAGGGTCCTCCTCCTGCTGCACTATGCTCTGCCTCTTCCAGTACACCTGCATTTCTTTCACTTTGTTCCACTTGTCCTAACCTCGGGATATTGGGTTTCCTGGAAGTACAGAAAAGGGAGCTTCGTACCCAAGGCTCCCTTCTCTATACAATCTCCCAACTCTTGCCCCAGGGAATGGTATGAACTCTGGGGAGAAGCGTAATTTAGATAGAGCTGTTGTTTTATCGGGAGAATTTCCTTCTGGGCTGAGAGTCTGAAAAGAGACAAATACATATAAAAGTAGGATCAAAGAAAGCAGAAGTATTGGAATTGTCACCCAGCGAGGGGGACAGTGCCTAGTTGAGTGGGGGTGGGATTGAAGCAGCCTGCCCCAGAGACTCACTGTGAAAAGAATGTCCTATAGCAATTCTTCCAAATCATTACCTCAAAATCTCCCTGGAGCAGGGCATCATTGTTTATGTACAGTAGCAAATGGTCAGTAGTAATATCTTTAGGCCTGTCGTGGATAAAAATACTATCCTTTTAATTCCAGTTTACAAAAATAGGAGTAATATTCAAAACAATGATTGTCTATTTTTCTATTTTATATAAATACATAAACAGCTCAGGTAAATTTTCAATCCTTGTGCACACTTTGTATGAACTGCTCTCTATTATACGTATATATATTCTTAAATATATATATTTATAATATATATCAATAATTGGTCCACAAAGTATATCTGTGCATTCTCTAGTGCTTTGTAAAAAGAAAAACAATATTATTATCAAAATATTCATTTAATGGCTTCACTTCATACATAAATACATGTTTGGATAGAACACATGAGCGGTGACTGTTCAGTTTGTTGGGAAGAATGACTTTTCATTGTGTCAGGGTTGTATACACCACAGGGTAGCTGGTAACTCATCGCTACAAATATGCTATCCGGCGTCCTTTGTTTTTAACCCTTTGTTTATACCTTTTCCCAAGGACGGCAGCCAAGTATTTCTTGACAGCCATTTGTTTCCGGTAGCGGCTGTAGCTGTCCGTGAAGATTCCGTCCGAGTGGCGCTTGGAGAGAGGATCTGAGTCGTCCTTGGTGTCTCCGCTTCGAATCCCACTGCAAGGACAGGGGTCGGGAAGAGGGTGGCAGGGCGGGAGACACAGGTTCAACAGCTGCGGGGAGCGGGCGGGCCCCCACCCGGCGCAGGAGCCTGCAGAAGGGAAGGGCTCTCACTGCCCTCCGCGTCTCCTTCCCCGCCAGCAAGAGCCGCAGGGAGAACTGCGATGGAAACCCTTCATTCCTCCCTGCCCACTGAGGATTTCCTGGCACCAGTCCTTCCAGGGGGGGCCCAGTATGAGGTCCTAGCAAAACGCCCACAATTGAAGCCTAACTTCTGTCCATGAGATACGATCATCCCGTCCGTCCGTTTGCGCTAAATTGTTCTAAGAGAAAATAACGAAAAACCCCTAAATGCCACGTCAGCTGGTGCCGTGGAGTTTACATGGATCCCGCAATTCCTACCTAGTCAGACACAAGCACTCTCCTTTCGCATGCTAAGTTGAAAAACGTGATAATAATACAAGTCGACAGACTGTAGGCAATATCTTTCAACACATGAATTATTCATTACAAAAAATGTAATCTGTTTTCCCGTGGGCTTTATTAAAATGCTGCCTTCTGCTGAGAGATGCTACACACCAGCCCTTTGCTCTGGGTATGTCTGCCACGAGCAAAAACTGTTTGTTTTCCTAAATGTCCAAACTTGAGGGTTTGTTGGTTTCAAGTTCAATTTACAATAAAAGAAAACAAATTTTAAGTCAAGCTTAGAGAAAATTACAACAACTCATCCCGCAAAGCTTGAAGGTTTTGAATGACTGAGGGGCTACCTGGTTTCTTTTTATTTTCTTATTTTCTTTTTTTATATTCAGAACCGATCAGACTACCCGGTTTTCCTTCCCTCTCCCAAATCTGAGCTCTCTCGCCAAATTTCAAGTGCCACCTCGCCATCTTCGCGTGTGGCCCGGGGACTCGCCTTGCACAAGAGGCAGACCCTGGGGTTCAGACTCACCCTTGGTTGGCCCCACGTGCACGCAGAACGTAGGACCGCACCGCCCACCCCGCGCGCTCGCAACAGTGGCCCACCCCGGCGCACGCGCGCCATCACGCGCCCGTTAACTCTTTCGCAAACTCTTACCCCATGCCCTTGGCCACGAGCTTCTGCAGTAATTTCTTGCGGGACAGCTGGTCCAGCACTTTGCGGTAGGCCTTGCTAAGGATCACGTGAGCGACATCTCTAACGGGGAGGCAAAGTGCACGGCCAGGATCACTGCCTCTGTCCTCTAGTGGCTACCCAGGTCCGCCCCCCCCCCCTGCGCAAGCCCCCCACCCCCTACCTTGGCGCTCTGGGAGGCTGACAGGATACCTCCAGAGGCCTAGAACTCCCGAATAACTCTGGGGATGTCCCCGTGAGTGACTGTCAGGAACGGTAGGTGCGGAGTCTGAGCTGCCCCCCGGCTGGGCGCCCATTCACTGCCCTCCCTTAACCACAGACCTTTCGGTGACCAGGCGGCCCTCCTGACCACACAGACTGGTCCGCTGTCGCTGGTGTGGGAACCAGGAAGAAAAGAGCCTTGAAGGCTTTTATGAAAAAGAACTTACGGTGTGGACCAAAACACTGCCCCTCCCACCCTCAGTCCCGAGGCTTAATTAGTACCTCGTCTCCCCCGGGTATGCGAGCACTTCGGCTTCCCGGGGCGCAGAGGCTGGGCTCTCTACGCCCGGCGGCTCCAAGTCATAGAAGTTCTGCAGCTGGTTTCCGTCCTCGTCGTACGCTTCGTCATACGCATCCTTCTCCGACCTGCCGGGGTATCCGGGGGCAGAAGCAGTGGTCAGCACAAGTGCCTCCTCGGCTGTGCGATGCACCCCCCCCCCAAAAAAAAAACAATGGGCTCGTTCTGATTTGCCTTCCTCCCAAAGTTCTCCCTCGGTGAACTGCCTCTTCTCCCCTGATGGGGGAGGGGGGGGGTAAGGAGGAGGAAACAGCATCCAAATGAAATTCCCACCCCGCGAGGCGGCTCTCCCAGGCCTCCTTTTGCGGGTGAAGGGTAGTCCAGCAGTGCCACGGCCTCAACGGGCACTGGGAGACGGAGGCGACTCCGCCGGCCGGGACACCTGGCCTCCGAGAAGGACCGCCCCGCTGCGGTGCTGGTGCCCTACAAGCAGCAGGAGGCGGGACGAGAAAGGCCCTGGGAGAGGAGGCTCTGGCCAACTCAAAGACCCAAAGGGGGAGCCAGGAGCGAAACGGAAAGGGTGGATGGATGGGGTGTACAGCTGCCAACTCCAACAACCACCCCCATCTAGCTTCTGAGCCCAGGGGAGCCCTTCCCCGCGCAGATGTAGGTCACGGAGAACCTCCAGCTTCTATTTTCGGACGGAGAGGATCTGGCAGGAACACATAAAATAACATATGCCTCTAAACTTAGTAAGTTTGGCGGCGGCTCATTTTGTTGCGCATCCGTGCCCTCCGTTGGCTGTCGCCCAGGGAAAGGGACTTTGAAAATAGCTGGGGGTGAAATGGGGCTTTTAAGTACACTAAATAAATAGTTCTCGATAATCTGTTAGCGATAGCGGGGCGACGGGACCCCATCTCAAACTTGGGTACCAAAAAAAAATGGTCAACAGGGACCAGGAGCCATCAGAAGCGCAGTGGCCTCCCAGTCACCCTTGCCTACCACCTCTAGCCTAGATATAGATCGGGGAGAAGTGAGTTAAAACAAAAACCACTTGCTTTGGGCCGCAGGAGAGACTCGCGAAGCGGCAGAGGCAAGTCACACTCTCTAGGAAGGATCAGAGTCACAATTCGTTACTCTGCTCGCCTTTCCTTCAAGCCTGTAGAGGTTAAGGGCGACGCAAGCACACCCTCCACCGCCTCGCCCGCCTTTCCCAGGCGACGTGGCTCTGCCCTTACCCGGTGGCCAGAGCCCCCGGGTCTTGCTGGCTATCTCCACCCTCCCTGTACCCACGTGCTGGCTTCCTGATGCTGAAACCAGAACCTATCTCTCGGGGCAAATCAACGGTCAGAGACCCCTACGGCGCGTTTTGGGGCAAGGCTCCGAGAAGCAGTTTTGCAGCCGTAACTCGAGCTCCTCCCTGCCGGGAGCCGGGTGCACCCCAGACGCAAAAGCACATCTGCAAAGCGAGCTTGCAGTGCCTGGCTGACCCATGGAGTACTCAGGCGCTAAGGCAGGGAACCCGACTGATTAGAAACCAGTATTAAGAAAAAGGCTTGGGTTGCTCCCCCCGGGCGGTCAGGCTGCCCCGATCCTGCCTGCCTACTTGCTTTCCCTCACTCGTTCCTTGCATCCGTGGCACTGGTTTTCTCCCCCTCCTTCGCAGATTCATTCTTGTTTTGCCTTCTCTCGAATCGCTTTTCCTCAACCATACCCAACCAACAACACTCCTCCTCCCCAAGACAGCCTGAGACTCAAAATGCAGTTGGAGAACGTGTCACTTGAGAGAAAGCTCTTCCAGGGAAAATAATTTGAATTGAGGTGAGGGAGACCCCTCCACGGCAGTGCGGAACAAGCTGCAACAAAGCAAAGCCCCGGGAGCTTCACGCTCAACCTTGCAACCTGGCTCCCGAGCCGAGATTCTCCTAACTCCAGCTGAGAATAGGAAAAAGAAGTCAAGCTCTGGGCCATGCCCTGCCCTCCTCCCGCGGGCGGGGCTGGAGGTGGATAGGTTTCTCCAGCCTGAAGAATCGCCTGTTCCACCCGGGACCTTTGGCTGCCTTGGGCTGGGGGAGGGGCGCCAAGCCGAAGTGGAGTCTGCCGGGCCTTTGGGCTGAGCCGGGGCCAGGGACCCGCCGCCCAAGCTAGGCTGGTGGCAGAGGCGCTCTGGAGCGCGAGGGTATATGGTCATAGCCGGGACGGAGGAACCTCAGGACGACCACGAGGAGGTGTCGGGGAAAGAGAAGCTCAGCCTCAATTCATCGGGACAGCCAGCACCTACCTGGTCCCACGAAACTGGAGTCCGGTGGTGTCAGGTGAGCAGTGCACGCTGCTGTGCATTATTATCCCGTAGACCAGGAGGGCCAGCCTCGCTCCGCTACACATGGTCGTTCTGTGCAGAACGGGAAAGAGGGCACACAGCAGTCAGAATCTCCCTGGCCTTCCACCTTGCAGCCCCAAGAACTCCGGGAGCTGGGGGAGGGACTGAGTGGGAGGCTCCCGGTGTTGAATACCCCTTAGTGACAGCCCGAGCTCGCCCTGCCACTTCCTTGCTGCTATGTGTAGTTAGAATATATATATATATATATATATATATATATATATATATATTCATATATATATATATATTTAACGATACATATATTGACATATATATATATGTATTCATTCGCCAGACCTGGTGCGAAGGAAAGCTAACTAGTACCGTCAGCAGTCAAGTGAGCCGTTCGGTTTGGTGAGACTCCCCCACCCCCTGATCATTCAACTCTTACCGCCGCTAGCAGAGGGTTTGCTGCCAAGTAGGACGGTGATCAAAGGATTCCTCCAAGTTTCTGCGCTGGAATCACAACCCAAAAGGAATCGCCGTCTGGCGTTCGTGTCTGAGGAGAAGCCGCAGGAACGAACAGGAGCAGCAGGAGGAGCTGG
The DNA here is from genome assembly GCF_021234435.1 of Artibeus jamaicensis. Lineage (NCBI taxonomy): Eukaryota > Metazoa > Chordata > Mammalia > Chiroptera > Phyllostomidae > Artibeus > Artibeus jamaicensis. The sequence goes on from NW_026521803.1 coordinate 6,372,666, forward strand.
AGGACTTGTTTGCTGAGGCCAGTATTCTGTTCAAAAGTTTGCAGACGCACAAAACTAGAAGGGAGCGTGATGCTGAGAGAACAGGGCGAGGAGAGAGATGTAGAAGGAAGAAAGAGGAGGCGACAAGCTACAGTGGGGGTGGAGGACAAAGTGGCCCAAGTCCACCAGGAGACAGAAGTTAAGTGATTAAGGAAAAGAGAAAGTCGAAGAAGGAGAGGAAAGAAAGAGGGCCAAGGTGAAGACGGCGTCTGAGGGAGCCGCCCGGTCAGGCAGCCGCGCTAGTCGGCAGCGCCTTCTCTGCTCTGAAGTCCCTCTGGCTGCGTCTGAAGCTGCGGCTTCTTCTGCTGCTGCTGCCAGTGGGTACAGAGGTGACCGGCCTTCTGCTCCTATTTATATATGCAGTGGGCAGAAATCTATCTGAACATGGTTTTAGAAGAGACCTCTTTGTCTACATCTGTCTGCCTATGGCCTTTAAGTACAGAATATTTTGTTGCACTGTTGCGCTCATGAAATGACTTCCTTTTTTTTTTTTTTTTTTTTTCAGTCACGCAATGATCGGGTATCAGAAAAAGACGTCAGCATCCTAGTCCCTCAAGGAACATATTAACTATTCTGTGCTGGCCTCTTGGATGACGATAAGATCCGGAGTCATCCACTTCTCATAAACACCTTTCACTCATACAATCCAATTTTTAAGAAGTCCAATTATTGTTGATGGTTTTCAACATTTCCCGTTTCTCAAAGACGGGTAAAGAAATCATAGAACTTTGGGCATAAAAAAAAAGTCATTTTTTAATGACATTCCTACTATTTCTATTTACTGTTCACCAAGCCCTAGCAATCAGAGCTCTGGTCTCTGGAATTAAGTACCGTCAAGCTCTCCTATTAATAAATTTAATTTAGATCTAGTTTTTTGCATATGTTCTTTCAGACAGACAATTATGTGGAAGTCGTTTTGTTTTTAAAGGGAAGTCTTGCAGGATTTTCAGTAAATTGCTAATGAGTCTGCTGTCTTGACAGTCTGGCTGTGAGTAGATTGATTAAAGCTGCAACCAGAGCATGGCTCTGAGTGCTGAACCTGTCTGGTCACAGATGCTATGAACACTGAAAATTGCCCCTGATTCAATTTTTCATCACAGCCTCTAAATCTCAGGATTTGGCCATCGTACCATTAATGTGGCAACTCGTTGCCCAAATACCGTTCAGCTATGCTCCCTGCTTGCAGTATCCGTAAATGCCCTTAAAGCTCAGAATGGTTCGACCCTTTCAGATTCTATGTCTATGCCTCCTCTTACTCCTGGCTTTTGGAGCTCTAGATGACCCATTTGGACACTTCCACACTTTCTGTGGCTCTTACTGATTTGAAGAATTGAAACTGTGAGATTGTGCTTTCCACAAAAATTCGACTTTTAAGAATTTTAGAGTAAGAAATGTTTTCCCCCTTTATTTACATCTGAAGTTTGTTTAGAGAAATGCCTACATACTGGTAAAGCATGAACATTCCCAGTACGAATTCACTTGCTGAGGGTTTCTAACAGGAATCCCTCTACTGGAAACTGTACATTATTTTTTAACTGAAAATGACGTGGGAAGAGGAAGGCAATAAGGAAAGACCACATCCACGGAGAGGCCCTGGAGGCTTCCAAGTCCCTGGGTAACTTAAGAAGATTTGTAAATTTCTGCTCCAGTAAAAGAACTCGGATCTATTTTTCTCAAAAAGGAAATAGAACCATCAATAACCATTACCATGGTTAATTATTTGGATCTTAAAAATTCGAGGAAATGGCAATTTAGTGGGAGTGTTTCCTGTTACTATGATTTGGATCTAACATTTAAATAAGCTGTATCAGTTCTGCATGCTTTTCCTAAGACAAAATTATAACGCTTCTTGTTCCAATGCCTTTCTGGCTCTCTTATTTGAGATTTAATTCTTCCTCCAGGAAGGCAAAGTTTTGCTTGTTCTTCGCCGTTATTGGCCAGACACTGCCTGCTCCCTCTTAGTTTATTCCTGGGGGTACCCCAGATTGCTTACCTGCAGCGACCCTTCCAACCACATCTACCCGGTAATGTATCTCTTTGTCTCCACTGCATGTGTTCACTGATTTATGTTGCAGTGTTTACATGTGTGTGTTCCATGTTCAGCTCTGCCTCTAGAGTAAGCTCACACACAAAAGCCTGAGGTGAATATCCCCCAATAACCAAGTAGACAAGATAATTTTTTTTACTAAAGCACCCAAAGCTATTACCGACTTTGGCTTTTCTGCCTTCGGCCTTGCTTCACATCAAAGATGAACTCCATTAAAATCCTTACTCCCACGCGAATTCTGAAATGAGTTCAATCTGTAGAAATACTTCAAAATTTCCAAGACTCCGTGTACAAATTCACTACTCAACTTTAGTAAAGGGAGCCACCATGCGGGGAAGTTTGTTGATTTCATGGCCTATTAAAGGGGGAAAACCACAAACACCATTAAGTTCGTGGGGAAGAAGGAACGGCTTGACTCCACACGCCCTCGAGAATGAACTGATCCTCTGGCTTAGGAAGTCTGTGCCACTTCCCCTCTTCTCAGCAAAAGCACACTCAGTGCGGAACTGAGAGCACCCGCACCCCGAAATTCCCGGCCTCGAGGACTGACTAAGAGAGAATCTAATTTGAGATTTTTGGTCACTGAACTCCCGAAAATCTAGCTTTGGAGACCGACCCACTCATTTCTCAGCACAATCTAAAGACGCATCCAGCCCCAACACACAGCTGCTTAGGGGACTCCAACCCCGCAGGATCCTGCTGCAGGTGTTTCCTGCCGTTGATGGCTATGATTAAGTGAGTCTGGTGTCGGTGGGCAAGAAAACTTTCCTATTCTGGAAATAATGGCCCTGGTCCCCTGGGCTGGGGGAAGTAGGGAAGGCTGAGGGAAGGAACTAGAAGCTGAGGACGGGCCTAGGGGTGGAAGCTGCGGGAGTCTGGAGCTGCAACCTTACCTCACCAAAATCCTCAGGAGGGAGAGAGCAGACCCTCTTTGCTTTCTGTTCAGTGGAGGGAAATACGAGGCAATCAAAGTCTCAATGACCAAAACTACCTCCAAGTCCAGACCCCCCCACCCCCGCCAAGGTGGGAATATGCTTCTAAATTAGGGAACTTTCAAATCTATCTAACGTTCACTCTGCTTACCAGGGGCCTTGGTGTCTGGGAGCTTTGGGAAGCGACGGGGAAGAGGGCACGACAGCCCGAGCTGCCAGGCTGCCCAGGCCGGAAGCACTGAAAAGGGTGCCTGGGGCCGCCAGATCATGACTCGTTCATTACAAACGCAGGCGCCAACCTGGTTTACTGTGAGGGATGGGGCCTGGGCTGGGGAACCGGTGGACCTCAAGTAAGTCGCCTGGTGTGGGTGCAGGAGGGAGGAGGGGAGAGTGAGAGGATAATTGGGACGGGCAGGAGAAGGGGCTACAGCCTGCCAATTTTATCCTGTTTTTACCTGACTTCTCTCCCGAAGGGATTTTTACATCCTCCTAAAGTGACTGAGGTTAAGAGCAAAAGAGAAACCTTCAAATAGATCTCCTACATGTGATTGAAAATGACGTGGGGAAAGGAGGGAGAAGATGAAGGCGGCACTGATGAGTTAGAACTTTCTATTCATAGATAATGTGAAGGAACTATCCAACGGCCCCACCCCTTGCCCCAATGTTCCCGAGGGAAGTGGAATTCCCAGGGAGCCAAGTTTCTTCCCAGGCTGTGGAAGCAGAGAATGGCATTTAACTGGAATCATGTTCAGTTAGAAAGTTAGTGAAACCACGGAAATCTTCAGACTGGAAGGTTTCATCCATGTCTTCTGTAAGGTAAAGGGGCCTGAAGGACAGCGTCAGTCTCCTGCTAGGGAGTGACCTACCCAAGACAAGCTGTTTGGAAGTATTTGTTGGAAATCATAAAGACCCTGAATTCCAAGCTCCAAGCTCCTCATGTATCAGCTCCTTTTTGTACTTTTTGTCCTGAAGATATGAAAACATAACATTTGGTCTGAAATGGTGAATGCTAGCTAAAAGACTAGTGTGGTTTTGTTTTTTCCCAGTCACTGACACATCTGCCTTGAGGTTTCAAGTCTTTCAGTCAACATTTGACTTAAAGAACTCTTTAGCCCTTGAAAACATGGATTTTTGTACTCAAACAGAAGAATATGTTTAGCATATTCACTGGGCGTTTGAACTCGCAGGTGGCTTCACAACATTAGCAAACACCTGGCATAGACAAGAATCCATTTCCTAGGGTAAGGAGAGTTCTACTGCTTTCCTTCTGGCCTAGCTACCCATTCTACACATAGTTTCCATATGTTCACTTTTTCCCCCAATGCCTGCACAGCGACCAACCCCTTCCCCAACCTCCATAAGAAAGAACATCCTGTATGAACATGCACACATATTCATGCACTCCTAGTATAAATAATACTAAATCAGATTGGGAAAGTCTTATATTCTTTGTCTGTTAATTTCTAGTTAGTGCATAGCATAAGAATCAAGTTATACTAAATTTTTTCAAGCTTGTTAAAAAACATCATCCTCTCACATGATTGACAAAAGTAAATTACAGCTCTATTTTCAATTTCACTCTAAACTTTTTCTCTTCTGACTCTTCCAGAAAATGTGATGACTAATGACTCACTTCATACTGATTGCACCTGTAGGGAAACCCAAATGTTCTTCCTCAGAACATCATGACCATCACTTACTGCACTGCCTGCATCACGCCCTTCTGAACTCACTATGAAGTAAGGAGCTGATGAGCTTACCCATAATGTGTCATGACTTACCTCTCTGACCTTCAGAATTTAGTGCTTCACACACTCTAAAAACAACCAGCAAAGAATGCCTTTCCAAACCACATGAGCAAAAGCATCTCTCTCTAATTCAAGCATTGAATTGCAGGCTCACACAGTCAAGAGATTTTTGCCAGCTGTTTTAAGACAAGCAGACACTCAAGAAGCAAAAACAAGGATCTCACCTCTGCTGCAGGTTTGGGTGACTTCTACCATATTACAAATATGGCTCTTTGAAGGCTGTGTTCTCTGAAATATTTTGGGTACCAAAAGTATATACCCTAGACTTCACTCTGCAGCATCTGTCAAATTCTCCAGAGATTTCCAGAACATGTCTTCTTAAAAGCCAAAGGGGAGAAAGTCTTGTCTCTAATTCATTCTAAATCCTCTGCTCATATACATCTTAAATGCAGGAAGAAGAGATTGGAGAGGATCCAGGAAACTCATATCCTAAATGAGTTTTTGTGATGGCTTCTGAAAATGTTGGAAGAAAGATCTGTGTGCACAATAAAACAAGGTTTTAATGTGTAAAAAGAAAAACTTTATTGCTCTACATAATATTCCAAACCTCTGCTCTCTGGGTTCAAGCTCAGCCTTATTATATTTGAATATAGGTATATATCTTTCTAATAATTTCAGAGCATTAGTATTTTATTATCCTTATTACTAGCACTTTGTGGTAATGATAATAACTGCAAATATACAGACATGATTTTGAAAAAAGCTACCATCTGGTTGGAATACAATTATATTTGCCATGAGTTTACTCTTCGAAAGCTTCAATTATTATTTATTTAAATTATCTTAAATTCTTCTTTCCAATGGGGCCCCAGTTAACAGCAATAACAGCAGCAATAATAACTATTTACTAAGGCCTTAATTTCTAAATGCTTGACTAGAGTTATTTTCTTTACCCTTAAGCTAACTCTTTCTAGACACTATTAATACTCCATTTTACAGATGATAAACTGAGGCTCATAATGGTTAGGCATCTTACCCAAAGCCACACAGCTGCTACATTGTAATGCAGAGATTCAAATTCAAGTCCCAATGACTCCAGGCAGTCTTAATGATCATACTATATTATACTGATTTACAGATTTATTTTCTTTATAGTGTCTATAAATACAAATTACTAATTTAATATGAGCTCTAATCTGTGACTTGACTCAACTCAGAAAGAAAGTGGGTTTTTTTCTTACCAATTTTCAAATTAAAATTGTGTTTAATGTAATAGTAACCAAATACTATTAATAAAGTAGAAACAACTTAACGTAGACTACAAACACCTCACATACTTATGGGCTTTGTTTGATTAATAGATATGCTTCTAACTTAAGAATACGTGCATTATAAATGTATTTATTTACATGTATTTACATGTAAATGTATCAGGTTGTTGAAAAGTTATTTTCATATATCAAGTTGTTGAAAAGTTTTAAAAAATGCCACCCCAAGTTATTTTTTAAATTATTTCATACTTAAGAATGTAGCAAAAGTTTCAGTGATGTTTTTAAGTTAAAAAATCTTATTATTTTATGAGATCACCATTAATAGTCATAATATCATCATATCTTATTAAATCATGTAATTCAATACCATAGGAATAATATGATTGCCAGTAAGTCAAGACTTTTGTGAGTCACAGAGATGATGTATGTAAAAATGTTTTATAAACAATACTTTCTAGACCAGTATAAGAGAAAAAATTAATATTTACTCAACTCCTTTAATAGCAGTGGCATGCTCTGTGTTGGCAAACAATGCCTCATCTAATACTCTTATTGTTCTGGGAGATAGGTATGGTACCATCACTCCTATTTTTACTGATGAATAAACCGAGACTCTTCAAGATGAATTAACTTGCCCCAGACACATAGCTAACAAATGACAAAGTCAGTTTTCAAACCTAGGACTGGCTATTTCCAAAGTTACTGAGCTTTCTCCTACCATTTGACCTCCTTGTTATAGCTGTATAATTGCCATTATTATTGAAGGTGAAAGAAACACCAGATTTCACCAAAAAAAGTGAGTATTTAATAAAACATGAGGGGTTTTCCCAGTTTTATTGAGATATTATTGACATACAGTATCATACAAATTTAAGGTGTGAAGCATAATGATTTGAATTATATAGATATTTTCAAATAATTATCACAAGTTTAGTTAATACCCATTTTATATATATATATATATATATATATATATATATATATATATATATACAAACAAAGGAAAAATATATTTTTAATGATATTTTTCCTTTGTGGTGAGAAGCCTTAGGAGCTACTCTCTTAAACAACTTTCATATACATCATACAGCAGTGTTAACTATAGTTATGTTATGTATTACATCCCTAACACTTATTTATCTTATAACTGGAAGTTTGCATGTTTTGACCACTTTTTCCCAATTCCCCCTCCTCTCACCCCACCACCAGTCACTAAAAGCCAGATTGCTTTTTCTATGAGTTTGAAAACATGAGTGTAAGACAATAATAACAGTTCTTGCTTTTTCTTGACATTTAAAAATAAGTAAAGGGGTTATGTGTTAGTATCATTTTAAAGAACATTTTAAAAGAGGTAAGTAATAAAGTTGTACTCACAGGTATTAAAAATGTGATAAAGTTGCAGTGACTAGACTGATACTGATGAAATAATAAATCAAAGGAATAAATATCAAGTATATAAATATAAAGAATAAACACTATTAATGTAATTTACAATGGACAGAGTAGAATAGTGGGACAACTGACTATCCATTTGGGGAAAAAGAAAAATTAGATCCCTACTTCATATCCTACAATAACATTAAACATATTCTAGTGAGTTAAAAATTTTAATGTAAAAGAAAATCACAAAATATAAAAAATTTAAGGTGGAAAGGAAATTTTAAGACTGATGATTTAAAAGAAACCGGAAAGTAAAATTGATAAATTGACTAAAGTCATTTTTAACTTCTCTGTATTAAAATGAAATTCACAAATAAAGTTAAATAACACATGAAAACTTAGGGGAAATGTTACCATTGTTAATGAAAAATAAAAAATTACATTTTCAAAATATAAAAAACACAAATTTATACAGAGCAGAAAATTATACCTAAATGAAAAGTTCATAAAAGACAAACAGGCAATTCACAAAATTAGAAATATAAATGGCCAATAAATTTGCACAAAGTTTTGGTTTTTCCAAATGGATGGTCAGTTGTCCCAGGATTCTATTCTTTCCATTGGAAATTACACAATAGTATTTATTTCCTCATATTCATGTCTTCAACACTTATTTAGTTGATCTATACAATGTAGCATAGATGGTCATACAAATGCAAATTAAAATGTTGCTTTTTTAATTTACCAAACTGGAATAGTTTGTATTCTACAATGTTGTATTGTCAAATATGCCAAGAAATGTGTGCTCTCAAGCATGGCTGACAGGAGTGCAAATTGATAAAAGTTTTCCAGAAAGCAGTTTATCAATTATACATTAATTTGACCCACTGATTCTACTCATATGACTTTCTGCTAAGAATATAAGCATGAATCTATCCAAATTAACTATAATCCCTGTTCATAGCATCACTGATTATTATAAAACACATTGGAAAACAATCATACAATGCCCCATACTAAGGGATTGACTACATTTCTTTTAATACATCCCTACAATGGAACATTATTTCTATTGCAAACTGAGGAAATGAGATGATGCTGTAAAAAATCTTTAGTAATATGAAAAGGTGCTTAAAATATGTTGTTACAAAGAGAGAAAAGAGCCCTGGAAAGGTAGCTAAGTTTGTGGGAGTATCATCCCATGAACCAAAAGGTAGCGAGTTCAGGTGCTGTTCAGGACACACACCTGCGTTGTGGGCTTGATCCCTGGTCAGCTGGGGCATGTGCAGGAGAAAACCACCCCTGTTATCCATGTTTCCCTCTCACACTGATCTCTCTCTCTCCCCCACCCCCGCCTTCCTCTCCCTCTGACATCAATAAAAATGTTCTCAGATGAAGATTAAAAAAAGAGAGAGAGAAACCAGATTATAAACCCTCACATACAATACCATACCAGTTTTTTAAAACCAAAACATTTATAAATATGCATCTGGAAGAACATATACCAAAACATTAACGATGTTCATTGCCAGTGCTGGAAGTATGGAGGAGATATGGATTCCTTTTATTTTCTTTTTATGCTTAGTCATTTTCCCCTCAAGTTTTTTAAATGAATACGTATTTTTCTAATAAAAATAAGTATGAGATTTATTTTTTAATATAATACACGACTTTTCTTGTCACATTCCTTTTGTCTTATACTGAGCTAAGTAAGCAATTATTTAAATGTCCTCATCATGCTGACCTATGACCTTCACTGGGAAAGGAAACTAAAGGTAAACCAGGGCAGGAGAAAGAATAGAACCAAGGCAACACACCGAGAAAGCAAGTTCAGCAAAGGCAGGTGTGAGAAAAAATATAACAGAGGGAGAGCCAAGGGATGCACCCATCAAGAGTAGCCGTTTCCAATGTACATATCAAAACCTCTCCTGTGTAAGTCATTACCGATAAGATTAATTGAATGTATTAGATCAAATTTATGCTGAATGAGGTTGTACTATATCTTGGAAATATACTTTATCCTGCATTATTCAGAGGTGGATCATCTACCTCGTAGTTTACCAAGGTTTTGCTCCTTTATGATCCAAATCTATTGTCACATTTTGTGGGACCAAAAAGTTGCAGACATGATCAGTGTCTCCTGACCCCACCTCTCTTCTATGAACTACATCCTTTCCATGCCAGGCTTTGGGGATAGTTGTTATGGGGGCTAAACAACATCTAGCAAGCGGGGTTGGTCAGATGCTATGTCTGAGGCCATTAGACAGAATTTTCAGGAGGTGCTAGGGACTGAATTGTGTTCTCCAGAAGACAGGTGTTGAAGTCCTAACCCCCAGTACCTCAGAATCTGATTTTATTTGAAAATAGGGTCTTTGTAAACATATTCAAGTTAAGATGAAGTCATCAAGGTGGAACCTAATCGAATCTAACTGGGGTCCTTATAATACGAGGAAATTTAAGCATAGACATTGATAAGCACAAAGGGGAAATTATGTGAAGAAACAGAGGAGAACACCGTGTGAAGACTGGAGTGATACTATCACAAGCCAGGAATTGTCTGGCATTACCAGAGCTGGTAGATAGGAGGAGGGCTCTTTCCCCTACAGGTTTCTGAGGAATATGACCCCGCCAACACCTTGACTTCAGCTTCTAAGCTCTAGAATTGTGAGGCAATAAATTTCTGTTGCTCTGAGCCACCCAATTTATCATGCTTGATTACAGCAGCCCTAGGAAACTAATAAGGTGGTATAATCACCCTCTCCAAAAAGGAAGTGCAGATAATTCCCAAGGGATGCTGGGAAATACTGAAGAGCCCTGCTGTAAAGCTAATTACAAAGAACTGAGGATCTGCTTCTACCTGAATGTGCAAGCAAAACCTCTGCCTGTTTTATGCACATTCCCTGAAGTCAACTTTTTATTTTGCCATCACTTTTCATCTTTAAATTGTGATCAAAGTCTGGTCTCCCTCACAGGATCACTGCACAGCGTTAATATCTCACAGCATATTGGGAAGCACTTTGAAAAGGAAGGGAGTACATAAGTACAGCAAAACCTGGTAAAGCTGCAGCTTAATAAACATGCTGAACAGAAGTGACTATGGGCCTAATAGATTAAGGCAATTTTTAACTTCATCTAATGCTTTTTAAATGGCCTGCAATCTTACGATGCTTCACTAGTGTATTATAATAACACACTGCACCAGCTGATTGCATGATGTGCAGACGGAGAGGTCTGTGTAGAGCCGTCTGCATGGTTTACACACACTAGGGCAAGAGTGTGTGATGGCTGTTCTCTAGAGGTTAACACAACAGACAACTCATAAATAAGGCTGTCCCAGGAAGGCAAATGTTTTGCTAAATAAATAAAATGTCTTTAGGAAAACTGCGTAACTCAAGACTAACAGGCAGAGAACTAAAGAAGGAGGCTATAGGACTTTTCAGATGGAGTACCAAAGTACCTTAAGACATAGGTTCTGGATTCATTGTAAGATAGTACTCTATGAAGTCAGCCTATTCTTTTATCCCTAATGTCTCTACTATAGGGAAAAACACATGTTTTAGAGTGGGATTTTTTTTACCACTCTAGTAATAAAGCTGTAGTAAAGCTGAGAAAACTTTTACATTTAGAAGCAAGTTTCCCACCCTGATATGTAAAGAAAATATACTAACTCTTGAGCTAAAGGAACCCAGAATCATATTAAAAAGCTAAACATAGTAATACTACATATAGCTGCACTTAAAGATTTGAGGTCAACTGATGAACATTATATGACTGATTCAGGTTTTGGTACAAAGAGTGGTTCTAGAGATTCTAATTATAGACAGGGGCAGAGAGATTTCAAGAAATGGGCTTACAACAATGTGGGGGCTGCAATCCATAGTGAGGCTGGTAGGCAGGGACTCACAGGCAAGAACTGATGTTACTGTCTTGAGTCAGAGTCTCTTCTTTCTCAGGGAAACCTGCTTTATTCCTCAGGCCTATCAACTTATTGAATGAGGCCCACCCGTATTATCAAAATAATTTCCTTGACTTAAAATCAACTAATTGTAGATGTTAACCATATTTATAGAATAACTTCACAGTAAGATAGTATTTGAATACCTAGGTATCATGGCTTAGCAGAGATGGCACATAAAACTAAGCATCACAATCTCCAATAGTGATTTCTTTTTCCATTATAATTAATAAGGCAAGGTAACTCAGTTGGTTATTTCATATATAACAGCTCTATCGCTAGAAGAAAAATCCGTAGTGGTTTGTGGATAGTGTTTTGAAAACATTTATTTACAGCCACGAGTTGCCAGAAATAATAGCCAAATTAATAATTAAATAGAAAGCTTTTATTGCAAAATGAATAAAGCTAAAATAAATAAAAACCATCTGAAAATTTTCAGTATACACATTCATAGAGCTTTTATTTAACTGAATAGTTATTACAATAAAAACTAACAACCTGACATCTTCCCAAGTTCCCAAGGAGCTCCTGGCCCCTAAATCCAAGAAAGCTGACAGGTATAGCCTAGCAATTCAGCCCACTGGGAAGTAAATAAGGAAGAAAGCAATGAAAAAAACATAGGGGCAGGTGAGAAATGCCCTGATTTGTTCCATGTCATTACATATGGGAGAATGGATTTTTACAGTCATAAACTAAAATATGCAAACTTGTATTTTATTTTCCTATAACTGAATTTAATTTCTACTCTGATCTTCTATTACTGCCTAATAGCAGAAAGTTTAATCTAATAATTTCCAGTTAAACTCCGTCAAATAAGTGACTACTGTCACTCCAGGTTTTTAGTGAATTTAGGAAACTTTTTACCAGTAAAATCCACAGACCTCCTCTTCCATTTTTACCCCAAGGTAAGTACCACAAAACATATGGAAGTGCCTGTGCTTAAGCTGGTGAGGTGTCTAGCAATGGTTGTTTGTCTCCCACAGGTATCCCCAATAATGTAACTCATCTTTCTCAACCTTTAGTGGTGTTCATCTTTTCCAGCTGTGGTTTCTCATTCAAATGGTTCATGCAGCACCTGCTAACTCCTTCCTTTCATCATGAATTCCCTTCATTCATGACTGGAGGCCACTTCTAACCCATGTCTTCTACCAGCCCATCCCATCCCTTTAATGAGAGCGCAAAGACTTTCTAATGCCTTCTGCAGTCTTTTTGGTCCACATGTGACTCATGGGGAGGCCCCAGGCACTCTCTGCTCAGACTTTCCCTGTGTGCATTTGCCACTGCCAAACCATACTTTGTGGGCAAGCTTCTCAGCAAAACTGGGATTTCTACCCAGGCCTAACTTGGGAAGGGAAGCACTCACACACCTCTAGCCTACCTGGCGTATAATGCCATTATGCACTTATTCTCAGACACACAAACACAGCCTAAAAAGGGGAGGCAGAACACTGGGACCATTTTCACCAGAGGTTAACTCTGTTCTCAGCTGTCACTGAAAAACTTATTTTTCCTACTAGCTCGTTCTCTTGGATACGGGATTAGTATGTGCACAGACCCTTGCCTCAGTATTCAGAGACTTTTCTTGCCAACCCATTTTCACTATAAGGGAAACCATAAGGATATTTTTATAAAGAGTATTTTTATTTTATTTTAGCTATATCAACTTTTGCCAAGAGTAGCAAAGCTCCACTTATATAAAAGAGGGATGATGGGATTAAATAAGGAAAGGTACATCAAGGAACATGTATAAAGGACATATAGACAAAGCCAAAGGGGGAGGTTCAAGGGCGGGAGGCAGGGCAGGGATGGGTTTGGGTGGGGGGCCAAGATGGGGTGAAAATGGAGACAACTGAATTTAAAAAAATTTTTAAGTGGAGAATTTTAGCAAGAAGTGAAAGTGGAGGCAAACTTGATTTAGTCTTTCAGGCCACTGTAGTTACAATGTTCTAACAGAGAAACTATTAGTGTTCTAGCTTGACCATAGTACATAAGTACTGAAGCTTCTTTGTTTAGGTCTGATGAGTTTATATTTGAATAACCATGTCCATTAAATTCTCTCTAATTGGCCTTGGACAAGTTATTTACCCTTTCTGAAGCTCATTTCTTCATTTCCCAGTACCTATCTCATGGAGTTATTATAAAAGCGAAATGGGATAATGTAGGTGCTCTATTCCATTTGGGCAAAATTTGAAAGTCCCAGTTGGCACAATTGTAACATAAACTATTGTATGGAAGTTAAATTTCTTTGTAGATTAGATTGTGGTAACATTGTTATGATAAAAATAATCACTATCCAGAATGATTTTTGAAGATATTTTAATATCTAAGTGTTCAGACCAATCACTCATTACTCCCTGTCCCTTCCCACACAAACATTTGTCCTTTACATCTGCTCTGTAATTCTACTTTAGGTCTAATAGAGCAAAATCTGCCCAGGGAGGTTAGCTTCTACATAGCAGCAGCTTTTAAATGTTGGCTTGGCCATGCCCTGGAAAAAGCAAGCACTGGGTCCTGTTACATCTGGCATTATATAAGAAGTGTTTTCTGTAGTTTAAAGATTCCTTGATCTATGAATATTGTACTTGCTTCTGCTTTGGTACTTGCTCTTCTCCTCTAAGGAGTTTATCAATCTATTCTCAAGCTAAGCCTGACTCACCTCTGCTATTTCAGTCTTGCTTCCAACTTTGTTTCCAGGATCCACTGCTGTCCACAGTCTCCTACCTTGGGAAATGACTTAAGACCAAAGACCCATGGAAGCTGTACTCCTAAATTTAAAACCAAAAACAACAAGAGGGATTTCAAATGCTTATGAAAAAAAAGATCATTAAAGCAGCATAGAAAGATGATATACACTAAGTATGCTGACCCTTGAAGAAGATATAATTAAGAACAGAAGGCAGAGTTATGGGATCTTTTTGAAGCTCAAAACCTATGTATCATATCATATCATATTGTTCTTTCTTCCCACAACAGAATGAATCACATTTAATATTGAAGATTATCAGAAAGTGGGGTTCTTGATGAGAATGTTAGAGCCAGAAGATGCTTTAGAAATCAGTCACCCAGTCTGACTTCCTTATGTTATCCACAAAGATCCTAACCGAGGAAAATTAAATGACTGGGCCAAGTTCATACAGCTGCCTGATAGAAATGGTGAGGCTAGAACCAGCCTAGTCTTTTCCCACTGTGTCTCATGATCTCCTGAATCATACACTGACTTGACTGCCATTTCTAGAACTTTGACTAAGCCGTTCTTCCTCTAGGTGGATGAAGCAGTCACACAGTTATATATATTTTTTTCTCCAGATCTTCTTTATATGGCTATGCCTAAGCCCTGAAGATTAGAGTTTTAGAAATTAATTCTACCTGACAAGGCAGCTTTCCACATCTTCTTCCAGAGCTTTTATGAGACCTTATAGCCAAATAGAAACCCACTTTCTGATAACCATCAGAAACCTTCAACCTTCAGCCTTTATCCCCCACTCTATTTCTACCCCTTCAATCAGCTGATTTTGGCTGATAGAATTTTAAAGTATATTTTAATAGGGGTCAATTAAAGGTAAAAAAAAAAACTTCAGAATCCCAGGAACTAGATTAATGGTGGGACTGAGGAAATATTTCAGATGGTTAAAAAAAGTGAAACATTTTCTGAAGCACTCTAATGGAAAAATAATAATATTTTATACTTCATGAGTAACAGTGAGAAGGTTTATCAGGACTTCTCAATGTGATAACTGAGAACACTCTTGAAGAAGGGGAGGAGAGTGGCTGGAGTTGGGAAGACAGTCTGAATGGAGACTGTTTTCCTTTGTGGCAAATTATGTTCAGAGACTGAGATCATCTTCGCCAATAGTTTAACACAGGCTCATTGCAAGAATTACAGTAATATCACAAGGCAACAGCATACAGGATGTCTCTGAATAAGACAATAAAGAAACAACATACTTTAAGCCAATAATAGATTAATCACACTATTGTTCCATGCAAGGGGAGATGAAAGGAATAAAGTCTAAATTTAGTTGAGGTTTAACTGTTATATGAGTTGGTTCTCTGGAGAGAGAGATAGCTTAGTCAGTGAGAACTGATGTCCAGCTACCTGCACAAAAGTAAAAGTCTCTTGTTTCTAGAGTACGTTGCTAGGCAATGATGACACTGGTGTTGACAGGCAAGATGTTCTCCTACACAGGGCTGTTGCACAGTAAAATTGTCACCTGTACCAGTCAAGTGCTAATGCCCAAAGGTCTTCAGAAAGTTGTTTAAGTCAGCAAAGAGCAGCCTCGCCCAGACAAAACACTCTCAGTTAGTCCTAAGACTAACTAGACCTAATAAGACTTTCACTGCTTATAGTCTAAATGTCCTCTCACCATAGTTGCCTCTCCGCATGTTTTATTAACCTATAGAGAGTGCCTCATTATCCCCTCAGCAGCTGAGCTTATCAATGAAAACTGAGATGATGACATCCTGACACAGCTTACCTCACTCTTATACCAAAACAGCTTTCTTTTTAAGAACAACTTTTGCATAAACAAATAGATTTGAAATCATATCAAATCAATACCCAACAGAGGCTCTATAGCATAATAACACTGGGATACTGAAAAGAGGTAGAAGGATGCTTTGAGGGAAGACCAAAGCCTGAAAAAGCACTGAAGACAAATTTCACTTACTTCATGTATCTGTCTGAAGCTGGCTTAGTACTCATGGCAACCTCTAGAGATCCTGTTTGCTCCATGCTTTCTGTGGCTCCTTAGTGCTTTGTACTGACCTAAACAAATATTCCACACTGGGACTTTTGCGAGGATTTACAGCATAGCATTAAGGGTTCAAGAGTTGTAAAATATTTCTGGAAATACCCTTATTCCTACTTGGTATGCAGGGAAAATATTACCTACAGATGAATCTAACACGATTATTCTTTAGTTCTTTCCTTTGGGTATAAAATAACTGAACACGTGTATTTTTTTTTCCTACTTGAATGCCCATATACTCAAATCATAAGATTTCTTTAAACTTTTTTCTAAGAGGGTCTACATGTTTGCACTATAAGAACTACCGACAAATGTCAAGGAAATGGTAAGTAAATAGTACAAAATCCATGACGACTTTGTCATATTTAAGATAAGGAACCATATCTCTGCTCTACCATGTAGTGTTTTTAAATAAGTGTTCCACCAACCTTACTGTTTCTTTCTATTTGTAGAAACTTGCAGGTTTTAAAATTTTTTAATTGCAAAAATTTATTGGCAATTGTAGGTATTGAATCTTTATTTAAAAATTTTAATTAACAATAAAAATACTACTCCTTAACTGTGCTAGCCAAAAGTAAAAGACCTCAGAACCTAATAGTTGAGTAAATTTTTATGATAGTCTATTTAGTCCATATCCCTTAGGCCTAGACAAGACAACACTTTGAACAAGACAGATGATCACCTACTCAGTGTATAGCCGGTTCCTATGTCTAACTAGCTAACCAAAGGAAGTTCTACTTATGTCTACCTGAACTCCTGTGATGTAATTTACATGTTAACTATCCAGCTACCCACAGTTAGCAGACTACACAGGTTGACAGGACAGTACTCCACAAGACTCTCCTCACTTCATACACCACCCACAAGCTTTCATATTTTCAGCCCACCCACACTTCTGTTCAGTTGGTTAAAACTCTAGAGGTTCTCACTACTCCTTTCAGGTTTGATAATTTAACAGACTTGTAGCAGTCAGGAAAGTGCTATATTTATAAATATGGTCTTAATATAAAGGGCGCAAATCAAGACCAGACAAAAGAACAAATCTGCAGGGTGAGGTCTAGGAAACTCACAAACTTGGAACTCCCATGTTATCTCCATGTGGAATCAGGACATGTCACCAACTAGGAAGTTCACCTGACTTTGAAGTTCAGAGTTCTTAATGGGGTTTCACTAAGTAGGCGTAGTTGTTTGAATCATTGGATGTGTGGCTAAATTCAATCTCCAGCCCCTCTACCCTCCCCAGAGCTTGAGCTGATATAACCTGGCTCAAAGTTGCAACCATCTAATCACGTGGTTGGTCTTTCTAGGATGGCCAGCCTTTTGGGAACCACCCTGCCTGGGTTTCAGAAGCTGTAAACCCCCATGTTTTACTTATTACTCCCATATTTACTTAGCCTTTACTTGCTTATGGTGAAGTAAAAAGACCTTGGGACAATAAGCCACTAAGGACACAAAGTTTATCTCCCTGGCAGAGGCACTACCTCTGCCCTCTTTCACTTCACCCTTCTTGGCCCTAGGCAGATGACTGGTTAGCCAATGATGGGTAAGATTCCTCAAGGGAGGGACAATCTAAGACAGGCATGCTGTGAAGAGGGCCTCAGGGAAGGACTTGGGGGACTACAGAAAAGAAGGGTGATGGACCCTCGCCCCTCAGCTTTGACATAGCCTGAGTCCTCATTCTGTCTGCCATAAGTCTCCTAATCTCTTGGCTGCCTTACTTCTCCTGCCTGACTTTAGCTTGAAACAATGCCAGAGATGGCTGCAGCCCTGTGCTGGAAAGGGCGGGTTCGGGGTGATTGGACCTAAGAAAGAATGCATAAAATCCTGTGAAACCTGCTTTGCGAATACCCTCAATTTAAATGATAGGGGTCCAAGCATACAATGAGTTTGTTTCCCCAAAGTTTTATAGCCCTTTAGCTATCTGACCTTGACTCAAAATAAGCCCTCAGAGTTCTTTGAATATTATCTATTGTTTGATTATTACTGCTTGACAATGATTGATGAGCTTTACGTATATGACCTGCATTGCTATGCAAATTAAACCCAATAAAATGCCATTGAGGAACAGGCTCCTGGCCCTTCTCCTTTGAGAGATCAGCCACCTTACCTCCCCAAGCAGATCATGTCTTGGTAGAGTTATTCTTATCCACAGATGATGTGGGGCTCTGCAGGCAAAGCTCCCTCACACCAGCCCCCATCCTAGAATTAGGGGTAGCCCAATGATAACCTCATTAGCATAAACTTAGGTGTGGTCTGAGGGCCCTTCATAAATAATAGTCACTTCTATCACTGGGAAAATACCAAGGGATTAAAATCTCCACCCCAGAAAGGGTGGAGAACATAGGGAGATACATAGACCAAGTAAATACTTTTTTTTGGGGTAAAACAAAGGCATTTTATGGTAATTTTCAAACATGCACTAATGCGTCATGTACAGATGATGTATGCACATGAACACATCATCCAGCCTCTTTATTATACAATACCTCATTACTGCAACTTGAGATAAGTAGATAGATACTCTTCTGGAATTACTTCCAATTCATGATCCCAAGTCAGGTACTAGCCAGCAGTAAGTTATCATATTACCTCTTAAAATGTTAAGAAAAATGTCATTGTTTTATTATGTGATTTTTATTTCTCCCTTGAACTATTCAGAAAACTTTTCAATAACTTGAAAGTAAAATTTCCCTTTTGGTAATCGTATTTTTTCACTTCTACTTAGAAACTTAAAGAACTAAATTTTTTTGATGTGATCCGCATGCTCAGAAAGAAATAAAAGAATAGTCCTTAACTTGACTAGTTGTACAGAAAAATCAATAATCTAAATAATAAATATTAGAAAACTGTATCGGTATTTATGATAAAATTCCTACATGTATCATTCTAAATCCACTTTATTTTTACAATACATTATAGGTAAGGACCCTACCAGTAGAGCTGACTAAAGAAAAAGTTCTCTCACTTAGTATGTAGGGTTATCAAAGATGGATAATTGAACCAAGTTTGTCATGACCAATTTAAGGAGAACACATAGTGTTCATTTCTTTTATTATGACTTCCAAGGCAGAGATATCTCATCCAGGGTTGATGGACCATCATCTATAGATGAACTCCAGGGTTTCTATTCTATTAAGGTCCTGAATCTTTTATGCACACACACACACACACACACACTTTATGGAGAAAGAATGTACACTTTTGTGAGATTCCCAAAATCTATGACCATGATCCTAAAAAGCCCTAAGAATGAGTTTCATAAGGGAACCCTTCTCTACGAACAAATCAGTCCTCAAACCACTCTCCTAAAGCCTCCAGATTTTATCATTTCTACCATCATAATTCAAAGGCCTGCCACTGGATCCTTTCAATGCCTCCAGCCTTCTTGAAGCATTTATCTTCCAAGTAACATAACTTGAGTCTCCATCCCCACATGATGTCCATAGCCCTCCTCAGTATTTCCGGGTGGGAAGAGCTTATATTTCTTCTGGCTGCCTCTCACTCTTATTTCCTATTCTACTTTCTGTTGCAACATCTGCAACATCTTTTACAGTACTTCCAGAAAGTACCATTAACATAAAACAGTTGCATATAACAGAACTTTACCAAAGGCTACTCAGTGCTTTAATATCTGCCCTACATACATATGCTGGACATGCCTCGTGCTGTACAACCTAATAATATGCTTGAGTTACCTTGCCTTGATCTTCTGCCTCCTGTATCACCTCTGCTCCCTCAAGAAACATCCCCCTCTTAAGAGCACACTTTTCAAGTGCAAACCAGCCAATATAGAGTCTAGACTCCCAACTACCTTTTTATAGGTCTCTCACAACCTTTGCCATTATCCACTTTTCCTAATCACCTCAAATAACTATGGACAACCCCTATGTCACAGACCCTGCTGAAATTATTCAAACTAGCAATCTAAGCCTATTTACTCTATCTCAACTATTGCTTCCCCCATCCCCCACAAAATAAAGGTAAACTCTTACCCACATTTCTTCCCCTTTTCTTTGCTTCATGACTAACCCTGGTGCTTTCTCATGTGGCTCCAGGTGGCAAAGTGCCCACTTTTCTTGGGAAATTTGAGTAAGAAACTATCTTTTCAATGTCAATCATTTATTTGCTGATCTATTGGCCTCACTACACCTCAAAGTTTCTATTAATACACTATATTCTAGAACAGATCATAATGGCAAACACAACAGAAATCAACTTACTATTTATTACTAAACATCACTGTTCCTTAGCCATCCCCTTATAAGTAATTTCTTTTTTTTTAATCTTCATCAGAGAATATTTTTATTGACTTTACAGAGAGAAGAAAGGAGTGAGAGAGAAAAAAACATTGATGTTAGAGGGAAACATCTATCAGTTGCCTCTCATACATGCCCCACTAGGGAGTGAATCAGAATGCAGGTATGTGCCCTAACCAGAAATTGAACCTGTGACATTTTGGTGTATGGTACACCCTGGGATTCAACACCAGGGCAACAGATATAAGGGCACTAGTCACATACGGGGAGTAGATGAAGTGACTGGAAATGGGGAGAGTGCCAGGAAGCCCCCCAGAAGTCAGGCAGTGACAAATGTCTCTCTCTGAGCGCTTCACCTACACAGAGCCAAAAATCAGGAAAGTGGATTGCCCCTCCCTGATGATTACCTAAGGTTCATCCCCACATTATTTACAGGTGCCTTTTCTACAACAGCCCATGCTATTAAGACAAGGGGTCAAGTAGCTCTACCTAATACACAGAAACAAACACAGGGAGGCTGCCAAATTGAGGAGACAAAGAAATATGGCCCAAATGAAAGAACAGAACAAAACCCGAGAAAAAGAACTAAACAAAATGGAGATAGCCAATCTATCAGATGCACAGTTCAAAACAATGGTGATCAGGATGCTCAGAAAATTCACTCAGTATGACAACAACATAAAGGAAGAAATGAAGGCTACACTCAATGAAACAAAGAAAAATCCACTGGGAACCAACAATGAAGGGAAGGAAGCCAGTGTTCAAATCAATGATTTGGAACATAAGGAATAAATAAGCATTCAACCAGAACAGAAAGAAGAAACAAGAATTTTTTAAAAAGAGGATAGGTTTAGGAACCTCTGGGACAACTTTAAATACACCAACATCCAATTATAGGGATGCCAGAAGGAGAGGTGTAAGAGCAAGACATTGAAACATTGAAAACTTGTTTGAAAAAACTTTCCTAATTTGGCGAAATAAATATGCATACAAGTCCAGGAAGTACACAGAGTCCCAAATAAGTTGGACCCAAAGAGGACCACATTAAGGCACATCGTAATTAAAATGCCAAAGGTTAAACATAATATTTTCTTTCTTTCTTTCTGTCTTTCTTTCTTTCTTTCTTTCTTCCTTCCTTCCTTTCTTTAATTTATTGTTGTTCAAGTACAGTTATCTCCATTTTCCCCCAACCACTTCCCCCCACACCAGCCATCCCCACTTCCCACAGTTGATCCTACCCTTCTTTGGTTTTGTCCATATGTTCTTCACACATGTTCCTGAAAACCCTTCCCCTTCCCCCCCCATTATCCCCTCCTACCTTCCATTTGGTTACTGTCAGTTTGTTCTTAATGTCAATGTCTCTAGTAATATTTTCCTTGCTTGTTTGTTTTGTTGATTAGGTGAGCTTCTTTAAAGCAGCAAGAGAAAAGCAGAGAATTACTTATAAAGGAGTTCCCCTAAGACTATCAGCTGATTTCTCAAAAGAAATTTTACAGGCAGAAACAGACTGACAACAAGTACTCAAAGTCATGAAAAGCAAGGACCTACAACCCAGATTACTGTATCCAGCAAAGCTATCATTTAGAACAGAAGGTTCTGTTCTAAATGATAATGAAATGCTTCCCAGACAAAGTAAAGCTAAAGGAGTTCATCTTCACCAAGCCATTACAACATAAAATGGTAAAGGGACTTATTTAAGAAAAATAAGAAGATCAAAACTATGAACATTAAGCCCTGGCTGGTATAGCTCAGTGAATTGAGTGCTGGCCTGCAAACCAAAGGGTCGCCAGTTCAATTCCTAATCAGGGCACGTGCCTGGGCTTTGAGCCAGGTTTCTGTTTGGGGGTGCACAAGAGGCAACACATTGATGTTTCTCTCCCTCTCTTTCTCCCTCCCTTCCCCTCTCTCTAAAATAAATAAATAAAATATTTTTTAAAAAACTATGAACTTTAAAAGGATAAAAATTCACAACTATTTACAACTGATCCTAAAAAAAACTAACTAAGCAAACAGAACAGGAAAAGAATCACAGATATGGATATCATTTGGAGGGTTATCAACTTGGAGGGGGAAGGACGAGAAGGGGGAAAAAAGTGCGAGGATTAAAAAGCATAATTGGTAGGCACAAAATAGACAAGGAAACACTAATAGTAGAGTAAGTGGAGAAGCCAAAGCACTTATATGCATGACCCATGGGCATAAACTAAGGGGAAATATTGCTGGAGGAAATGGTGGGACTAGGAGGAGTAGTGCAAAGGGAGAAAAGTTGAGGCAATTGTAATAACATAATAAAATATATTTTAAATAAATAGATAGATAGATAAAAATAATTTTAGAGGAAGAAAAGTTTTCAATGCTGAAAAATAATCAGTAAGCTATGGAAAAGTTTTCAATGGAGAAACAAATGTTTCATGCTTTGTTCATGGGAGCATAAATTGATATACCTAGTGAAAAACAACACTTTGGTAACATATATCAAAAGACTTTGATGCAACAATTCCACTTCTAGAAATCCATCAGAAGGAAATTAATGGACAAGTACACAAAAGTGAACATGCAAGAATGTTCATTGCTACAAATTTGGTGAGACATTCCAAATTGTACCCAACCAAAAGAGATTAATTAAAGAAATTATGGCACTCTTGGAGTGGAATACCATGCAGCTATATTAACTGAACTTAAAATGCTTGTGACATAACACTAAAAAGAAAAAGAGCCACAAAAATGTTATAGAGTGATTTAATTTTTATTAAAAATGATTTAGCGTATATATATTTTTGCAAGGAAATATATCTACAAAGATATCACCTAAAGAGAAAAAACATGGTATTGTACAAAGTTTGTAATGACAACTGTGGAAATAAAAAATGACACCACTCATAGGGTTTCACCATTTTGTCAAAACAAAATCATTTCGTTTTCTGTCTTCTCTTTGTCTTAGAAGCAAACAAAACTTATAGATCATCATAACCAATGATGAAACTGTCCTTACAATTCAGTTGTGTCAGAACTTCTGGGAAAATGTATGGAAAATGTATGGGGAAAACTGCTAAGAGCAATGTATGGGAGGATAAGCAAACAGACGGACGAGTGGACGAGTGGACAGACATTCACACATATGTAGAAAAGCAGTCTTAACTTTTTAGGATCATAGTTCATAGGAGAGAGAACTCCCTGTCAATGTCACAATCAATTTTTATGGAGTTTTACCAAGATTCAACAGTGTAGTTGGAAGAGAAGAAATCAAGCTGTCACCCTTTCGAGCACAATTTCACAAAGCAAAGCCTTTTCTACAACTTTATCAAAAAAACATATTGACACAGCTATTGTTAAAACTATGACAGGAAAATTATTAGAGAAAGCCATCTGAAAGCAAGACCATGAGGTTTCAGAGAAAGGGAGTCAAAGGGAGGAGGGAATCTGTTCTCATCCTTTCAGCTGGTCCAGCCTCTCCTCCAAACTGGCTCTCCTCCAAATTGGTCAGTACTTGGTTAGCTGAGCCTCTGCAAGGACACATTCATGGAAAATTGCTCATTCTGCTTTTACATCATGTTATAATGCATAAGATTTGTCATGTCTTTCACAACCCTCATCAGTGTAATTTTGTAACTGAACAACCAATGGGTTCCTACTGCTCATCACCAATAGGCAAAAACTCTGGAGACAAAGTTCAGCAGAAAGACAAAAGACTCTTTTATTAAAAGTATATACAGTTTGAGGACTTCTGGCCAAGATGGAGGCATAGGTGGAAACACTGTGTCTCCTCGCACAACCAAGTTTAAAGACAACAAAGTTTTAGTAACAAAAATGCAGCCAAAACACAGAAAATTGAACTGTATGGAAGTCCGACAACAACGAACTGTTCATCCAGACCGGTAAGAGGGGCGGAGTCAGCGGCAGAGCAGGGTCTGGCTGGATGGATTAGCCAGACCCACCCGGGAGCTCAGGAGCACAGAAGCGCAGGAGCACAGGTGGATCCCAGGCATGGGGTGGCAACAGGGGGACCCAGTGAGGGCGCAAGGCAGCTGGCTGACCGTGGTCACACATTCAAGTGCAGATAAACCAAGCGAAGGAGCGAGCAGTGAGACAGACCACTCAGGCTAGGGCCCCAGTGACAGGAATTAGAGCCTGAAAGCACCAATTGGAAAGACTTTCGGGGTCAAGGTGCTGGGAGAAACTCCCAGGCTCACATAGACTTCGTTGGAGAGACCCACAGGGTCCTGGAGGGTGCCCAAGCCCACACACCTGGGAACCAGCACCAGAAGGGCCAAATATGTTTGTGGGAAATGGCAGAGGGGACAGAAATCTGAGAGAGAGTGGAACAAACACCACTGCCCTCCTCTGACCCCACCCCCACATACAGTGTCACAACCCAGCAACTGGGTCACCCCACTTTGGTGAACACCTAAGGCTCTGCCCCTCATATGTAATAGGTGCAACCTGACCAAAACATTATGGCTCAAGCAGAAAAAAAACTCAAAGCCCCAGAGCCAATAAATCTAAGCGACCAAGAGATAGCTAACATTTCAGATGCATAGTTCAAAACACTGGTGATCAGGATGCTCACAGAACTGGTTGATTTCAGTCACAAATTAGAGGAACAAATGAAGGCTAAACTAATTGAAATAAAGGGAAATGCACAGGAAACCAATAGTGATGGAACAGCAACTGGGACTAAAATCAATCGAGTGGACCAGAAGAAAAAAAAAATGACCAAACAGAAAAGAATGAAGAAACAAGAATTCAAAAAAATGAGGAGAGTCTTAGGAACCTCCAGGACATCTTTAAATGCTCCAACATCTGAATTATAGGGGTACCAGAAGGGGAAGAGGAACAGCCACCAGTGGAAAACTTATTTGCACAAATAATAAAGAGGAACTTCCCCCAATGAGGCAAAGGAAATAGACTTCCAGGAAATACAGGAAGCTTGGAGTATCCCAAAGAAGTTGGACCCAAGAAGGAACACACCAAGGCACATCATAACTATATTAGCCAACATTAAAATGAAGGAGAGAATCCTAGAAGCAGCAAGAGATAAGGGGACAGTCACCTACAAAGGAGTTCCTATCAGACTGTCAGCTGATTTCTCAAAAGAGACCTTGTAGGCAAGAAGGGGCTGGAAAGAAGTATTCCAAGTCATGAAATCCAAAGACCTACATCCAAGATTGATCTATCCAGCAAGGCTTTCATTTAGAATGGAAGAACAGATAAAGTGCTTCTCAGATAAGGTCAAGTTCAAGGAGTTCATCATCACCAAGCCCTTATTGTATGAAATGTTAAAGGGACTTATCTAAGAAAAAGAAGTTAAAGAAACATGAACAGTGAAAGGACAGCAAGCTCACAGTTATTAACAACCCACCTAAAGCAAACGCAAACTAAGAGGACAGCTAGATCAGGAATGGAACCATAGAAATGGAGATCACATGGAGGGTTAGCAACAGGGGAGTGGGAGGAGGAAAAGGGGGGAGAAGGTACAGAGAATAAGTAGCATAGATGGTAGGTAGAAAATAGACAGGGGAGAGGGCAAGAATAGTATAGGAAATATAGAATCTAAAGAACTTGTGACACATGGACATAAACGAAAGGGAGAGAATGGTGGGGGGGTGTGCAGGGTGGAGGGGAATGAAGGGGGGAATAGAACAACTGTAATGGCATAATCAGTAAAATACATTTTTTAAAGTATATACAGTTTGAAATAATGGCAGGTTTCTGCCTCAAAGCCCATTTTTCTCTACAATATCCAAAGAAAATCATCACCCTGCCACCCTCAGCCAGCTCAGTTCAAGGTTGCCCAAGAATCTCTTCTCCTACCCAAAGGCACCATCCTCTTTGAAACATAGGGGGCTTAGCTGGTTTCCAGTCACTGCCTGGCTTCAGGCATCCTTTGTAGTCTGTGTGTCCAGGCCTCCCACTTGCAGCATCCCGTCCTCTTCCTCCAGTTGCTGCTCTCTGGTGCACCTGTGTGCCTGGTTGAGCAGGATCCATGCAACACTGCTCTGGGTGTCAACGCTGCTGCAGCTTACTGTGTGGGCAAGTGTCCTCCTGTTACAATTTCAAGTGTCCCCCTTTTAACACCCTGGACACTTGAATTCTTACAAGGGAAAATGAATGAAGTTCTCATTCTTCTGTTTCTACTTCCTGAAGGCCAAGAGGCATAGTCCTACCTAACCCCTGGCCCAGAGGTCCCTAATGAAAGAAGGTCTGGGGTAGAAAATCTTCACGCAAGGGAGAAGGATCTTGCAAGGTCCAGGTCAGTTGGTTACCCCTGGGAAGTGGCGTGTGCAATGTCCAGGGGATAGCATTACTGGACAAGTTGGCATCTTATACTCCAGAAGTGACAAATTTAGCAAGAGGCTTAGAAGGCACAATCAGAACTAAACGACAAGGATGGGGACCAATTCTACATTAAGACAGAGTGGCTTCCTTGGAGGAAGGTGTGCAAGGTGTGTCATACCTGTCCAAAGCCTTATTGCCCACTACCAATTAGGCTGAGGGGAATATCCCGAGATTCACCCCTTTAACACCTCTGGACCTGGATAGCTGCACAACTCCAGCTATCAGTGTGCTGTGTATTTCCAGGCACAGGAAGGGCCCTGGGCTCGTCATGTGGCCAGGTAGCTTCCAGGACCAGCACCAACTGATCTACTAAACCCAATCCCACATGTCGGTGCAGTGTGTTTAAGGCCCTTCCTGGGCTGGAGTGGCAGCAATGGTGGGAACCACCACCGCCAGGCCTACATTGGAGGGCCACACTTGGGTGGGGGGCAGGTGGCTGCTGCAGTGGCTTTCCCAGCAGGTGAGAAGCATGGGGCTTGCAGCCCAGCCACACCACCTCCTGGGACCCCCAGCTGGAGCCTCCTCCACTCCTCCTTTACTGGACTACTGCTCTGGGAGGGGGACAGGGAACACTCCCAGACCACACGATGCCCACAAGGCTTTCCACCGGTTCAGGAGCCTGAGCCCCACGCAGCTGGCCCACGGATCAGCCAGAGGAGAGGAGAGCAAAGCACGTGGCATTTCCACCTGCTCTACGTTTAAAAGCCACCCTCAGGTCATTGCCCCGGCTGTCAGAGCAATGCAGCTGGTTCAGCAGGTTCAGCAGCTGAACAGCCAGCTCCTGTGCCATTCTTGGTGCTTCCTCATCCCCCAACCCGATTTTTATGGGGGAGACATCTTTCAACATCTCCGTTACAATTCACATTTTTTGTGTGTGATTGTTTAGTTAATGTCTGTCTCTACAGCTGAACCATAAACAACTTAAGGTTGCAATCCATTTATGCTTACATACCTTTGTATCCTCAGTGTAGTGCCTGACCGGAGCCCCTCGATTAACATTTTTTTAGTGAGTGAGTGAGAGTGAACAGTCAGCAAAGTCAGATTTTTACTGGTATCCTTTATTTTTCCAGCCCTAAGGACTAAAACTAAATAAGGTGTGTTCCACAGTTATTGCAGTAAATTCTTCATACATAACAAATTCTCTCATACTTTCTCTTGAGTTCTTGTTGGAACTCCACAACATATAATATATGTAAGGAAACTCAAGATCTAATCTTTCACATGTAAAATAAGCGATTAGATGATCTTTAAAACTATGCCCACCCCTAACAGTCTCCGATTCTAAACAAACACGCTGAACATGGTCCCTGGGAGAAGGGGTCACAACGCATCCAGCCGCTAGGGTTGCACGCGGTGCTTAGAAGGAGCCCAAACTGTGGCAGTAGTACAGAAACATTAATAAAGAATAATATCAAACCCCAAACATTCTGTTTGGGAGGTGGGAAGGGGAGTTAGTTGTCAGAACATATGTATCTCAAACAAAGGATCATCCTTAAAATAAGATTACTCATCAGCAAGAGTGGGGTTTTATAAATGTAATGTTTCAATTGCATCAAAACTGGCCTTGTGGGGAAAAAAAAACAACCTTTTTCCTCCTCCACTCAGTTAGGAGAGTAGTTGCCATCCCTTGCACTGTGGCATTTGCTCAGTGAACCATTGTCCTTCTCAAAAATGTTTTTTCGTCCGAACAAAAATAACTCTGAATCACTGGTTCTATGAGTATTTGCCCTTTGTTTTGTTCACAATATGAATGACAGATTCAGGTGTATTCATTTCTTGCGTAAGCAAAAGTCGCCATTAACCTAAAATGCTCTATATCACAAATGTAAACAGTTAGTTCTTAATTCCTAATGTTGGGTAACTATGCAATTCTAATTAGGGGTTCACAATTCTCCTAAAGGAAAGATATGAGCAACAGGGTTGAAAAAAAGAAATTTAATAGAGAATGGGAAAGCTACTGATTATTTAAAGTGTCTTTCTGTATACAACTATAAAAAATATGTCCTTAGCAATTGTTTCTATAGCTTTCTACAGCTTCTATGATTAAAGTGTTGAAAGAATTTTACATATGTTTTCAGGTTTCATAAAGAAAAAATATTTAAGACAGACACATAATGCTTTTTTCTGTTTCCTCTGTTAAAGGAGTGTTTTTTTCTGTAAACAGCTCTGTATTATCTAACCTACCCTTCGGTTTTTCGTGTGAGGTTGTTCCAGATAGTAATGTTCATCTCTACTGCTATGTTCTCTCAGAAAATCCACCTGCCCACTCAGATCCCTTACTACACATTCTTGTAGTTTTTGTCCAATTGCTTGACCAGAAAAATGTAATCTCCTTGAAGGCAGAGCCCCTAACTGGTTTCTTTAATAAATGAATAAATTGTTTAAAAGAAAATTTATATGTTAATTCAAAGAGAATATATGTAACATATGCAAAATATGTCATGCCCCTGAGACAGAATTTTATATATCTTTAATGTCAGATTTATGATTCAGAAATTCTGATGTGATTTTCATTTTTCAGCTTTATTGAGTTGGTAATGACATAACCCATGTAAGTTTAAGGTGTACAAGGGGATGATTTGATACATGTATATATTTTGACATAATTACCTCAATAAAGTTAGTTAAAACCTCCATCCCCTCACATAATTACCTTTTTGTGTGTGTGGTGATGATTTTTAAGATCTCTCTTAGCAACTTTCAAGTGTGTAAGACTATATTATTAACCATTCTGGTAGCCGTCATTCTTCTCTCTGCTTCTTCAAGTTCAGCTTCTTCATATTCCACATAAGGGTGAGAACCTAAAGTATTTGTCTTTGTCTGACTTTCTAACATGATTTAAACATAGCAAAGAGATGGCCAGTGGTTTCAATAACATTCTGAAAGCACAGATGAAGCACTAAGATAATATCATAATAGATAATTCCATTATATAATTAAAACTTTACAGTTTTCATACTGCACCATGGAATTTCAGGAATGGACATGACCTCTGTCATTAAACAAGAGCAACATTCATGTGCCTTCACAGTAAACTGGCATCGAATGGCTTTCAGGAGCTCCTACACTTTGCAACTGCTTAAACTCAGATAATCACAAACTGCTAGAATTAGAAGGGGCCTCAGCAGCCTCCAGCCCAAGTCTCTCAGATTGCAGTTGAGAACAAGTGCCTCCCACAGTGACCTTCCAGCATGGCCCCTGCCACCAGATGCCACTCTGGCCACCGGTCCTTTACTTTTTCATTCAGTCATCAAACTCCTCAGTCTCAGGAAAACCTTAATCATCCAATGGAAAGAACATAAATTAATGTAAAAAATAAAGTCTTACTTATAAATCTCAACAAATTCTTAATTTTGCCATTAAGTTCCTTTCCAATTAAAAAAAATGTATAAAAGCCACAATGGCCTTCAGTCAAGGGTTCATTGACTTAAAGAATCACAGCCTCAACAAAAGCTTAACAGAAAATTTGGTTACCAATATATAACATATAAAACCCGCCTCTGCGTGAGCCACCCTAACTGTTCCTGGGTACAAACCTCCTGATCAGAGTTCTCTCAACAGAAATATTTTATTTCCTGCCCAGGAAGTGTAGAGGGCAGGCGACGTCCCAACACTTACGGTGCAGCACCGCCACCTAGTGGCCCTTTTTAAGGACACTCTCTCTGTGTCAAAACCACAGCTCTCGGTCTTTTTTGTGTTGACCATCCTGAAAACTACTTCTTAACAGCAAATCCTTTGATTCACAGATTACAGTCCATCTAGCAAGTAGGAATCATCTCCCATAAGGCTAACTTACACCCGATACAATTTATATTGGTGAGCACGAACCTGAATCTTCATATCTTTCCTTTTAAATATGTATCTTAATTATGTAAATTGCACCTTTTCCCCCAGCTGCTAAGTAAAAGGAAGCAAAAAAAAAAAAAAAACATAAACAACATCTGAAATTTGCAGCAGCAATCTCAAGTGCACCACTTCACAGAAACCTTTATGGGGACAGAAAAGAGCACACAAAAGTAGAATGAGAATATTTATGTATTTACAAAAGTTAGCATCTTGTATCACAAAGAAGCACTCAATTACCGCTAAGGAGAATTCGGAATGAGAGATAATCAATTTTTTTCTAGGTTTACTTCACTGTAAAAGGCATACTGACATTACATTTGAGAGCCCTTGCTCTTATGCTATGTGTTTACTTGGGTTCACATTCTTTCGCTCCAAGACAAAATAGTATTTTAAGAAAGTGAGTCCCTTACCCTTACAGACTGATGGTTGAGGATCTGGCCTCAAGGAGCCTTCATTGGATGGTGGATCCCAAATCAACAGCCAAACTTCTTTGCTTTACACAATTTTTCTGTGTCGTGCATGCATCCTATTCCAAAAAAAGAAGTTCACCACTCTCTACGGGGTAATGTCCATGTGAGAAAAAAAGCCATGAAGGTACCCCATAACAATCTTTTATTTGGTTAACGTATGAGTGAATTTGGTCATTTCAGACAGAAAAATAATGGAACAGATTGAGTTAGCAACTTAAGGGGAACTCATTAATAAGAAAGAAATCCAGCAAGTCTCACCTAGCTTTAAAGCCCAAAAACCATGGGTGCAAGCAAAGCTGCCGGAATCAGAGTGTCTCTCACTTTCTGTGTGTATTGTCCCCTTCTGACAATTGTCCATGAGTGCTTGAATATATATGCCCAGGTGACTCCTGTTGGAAGTCACCTGGGGTTTTCAGGAACTGGAAAATTATGAAACCATACTGAGTGCTACAAGAGGAGAAGTTCTGAGAAGTTTCCGTGCACATCCTGGGCTAATTATTTTTACATTTCATGAAGGGACACTGTGTTCCTAAGAGCTGGGGGAACCTTGTTCAGAATGAGACTCCCCAGGTTGCTGGTCCTCAGTCCACCTGGAGTGTGGTAGGTCAGAAACACAAGCCACTTCCTGAATTGTAAATTTCATTTAATGGTCAGTCAGCTGAGAAAAAATCGTAAATAACCTGGTAGTACCAAAGTTTCTAATGTAAGTGTGAACAACCAATTCTAGGAAAAATTTCTGTAGTTAAACAGGAGCTAAAGAGAAACAAAACAGAGGCAGGAAATGGCTCCCAAAACCCAAGGACCAAAAAAGGTAGGCGTCTGATTTTTATCATTAATGTCCTTTTCCCACTTTTCTTGTTCACAAAGGTAGTGGATAGACCTGACCTGTTGGGAACTGACTAGAGTCAGAGCTGCCACGGTCGGGAAGACCACGTTTTTTTCCTGTTCTCAAACTGAGGCATCTGCTGCGGTTTCTGCGGGAAGAAAAAGGGAAGGGCATTTATTATCTCAAAAGGACTGTCGAAAATAATAGCCTCTTTCTGGAAATTTCCCCAACTTAGTTTTTGAAAAAAGAACCACCATGGAAGCAGGGAACTCTCTTTGACTGAAGAAATCACTCATTTCAGAGTAAGAATTAGAAATAGCCTCCATGTTCTGTCTTCTCATGTATGCCCCAAATATGATCGTAGAGGCTCATCGTTCTTCCTTCATTATCATTCTTTTTTTCCCATACTGACGGTTTGTAAGAAATTACATTTTTCTTTCAGGTGGCACTCAATGTGACTATTTTCATTATGAGTTTTTCAATGAAGTATGAGCATTTTTATTTTCCCTAGTGCCATAATGAAATGCCAGCTTTCCTTCTGTGGAGCAGCCTTGCTAGAAGAGACTTTGTTGAAAGACAAGAGAGTGTGGAGAAGGGGAGGCCACCACGTGTGTGGCTCAAAGCACCTCCCACTTTGTATTCAAACAACTCAGCCCCTGTGCTCTTGCTGTCAGCTCTTGCCATCTGTGTGCTGATTATTATTGGGAGGGAAAAGGAAACCCAGCGTCGAATCTTTAGATGTTAGGAGTCCGGTCTGGGCTCTCTTTTATAGAATAAGTCAATGATCTTGGTTGCTAAGGAAACCTTTTCACAACAAACATGTAAAGTAGAGAGACCTTGACAAAAGGTTAGGCATGCTAAATAGAATTTTACAATGAGGCTGCCTGTTAATTGTTTCTCTCACACCTGAGTGTTGTTTTTTTAAATGGTATCAGGCTTTTAGACAGCATAACAAGCCCAGATTGTTCAGAAATAATACTGGGAATCTAGAAATCTATTCCCTCTTCCCCCACCCCCTGCTTCTGGGAATCACAAATCTGTGGTTCTGAATGGAAGCTGGAGTTCAGAAGATAAAGAAGCTTCCCTAAGGAACCAGGTGGGTGAGGAATACAGCAGCCACAAACCCACTCTCTCTCTATTTCACATCAGTCTGAATGCCCACTTAAATCTCTCTTCGCACTGCACCACACACTGGGTTCCTTTGGGTTCAATGGTACTTTTTACAAAGACCGAACAAACACTTAAAAATGGGAAGATCTCATACAAAATGGACTCTAGATTTCCTGCTTCTATTAAAAAATTAGATCTGAGAAGACATCCAAATGGCCAACGGACACACGAAAAGCTGCTGAACATCACTAACCATCAGGGAAAGGCACATCCAAACCACAGTGAGATATCAGGTCACAACTGTCAGAATGACTATCATCGAAGACAAGAGGAAGAAAATGCTGACAAGGTTGCCCACTGCTGGTGGGAATGTGAATTGGTGCAGCTACTATGGAAAACAGTATGGGAGTTCCTCATAAAATTAAAACATAAAGCAAATTAAAACACACTACCCACAATCCCTCTTTTGACCAAATATGAAAGAAAAAATCATTATCTTGAAAAGATACATGCACCCCTAAGTTTTTTGCAGCATTATTTGTGATAAGAAGACATGGAAGCAACCCAAGTGTCCATCATAGATGAATGGACAAGCAGTTTTGGTTTGTATATACAAGGGGAAATATTCGTCCATAAAAGGAAGGAAATCCTGTCATTTGCAACAACATGAATGGACCTTGAGGGCATTATAGTAAATAAAATAAGTTAGACAGAGAAAGACAGAATATATACTATATGATCTCACTTGTACATGAAATTTTTAAACACACACACACAGAAAACAGATTGATGGTTGCCAGAAGTGGTGGGAAAGAGGATGAAATGGGTGAAAATGGTCAAAAGGTACAAACTTCCATTCATAAGATTATAAATCCTGGGGTACAATGTACAGCACGGCAACCATAGTTAACAATACTGTATCGCATCTTTGAAAGTTGCTAAGAAAATAGATCTTAAAACTTCTCATCACAAAAATATTTTTGTTACTATGATTGATGTTAACTAAACTTATTATGGTACAAAGTTCACAATATATACGTCTATCAAATCATTTTAAAGCTGAGATCTGTCTGCCCTGGTTGGTGTTGCTCACAAAGTTCACAATATATACGTCTATCAAATCATTTTAAAACTGAGATCTGTCTGCCCTGGTTGGATTGAGCACTGGCCTGCAAACCGAAGGATCACCAGTTCGATTCCTGGTCAGGGCACATGCCTGGGTTGCAGGCCAGGTCCCCTGTTGGGAATGGGCAGGAAGCAGCCAATCAATATTTCTCTCACACATCAATGTTTCTCTCCCTCTTTCTCCCTCCCTTCCCCTCTCTCTTAAAATAAATAAATAAAATCATTTTTTTTAAAATGAGAAGATCTGGTAGCAATAAGCAGCAACCTGGTAGCAGTGGCTACCAGGAACTAGAACAGATCACTTAGTTTTCAAAATTGTTTAGCAAAATTATAGCACCTGGAAGTATCCACATATGATTGTTGTGTTGAGGTGACATTTTTCTTAATTATGTTCATTATCCCAGAAATAAATACTATGATTTGTTTTTAAGACAGAATTTTATTAAACTTCTTTTTTAACATGAGCATTGGATATTATTATTGTATCACAGATCTGATGTTGAACATGTGTTCTTCTAAAGTTTAACAATAAATTTTATTTTTTATAAAGTCCACAAATTCATGGGTTCATGCCGAGCTAGGTGTATTTTTTACAGTAAGTACTATACTTGCAAGCTTAAAATAAAAGATAGAATATAGTTTATTATTTTACTTATACCATATATAGCGCCTAAAATGGTTTCTTTTTTCCCTTTTTAAGTATATTTTATTGGTTATGCTATTGCATAAACAATAGCCCAGTTTTCCCCCTGTTGCCCACCTCCACCTGGTATACCCCATTCCCTCCAGCAATCCCCCCACCCTCGTTTGTGTCCATATGTGTAAGTTCTTTGGCTTCTCCATTTCCTATACTGTTCTTAACCTCCACCTCTCTATTTGGTCCTACCAATTATGCTTCTTAATCCCTACACCATTTCCCCCATTCTTCCCCTTCTGCCTCCCAGCTGATAACTATCCGGATAATCTCCATACCTATTATTCTGTTGCTGTTCTGGTTGTTTGCTTAGTTTGTTAGTTAATTAGTTTGTTTATTTGTTTGTTTTAGATACGGTTGCATTTTTTAAAGATTTTATTTATTTATTTTTAGAGAGACAGTGAGGGAGAGAGAAAGAAAAAGAAACACATCAATAGGTTGCCTCTCACACATCCCAGCTGGGGACCTGAGCCGCAATCTGGGCATGAGCCCTGACCAGGAATCAAACCAGCAACCTTTTGGTGTGCAGGACAGTGCTCAATTCACAGAACCATACCAGCCAGGGCAAGATTCAGTTGTTGATACTTGTGAATTGGTTGCCTTTTTAATGTTCATAGTTTTTATCTTCTTTTTCTTAAATAAGTCCCTTTAACATTTCATATAATAATGGCTTGGTAATGATAACCTCTTTAGCTTTACCTTGTCTGAGAAGCATTTCATCTGCCCTTTCATTCTAAATGATAGCTTTGGTGGATAGAGTAATTTAGATTGTAGGTCTTTGCTTTTCATGACTTTTAATTCTTCTTTCCTGCCCCTTCTTCCCTGCAAAGTTTCTCTTGAGAAATCAGCTGATAGTCTTTTGGGAACTCCTTCGTAGGTAACTCTCTGCTTTTCTCTTGCTGCTTTTAAGATTCTCTTTTTATCTTTAACTTTTGGTATTGTAATTATGACATGTCTTGGTGTGGTCCTCTTTGGGTTCAACTTGTTTGGAACTCTGTGTGCTTCCTGGACTTGTATGCATATTTCTTTCACCAAATTAGGGAAGTTTTTTCATTATTTTTGAAACAGGTTTTCAATTTCTTACTCTTCCTCCCCTCCTCTGGCACCCCTATGATTTGGATGTTGGTATATTTGAAGTTGTCCCAGAGGTTCCTAAGCCTGGCTTCTTTTTAAAAAAATTCTTGTTTCTTCTTTCTGTTCTGGTTGAATGCTTATTTATTCCTTATGTTCCAAATCATTGATTTGAATACTGGCTTCTGTCCCTTCATTGTTGGTTCCCAGTGAATTTTTCTTTATTTCACTGAGTGCAGCCTTTGTTCCTTCCTTTATGTTGTTGCCATACTGAGTTTTCTGAGCATCCTGATCACCAATGTTTTGAACTCTGCATCTGATAGATTGGCTATCTCCATTTTGTTTCATTCTTTTTCTCAGGTTTTGTTCTGTTCTTTCATTTGGGCACTATTTCTTTGTCTCCTCAATTTGGCAGCCTTCCTGTGTTTGTTTCTGTGTATTAGGTAGAGCTGCATTGACTCCCTATAAAAGGTACCTGCATATTGTGCAAGGTGGAGCCTAAGGCATTGCCAGGTTGGGGCAACCCATTACACTGCTTTGTGGCTCTGTCTGGGGGTCAGGCTCAGAGATGGGATTGTGCCACTGCCTAGTTCTTAGGGGGTTGTCCAGCACCTGCCCTGTCCCAGTCACTTCACCCTGTATGCAACTGGCACCCCTCCAGCTGTTGCCCTGGTGTTGAATCCCAGAATTAGTGGATTTGCATACATTGTAAGACTGTGTAGGCCCTATAAGCAAAGTTTTCTGAAAATCCAGTAGTTTCTTCCACTGCCCCAACTCCCATTCATTTTTGCAGCCAGCATGCATGGAGATTTATCTTACTGGCTCTGGAATCCTGGCCTGTGTGGTCAAGCCTTGGGTTTGGATCACTTGCTCCCAAGGTATCCTGCTCGATTTTTATCTATCACGTGTAAACGTGGGACTATCCATACCCATTCTGCCATTGCCACTGCCTCTCCAAACTGCACTGCATCTCCTCCTCTCTCTGCTCTGTCTCTGTGTTTCTCCACCCTCCTACCCTTCTGGATGACTGTGGCTTCTTTAACTCCTTGGTTGTATGACTTCCATACAGTGTGATTTTCTGAGAGTTCTGGGTGTTACTTATTTTGAGATTTAGTTGTAATTCCTTTTTGTGGTTGCACAAGGAGACAAAGCATGTCTACCTATACCTCCATCTTGACCAGATGTTGTGAAATTTAGTTTTATAAAAGGCCTGGCCAGGTATATCTCTCACATTCTAAACTTAACTTTGTTTCTTTATTGATATTGTTTAACTTGTTTCTGTATTGACTCTATTTCCAGGAACTGGAATTAAGAGCTACAGATTTAACCACTGGATATAAAAGTTAGATAACTTAGAGACTCTGGAAAAATAGATGAATATAATTCCCAAGAACTTTTTTTCACATTCTTTCTCTGTCTCTTCCTTATCAGATTTTACAAGCAAACTTCTGGCAAGTGCTGAACTGCAATAAATTCATACTGACAAATGACTAAAATGCCAGTCTTCCCTGTTGTTGAGGGGAGAAAACGCATATGTTTTATATCTCAGACATGCAGATGGTACAGTTAAAAGTGTTGGGAAATTATAAAAACCTCATTTTTATTCTTGCCAGAGACAAAGTATATCCTGCTTTCTCATGGAAGCTACCAGAACCACATTATTTTTTCTCAAAAACAGCTTTGGATCTACTCATAAACTAAAAAATAAAAAGAAGTGCTTTGTTGATAAATCTTTATCATAAAACATGGAAGAAAATACTTTGTCTTTTTAAATGTTAAAAGTGTCATCTTTTGCCCTGGCTGCTGTAACTCAGTGGACTGAGCCCAGGCCTGCGAAACAAAAGATCGAGGTTCGATTCCCAGTCAGGGCACACGCCTGGGTTGCAGGCCAGTTCCCAGCAGGGGACACACAAGAGGCAACCATACATTGATATTCCTATCCCTCTCTGCTTCCCTTTCCCTCTAAAGATAAATAAATAAAATCTTTTTTAAAAATGTCATCTTTGGAGTCTACAAAACAATTTTAATTCCAACTCTAGTATCTACAAATTAAATGGCCCTAGACAAGTTACTGTCTCAGAGTTTCTGCTTCCATGTCGGGAATAATAACCATCTCTCAGATTTGTTCCAAGTAAATAAAATAATGTAAGTAAAGTGCTAAGCACAGTGTAAGCATTTCACAGATGGCAGCTACTGCTCTACTGAACTGCTCAGGGTTCAGCTCCCTGTCTCCAGCCACCTCCCTTCAGCACCTCCTCTCTGCAGCCCCCTTTCTCCAGAACCTTCCTTCTTCAGTCTCCACCCCTAACTCCTCTGGGCGTGCTGTTGGACAGAACATGCAAGTGGGAAGAAACACAGCAGGAAAGACAGTGTTAATGGCTGAGCAATCCCTTAATACAGATTGTTAATAGCAGGGCTGCACAAAAGCTTATGCCTGAGAGTAAAGCTTCTGTCCATTTCACCTACAACTGCAAGGGTAGATGGAAATATTGAAAAGACCAATCCAAAACACATTTCCTAGTATCAGAGCCCATGACGAAAGAGTGTGCAAGAGTCTGTTACTTTCCACTAGCCTAGAGGGCTTGACCTTAGCCTGTGGTTGCGACAGAAACTCCTATGATAGAAGTGGAATGGGAAGGGGGAATTTAAACACCATAACTCTACCCATTAGTAAAACCTGCTTCAGTGAATATTAGAAGCTTACAATTAAACTGGTCACAACTCTTCCCAGGAGGAGTGAGAGATTATACTTGTCTGTCATCTGTGAGTGCAGCGAAGTTCTAGGTAGCAGGAGGAAGGGCTTTATCCAAGCAGTACCTTTGACCATTAAAGGATTTCTGATTGCCTCAAAGTCCCTGGGTTTTCAGTTCATGTATCCTAATGGGCTTATAAGAATGATTTAGTAGCCAAATGTGGGTGGGGGGGAACTTTGCCCGCAAGTCCCCCCATCTGCCACGGATGAAAATAAAACTGCCAAGACATGATCTGCTTGGGGAAAAGAGGTGGTCAGTCTCTCAAAGGAAAAGGACCAAAAGCCCCTTTCTCAAGGGCTTTTATTAGGTTCATAATACACAGGAATACAGGTAAAGCTCATCAATCAATGTCAGGTGGCAAGGATTAAACAACAGATAACATTTCAAAGATATCTGAGGGCTTCAGAGTCTGAGTCAGTGTCTGTCAGGAAGAGAGTTGCAAAAACTTTGGGAGACATACTCATTTTCTGCTCAAACCCTTATCATATGAATGAAAGCACTCTTAGCAGAGCAGGCTTCACAGGACTTTAGGAACTCTCTCACATACCCGATCACCCCGGAACCTGCTCTAGCTGACAAAGGGCTGTGCCACCTTCCCTGTCATAAATTTTTAGGCTTAAGTGGATTAAAGCCAGAAGGACTTCTCTCAGATGGAAATGGGGACTCAGGCTATGTCAAAATAGCCGGGAGTGAGGATCTGCAGCCCCCCAAGTCCTTCCTTGAGGGGCTCCCAAGTGATCATGTCTGGCTTAAGTTGCCCCCCTCTGAGGGGTTGTACCCTTCATTGACTAACTGACCAAGTGTTGGGGGCAGGAGATGAATGAAGCAGAAGCAGCGCTGCTGCCAGGGAGATAAGTTTTGTTTCCTTAGTGGCTCACAGTCCGAAGGTCGCTCACTCAGCCTTATCCATGATGGGCAGTTACAACTCCTGAACCAGGCAGAGCCATTCCCCAAGAATGTGTTAAGTCTTTGGAGTGGGAATAATTAGCATTGTTCTCTTCAAGCTTGAAAATTGTTTATAAATACAAAAGTCACGGCAGATTACCTGTTTCTTAAGGAGAGTGCCAATGGCATTTGTAGACGGACCATATTCTGTTGTGCTGGAATCCCACACTTGTCAGGACATTTAGCCTCCCTGGTCTCAAGACACTAAAGGCCAGTTGTACCTCCCATTTACTGTGACAACCACAAAGGCCCCTTGTATGGTTCCAAATGTCCCTTAGAGGGAACCCCATGGCTGACTGAGAATCACTGGCTGATGGTCAGATGGTCTTGCTGACATAATTAATCAATAGTTATCATTCTTCTCTTGACCTGTTAGGTCATGATAAGCAAGCCAAATCTTTTCATATTTGTCTTTAGAGGAAAGAGAGAAGAAACAAAATGGAGTTACCACCACCAAGCTAACAATTATTTAAAAATCAGAATGGCCTGAAACATGAGGAATAGATTTGATTTTACTTTAGCTTAAGGACTTCAACTTCTGAGTTGTGCATCAATGCCTAGGTGTGTGTGTGTGTGTGTGTGTGTGTGTGTGTGTGTATCTCCTATAGACAACCCTCGAAGAACCCAAGAAAGAATAGTGTTCACAAATCCAGGCAGCATGACATCTGTTACCCAGGCCACCTGACACTGATCCAAAAGTTAAGAATGCAGGACTGAGTCTTCTCAAGAATGTATTCTTTACTATAAAAACTTTTCCCCTTTCTTTGGAACACTCTGAGTGTTACCTGGTATATTGACAGACTTGCAAATCTTATACCCCCTGAATAATATTTTGTCATTTCACTTTAGTGAAACCTTTCAAGGGCATTTATTTATGCTCTTGAAACTGGAAAAGCCAGTGCTGGTGCTGCCTGTCACCACCAGAACAAATAAGCAGAGACAGAGGTTGAATCTCTACGGGAGCTTTATTCAGATGGCCTGTACCTTAACAGACCATCCTACATTCATTTCAAATCGACTCTTTTCATAAGGAGAAGAAAATGTAGGTAAGGGGTATGGGATTCAGGGAAAAGGTTTATCAGATAAAAAGCTGCAGCATTCTTTCATCTATTGACCAGTGATTTCTTATATGTGTTCTGGGCAGCGGACACCATTCTTGAGTACAATGGCTCAAATACCACCTTCATTGTTTATAGTCCGCCTGGGGTGCAAAGGTTGAACTGCTTATGGTCTCCTGGAGTCAAGGTGGGTTATACCTTTGGTTCCCAAAAAAATAGCTTTTTACATGAGTTGATTACTAAGCTTATTAGCTCTTATTTAAAACTAAAATTTTCCAATTCTTGAGTTTCCCCACTCCATCATTC
This sequence comes from Artibeus jamaicensis, assembly GCF_021234435.1. Lineage (NCBI taxonomy): Eukaryota > Metazoa > Chordata > Mammalia > Chiroptera > Phyllostomidae > Artibeus > Artibeus jamaicensis. The sequence continues at coordinate 6,413,582 of NW_026521803.1, forward strand.
TGTCAGCACTTTCTACTTGTTATGGTCAATGAGAATAAATTCTACTTCTATAATTGTTTTACATTTAGTAAGTAAAAAAAAAAAAAAAAAAAACACCCCCCCCCCCCCGTAAAAGAATGAAAGCTTTGCTGGATAGAGCAATCTTGGATGTAGGTCTTTGGATTTCATGACTTGGAATACTTCTTTCCAGCCCCTTCTTGCCTGCAAGGTCTCTTTTGAGAAATCCACTGACAGTCTGATGGGAACTTCTTTGTAGGTAACTGCCTCCTTATCTCTTGCTGCTTCTAGGATTCTCTCCTTCATTTTAATCTTGGCTAATGTAATTATGATGTGCCTTGGTGTGTTCTTCCTTGGGTCCAACTTTCTTGGGACTGTCTGAGCTTCTTGGAATTCCTGGAAGTTTATTTCCTTTTATTATTTGTTCAAATAACTTTTCCACTTGTTGCTCTTCCTCTTCTCCTTCTGGTACCCCTATAATTCAGATGTTGGAATGTTTAAAAATGTCTTGGAGATTCCTAAGCCTTTCCTCATTTATTTGAATTCTTGTTTCTTCATTCTTTTCTGGTTGGATGTTTCTTTCTTTTTTCTGGTCTACTCCATTGATTTGAATCCCAGTTTCCTTCCCATCACTATTGGTTCCCTGTACATTTTCCTTTATTTCACTTAGCATAGCCTTCATTTTTTCATCTAATTTGTGGCCAAATTCAATTAATTCTTTGAGCATCCTGATTACCAGTGTTTTGAACCATGCATCTGAGAGGCTGGCTATCTCTTCGTCACTTGGTTGTATTTTTTGTGAAGCTTTGATCTGTTCTTTTGTTTGGGCCATTTTTTTTTTGTCTTAACATGCCTGTTACATAGTGAGGAGAGGAGCCTTAGGTGTTCACCAGGCTGGGGCAGCCCAATTGCTGGGTTTTGAAGCTGTATGTCGGGCAGGGGTTTGAGAGGGAACAATTGTGCTTGCTCTGCTCTCTTCTGGATTTCAGTCACTTCCCCCAAGCAAATTGGGTCTTTCTGGTGCTGATTCCTGTGTGGGTGGGTTGTGTACATTCTAGGACCCTGTGGGTCTCTCCAACAAACTCTCCTGTGAGGCTAAGAGTCTCTCCAGGCACCTCAACCCCCACAGGTATTTTCAATTGGTGGTTTGAGGCTTTATTTTCTCACACTGGGACCCTGGGTTGCTCTATCTATCTCACTCCCCAGTTTCTCCTGGTTTATCTGCACATGAATGTGGGACCACCCTGTCGGCCAGCCACCTTGTGCACTGCGCCCCTCCAATCTGCTGCCTCACTGGGTCCGCCAGCCGCTGCCTTGCATGCCCCGGGTCCAGGTCCACCAGCCATTGTTTTGCTGGGACCCCTCTCCGCCCGGCAACCTGACTGCACCCCTCCTACTGGTCTGGATGAATGTGTCTACTTTAACTCCTTAGTTGTTGGACTTCCATACAGTTCAATTTTCTGTCAGTACTGGTTGTTTTTTGTTTCTAAATTGTTGTTGTTCTTATTTGGGCTGTGCAAGGAGGCACAGCGTGTCTACCTACGCCTCCATCTTGGCTGGAAGTTTCCTGAACCCTTTGCTGGCTAACTTATCCCTTTTCCAATTCTTACATTAGCACTCTGATCTCCCCAAGATTCAATTTCTTTACCTATAGACGTGGGGATGATAGTACTGACATTGTGGAATTGTGATGAGACTTAAATAAAATAAATGGGGATTTAAAAAAATACCTCACATACCTTCTGAAATTAAATCTCTATGTAATTAGCCCTGGATGATGTGGCTCATTGAATCAAGTGCCGGCCTGCAAACCAAAGGGTCTCTGCTTCGATTCCCCATCAGGGCACATGCCTGGGTTGCAGGCCAGGTCCCCAGTAGGGGGCTTGTGAGAGGCAACCACGCATTGATGTTTCTCTCCCTTTCTCCTTCCTTTCCCCTCTGTCTAAAAATAAATAAATAATTGTTTTTAAAAAATATCTTTGTAATCTAATTCCAAAGTTTAACATACATGCTAATCACCTGGGAATCTTGTTAAAATGCAGTTCGAAGTCAGCAAGTGAGGATGAGAAAAGGAGCTCTCAGATTCCGCATCTAACAAGCTCCCAGGAAGAGGCCTTAGAATCTCACAGATCTGGGTTTGCATCTTATTCAATCAATAATTTGAGACATTCTCCATATCTATAAAATGGTCATAATAATCAATACCTTATATACTCAGTACGATAATTATATACTAATTACAGCATATGTAAAGCAAATGCCATACTGTAGGCACTTAGTAAAAGTTTTGATTTCCTACCAAGAAGCAAACTTGTAGAGAGTTTTGAAAAGAGCTATCAAACTAATAAAATTTCATTTTGGTGATACAGGTTTATCTTTCTATAAAAGTAGTTGTGGTATATTGTATTGTCTGTTCAAAACATTTGCTGCCCCTCACTGTAGGAGGAGTATATCTCCCCACCTCAGTGATGTCAGGCTTGGCCACATGTCTCACCTGAGCCAAAAACCATGAGTAAATCCATCTGCCAGCCCAAACTTCAGGAGTCAACACAAGCTTTCACCATTTCAGCCTCAGCCTTACAGTGAATGTGGTAAAATGAAGAATTCGTCTGACACAGAGCTTCTAAACCCTTGTAATTTCCTGGGTGACAGGAGCGACTTTGTTATTTTCATGATGCAGCTCTGGTGGGCCTCTAGTGGCTTCAGGAGTGGGCCTGATTACATGGAAGATCAACTCTGTGATTAGAGAGTTGTACTTGGAGCAATCCAACTCCTGCGGAGTGAAGGGAGACTGAAGATTGAGTTGAATCACGTGGCTGATGATTTTATCAATCATGATTGCATAATGAAACCCCAATAAAAACTCTGGACACCAAAGCTCAGTGAAGCTTTCCAGTTGGTGAACACAGTGAAGTGCCGGGAAAGCGAGAACTGACTCCATGAGAAGAGGGCAGGAAGCTCTGCATTCTCTCTCAGACCTCACCCTATGTGTACCCTTTGTAGTGGAAATGTAATAATAAATATAGCTCTGTCTTCTTCTAATCCATGAACACAGTACATTCTTCTATTTATTTGTGTTTTCCTTAATTCTTTCTTCAGTGTTGTGTAGTTTTGTGAGTACAGGTCTTTTACCCCCTTGGTAAGATTTACTCCTAGGTACTTTATATTTCTTGTTGCTATAGCAAATGGGATTTTTCCCCTTGATTTCTGATTCTGATATTTTGTTGTTGATATATAAAAATGCCTTTGATTTCTGAATATAGATGCAAATTAAAACCACAATGAGATACCACCACACACTAGTCAGAATGGCCATCATAAACAAATTAACAAACAACAAGTGCTGGAGAGGTTGTAGAGAAAAGGGAACCCTAGTATCATGTTTTTCAGACCATAAGACACACCTAGATCTTAGAGGAGGAAAATAGGAAAACAATTTTTGAAGCAAAAAAATGTAATAAAATATTTAATAACATAAATAACATACTATTTCATGAATTAAATGTAAACAGAACTCAACAACAGCATTAACAACTATTATTCCTCCCAAATTTTGGGGGGAAGTGCATGTTATACTCCAAAAAAATAGTACACTGTTGGTGGGAATGCAGACTGGTACAGCCACTGTAGAAAACAGTGTATGGAATTTCCTCAGAAAACTAAAAATGGAACTGCCTTTTGACCCAGCAATTCCACTTCTGGAATTATACCCTATAAACCCTAAAGCACCAATCCAAAAGAACCTATGCACCACAATGTTCATACCAGCACAATTTACAATAGCCAAGTGCTGGAAGCAACCTAAGTGCCCATCAGTAAATGAATGGATCAAAAAATTATAGTACATTTACATGACAGAATACCATGCAGCAGAAAAAAAGAAGGAGCTCCTACCCTTTTGGGCAGCATGGATGGACCTGGAGAGCATTATGCTAAGTGAACAAAGCCAGGCAGCAAAAAACAAATACCATATGATCTCACCTTTAACTGGAACATAATCAACAAAAGAAAAAAGCAAGCAAAATATGACCAGACACATTGAAATAAAGAACAAGTTGACGCTAACCAGAGCAGAGTAGGGCAAGGGATAATGGGAAAAAATAGAGGAAGGGCCATCAAGGAACATGTATAAAGGACACGTGGACAAAGCCAAAGGGGGTTGGTTCCAGGGTGGGAGACAGAGATGAGTGGGGCAGGGGGCATGGTGGAGTGAAAACAGAGACAACTGAAAAAATAAATAAACAAATAAATAAATAAATAAACAAACAAACAAACAAATAGCACTATCTTGAGTTCCTTGAGTCATTCTAGGAGATTATCAAACCTGAGAGAGTTGTGGAAACCTGAATTTATAGCCAGTTGGTAAAAAGTGTGGGTGACCTTGGGACTCGTGAGGTATATCCAGTGTCTGAAGTGAAAACAGTAACATGGAGAACTGGGCTCTTAACCCACAGAGTGTTGAGAATTAGAAATGATTGGTGGTACATTCAGTTGCAGGTGAAATACAATAGAAGGAGACATAGAGATGAACCTCACCAAGATGTAACATGAGAGAGAAATAAATCTTCAGTGTTGTGAGTTACTGAAGTGTTGAAGTTGTTTATTTTGGGAACATCATATAATATAACCTAACTGGTAGAAAAGTATTGCCATACTTTGCTGTGTATAATGCACACTTTTTGCCCAAATTTCTGAGGAAAAAATAAGGGTGCACATTATACATGGGTATAATGATTACATACCATGGGTATAACATGTGTATAATAATCCCATGTATAATGCACACAAAACTGCAGGTGCACTTTATACATGGCAAAATACAGTAGATTCCATTCTAAAGGAATTACATCTGATACCAGACCGGGAATACAATGGTCTGTGGTCAGTTTTGCTTCTAGCTGCTCAGCATATTTTATCTTATTCCTATTTGTCAGGTAACTGGATTGGACCCCATTCCTGGACCCAGGTGTGGGTATGTTCCACAAGCCTGGTCATTCTCAGTAACTGCACAATGATGGAAAGAGATTGACAAGAGGTAGATCAAGATCTTTCCCTGGGTTTTGCAAGCTGAATTGCAGCCTAAGCTTCCATTGACCCCCTTTACCATCCTGTGGAGAATGCCAGTCTGCAGAAGGAAGTCAAGCAGAGATGGCAGAGATGGAAGACAGATATCCATGAGGACAGACCTGATGGCATTGCCTCCCAGTTTTGGGCTCAACACCCTGGTTCTTACAGCTCGGCTTTTCATTCCAGAAGCCAGTTCAGAATCTTTCTCAGCTGCATGAGCCTTGAAATTGTTTTTCTTTAATCTGATTTGAGTTGAATGTCTCTTGCAATAACCAAAGAGTCCATGTAACCAAAAGCAGGCCCAGCTGCCTGCTTCTATGAAAGCCACTACTGGGGAGGCAGGTGTTGATGTAAAGGAAAGTGGTTTATTTTCAGGTGCAGACATCTTGGAAGATGGGGGACTCATGTCTCAAAGGCCATCTCCTCCTCTCAATGGAGGCAGAGGTTTTATAAGGAGGGAGAGGGGAACAGAACAAAGAGATCAAGGAAGGAGATAGAAAAGTTCTCTACGTGCAGACTAGCACAATCCATTCCAATAAGGCAAGTGATGGTCTGGAGAGTGTCATCCTGGTTTACTCATCCTGGCTTCACATCATCCTCACTTCACGTCATCCTGACTCCATCGTTGAAGGTCAGCAAATTTCCCGGAGCTGGAATGCTTGAAGGTCAGAGTCTATATCTTCTGAATTTAGTTTCTAGGATTCTTATACAAACATGCTGTTCATCTACAAGCTACGTATTAGTCAGAGTCAGCACTTAAAAAACAATGTCAAAAGAATGATGGGTGGGTTACAATTTTCCACCATTACAATTTTCTACTGTTATATTCAGACTAATATAAACTATTAATTTAAATAATTTTGGCTATAAGAGAACTCTTTTGGTGAATTTTATATTTTATTTTGTTTTAATTGATTGGTATTTTTAAGTTGATGATTTTTTCTAAATTCTAGCTAAAAAGAACCCTGGAAATTACCATATACAGAGATCACCAAAGGAATAGTACTCTAAAGTGAACAAAAGACTCGTATTTATTAAATTCTCTTGGATGGGCCTGACCATAAGTAACCATTGCCTAAGTATGCAAATAATATTTTTAATTATATTTTACTGATTATGCTACTACATAAAAATCAATTGTCCTGAATTTTCCTGTTTGCTCCCTTCCACCCAGCACCCACACTCCCTCAGGCAATCCCCACACCCTTGTTCATGTCCACAGATCATGCATGTAAGTTCTTTGTCTACTCCCTTTTCTATACTGTACTTTACATCCCATGGCTATTCTGTAACTACTTATTTGTACTTCTTAATCCCCTCACCTATCACCCATTCTCCCACATGTGCCCCCCATCTCATTATTTTTAACCTTTGGCATTTTAATTAAGATGTGTCTTGGGTGGGGAGGCTCTTTGCATCCATCTTGTTTGGGACTCTGTGCTTCCTGGACTTGCATGTCTATTTCCTTCATCAAATTAGGGAAGTTTTCTTTCATTATTTTTTCAAATAGATTTCCAATGTTTTGCTCTTTCTCTTCTCCTTATGGCACCCCTATGAAATGAACATTGTATAACTTAAAGTTGTCCTACAGGCTGTTTACACTATCCTAATCTTTTCAGATTCTCTTTTCTTCTCATTGTTCTGCATGGTTGTATTTTGCTTCCTTATGTTCCACATCATTGATTTGATTCTTGGCTTTTCCACTCTACTGCTATTTCCCTGTAAATTATTCTTTATTTCAATTAGTGAGTCCCTCATTTATGATTAGATGTTTTTTATGTTGTTAAGTTCCTCACTAAGTTCCTTGAGCATACTTATAACTAGTGTTTTGAACTCTGCATCTGATAGATTGCATATCTCCACTTCATTTAGCTCTTTTTCTGGAGTTTTGAGCTGTCTTTCATTTGAGACATGTTTATTTGTCTCCTCATTTTGGCAGCCTTCCTGTGTTTGTTTCTATGTATTAGATAGAGCCGCTTTGATTACATTTCTTGGTAGTGTGGCCTAATGTAGTAGGTATCTTGTAGGTTCCAGTGGCACTGACTCCTCTATTACCAAAGCTGGGTACTCAAGGTGCACCCTCTGTGTGGGCTGAGGACACCCTCCTCTTGTAGGTGAGCCTTGGATGCTATTGGCAGGTCAATGGGAGTGATTTACCCAGGCCAGTCAGCTGCAAGGACTGGCTGTGACCACTTACCACCAACCTCCACTGTCTGTGAAGAATAAGCTGTGTAGAGGGAGGGTAGTTGTACTCCATTGTGGTCTGTAGCTATCTACTGAGTATGCTGCCCCTGGGGTTTCCCAGGTGGTGCCAGCCAAGATAAGCCTACACCTGTGTTTTGCCCAGGGCCACCCTGCCTGAGTTATAAAGCAATCTGAGATGGCCGTTGGCCTTTGAGATTTCCAGACAAAGCCAAGCTGTGAATCTAGGCTGCTAGTGACAGACCTGGGACTCACTAAGGCCAGCTGTTGCTTGTTTGAGAGGATTTAGAAAGTTGTGAAGCATGAGCAAGCCAAGAGAAGACATTCATATGGGAAAGCGCTTGGGTGGGTCCTTCAGTTGGGTAAGGCAGAGTCTCTGGGGATCTCCAAGGAGGGTCAGTGTTAAGCAAGGTTGATGGAATCTTAAATATGGCGCAAGTATGCAGGCTCTCTGGGGAGAGGACCCAGAAAGGGGGCAATCATCTCTACCTACCTTGATTCCAGGCCTCAGTCTCCCCCTGTACAGCACTGGTGCCCCTCAAGCCACCTTTCCAGCACCAGAGCCCAGAGGGAGTGAATCTGAATAGAGGAGTCCATGTGTGGGTCCTTTAAGAGGAGCTGCTTGGAGCTCCAGAAATTTTTTCCACTGACTCAATCCCCACTGGTTTTTATACTCAGAAGTCATGCGGACTTATCTTCCTGGCACTGGGCCTGGGTCCTGGTATGGGGCTGGGACTCCTCACTATGAGATATCCCTCCCAAATTTTTAGCCACCACACAATGTGGGACCATCTCATTCCCTGTCTGCACCCCTCCTACCTGTCTGGATAGATGTGGTTTCTTTAATTCTGTAGTTGTCAGACCTCCAGTCAACTCAATATCTGTCAGTCCTGAGCAATGGTTGTTCTATATTTTAGTCGTAATTTTGTTGCGGTTGCACAAAAATGTGAGGCATGTCTGCCTATGCTGCCACCTTCACCGGAAGCTGCAAATAGTATTATCTCAGACAACTAAGTCCAAGTTATCTCATTATAAGCTAAATTTTTCAGAATAGTAAGTTGTTTTTTAAAGGATTAGAACTTAGTAAGTTTGTGTTTTACTTTATCTAAGCTCCTTTTGAAGAATAATTTTATAAGAGTAGGGCTTATTTTTATCTCCTTGGCAGTTTTGAGCCAAGAAATAAAACAAGCAGTTGCCTACACTGCATACAGCATGCAGACTATGTGTTTAGCACCAGAAAAACCTTAGTTAGGTCCCACTTTCTGGCTTAACACCCATCATGCCTTGGACAAATTACTCACTTCCTCTGGACTTTAGTTTCTTTATCTATAAAATAAAGGTAATAATTACACTATTTACCATTCAGAGATTAAATGAGATATAGCACACAGAAAATGCTTAGCATTTATATTTTACAAGGTATGTGTTCTATTTTTAATAACTGATAGTTATTATTACATCAAATAACCCAAGCTGCTTCCAGAATGTCTAAAATGGGTTAATACATAAAATAAACCCTCTGCCAAAACCACTTTGGGTGGAAATTTACTCATGGGATTAGAAAAATGCCTTCTTTTTCTTAACATTTGTATCATCATTATCTTACTACTTGAATTAAAGATGGTCAGATGCACTTTTGAAAAGCAATAATATTGTGGGGCAGAATGTATTTAAAAGGAAAACAATCACTTTTAACTTGATCTAAAATATCGGCCACAAACTGAAATAAGAACGGATGATTATTACAATGTTCTCCCCCCACCCAAAAAAAAACCCTAGCCCTTTAAATCTTCATGTAAATAATGTAAGTATTATTAGCTCATGACAATAAGTTCACTTGGCCAGATGGTTTCCATTTGGTTCAGGCAAGTATTCCCAGAGAAATGGTCCCTAGGAAAGCATCACTCCACAACAACCTTCCTGTGATTGAAGTTTGGAGTGCTCCAGTGCCAATCCTGGGGCCCACGTTTCCTAAAATTATTAAGCAAGCTAATGAGGGTTTAGAGAATTGTCATATTTGTTTCAGAGATCTGATGGTTCTTTTTTTAATGTATTTTATTAATTATGCCATTACAGTTGTTCTATTTCCCCCTTCATTCCCCTCCACCCTGCACACGCCCTCCCCCACCATTCCCCCTTTAGTTTATGACCACGTGTCTCAAGTTCTTTAGATTCTATATTTCCCATACTATTCTTGCCCTCCCCCCTATCTATTTTCTACCTACCATCTATGCTACTTATTTTCTGTACCTTCTCCCCCTTCTCCTCCTCCCACTCCCCTGTTGCTAACCCTCCTTGTGATCTTCATTTCTATGATTCTGCTCCTGATCTAGCTGTCCTCTTAGTTTGCTTTTGTTTTAGGTGTGGTTCTTAATAACTGTGAGTTTTCTGTCCTTTCACTGTTCATCTTTTTTATCTTCTTTTCTTAGGCAAGTCCCTTTAACATTTCATATAATAAGGGCTTGGTGATGATGAACTCCTTAAATTTGATCTTATCTGAGAAGCACTTTATCTGTCCTTCCATTTTAAATGAAAGCTTTGCTGGATAGAGCAATCTTGGATGTAGGTCTTTGGATTTCATGACTTGGAATACCTCTTTCCAGCCCCTTCTTGCCTGTAAGGTCTCTTTTGAGAAATGTGCTGACAGTCTGATGGGAACTCCTTTGTAGGTGACTGTTCCCTTATCTCTTGCTGCTTCTAGGATTCTCTCCTTCATTTTAATCTTGGGTAATGTAATTATGATGTGCCTTGGTATGTTCCTTCTTGGGTCCAACTTCCTTGGGACTCTCTGAGCTTCCTGGATTTCCTGGAAGTCTATTTCCTGGAAGTCTATTTCCTGTGCCAGAATGAGGAAGTTCTCTTTTATTATTTGTTCAAATAAGGTTTCCACTCATGACTGTTCCTCTTCCCCTTCTGGTACCCCTATAATTCAAATGTTGGAGCTTTTAAAGATGTCCTGGAGGTTCCTAAGTCTCTCCTCATTTTTTTGAATTCTTGTTTCTTCATATTTTCATGTTTGGCCATTTTTTTCTTCCTTCTGGTTCACTCCCTTGATTTGAGTACCAGTTTCCTTTCCATCACTATTGGTTTCCTGTGCAATTCTCTTCATTTCAATTATTTTAGCCTTCATATGTTCCTCTAACATGTGAGTAAAATCAACCAGTTCTGTGAGCATCCTGATCACCAGTGTTTTGAACTGTGCAACTGAAAGTTTTGGTATTTCTTCGTCGCTTAGAGTTATGGGCTCTGGGGCTTTGGGATCTTCTTGAGCCATTTTTGGTCTGTTTGCGCCCATTAAGTATGAGGAGCGAAGCCTTAGATGTTCACCAGGGTGGGGCCGCCCAGGTCGCTGGGTTGTGACGCTGTATGTGAGGGTGGGGTCAAAGCCAAGAAATGGCAGCCGTCTCTGCTGCCACCCATTGCTGGGACCTGCTCGGTCCTGTCTCACTGCCCACTCCTTCGCTGGTCTATCTGCTCAGGAATGCGCCAGCACAGTCCACCCACTGCCCTTCACCCTCTCCGGATCCTCCGGTCACTCACTGGGTCGCACTCACTAGGCCGCTCACTGGGTCGGCCCTTTGCAACCCAAAGCCTGGGATCTGTGCACCTGAGTCCGTCTGACCGAGTTTTCCTGTGCAATCCCGCTCCGCCAGCTGCTGGCTTCGCCCCTCTTACCAGTCAGGCTGAAGAATTTGTTGTTATCAGACTTCCAAAAAGATCAATTTTCTGTGTTCTGGCTGTGTTTTCTGTTGCCAATATTTTGTTGTCTCTAAACTTGGTTGTGTGAGAAAGCACAGCGTCTCCACCTATGCATCCATCTTGGCGGAAGTCCTGATGGTTCTAAATGAACATCAGTAAGAGCAAGTATGTGGTAAAGCAGGCCAAACTGGGCTAACCAGAAATGAACTTGGAGACATTGTATATTCTCGAGGTAAACTAGGGTCATTTTCACCAGGCCCTCCACAACTGCCACCACTCACTTTTCCAGATAAGTGAAAAAGAAAAAAACCTAACTTTAGCCCTGGGGTTTTGTTTGGCTTGGTTTGACATTCTAAATTTTTTCTTTAGTAAACACACCTTGTTTAAGCCTAAGAGAGAGTTTAGAGGCCAGGGTTTTGCCTTTGCCTCCCCTCCTCCCACATTGCAGAGAGGAAGTTGAGTCATTAGGAAATGAATTTCCAATCGCCCTCATAACTAGAAAAAAAACATATAATTTGCCCAGGGAGCTTGAAAGGGATTCCACTGTTGCTGAAATACTGTTGCTGCAATACTGTTGCCACCAGGATCAGAGGTCTCCCTTGGACTGGTGGCCACCACTTGTAAAAATGGAGAGGAAAAAGGACACAATAAGAAATCAGCCAGAAGTAGGTGGTTATATGTGGGGCGACTTTGCCCTCAAGGTCCCCCCGTCCACCACAGATGAAAGTAAACACTACCAAGGCATGATCTGCTTGGGGAGGAGAGGTGGCCAGTTTCTCAGAGGAAAAAGGCCTTGAGTCCCTTCCTCCAAGGGCTTTTATTGGGTGTAATACACAGGAATACAGGGCAGCAAGGATCAAACAGTAGATAACATTTCAAAGAAATCTGAGGGCTTAGTCTGAGTCAGTGTCTGTCAGGAAAGGGGGTTTGCAGAAACTTTGGGAGACATACTCATTTCCTGCTTGGACCCTTAACATATGAATGAAAGCACCCTTAGCAAAACAGGTTTCACAGGACTTTTAGGAATTCTTTCTGATGCCAGATTTCCCTGGCTCCACTCTAGCAAGGCAAGGAGCTGCAGCCCTCCCCCCACTTAACCCTTTTCAGGCTTAAGTGGATTAGAGCCAGGAAGCACTTCTCCCAGAGGACATGGGGACTTGGGCTATGTCACATACCCAGGGGGCAAGGGTTCATTGTTCCCTCTTTGTTGCAGCCCCCTGGAGTCCTTCCATGATGACCTCCCAAGTGATGGAGTCTGGCTTAGGTCGCCCCCCCCCTTCCGCTGTGAGGAGTCTTACCTGTCATTGAATTACGACCAAGCTTTGGGGGCAGGGGGAGGAAACTGAGGCAGCATTTGCTACCAGAGACAAGCTTTGTCTCCTGTGTCTCGGCATTCCAGGGGTCGCTCATTCATCCTTAGCCACGGGAAGTAGTTACAATTCCTGAAACCAGGCAGAGCAGTCCCCAACAGTTACATGATTGGCAAAATCAGATTAGGTGAGGGTGAGAATCTAGTAAATCTAAGGAGAAATTATTTTAGCGGACTAAGTGATTGAGATAACTATCAAAGAATATGTCAAAAAAGCTCCAGAATTCATACAAAATTCCCATTTAAGTAGGTATCCACAAAAAAAAAAAATTGACAAGGAACCATTCATGGGGAAATTCGATCACATGACCTGAGAAAACTAATGTTTCTAGGCAGTATTTTTGTAAAGTCTCATCAAGAGCCATCCTATGATACATGGAAAAATGCACATGTTCAAGGCATCTTTGAGTCCTGAAATACAAACTATCTCTTCATAGCAAGAAATAGTATCCCTTGTGTTTTGTAATCAGAGTTTGGACATGTAATCAGAGTTTGGTTATCAAAAGATATCTGGGATGGGCTGTCTTTTGTGAAGTGGGTGAGAACTATTGCAATTTATAATAGCCATCAAGGAGTAGGGTGGCATGAAATGTGGCTGTCGTTACAGGCTGGAGGCAGGGCTTGCCCAACCCAGTGGGCCATGTTAAGATTTTTTATTTTACTGTACCTGTAGCAGAACCCATCTGAAAACTCATTTTTTTCGGTTGCCGTTTACATTCATTTCTCTTCTGTATTAGTTCCCAATGTACAGCATAGTGGTTAGACAATCATGCACTTTACAGCGTGGTTCTCCCAATATTTCAAGTACCCACCTGACCTGATACATAGTTATTAGGACATTGCTAACTATATTCCTTACACTGTAACTTACAGCTCTATGACTATTCTGTAACTACAAACTTATACTTCTTTGGGGACTGAGGGTAAAAAAAAATTATTGTAAAACAGTTACACATCTTGGAATGGATTTGAGGCAAACATAAGCTGATTTTCTTTCAGTGACTAAAAAATACTTAAAAATCAAGTAACAATAAAAGAAAATGTTTCTGGTATAGGACCAACAGTACAAAAAAATAGTGTATGAGTACCTGGAAAGTACACCCATTTTGCAATAATGCAAATTTTGAGTACTGTATTTTGCTGTGACAATGCACACTTTACCCAAATTTTTTAGGGAAAAATAAGGATGCGCATTATACTTTGGCACAATGATTACATACCATGGGTATAATAAGAATATGATAATCCTGTGTATCATGTGCACAAAACATGGGTATGCATTATACACAGCAAAATATGTTGTTGACTGTTTATAGGCCGCACAGAGTTCCGACTCCACACTTCAACAGCATGCTCCCAGTTCCTTAAAAAAACTACTTTAAAAAAGGCATAACCCAGATGTTCCCTCATTTGACCAACTCCATCTAAGTTTAGGTGTGCAGAAGGTCTTAGATATAGTCAGAGTAAGCCACATGCAACATGTTACATGTTACTCAGTTTTCTAAAATAAGGTTTCAGGAAAATGACAATAAGATAAGGAAAGAAAACATGCAGGAATGAAGTCCTAATTACTATACAAGCATATTTTTATCATTTGTTGTTGTTATTATATTTCAGTTGTCTCAATTTTTCCCCCTTTGCCCTCCTCTGCCCACCTCACCCCCCACTCCTGCAGTCAATTCCCACACTGTTGTCCATGTCCGTGGGTCATTCATACATGCTCTTTGACTGGTCCCTTCTTCCTCTTTCTACCATTAGCCTCTTCCCTCCTTCCCTATGGTCAACCGTCAGTTTGTTCCATGTTTCACTGCCTGTGATACTATTTTGTTCATTGGTTTATTTTGTTCATTAGATTCCTCTTATAGGTGAGATCATATGGTATTTGTCTTTCACTAACTGGCTCATTTCACTTAGCATAATAGTCTCCAGTTCTATCCATGCTGTCAAAAAAGGTAGGAGTTCCTTCTTTCTTTCTGCTGCATAGTATTTCATTGTGTAAATGTACCACAGTTTTTTTAAATGAACAAAATATCACTTTTATAGCTAAGAAATTGAATACCATCATGATAATATCTATTATCCAGTTTTATACAAATTTCTCCAGTTGTCCTACATGTGTTCTTTTTTCCCCCTTCCTAAGGCAATTTATTTTATTTTATTTAGTTATTTTTCAAGTACAGTTTTTTGTCTATTTCTCCTATCCCAGCCCCCCCTCCACCCCGTGCTCCCCACCTCCCTCCCATTTCCGCTTCCCTTAGTTCTTGTCCCTGTTCCTCCAAATCCCTTCCTTTTTTTCCCCTTAAATTCCCTTCCCTCTCCCCTCTGGTCACTCTCCCCTTGTTCTCTATTTCAGTGTCTTTGTTTTTATTTTGCTTGCTTGTTTGTTTTGTTGTTTAGCTTCCTGTTAAAGGTGAGATCATTAGGTATTTGTCTTTCAACACCTGGCCTATTTCACTCAGCATAATGCTTTCCAGTTCCATCCATGTTCTTGCAAAGGGTAGTAGCTCCTTCTTTCTCTCTGCTGCATAGAATTCCATTGTGTATATGTACCACAATATTTTGATTCATTCATTTACCGATGGGCACCTAGGTTGCTTCCAATTCTTGGCTATTGTAAATTGTGCTCCTATGAACATTGTGGTGCATAGGTTCTTTGAAATTGATGTTTTGGGGTTCTTAGAATATAATACTAGCAGTGGAATTGCTGGATCAAAAAGAAGGTCAATTTTTATTTTTCTGAGAAAATTCCATACTGTTTTCCATAATGGTTGTACCAGTCTGCAATCCCACCAACAGTGAACAAAGGTCCCCTTTTCCCCACAACCTCTCCAACATTTGTTGTTGGTTGCTTTGTTTATAATGACCATCCTGACAGGTGTAAAGTGGTATCTCATTGTGGTTTTAATTTGCATCTCTCTGATAGTTAACGATATTGAGCATCTCTTCATGTGTCTCTGGGTGTTCTGTATGTCCCCCTTGGAGAAGTCTCTGTTCAAGTCCTTTGCCCATTTTTTAATTGGGTTGGTTGTCTTCTTAGAGTGGAGTGGTGTAAGTTCTTTGTATATTTGGGAGATTAAACCTTTGTCTGAGGTATCATTGGCAAATATGTTTTCCCATACAGTTGGTTGTCTTTTTTATTTAATACTGTCTTCTTTAGCCATGCAGAAGCTTTTTATTTTGATGAGATCCCATTTGTTTATTCTTTCCTTTATATTCCTTGCTCTAGGGGACATATCAGTAAAGATGTTGCTGCGTGAAGTATCTGAGATTTTCTTGCCAATATTCTCCTCTAGGACTTTAATGGTGTCATGGCTTATATTTAAGTCTTTTATCCACCTTGAATTTATTCTGGTGTATGGTGTAAGTTGGCGCTCAAGTTTCATTTTTTTGCACGTGGCTGTCCAGTTCTCCCAACACCATTTGTTGAAGAGGCTATCTTTACTCCATTTTATGTTACTGCCCCCTTTGTCAAATAGTAATTGACTGTAGAGAGTTGGGTTGATTTCTGGGCTCTCTGTTCTGTTCCATTGGTCTATGTGCCTGTTTTTATGCCAGTACCAGGCTGTTTTGATTACAGTGCCCTTGTAATACAGTTTGATATCAGGTATTGTGGTCCCTCCTACTTTGTTCTTCTTTCTCAGAATAGCAGCTGCTATTCAGGGTTGTTTATGGTTCCATATAAATTTTTGAAGTGTTTATTCTAAGTCTGTGAAATATGCCATTGGTACTTTGATAGGTATTGCATTGAATGTGTATATTGCTTTGGGTAGTATGGACATTTTGATTATGTTAATTCTTCCAATCCATGAACAAGGTATATGTTTTCATTTTTTTGTGTCTTCCTTGATTTTTTTTCTTCAGGGCTGTGTAGTTTTCTGCATACAGATCTTTTACCTCCTTAGTTAGGTCTATTCCCAGATATTTCATTTTTGTTTTTGCTATATCGAATGGGATATTTTCCTTGATTTCTGCTTCTGCTGATTCATTGTTGGTATACAAAAAATGCCTTTGATTTCCGGATATTGACTTTGTAACCCGCTGTTTTGCCAAATTCATTAATTAGTTTGAGCAGTTTTTGGGGTAGAGTCTATAGGATTTTCCATGTACACTATCATGTCATCTGCAAACAGTGACAGTTTTGCTTCCTCCTTTCCTATTTGGATGCCTTTTATTTCTTTTTCTTGCCTGATCGCTGTGGCTAAAACTTCCAATACTACATTGAATAGAAGTGGTGAAAGTGGACATCCTTGTCTTGTTCCTGATCTTAGTGGAAAAGCTTTTAGTTTTTTTCCCATTGAGTATGATATTGGCTGTAGGTCTCTCATATATGGCCTTTATTATATTGAGGAATGCTCCCTCTATTCCCACTTTGCTGAGTGTTTTTATCATAAATGGGTGTTGTACCTTATCAAAAGCTTTTTCCGCGTCTATTGATATGATCATGTGATTTTTGTCTTTGCTTTTGTTTATGTGATGTATTACATTTACTGATTTGCGAATATTGAACCATCCTTGCATCCCTGGGATGAATCCCACTTGGTCTTGGTGTATGATCTTTTTGATATATTTTTGGATGCAATTTGCCAATATTTTGTTGAGGATTTTAGCATCTATGTTCATCAGCAATACTGGCCTGAAGTTTTCTTTCTTTGTTGTGTCTCTGTCTGGTTTTGGAATTAGGATGATGCTGGCTTCATAAAAAGAATTTGGGAGTTTTCCATCCTTCTGGATTTTTTGGAATAGTCTGTGGAGAATAGGGGTTAGCGCTTCCTTAAATGCTTTGTAGAATTCTCCTGTGAAACCATCTGGTCCAGGGCTTTTGTGTGATGGGAGTTTTTTTTATTACTGCTTCAATTTCTTTTGCTGTTATTGGTGTGTTTAGATTTTCTGCTTCTTTTTCACTGAGTTTTGGAAGATTGTATTTTTCTAGAAATATGTCCATTTCCCCTTGGTTTTCAAATTTCTTGGCATACAGTTCTTCATAGTAATTTCTTACAATCCCTTCTATTTCTGTGGTATCAGTTGTAATCTCTCCTCTTTCATTTCTAATTGTGTTTATTTGGGTCCTCTCTCTTCTTTTCTTGATGAGCCTACTTAAAGGCTTGTCAATTTTGTTTATCTTCTCAAAGAACCAACTTCTGGATTCATTGATCCTTAGAATTGTGCTTTTAGTTTCTATGTCATTTAATTCTGCTCTAATCTTGGTTATTTCCTTCCTTCTGCTTGCTCTGGGCTGTCTTTGTTGTTGTTCCTCGAGCTCTTGCAGGCGTAGGGTTAGGTTGTTTGTTTGAAATGTTTCTATCTTCTTTAGGTAGGCCTGTATTGCTATAAACTTGCCTCTCAGGACTGACTTCGCTGTGTCCCATAAGTTTTGGGTTGTTGTGAGATCATTTTCATTTGTTTCCAGAAACGTTTTGATTTCTTCCCTAATTTCATTCTTGACCCATTCGTTGTTTAATAGCATACCATTCAGTCTCCATGATTTTGGGTGCTTTGGGTTTTTTCCTTTGGGGTTGGTTTCCAATTTCAGTCCCTTGTGGTCAGAGAAGATGCTTGGTATGATTTCAATTTTCTTGAATTTTCTGAGGCTCGTTTTGTGTCCTATCATGTGGTCTATCTTTGAAAATGTTCCATGTGCATTTGAAAAGAATGTGTATTTAGCTTCTTTGGGATGAGGGGCTCTATATATATCAGTTAAGTCCATTTCCTCTAGGGTGTTGTTTAATGCTGCAATGTCTTTGTTGATATTTTGTTTGGAAGATCTGTCCATTTTTGACAGTGGGGTGTTAAAATCCCCTACTATAATTGTGTTGCTGTCAATATCTTTCTTGAAGTCCTCTAAGATTTTCTTGATATATTTGGGTGTTCCTATGTTTAAATGTGCCATAGTTTTTTGATCCACTCATTTACTGAGTACTTACAGTGTTTCCAGCACTTGACTATTGTATATTGTGCTGCTATGAACATAAGGGTGCATAAGTTCTTTTGGCGATCCAGGAATCTTAGGGTATATTTCCAACTGTGGAATTGCTGGGTCAAAAGGCAGTTCTATTTTTAGTTTTTTAAGGAAATTTCATACTGTTTTCCACAGTGACTGCACCAATCTGCATTCCCACCAACTGTGCACTAGGGTTCTCTTTTCTCTGCATCCTCACCAGCACTTGTTGTTTATTCGTTTATTATGATGGCCATTATGACAGGTGTGAGGTGATATCTTATTGTGGTTTTAATTTGCATCTCTCTGATGGCTAGTTGAGAATCTTTTCATATGCCTATGGGCCATCTCAATGTCCTCCTTGGAGACATATCTATTCAGGTCCTTTGCCCATTTTTTTAAAAGACCATCAGTGTGTAGTTGCTTCTCACATGCCCCCTACTGGAGACCTGCCCCACAACTCAGGCATGTGCCCTGACTGGGAAATGAACTCGTGACCATTTGGTTTACAGGCTGGCACTCAGTCCACCAAGCCACACCAGCCAGGGCCTTTGCCTAATTTTTACTTGGATGATTTGTATTCCCGGTGTTGAGTCGTATGAGTTTTTTATATATTTTGGAGATCAAACCTTTGCCCAATGTGTCATTGGCAAATATGTTCTCCCATATAGTCAGTTTCCTTTTTATTTGATGATGGTCTCTTTAGCCATGCGGAAACTTCTAAGTTTATATAGTCCAATTTGTTTATATTTGCCTTTATTTCCTTTGCCCTAGAACAAATATATTGCTACATGGGATATCTGAAATTTTCCTGCCTATATTTTCCTCTAGGACTTGTATGGTGTCACAGCTTCTATTTAAGTCTTTTATCCACTTTGAGTTTATTCTGGTGTATAGTGTAAGTTGGTGGTCTAGTTTCATTTTTTTCATCTCCCAGTCCAGTCCTCTCAACACCTCTTATTAAAGGTGGCTATTTTTGCTCCATTTTATGTTTCTGCCCCCTTTGTCCAATATTAACTGAGTGTATTGATATGGGTTTTTTCTTGATCGTCTATTCTGCTCCATTTATCTATGTGTCTGTTCTTTTACCAGTACCAGACTGTTTTGATTACAGTGGCCTTGTAGTATAGTTTGACATCAGGTATTATGATCCCTTCAACTTTGTTCTTCCTTCTTAAGATTGCTGAGGCTATTTGGGGTCTTTTTTGGTTCCATATAAATTCTTGAAACATTTGTTCTAGATTGTGAAATATGCCATTGGTATTTTCATTGGAAATGCATTGAATCTATAGAGGCTTTGAGTATTATGAACATTTTAATAATATTAAATATTCCAATTTGTGAACACAGTATACGCTTCCATTTATTTGTATCTTTTTAAAAATATTTTACTTATTTATTATTTATTTTTAGACAGAGGGGAAGGGAAGGAGAAAGAGAGAGAGAGAGAAACATCAATGTATGGTTGCCTCTCACATGGCCCCCACTGGGGACCTGGCCCACAACCCAGGCATGTGCCCTGACTGGGAATCAAACTGGTGACCCTTTGGTTAACAACCTGTGCTCAGTCCACTGAGATACACCAGCCAGGGCCCATTTATTTGTATCTTTATCAATTTCTTTCTTCAGTGTTCTATGTTTTCCGAGTACAGGTTTTTACCTCCTTGGTTAAATTTACTCCTGGATACTTTATTTTTCTTGTTGCTATAGTAAATGGGATTTTTTTTCCTGATTTCTGTTTCTGATATTCCATTGGTGGTATACAAAAATGCCATCAATTTCTGAATATTGACTTTGTATCCTACTGTTTTGCCAAATTCACTTATTAGGTTGAGTAGTTTTTTGGTGGAGATTATAGGGTTTTCTATGTATATATCATGTCATCTGCTAACAATGACATCTTTACTTTCTTCCTTCCAATCTGTATGTTTTTTTTCTTATCTGATCATTGTAGCTAGAACTTTCAATTCTATGTTGAATAAGAGTGGTGAAAGCAGACATCCCTGTCTTGTTCCTGAATTTAAGGGGAAAGTTTTAGTTTTTATTCATTGAGTATAATATTGGCTGTAGGTGTCTTGTATATGGCTTTTATTATGTTGAGGTATGCTCCTTCTATTCCCCCTTTGCTGAATTACACATGCATATTTTTTGACAGTAGGAGAAACCTTTTACAAATAAGTTACAAAGAAAAGCAAATAAACATTTTTGTACAAGAAATTTAACATTCTGTACAAGGTTTTCACTTTGCTATCATCATTTGTACAAACTCTTCATAGTTTACTTGACCACCACCATCAATATCTGCTTGCCTAATCATTTTATCAACCTCTTCATCTGTTAACTTCTCTCCAAGGTTTTTCATCACATGACAAAGCTCTGTGGCACTAATATAGCCAATGCTGTCCTTATCAAACACGTGGAATACTACTTTAATTGCTTCTTCACTGTCTGTGTCTTTCATAGTTCTTACCATGATTGTCAGGAATTCCAGGAATCAAGTCTGCCATTACCATCAACATCCACTTTCTTAGTCATGTACATTAACTCTGCTTCTGTGGGGTTCTGCCAAAGACCCTCATTAAAGTTCCCAATTCCTTTGTTGTTATATTTCCATCCCTATCATTGTCAAATAGTGAAAAAGATTCTTCTCATTGTACAATCTACTCACCAGTCCATTGGTCAGCCATGCTGCAAGCGCACTGGACACACCTCAGCTCACTCCCACACTGGAAATCTAATTTGTACTTCTTTTTTTTTTTTAAGATTTTATTCATTTATTTTTAGAGGGAGAGGGAAGGAGAGAGGGAGAGAAATCTCAATGTATGGTTGCCTCTTGTGTGTCCCCCACTGGGAACTGGCCTGCAACCCAGGCATGTGCCCTGACTGGGAATCAAACTGCAATCGTGTGGTTCGCAGGCTCGTGCTCAATCCACTGAGCTACACCAGCCAGGGTTAATTTGTACTTCTTAATCCTTTCACCTTTTTCACTCAGCCCTAAACCCCCTCCCTTCCATCAATTGTCAGTCCACTCTTTGTATTTATGAGTCTATTTCTATTCTATTTGTTTGTTTTTTAGATTCCACATATAAATAAAACCATATGGCTTTTGCCATTCTCTGATTTATTTCACTTAGTGTAATACATCCTAGGTCCACCATGCTGTTACAAAGGTAAGATTTCATTCATTTTTATTGCCCAGTAGTATTCTGTTGTGTATATGTATCACAATGTTTTTATGGGCACTTGGGTTGCTCCCATATCTTGGTTACTATAAATAATGCTACAGTGAACACAGGGGTGCATATATTCTTTCAAGTTAGTGTCTCAGGATTTTTTAGGATATAGTCTGAGATGTGAAATCACTGGGTCATTGGTTTTTTATTTTTTAAGGAGTGCAGAAGACTTTTCAATGTTAAGGACTCATTTGGTTATCTTCTAATATGGGGGAAACCAAAAAACTTGGAATTTATTTATAAAAAACTGTGTAGAAAGAATATTTATTCTTCATGATTAAACTTTAGTCACCTTCAAAGTACTCTCCATTTGATGCAATACGCCTATCGAGACGCTTTTTTCCACTGCTCAAAACATTTTTGAACTCATCAATTTTGAGGCCTTTTAGTGCTCCTGCTGTTTTTGTTCCACCTCTTCCACATCAGCAAAATGTTTCACTTTCAGAACTTTATTTCATCTGGGGAAACAAAAAACAGTCACTTGGGGTGAGACTAGGTGAATAGGGAGGGTGGGGCACAGGGGTCATGCCATTCTGGGGAAAAAACTGCTGAACACTCAACACAGTGTGGGCAAGTGTACACGTAAATCACACATTGTGAAATAGGCAAACATGCTAAAAGAGTCTTCAAAAAATTCACTGAAGCTGAATGCAGCCTCTCACAATAACACCAGCTGGTACACTGATACAGATGAGTTCCTAGAACACTCATCTAGTGAGGGAAGTCTGTACTACAGGGGGCCATCCTCCAGAAGATAGTTCTGGGTTTTGGGGAGCCCCTCTCATATAAGCTTGTACTGTAGTGACATAACTCCCTTTCATCTATTCAATAAATATTTTGTGAAAGTCCAATAAGTATCATTCATCGTTCTAGACTCTGGAAATGAACTATTGAACAAGTGAGAAAAAAACCATGTCTATTTCCAGCCTGGATGATATCTTGGGACAATTGTTTTTAAAGACAGTGCTTCTGGTGAGTAAATAAAGGTAGACCGACTTCAGGGAATTCACCCACCTCAGCTAGGCACCTATGTATTGATATGGTGGCCCCAGGCAAGTGAATTGACTTCAAGGGGCTTATGTTTTAGTGGGAGCATACAGACAGTAACCAAGCAAACACAAAATAATTATAAAGGATGATGCGATATAAAAAAATCTGAATCAAGAAAGACTTCTACAGATAGGACGGTCAGGAAAGCTTCTCTGAAGAGGTGGCAATTAAGCTGAGACATGAAGTAGGAAGGAGCCAGCTGTGAAATAAGCTGTGATGAGAGCATTGCAGTACAAGAGAACAGCATATGCAATGGCCTTGAAGAAGAAATACAGTTGGCATTATTGAAGAACAGAAAGTAGGCTGAGGTGGCTGGACTGCTGTGAGTGAGTGGAAGAGCAGGATGCAGCGAGGTTGGGGGTGGTAATGTCTCTACCAATAGGATTCTGTGGACTTTGATAAGACGTTGATTATAGTCAACATAAGTATATGCTTAAATTGTTTTTTACTCATTTATTCATTTATTCAGTAAATATTTATTGAGCATCTACTGACGTGTGCACTGGCCTGCAGTGCCCACGGCATTATGGATGGAAAATCAAGGCAAATTCACACGGACTGCCAGGTCCTGTGGAGGAAAAGGGATGGCACGGCAACTCCCTCAATGGGGGAGCGCCTCGGAATGGCCTGGCTACCCTCTCAAGGGAAGAGCGCCCCGACCCTTGCCTAGACAGGCTTTTATTGTTTTGTGTTTTTTTTTTGCACAGGAGTTCAGATACAACTTATTAGTCATTGTCAGGCAGCAAACAGTAGATAGCATACAAAGAACCATTAGGGCTTCTTCTGAGTCAGGGTCTGTTAGCTAACGGGCTACAGAACTTTGGGAAAACAAACTCATTTCCTGCCTGGGCCTTTATCATTTAACTGAGAGCATTCTTAGCAAAGCAGGTTTCACAGGATTTCACATATCCTTTCTCAGGCCTGATCATCCAGGGAGCCTGCCATTCCCAGCACAGAGCTGCACCACCCTCAGTCATTGTTCTCAGGCTTAAGACAGGCAGAGGAAGCAGATAGCCAAGGAATTCTCAGAGGCTTCTTGAAGACAGACTAAGGACTCAGGCTTCGTCAAAGCCAGGGGGTGAGGGCCCCCTTTCTACTGCAGCCCCCCAAGTCCTTCCTTGAGGGCCTCCCAAGAGATTGTGTCTGGCTTAGGTTGCCCCCCCTCTGAAGGGTCGTACCCATCATTGACTAACCTACCAAGCACTGGGGGCCAGAGATGGATGAAGCAGAAGCAGCGCTCCTGCCAGGGAGATAAGCTTTGTCTCCTCAGTGGCTTACAGTGCAAAGGTTGCTCCCTCAGCCTTATCCATGGGGGGCAGTTCCCAACAATCTACTATGGGCCAGGCACTGCAGTAGGTACCAGAAATACATATTTATATATTATATATTATAAACTATATTATATATAATATGTTATATATATTATATATTTTATATATATAATATTGTATTGGCCAAAACAACTGTATGGTTTTTTTCATAAAATAAAAAACAGATTTTTTCCATTTTCACCAATAACTTAACTGATTTGGATATTTTGAGTATGTCAGCTATCTTCCATGTGGTACAGTGTTGACTGTTCTCAATTAATGTCTCAATTTGATCGCTATCAACTTTAACTATGGAGCATTGTCCAGAGAGAAATACTCAGCATGAAACTTCACAAACCATTTTTGACATATTCTATCAGTCACAGCACTTTTTCCGTACACTGCACAAATCTTTTGCGTTTCAGTTGTGCTTTCTTTTCTTGGTTGTAGATCTTTGGTTTTCATGACTTGGAATACCTCTTTCCAGCCCCTTCTTGCCTGTAAGGTCTCTTTTGAGAAATCAGCTGACAGTCTGATAGGAACTCCTTTGTAGGTGACTGTCCCCTTAGCTCTTGCTGCCTCTAGGATTCTCTCCTTCATTTTAACTTTGGCTAATGTAATTATGATGTGCCTTGGTGTGTTCCTTCTTGGGTCCAACTTCTTTGGGACTCTCTGAGCTTCCTGGATTTCTTGGAAGTCTATTTCCTTTGCCATCTTGGGGAAATTCTCCTTTATTATTTGTTCAAATAAGTTTTCCACTGGTGGCTGTTCCTTTCCCCCTTCTGGTACCCCTATAATTCGAATGTTGGAACGTTTAAAGATGTCCTGGAGGTTCCTAAGCTTCTCCTCATTTTTCTGAATTCTTATTTCTTCATTCCTTTCTGTTTGATCATTTTTTCTTCCTTCTGGTCCACTCCCTTGATTTGAGTCCCAATTTTCTTTCCATTACTATTGGTATTCTTTGTATCACCATTCATTTCAATTAGTTTAGCTTCCATATGTTTCTCTAATTTGTGACTAAAGTCCACCAGTTCTGTAAGGATCCTGATAACCAGTGTTTTGAACTGTGCATCTGAAAGACTGGCTATTTCTTCATCACTTAGGTCTATCGGTTCTGGGGCTCTGAGTTGTCCTAGAGCCATTTTTGGTCTATTCGTGCTGTTAAGTGAGCGGAGCGAAGCCTTAGTTGTTTACCAGGACGGGGAGACCCAGGTCGCTGGTTTGTGACGCTGTGTGTGGGGGCATGGTCAGAGAGGGAGCAATGGCGGTCCCCTCCGCTAGCCCAGCGCATCCAGTCACTCCGCACGCCTGGGGTTTATCCGAACGGAATTGTGCGAGCCTGCTGCCCCCGCCGGCTTCCCTTCTCACTGGCTTCTCTGCACGTAAATGCGCGCGACCGACTGACCGACCCACCACGCCTCTTCCCTGCGCGCTCCGGCAGCCAGCTCGCTCGCAATCAGCGCCCTCGGTTGCCGCCTGCGCGCACAGCGCACCGCCCCAGGAATTTTTTCTTGCTAACCTGCTCCGCTGCTGGCCTCGCTCCTCGTACAGATCCGGTGTGTATCTCCTTGTCGCTCTGGGGTTTTCGCAAAAGGTAGTATCTTTCTTGAAATAATAAAGCATAATACTCTGGAAGTGTTTGCATATTTTCTTCCATCTTCTATATTAAAATGGCTACAAAAAATTTAATAATTTTGATAAATCTTCTTAAGTACACACCGATGTGACAGCTGTCACTACACAATCTAACAAAATTGTTTCAAATGAAGTTAAAGATAATTAAGCAGTACGTTAGTCATCTTACAGGAAAAAAAAAAAAAAGATCTTTTTGGCCAACCCAATATATATGCTGACATTTCTCTTTTTCCACCAGTTTTACTGAGATATAATTGACATGTGAAATTAAAATTTTGACGAGGGTAAGGCTCATGTTAGATTTTCTTTCCACGATTAAGAAAAAAAAGACTTTGAGCACGTCGAGATTGAGAGGCCTGTGGGAAATGGATTGAGATGTGCCCAGGGGACAGTGATTTATGTGGAGTGACAGTGCACAAAGTGACTTCACATGTGTGAGCATAAAAATAGTCCCTGAATCCCAGCTGGGAATGATACTCCCTGGGAAAAGTAAGAGAACTGTGGACAGCGCCTCTGGGCACGTTGAACTCCAAGAAGCATGATTAAAAAGAGCACTGCAACAGCAGGAGAGCTTGACCTCCGAAGACAGATGACCCCGGGTGTGAATCTGTTACTCAGAGAGTTATTAACCTCTATGAGTTTTAAGTTCATGGTATAAAATGAGGATTAAAAACACCTACCTTATAAACTTGTTCTAAAGATTATATGAGATAACATGTGCAAACTATTACTGTGTCTGGCACTTTGAAGGTACTCAATAAATTTCAAACATACACATACACACATCCCTAAAAAGGAACTGGAAAGGAATTTCTAAAGCAGACAGAGAAAAGTCTGTGTCAGTGAAGCCAATTGAGGAAACAGTTAAAAGATGAAAGTAACCCTGACAGGTGCAGCTCAGCTAACTGAGCATCACCCACACAGCTGAAGGTCACCAGTCTGATTCCCAGTCAGGGCACATGCCTGTGTTGCAGGTTCAGTTCCAGGTCAGAGCACATTTGAGAGGCAACCAATCAACATTTCTCTCTCACATCGATGTTTCTGTCCCTCCCTTCCTCCCTCACTTCCCCTCTCTCTAAAAATAAATAAATAAAATCTTAAAAAAAAAAAAGATGAAGGTATCCCTGACTAGTGTGGCTTAATTGGTTGGGCATTGTCCTGCCTAGTCAGGGCACATGCCTAGGTTGCGAGTTCAGCTACTGGTCTGGGCACATTTGAAAGGCAACCAATCTATGTTTCTCTCTCACATCAATGTTTCTCTCCTCTTTCTTGCTCCCTTCCCCCTCTCTAACATCAACAAGCATGTCCTTGGGTGAGGATAAAAATAAATAAACAAACAAATAAAAGATGAGCATAGTCTGTGATGTTAAATGCCGCAAAAAGGTTTTTGTGGAGTTGTGCTTTTTTAAGCTAAATTTTACATTTTGACATCTAGCGCAGTAATTAAGATTTGACTTTCTGATCTTCATTAATGTGATGTCACTAGAGATATCAGATTAGCCCTCTGAGACATGTAATTATAAGAGTCTGAGCTCAGTGTTCTTCAGGAAAGGAAATCACAACATGAGGGTCTGGTAGTTCCGGCATCATTACACTGAGTAAGTAAGAGGGGCCTGAGAAGTGTCCATTGAATCTGGCAGCGGTAACTTTGGAGGAATACTTACAGTGGCATGGTTGATGTGGAAAGCTTTAGTACTATCATTTGAGAAATGATAAGATTTGAGAGTAGAGATACGGAACATACCTCCTCTGTTAGAGGGTTGGCTCGGACCAAAAGAGGACACACAAAACAGTAACTAAAGTGGAGCATGGGATCAAGTTTGCTTCTTTGTTTAAAGATGCAAAACACACATGACTGCATGCTTAGGAGGAAAAGTTGAAAATACAGAAGAGAATGATAGTTGGTATGTAAGGCAAGAGGTTGTAGGACCCAGAACACAAGTGGAGGATGCACCCCTCTTGCTGTGAAATGAGAAGGAAATAAGAATGAGTATAAATGTCATAAACTTTTAAGAATGGGGGTGGAGAGTTTAAATTTCTCATGATGTACTGTACTATATTTGCTCTGAACAGTTACAGCTGAGATTGAGGGGCGAGACGTTCAAGGAAAGGAATATAAGATTGACCTATAAAATTGACCTAGAAAAGTGGTTGATTGGTTTGATATTGGCCAAAATAAATTTTGGATGCTATAGCTTTAAATCCACAAATCTTGTCATAGAGTAAATAAAATTACTAAGTAAAAAAGAGGAGTTCTTCTGAGCAATTTTTGAAACTAGCTCTTTGGAGGGTAAAATTTCAGTCTGAAGCTTTGCTGGGGGGAAAAAAAGACAAGCAGGGTTTAAATTACAGGGTGGGTATGTAAGAGGGGAGGCAAAATAAATGGAATTATCTTCTGGAGGGCAGGACTCTTGTAATACAGGCTTCCCCTACTGGGTGAGTGTTCTAGGAACCCCTCTGTATTAGTGTTCCAGCTGGCATTGTTTTGAAAGGCTGTGTTTGGCCTCAGTGAATTTTTCTTAAGACTTTCAGAGCTTTTGCCCATTTCATGATGGGTAATTTACAAGTGCACCTACCCACACCACACTGAGTGTTCAGCAGTTTTTGACCCAAAACAGCATGACCCATGTACCCCAACCTCCCTATTCACCCAATCACACCCCTAGCAACTTGTTTTATTTCCCCAGATGAAAAAAGTCCTCAAAGGGAAGCATTTTTCCAGCATGGAAGAGGTGAAACAAAAAACAGCAAAGGTCTAAGTCATCAAAATCGATGAGTTCAAAAACTGTTTTGAGCAGTGGAAAAAATGTCTCGATGGGTGTATTGCATCAAATGGAGAGTTTTGTACTTTGAAGATGACTGAAGTTTAAACATGTAAGAGTAAATACACTATTATTATGTTTAAATAAATTCCATTTTGGGGGCGGGTCCCCTTTGTATAGTCCACAACTAAAGTCACGGGTCTCATTTCTCAAGGGTTGGGAGATTAGCACGACAGAAAAACTCCCTCTGACTGCTGCTGTATTACCATTTCACCGTATTTGTTTCCCAACAGCTTCGTTGCAGACACCCTCTCCACTCATGGGCAGGAACTTCCTCGTCCAAGGCCACCCCCAGAAGCTTTTGTTCCAATAACCTTCTAAATTGTACCTGGATCTCCAGTATTACTAATCAGTCATTTAAAAAAATACTTTAGGGACAAAGAAGCTGTTGTGCCTCATTATGAAGTGACCCTGAGTTTATTTTAGCTCAAAAGTGCAGTGACATAAACAGCACACACAGAGAGCAGTTTTACCACTACACTGGGAAACTCGTGAGATGGGCCTCAATACGAGGATGGAGTCGTTTTCAAGGTCACTGTTTCAATAACGAAAAATTGAGCTGAAGTAAGCAGATGGTAATGGTATCAGCCTTTTGCTAATGGTATCAGCCTTCTCTCTGCAACAGGCCGAGCATATCATAAATTATTCACGTGTTGATGAGTTATTCTGGTTGCCATAATGAGATGCTGGTTACTGCTCCATGTCTAGCTCACCCTCAACTTATTTTAACAAAAGAGCACTCTTACCGTGAATAGGGCTGCCTGTCCCTGGAGAGAGATTTTTCTGTACATAAATTAAAGCCGCCTAGAAAGCTGCCTCGACTCCTTGGCTTTTTCAGTTTCCTCCAGCCTGTTGACAGCATTATCCGTTTTACCACAGGGTGGCGCACACAAACCTCCAGAAATGCCTCCCGGCTGAGTGAGTCCCAGAGCTCGGCACCCAGAAAGAGAGGGTGTTAGAGGAGAAATCATCATCTAGTGCAACTCACTCCTTTCACAAATGAGAAAGCTGAGACTGAAAGAAAGTGAGCAAACCACAGGGCTGCTTTGGCTAGCACAAGATCAAAGTCCGTATCTCCACCTTGTCAATCCCAGATTCATTCCACCAAAAGGCACAAACCGAAACAAACAAGTAGGCAAACAACAGAAACGCCCTTCTTTTCCAATGAAAATTTACAAAGAAACACAGACTTCTTCCACCCCTCCACACCCTTTTCCCCCAACCCTTCCAACACGATAATGGAGTCTCTCTGGTGGAAAGAATTTTCCCTGAGGCGTCTTTGAGGAATCACCGGGCTCCTCAGAGTTTGAAACCTATCCATGAGGTGGAATCAACTTTGAAGCAGGAGGCATAAAAAGCGATTGCCCTACTGAATTTCTCCCTCAACCCGTAACTTTCTCTCCACTGCATTTACACTTCTTTCACAGCCACTAAACCTCTCGGACCTTCACCTTGCTGATTCCCTTCCTTTGCCTCTTGCTGCTGCTGGTGAATTGTGCCAAGGAACTCAGTGACTGATTCGAAACCCCTTTTCAGCTCCAGCTGGCATCTTTTTCCATTCCCCTCAGAGGTGCCTGGGGATCAAGCCCCATCTTCACCTCTGTGGCTGTCAACAAACCTGAATCCCTACTGTGTGCCAGGTGCTGGCTGAAGAACATTACTGTATTCTCATTTTAACTATCACAACAGCCATACAGAACAGAAAATAGTATTTAAAGATCCCCATTGACTGATGAAAAACTGAAGCATAAAGATCGCAGAGCCAGAATCTGAGCCTCGTGATCTGGCCCCAGACCTTGTGTTCTTAATTCCTGAAGCTGTGGCCTCCCATGAGTGTGCCTGCAAATTTGCTTGGAAAATTGCAACTAGCAGGCATCCAGTCTCTCCACTGCATTCCTTCTGTTTAATAATGTATCTGTATCTCCACTCATCCTTGCATCCTTCCCCTTTCTATCCATAATTTTGACCCTGATTTCTGTAGTGTCCCAGAGGATTGCTCCACCAATTGTTCTTCCTTATCCCTCTACCGAAGCTGCTCCACTGAAGCTTCTGATAAAATCTTGTTTGTCAAACCTAGTGGCTGCTCTTCCTCCTAACCCTCTCCTGGGGCACCTTTTCCCAAATGGCCATTCCCCTGACCCTCAGCCTCACCTCCATTTCCTTGGGACATGATTCTCCTCTGGTCTTCTCCTTCCCCAGCAAGTGTTCGCTCTTGGTTTTTTCAATGCAGAAGTTTGACCCCTACCTACCTCAGACCACATGACTCATTCTGGGCTCAGACATTTGTACTTTTTCAAAGCTCCTCCAGCGATTTGGCTGCACAGCTTGGGAAAGAACCACTGCTCTTAATAAGCCAGACATGGCAGGGAAATATGCACAATCCACTCACGCGAGGTACCCAGTCAAATTCAGGGAGACAAAAGTACCACAGAGGTTACCAGGGACCATGCAGGCTCCATGCCATCACTATCTCCTTCATCAGAAATGTCTTTTCCTGCCTTCCTGCCTGATGAATCCCTACTCCTACCTCGAGCTCAGCTCGGGGCTGGTGCTGAGCTAAGTGGGCATTGCATTCTCTCTCTCTCTCCCTTGGCAATCTCATTTGTTCCACAACTGCAGCTCTTCCACACATATTATTCATTCCCAACCCACCTCCAGCCCTAGCAGTGCTCCTGACTTCTGACTCAAGTTCGCATTTCCCACCACTGTCTCCCATGAGACATCCTCTTTCCTCTGGCACCTCAAAGCCAACATGTCCAAAACCTGAGTTACCATTTTCCTTCTTTCTACCCTTCTTTTTTCTCCTGTGTTTTCTGTTTCAAAAACTAGCCTCATCATGTATTATGTGTATCAAATACTTAGAATGGTTCTTAGTATCTCCCGTTATTATGTGAAGGCTAATAACATTATTAGTGATAAAATTATAATAGGAATAGGAAAAAACTTTTAGAAACATGGTAAAACTGCTGGTGAAGTGCCTACCACTCCACAGCATCTCCATATTTGAAGTAACTTATTTAAAAAGTCAGTCTTTGAGGACTTCCACCAAGATGGAGGCATAGTTGGAAGCACTGCACCTTCTCGCACGACTAAGTTTAAAAACAACAAAGTTTTAGCAACAAAAACGCAGCCAAACAACAAAAAATTGAACTATATGGAAGTCTGACAACAATGAACCCTTCAGCCAATCTTGTAAGAGGGGCAGAGCCAGCAGCAGAGCAGGGTCGGGCAGGAAAGATCCACTGGACTGACCCGGGCGCACAACCCAGGTGCTCCAGCAGCTGTGGGAGGATCCCAAGTGTGGAGAAGCAGGTGGACCCACTGAGGGCTGTTTGCCATCACACATTCGCGCACAGATAAACCAGTGAAGGAGCCAGCACTGAGACGGCCCATGCAGGCCCCAGTGGCAGGAAACGGCAGAGGGAACCGCCATCGTCCCTCTCTGACTGCCCCCACATACAGAGTCACAAACCAGAGACCTGGGTAGCCCCACCCTGGTGAACAACTAAGGCACCTCTCCTCATACGTAACAGGCACAAACAGATAAAAACATGGCTCAAGAACAACTCAGAGCCCCAGAGCCAATAAATCTAAGTGACAAAGAAATAGCCAAACTTTCAGATGCACAGTTCAAAACACTGGTGATCAGGATGCTCACAGAACTGGTTGATTTTAGTCACAAATTAGAGGCACATATGAAGGCTAAACTAATTGAAATAAATGGAAATACACAGGAAACCAATAGTAATAGACAGGAACTGGGACTCAAATCAAAGGAGTGGACCAGAAAGAGGAAAAAAATGACCAAACAGAAAAGAATGAAGAAACAAGAATTTAAAAAAAAGGAAGAGAGGCTTAGGAATTTCCAGGACATCTTTAAATGCTCTAACATCCGAATTATAGGGGTACCAGAAGGGGAAGAGGAACAGCCACCAGTGGAAAACTTCTTTGAACAAATAATACAAGAGAACTTCCCCATTCTGGCAAAGGAAATAGACTTCCAGAAAATCCAGGAAGCTCAGAGAGTCCCAAAGAAGTTGGACCCAGGAAGGAACACACCAAGGCACATCATAATTATATTAGCCAAGATTGAAATGAAAAAGAGAATCCTAGAAGCAGCAAGAGATAAGGGGACAGTCACCTACAAAGGAGTTCCCATCAGACTGTCAGCTGACTTCTCAAGAGAGACCTTACAGGCAAGAAGGGGCTGGAAAGAAGTATTCCAAGTCATGAAATCCAAAGACCTATATTCCAGACTGCTCTATCCAGCAAAGCTTTCATTTAGAATGGAAGGGCAGATAAAGTGCTTCTCAGATAAGATCAAATTCAAGGAGTTCATCATCACCAAGCCCTTATTATATGAAATGTTAAAGGGACTTACCTAAGAAAGGACAGCAAGCTCACAGTTATTAAGAATCACGCCTAAAACAAAAGCAAACTAAGAAGACAGCTAGATCAGGAGCAGAACCATAGAAATGAAGATCACATGGAGGGTTAGCAACAGGGGAGTGGGAGAAGGAGAAAGGGGGAGAAGGTACAGAAAATAAGTAGCGCCCTAGCTGGTATAGCTCAGTGGATTGAGTGCGGGCCTGCAAACCAAACAACTGCAGTTCGATTCCCAGTCAGGGCACATGCCTGGGTTGCAGGCTAGTTCTCAGCAGGGGATGCACAAGAGGCAACCATACATTGATATTTCCCTCTCTCTCTGCTTCCCTTCCCCTTATCTAAAGATAAATAAATAAAAATTTTTTTAAATGGTTAAGGTGAGCTGGAACACCCCATATACCAAAAGGTTGCAGGTTTAACCCCCTGTCAGAGCACATACCTAGGTTACGGATTTGGTCCCCAGTCAGGGCATACACAGGAGGCAACCAATTGATGTTTCTCTATTACATAATGTTTGTCTCTCTCCCTTCCTCTGTCTAAAACAAACATATACTCAGGTGAAGATTTTAAGAAATGGTTACAGTGGTAAATTTTATGTTATGTATATTTTACCATAATGAAAAAAATCAAAATAAGATCCACTAAGCTCAATAATTAAAAACCACTGTAGTTTCCTTAAGTATATATAGGGTGAGGCAGAGATAGGTTTACAGTTGTAAAACACAGAGTCTAGTCTTATATTATTTATTTTTTTAATTTATCTACTTTAATTGTTGTTCAAGTACAGTTTTCTGCCTTTTACTCCCATCCCAGCTTACCACCCCCCAGTGCTCCCCACCTCCCTCCCATTTCCACCCCCCTTACTTTTTGTCCATGTGTCCTTTATACTTGTTCCTGTAAACCCTTCTTCCCCTTTTCCCCTGAAATTCCCTCCCCTCTCCCCTCTGGTCCCAGTCAGCCTGTTCTTTATTTCAGTGTCTTTGGTTATATTTTTAATATATTTTTTTATTTTATTAATTATGCCATTACATTTGTTCTATTCCCCCCTTCTGTTCCCCTCTACCCTGCACACCCCTCCACCACCATTCCCCCCCTTTAGATCATGAACGCGTGTCTCAAGTTCTTTAGATTCTATATTTCCCATACTATTCTTGCCCTCCACCCTATCTATTTTCTATCTACTGTCTATGCTACTTATTTTTGTACCTTCTCCCCCTTTCTCCTTCTCCCACTCCCCTGTTGCTAACCCTCCACGTGATCCTCATTTCTATGGTTCACTCCTGATCTAGCTGTCCTCTTAATTTGCTTTTGTTTTAGGTGTGGTTGTTAATAACTGTGAGTTTTCTGTCCTTTCACTGTTCATCTTTTTTATCTTCTTTTTCTTAGGTAAGTCCCATTAACATTTCATAAAATAAGGGCTTGGTGATGATGAACGCCTTGAATTTGATCTTATCTGAGAAGCACTTTATCTGCCCTTCCATTCTAAATGAAAGCTTTGCTGGATAGAGCAGTCTGGAATATAGGTCTTTAGATTTCATGACTTGGAATACTTCTTTCCAGCCCCTTCTTGCCTGTAAGGTCTCTCTTGAGAAGTCAGCTGACAGTCTGATGGGAATTCCTTTGTAGGTGACTGTCCCCTTATCTCTTGCTGCTTCTAGGATTCTCTTTTTCATTTCAATCTTGGCTAATATAATTGTGATGTGCCTTGGTGTGTTTCTTCCTGGGTCCAACTTCTTTGGGACTCTCTGAGCTTCCTGGATTTTCTGGAAGTCTATTTCCTTTGCCAGAATGGGGAAGTTCTCTTGTATTATTTGTTCGGATAAGTTTTCCACTGGTGGCTGTTCCTCTTCCCCTTCTGGTACCCCTATAATTCAGATGTTGGAAAGTTTAAAGATGTCCTGGAAATTCCTAAGCCTCTCCTCCTTTTTTTTAAATTCTTGTTTCTTCATTCTTTTCTGTTTGGTCATTTTTTTCCTCTTTCTGGTCCACTCCTTTGATTTGAGTCCCAGTTTCCTGTCCATTACTATTGGTTTCCTGTGTATTTCCATTTATTTCAATTAGTTTAGCCTTCATATGTTCCTCTAATTTGTGACTAAAATCAACCAGTTCTGTGAGCACCCTGATCACCAGTGTTTTGAACTGTGCATCTGAAAGTTTGGCTATTTCTTTGTCACTTAGATTTATTGGCTCTGGGGCTCTGAGTTGTTCTTGAGCCATGTTTTTATCTGTTTGTGCCTGTTACGTATGAGGAGAGGTGCCTTAGTTGTTCACCAGGGTGAGGCTACCCAGGTCTCTGGTTTGTGACTCTGTATGTGGGGGTGGGGTCAAAGAGGGAGCAATGGCGGTCCTCTCTGCTAGCACAGTCCACCTGACCGCTCGCCCCTGCCTGCTTATCCAAGCACAAATGCATAAGTCTGCCGCCCTGCGCCGCCGGGGCCTGTACGATCTGCCTCAATGCTTGCCTCTTCACTGGTTTATCTGTGCGCAAATGCACGGCCGACTACACAGCCAGCTGCACCTCTTCCCTGGACCCGCTGGTAGCTAGCCTGCACCTGCACCCTCGGCTGCCTGTGCACCTCCCTGGTTGGGGGATCTTTTGTGCTCAATCCACTCCGCTGCTGGCTTTGTCCCTCTCACCAGTTTAGCTGAGCGGTTTATTATTTTTGGACTCCATATTGTTCGATTTTCTGTGTGGTTTGGTTGCGTTTATTGTTGTTAAAACTTTATTGTCTTTAGATTTGGTTGTGCAAGGAAGCAAAGTATTTCCACCTATGCCTCCATCTTGGCGGAAGTGCCTCTTATATTATTTTTGTTAATTATTGTATTATTTCCCACATGAATAATTGTAAACCTACTTTTTCTACCCCATATTTGTCTGCTAATATATACAATTTATAAACTTTCATAAATACATGTAATATACTTCTCAAGGGTGGAATATCAGTAAGAAGAACAGTTTAGGAAATAGCTTTCAAATATATCCAAATTAAAGTTAGAAAGAATATTTAAAAATAAAATTATAACACATCTAAGGAATAGATGCAGGGGAGGAAGATAGTTTTCTTAAACAACAGGGGTATAAGAGATATTTTAATACAAAAGTCAACCAGAATAGAAATTCTGATATAAATATCTATTTCTACATTTCTGCTGTTATACACAAACAAGATATTTAATTTTGAGTGTCATATAAAAAATGAAGAATTATGACTATTAAAGTTGCTGCCCTATTCTCTTTTTGATTGACTACCTTCCTACTGGAAAACTCCAAATCAAAAACATTTCCCAAAATAATAAATTTAGAATATCTGATATGTTCTTCCCCGGTTGTTCTTGTAGAAGCTTCAGCAGAGGCAGTTGTGTTCCCAGAACATCTTAGTGCTTCTCCCCGTTCTCAGGCTCCCTTGCCTTTCCGCCAGAGCCACAAGCTTAGTTCTGGCCAGTAGGACG
The DNA here is from genome assembly GCF_021234435.1 of Artibeus jamaicensis. NCBI lineage: Eukaryota > Metazoa > Chordata > Mammalia > Chiroptera > Phyllostomidae > Artibeus > Artibeus jamaicensis. The sequence goes on from NW_026521803.1 coordinate 6,449,737, forward strand.
CAACAGGGTGGCATGTGCTGCTTCCTGGCTGAAGCAGTTAAAAACGAGTGTGCCTGGTCCATCTATTTCCCTGTCCTCGTGACTTTGGCGGGTGAGAAGGTGAGAGAGATCGTAAGATACAGGAAGTCCAGATCCCCAAAAAGTTGCTTATATTGAGACCCAGCCAGCTTGCACTGGACCTTCTGAGAAATAGTTTTGTTTTTTAAGCCACTGAGATTAGGAGGGTTATTTGTCACCATAACAAAGCCACAGGCTTAGACTTATGTACAGTAGTTAGCCTTCAGATGATAAAGTGGGTGCATAGTTAGTTTTTCTACTCGTTGGAAGTCAGTTTTTAACTCCAAAGTAGCCTTCATAAAATGCTAAGAACACTAGAGGGCATAATTGTGCTGTGGAAAACCTTGGCCTATATTGTAAATGAAGCAAGGTATGGAATCTGTAAATCTATTAGCGCAAATTCATCATTTGAGACCATTAAATTCAAAGAGAATTTATAACACTTTATTTAACACAAAGACAGTAAATTCCGAAAACACGTAAAGTATGTGTGTACATTAACAAATTTCAATACTTACATCAGAAAACTAGCAGGAGTTTTCTCGATGTAACCGTTTTCCATTTGTTTGGTTTTTTTCTTTCTTCAGATAGGCCTGTCTACTGGCAGCAACTGTTAGGCCATGCAATCCACGCATATTCTAATCTGATCACTTGAGAAAGCTGAAGTTTCCAAGGTCTCATTATTCAAGGTGACCAGATGTTCCAAACATCAAGCTGTGACAGGAAGCTCCCCACCCACTGCAAATGTCATGCTGAGTTTTGAGCAGACTTCCTTTTCCCGTTTCCTTTTTCCCCTCTCTCTAATTTTTTTTCTTCAAAGTCTATTCAAAAGCTGCTGCCAAAACTATCTTCCTCTATTGTTGTTCTGATGACATCATTCGCTTCCCCAGCTCTTCCTTGTCTCATGGTCAAAGCCTGCCTTCATTTCCTTGGACTGCCTCTGTGCCTGCCTCTCTGTCATTTTCCCTTTATGCCTGCTTCTTTTCACCGACTGCTACATGGCATTGTCATTCCTGATGTCTCAGTGTTCAGGTATCTATTCATCTGTACTTTGAACAAAGAGAGTACTCCCTTTCCTCTAACCCAGACTTTCCCAGGTCTCTTCCAAACCAACTTCAGGTGTGTATTCATTGCTCTAGATCACATTAAGCACCTTCTACAGGCACAGCATTGTTCTGAATATTGTAAGAGGGATATAAAAGAAGTGAAAGACATGGTCGTTAAACTCAAAATTACCAGGAAGCCATTCGGTTTGGGGCTTTGGGAAACTTACTGGGATTTACTCTTTTTTAGAGACTGAAGAAATAGGAGAAAATTATTCAATGATATCAAATAACTTCACCACCAGAGTGGCAGGCTTGGGGGTAATTCTAATTATTTCATCATTTTATTAAGATTACAACTTCAATAAAAAATTTTGAGTCAAATCGGTATTAAGGATATAAATCCCACACCAACTTACAAAAACTATTATTTCTACTGCAAACCACACTCCTTTAAAAATATATTTTTGAGTGAATTTAAGACAATACAGTAAATAGTATAATGTCAATAAGGAAAATGTATTATACTACCATAGAAAAAGGTAGTTGTGTCAAACCCAAGACTCCAACTTTAATATGAGAAAAACTCTCATCTAGAGTATATGATATTACTTAGTGAACCAAACTCAAGAGTATAAAATTAGTTACTGTGATTATAATCTTCCAGTATTGATGTGTTATTAAAAAAGGCCCATTTTGCATTCCTATTACCATAAAAATTTGAGATCTTTAACATAGGATAAATACTGCCTAACAGTCACATGTATTGAAAGAAAATCACTTCTTAACAAACCTGCTGAGATTTTTTACTCAGGAGTTTTTAATTAGTCCAATTAGATTTGGTTTATTAGAAAGTACACTAAGATAAAACTTTCCAGCTTAGTCATTCATTTGATGCTTGGTACTGGGCATACTAGTTTGAATCTCTCACTCCTCAGTTTGCTCACATGTAAAATGGGGATAGTGACATCTACTTACCCACTCTTTAAGATTGTTGTAAGAATCATACATGATAGCATGTTCAAATAATTTGAACATTATAAAGTTGTTCAATGTAAGGCATTATTATCATTATATTTATGCCACTAAGATTTAAAGATGTGTTGCAAAAAAATTGATTAGTGATTGGATTAACTAAAAGTTCACATCATCTTTAATTGTTTAGGGGAACTGTTTTAGGTTTACAAGGCAACCTAATTAACAAATATTAAGTTAATGAAATTATCTGCCTCTGCTATTACAACTTCTCCAAATGTTTCATTTCAAATCAAGTTAAACTTTGTGCAAAAGAAGCAATTCGTTATTATAAAATCTTCATTTTTAAGAATAAAAAATAGTTTTAATATTATTAATATATTTAGGGTTATAGAATTCAAATACCATAAGTTATATTTTTTCCTGACTCAATAATATTAAGTATTCTTAAAATGTTTATCATATGCTTACTATGTATCAGGCATTAAAGTAGGAATTAAAAGGTAGAAATATAAATAAAATAAAAGGCATCTGCCTTGGAAGAGTATTATTATTTCGAGTGTTTAAAATTAAAAATATAACTTGGTATTTTAAATGAATATTTATTTTAAATGAATATTTATTTGTGGTATGCCACATTTATGAAATTTTTATCAATATTTCCTATTAGATATGATGACCTAAAAATAACCTGAAGTAAGAGGCAACCGGCATCTTTTTGAGATAAAAAAATATGAGGAAGAAGAAGAAGAGGTAGAGGAAGGAGAGAAATAAGAAGAAGGAGAAGCAGAGAAAGAAGAGGAAAGGGGAGTGGGAGGAGGAGGCAGAAGAGAAGAAAAGCTATTTAAGAAGAGAGTCAGGCAGAAACCCACAGGTGCTGTGATTAGGAAACCAAGGCAAGGGGTGTTAGTGAGAAAGGGAAGGGGAACAATTACAGCAATAGAAGGAAGGCATTCCTGTTGGTGCAGATAAACTAGCATGGTGACTTTAATCCTAAACAATGTTTTTTAATTTTTAGTCCCATTGTCATCAGTCCAGTAGTCACAATACCTGCTTTCCTGTTATCCTTGCAAACAGTTCTTTGGGACACAGTGCTGCCTTAGGCCCAGTATAGAGGTTTAAGGTATAAGATGTGCACATCAGTTGTGGGATGGCAGCTCAGACTCCATTTTAAAGTGGCTTTATTTATTTACAAATAGTAGCCAACTTTTATTCCCAATTTATACATAAAGAAACTGACACTCAGAGAAGTCACTTGTCAGATTCGTATATCTGCTAACTTGCATTCGAACCCAAGCAGAGGTGTTCTTTATCACCATGCTGTACTATCTCAACAAAAGGAACTTGTATAAATACATGTTTAGGATTATATAGAACATGATGTTTTCATAGGAAAAATTTGGTCACATTAGTTGTGAATGGTAAAGCTTTGTGGTGGTTAATTTTATGTGTCAACTTACCTGGGCCATGAGATGCCAAGAAAGTTGGTTAAACATTATTATGGGTGAGTCTGTGAGTGTGTTTCTTAGTGAAATTAATATTTAAATAATTAGAACAAATAAAGCAGATTGCCCTCCCTAATGTAAGTGGGCCCTATCCACTCAGTTGAAGACATGAATAGAACATAAAACTTGACCCTCCCCCAAGTAAAGAAGAATTCCTCCTGCCTGACTTCGAACAAGCTGGGACATTGGCTCTCTTCTTTGAACTAGAACTGAAACATCAGCTCTCCCTGGCCTTCAGACTCATACTGGAACTACACCATTGGCTGTTTTGTCTCCTGTTCACTGACTCACCCTGTGGATCTTGGGACTTGTCAGCCTCCACATTTGCATGAGCCAATTCCTTATGATCTGCCCCTGCACCACCGCACACACACATCCCATGGATTCTATTTCTCTGCAGAACCCTGACTAATACAAACTTCTTAAGGTCCATCCAAAAGATAAGAATGGAGAAATAATGATTCTGTAATATTTTAAATTCATATCTGAATAGAGTAAAAACAATGGTTTACTCCAGTCAAAACTAACACTTACTAGTTGTTTGATCTTGGGTAATTCACTTAATGAACAAATGAGGCTCATTTATTCATTCAACAAAATTTAGAGTGCCTCTTCTTTACCAGGACAGAATGTACTGATTCAGGTATTACAGCGGTCTGCGGACCCAAAGGTCTGTGAGCCACAGTGGGTTCTTAGCTTTGCCCAGGAAATAATTTAAAATTGAGCCAGCATAGAGTTTAAAGTGAAAGGCAGTTTATCAGTGAAGCAGTGAAACAGAAAGTAGCTACTCCACAGAGCAGCTACTCCCTAGTCTGATTTACTTCTTTATTGAGTTTCATTTAATTGAAGAGTAAGGCATTCAATAATGGGGAGGAGTATTCAGAAATTTTCCAAGAGACAAGTGGAGACTCCTTGGAAGAGCCCTGTTTGCCATGTGTGTCCTTACATGGGCTTTCTGTCTCCTATCACAGCAGCGTGGGGCACATCCTTTACTATGCTATTGCGTAGTAAGGAGTGTATAATGAGGCTAGGGGTGACCACAGGGTGAAATTAGATCAAGCTGGTCTTCCGCAAATTCTAACCTATAATGTGTTTTGGGTGGGTCTTCCTTGCTAGTCCCTGTAGCCTTTATTGGTTACAGTTATTTGGCCACATACCCTATCTCAGTACTGTGAGAGGCACTGAAAATAGCAGAGCAGAAAAGATAAAGGCCCCCACCCATAAAAGTTCAGTAGAATGAGAGCTAGAGGCATTTGATAGAAAAGCTTGTTCAAAAGTTATAAATGTTGAATTATCAGGCACCTTTATCTCCTACTCTACCTCAGCACAAACCCTTTACTTCTGGCCTTGTTTAGCACTCCATTATTAGGGATATTTGGGGCTCTGAAACTGCCTAAGCCATCACTTTCTCTTTGGGGAATGCTTTTATGAAATTGTCTTTCCCAGTTATGTCCCACAAACTATAACCAGGCACTGGGCAGCGTGGGGTCCGGCCACTTGTTGCTGTGTATACACATAACAAAGATTTGTGTGGGAGGAAATCGGTTTTTATTAACGAGGTTTCCAATTTCTGGGGAGGTGTTGCTGGGAGCATTCATGCTCTGAACCCTTCTCTTTTGAAAGACACAGAACCCCCTTGCTCCCAAAATGATTGCAAATCAAAGCCACACCAAAACGTTCCCCATTATTGCTTATCTATCCTTTTGGAGCTTAAACTAGCCATGTAATTGAGTCTCCCTCCTTTCTGGGGTGTGTAATTGTGGGTTTCAGAGTCACCATCATCTTGCTCTCACTCTCTCACTCTTGCTCAGGGTCAGGAGTACACTTCTAGATCCCTGCAGATGGTTGTGCAGGGGAATATCCATCCGTGAGGAACTTCCCACCTCCTACCTCCTTGTGATGCTCTCAGTCTCTGAGTGCCGCCGTCAGGGTGAGGGAGAGGAAGTAATCCAGGACCCATGTGCCTTGCTACACTAGGTCTTAGTGTCCCAAAGGCTAGAGCCCAGCGAGGCACAAATCCCAGTGTGGGAGCCTGCCTTGGGGAGCTGACTTCCAACCTTGTGGGGCCAAAGCCCCAGGTGGGCCTGGCACGAGTGCTCCCATTCCTGCGCAGTGAAGCAAGAGTCCAAGAAGCCAAGAGAGCCAGAGCCCCCAAGCCAAGAGAGTGAGCTTCTGTCTGCCTTCTGTTTAAAAGCCCTCTTCCATTATTCCATACACTCCAGAAGCCATAGGAATGTCCAGCTTTTCAACCAATGAGAGCCACTGTCAGCCATTTTTGCCTTTGCCCCTCTTCTGGCCACCACGTTGCAAAAGGGGGCAAAGACGCCACTCAAGCATGCTCTGTTCAAGCTCCCTTCTGCCCAACCATGAGCTGTCTGGCTGCCTCCAGGCAATTTCCATCCTTTTCGGGAAGGGAAAACTGCTTATAATCTTCAATCCCGCCTCAGGGTTTTCTCCCTGCCCCATGCTTTCTCCAGTGATTTGGCCTGACCACTCTATTACATAACTTTTCAAAGCTCTTCCCAACTGCTTCCACCTACTGAGATCTCCTTCTCATCTAAATTTCCAAAGATATTATTTTCTATGCTTTTTATTAGCATATATCAAAGATGAATTCTTACTTACATTTAATACTCTAGCTGTTAAACTTCTAAAAGTAGGATATATTCTTTTATTTCTTTGTCTCACTCAGTACAGTAAGCATTACTTTAGTAACAATATGACTTAGTACTGTTGACTCAGTAAGAGAAACTGGGAAATTGTAACCGGGCACAGCCAAGAGGAGGGCCCAAAAAGGGGGTGCAGAACTCAAAGTGTCCAAAAAATATTAGGATGTCCTCACCCCACCCCCCAACAGGAGTGAGTTGGGGGAAGGGACAAATGGAGCAGGGCCACTGAGAGCTGTTTTGTACAGCAGCAACTTTGCAGCTAACCTCTGGCATGGTTATTTAACACATCTATAACCTTTAACTGGTTTCATAGATATGTTGAATAGCTGTGGCCATGCTTTGAGCCAGGGAGAAGGGAGTGACTTCCACCCAAGATGTAACTGGGAGGCAACTCCCCCTGTTTACAGTGCCTGTGTGAGAGCTTGGAGAAGATTGGCTCCATGCCATGGGGCCACACCTGCCCAGACTCACTATGGCAGCCAGTAAAGCTAGAAGGATATGGGAGTGCTGGCAAGTGTAGCCTATTGTGGGAGGAGTCAGAAATGGGGCTGCAGAGGAGGACTGGCACAGACACAGCAGCCATTGAGGGAGCCATGTGCTTTTGGGCAGAATGGGGACTTCCGCAGCTGGGGTAGAGAGAATCACCATGCAGCTTTAGCAGAGAACCACCACTCAGCTTTGGCAGAGTGGCGACCTCCTCTCTCCCATCCATAGCTTTGGAGGAAAGGAGAGCTCCATGCAGTTTGGCCAGAGTGCAGACCCCCACAGCTCTGGTGGAAAGAAGAACCATGAGGTTTTGGCCAGATTGGGGACCCCTGCAGCTCTGGTAGAAGAGGACCACGCAGCTTTGGGGTGGTCCCTTTGGCCACGTGGCCTGGGAAGCAGGAGAGACTTTGCCTGAAAGAAGGGTGAAAGAACTCTTTGCCAGTAGGCCATGAGAAGGTGCCACATTGCTTTGGATTAATTAGAGATCCTGCCTGGATGGCGATATAGCTGACGGTGCCAGCAGCCTGAAACACAGATGTGTGCTTCTTTTCCAGAGTTATGGTACCCTGAATTAGGGCGGGGGGATAAGGAAGCACTGTGGGTGTCTGTGGGTATCCAAAAAAACTTTGATATCTTAATGAAGACATTAGGTAACTACTTTAAATCTGTATAGCTTTAAATAAACATTTTCTTTCCTTTTCACAAATCTCTGGCATTGAGAGACGTCTTTCCTATAAGGCAGAGGACATAATGAATCTGTGTGTGGGTTCAGTAACAAAATCACTTCATTTTGCTGACTGAGAGAAGAAAATAAATCAAGAGATTGCCCTAGAATTAAATAACAAAGTAATATTGAAGGGTTATAAGATTTGCAAATCTGTTAACACTACCAGGTAACACCCAGAGTGTTCAAAAAAAAAAGTAGAGACTTCTTATAATAAAAAGTACATTCTTGAAAAGAATCAGTCCTGCACTGTTAGCTTCTGGAATGGTCTGAGATGGTGCTCTGCAAAGACATGAACATTCTTTCCTAAGTTCTTCAGAGGGCTATCTGGAGGATTTATAAATATCTCCAAGCATTAATGCACAACTGAAAATATTACACAACTTTCAAATATTTAGTCCTCAGGATACTTAAGGTAAAATAAAATCTATTCTTCATGTTTCAGCCCATTCTAATTTAAGTAATTTTGTCAGCTCAGCTATTGTAACTCCATTTTGTTTCTTCATTCTTTCCTCAGTTTCATTGCTTTGATTTTTCATACATAATGAAGAAAATACTTCATAATGGAAATTCCGTGTAAAATATTTTTGGTTCCTAAGTGGTAAACTAAGACCAAGAAAGTTGCAAATATAATGTTTATAATGTTATGATGAGAGAGACAGGCATTTTTTGTTTATAATTTCATTATAAGGAAATTTATCAACATCTATTATGGGATTAAGTATTTTCTTTTCATGAAAAATATGCAAAAGTAATGACTTACAGCCAAGATGGAGGCCTAGGTACACACTGTGCCTCCTCACACAACCAAAATAAGGACAACAAAAATTTAGAAACAAAAATCAACCAGTACTGACAGAAAATTGAATTGTATGGAAGTGCAACAACCAAGGAGTTAAAGAAGAAATATTCATCCAAACCAGTAGGAGGGGCAAAATCAGGCAGCTGGGTAGAGAGGGGTCACAGCAAAAAAAAAAAAAAAAGCAGTGGTTGTCGAACCCAGGGGGCACAAGACGGCAGCGGGCAGACTCAACAAGGTGGCAGATTATGGAGGGGCACTGTGGCTGGTGGACTGAGCAGTCCCACATTTGCAGATAAACCAGGCAAAACTGGGGAGCGAGACAGACCACATGACCCAGGATCCCAGTGCGGGGAAATAAAGCCTCAAAACACCAAATGAAAACACCTATGGAGGGTTGAGTTGCCAGGAGAGACTCCCAGCCTCACAGGAGAGTTCATTGGAGAAACCCACAGGGTCCTAGAACTTATACAACCCACCCACCTGGTAATCAGCACCAGAAGGGCCCAGTTTGCTTGGGGGAAGTGGTGGAAGTGACATAAATCCAGCAGAAAGTGGAGCAAGCACCACTGTTCCCTCTCAGACTCCTCCCCCACATACAGCTTCACAACCCAGCAACTGGGTTGCCCTGCCCTGGTGAACACCTAAGGCTCCTCCCCTCACTATGTAACAGGCAGGTCAAGACAAAAAAAAAAATGGCCCAAATGAAAGAACAGATCAAAGCTCCACAAAAAACACAACTAAGCAACAAAGAGATGGCCTATCAGATGCACAGTTCAAAACACTGGTAATAAGGATGCTCATGGAACTGGTTCAATTTGGTTGCAAATTAGATGAAAAAATGAAGGCCATGCTAAATAAAATAAAGGAAAATGTACAGGGAACCAATAGTGATGGGAAGGAAACTGGGACTCAGATCAACAGTGTGGACCAGAAGGAAGAAACAACCAAACAGAAAAGAATGAAGAAATAAGAATTGAAAAAAATGAGGAGAGGCTTAGAAACCTCTAGGACATCTTTAAACATTCCAACATCCAAATTATAGGGGTACCAGAAGAAGAAAAGGAAGAGCAACAAGTGGAAAACTTATTTGAACAAATAATGAAGGAGAACTTCCCCAATGTGGCAAGGGAAATAGACTTCCAGGAAGTCCAGGAAGCTCAGACAGTCGCAAAGAAGCTGGACCCAAGGAGGAACACACCAAGGCACATCATAATTATATTAGCCAAGATTAAAATGAAGGAGAGAATCCTAGAAGCAGCAAGAGATAAGGAGACAGTTACCTACAAAGGAGTTCCCATCAGACTGTCAGCTGATTTCCCAAAAGAGACCTTATAGGCAAGAAGGGGTTCAAAAGTATTCCAAGTCATGAAAGGCAAGGACCTACATCCAAGATTGCTCTATCCAACAAAGCTCTCATTTAGAATGAAAGGGCAGATAAAGTGCTTCTCACATAAGGTCAAGTTAATAAAGGAGTTCATCATCACCAAGCCCTTATTATATGAAATGTTAAAGAGACTTATCTAATAAAAAGAAGATAAAAAACATGAACAGTAAAATGACAGCAAACTCACAATTATTAACAGCCACACCTAAAACAAAAACAAACTAAACAAACAACTAGAGCAGGAACAGAACCACAGAAATGGAGATCACATAGAGGGTTAGCAACAGGGAAGTGGGAGGAGAGAGGAGGAAAATGTACAGAGAATAAGTAGCATAGATGGCAGGTAGAAAATAGACAGGGGGAAGGTAAGAATAGTGTAGGAAATGTGGAAGCTAAAGAACTTGTAAGTATGACACATGGACATGAACTAAAGGAGGAGAATGTGGGTGGGAGGGGGGTTCAGGGTGGAGGGAAGTGAAGGGGGAAATGGGACAACTGCAATAGCATAATCAATAAAATATATTTGTAAAAAATATGCAAAAGTACTCCACTATGTAATGTGGAAGGCCACACACTAAATCTGACAAATTTAGAAAAGGTCTGCATGACAAGCCTTACAGACTCAGAGACTGAAAGTAACCACATAAGATGGTCTAAACAAAATTCCTAACTAAAAGTGAGTTGGGCAGATGGCTCATATCCCAGGCCTGTAGCTTCCTGGACAAAGGTAATCATTACCAGAAGTGAGACTGTCTATTATCTTTTTGCATCTAAGATAACAAACCTTTGAAATGTCAGAGTAATTGCTTTTCCCTGACCCCTCAGGGCACTACCAGAGCAAAAGACCACAGAACCTCTCTTTGCTATCTTCCCCACACCCAACACCATTCTACGTGCTGTTACTGTTAATTATTAATTACCCTGTACCCACCAATGTAAAGTATGGGTGACTCCATTTTACTTTTATCCAATCCCAGAAATTAATCTACTTTTCCTTCCCCTGCCCCCTTAATGTACCACCAATGGATTTTATGTAACCCTCCTTATGCCCCCTTTGACTATACAGTATAAAATAATCTGCAAAACTGTTATTCCCCAGAGCATTTCCTCAATCCATTGAGATTTTGTTTCTCAGCAACTGTCAACAGTTTGGCTCAAATAAAATTATGAAAATTCCTCTACAGGTTTAGACGTTCCTTATGTCAACAGTGAGGATTCTAATCTATAGTCAATAATTAAATTCTAACATTGGGAAAATGCCTAAGCCATATACAATTTGCAGTTGAAATTTATTTCTATGTGGTTGAGGAACTGAACTATCTAAAAAAAGGGCAGAGCTGGGAGCACCTTTTTAATTTGTGGAGGCAGAGGAGGACAGTAATTATGAATGAGACTCAGATTAAAACCATGATGCCACCTGCTATAACTGCACAAACTTAGACACATTAGTCTTGCTAAGTCTCAATTTTCTCATCTTGCAAATTCATAAGTTAGAACTTTCTTCTTTATCTTTTTATCTGGTATAACTCGAAAAAGATACTCATTGTAAGAGAGTATTTCTAATTTTCAGGAGATTCTCACTTCATTAATACCTAAATCTACACGCTGTTGTGAGAGATTAAATGAGTTATGACATTGTAAAGTACTGGTAAGTTGCCTGGCACATAGTAATAGTGAAACAAATGGTACCTTAGAAATTAAATAGCCGGAAAGCTTATATGTGGCTAATCACACTAAGTTCATCATACTGGTTCTGCATTATTCTTACTTGGCTAAAATCTCTGTTAAATGTGCTCTTCATGTGCCTTTAAGAAGTTTATAATCTTATTTTTCCAAAATAGGTTTTATAGTTTAGAAATTTGATCTGTTACTTTTTGCTTCATCAAATGCTTTTTCTTGCTATCACATTTTTGTGGAGATCATTATCTCAAGCGTTACTCTAAGAATAGGATTATAGTTGTTTAAAAAAAAAAAATCAGCCATGAGTCTCTATTCCCATATAAATTCCACGATGAATCTGCAAAATTCTATCTAAATAGCTACATTGTTCTTGGCCCACTAGGTATTATCAGCAGGATTTAAATTTAACAGTTCATAGCACAGGGTTTGAAACAGGCAGACTACGTGGACCAGGAACAAACTGCCAACCGTAGGAGAGTCCCTGGATCTCATCAGGATCAGCCTGGATGAGCGAATTTATGTGAAGACGAGAAATGACAGAGAGCTTCCAGGTAGATTACATGCTTATGATCAATAATTAAATATGATATTTGGAGCTGTGGAAGAAACTGTGACTATTATAAAAACTGATAAACATATGAGGACATATATTAATCAACAGAACAATATTCTGATGTTCTTTGTTCAGTGAGATGGTATTTACTAGTTGCCCCTCCACTGACAGTTGGTTGAAACAAATAATATATTTTCTATTAGGTGACTGTATGATTGTTTTTATATGCAGAAGATATTCAGAAGAGAACCCTGTGTAAATTCTGATATTAGGAAATGACCAAGGATTCTTCCACTCCTGAAATGAGCTGATTTAGAGATAGCTGGAAAATTCTTAAGCTAATTGGCATTTTTTCTCCAACCTTTTCAATAAATATGATCACCAAGGAAAAAAATAATTAATTTAATAATTCATAGTGAAACATTAAAAAGCAAATGTGAAATATTTGTATGTGACTGTTAAATATAGAGAAAATAGTCAAGATTTGAACTGAATCAAAGGTAAAATAAATAAATAAATAAACAGTCCCTGTGGTTAAACTAAATCTTCTAAATGTTGTGTAATAGTAAAATACAGACACCAGAACAGATGGAGCTAAAGAATGGAAATGTCTGTGTAGATATTTTCTGTTTATTTCAAATAATTGCAACACTGGAAAACATACTAAATACATGTTGCCTATGTACAGGGGGGCATTTGAAGAAAAAGTAACACTTTACAGCCGTACGGGGGGTGGGGGCGGGAATACAGTCTTGGCTCAAAGGAACTGGGGCTTAACTCAAGCTGGATCTCTTCATACCAAATTATTTTAATTGAGTTTCAGTGTACTCACAGTAAAAACAATTTTTTAAAGGGGGGATAACTTCACAGATTGTGGTGAAAACAAATTTAAATTAATTAGCATATAAGCCAGGGCAAGTACCAAGTAAAGAACACTCAAAATTATACACACACACACACACACACACACACACATATATTTTAACCGCCAAGAGATTGGAAGTTCCATGAGAAGCAGGGACCATGTCAAAATAACTTTTGTTTGTTGAATTAGTAGAATAGTCAGTATGTGTGTATGCCACAGAATACAGCTATCATCAAAAGAGAAAAGATAGGAAGACAGATTTTGGCATTTTTGTTGTACTTTTAATTGCATTGACTTTAGCCATTCCTCTAAATTCTGTTTCTCATTATCTCATGCATGTTAGTATGATTTGTCTTCATTGGAAGGTAACTAGAACAATTCTGATATGACAAAAAAGATAGACATTTCTGTAGCCAAATGCATGTGAACTAAAGTTGAAAAAACCTTTACATTAATAGAATGGAACAAAGGAATTATAGGAGTTTCTTTTTTTTCTCTAGATAAGAATCTTTATTGCAGACTTTTTTTTTAATTTTTTTCTAAATGAACAGCTTCTACTACTGGGCCAAAACCTTGAGATCTACAGAGGGCACTGGGAAGAAAGATGATGGTCTGAAGTGATATGTTGACTACCTCTCCCCTACCCTATTTAACGCTTTTGTTAATGTGGTTAATTGACTATCAAGGAAATTCTTATTTTTTAAACCAATATTCACCATCAAAGTACATGATTTCATAGTAGCATGACTAGAGAAGGGCTATGAGATTGTAGGTTGACTTAAAACTTTTAAAAATGTATTGCCAGAATTTGAGAGAGAATGAAATAGTGGTTAAGAGTGATGGCTCAATCTCTTGCTGAGTGGCCCAGTTAATTGGAGTGTTGTCCCATGCATTAGATAGGGTTGCAGGTTTGATTTCTGGAGGGGGCACATGTGGGAGAAAACCTATCCATGTTTCTCTCTCACATTGATGTTCCCTCTCCCTCTCTCTCTAAAAATCAATGAATATATCCTTGGGTAAGGATTTTAAAGAAAAAGAGTGATGCTTCTAAAATTAAACTATTTGCATTCAATATTTAGCTCCATCACTTCTAGCTATATGTTTTTGTCTTAGCTTCCCTTCCCCTCATTTTCTTTGCCCATAAAATGGGAAGGATTATAATAGTTGTTCTCTTTCAGAGTTTTTGGTGAGGAATAAGTTAATAGGAAAGAGTTCAGAACAGCCTCTGACAAAGAGGAAATGTTCAAAGAATGTTACCTGCAACTATTATAAGATCAAATGGAGATTTTGCTACTACCAAACTGAATTGTGTAAATTGACAAAATTTTATACAAGAAGAAACATTACAGATCAGGTAATACAGTAAGTTTCAAACTTTTCTGTTGTAACACACAGTGAAAAAATACATTTCACATCATGACTCAGATGTACACATATATGAGGGAAACAAAAGTTTGGCAAAATAATACTTATTATATGCAGTATGCTCTAATAGTTCTTTGTTCCATTTTTTAAAAAGGTGTGGGCTGCCATCCACTAAATTGATTTTGCTACTCACTAAGGAATTGCAACCCACAGTGTAAAAACATTGCTCTAATAAAATCCCCTCACTTTACAGTGGAGAAAACTGAAGTCTTAAGAACTGGGAAACTTACTTAAAATTACTTAGCTATAAAACATGGTACACCACATTAATAGAATGATGGATAAAAATTATGTAATCCTCTCAATAGATGTAGAAAAGCATTTGTCAAAATTCAATACACTTTCATGATAAAAGCTCTCAGCAATTGGGTATACAAGGAACATACCTCAAAATAATAAAAGCTATGTATGACAAACCACAGCTAACATCATAATCAATGGTGTAAAACTGAAAGCTTTTTCTCTAAAATCAGGAACAAGACAAGAGTGCCTACTTTCGAAATTTGTATTCAACATAGTACTGAAAGTCCCGGTCAAAGCAATTAGGCAAAAAAGGGAAATAAAATGCATACATGTCAGAAAAAAGTAAAATTTTCTCTGTTTTCAGATGACATGATCTTTTACATAGAAAACCATAAAGACTATGAAAAAAATGTTAGAACTAATAAATAAAATCAAGTTGCAGGATACAAAAATCAACATAAAATTTACTTGCATTTCTACACACTAACAACAAAATATCTGAAAGAGATATAAAGAAAACAATCCCATTTACAATAGCATAAAAACAATAAAATACTTAGGAATAAATTTAGCCGAGAGGGTAAAACTTCTATACATTGAAAATGATAAGGCATTGATGAAAGATTAAAAATGCAAATAAATGGAAAAATATTTTGTTTGTAGATCAGAAGAATTAATATTGTTAAAATGTTTATACTATTCAATGCCCTCTGTAGATTCAATGCAATCACTATCAATATTTCAATGGCATTTTTCATAGAAACAGAAAAAATAATCATAAAATTTATATGGAACCACATAGCCAAAACAATCTTGAGAAGGGACAAACCTGGAGGCATCATACTTCCTGATTTCAAACTATATTACAAAGCTACAATAATCAAAAAAGTATGGTATTGGGATAAAAACAGACATAAAGATGAGTGGATAAAATAGAGAGCTCAGAAAATAAACTCATGCAAATATACTCTACTAATATTTGGACCAAGAATACTCAATGGAGAAAAGATAGTCTTTTCAATAAATAGTGTTGGGAAAATCGAACATCTACATGTAAGAGAATGAAATTGGACTCCTATCTTACACCACTCCAAAGTTAACTTGAAATGAATTAAAGACTTAAATGTAAAACCTAAAACCATAAAACTCATAGAAGAAAGCATAGGGAAAAACCTCCTTGACACAGATCTTGGCAAGATTTCTGAATATGACACATAGTAAAGGCAACAGAAGCAAAAATAAACAAATGGGACTAAATCAAACTACAAAGGTTTTGCACAACAAAATGAACCTATGGAATAGGAGAAAATATTTGTGAACCATATATCATATAAGGGATTGATATCCAGAATATACAAAAAGAACTCATAGAACTTAATAGCAAAATAATAACTATAATTATAATAATTGGATTTTAAAATGGACAGAGGAAACAAAAATGTTTATTTGCAAAGAAGACATATAGACAGCCAACAGGTACCTGAAAAGAGGCACAACATCACTAATCATCAGAGATATGAAAATCAAAACCCCAATGAGATACTACCTCACATCTGTTAGAATAACATCAAGAAGCATCAAGAAGACAAGAGACAACAATGTGGGCAAGGATTTGAAGAAAAGGAAACTCTCCTGCACTGTTAGTGGGAATGTAAATTGGCATAGTCATTACTGGAAACAGTATGGAGGTTCTTCAAAAAATTAAAAATAGAGCTATCAGGAATGGCTGCTTAGCTCACTTGGTTGGAGCATCATCCCTATATGCCAAGGTTGATGATTCAACCCCCAGTCAAAGTACATACAAGAATCAACCAATGAATTCATAAATAAGTAGAATAAATCTCTCTCTCCCTTCCCCCATCTCTATAAAATAAATCAATAAATAAAACACAGAGCTATGCCACAATCCAGCAATCTCACTGGACGTATATCTGAAGGAAATGAAATCACTCTCTTTAAGAGGTATCTGTACCTTCACATTCATTGTGTCATTATTCACAATAGCCAAAACACTGAAACAACCTAAGTGTCTATTGATGGAGGGATGGATAAAGAAAATGTGATGTGCAAACATCTATATAACATTATTTGCCCATAACAAGAAGGAAATCCTGTCATTTGAGACAATATGGATGGACCTTGAGGCCATTATGCTAAACGAAATAAGTCAGACAGGGAAAGAATAATATTGTATGATTTCATTTATTATGTGGAACTTAAAAAAAAAAGCCAAACTCAGTGATGACTGCCAGGGCCTGGAGGATGGAAAAAAAATAAGGAAATGTTGGCTGAAGGGTACAAAGTTCCCATTATAGGATGAATATGTTCTGAAGATCTAATGTTCAGCATAGTTAATGATACTGTACTAGATACTTGAAAGTAGCCAAGAGAGATCTTAAATGTTCTCACTACACACACACAAAAAAATTGTAATTATGTGAGGTGACGGGTATGCTAACTTTATTGTGGTAATCGTTTCACAAGATATACATGTATCAAGCCATCACCTTAACTTCCACAATGTTGCATGTCAATTATATCTCAAAGAAGACAGAAAGAAAAGGATTACATAGCTACATAAGTGGATAAAATTGTGGAACCAGAATCTTCTTTCAATTGAGATATAATTTACCTACAAAAGAATTCAACCTTTAACATGTATAATTCAGTGGTTTTTAGTATACTTACAAAGTGATAGATACAACCATACCACTAACTACAGAATCCCTTCATCACCCTCAAAAGAAATCTAATACCCACTAGTAGAAGGATCAGGACTAATATTAATTATCAAGCCAAAGATCTTTCCCCTGTCATAATTTTACATGGATTTGCAATCTGATTATCCTAAGGTAAATTAAGTTGACTAAGTGTTTATGTATCTAAATGATCAAATTTATCAAGTATTTGCTAAAGCTTTGCATAATTCTGTGCTGTTAACCATCTCAAGAATTTTTACAAATTTCTGTATTCTTTGTTTTGATTTTTTAATGTCTACCAGATTCTTGAGAGTACATGGCAAACACTTAGGAACACTTAGGATCTTAGGTTCTTTAGACAGACTCAGGAAATACTTTGTTTTTTGGATGTATAGCTCATCATCTCAAAGGAAATGAGACTGGTAATTTTTACAGAGAATATGTGAGACTTTAGAGAAAAGCTTAAAGTTATTTATTTTGGAACTTTTACAAAAGTAAATATTTTTCTTCTATTTCAAGGTTTTCAAATAAAATCCACAACTAGACAATAGGTCCTTAAGACATCTAAGGAGAACCTACATATTTTCCTAAATAGGAGTTTGAATAAATTTTAAAAGTTCATCACCATAACATAAACCAAATTTTCTAGTCTGTGGTTTTTAACACATCTCTATTCCTTGGTTTCTAGCTTTGTCTTGATTTTAAGTTGTTGGAATTAATCCTTTATAACATGAACATGAGGGGCAATTTTTTATTTTATGCCAGAATTACCAGGTCTCCAAAAGAAAAATCTCTAAGGTTATGCACAGTTGGATTACTTAAATAACATCCTCTAAAATGTGAGTATGTACACACTAGATCCTTCAGTGAAGAGTTGTTGAAACATGGTTTCAAGTATTCAGAAGAATATAAGTCTATACAAATTAATGACTAGAACTCAGGGTTCAAGTCACTTGAAATGGTTGTAGACTAACCAATGAAATAAATGAAAATGATGGTAATGACAATAAAACTGAAAGATAAGTTTTTTTCCAAAGTGGCTAGTTCTGAGCCCTGGCAAGGAGCTCAGCTGGTTGGAGCATTGTCCCATACAGCAGAAGGTTCAGGTTCGATCCCCAGTCAAGGCACATATGTAGGCTGCAGGTTAGATCCCTGGTCAGGGTGTATACTGGAAGCAACTGATCAATGTTTCTCTCTCACATAGATATCTCTCTCTCTCTTGCTTCCTCTCTCTCTAAAACAATGAATATATCTTTGGGTGAGATTTGAGAAAAAAAGTGGCTACTTCTTTTAAGCAAAACAAAATACAACAAAAAATAAATTAGGTATAAACTGTAAAAATTGATTCTATTACTATCTAATTAAAATGTCCAAAAGAAAACTGTATACAGGATGGGGCAAAAGTAGGTTCTTCATATGGAAAATAATACAATAATTAATAAATAATTTAATATAAGAATAAACTCTGTGTTTTACATACAACTGTAAACCTATGTGTGTCTAACCCTGCATTTTAACATTAATTTGGTAGGATATTAATTCCTTTACCTCTGAAAAAAATCCCAATTAAATCTTTGAAAATCTATGCTTAGAATCTTTGAAATTAATGTTTACATTCTTTGGATTTCTATAAAAAGAGTGTCCTGCTATTAATTTCCGTTTTTCTAGTTAATAAAGTCATAAGATCGCTTTTAATACAATATAAACTAAAACATACAGAATTTATCAGGACATAGTCTACAAATGTTTTATGAATGAATAAATAAGCTGATTTTTTAAATATTAAACAACCATCAGGTGACCCCTCCCCCGCCTGTGCAGACAGCCAATCAAAGCAGTTTGGCCTTTGGTCTAGGATTACCCAGTTTGAAATTTAATCTTCTAGGGGAGCTCATGGTCTTTTAAGCATCCACCACTATCAACAAAGGAGTTAAAAAACTGAATCCTAGATGTTGAGTTTCTGACAAATATTGCTAAGAATGGATTTAGACCTCAGAACCTCATTTCTATCTGAAATATGCAGGAATGAGTGGGGTTCAGAAAAATATGGACTTTAAACCTGGCCAAAGACCTGCTCTCTGGAAAGAATGAGGGTGTCTCTGGGTTCCAGAACACTCCGCTCAGCTTATTTCAAAACAGCAATAATTCATGGGCAGGCAAGAATTGCAAAGACTCTATAAGTCATTTTACTTGTGGCTGCAGCCAGAAAAACACAGCAAGAATGAAATCATTTGTCAAGTGGTCTTGGAACAGTTTTACGATCAATAGGCACTGTAGTAATATTGAAGGAGCAATGGGAATCAAGAGGCAGAAACCTGGAGACGTTCATGGAAGACCTGAGTGATAGCTGCATAAAGCCCCCTGGCTTAGTCCACACCCACATGCAGGGACAGGAAGCTCTTTTTTGTTTTTCTTTCTTGGTATCTATTTAATTTTTAATTATATTTCATTGATTATACCATTACAGTTGTCCAAATTTTTCCCCCTTTGCTTCCCTCCACCCAGCACCCCCACTCCCTCAAGCAATCCGCACACCATCGTTCGTGTTCGTGGGTCATGCATGTAAGTTCTTTGGCTACTCCATTTCCTGTACTGTACTTTACACCCCCATGGTTATTCTGTAACTATCTATTTGTACTTCTTAATTTCCTCACCTCTTCACTCAGTCCCCCATACACCCCTCACATGTGGCAACCACCAAAAGGCTCTCTGTATCCATGATTCTGTCCCTGTTCTTTTTTTGCTTAGTTTGGTTTTTAGATTAAATTTTTAATACACTTGTATTTATTGCCATTTTATTATGCTTAGTTTAGATAAATAAAAATATTAAACCACCTTATCCAGTTTTGTGTTATTAGCTGTTTACTGAATCTAATCACTGATTTATGGTTACCATGGAAAGCTTTACTGTGATTACCTAGCTGACTTAACCTAGATATTTTTTATTTGGCAATTTATGTTGTATATATACATAGTTACTTCTCAGAGATTTGGTTTTTTGTCTAAAGACCATGTTTTAGGGAAGGTGTCATTGAAAGACTGACTTGATAGATGTCAAATTCTAATCTCAAGTGTTATATTTAATACTTACTGTCTTTTTCTGAATTAGTTCTTTTTAGTCTAGTCTCATACATCTTTTTAAGTTTGTTGCAACTCTTTTTCAGAAATATGGATTCTAAAATAAAGAATTTTCTATAAAGTTTTAAAATATCACATTTTTATTTAAATAGTTGAATAATTTTTAAAAAATTAATCAATTGCCTGGTTATAAAGCAACTGATTAACTTTAATTATTCCAGAATTTGAACAAATAAATGCTATTCCACACGGCCATTGAAATTACATTTAAAGAGCATTTCTTTTCTGTTATCACAATGACTTTCAGTACTTAACCTCCCCAAGCCTTGAGGAATCCAATCTGTCAATGAGGATAGCCTTACTAACCCCAGGATTATTATGAGGGTTCACTGAATGATGTAGGTACATGGCGAGTGCTCAAGAAAAGATAGCCATTGTTGTCATCAACCCTAGTTCTGTATTGCCAACCTGCCTAGTTCATGCAGATGACCTAAAATGTTTCATCAAGGCATAGATCTTATGTTAAATATTTGTTGTTATATTGTTTCCTTAGAATGAAGAAAAATTAGCTATTTCAAGTAATCAAAATACCTGTTCATATGCAGATCAAAGAAACAAATACATACTGCTGAGGAATTATAGTTTATAACATATAATAAGATCTGGTCAGCTTTTAATTTGTTTACACACAAATATGATCTATACCACTGAATAGTAATAATGATCTACATAAAAATAATGATCTATACCACTGAAAATACAAAAAGATTTAGCTTGAAAGGAGAATAAGATGGGTTTTCAAATGCATAGATTCATTCTAAACACATTTCTTTAAACGCAACACAATGTAAGCTTATAAAATATCTAATAAAAAGTTCTTTATACCGATGGTTTATATTTCATGATCTGATGTCAGTTAACTTAAAAGATAAGTGCATGATTGATTCATAGTTTCTTTTCTAAACCTATGATGTAGGCAAACATTCTAACTTCAATTTCTTGCCTTCGAGCAAAATTATGTTCTACTTTTCATAACCCAGTTGTAAAGATCTCCAGGCAGTAGCAAGCTGGTAACAATTTTAGTGGTGTTTAAACTCAGTGTCAGAGACGCTGATGTTTTATGGCCATATATCAGTTTAATATATCAGAAAAGTAAAGGTCAAAAACTTGGTAATGGCTACAGGTATCGTAAATATGTGTCTTGGGTGGAAATTACTGTACAAAACTATAGGGCAGAGATATCAAATGGGTTTCACCATATAAGACCAATTTTAGGTATTTGCTACCCGAATGATTGTGTTGAGAATTTTGACAATTCAGTTAGCATTCTGTGAGAAACAGCATGTGCTATGCTGTGATCTAAAAGCAACGATTCCTGGGGACGCAGGAGGTGTTAGATAGGACAAGGGTCTCCAGGTCTGGGCAGTTCTTTCTAAATGCTACTTTTGCTAAATGTTAACATATAGTACAGTGTTTTGCAGATGAAGCTGTAAACAGAATGAGCTTGATAGGAACTCAACAGGTTAAGTGTAGCCAACTGCAAAGAAGAAATCAAAGTGTAATAACCAAGTAGCATATATAAGCAATGGCTAAACTTCCATTCAGAAAGACAGAGCTTTGGATGTGAATCCTCAGTCTCCTTCACTTGCTGCAAGTATATAAAACTACTTTGTGACAACCTGTCTTGTTCTTGAATAGAACACCCCAAGGTTAACCCCTTGGGTTCAGTAACAGAGGGATGGATATGCCAGCTCTGTTCTAGGTTTGAGATCTTACAGGTAGCTCAAGGCAACTGGAATCTCAGCATTGGGGTCCTACCATCTCACACCCTTGCTTCTTGCTGTGCTTATGCTTCATCCTCTCTGTAAAAACTTGTCCCTTCCACCTCATACTTACACCAACTCTGTGTACAAGGCAAAAGATGGTGCCCTCATTTCACCTATAAGTTTAATGTCAGTACAAGTAAGAAGCAGAAATTAAATTGTATTCTCACTTGCAAAGAGACAGTCTCTACTAAATTCAAACTGAAAAAGAATGGAAGGAGTTCAGAGAAATGAGAGGCAGATTGGTAGAATGGGCTCAGGTAGGAACCAAGGAAGACTGGACACAGAGTCCAGATTCTGCTACAGGGATCGTCTGCTTAGACACAGGCACCATCAACACAGAACACCTATTGCTTACTGCTGTTGGACTCCCCGACCCTGAACATTCATCTTCTGCCATTGGCCTCTCAACTCCACTCTAGCCACCATGAATAATCAGAGCCACCTATGTGTCACTCCCACAAAATTCAAAATTCCTGGGAGTAGCAGTACACAGATCATAGGCCACAAATCCAGCTATCGGTAGAGGGTCACTTCTCTGAGAAGAGGGACTTGGTTAAAATCGATACCCTCAAAAGGTGTTCATTGCATGCTATGTTCTGCTAGGCAGAGGGCATGTGAGAAGATGCCAAATATCATCCAGCTTAGAAACTGCAGTCCCAGAACAGAGTGAGGAACCAGGTTCAGTGTATGAAAGTTTGAATTTATAGGTAACGTTACCTAAGAGTAAGCAAATAAATAGATACCAGGAGGAGCTAGAACTGAAATCAAAGACTTTGCTAGATAAAACAGGTCTGGGAGCAAATTGTAGAACCAGAAAGAATTGAAGAGATGACCCTGAAGTAGATTCCAACAGCAGAGATGCGTCTTCCAAAAAAAATAGTTAGCAGGACACAGCAGGCACCAGTGAAATTCTAAGGTTGTAAACCAAATAGCCATGAAGTTAGAAGCTAGAGAGTACAACACAAAAGAGCAAAAAGATGGACTGGAATTTCTAAAGCTCATGTAAGATTGCTATTTGTTACGTATATTCATTGCAGGATGTATTCTTATACATCCAGTGAATTAGTTCTGTTAGACAGCCCTCACAGAGCTGAGAGAGAAGTAAGAACTATAATACACAAGCACCAGCCCTTGAGGTGATGAAGGCATCAGGAACATTCAGAAACTGATGGGTTACTGCACTTCTCCACTAGCATTGGCACAATGAGTCTAACATACAAGGGTGAGGACCTTACTTTTGCCTGATCCTCCAAATCTTTGCTTAGAATGTTCTTGGTAGTCTTCCTAATGAGCCTACCAGAAGTTTTGGTCAGGTGGAAGGGACAAGGCTACTGTGGTGCAGGTAACTTTAGGCCCTGAGTGAAGTGAGGAGATCTAGGCTTTGAGCGGTTAGTACAAGTCCAGTGGAGAGCATGTTGGGGGTGTGGTGTGGTAGTGGAATAGTTATTAGAGACCAGAGACCAGTGCATGCACCCTATGTAATACTTCAGGCTTTCTAGTTAACAGGAAGAGAAAAACCATCATCACAGCCTCAGTGATGAAGGCAGCAGCAGCAGGATACTGACAGCAGGTAGCAAAGGTTAATTCTACACACAAACATTTCCTGGCAAAAATCACACATCCAGGATTAGAGCAAGTATGCCCCAGCTAAATTCCAATTGTTTTAAACTTAAAAAAAAAAAAAACTTAAGCATTAAAATGATGCATTTCACTTTTGTAGGCATAACACATTTCCCTCATTTTTGTTACAAGCTTTCCCCTCCCTTTTTCATCTAGCTGATTTTCCCAGGTATTCTAAGACATAGGTCCCTTATTACTCTTTAACACACACATCCCAGACTTCTATGTTATATGGAACAGACATGGATGTGCTTCTTTTGTCTATTTTATGAATGAACAGATTTTCACTTAAAAGCAATTTATATTCTACCAAACTCAGCAAGACTTTAAAACACTCTTTCTCTGTTTTTGTTTGTTTGCTTGCTTTTTGGTGTTTTAAGTATCCCTGAAAATAAAGGAGCCATTGAGTCTAAGACTGACAAGTATCCAGGTTATTTACATACTGAGGTTTGGAATTGCAGAGACTATTCCAAAAAGAAAACAGGGAATGACGGGAATAAAAAGAATCAAAATGAGAGTGGAGAGAAAAAAACTTGATGAATAATATAACCTATAACATGTAGAGGAGATTTTGACACCACCCATGTTTAAAACTAAGTACAGAACTTTTTCAGTTACTTTACCCCTAGTCCTACGTGGTGAAGAGTCTACCATGGAGTTAACTAGTATTCTAGAGTTGATTTTGAGGCTGAGAGTTTAGAACAAAAACATTATCTCTAGTTTATTTATTAGTTTAGAAAAGAAACAGCACAAGGAATTTTTCTAGTTAAAAAAAAACTCAATATAAACCTACATGAAAATTTTAATGCCCAAGACAGTCAATGGCAAATGAAGTTTTAGGAGCTAAATCAAATAAAGCATCTTTCCATGTTAAGTGTACCTTTTCATTAATGTGAAAGCTTGTGCCTACCTTTGGTTCATTTAGTGAGCTGATTCAAACTTTTATATGCAATTCCTGAGTTGCTACAACACCAGAATACTGACACATATAATTGTACTATTTATCTGTGGAAGATGATTGGATTTCGCTTAAAAACCACAGACAAAGGAAACCAACAGTCCCACATAGTTCTGATAACCCCACCAAAGAGGAAATACAAAAAGGAAGTTAATCTAAGAGTGTGACAGAGAAGTGATTTCAATACAAAAAAGCCTCAATATTCAGCTCATTCCCATCTTGAAAAACCTCATCTTTATCCCATTTCCTTCTGGATCCTCTCCCTTTCTAGAGACTGGAAACAAGACAAAAAAAAAAAAAAAGTCTTGGATGCAGATGAGCAGAATTTTTGTACTGTGTACCGCACTTTCAGGGGGCGCAGCCTGTTTCCATAGCTGTCAAACACGGTAGTGATACCTGTTCCTGTTCCCTCCCTTGTATGTTGCCAGGGTCGTTTATAAAATACGCTGTTCCAAATTAGCCAAAACTACCATCGTTGGGACAGTCGCCAACAAAACTCAGCTTCGGTTCCCTCTCCGGACAAGGCTGGATTGACCTACAGTCAACAGGAAGCTCCTGGGGTTGGGATAGACTTGGAAGGAGGCCAGACGCGAGTGTTCCTGGACTGCGATCTAGGTAGTGATGAGGATGTTACTAACATGCCCGCCAGCCCCCCACCCCCACCCGCCCTCCGATTTCCCAGCCCAGCTGAGATTTTACTATCAACTACAGTGGGTGCGGAAGCATAGTACGGAGAAGCAAACTGCCAAACAAAAAACCCTCAACTCCATCCTTCTCTAAAACAAAAACAAAACCCCAAAGCCCTCGGCACTACAGAGAGCGGGATCAAGGGAAAGGAAGGGGGGGGGGAAATCTGCTGTCCTAGCTCCATCTCCGGAGGCCGCCTAGTCGGCAGTCGCAGGGTCCGCTAGAGGGGCGGGGCATTGTGGGTCGGCTCTCCGGGAGCAGAAGAGCCACCTCTTCACGCCCCCTCAGCCCGCCTCGTCTCGGGAATCCGCCCCGGACCCCGCCGCCATGTTGAGTCGGAATAAGTGACTCGGACTCGCCACCTAGGATGACCTCGACTGGAGAGGTCCGGAGCAGGCGGCGGCGCCCGCTAGTGCCGGAAGGCTGCGGGAGCTGAGACGGAGTGGGCGCGGCACGGGTTCCGGTGAACGGGCCTGCGCGCGAGCAGGTAGCTGCAGCCCCCGCCCCGCCCCCGCTCGGAGGGGCGGGGTCAGGAGTGAGGGCGGGCGCCCAGCGGAGAGGAGGTGGAGAGTGAGGATTTGGGGTGGAGGAACCCGGGAATTCCCTCCTCCTGAAGTGAAGAGTTGGGTTGATTGTGCGGTCGTTGCTGCTGCCGGGCTCCCGGGACGAGGAGGTGGAAGGAGGGAGAGGGCTCTGCGGGCCTCGCCTTCGCCCGCCGCCCCTTCCCCACCACTGGAGCCTCAGCAGCGGCGACCCATGTGAGCGCGACCGGGGGACAGGTAAGGATCCGACGAGGCCCCGCGGGCGGGCGTAGGTAGTCGACTCGGGCCAGCAGTGCTAGGCCCCGGCGCCCGCCCGCGCCCGGAGGCGCTGCCGTTCCCTGCCCCCGCCAGCTCGGAGTCGGGAAGTTGAGGAGAAACTTCTCCCCTCCCCCGACCCGGCTGGCTCGGAGGGCGTGTCTCCTTCCCCGCGCTACCTGCTCGCGCCCCCCCCCCCCCCCCCCAGTTCTACTCCGTCCCGCCCAAGTCCGACTTAAGGTCCCCGGAGCGTTAGGACGTCCCACCACCCGGGTCCTTAGGGTTGTGTGGGCCACCGCGCGGGGCGGGGGCGAGGTTTATTTTGGCTCGCATCCCCAAGTAAGCGGCGTGGGCAGCGGCCCCTTTCTGTCCCAGAGGTTGGGGGTCTAAGTGTTGACTTAACGCCGGGCGGCAGCTGTGTCGGGAGAGCGGGCGAGCGTGTGTGTAAGGGGCGAGTTGGTGAGCCTCTCGCTTCACTTGGTTTGATTGAAAACCACAACATGTTAAAAGTTTTCCTTTGTTTTGTGTTGGGGGTTGGGAAATAAGCCACTCAGCATCCCCTGTTACACTACTATGCCACTTCGCCTCCCAGTTAGTTCGGTCCTCTGTCAACGTGTGTTACAGAAAAATTTGTTTTAAAGCGTATTTTTCCTGACAGTCGCTTCCAGCTTTTGCTTTATTGGGCATGGGTGAGCGTTGTTTTAGGAAGTTCTTCGAAAATCACGTCTGTTGTAGGGACTGGTTTAATTTTGTTAGTGAGTGAGGCACAACATCGTTTGGATTGGGTTGAATTATTTTCTGCGCAATTAATTGAAACAGGCTTGTAGTAATCCACCAACAGTTTATAAATTATTAAAGAAATGAAAAACCTCTAGTGGAATCACAACGTTATGTTCATGCCGTTTTTTAGGGTTATATGTTCCACCGGTGTGTTTTCACATAGATGCTTTCACATATACATGTATATGATAGTGGCATATTTGTGCATTGTAACTGCAGGATTACAGTGCTAAAGGTATCTTGACATTTCTAAGTGTATTTAAACTATCTTGTTAAAATTATTAATGTTAAATTATACACAAAGGAAAATATTACTAAGTGCATTTGACTATGCATTTAAGACGAAGTTGGTGGTAGATATAGTTATCTTAACTAGCACAGTGTTTGGCACACAGTGGACAGGAAACATTTTGAATGGACAGGTAATAAAGGATGGTTTTGTATTAGAAACTAAGGATCTTGTAGACATCATATATGATTTTTATGAGTCGTTCTGTAAGAAAGTTGTTTTTCACGAAATCACACATTTGTTTTACTAAAATATGAGACCTCTGTCATAGTCGACATTTAAGGAAAGAAAGTTTCATTGTATTTTAACTGTTAGACATTAGCTAAGCCTCAGTGGAGATTTTGAATGCTTGTTGACAGTTCATAGGGTGCTGAATTTGAAGAAAAAAGTTGCTTTTTATCTGAATCTGAATACAAGACAGTTTATGTCCATGTTTCCAGAATAAAAGATAAAAGGGCTCATAAAATATGTATTCTGGTATAACCACCATAAGGTTATATTAGCTTTAATTTTGCAGTATATTTTTGCTGACTTCATAAACCACAAAATTGACTCCTTCCTGTTGAACTAAAAGTGAAGTTACAGCTTTGACCTATCTTCCTGGGATAGGGAATTGGTCTTATGGCTGAAGTATAATATTAATACATGGTTTAAGTTGTTTATTTTTTAATTCAGTAAATTCTTAAGTCACAAAATCAGTATCCACACAAATTTCCTTTATGGTCTGTAATGTTAGAAGAATAAATATTCTAAAAGAATAGTAATGACCTAGTATAAGAGAACTATTACCAACCCATGGAGTAAGACTTGTTTATATAAAGTTTAACTTTGTATCTTTTTCGGTAGTAAATAAATTATTTATGTGAGTAATATTTCTTTATAAATATATGTAATTCTCAATCTCATTTGAATGTAGACATTTATTAGTTTCTGTTAGCATTATACTAAAAAGAAGCCTAATATTCAAGTAATTGACAAGAGCAACATTAAACTCTGTCTAGGAATGCATGCTTGGGTAATAAAACTATATATTTTTTAAAACCTACAAGGAAGTGATTTCTACAAAAGTAATGGTGTGGGAGGGAGGAAGTTGTGATTTGGACACAGCTTCTTAATTGGTGGTAAAGTTCTTTTAACCTGGTGGTGGTTGCAAGGGTGTTGGCCTTAGTATAAATCATTAAGCCATACATTTCTTTTGTGTGTTTTTCTGTATGTGTTGCAGTTTAACATAAAACTTTTCTTCTTTTTTTAAAGAAGCCTGTCTGTAATGTACTATATAAGATAAATAAAGAACTTAATATGTGGTGACTGACTGTGGAGTACTGCCTGGATTATCCGGTGCAAACAGGGTTAGACTTATGAAATAATAATTATCGTAAACCAGCTAGTGCATGTAACTACTTTGACATGTAAATAACATGTTGATATTTTGAGGGAAGACACCAGGTTTTTATGAACTTTAAATCCTCTTCAGCTTTTATATTGTAAGTGACAGTAAGTAATGACAATATGTTTACTAAACTAATGGGTATTCTTTGGTCATCAAGAATAATATATAATATATTTGACAGGAAATTATGTAACATTACAGTTAAAACTAACTTTGGCATAAAGGTAAAATGTTTACTTGTATCCATTTTTAGTTTTCTGGAACAGTAATTCTTTGGATCAATAATTTCATCCTTAGTTTTGATATTCTTAAGACTGTCATGAAATTCTGAGTGTTAAGATATGCTTCTGTTTACTTAGGTTTTTTGAAGACGTGTCATATAGCACCTAAAGGAAGAGTATGTTTTGTTTCAAAAGTAAGCAGATAACCATATGGTGCTGGAGTTTTAAAAATGCTGAAAATCATTGCATTGTGCTACTTTTCTTGCTTTAAGTAATAATGGCTTGCTGTTTTAGTTGTTGGTCTCTTTGCATTTTGTAATGCAGAGTTGAAGAAGAGATCACATCTGTGCCAAATTTTTATATCACAGGAACTTTCAGTCATTGTAAAGGTGATGTTTGTGGTGCTGGTTTTGTTACATGAATATTTACAGGAAGTTTTAGTTAGGATCTTCCATTGTTCAAAACCCTACAGGGCTTAGGTCACCTTCGGTTCACATTTAAATGGGTCTATGATACAAATACAAGTTCCTCTAGCGAGGTACAATTGCCTTTCTTTAAAGTAGATAATCCGTTTGTATTAAAGGATCTTGGTATCTTATTGGTAGTGTGTACAGACAGTTTGTGTGCTTCTGTGGCAGGGTATGTATTATCTTTTTTCTTCCTCTCAGCTGCTGCAGCGCCACAATTAGCCTGAGTATTGCTCAGCTGCAGCTGCTGGGTGATTATGAACCATCCAGTGCCTGTCTAAACTCAGAGGCAGATTTAGCAAAAGGAGCTATAGTAACAGCACAGGGTGAAAGAGAAGAGCCGATGCTACTGCCAATATAATTTTAACCTGTCTATACTAAGGAATCATTGGCTGCTGCAGCACTACTGTTGTCTTGGAAGTGGCAGACTTGATGGCAACATATCCTGGCCTGGATTGGGTTTACTTGGTGTTACTCTTTAAGATCTTGAAGTTCACTCCAGGAAAGAGTAATTTCAGAGAGTAGGATGATGTATCAACGAGGTAGTGGTTCCCTGAGTTATAAGCCTCTATGCCCAGGATAGCAGTGCCCTTTAGTTTCCCCCTGTTTGAGTGCATATATAAAGCATATGCCATATACTACATGCTGCTTTAAGCTGTGTCTCTTAGAAGTGCTGCTGCTTTTACTGTTGTTTGGGGGTGGCAGGAAAGCTTATAAAGCAGGTTCTTTGGATTTCTGACTTTTTAAAATTTGTTTTACTTTTTATTTTTTAAATATATTTTATTGATTATGCCATTACAGTTGTTCTATTCCCCCCCTTCATTCCCCTCCACCCTGCACACCACCTCCTCCACCATCCCCCCCCTTTAGTTTATGACGTGTCTCAAGTTCTTTAGCTTCTATATTTCCCCTACTATTCTTGCCCTCCCCCCCATCTATTTTCTACCTACAGTCTATGCTATTTATTTTCTGTACCTTCTCCCCCCTTCTCCTCCTCCCACTCCCCTGTTGCTAACCCTTCATGTGATCTTCATTTCTATGGTTCTGCTCCTGATCTAGCTGTCCTCTTAGTCTGCTTTTGTTTTAGGTGTGATTGTTAATAACTGTGAGTTTGCTGTCCTTTCACTGTTCATATTTTTATCTTCTTTTTCTTAGATAAGCCCCTTTAACATTTCATATAGTAAGGGCTTGGTGATGATGAACTCCTTGAATTTGATCTTATCTGAGAAGCACTTTATCTGTCCTTCAATTGTAAATGAAAGCTTTGCTGGATAGAGCAATCTTGGTTGTAGGTCTTTGGATTTCATGACTTGGAATACTTCTTTCCAGCCCCTTCTTGCCTGTAAGGTCTCTTTTGAGAAATGTGCTGGCAGCCGGATGGGAACTCCTTTGTAGGTGACTGTCCCCTTATCTCTTGCTGCTTCTAGGATTCTCTCCTTCATTTTAATCTTGGCTAATGTAATTATGATGTGCCTTGGTGTGTTCCTTCTTGGGTCCACCTTCTTTGGGACTCTCTGAGCTTCCTGGATTTCCTGGAAGTCTATTTCCTTTGCCAGATTGGGGAAGTTCTCTTATTATTTGTTCAAATAAGATTTCTACTTGCTCTTTCTCTTCCCCTTCTGGTACCCCTATAATTCAGGTGTTGGAGTGTTTAAAGATGTCCTGGAGGTTCCTTAGCCTCTCCTCATTTTTTTGAATTCTTGTTTCTTCATTTTTTCTGTTTGATCATTTTTTTCTTCCTTCTGGTCCACTCCCTTGATTTGAGTCCTAGTTTCCTTTCCATCACTATTGCTTTCCTGTGCCTTTCCCTTCATTTCAGTTAATTTAGCCTTCAAGTGTTTCTCTAATTTGTGGCGGAAATCAACCATTTCTGTGAGCATCCTGATCACCAGTGTTTTGAACTGTGCATTTGATCGGTTGGCAATTTCTTGTTCACTTAGATTTATTGGCTCTGGGGCTCTGAGTTGTTCTTGAGCCATGTTTTGATCTGTTTGCACCTGTTACGTATGAGGAGAGGAGCCTGTGGTGTTCACTAGGGCGGGGCCACCCAGGTTGCTGGGTTGTGATGCTTTATGTGGGGGCGGTGTCAAAGGGGGGCAATGGTGGTCCCCTCTGATGCTTCCCGCCTCTGGGGCCTTTGCGGTCTGTCTCACTGCTTGCTCCTTTGCTGGTTTATCTGTGCGCAAATGTGTGACCTGGGTCAGCCTGCAACCTTGTGTCCTCAGTGGATCCACCTGTTGCTACCCCACACCTGGGATCCGCCCACGTCTGCCTGCGGGCCTGGGCAGGGTCAAGTGCCTGGGTCGAGTGCCTGGGTTGCGCACCTGGGTCGGTCCGGTGGCTCTTTCCCGCCTGATCCCACTCCACTGTTGGCTTTGCCCCTCTTACTCGTCTAGCTGAATGGTTCGTTGTTGTCGGACTTCCGAGTAGTTCAATTTTCTGTGTTTTGGCTGCATATTTTGTTACTAAAATTTTGTTGTCTTTAAACTTGGTTGTGCGAGAAGGCATAGTGTTTCCACCTACGCCTCCATCTTGGTGGAAGTCTCTGGATTTCTGACTTTTTTTTAGAAAATGGATGGAAGACTTTCAAGAGATCTAGAACTAGCTGCACATGGCATATCCCCTGTGGCTGTCTGAATTTTGCCTGTTAGCAACCCTAGATTCTTTTTCCTGTTGCTCTTCCTTTATTCCTGGGGTATGAGAAGATGGACATTATTAAACACAGATACAGTATCATCTAAATATGGAAAGCCCCAGACTGAAAGATGCTGTCGGCAATTTTTTCTGTTTCTGAAATGTTGCTAAGTTTAAAAACATGTCAAGCCAAGAGCCTCAGCATCTTGTCCTCTCTTTTACCAGTACTGTTGGAAAATCTACAAAGACAATTTCTTCTTATACTGATCCTGGCTTTGAAACTTGGTGATTCAGGGTTTGGCTAATTTTGGATGGAGAATAATAGGGTATTGGGAGAAGCAGCACTCAAACTTGTATAACCAGAAGGAATGTAACCAAAAGAGAGAGGTGTAGAAGACTGTATACTCTTGAACAGTAACAGGTACACATTGTCATTATGGCACATACTTAGCAAGACATGGAAGTATTGACCCTTCTTTGTGCTCCCACAAAACTCCTATGTAAAAGTACATTTCTCCTTGCATTATAATTTTGTCTTTATATGACTGATCTACTTGATCTAGTGCTCACTGTGGCAAGGGACTCAATATGAATCTTTGAACAGTCCCTAGTAGAATAAATACTTAATAAAATTTTAATTGTATCCAGGGATATGGTTCCACATATGGCTTTACATATACAGACTTCTTCCACACATAACACCTCTACTTAAATTTTCTAAAACAATCTTAATGCTTTTTTATAAACTAATGTTAAATTCTTTACATTTTTTACCCTCAAAGTTTTGTTCTAGAAAATGATTTTATAGAACTGTTTAAACGCTTGCACGTGTGAAGTTAAAAGTCATCTTGATAAAATTTTTTTTAATGTTTTCACTATTTTAGTGAATATAGAAGGCCTACCTGTGTGCACACATACACAAAACTTTTTTTAAAATTATATTTTGACAGAGTTTTTTTTTTCAGATTTTTATTTTACTTATCTTTACAGGGGAAGGGAAGGAGAGAGAGAGAGAGAAATATCAATGTATGGTTGCCTCTCATGTGTCTCCTGCTGGGAACTGGCCTGCAACCCAGGCATGTGCCCTGACTGGGAATTGAACCGCGATCCTTTGGTTCGCAGGCCTGCGCTCAGTCCACTGAACTACTCCAGCCAGGGCTAATTATAACTTCTATGTTCATATCTTCCAAGGACAAAAGAAAAAGAAGTTCTGGTTTTCATGATGTAATGTAAAGAATGGGTAGTTCATAGAATGTATCTGCTGGGGACAGAGACAGGAAAGGCCTGACCACTGAAATTTAAAAATTACCTGGTTTCAGCCTCTGTTCCTAGCAGTATGTAAACTCCAGGTTTTCTTAAACTAATTATGGAGGCTAACCACTTAATTATTTTAATGTAACTTTCTGTTTTTTAGCATTAAATAGAAAGTGGGGTGGCTTTTGCCGCATAAGTTAATACATATAATTGTTCCATGGCACATTTATTATTTTTAAATTTTATTCTGATGCAGTTAGTACTTTATGGATAAAGATACTTTATAAATAATAGGCATTTGAAAAGGAGCAGAGAACCCAACTGT
This sequence comes from Artibeus jamaicensis, assembly GCF_021234435.1. Classification (NCBI taxonomy): domain Eukaryota; kingdom Metazoa; phylum Chordata; class Mammalia; order Chiroptera; family Phyllostomidae; genus Artibeus; species Artibeus jamaicensis. Next base: position 6,483,173 of record NW_026521803.1, read on the forward strand.
AGTGTAATAAGGAAAAGACTAAAAGGTAGAAGATCATCTGTACTTTAATTCCATTTTTTTTTTTTATCTTCACCAAAGACATCGTTTTTCATTGCTTTTAGAGAGAGCAGGCAAGAGGGAGAGAGACGTTGATGTGAGAGAGAAACATCAATTGGTTGTTTTCTTTTTTTAAAGATTTTATTTATTTACTTTTAGAGGGGGGAAGGGAGGAAGAGGAAGAGAGAGAAACATCAATGTGTAGTTGCCTTGCACACACACCCTACTGGGGACCTGGCCCACAACCCAGGCATGTGCCCCTACTGGGAATCAAACCAGGGACCCTCTGGTTCACAGGCCAGCACTCAGTCCACTGAGCCACAGCAACCAGGGCTGATGGGTTGCCTTCTTGTACGTTACCCAACCGAGGATCAAAACTGCAACCTGGGTATGTGCCTTGACCAGGAATTAAACCTGTGACCTTTCAGTCTATGGGACAATGCTCCAACCAACTGAGCCACCTGTAAGGATTAATTCCACTTCTGACAATGAAGAGCTAAGTAGCCCTGGTCAGTTCAGCCCTGGTCAGTAAACTCCCTAGGCTTTAGTTTCACTATTTGAAATAGGAGGCAGTTTGACCAGATGGTTTCTAATATCTTTTAAGCCTTATATAAATGTGTGGTTCTGCTACAGTTTTAGTTTTTATATTGATAACAATTTAAGGAAATGTTTTAGAATCTAGAATTTGAAATAAAATTAGGTGAAAGGTTATAGTAAGAAACTGATACATAGACTTGGCATTGGACTTTCTCAGGCAAATGCAGTGTTAACCATGTGGTATGACAAATACTGTGCTAGTTTTGATGTTATGAAAATGATCACACCACCATGGCTGGTGTGGCTTAGTTGGCTGGGCATCATTCTGCAAACCAAAAGGTCTCTCTCAGGTTTCGATCCCAGTCAGGACCCATGCCTGGGTTGCAGGTTTGGTCCCATGTCTGAGGCAACTGATCAATGGTTTTCTCCCTCCGTTCCCCTCTCTCTAAAATCAATAAGCATGTCTTAAGGTGAGATTAAAAACTGCTGCCTTTTAGGAATTCACACTGTGCAGAAGTAGCTATGATTATGAGGCCATTACAATTTTTGTAAATTGGTAACTTTTTCTAGGGTGAATCCCTTACAGTACTTCTCTGGTTTTTAACATTAGTTGGTGATGCCTCTGAAACTTTAATAAATCCTTTTGCACTAGATAGGTTTAGCCTCAAGTAAACTTAATTAATTCTTTAGGCAAGAAGACTTGATTTGATGTTTTTCTAGATATTAGTGTATTACAGGCATTTGTGGCTCACATACACAGGTTTCACAACACCTGTATAGAAGTTTTACTATAAGAAGACACATTCAAAAGCAAGATTTTTTGCAGTAATATTGGAAAACTAAGGACTTATTTATTCATTGAAGCAGATAGTTGTGATGTCATTTAATAGTGATCACGACTGTTTGGGTGACAGCTTTGCCACATTGTATCAGGAAAATAGCCACATTAAAACATTTAATTGTTTTATTTGCAAATCAATAAACATAATCACATAAACAAAAGAAAAGACAAAAATTGCATGATCATATCAATAGATGCAGAAAAAGCATTTGATGTGGTACAGAACCCATTTATAATAAAAACACTCAGCAAAGTGGTAAGAGAGGGAGCATTCCTCACCATAATAAAGGCCGTATACGAGAGACCTACAGCCAGCATCATACTCAGTGGGCAAAACATAAAATCTTTCCCACTATGATCAGGAACAAGACAAGAGTGTCTGCATTCCTCACTTCTATTCAATATAGTATTGGAAGTCTAGCCACAGCAGTCAGACAAGAAAAGGAAATAAAAGGCATCCAGATTGGAAAGGAGGAAGCAAAACTCATTGTTTAGAGATGACATGATAGTGTACATAGAAACCCCTATAGACTACACCAAAAAATACTCAATCTAGTAAGTGAATTTGGCAAAACAGCAGGTTACAAAGTCAATATTCAGAAATTAAATGCATTTTTGTACACACCAACAATAAAATCTCAGAAACAGAAATCAGGGGAAAAAACCCATTTGCTATAGCAACAAGAGAAATAAAGTACCTAGCAATAAATCTAACCAAGGAGGTAAAAGACCTATACTCCAAAAACTATACAGCACTGAAGAAAGAAATTAAGGAAGACACAAACAACTGGAAGCATATACTATGTTCATGGGTTGGAATAATAAACATCATTAAAACGTCCACACTACCCAAAGCAATTTATAGATTCAACACAATCCCTATTAAACTACTAATGACGTGTTTCACAGTTACAGAATAAACATTTCAGAAATTTATATGGAACCATAAATGACCCCAAATAGCCTCGGCAATTTTGAGAAAGAAGAACAAAATAGGAGGGATCACAATACCTGATACCAAAGTATCACAAGGATACTGTAATCAAAACAGCCCGGTACTGGCATAAGAACAGACACATAGATAAGTGGAACAGAATAGAGAGCCCAGAAATAAACACAAGTCTGTACAGTCCATTAATATTTCACAAAGGAGGCAGAAGCATAAAATGGAGTAAAACTAGCCTCTTCAACAAATGGTATTGAGAGAGCTAGACAGCTACATGCAAAAAAAATGAAACTAGACCACCAATTTACGACATACACCAAAATAAATTCAAGATGGATAAAAGACTTAAATATAAGTCACAACACCATAAGAGTTCTAGAAGAGAACATAAGGAGGAAAATCTCATATTCCACACAATAATATTTACCTATATATCCCGTAGAGCAAGGGACATAAAGGAAAGAATAAACAAATGGGACTTCATCAAAAGAAAAAGCTACCGCATGGCTAATGAAAACATCAGCAAAATGAAAAGGGAACCAACTGTATGGAAACATATATTTGCAAATGATACCTCAGACAAGGGTTTGATCTCCAAATTATATAAAGAACTTACACGACTCCACTCCAGGAAGACAAACAATCCAATTAAAAAATGGTCAAAGGACCTAAAGAAATATTTCTCCAAGGAGGACATACACAGGGCCCAGAGATACGTGAAAGGTTGCTCAGCATCACTAGTCATCAGAGAAGTGTAAATTAAAACCACAATGAGATACCAATTCATACCAGTCAGAATGGCCATCATCACCAAATCAACAAACAATAAGCGGCAAGTGCTGGCGAGGTTGTGAAGAAAGGGGAGCCCTAGTGCCCTATTGGTGGGAATGCAGACTGGAGCAGCCACTGTGGGAAACAGTGTGGAATTTCCTTAAAAAACTAAAAATAGGACTGTCTTTCAATTCAGCATTCCCACTGCTGGGACTCTACCCCAAGAATCCTGAATCACCAATTCAGAAGAACCTATGCACCCCAATGTTCATTGCAGTGTTATTTACAGTAGCTAAGTGCCGTAAACAGCCTAAGTGCCCATCAGTAAATGAGTGGATCAAGAAACTATGGTACATTTACACAATGGAATACTACACAGCAGAAAGAAAGGATCTCCTACCCTTTGCAACAGCATGGATGGATCTGGAGAGTATTATGCTAAGTGAAATAAATAAGCCAGGTGGCGAAAGACAAACACCATTTGATCTGACTTGTAAGTGGAACCCAATTGACTAAACAGACGAGCAAGCAAACAAAATATAACCAGAGGCATTGAAATTAAGAACACACTGAAGGGAGGGAAATTAAGTAAACAGAAGGGAGGTGGGAGGGGATAGTGGGGCAAAAGGGGTGAGGGTTGGGAACATGTGTAAAGGACACATGAACAGAGTCAAAGGGTGGTAAGATTAAGGATGGGAAGTGAGGATGGCTGGGGTGAGGGGCGAAATGGAGATAACTATACTTGAACGATAAAAAATGTGGAAAAAAATAAATTCCACAAAATAAAAACATTTAATTGAATCAACAAAAGTGCAGGGTAATTGTTCTGGATATTTTTTCTTTAAGATGTATAGTTAATATTTAGAACAAAATAAGTGTGGACACCTGCAATGGTTAGCTTTTAAGTTTTGTGAGATAATTTTGTAAAAATAAACTAAAATTATAAGTAGATTGTATTCCCAAAGTTTGTCAGTCACTTAAAAATCAAAATCTTTTCCCAGAGAAAGTCTTTTTTTTTAAGGTTAGCCTTTTGAGTTAGATTTCTAGCAGCCCATTACAGTTTATCTATAAAAACCTAACTGGTATAACAGTGTTGCATTGGTAAAGGTATTCTAATTGATTTTTCAGGTTTTGTGTTGTTTTGTTTCTTTAAAGTTTGCTGACCTCTTGAACAGATGAAATATTTGGCCTATAAGACAAGATGGTTTAACTATATAGTGGGTGAATCCATTGCCTTTTCAGTCACCATCCCTCCCCATCTTCCTAGCTCCTCACTCTAATCATTCTGTTACGAGTTCCATATTGGGATGCTAGAACTTTCCTAATGAGGCCTTGCTGTTAAGCTGAATTTAAGTACAGAAGGTTCCCTAGTTTCTCTCACCTGCTTGCTGGGCACTTTGAAGCCTTCTTCCTACTCTAACCCTATAGGACAGTGTGAGGAATGGGAAAGTTTCAAAAGATTAGGAATTAGAAATTAAAATGAGGACAATAGAGAAGGACTTGGGAAAAAGGAATGGACATAATGTGGAGTTTGTAATTTTTTCTTTTGTGTCCTTTTTTCTATTTCTTACCCAATTCATTCCTTCTCTTAGACATTGATTATGGAAAAAAGCCTACTCTGTGACAAGTGCTATGGTACACATTTATATACATTATCAAGTTAACTTAAATCTTTGAAATACCTTTCCAAAATACACAGAAAAATCATGGCTGGGGTAGGTGCTTATTATACATGAAGAGACTGAGGATCAGAAGGTATATATAACTTTACCAAGGTTCTGTGACCAAATGATTGGGTGGAACTGAATTTGAGCCTAAGGCTAACTGACAGTAAGTCTCTTCTCTGTAAGACACCTTTCTTAGGAATAAGGAACAGTGATGGAAAAGGGAATTTCTTACATTTTCCTTCTTCCTTAAACTGTACATTTGTATTGGGGATAAGAATTTTTAGCCATTTAAACTTTTCTTTTTAATGGAAGTAACTTTCTGGTTAGGTATCAAGGTCAGATATTATATGAACCGAAAAAGATGGATTATCACACTAACTAAACAGTAGGAAACACTTTCTTTTTTTCAGGTTTTGGTTTGTAATGGAAAATTGATATACAAATTCCAAAGTATTCTTTATCTTTTTATAAAATAAGATGTCAATCCCAGACTAATAGACACAATGTTCGGATCTTTTTCCGGTCAGGTTTCTTTTTTTCTATCCAAATTTAGTTCCTCAGAAGAACAAAGGAACACACAAAAGATGGATTATTATACTAACTGTAGCAAATTACAGCAAGTTTGGGTTACTGTAGGTAAGTTTAGAACTTTAAAGTTTGGGTTTGTAAAGTGTACATAGAGGCTGCATATATATATATATATATATATATATATATATATATATATACACACACACATATATATATATATATATATAGTCAGCCCCCCATGCTCAAATTTGAGTCTTCTGACTCGAAGGCTGGCTCAAACTTCTGTACAATATTTTTTTTCACTTCTACTAATTACATAATTTATTCCTAGATGAGTTAGAAATAGATGGAAGGTTTGCATTGGCTAAATGGTCCTCTATCACATTTCAGATACATGCACCAGAAAGAGAGCATACTTTCTAATTTGCCCTTTCAGTGGGATGGAATTTCCTATACCTTGGCAGAGATGCAGCAATCATTCATAGCTTCTCTTCCTTTTGGAGGAAACAGGATTCTTCCATATTGGCATGTTCCTATAAATCTTATTGTTACATGAAATTCTCACTCCATGAAGAGCCTCATCCAAAGCTCCAAATGGAGATTTTGTTGGCTACTCTTGTCACTGTGTAACGTTCCATTAACAATGATTTGCTTCATCACTTTGGAAGCTTTTTCTTCTTGGCTTCCTTTTTTTCCTTTTTTCCCAGTTATGTCTAAGAATGTACCCTTTGTCCTCTAATAAGCTGGATTGTTGTTTTCTAGTGGGAATATTAGCTTGGTTTTGTAGCATTATTATCCCACCATAGAATATCTACAATACAACTCCTTCACACATAACTCCAATAGTTCTGTCATTGCTTACCTTTATTGGTCTATAAAATGAATGGTTGGCAGATTCTTTAAAACTGTTGTGCCAAGTCTGAATGATGGGAGTGGCTGCTGCTTGAATGTAAGGTCCATGAAGGCAGGGGTCTTTGTTTTGGTTATGGGGGTAATTCCAAGCATCTAGAATAATAGCTTGAAAAGGGCCTATTATGTAGGAAAATGCAGCAGTTTGTTAGTAATATTTGCCTACTATGGGCATGAAAGAAAGAAATGTCAGCAAATAAATAGCTAGCTTCTCACTAAAAATTCATGTAGTAACCACACATATTTTTTCCTCAAGACTCCAAGGAGTGGCAGGCCTAGTGCTAAACTAGTGGCATTAACACTTAGGATGAAATTACATAAAATTTCTACTTTAATATGGTAGAGATACTGAGGTTTGGCAGTGACTTGTAAATGTTAAGGAGCACTAAGAAAAGTACATACTCATAGCAAGGGGGTTCCTTTTCTTTATATGTTATTCTGTAAATATATCTCTAGCAACCATATTTCTTAAAAACTGGGGCACACGTCAGTTTTCCTTATATTGCATGGATATAAACAAGCCATGAATGTAGCTGATTGTAAGTAGAGCTGGGAAAATAGTTCTTAGCAGGGCAACTGTGACAACCATAGAAGGGGAGGATGACTTTTTGGTGAAAGGTAGCTGTCTCTGCCACAGAAAGGGAGAGGAAGTTACTAATAAAGAAGCTAGACATTTATTGTGTATAGGAATACACTATTTGGTTGTATAAACATGGTTAGACCATTTGACTGTATGGACATTGATGGTAAGTTCTTAATTTAAGGCAACAATATCTGTCCATAGGCAAACTAGTTATAATGGAAAATGTCCCATATCCCACCACCTTCTGGAAGTTTGTTTTTTATAAACAGAGTATCTGGAAAAATTTAATTTCGTGTTTTAAACAGTAAAGGAAGCTATAGCATATTTGCCATAGACATTTCTCCAAAGAAGACATACAATGGCCAAAGACACATAAAAAGATGGTCAGCATCATTAATCATCAGGGAAATGCAAATCAAAAGCACAGTGAGATAACACCTTACACATGTCAGAATGGCTATTATCAAAAAGACAAGAAGTAAAACAGTGTTGGTGAGGATGTGGAGTAACCCTAATTAGGCATGTATTAGGGAACCCTAATACATCATTGATAAGATTGTAAATTGGTACAGCCACTGTGAAAAACAGTGTAGAGGTTTCTCAAAAATTCAAAATAGAATTTCCATGCAACCCAGCAATTCCATTTCTGGGTATTTATCCATAGAAATAAAAAGAAGCTAATTCAAAAAGATATGCCCACACCCCAGCAGCATTATTTATAATAGCCAAAATAGGGAAGCAGCCTAGGTGTCCATCAACAGATGAATGGATTAAGATGTGGCATATGTATGTATTTGTATATACAGTCAAATATTACTCAGCCATAAAAAGAATAAAACTTTGCCATTTGCGACAACATGGATGGATCTAGAGGGTATTATGCTAAGTGAAATAACTTAGAGAAGACAAATATTGTATGATTTCATTTATGTGTGGAATCTGAAGGACAAAGCAAACAAACAAAACAAAACAATCAGATTTATAGAAACAGAACAGATGGTTGCCAGAGTGGATGGGGTGGAGGGGATTGGGCAAATAAGGTAAAGAAGATCAGATTTCCAGTTATAAAATAAATAAGTCACAGGGATGTAATGTACACTATCAGGAGGATAGTCAGTAATATTGTAATAATTTTGTGTGGTGACAGAAGATTGTTAGACTTATGATGATCACTTTTTAAGGTGTATACAAGGTCAGTCCAGAAAAAGTCCAGCTGTTGTGAATTGTGAGACATGGATGTAACCTGGCAGCCAAGAAGAGAGGACTGGAATGAGCCTGCGTGAAAAATAATGACTTCACACTCTACTAGTCAATCAGGGTGGTAGACACTGTCGGGTGAGCATGTGTACTATGTGGCTGTCATTCAGAATGACAGCGAGTAGAGCAGTGAATCTGCATCAGATTTTGCATTAAGCTTGGACATTCCTCTGGCGGAAACTATTCAGATAATTCAGAAGTCCACAGCTATGAGCAGCTGGTGATTGGCAGCTTCATCATGAAGTATACCCGCTGATGGCCAAACATCAAATCACCCAGATGACTCAGCCCCCCTACAGCCCAGATTTGGTGCCTATAACTTCTGGCTTTTCCCAAAACTAAAATCAACTTTGAAAGGGAAGAGATTTCAGACCATTGATGAGATTCAAGAAAATGTGACAGTGTAGCTGATGGCTATCGGAACTGTTTGAGGTCCCCGAGATGCCTACCTTGAAGGGAACTGAGGCGTCATTGTTCTTCAATAAATGTCTCAATTTTTCATATTACATGACTGGATACATTCTGGACAGACTTCGTAGATGTTGAAGGACTCTTTTGTGCACTTGAAACTAATGTAATAATGTATGTCAACTATACTTTAATAAAAAGAGAGAGAACCACCACCAAGAGAAACAAAATATTTGCTATTTCTACCATTTTTTACTCCATTTTATGTTCCTGCCCCCTTGGATTTATATTAAAAGTTAACAAGAAAGGTAATTCTGAACTTTAAGGAGATGTATGTCCTAGACTTTAGGAAACATACTGTAAAGAGTCTGTGGTTTAAGGTTCTAATGGATAATATGCCACCTAAAGAAATAAAATTTCTAAAAATGCCTCAAACCTTTTGTTATAAAAAGCTTGGGAAGCACTCTTTAGGGGAGGGGTCAGGGTAAAATGGGGATCATAGTACCTGTATTTACATAGCACTTTTAGTACTTGAGAAAAGATGGTGTGAAAGAATTTGGTGGGGCCCTAGCTGGTATGGCTCAGTGGAGTGAGCACTGGCCTGTGACTTGAAAGGTTGCTGGTTCTATTCCCAGTAAGGGCACATGTTTGAGTTGCAGGCCAAGGCTCTGACTAGGGGCCTTGTGAGAGGCATCTATACTCTCACACACTTGATGTTTCTCTACCTCTCTCCCTCCCTTCCCCTCTCTCTAAAGGTAAATAAATAAAAAAATTTTAAAGATTTTATTTACTTATTTTCAGAAAGGGAGAAGGTGGGAGAGAACAAGGGGAAGAGAGACAGAAATACATCAATGTGTGAGAGATACATTGATTGGTTGCCTCTTACATGCCCCCTACTGGGGACCTGGCCCACCACGTAGGCACGTGCTCTGACTGGGAATCTAACTGGTGACCTTTCTGTTTACATGCCAGTGCTCAGTCCACTGAGCCACGCCAGCCAGGAGAATCTTTTAAAGGAATAAAAGAATTTAGTGGGAACAGTGGAGATGGAAATTATGATGGCACTAAAGCCCCTCCCCCTTCTATCTCATTTCATACCTCCCTTTCCCCATACCCCCTTAGCCACTCCTACTAGGACTTAGTTTTTGTTTTGCTGTTGTTGTTAATGAATAGAACTTAGGAGGAATGTGTAGTAAAAGTCAAGTAAAAGAGAGCATCAGGGAGCTCTTTGGATACTGTCAGAGAATGAATGAGATTTTTAGAATGATGCTTAGAAGTGGGAAAAACTAATGATCTCATAGATGATTTCTAGAGATAAGTTAACATCTAGAAGTGAGAAGGAAGTCACAAATCAATCCACAGCCTAGGAAAGTTGAAATAATAAATAACAGGGAACATGTAGCGTGTCTTTTTTATCTTCTAACTTCTATATAAGAGGAGGCTTTTTAAGTTAGAAAATATATAAAAAGAATAAGAAAATAGATACTAGATAATAAGAGAGCATCTAGCTTTCACTAATTTTAAACGTCTTGGTCTAGAAGAATTCTATCTGAAGGTTCTGTAAGACTTTCTGGTACTCCTGGGTGCCACCAGTAATCATGGAGACAGACATCTCAAAATAAGAAAATTGATTAAATGATGCCTTAGAACAACAATTTTCAACGAGTGTGCCACAAGAATTTTTTAAAACATGCAATTTCTGACTATTTAGTCTGGGGCAGTGACCTCTTGTGCCTTAGATTGTCAAATTTAAAAAATGACAACTGTCTACACAATAGCTGTCTGGTGTGAATGAATCAATATTATGCCTACTTTTTGTTAGATCAGCAAAAAATGTATTTTTTGGTTTGTCAGAATTTTAGTAATTAACATGTGCCGTGAAATGAAAAAGGTTGAAAATCGTTTCCTTAGAAGATGAGTTTTAAGAAATGCAGACACTGAAAGTTGTCTTTGATTCCTGAAAAAAATATCGTAACAATGTATTAATCAGTTACCATTTATAAATAGTAGAGGTTATGAAGAAGTAATTTTTAATAGTCCAGTATGCTTTATTGAATCATTAAACTCCCCTTTCCCATCTGTGGTGTTTGAGTACATGCTGGATTAAGATGATCTGTCAATGTTACCTTCCTCTGGTTGAATGTTCCGATCTGATAAGCTTAGCTTTCTTCCAACAGTAAGGGTGAGTGAGTTCTTTTTCTACCTTCTTTTCTGGTCTGTTTTATTTTCCCCTTTCTGTAATTGTCTTTTAATGTCATAACAGACATTGCTTTATCTTTTTGATGATACTCAGAACCAGGGATTTTAACAGGTTCAAAGTTCTCCTTATGTATTTTCAAATTTTTTACAAGTAAGATTGAATCAGGAAATATATAAACATGCCTATTTAGCCCATAATATCTGCAGACATTTTTTTATTTTTGTTACACATGTGAAGAAAGACACCTTAAAATTATTTTAGTTTGCTTTTTGATTGAAGGCTGCTATGCATTTTTCCATGTGGTGAACTGCTTATACCTAACCTTTCCCAATTTGCTGTTAGGTTATTTCTTTTTTTCTTTTTTTTTTTAATATATTTTATTGATTATGCCATTACAGTTGTTCTATTCCCCCCTTCGTTCCCCTCCACCCTACATACCCCTCCCCTACCATTCCCCCCTTTAGTTTATGACCACGTGTCTCAAGTTCTTTAGATTCTATATTTCCCCTACTATTCTTGCCCTCCCCCCTATCTATTTTCTACCTACTGTCTATGCTACTTATTTTCTGTACCTTCTCCCCCCTTCTCCTCCTCCCACTCCCCTGTTGCTAACCCTCCATGTGATCTTCATTTCTTTGGCCCACTCCTGATCTAGCTGTCCTCTTAGTTTGTTTTGTTTTAGGTGTGGTTGTTAATAACTGTGAGTTTGCTGTCCTTTCACTGTTCATTTTTTTTTATCTTCTTTTTCTTAGGTAAGTCCCATTAACATTTCATATAGTAAGGGCTTGGTGATGATGAACTCCTTGAATTTGATCTTATCTGAGAAGCACTTTATCTGTCCTTCAATTCTAAATGAAAGCTTTGCTGGATAGAGCAATCTTGGTTGTAGGTCTTTGGATTTCATGACTTGGAATACTTCTTTCCAGCCCCTCTTTGCCTGTAAGGTCTCTTTTGAGAAATGTGCTGACAGCCTGATGGGAACTCCTTTGTAGGTGACCCCTTATCTCTTGCTGCTTCTAGGATTCTCTCCTTCATTTTAATCTTGGCTAATGTAATTACGATGTGCCTTGGTGTGTTCCTTCTTGGGTCCACCTTCTTTGGGACTCTCTGAGCTTCCTGAACTTCCTGGAAGTCTATTTCCTTTGCCAGATTGGGGAAGTTCTCCTTTATTATTTGTTCAAATAAGTTTTCCACTTGCTGCTCTTCCTCTTTCGCTTCTGGTACCTCTATAATTCGGATGTTGGAGCGTTTAAAGATGTCCTGAAGGTTCCTAAGCCTCTCCTCCTTTTTTTTGAATTCTTGTTTCTTCCTTTTTTTCTGTTTGATCATTTTTTTCTTCCTTCTGGTCCACTCCCTTGATTTGAGTCCCAGTTTCCTTTTCATCACTGTTGGTTTCCTGTGCATTTCCCTTCATTTCAATTAGTTTAGCCTTCATATGTTTCTCTAATTTGTGACTAAAATCAACCAGTTCTGTGAGCATCCTGATCACCAGTATTTTGAACTGTGCATCTGAAATCTGGCTATTTCTTTGTTGCTTAGAGTTATGGGCTCTGGGGCTTTGAGTTCTTCTTGAGCCATAATGTTTTGCTCTGTTCATGCCTGTTAAGTATGAGGAGGGGAGCCTTAGGTGTTCACCAGGGCAGGGCCACCCAGGTCACTGGTTTGTGACACTGTATGTGGGGGTGGGGTCAGAGAGGGATCATGGCGGTCCCCTCTGCCGCTTCCTGCCACTGGGGCCTTTGTGGTCCATCTCACTGCTAGCTCCTTCGCCGGTTTATCTGCACACGAATGTGTGACTGTGGTCAGCCCTCATTGAGTCCACCGCCTTGCACCCTCAGTGGGTCCATTTGCTGCTACTCCACACCTGGGATCTGCCCACAGCTGCTGGTGCACCTGGGTCGCACGCCCAGGTCAGTCGGGGGGAATCTTTCCTGCCCGACCCCGCTCTGCTGCTGGCTCTGCCTCTTTTACCGGTTTGGCTGAAGGGTTCGTTGTTGTCAGACTTCCGTGTAGTTCAATTTTCTGTGGCTTGGCTGCATTTTTGTTGCTAAAACTTTGTTGTTTTTAAACTTGGTTTTGCGAAAGGGCACAGTGCTTCCACCTACACCTCCATCTTGGCGGAAGTCTCGCTGTTAGGTTATTTCTTACAGATTTGTAGGGATCCTTTGTATAGTACAGATATTAATCATTTATCTTTTTGTTACAAATATTTTCCCCATGTGTTTTTCTCTATTTTGTCTAATGTTTTCCTTTTATCTTAAAGTATTAAAGTAATTTTCTTTTTATAACTGCTGCACAGTATTCCATTGTGTAAATGTACCACTATTTTTTAATCAACTCACTTATTTATGGGCACTTAGGCTGTTTCTAGCATTTGGCTATTGTAAATAACACTGCCATGGATATAGGGGTATGTAGTAGGTTCTTTTGAATTGGTGATTCAGGCTTGGGGTATAGTCCCATCAGTGAGATCGCTGAATCAAAAGGCAGTTCCATATTTAATTTTGTGAATAGATGCCATACTGTTTTCTATAGTGCCTGCACCAGTCTTCATTTCTACCAACAGTGCACTAGTGTTCCCCTTTCTCCACATCCTCGCCAGCACTTGTTGTTTGTTGATTTATTAATGATGGCCATTCTGACAGGTGTGAGGTCATCTCTCTTTTGGCTAGTGATGTTAAGCATCTTTTCATATGTTTATAGGCTATTTGTATGTCCTCTTTGGATAAGTACCTATTCAGGACTTTCACCCATTTTTTAATGGATTGCTTGTCTTCCTAGTTTACATTTTACAAGTTCTTTATATATTTTAGATATTAAACCCTTGTCCGATAAATCATTGGCATGTTCTCCTATACAGTCAGTTCCCTTTTCATTTTGATGATGTTTTCTTTAGCCATACAGAAGCTTTTTAATTTGATGTAGTCCCATTTGTTTATTTTATCCTTTATTTCCCTTACCCTAGGAGATTTATCAGTAAATATATTGCTACATGGGATATCTGAAACTTTGCTGCCTATGTTTTCCTCTATGATATTTATGATATCAAAACTTTTTTTGTCTTTTATCTCTTTTGAGTTTATTATGGTGCACAGTGTAAGTTGGTGGTCCAGTTTCGCTTTTCTGCATGTATCAGTCCAGTTCTACCAACACCAGTTATTGAAAAGGCTATTTTTTACTCCATTTTATGTTCCTGCCCCCTTTGTCAAATATTAACTGACCGTATTGACATGGCTTGATTTCTGGGTTCTCTATTCTGTTCCATTGATCCATGTGCCTTTTCTTATGCCAGTACCAGACTGTTTTGATTACAGTGGTCTTGTAATATAGTTTGATTTGATATTAGGTATTGTGATCCCTCGTACTTGTTATTCTTTCTCAAAATTGCTGAGGCTATTCAGGATTGTTTATAGTTCCATAAACATTTTTGAAGTATTTGTTCTGTATCTGTGATATATGTCATTGGTGTTTTGGTAGGGATTGCATTGAATCTGTAGATTGTTTTCAGTTGTATGGACATTGTAATGATGTTAATTATGCCAATCCATGAACACGGTATATGCTTCCATTTATTTGTGTCTTCCTTAATTTCTTTCTTCAGTGTTGTGTAGTTTTCAGAGTACAGGTCTTTTACCTGCTTGGTTAAAGTTTATCCCTAAGTATTTTATTTTTCTTGTTGCTGTAGTAAATTGTTGGATATTTTCTTCCGTCTTCAGTATTAAGATGGCTGAACAAAAATTCACCAATTTTGATTTTTTTTTAATGCATGCTGATATGACAGCTGTCACAATACAGTCTAACACAAATTGTTTTGGGTGAAGTGAAAGACAAATAAGCACTACTCAGTCTATCGTATGGAAAAAACTAAATGAACTTCTTCGCTAACCCAATAGATCATTCATGGGATGGACATTTGTTTACAATATGAAAGCCTTATTTGACCTGAGCTTGGGGAAGTGTGGATCGAGCAACTCAAATTTTTCATAACTTTGTGCAAATGACCATAAAAGTGCCATGAGCATTGATTTGGCAGTGGGAGGAGGGATTTACAAATCTCAGCAAGTGGGCTAATTTTCAAATATGGAATCATTTAATGAAGATTTAGTAATTATATTCTTATGTAGCGGATGTTGCAGAATGGCGTCTGGGCTAACTGAAAAGAACATGGTGCATATGGGGAGAGGTCAGACTCCTACTGGTCTGGGCCTTTTAGGAATTGGCCCTGCCTAGCAGGAGGTGAGCTTGAATGTAATGCCCTTGAATCATCCCCAAACCATCCCTTTGACATGCTCCCCTCCTCCATCTGTGGAAAAATTGTCTTCCGTGAAATAGGTCCCTGGTGCCAATAAAGGTTGTGGACCACTGCTGACGATCTCAAAGTAATTCATTATGCAGAGAGCATAGAATGCAAGAAGATGATTGGAAAGAGTCCAGCCAAGACAGGGAAATAAAGTGAGTCATGTGGGGCCTTCTATTTCATATTAAAGAGTTTGGACTTCATATTGGGAACAGGAAGGGGTGGGACACTGAAGGCTCCTAATCAGGTTTTCTTTTTAGAAAACAAACATTCTTCACACTACACCCAGAAAAGACTGGAAAAACTGTAACACTGGGGCTGTAGATCAGTTCAGGAAGCCTTTTCAATAAATTAGACAATAAATGATTAGTAGTCGAGGGAAGTAGTAATTAGTTGACAGAAGTGGAAAAATTTTGAAAATAATAGGGTAGTATAATCAGGTCTTGGTGACTGACTAGATATATGGGGCATAGAAGGGGTTTGAGTTCATGATTATCAGATCTCTGACTAAGGCAGCAAGGTGGATGGGAGTACTGTACTTACCATTCAGAGACATGGTGCCAGAGAAGGGAGAGTGGATTTTGACGGTGGTTCTGTACTTTAGTTGTAATTTTGATGTGGCTGTGAGGAGGAGAGCTGTGGTTTTCTATGCTGCCATCTTAAAGTGATTTTAAACATAACATAATATTTATAAGCTACAGTTAAATTCTTGGATACCAGTAATAATTCACTTAAATTTTGTTTTTTATCCCTCTTACGACAGGATACTGCTTCTGATAGTTCTTGAGAAAAGGCTAGCAATATTATAAAGTACCTGCACCAAAAGGTATCAAAAATCAGAAAGGTTCCTAGTCTCTGAGAGCTGTAACAGATTAAACTGATTTAGTTCTTGTCTTGCTTCCCTAAATTTCTCTCCAGCCATGCTCCCCGTCATGTGGCTTATTTTAGTTTCTGAAACACACCTAATTCCTTGCTTGTTGCTCATATTGCCAAATTCTCCCTCTACCCAGATGTTCTGCATTAATTTCATGCTTATGGTTATGTATTTGATTTATATAACAATTAAACTTTTACATTTTAAATCTATTGACTAAAACATACATTTAAACTCAAGATATTGTTACAGAAAAATATGGTGGAAATAAAGTAGTTACCACAGGAATTTGGAAAAAATCAAAGAGCCTAGGGTGAATTTATAAGTTGACATTTTAAAAAATGTGTGAATCTTATTTCTTTTGCTCTTTAATCTTAAATATATTAAAAAACAGAAGGGATATATGCATTATTATAGAAGTAGTTGTGTGATATGTTTTTAAGATTTAAAACTAAAGAAGAACTCATCTATACAGTGTCAGAGGAGCATTTAATAGACATAAGGACTTGAAAGTATCTAATTGTTTACTGTAATTTGCAGGTCAAAAATCTTTTTTTTTTTGTTACTTTTCAAGTACATTTTTTTTTCCTCTTCCCCCCCCCCCCGCCCGGTCTCCCCCCTCCCTCCCGTTCCCCCCCCCCCCAGTCCTCATCTCTGTGTCATTCATACTTGTTCCTCAAACTCCCTCCCCCTTTTTCCCCACAGGTCAAAAATCTTGATAAAGGAAAGTACATAATTTGAAAATCTGAGAGGATAAAAACTCTATAGATAGGTATAAAATCAGTTTATTTTTTCAAGCAATTGACTAAATTTGTAGAGAAAATGATGCTTAATAAATATTTCACAGGTGCCTTTCTACAAACAAAAAGTTTTTAGTAATTGCCTATCATGGCCAAAGGTAATTGACTTTTACGTGGGAATCTTCATTATTCAGATGTGTTATATGTTGAATTTAGTAATTTTGTTTTTAAAATTGTGGGCTTTCTTGCCCTGGCTGGTGTGGCTCAGTTAGTTGCGTGTCCTCCCGCAAACTGAAAGGTCTCAGCTTCAATTCCTGGTCAGGGCACAAGCCTAAGTTGTGAGTTTGGTTCCGGGTCTCAGGGCCACTGGTCAGTGTTTCTGTCTCTCTCTGCCCTCCCTTCACCTCTCTCTTTAAGAAAAAGGGGGGGACTTCTGCCAAGACAGAGGCATAGGTGGAAACACTTGGCGTCCTTGGACAACCAAATCTAAAAACAACAAAGTTTTAACAATAATAAATGCAACCAAACCACACAGAAAATTGAACAATACGGAGTCTGAAAACAACAAACCACTCAGCTAAACTGGTGAGAGGGGCGAAGCCAGCAGTGGAACAGGTCAAGCAAAAAAGATCCCCAGACCCGGGCAGTGTGCAGGCAGCCGAGGGCACAGATCCCAGGTGCAGGCTAGCTACGGGCGGGCTCAGGGAAGAGGCGCAGCTGGCTGTCTGCGGTTGGTTGTGAATTTGCGCGCAGATAAACCAGTGAAGAGGCAAGCATTGAGACAGATCGTGCAGGCCCCAGCGGCGCAGGGTGGCAGACTCACACATTTGCGCTTGGATAAGCAGGCAAGGGCGAGCGGTGAGGTGGACCCAGCAAGCTGAGAGGACTGCCATTGCTCCCTCTCTGACCCCGCCCCCACATACAGCATCACAAACCAGCAACCTGGGGGCCCCCCCGGTGAACAGCTAAGGCGCCTTTCCTTATACATAACAGGAACAAACAGATCAAAACATGGCTCAAGAACAACTCAGAGCCCCAGAGCCAATAAATCTGAGCAATGAAGAAATAGCCAAACTCTCATATGCACAGTTCAAAACACTGGTGATCAGGATGCTCGCAGAAATGGTTGATTTTAGTCACAAATTAGAGAAACATATGAAGGCTAAACTAATTGAAATGAATGGAAATGCACAGGAAACCAATAGTAATGTAAAGGAAACTGGGACTCAAATCAAGGGAGCAGACCAGAAGGAAGGAAAAATGACCAAATAGAAAAATATGAAGAAACAAGAATTCAAAAAACATGAGGAGAGGCTTAGGAACCTCCAGGACATCTTTAAATGCTCCAACATCTCAATTATAGGGGTACCAGAAGGGGAAGAGGAACAGCCACCAGTGGAAAACTTATTTGAACAAATAATAAAAGATAACTTCCCCAATCTGGCAAAGGAAATAGACTTCCAGGAAATCCAGGAAGCTCAGAGAGTCCCAAAGAAGTTGGACCCAAGAAGGAACACACCAAGGCACATCATCATTACTTAGCCAAGAATAAAATGAAGGAGAGAATCCTAGAAGCAGCAAGAGAGAAGGGGACAGTCACCTACAAAGGAGTTCCCATCAGACTGTCAGCTGACTTCTCAAGAGAGACCTTACAGGAAAGAAGGGGCTGGAAAGAAGTATTCCAAGTCATGAAATCCAAAGACCTATATTCCAGACTGCTCTATCCAGCAAAGCTTTCATTTAGAATTGAAGGACAGATAAAGTGCTTCTCAGATAAGATCAAATTCAAGAAGTTCATCATCACCAAGCCCTTATTTTATGAAATGTTAATGGGACTTACCTAAGAAAAAGAAGATAAAAAAGATGAACAGTGAAAGGACAGCAAACTCACAGTTATTAACAACCACACCTAAAACAAAAGCAAATTAAGAGGACAGCTAGATCAGGAGTGAACCATAGAAATGAGGATCACGTAGAGGGTTAGCAACAGGGGAGTGGGAGAAGGAGAAGGGGGGAGATGGTACAGAAAATAAGTAGTGTAGACAGTAGATAGAAAGTAGATAGGGTGGAGGGTAAGAATAGTATGGGAAATATAGAATCTAAAGAACTTGAGACACATGTTCATGAACTAAAGGGGGGGAATGGTGGGAGAGGAGTGTGCAGGGTGGAGGGGAAGGAAGGGGGAAATCGAACAACTGTAATGGCATAATCAAAATACATATTTAAAAAAAAGGAAAATGGGGGCTGTTGATATATAAGTGACTTTTTATACTATAATTCCTAACAATAAATTTTAGGTATTCTTTACAATTTTTTACATATTTTATACTAGGTATTGTACTTAGTATGGCTGATTTTATGCCAGATTTCATTGAAGAAACTATGAGGAACCCCAAGGAATTTAGAATGAGTTGACTTACCTTTTCTTTAGGGTCAGTTGTTTGTATACATAAAATGAAAGAAAAGAAGAAAGAGAATGATGGTAGAAAATCACTATCAGTGAGCCCTGCAAGCTGTTTTCCATTGCTCACATTTTCTGTACTCATTTGACTCTTGGAAAATTAAGTTCTTTGTTTGCTTATACAAGACAAAGTGCACACCGCCCTTTAGTACTCTGTTATTTCCTCCACTTTGCTTTGTGTTTTACTCTTTAATGGTTCAGCATGTCCTTTGTGCTCTATGCTAAAGAGATTTAGAAATGAAAGTTTGAGAAAAATCATTGGCTATGTTTGTGGCCTGTAGAGCACTGTGACCTATGGAGAGTGATCATGTTGTGTCTTATGAAATTGTCTGCAAATTTATTATTTCTCTAGAATTTCTTAAAAATTTAAAACCTTTAGTAGTAAATTGGAGCAATCTGGGCAAAATGCCTAACTAAGGCCTTTTCTCCCCTGTTGAAAATTGCATATAAAGTCACAGTTAGTTTGATAGAGTTAATACATAGAAATAATGTACATTTAAATGCTTTTTTAAGAGTTCAAAAGTATGTTAAACATTTGAGAATTTTTCATCACTGTTACTACTTAAAAGGCAACATCGTCATCTCAGAGAGAGGCAGGATAGTGTTTTCAGTTAGATTTGTGTTGTGCCAATAATGTTACCAGGCTATAACATCTGAAGGGCTAATATTTAACAGCTTACCAAAGAACAGAAAATGTTATAGGCAAGGCCATATGGGAATAATGCAGCATAGAACTCAGAAAACCCAGTTCCCCAGTTGTGCTCAATTTTAAACCTCATCTCCTTGAGCAAGTGACTTAATCTTCCCCAGGCTTTAGGTTCTTTATTAAATAAAATATGTAGAGCTTACCTGTATTTAAAGTACTTTGGCAACAAAGCACTGTTAAAGTGTAAAGTATTTTTAAAACAAATTACAATACTTTTAACACACCATACAGTATAGAATAATATCAGCTAATGATTGAGCCAGATGCATTTAAAAAATTATATCAGATTTGTCCCAGCTCTACTAACTATACTGTCACAAAGTATCCTATATTGATACAGTATAAGAAATTCTAATATGACCACTGATAAAAAGTTGAAAAACTTTCATTTGACTTACAGAATTGAAAATTTAAGAAATGGTTGGAAAACCTACAAGTATTTGTCGAAATCTTGCTATGTTTCACCTTTTTGGGGGAGAAACAAATGTTAAGCAGGTTGTTGGAAAGAATTAGAATCAAGTTACAAGTCAGTGATTTGTTATTTCAACAAAATTTAAACAAATGCTCATATATCTAAAGGAGAAATACAAGATCTTTGTGGCATAGGCTCTGTTCCCTGTTGCTATCTATGTATTCTGGCCTCATCTTTTCCTTCTTATACGTCCATGTTGTACTTGAACACATATGTAGTTACATAGGGTTTTTTAAAGCCCACTTTGGTCTCTCTTGTCTATGGCTTTGAAGATCCTGTTAATCTCTGCTTGAAAGATAATCTCTGCCGCCCTGATTTGCATAGTTAATATCTAATTGGCTTTTTTTCCTTCCTCAACCACAAATCTATGTTTTGGAAGAGTAGCAGGTGATAGGGAAAAAAGGTTAGGAAAGTAAATTGGGGAAGTTAACTTGAAATATACCAGGTTAAGAAGCTGGGATTTTACTCTGTAGGTAGTTGGAGGCTGTTGAAAGATTTATCTTAATGTTGCAGACTAAAGATTATTGGACAGTCAGCACGTTAGAACCACCTTGGTTTGGATTAGAGGTTGAGAATCACCATATAGTGTCAGATTATGAGGCAGAGTTGTCAAAGCAGGGATGATAAGGATCTGAAGAAAATTGATCAAGCATTCATTTATTTTAAAAATATTTCTTGATACTTACTATGTTCCAAGTTTTGTTCTAGGTTCTGGGGATAGAGGAGTGAAGAGATGAAAATTCTACTCTGATGTTTATAAAGTATAGAGAGCCTTAAAAAGTCAGTAAGAAAAAAACAACCTTATGAAAAGTTAATGTGTCTTCATCTTACAAAAGAAAGCAGCTAATAAACATATGTAAAGATGCTCACTTCATTAGTAATTATGAACGTAAAATTAAAATCACAAAGAGACACAACCATGAGTTCACCAGAACAGATAAATTTTAAAAGATTGAAAATGCCAAGTGTTGGTGAAGACATGAAACAGTGATAACTCATATTCTGCTGATGGGAGTATAACCTGGCACAGCCTCCCTGGAAAATGGTTTAGTGGTGCATACTGCATGAGCCAACAATCTTCTGCAAGGTATATTTTCAGTAGAATGGTTGCTGGAAGTAGTGTGTTTCTTGAACTAGGTGGTGGGTAGTAAAATGGTGTTCATTTTGTGCTAATTCATTGAGCTATATGTTTGTTTGGTTTACTTCTCTACCTATATGTTGTACTTCAATAGAAGGAAAAAATAAAAGTTGTCCCTTCCTACAGTTTGCAAAAGAGAGCCATCATTATTATCAGAGTCATCACCATCATTGCAAACATTAGTGATTAATATATGCTAGGTACTATTTTAGTTGCATTTATATATATTAACTCATTTAATCTTCTCAGTTCTTGACTCTCTTATTATTGCCATTTTACAGATGAGAAATAGGCACAGAAAGGTTCAGTAAGTTCAGCAAGCTCACACAGCTACTGAGTGGTAGACTCAGATTTTAAATCCAGACATTATCTTAAGTCTGTGTTCTTAACCACTATGCTGTATATCCAACAAAAACAGCCTGTACTCTCAAGCCTTATGCTGCATATAGTGATAAATGTATCAAGAGCAATAAAGTAGATTAAAGGAAAATAGGCAGCACTCACGGAACGGTGCGTGCTGCTTTATATAGGATGGTCAGAGAAGGTCTCATTGAGGAGGAGGTGATAATAATACGGAGACCTAAAGAAGCACACAGATGGGCTTCTGGGGATGGGCCATACTGGTATCTGGCAGAGCCTTTCAGGAAGAGAGAAGAAAGTGCAGTGGCCTGAGACAGGAGTGTGCTGGGCCTGTCTGAAGGATAGTAAGAAGGCCATGTGACAGAAGTGGAGCAAGTAAGGGCACAGTAGTAGGAGATGAGGTTAGAGAAGTAATGGGTGCTGCACACTAAGATCTCAAAGGCCTTTGTAAGAGCTGTGACTTTTACTGTAAATAGAGTGGGAAGTCTTTGGACAGATTTTGGCAGAGGAATGATATGAAATGATCTGTGTTTTAAAAGGATAATTCTGACACTTTGAAAAGAGTATATAACAGGTGCAAAAGCAAGAACAGTGAGAGTTTTGAGGCTAATTGCAGTAATTGAATATTGAATTAGTGAGAGATGATGTGACTTAGACCAGGATAGCAGTGGAGGTGTAGAGTTTTCAGGTTCTGGATATATAGTACCAAGGTATTTGTCGAGAAACTGGATTTAGGATGTGAAATAAAGAGATTATAAGGATGAGATCAGTGTTTTTGACCTGACAAACTGGAAGAATGGTATTAACACTTACTGAGATGGGGAAGGTTGCAGAAGCTGGTTTGAGGAGGAAGATTAGTAGTCTCAGAAATGTGAGATTTGGGATGCAATTAGACATGCAAGTGGGGATATTGAGTAGATACTTTAAAAAAACTAATCTGGAGTTTAAGTGAGAAGACCAGAAATTTATAAAAATATAAATTTGGTAAACACTGATATATAAGTTATATTTAAAGATATGAGTGGATGATAAAGAAACGACTGTAGATACAGAAGTCCTTCCAATAGCATTCTGTGTTTAGATGTCAGGGAGGTGAGGAGGAACCAGCAGAAGAGACTGAAAGGGGGGAAATTAACAGGGTGTGTCTTAGAAACCAGGTGGAGAAAGTACTTTAAGGAAAAGGGAGTGATGATTCCTGTATTGAATGTGGCTGACGGGTCAAGTAAGATACGGGCTGAAAATTGACCATTGGATTTAGCATTAACTGAGAATCATAATGGGCACTTCTAATCCAGTAGAAGCAGGGAAGCAAGGTGAGAAATCAAGAATTCCAGATTATATTGTAAGTGAGTTTGAGAAACACAAGGAAGTTGGAATAATTTTTTCTAATGTAAGTAGGTTATGTGGAAAGAAAAGAAGTGGGGCTCTGACTAGTATGGCTCAGTGGGTTGAACTTTGCCCTGCAAACTGAAAGGTCGCCAGTTCAATTCCTTGGCAGGGCACATGCCTGGGTTGTAGGCCAGGTCCCCAGTTGGGGGCATGCAAGAGGCAACGATTGATGTTTCCATCAGACATAGGTGTTTCTCTTCCTCTCTTTCTTCCCTCCTTTCTCCCCTCTCTAAAAATAAATAAATCTTTAAAAAGAAGAAGAAAAAAGAAAGGCGGGAAGTTGAAATGGACTGGATTGTGGAAAGGCCAGAGGTTTGAAAAGAGAATGACCGACTCTCTTAAATAGCTGGTAGCATTTCTTCCTGTTGTCAGAACCTTATTAATCCTTGATATCCTATATGATTTTGAAAGAAACTTAAACATAGTAGTCTAGGTTTTCTTTTCTTTTTCAATTACAGTTTAGTTTCAGTATTATTTTTGTATTAGTTTGGGTGTGTAGCATAGTGGTTATGCAATCATATATTTTACAAGTGTTCCCCCAGATATTTCCAGTACCCACCTGGTATCACACAGTTATTAGCAGTATTATTGACTGTAATGGTCTAATTTTTCAAGTATAAAAATTTATTCTCTTTGGGGATGGTAAGACAGCCATATAAGAAATAGGAAAGAGACCATTTTCCTGAGACCTTGTCCCATCAGCAAAGCTCTTTTGATATTTTTAGTTCCACTCTACCTTCTCTTGTTCATTTTCCAGGGAAGATGAGAAAGTAGTTCAGATGCGCTGAGGGATCTAGGGTAAAACTTTGCTTGTGTTAACCTGACTTTATCTTCTGGTAATGGCAGGTGACTTAGTGGGGCTAGATCAGCATTAAACATTAATCTTCCAGATCTCTGACTTATCCATTGAAGAAGAAAAGTCTAATGCAGAAATTTGTTTCAATTAGAAATATTTTTACTTCTAGTACATGTTGCAAAAATGTGTATCTATACTAACTATTAAAGCAAGAGCTTTTGCTAAACAGGCCAGTCATTATGGTACCATCTAGGCCTACAGTCTCTTAAGGAGATCATAAGGTAGTACCTGATGGCTAAACCGTAACTGATGGCAGTTGGTTAGGGCAATTATAATTGATAGCATTTTATATTCTGTTGTTTTTACTCTTGTTAATGCCAGAAAAAGGCAAATCAGATAGTAGCTGTGGAAGATTGAGGGAACCTGGAATAGAACAAGTAAATCAAAATTATAAGTAAGTAGCCGTTACCAGGATGGGAGGTAGTAGGTTAAAGCACCAGGAACATGGAGGTAGAGATACTGAATCCATGTTATGCTAGGGAAGCAGTAAACTCCTAATAATAAAGCAACACCTGCATTCAAACTTAAACACCAGCCTTTCTGTATGATCAGATTGTTCTGTTTATTAAAATATCAATTCTGATTTTAATATTTTTTCTCTTCCCTATTACCATTTTTATCTCAAGAATAAAACTTCTTGAGTCCAAGAAAGCTTAACTGACATTAAACTGAGTAGAAATTTTAGACTTACCAAGCAGGTACATAGAAAATGATGCTTAATTTGTTTTTAATTTATTTTTATTCCTAGCTTTGGCCCCTCTCCTTTGGCAACCTCCAGCTTGTTCTTTATATCTATGGATCTGTCTGCTGCTTTGTATTTTTATTTGTCAATTACAGTTGGCATTCAGTATTATTTTATATTAGTTTCAGATGTACTGCACCGTGGGTTAGACATTTATATAATTTAAGATGTAAATCTAGTACCCACCTGGCAACATACACAGTTATTACAAAATTATTGACTATATTGCCTATTCTGTACTTTACATCCCCATAACTATTTTGTAACTACCAATTCATATTTCTTAATGCCTTCACCTTTTTTACTGGAACCCTCATTCCCCCTCCCATCTGGCAACCATCAGTCTGTTCTCTGTATCTGACTCTGTTTCTGTTTATTTTGTTCTTTACATTATACATATAAGTAAAATTATATAGTAAATTTCTTTCTCTGATTTATTTCACGTAGCATAATACCTCTGTTGTCCATTCATGTTGTTACATCCTTGTTGCAAATAGTAAGGTTTTTTTTATGGCTGAGTCATATTCCATTGTGTATATATACCGCAGTATCTGGGAACTTAGGTTTCTTCCACATTTTGACTATTATAAATAACACTGCAGTGAACCTAGGGATACATATATCTTTTTTAATTTGTATTTTGGATTTCTTTGAGATAATGCCTAGGAGTAGAATTGTTGGTTCATAAGGTAAGTTCTGTTTTAAACTTTTTGAGGAACCTCCATACTGTTTTCCACAGTTTCTGGACCAATTTGCAATCCTACCAACACTGCTCAAGGATTCTCTTTTATTTGCATCCTTACCAATACATGTTTTTTTATCCATGATAGCCATTTTGACAGGTGTGAGGTTATACTTCATTGTGGTTTTGATTTACATTTGTCTGATTAGTGGTGTTGAGCATCTTTTCATATGTCTATTGGCCATCTGTGTGTCCTTTGGAAAAAATATCTATTCAGATTCTCCATTCAATTTTTTATTGGCTTGTTTGTTGTTGATTTTTAGTTCTTAGTTTTAAGTTGTGTGTGCTCTTTATAAATTTTGGGTATTAACCCCTCATCAGAGGTTTCATTGGCAAATATCTTCTCCCATTCAGTACGTTGTCTTTTCATTTTGTTGGTGGTTCCTTTGTGTTATGATAAACCTTAGTTTGATGTAGTCCCAGTTGTTTATTTTTTTGTTTTCCTTGCCCGAAGAGGTGTAACAGAAAAATTATTACGAAGAGCAGTGTCAGCAAGTTCACTGCCAATGTTTTCTTCTAGGATTTTTATGGTTTTTGGTCTGCCATTTAACTCTTTACATTTTGAGTTTATTCTTGAATATGGTGTAAGAAGGTGGCTTAGTTTTATATTTTTGCATGTATCTGTACAATTTTTCCAACACCATTTATTGAGTAGACTGATATTCCATTGTATATTCTTTTTTTTTTTTTTTTTTAAGATTTTACTTATTTATTTGTAGATAGAGGGGAAGGGAGGGAGGAAGAGAGGGAGAGAAACATCAATGTGTGGTTGTCTCTTGCATGCCCCATACTGGGAATGTGGCCTGTAACCCAGGCATGTGTCCGGAGTGGGAATCAAACCAGCAGCCCTTTGGTTTTGTAGGCTCAGTCCACTGAGCCACACTAGCCAGGGCCCATTGTATATTCTTGCCTCCTGTGTCATAGATTAATTGACCATATGCATGGATTTATTTCTGGGTTCTCTATTTTATTCCATGTTCTCTATTTTTTCGCCAGTATCATGCTGATTTGATTACTATAGCCTTGTAGTATACTTTGATAACAAGTAGCATGATACTTCCAACTTTTTTTTCTTCCTTAAGATTGCAGTGGTTATTCTGAATCTTGTGGTTCCATATATACTTTCGGATTACTCATTCTACTTCTGTGAAGTGTGTCATTGATATTTTGATAGGTATTGTATTGAATATGTAGGTTGTTTTGCATAGTGTGGACATTTTTTCTTCCTATCCATGAACATGGTATATGCTTCCATTTATTAATATCTTCTTCAGTTTCTTCATTGACTTAAAATTTTCTAAGCACAGGTGTTTTGCCTCCTTGATTAAATTTATTCCTAGGTATTTTTTTATTGATGAAATTATAAGTGGGATTGTTTTCTTAATTTCTTTTTCTGATAGTTTATTATTTCTGTATAAAAACGTAACCGATTTCTAAATATTTATTTTGTATCCTGCTAGTTTATTGAATTCATTTATCAGTTCTAGTAATTTCTGGTGGAATCTTTGGTATTCTCTCTGTATTGTGTCATCTGTAAAGAATGACAGTTTTACATCTTTCTTTTCAATTTTAAATGCCTTTTATTTCTTGTTTGATTGCTGTGCCTAGGACTTCAAATACTGTGTGGAATAAAAATGGTGTGTGAAAATATACATCCATGTCTACTTTCTGATCTTAAAGAAAATGGTTTTAGCATTTCTCCATTAAGTATGTTGTTAGTTGTGGGTTCATCTTGTATGGCCTTTGTTGTGTTAAGGTATATTCCCTCTATTCCCACTTTGCTGAGTTTTTATCATAAATGGATGCTGGATTTTGTCAAATGCTTTTTCTCCATCTAATGATAAGATCACATGATTTTGTTTATGTAGTATATCACAGTAATTGGTTTTCTGATGTTCAGCCAAGTTTCAGTCTCTGAAATAAATACCAGATGATCATGGTGCATGATATTTTTAATACATTGCTAAATCCAGTTTGCTAATATTTTTGCATCTATGTTCTTTGGGGATATTGGCTTATACTTTTCTTTGTAATAATGTCTTTGTCTTATTTTGGAATCGGGTGGTGGTTGCCTTATGAAAAATGAGTTTGGGAGCTTTCCCTTCTCTTGAATTTTTTAAAATAGTTTGAATGTAGGTGTTAATTCTGTGACTGTTTTGTAAAACTCACCTGTGAAGCCATCTGGTCTAGGATGTTTATTGAGAATTTTAGATTATTGTTTCGATTATATTGGTAGTAATTGGTCTGATCAGATTTTGTTTCCTTCTTTTTTAAAAAAGATTTTATTTATTTATTTTCAGAGAGAGGGGAAGGGAGGAAGAGAGGGAGAAAAGCATCAATGTGTGGTTGCCTCTCGCATGTCCCTGCCCCACCTTACCCCCTCCCCAAGGACCCTCCCCAAAACCCAGGTGTGTATCCTGACTGGGAATCTAACCAGCAACCTTGTGGTTCACAGGCATCACCCAGTCCAGTGAGACACACTAGCCAGGGCTCGTTTCTTCTTTATTTAGTCTTGGAAAAGTATATGTTTCTAGGAATTTATTAATTTCTTCCAGGTTGTCTACTTTTGTGGCATATTACTGCCTGTAGTATTTTCTTACAATCCTTAGTGTTTCTGTAGTGTCAGTTGTCACTTCTCTTTCATTTCTGATTTTATTTATTTGGGTCCCCTCTCACTCTTGCAGTCTCTCTCATGAGTCTAGTGAAAGGTGTATCAATTTTATATATTTTTTCAAAGAACCAGGTCTTAGTTTCATTCATCTTTTGCATTGTTCTTTTAGACTCTATTTTGTTTATTTGTGCTCAGATCTTTATTATTCCTTCCTTCTACTCACTTTGGGCTTTGCTTCTTGTTCTTTTATAATTCTTTTAGGTGTAAGGTTAGATTGTTATTTGATAATTTTCTTTTATCTTGGGGTAGGCATGTATTACAGTAAATTTCCCTCTTAGGAGCCTTCGCTGTGTTCCCTAGATTTTGGGTTGCTGCATTTTTATTTGCATTTGTCTCAAGGTACATTTTGATTTCTTCCTTGATCTTCATTGTTAACCCAGTCATTGTTCAGTAGAGTGTTATTTTGCCTCTGTGTTTGTGTTTTTCACTTTGTTTTCTTATAGTAGATTTCCACTTTCATACCATTGTGGTTGGAGAAGATGCTTGTTATGATTTAAGTCTTCTTAAATTTATTGAGATTTCTTTTGTGTCCTAACATGTAGTTTATAGTAGAAAACATTCCATGTGTACTTGAAAGGATATTTTCTGCTGCTTTGGAATGAAGTGCTTTGAAATATCAATTAATACATCTTACATAGTGTATTGTTTAAGGCTGTTGTTTTCTTTTTGATTTTCTGTCTGGAAGATTCATGCGTAGATGACAATGGGATATTAAAGTCTCCATCTATGACTATTTACTGTCCATCTCTCCCTTTATGTTTGTTACTATTTTATTTTTCCAGGTGTTCCTGTTTAATGTTTACAAGGCTTATATCTTTTCATTGGCTCAATCTCTTTATCATTATGTCATGTCCTTTTTTGTCTTTCATTATATAGCCTTTGTTTTAAAGTCTTATTTCATTTCATATAAATATTGCTACTCGGGCTTTTTTTTTTTTTCCCATTTACATGAAACATCTTTTTTTTTTATCCCTTTACTTAACTCTATGTGTGTCCTTCTATCTGAAGTCACCTCTTGTAGTCAGCATTTGTATGGATTTTGTATTTTTATCCATTCAGCTGCCCTATGTCTTTTGATTGGAGTATTTATTCACATTTAAAGTGATTATTGATGGGTACGTTATTGCCATTTTATTATTCATATTTTTTCATCCACCCCCCACCCCCAGCTGCCTTTACTCCTAAAGAAGTTCCTTTAACATTTCTTATAATACTGGTTTGGTGGTGATAAACTCCTTTAACTTCTTCTAGTCTGGGTATCTCTTTATCTCTTCTTCAGTTTTAAATGGTTTCGTCTGGTTAGGGAAGTTTTCATTCTTACCTTTTCAAATAGGTTCTCAATCCCTTGATGTTCCTCTTCTTCTGACATTCCTATGATGCAAATGTTATTGTGCTTTATGTAGTCCCAGAAGTCCCTTAAACTATCCTCATTTTTTAAAATGCTTATTTCATTTTCCTGTTCTGATTGGGAGTTTTCTGCTACATTGACTTCCAGATCTGTGGTTGGTAGCTGCATGTTCTGGGCCTGGAGCCAGGTGGTAGATGCCACACTGAACTGAGGCTATTACAAGTACCAGTCCTGGGGCCACTCAGCAATCTCTTATAGTTTTCAGAGTACAGGTCTTTCATCATTTACAAGTATTTGTGGGAATTTTATGGTTTTTGTTTCATGTATGTGCAATTGTGAATGGGATTATTTTTTAAATTTTTCCTTCTGATTGTTTGCTGTTGGTATATAGAAAAAGCAGATTTCTGTATATTGATTCCATATCTTGCAACTTTAAGAAGTCATTTATTATTTTTAATTGTTTTTTTTGTAGAGTCTTTAGGGTTTTCTATGTATAGTAGTATCTTGTTCACTGCAAATAATGTTTTCCTTTTTTTTTTTCTTTCTGACTTTGATGCCTTTTGTTTGTTTTTTTGTTTGTTTGCTGTGGCTGGAACTTTCAATACTAAATAGAAATGGTGATACTGTGTATCCTTGATGTGTTCCTAATCTTAGAGGACAAGCTTTCAGCTTTTCACCATTGACTGGAGTATTAGCTGTTGTGAGGCTTTTAATCATAAAAGGATGTTGAATTTTATCAAATGCTTTTTCTGTATCTTCTGAGATGGTCATATGGTTTTTATTCCTTATTTGTTTTTTAATATTTAATTTATTAGAGACAAATATTTAATAAATATATTAAGTATTTATTAAATAAATATTTAATTTATTGTTTTTAGAGAGAGGAATAGGGAGAGAAACATCAACGTGTGGTTGCCTCTTCCGCACTCCCAACTGGGACCTGGGCCTGCAACACCTATATGTTCTGTGACTGGGAATTGAACTGGTGATCCTTTGGTTCACAGGCCAGCACTCAGTCCACTGAGCCACACCAGCCAAAGGCCCATATTCCTTATTTTTTTTATGTGATGTAATGCATTGATTGATTTAGAGATGTTGATCCATCCTTGCAGCTCTGTGCTTGGTCTCACTTGGTCATGGTATATAATATTTTTAACGTATAGTTGAATCTAGTTTGGTAATAGTTTTGTTGAGACTCAATATCCTTGAATCCATGCTCATAGCATTCGGTATCCTTGAATCTATGCTCATCAAGGATATTGGCCTGTAATTTCCTTTTCTTATAATGTTTTTTCTGCTTTTGGTATCAGGATAATGATGGCTTTGTAGAATGTGTTTTGGTAGTGTTTCGTCCTCTTCCATTACTTGAAATAATTTTTTATTTCTTCCTGAGTCAGTCTTAGATGGTTGTATATTTCTAGAAATTTAAACATTCTTCTAGATCATTGAATTTATTGGCATATAATTGTTTCATTCTTTAATGATTTTTTAAATTTATGTGCTGTTAATTGTAACTTCTTTCAGTTATGATTTTATTTGGGCTCTTTTTTAATTTATGAGTTTGGCTAAAGGTTTGACAATTTTATTTATCTTTTTTAAAGAACACAGCTCTTAATTAATGTTAATTTTGTTTTCCTTTTTTTTTTTTTTTTAATTCTCACCCGAGGACACTTTTTTTTCCATTGCTTTTAGAGAGGAAAAGGGAGAGAGAAATATCGATGCAGGAAAGAAGCATCGATTGATTGCCTCCCGAATGCACCCAGACTGGGGATGGAACCCACAACCTAGGTATGTGCCCTGACTGGGAATTGAAAACCCGCAATCATTTGGCTACAGGATCATGTTCCCACCACCTGAGCCACACCAATCAGGGCTCTGATGTTTTCTTAATTTCTATATTATTTCTGCTCTTACATTGACTGTCTCCTGTTTACTTTTTGTTTTGGTTTTGTTTGTTCTTTATCTGGTTCCTTTAGGTATGAAGTTAGATTGCTTAATTGGGATTTTTCCTGTTTTTTTAAGGTAGTTCTGTATAGCTATGAACTTTCCTTTTTGAACCGTTTTTGCTACATCCCATATTTTGAAAAGTTGAGTTTACATTTTCATTTGTCTCCAGATAAATTTTTAATTTTCTGTTTCATTTCTTCTTTGATCATTGGTTCAGTACCCTGTTTAGTCTTCACACTAAAACTAATGTTTTAGTCTCCATTTCTGTTTTTTCCTGTAGTTGATTTATTTATTTATTTTTTATAAAGATTTTATTTATTTTTATAGAGAGGGGAAAGGAAAAACATCAATGTGTGATAGCCACATTGAACAGTTGCCTCTCACATGCACGCCAGCCATAGACCAAATGGACCAGGCTTGCAACCCAGGCATGTGCCTTGACCAGTGGGTGACCTTGCACTTTGCTGATGACACCCAACCAACTGTGACACCAGTCAGAGCTGTGGTTGATTTCTAATTTTATGCATTGTGGTTAGAAAAGATGCCTTGGTATGATTTCAGTCTTCTTGAATTTATTGAGGCTTGTTTTGTGACCTGATGTGTGATCTATCCTGGATGTTTCATTTGCACTTGAAATAAATAATACATCTGCAGTTCTGGCCTGCGGAGTTGATGCTGAGAAATCAACTGATAGCCCTTTAGGGGTGTTTTGTATGTAATTTGTTGTCTTCTCCTTGCTTCCTTCAAGATTGTTTCTTGATCTTTGCCATTTTAATTACGTCTTTGGTGTGGGTCTCTTTGGGTTCATAGGGGGTGATGGAACTGTTCTTTATTTTCATGGAGGAGGTGGTTGCACAGTGTATACATTTGCCAAAATATGCAGACCTGTTTAATAAGAGCGAATTTTGTATATTTAGCTTTAATTTTTTAAGTGAAATTTTAAAAGAGTGAGAAACCAACTTATTGAAGCATTGCAGATGTGAAAAAATCATCATGGTGTCTTACTAACTATGTGGTCTTACTTAGATTGCCATTGAATCTAACCTATTCTAAGTGTAGAAATAATTTTGGACTATAGAGGACAAACTTGGTGTTGAAATGGTCTTGATAACTTTTGTAAATTAAATGGTGATAAAGGTGTTCGGCAGTTAACTAGGTCCTGACCATTATTTCAGTCAATAAACTGTCAGTGGTTAATTTGCAGTTCTAATGATTTTGATAATATTCATGTTATAAATGTGTGTAACATCAGTTCATCAATATCATTTTATATTGCGAACTGCCTTTTGATATCAGTAGATTGTAATTGTCAAAGCTCTTTAGATAGAATAAAATGTAAAAAGAGTTATATTAGAGTATTTGGATTATATCCAATCACAAGTAAACACATGATGGGTTTCTATGAGGGGAAGTGAATGACCTAGAAGTGTTGTGGAGAATGCAGGGCAACAGGAATTCACATTCATTGCTGGTGGAGATGCAAAATGGTACAGCCACTATGAATAACAGTTTAATAGCTTCTTAGGTAAGGTATGCTTAACTTCATATGATCAAGCAGTTTCATTCCTAGGTATATGTCAGGGAAATGCATATCTGCCCACCCAAAGACTTGTGCAGGAACGTTTATAACTGCTTTATTTGTAATAGCTCGAAACTGGAGCAATTCAAATACCTATCAACAAGTGAATGGCTAAACAAATTGTAGTAAATCATATGATTGAATTCTACTAAGCAATAAAAATTAATGAACTACCTATGTATGTAACAACATAGAAGTGTTTCAGATATACAATGCTTAGCAAAAAAAAGGTCAGACAATATATAGTATGAATTCTATTTACATGAAACTCTAGAAAAGATAAATTTTTAGATCCATAAAACAAATCAGTGGTTGCATAGGTCTGGGTTTGAGTATTGCTTGGGAAAATGCTACAACAGAACGTTTTGGGGGTGATCAAAATATTCTGTATTAGAATTGTAGTACTGTTTGTACAGTAATAAATATTCAAAGTCATTGATCTATCTACTTTAAATGGTTACATTTTGTTGTAAGTAAATTATACCTCAAAGTTTGCTTTAAAAAAAATTCAGGAAAGTATTTCTGAAAGTGTCTTAGAAAAGAAGTTTTCTTAATTTTAATTTTAAACAAGTTCATTTTTCTCAAAAATTTTGAAGTAGCAGTAATATTCAAATTAAGAGTTAAAACCCTCATTTTTTTCAGCAAATGTTCATGCACATTATGCTCCACCGAATATCAGTATGAAATAGTTCTTTATAGGTGACAAATTTTACGATCTTAACGGTATCTCAGAGTTTTGTATATACTTTGAGGGAAGTTTGGTTCTATAGTCATGCATCACTTAATGGCAGGTATATGTTCTGATAAATTCATCATTAGGTGATTTTGTAGCTGTGTGAACATATCATAGAATGACTTAAACCTTGATGGTATAGCTTACTGCACACCTAGGCTATATGGTATAGTGCTTTGCTCATAGGCTACAGGCTTATAAAGTATGTTACTATACAAAACAGCGCAAGATTAAATCAGACTTGAGAGAAAATGATGCATTCAAGAGACACCATAAGCACCGGGTATATGAGGCTGCCAGTGGTGTAACATGGTATACTGTTTTACAGCAAACTTTTTCTAAGTAGAAAGAGTACACTCTAACTACTGAAAGTATAGCATAATATATGTATAAGCCAGTAACATAAGTCTTATCATCATTATCAAGTATTATGTACAGCATGTAATTATATGTGCTTTATTTTTATATGTCTGGCAGTAGATTTGTTTATACCAGCATGACCACAAACACATGTGTAAATGCCTTGTGCTGCAACATTAAGACATCACTAGGATTTCTTAGCTCCGTTTTGGTACCATTGTGTTATATGCAGTTCCTTGTTGACCAAAACATTATGTAGTGCATGACTGTATTTTTGTTAAACTGTTGAATGCTGATAGTAAGCAGTTTACTATTTAAGATCCTTTCAGCTGCAAGTAACAGAACCAAACTAAAACTGCCTTATGTAAAATAGATATTTGTTATCCCACATAATAAGATTTCTGGAGCAAAGTGTGTGCTAAGGTTATATAACTTAATAGATGAGCAACATCATCAAGCATCTAAGTTCCTTTCATCTTTCTTTCCTATCATTCTCTCAGTATGTTGGTGGTCTCCTTTCAGATGGGTGCTCTGTAGTCTCTAGATGACTGCCTCAGAGTTGAGTATCTTAGGTGAATAACATCTAGGGAAAGAAAATGGAACATTCCTGTCTTGGATTCCTTGGACATGTGTATGTGAGGAAAACTTCCTGGAAGCCCATGCTCATAGCTTACACAGTTAACTGGCAAAAGAAGTAAGACCATGAGTGGCTTAAATCAATCATTACTTACTACCTAGAGCCGAACAGATGAAGGACTTGGCAAATGGAAGGAAGGTAAACAAAATCGGGGTTCCTTTATCAAAGCAGGGGAGAATAATTATTGAGTAAACTAAGTCTGTGCTGTATTAGATTACACTAAGACTGTGAAGGACAAGATCAGTGAACTAGATAAATCATAGAAAAGATCTTGGTAAAAGGTATATATTTCCAACTTATAAAATGTCGCATTCTAAAAATTCTCCATATTTTCATGAACTAGTCATTAATTTATTTTAAACTTAATATGATCTAGCTTTTATCCTCAGGATGCTAAGAAATGCTCTTGCCATAGTTGCTAGTGAGCTCCTGATTACTGGTATTTGGCTTTTTAAAATAATTTTAAATGCTACTTGCCTTTGTTTTGGTATCGGCATTATAAGCCATTTTCCTCCTGAAAGTCTGTCTCTTTATTCCTACTCTACTATTCTAAAAATGTATTAAATTATAAAATACTTCAAACCAAAAAATTATATCATTATCCACATTAAGCACATTAATATTTTTTCTACTTGCTTTATATTTCTTTTAAGAAAAAACAATGCACCCTGGCTGGTATGGCTCAGTGGATTGAGTGCCAGCCTGCAAACCAAAGGGTTGCCAGTTTGATTCCCGGTCAGGGCACATGCCTGGGTTGCAGGCCAGGTCCTCAGGTAGGGGGACACATGAGAGGCAACCACACATTGGTATTTCTCTACCTCTCTTTCTCCCTACCTTCCCCCCTCTCTAAAAGTAAATAAAAGTCAAAAAACAAAAAAGAAAAAACAGCGCCACAGGTATAGTTAGAACTCTTCCCCAACCCATTTTGCTGTCTTTAAATTGATGATTATCTTTTCCAACCATGTTTTTATATTTATGAAAGTATTCCTGACTCAAATTGCTACTTCCTAATTCTTTGCCTGTCTATTCCTTATATATAGATGTCCTGCAGATTCACACCCTTCTGAATCTGTACCTTGGATGAGTTTATCTCCAAAAGGAGTGGTTAAACTATGAGGATATTTTTGTTTAATCATTCTCTGGTTTGTGCCTTTCTCTGAGCTTTAGACTTATTATCAACCCCTTACTAGACTTGTCAACAAGATGTCCCACAGCCGTCTATAACTAACATCTGAAACTGAACTCGTGGGTCCAGAAAAACCTGTTTGTCTCTTCTCTTCCTCAGTTATGGGAGAAATTAACTAGAAACTTTCTGGTTATCCAGCCCTTAACACACATAGTAACTCCTTTTAAAGTGTTCAGTAATATGCTGGACAGTGAATATATGACTCCTTTTTCTTCGTATCTCCTCTACTCTTATTTAACTGATCATATAAACATGATTATTCTACTTAATACGTATCCCCTTAACCCCTTCGTGTTTGTCCCTACGGTGTTCTTAACTTTTATCCTTTCTCACATGGGTCACTGAGTGGTTTTGTAAATTTTCTGCTGCTGTTATTTTTTCCAGTCTATAATTTATATTTCTGCCATAGTTATTCTAAAACGCTTATATTTTGCTATTCACCTTTTTAAAAAAATCTTAAATAACTTTCCATTGCTATCTGGATGAGGTCTAAAAGTTATTGCACAGCACATAATCCTCTTTATCTGGAAATTGTCCACTTTATCCATCTGTCCCACCATCTCAAAACACTGCCTATCACAGAGAAGTTTTCTGTTCCCCCAGTGTATTATCCTTTTTGAAGCATCTGAGCCATTCTGCATACTTTTCTTTCTTTCTGAAATATCCTATTTCTTCTTCCCTAAATCTCCATGTTTTCATGACCTAGCTAATATGCCACTGTCTTCACAAAATTTTGTTTCCCAAGCACTCAAGGCAGAGCCGCGGACTTCTGTTGTATTCCCATGGTGTTCTGTATATACCTCCACTCTGGCTTTTTTTTTTTTTTCTTTTACTCAGCATTTTCAGCATTTTACAAGACTGTATTTGTTTCCTACACTTACCTGAAAGTTTATTTAAAGAAAGGGGACCATTTCTTGCAATCCCCAGCTCCCTTTATAGTATCTAATAAATGTGTTTTTAATATCTATATTATATCTATACATAGATATAGATGTATCTGTCAGTAGTTTGGAACTTTCCCATTGTTTTCAATGATAATTATATTTGTAAGACAGTTAATAAAGATTTGTTTAACTCATTACATCTGAAGTTTACTTTAAAATGTAAATCATATCCTACATTTATTATAATGTTTTTTAAAATTTAATTTTTTAGTTTTAGAGGGAAAGGGAGAGAAACTTCATTGTATAGTTGCCTCTTGCACACCCCCTATTGGGGTCCTGACCCAGACACGTACCCTGACCTGCAGTTGAACCCAGGACTGTGGTTTGCAGGCTAGCACTCAATCCACTGAGCCACACCAGCCAGGCCCATAGTGAGGTTTCTAAAGGAGGTGGGCGACAGTGATGGCTTGATACTGGGGCTAGTGGAACTGGACTGAAAATTATGGTTTATCCTGGAACTCTATTAGAAAGGGTAAGTGGGTAGCACTAAAAGTTGGACTAAGATTAAGAAACTGGGTTGGGGGAATTTAGCGTAGCAATGGAAAACTGGTAGGGTGAGCAGGGGAAGGTATGACTTTTGAAATCAGGAGTGAAGAGAAGTTGGGTATTTCTTGCAGAGAAAAAGGCCTAAGCAAAGATCATGAGTGGACAAAAAGGTGAAAAGGTGATTATGGAAGCTAGGAATGGATATGGGGGTTGGGTAAATAATTGTTGTAAACTCCGTTATGAATTGATGTATTTCAATTAACCAGTTACCAAATTTAAAATAATTAGCAGTCACTGTTTTCATAATTTTTTCTCCATATAACTGCTGTTTTTTCAAAGGCTAATTCATGTAATTGTTAATAGCATTCTGTTAATATTTAGATTTTGGATATAGGTAACTGAAAATTCTTTATAGATTTTTAAATATTTTTTCAATTAGCATATTTTGTAGGTAATATATTGATTGTTGGTTAAAATACACCCTTCAGTCTTCAGTATTGAGTCAAGAGTTGTCAATCTGGTATCTTTTAAAGTTTGCATTTATTAGAAGACTGGAAAGGTTGGCTGTATCTTCATATGCTCATTGTCCTTTTGATTTTTTGTGAATTGCCTTTTGGCAGTCTTTTTTTTAATTTTTATTTAGTTACTTTTCAAGTACAGATTTTTGTTTATTTCTCCCATCCCAGCCCACCCCGTCCCATGCACCCCACCTCCCTCCCATTTCCACCCCCCTTAGTTTTTGTCCGTGTGTCCTTTATACTTGTTTCTCTAAATCCCTCCCATTTTTTCCCCTTAAATTCCCTCCCCTCTCCCCTCTGGTCACTCTCCCCTTGTTCTCTATTTCAGTGTCTTTGTTTTTATTTTGCTTGCTTGTCTGTTTTGTTGTTTAGCTTCCTGTTAAAGGTGAGATCATATGGTATTTGTCTTTCACCGCCTGGCTTATTTCACTCAACATAATGCTTTCCAGTTCCATCCATGTTGTTGCAAAGGGTAGTAGTTCCTTCTTTCTCTCTGCAGCATAGAATTCCATTGTGTATATGTACCACAATTTTTTGATCCATTCATTTACTGACGGGCACCTAGGTTGCTTCCAGCTCTTGGCTATTGTGAATTGTGCTCCTATGAACATTGTGGTGCATAGGTTCTTTGAAATTGATGTTTTGGGGCTCTTAGGATATAATCCTAGCAGTGGAATTGCTGGATCAAAAGGCAGGTTGATTTTTATTTTTCTGAGAAAATTCCATACTGTTTTGCATAATGGTTGTACCAGTCTGCAATCCCACCAACAGTGAACTAAGGTCCCCTTTTCCCCACAACCTCTCCAACATTTGTTGTTGGTTGCTTTGTTTATGATAGCCATTCTGACTGGTGTAAAGTGGTATCTCATTATGGTTTTGATTTGCATCTCTCTGATAGCTAGCGATATTGAGCATCTCTTCATGTGTCTCTGGATATTCTGTATGTCCTCCTTGGAGAAGTGTCTGTTCAAGTTTTTTTCCCATTTTTTAGTTGGGTTGGTTGTCTTCTTAGAGTGGAGTGGTGTAAGTTCTTTGTATATTTTGGAGATTAAACCTTTGTCTGAGGTATCATTGGCAAATATGTTTTCCCATACAGTTGGTTGTCTTTTTAATTTAATACTGTTTTCTTTAGCCATGCAGAAGCTTTTTATTTTGATGAGATCCCATTTGTTTATTCTTTCCTTTATATTCCTTGCGCTAGGGGACATATCAATAAAAATGTTGCTGCGTGAAATATCTGAGATTTTCCTGCCATTGTTCTCCTCTAGGACGTTAATGGTTTCAAGGCTTATATTTAAGTCTTTTATCCACCTTGAATTTATTTTGGTGTATGGTGTAAGTTGGTGCTCAAGTTTCATTTTTTTGCAGGTAGCTGTCCAGTTCTCCCAACACCATTTGTTAAAGAGGCTATCTTTACTCCATTTTATGTTACTGCCCCCTTTGTCGAATATTAATTGACTGTAGAGAGTTGGGTTTATTTCTCGGCTCTCCGTTCTGTTCCATTGGTCTATGTGCCTGTTTTTATGCCAGTACCAGGCTGTTTTGATTACAGTGGCCTTGTAATACAGTTTAATATCAGGTATTGTGATCCCTCCTAGTTTGTTCTTCTTTCTCAAAATAGCAGCTGCTATTCGGGGTTGTTTATGGTTCCATATAAATTTTTGAAGTGTTTGTTCTATGTCTGTGAAATATGCCATTGGTACTTTAATAGGTATTGCATTGAATCTGTAAATTGCTTTGGGTAGTATGGACATTTTGATGATGTTAATTCTTCCAATCCATGAACAAGGTATATGTTTTCATTTGTTTGTGTCTTCCCTGATTTCTTTCTTCAGGGTAGTTTTCTGCATACAGGTCTTTTACCTCTTTAGTTAGGTTTATTCCCAGATATTATATTTTTGTTTTTGCTAATATCACATGGGACTTTTTCCTTGATTTCTGCTTCTGCTGATTCATTGTTAGTATACAAAAATGCCTTTGATTTCCAGATATTGACTTTGTAACCTGCTGTTTTGCCAAATTCATTAATTAGTTTGAGCCGTTTTGGGGTAGAGTTTATAGGATTTTCCATGTACACTATCATGTCATTGGCAAACAGTGACAGTTTTGTTTCGCCTATTGATAGCCTTTACTATTTTTCTGAGAGATTATCTTTTTTTCCCATGCTTAAGAAGAGTTGCCTATGTTAAGGCAACTGTCAATTTGCCTGTGTCAATCAATTAGTTTCCTTATATGTACATTTGTGTGTGTGTTCAGAGAGCAAGTAAAAGTATGAGCAAGTTCAAAGATACTTTTCCTATTTCTCATATCTTTAGCTTCACTTAAGGGTGTTTGTCCCTCATGGACAACAGTGTGATGCTTGCTGGGGGGGAGGGGGTATAAAGGGACTAAATGGTAATGGGAAAAAATACAATAAAGAGTAAATTTTTTATAAAAACTGTCCCTACCCCTGCTTCCCACATGGAAGTTCAATAATCATATGTCTATTAGCGTTTTCTTTTCACGTTTCTACTTTTACATTATTCTTTAATAGAATTTTCCAACACTAAGTTACTAAACAACTTAGCTTTCTTCTAAAACTTTTAGAAGTGCAGTTGCCTATTATGTGTTTAGCTTATAATTCTCTCATAGTGTTCTCAGTAGATATTTAGATTTCCAGTCCAAGTCATGTTTCAGTGTTGTGCTTAACTGTCATATCTTCAGATTATACCCATTTAAGATGGTGAGCTGAAAACCTTCCAGCTCCGAGATTCTGAAGCTGTCTCTATTTTAATGTTTATAGCTACATTTTAAATTAATGTTATATAGCTAAGGTTTTCAGAATTTAGGAGGCAGACATCTTATGACTTACCTGTTTTCTTTTGAATGCCATATAAGAATGGAAAAATTGTAAAATAAGAATGACTTTTAAAAGTAAGTGAATTAATGAAATCTCCATTAGTGGCTCTTCAGGAAGTGAAAAAATCCAGATTTTTGTAGTATTAGTAAACCTACTATATGCATGTCATATTGGTTGGCCTTATAGTGTGTAAGGGATGAGTAACTTTTAAAATATGTACTGTCAGTAATTTGGGGGTAGGGTGAGAATTAGGCCAGTAAGCACACACAAAAAAGGATTAATGTGAGAATTCAGAGTTCATACAAAAATTTTATCAATTATGGGGAGAGCCTAAATGGAAAAGTAACATTTGTGATACTTAACAGAGAATTGATAAATTTTGGCAGGTAAGATGTAAGGAGAGTATTATGAACAGAGGCATTTTTAGGAGGAAACACCCCACAAAACTGGGAAGACACCGGGTGTGGGTCTTGGGGAAATAGGATTTTGTTGTTGTTGTTGTCCTCAGGCATGATGAGATAAGTATGGGAAAAAATAGAAGATGAAGTTGGAAGGCCAGATTGGGGTCAAATTTGGTAAACATTGGGCGAGTGTCTGTTGATACAGAAGGGGAAAGATGTGGAGCTACATACATTGTCCTCTGTGGTAGCTACTAGCTACATACAGCTGTTGAGCACTTGAAATGTGCTTGGTACAAATTGAGATATTCTCTAAGTTTAAAATACTTGCCAGATCTCTAAGATTTAGTACAAAAAAAGAACATAAAACATCTCATTGAAAACTGTATATTGAGCCCTGGCTGGTGTGGGTCAGTGGGTTGAGTGCCAGCCTATGAACCAAAGGGTCACTGGTTTGATTCCCAGTCAGGGCACATGATTGGGTTGTGGGCCAGGTCCTCAGTAGGGGACACATGAGAGGCAACCACACATTGATATTTTTGTCCTTTCT
This sequence comes from Artibeus jamaicensis, assembly GCF_021234435.1. Classification (NCBI taxonomy): domain Eukaryota; kingdom Metazoa; phylum Chordata; class Mammalia; order Chiroptera; family Phyllostomidae; genus Artibeus; species Artibeus jamaicensis. The sequence goes on from NW_026521803.1 coordinate 6,524,832, forward strand.
CCTTCCCTTCCCCTCTCTCTAAAAATAAATAAGATCTTTTTTTAAAAAAAAAACTGTATATTGATATGTTGAAGTAATTATATTTTAGATGTATTGAGTTAAGTAAAGTATATTATTGGAATTATTTTTACCTGTTTATTTTTTTATATGACTCCTAGAAAATTTAAAATTATATTGTGGCTCAGGTTATATTTCTGTTACACAATGCTGATACAGTTAGGAGTATAACCAGTATTTGCTAATACCTACTATGTGCCAGATATTATCTAGAACTTGTAATAAATTTTAGTCCTCATAGAAAACCTTATGAAGTAGGTGATATTATTATCCTTCCTTTTCAAGTAACTGAGGTTCAGAGAGGTTACACAATATACCTAAATCACTCTGGTAATAAGTAGGAAGCCAGGATTCAAACCTAGTTCTCTCTGGCTTCAGAGCCCATGATTTTCCCTATACACTCTGGCATGTTGTCATTGGACCATTAACAGTAGTTAAGTTGGCAAAGACATCATTGGAATGAAACTATAGCACATAATAAGGGAAGAAACTTCACTTTCAGCTATCTGGTTTTTATTTTTGTTTGTTTTGTTAATGTTACTTTTTGCGGGACAAAAATGCCTTGTTTAAATTTAACTTTTGAATTGCATCTTTTTGAAGTATCTTTTATGATAACTGCTTCTCAAAGTATTTATTTACCTTACTACTTTTGTAGATTTGATAATGGGCTGCATTAAAAGTAAAGAGAACAAAAGTCCAGCAATTAAATATAGAACAGAAAACTCTCCAGAACCTGTCAGTACAAGTGTCGGTCATTATGGAGCAGAACACACTGCAGCGACATCATCCTCTTCAGCAAAGGGAACATCTGTTAATTTTAGCAGTCTTTCCATAACACCATTTGGAGGATCCTCAGGGGTGACACCTTTTGGAGGAGCATCTTCCTCATTCTCGGTGGTGCCAAGTTCATATCCTGCTGGTTTAACAGGTGAGATTTAAATGGACAATTCTGTTGTAAGTTTGAGAACGTGACCTTGGGCAATATATACATAAGGTTTGCCTGCTGTAAGAAAAATAACTTACTGGGGGCCTTTTAAAATAAGTTAATGTGAAAATTAAAGTCTCTAACATAAAAATCAAAGTCTCATTGTATACATGGATATTTTCTGGGAAATCTGGTGATAATTTGATGGTGATTAAATACTGGGTTAGAATTTCATTGATTTATTTTTCAAATAATTATTGAGTGCCTACTGTGTGGCTGGCCCTGGGGAATATGAAGATTTGAAACAATGTAAGGTACAGCATAGGGAATATCATCTTAATAATGTATGATGTCAGATGGACACTAGACTTATTGAGGTGATCACTTTGTGAGGTATATAAATGTCTAATCACTATGTTGTATGCCTAAAACTAGTGTAATATTGTATGTTACCTATTATTTAAAAATAAATTTTAAAAACATACTTCTCTCTCAAGGATGTTACAAGTTTTCAGGATTGTAAAATGCTATCCACTATTAAAGTATTACAGTAATTAATAAATGTTAATTACACGCAAAGTAGTGATGATAATAAAATTTTTCTATAGGTAGGTACTAATGATTTAAGAATAGTTTTGAGGCTCAGAGTTTAAAATATTTTTATCAGAGTCACAGATAATAAGCAGGGGAGCCCAGATTTAATACCCTGTTCCAGAGCTGCATTTATTATTTATAGCATCATATCCATTCAGAGAATAGCAAGAAGTGAAAGCTGATAACCTTTAATAGAACCAAAAATGCTCTAAAAAAAGTAGTCAAACTTTTAAAAGAGAGGGAGTTCTGTTATGAAGGGTCCCACAGCAGGATGCTTTTCCCTTGAGCAACAAAACACAGCTGGCTTAAAAGGTAGGGTGAGCCCCAGGATTCTTTCATTTAGCAGTTCCTTAATACCATCAACAACTCAAGTTTCTCTTATCTCTCTCCTGCAGCCCTTGGAGTATCCACTTTATCTTTAGACATGACAAAACAGTTGCCAGCATCAAACTGAGCAACGTGAATCCTTATTCTCAGCCAATGGGGAAAAAAGAGGAGTCTCTTCTATAAGCATGGGCTGTAAATTTGTCTCTTCAAGTCTGCTTGCTTCTGTAATAATAATAGAGGCCAGAGGAATGCCATACACTAATTCTAATACACTGTTCATGTGGGGAGTTATGGACCTCAAGAGTCAATTACAATCTAATTCCAACCCCTTAACTAATTCTTCAGTAATAGATGGTTGTGATGGTGGTTCTCAGCCATCAGCAAAAGTTTAAATTATTTTCAGGATTTTATGTTTGGGAAAGAAAGTAATCCCAAATGATTTAATATTGATATGTAAAAACATACTTTAGTTACATAGTTTAGTTATTTATGTGAAATAGTCTGTTCATGGATATTGATTTATTAATAACTATGGGGTGTCTATGTGCCAGGCATAGAGAGTTGTAAGCAAGAGAAAAAGGGTTTCTGTTCTAATGGAGTTGACATTATAGTGAAGGTTGGACAATAATTATAAACAACTGAACAGTATGATTAATAGTTCTTAAATGCTAAGAAAGAACTAACCAGAATATTGGTGAAGGCCCTTCAGGTGATCACTAAAGATCAAAGAAAGGCATCTTGAGAAGAATCATCTGAGGTGAGATTTGATTAATGAGAATAACCTAAACATATGCAAAACTGGGAAAAGAGCCTTCTGGGGAGAAAGAATAACAGATGCAAAGTTTAAAGTGTACCCATGAACCTAGCAGTTTTTGAGGACTAGTGAGGAAGCCCATATGGGCAGAGGGTAGAATTATATGATTTGGGATTAAAGAGTCAGGATTACTCAGGACCTCATAGACTCTAGTAAGAAGTTTGGGTTTTATTTCAAACCAGAAACAAGCTATTGAAGACATTTAAGAATTTTCATGATTGAATTACTCTTTTAAAGGAACTCATTCTGCCAACTGTGTGGAGAATGGATGTGGGGAAGCAGATACAGAAGTGGGTTACGAGGCTACTACTCTCAGTAGTAGCCTTGGACTTGTATTAGGGTGGTAGCAGTAGAAATGGAAAAGAAAGTAGATGTTTTAGAGTTAGAACTGACAGGCTGGTGATAGGCTTGGCCTGGAGTACCTGATTGCTTAGTAATGCCATTTACTTAGGTAGGGAAGACTTGGGTAACAGGTTAGAGGAGAAAAGTCAGCACCTTTGTTTTATACGTAATAAGTTTTGAGTGCTTGTTAGACATTCAAGTCAAGATGTCAGATAGATAGTAATATATGACTGGCAGCCAGATAAATGAGATAATCTATTTTATTCTTTCTTTTATTTGTAGATAATAGTTTGGCTCTTTAAGTGTGCTAAACTCTTCAGTATCTGTACACAATGCTATATATGATACAGTTGCTTTTGTTTGTTTGTTTGTTTGTTTTTAGGGAGAAAAAGAGGGAGTAAAATATCAATGTGCAAGAGAAACATCAATGAGTTGCCTCTTGTCACATCCCCAAGTGGGGACCTGGCCCACAACCCAGGCATGTGCCCTGACTGGGAATCAAAGTAGCAACCTTTTTGTTTGTAGGAGGATGCCCAACCGGCTTAACCACACCAGTCAGGCCTATTTATGGAATTTATAATTTATATTAGCCATACCATTTAATTGCTAAGAAAATATACCATTTTTATATTTGAATGTAAATATAATAAATTATCTTTCTACAATTCTAGTTATTGCCATTAATGATTAGTCTTCAGGCTCAAAATGTTCACTCACTGTTTATAAGAAATTTAGACAATGCCAGTAGTTTATACTACTCATTAATGCTTTTTTGCTAAAGAAGTGTTTGAAATTTGACTCCATGTCAAGCCAGAGATGTTACTACTAGGAATCAAAATTAAATTTGTTTTTCTGTGTCTGTAGAATTTTAGAATTTATAGACTGTATTAGTTTCATGGAAGGTCTTAGGAGAGTATCTTACTAACTTGAAAATGCCAACTGCCCAAATCCCAAACTTTTAAAGTAGATTCTGGAGACTGGAGAAAAAGCTGCCTAAGCTTTTTTGCTGGTGGTATATATTTTTTTATTTCTCTTTTGTTAACGTATCTGTGTAATTTATCTCAACCTTTTATTTTCTCTAATAGGTGGTGTTACTATATTTGTGGCCTTATATGATTATGAAGCTAGAACTACAGAAGACCTTTCATTTAAGAAAGGCGAAAGATTTCAAATAATTAACAATACGTAAGTGTTACAAATGAGAAATACTGTGTGGGTCGCTGCCCATAGGGTTGGACAGTGCATTTGTTTTCTTTAGACATGTGACAGAATACTACTGATGTAGCCAGAAGTTACTTTTACAGATTGTCTGCTGTGGTTCTGCCATAAACAATAGAGATTTAAGAATGAAGAGTGAGGGAGTATATGTAAGTACATTACTTTAAAAAACTCTCTAAAGAGAATTCTGTATCCCTCTTTATCTAAGTATTAGATGATTTAAAGATCTTGTCTGTTTCTTAGACTTCCAGCCAAGGTGGAAGCACAGGTAGATATACTTCCGCCTCCTTGCACAACCAATCTAAAAACAAAAAACAACCAGAACTGCCAGAAATTGACTTGTAAGGAAGTCTGACAACCAAGGAGTTAAAGAAGAAACATCTACAGTAGTAGGAGGGGCAGAGAGGACGCATGGCTGGCAGACTGGGTGGTCTCACATTCGTGTGCAGATAAAAACCAGGAGGGACAACTGGGGAGCAAGCCATCACAGCCCAGGACAGATCACACAACTCATGGCTCTGGTGCTGGAAAAATAAAGCCTCTTGTAATCTCTGGCTGTAAAAACCTGCGGGAGTTGTAGCAGTGGAAGAAATTACCAGTCTTTGATGAGAGTCAATTTGAGGGGTCCATGGGGTGCTAGAACGTGAGATAAGCCCACCCATTTGGGAATCAGCACCAGGGCAGCACACAGAATGTCAACATTTGCTTTCAGGAGGAAGGGGAAGTGATTGAAAATGGGTCAAGAGCCAAGCAAGCAGCATTGTTTCTTCCCTGAGCCTCCACATAATTTCTGTCTGTAAAAACCTCTGGTGGTTGCAGCAACAGAAGAAACTGCTGGTCTCTCAGGAGAGATCTACCCACATGGAATCAGCACCAGGGAAGCAACTGTGGAAGGGTGCCAATAGCTTGGGGGAAGCAGGAAAAGTTAGTGAAAGATGAGTGAGAGCCGAGCAAGCAGTATTGTTTCCTCCCTGACCCCTCCCCCACATATGGTGCCACAGTACAGTGATATGGGTCCCTACCCTGGCAAATACCTAGAGCTCCACCCCCTTACAATGTAACAGACACACTGATAAAATGAGGAGACAAAGACATATGGCCCAAATGAAAGAACAGATCAAAACTCCAGAAAAAGAACTAAGTGATAAGAGGATAACCAAGCTATTAGATGCAGAGTTCAAAACACTGGTAATCAGGATGCTCACAGAAATGCTGGACTATGGCTGCAAAATAAAGGAAGATGTGAAGGCTATCTAAAATGAAATGAAAAATCTACAGGTAACCAACACTGAAGGGAAGGAAGCCAGTACTCAACAATTTGGAATAAAAGGAAGAAATAAGCAGTAAACTGGAATAGAAAGAAGAAATAAGAATTCAAAAAAAATGAGGAGAGTGAGATTTCCACCAACATAGAGGTGTAGGTGGAAGCACTGTGCCTTCTCACTCAACCAAGTTTAAAAACAACAAAGTTTTAGCAACAAAAACGCAGCCAAACCACAGAAAATTGAACTGTACGGAAGTCTGATGACAACAAACACTTCAGCCAAACCAGTAAGAGGGGCAGAGCCAGCAGCAGAGCGGGGTCGGGCAGGAAAGATCCACTGGATCAACCCAGGCGCACAACCCAGGCCCGAGACGCAGAGGCACAGGCAGCCGTGGGCGGATCTCAGGTGTGGAGCAGTGGGCCTCTCCCTGACCCGCCCCCACATACAGCATCACAAACCAGTGACCTGGGTGGCCCCACCCTGGTGAACATCTAAGGCACCTCTCCTCATACATAACAGGAACAAACAGATCAAAACATGGCTCAAGAACAACTCAGAGCCCCAGAGCCAATAAATCTAAGCAACAAAGAAATAGCCAAACTTTCAGATGCACAGTTCAAAACACTGGTGATCAGGATGTTTACAGAACTAGTTGATTTTAGTCACAAATTAGAGGAACATATGAAGGCTAAACTAATTGAAATGAATGGAAATGCACAGGAAACCAATAGTAATGGAAAGGAAACTGGGACTCAAATCAAAGGACTGGACCAGAAGGAGGAAAAAAAATGGCCAAACAGAAAAGGATGAAGAAACAAGAATTCAAAAAAAGGAGGAGAGGCTTAGGAACCTCCAGGACATCTTTAAACGTTCCAACATCCGAATTATCGGGTACCAGAAGGGGAAGAGGAACAGCCATGAGTGAAAAACTTATTTGAACAAATAATAAAGGAGAATTTCCCCATTCTGGCAAAGGAAATAGACTTCCAGGAAATCCAGGAAGCTCAGAGAGTCCCAAGGAAGTTGGATCCTAGAGGGAACATACCAAGACACATCATAATTACATTAGCCAAGATTAAAATGAAGGAGACAATCCTAGAAGCAGCAGGAGATAAGGGGACAGTCACTTACAAAGGAGTTCCCATCAGACTGTCAGCGCATTTCTCAAAAGAGTCCTTACAGGCAAGAAGGGGCTGAAAAGAAGTATTCCAAGTCATGAAATCCAAAGACCTACAACCAAGAGTGCTCTATCCAGCAAAGCTTTCATTTAGAATTGAAGGACAGATAAAGTGCTTCTCAGATAAGATCAAATTCAAGGAGTTCATCATCACCAAGCCCTTATTATATGAAATATTAAAGAGGCTTACCTAAGAAAAAGAAGATAAAAAAGATGAACAGTGAAAGGAAAGCAAACTCAGTTATTAATAACCACACCTAAAACAAAAGCAAATTAAGAGGACAGCTAGATCAGGAGTGAACCATAGAAATGAAGATCACATTTAGGGTTAGCAACAGGGGAGTGGGAGAAGGAGAAGGGGGGAGAAGGTACAGAAAATAAGTAGCATAGACGGCAGGTAGAAAACAGGGGGGAGGGTAAGAATAGTAGGGGAAATACAGAATCTAAAGAACTTGAGACACATGTTCATGAACTAAAGGGGGCGAATGGTGGGGGAGGGGTATGCAGGGTGGAGGGGAATGAAGGGGGGAAATAGAACAAATGTAATGGCATAATCAATCAAGTAAAAAATATATTTTAAAAGAAGGAAAAGAAACATAGGCTTGGTAAGAAGCCCTTACAAACTGACCAACTTGAGTTATTTTTACCTTATGTGCCTCTTAGACTTTTTGTTATTTATTGGCCCACCATAGAAAATCCAATGATAATTATGGAAAAGAGATTACATAATTGTTCATTTATGGTCTTCCAGTCATGTTTCCTGCCATTCTTACTCCCATTTGCAACCAGTTTCTGTTCCAGAACGTGAATTATTTTTATGTCTCTCTGCTTTAAAATCTTTCAGTAGTTCCAGTTTTCATCAATATAAAAGACAAATAACAATAATAGTAGCTGTTATTCATTGAGCTTCTTCCCCCTTTCACTGTACTGCCTACCCATGTTTAATTACTTATAATTTTCTGAATGTACTGTGGTTTCTCACCTACTCCATGCCTTTGCATATATGATTTTTTTTTTCTGGAATGTAACTTCTTACCTCTCTATTTTTTCTCTTTATCTGACCAACCCAACTCATCCTTCAAAATGTGTCTTCCTGTGTCCTTTCTCAAGAAAGCCTTTTTGACATTCTTTCTCTCCTGCCTGGCCAGGTTCCTGTCTTTTGCTGCATTAAGCGTCCTTCTTACATGTTCGCATAACATCATATGCAAACCTCAATCATAGCTTCCATCACAATTTTGAACTTAATTTGTCACATGCTTATCATTCTTTCAAATCAGTGGTTTTCATCCTGGGTCAGAATCATCCAGGGGACATTTGACAATGTCTGGAGATATTTTTGCTTGATAGTCAGGTCACTGCTACTGTCATCTAGTGAGTAGAGGGCAGGGATATTGCTCAGCATCCTGCAATGCACAACACATGCCCCCATAACAAAGCTATCTAGCCCAAAGTGTTAATGCTGAGGTTGAGAAATTTTACTCTGGATTGTGAGTTTCTTGAGGGTAAGAAGCTATCTTTTTAAAAACTTTATTACTCAGTTTATTAGGGTGACACTTGTTAATAAAATTAGTCAATACAATTCTATAGTACATCATCTGTGTATTGTACTTTGTTTACCACCCCAAGTCAGGTTTCTTCTTCCATCACCATTTATCCCCTTTACCCTCTTCTACTTGTATACCCCCCCTCAGGACTGTCTTTTACTCATTTTTAGCATACCTTATCATAAAGTCTGTCACTTAAAATGTATTCAGTAAATGCTTGAATGAATCAATGAATGGTTCACAGAATCAGATGCAGACTTTTCGATTTGTATATCTGAAAGTACAAGATTTAATATTACTAGGAGACTACAAACCAAGCATATGAACTTGTAAATATTCAAATTACCAAAGGATTTTCCATTTCATTTTCTAGAAAGCAAATGCACCTCAAGCATTTATAATATTCTAATTTAGATTAAATATTTTCAGTACTTTATGGTAAAGCAAAGCATGCATTTAATCTTTAGTAGTGGAATCCATATATGGGATCTGTCTGAAGAATCCAGCCATTGTTAATATAATGAGAATGGTTTGCATGACATCGATGTAACTTGGCAGCTAAGGAGAGTGGACTAGAATGTACATGCATAAACAATGATGACTTTACTGTGCTAGTCATTGAGGGGAGTTGATGCCACTGAGTGGGTGTATGTACTGTGTGGTTGTTACATTAAAAATAACTGACCAAGTAGAGCAATGAATCTGCATCAAATTTTGCGTTAAGCTTGAAGAGTCCTCCACAGAAACTATTCAGATGACTCAGGAAGCTTTCAGGGGTGATGGAATGAGTGCAGTGGAAATAAAAGTGTGGCACAAACATTTCCAAGATGGTTGAGAATCTGTTGAAAGTGATCCATGTTCTGGAAGGCCTGCAACAAGCAGAACACCTGAGAAAGTTGAACATGTACGGGCTGCAGTTAACAAAGATTGGTGACTGACAATGCAAGAACTGGAAACTGATCTCTGGATTTGCAAAACTAGTCCTAGATTTTTGATGCAGGATCTTGAAGTAAAATGTGTCATGGCAAAATTCATTCACTGGCTTCTGCTACCAGAGCAGAAGGAATACCTGCTGCAATTGCTAATGACTTAATTCAAACCGCTACCAGTGAACCAGATTTCCTTGAGTAGGTCATCACCGGAGATGAATCATGGGTCTGTGGCTATGAGTATGATCTGGAAATGAAGTCCCAGTTGTCCCAATGAAAATTGCCATTCTCCATGCCCCAAGAGGATGCAGCAAAGTCGTAGAAAGATCAAGACCATGTTAACTGTGTGTTTGATTGAGGAGGTGTTGTCCCCTCATGAGAACACTCCTCCAGGCCAAACAATTAGTAGGAAATACTACGTAAATGTTCTCCTTGGTTGAGAGCTGCAATATAATGAAAACAGCCACAGCTATGGGCACCTGGTGATTGGCAGCTTTATCACAACAGTGTGCCTGCTCATGCATGACATCTCATGCAGAGTTTTTTGGGAAAACATCAAATCACTCAGTTGACTCAGCCCCTCTACAGCCCAGATTTGGTGCCCTGTGACTTCTGGCTTTTTCCAAAACTAAAATCACCTTTGAAAGGGAAGAGATTTCAAACTGTCAGTGAGATTCAGGAAAATACAACTGGGCAACTAATGGAGATGCCAACAAAGGATTTCGAAGTGCTTTGAACAGTGGAAGATAAACCGGGAGAACTGTGTGAGGTCCCAAGGTGCCTACTTTGAAGGGGACTGGGGCATTATTGTGCTATATGCAATGTTGCTTGTATCTTCTTCAAAATGTCTTTTTCATATCACATGGGTGGATACTTTTTGGACAGACCTCATATGTATGTTTCTTACTACAGACTGATAATATTTACTCCTTTCTCATTAATATTGGAAGAGTCAAGGCTTATGCATTAGAAATTACATACAGTTCTTGTGTTCTCAATTGCTTTTAGTCTTATCTGGATATTTGTGGATAACATTTTTGTATATATTTTATTCTAAGAATTAAAATTTTTATTATCGCTTGTTGATAATATTTTGGCTATAGGAGTTCTAAAGCATGTTGATTTTCTTCCTAAAGTGACTAAAAAGAAAGTATAATTTTATTCACTGTTAAAAAGAAATAAAAAAGAATGATACATGCTACAACATATATGAACTTTGGAAAAAGTATGCTACGTGAAAGAAGCCAATCTAAGAGACCCACATATTGAATTACTACATTTATATGATATGCCCACAATAATGTATCCATAGAAACAAAGCAGATTATTAGTTAGGAATGGGAGAGAAGGGTGTTAGGGGCGGATTCTTAATGTGTGTAGGGTTTCTTTTGGAGGTAATGAAAACGTTCTCAAATTCATTGTGATATAGTTGCACAACTCTGAACAAATTAAAATCCATTAAATTGTACATCTTAAATGGGGGGATTTTATGGTATGTGAATTATATCTCAGTAAAGCTTTTAAAACCAAGTAATATGAAAGATTTACCTTCCAAATACTTTTATTTAGTGTAATTTATTGTCTTAGGTTAAAAGAGTCATGTAAAAAGGTGATCTTTTAACTAAAATTGTATTTGTTGAGGCAGGGTTTGGTTTGGAGCATAAATGCAGTTGTCCTTTCACTTAGCTTTATTCCCTTAATTCATGTAACCTGATTTTTAGTATTCTTTGAGTTGATTCTAAGTCAAACTAATGCATAATTCAAAAATAAAAGTAATATCTCTTGTCTACTTCAGATACAAGACAACACTGCAGTGGATCCTGTTTTGATCAGAAGTCTACTTTGTGGTAACTGTTGTTTTATGTGTTGCAGGGAAGGAGACTGGTGGGAAGCGAGATCAATTGCTACAGGAAAGAATGGCTATATCCCTAGCAATTATGTAGCCCCTGCAGATTCCATTCAGGCAGAAGAGTATGGTGTTACTTCATATTTTATTAATTGTTTTGATTTCAAAATGTTTTAATGCACATTCTACTTAGCCACAGCTTTACACACACAGTTACACATCAGTCTTAATACAGCTAATGTATCATATTAATAGGGGATATTACTTGAAAATTAATAATTAATGCCACTATACTTGCTTACAGCAGGATCATAAATGAATCTGCATTAATAACTGTTGTTATGCCTTTATTTTTTCACTTAAAAAATTACATTAACCCTTTTTTTTTTTTAAACAGTATTTTTTTTTTAATTTATTTATCTTTAGAGGGGAAGGGAAAGAGATAGGGAAATATCAATGTATGGTTGCCTCTCGTGTGTCCCCTGCTGGGAACTGGCCTGCAACCTAGGCATGTGCCCTGACTGGGAATTGAACCGTGATACTCTGGTTCACAGGCTCGCACTCAATCCACTGAGCTACACCAGCCAGGTTAACCCTTTTTTTTATTGAGCACTCCAAAAATTTACCCTCAGTGGGTTTATTTTATCAATGTTAATTTGTTGACTTAAGTACTTGCTCCTATGTAGGAGAGTATCCTTGTCTTCTAGGAAGTACACACTGAGAGATTTAGGGATAATGATTCAGCATGCTTGCAACTTGCTTTTACTCAGTTCAGAAAAACACATGCACACATGGAAAGAGAATATAATAAAACAAAATGTTGAGTTGGGAAACCTAGTGGAGGGTATATGGGAGTACTTACTATTCTTGTTAACTTTTAAAAAGTTCACCTTCACTGACATTACTTTTAGGTCTAACCAAGTTTACCTGGGATCCATAAACACTACTCATTTTTATATCACAACACTTAACACAGTGCCTTGTACATAGTAGGTATTTTATTGGTGTTTGATTTTATTAACAATATGTCATTTGTCTCCATAACTCTCTGGTCTGCTTTGATGTTTGTTACTTTCTTTTGTTCTTTTGTCTTTTTTTCCACTATCCTGAGATCCTCCATGGCAGAGACTATCATTTTTTACTCACAAAACTGCATTAAGTCAAGTCTACATGAAGTTTGTGATTTGGATATGGTTTACTTGCATCTTACTGAATATAGATAGATGATCATCACACTGTTGCCAGAAACCACTTTTATTCTTCTTACTGTAATCAAAGTATTTCCATCTGTCACTGATTGAAAGGCTGTGTCTGTTACTGTATTTTCTTCTCCATTTACTGTTCCTGTGACTGCCAGGTAGAGTTTAAGGGACATGTTGAATAGTCAATACATGAAAATACTATGACAGATTATATTCTGAGAGTAATATTTGTAACAGCTCTATTCAATAAAGGTCTTTTATTGTGTCTACATATACTTTAAGCTATGTTCTGTAGCTGATTTTTTGTCATCCACCCCATCCACTTTATTCTTATTAATACTTACATATACTTTTTTTAACCTACACCTTTCTAACTTTGAGTGCTATTTTTTTCCAGGTGGTATTTTGGCAAAATGGGAAGAAAAGATGCTGAAAGATTACTTCTGAATCCTGGGAATCAACGAGGTATTTTCTTAGTAAGAGAAAGTGAAACTACTAAAGGTATGAATATTGTGCTAATATAAATATAATTTTCTTAGGCAGTATTTTGAGAAAGATATAATAAAAGGTTTTATTTCTTCCTGCCCCCCAGGTGCTTATTCCCTCTCTATTCGTGATTGGGATGAAGTAAGGGGTGACAATGTGAAACACTACAAAATCAGGAAACTTGACAATGGTGGATACTATATCACAACTAGAGCACAATTTGATACTTTACAGAAATTGGTAAAACACTACACAGGTATGTAAATATTTCAAAGGTGAAAATTATTTCCTCATGTTGTAGTTTACGAGGACAGAATCCATGTCTTCATGTTCCTTAAGGTTTAGCATGCTGCTTTACACACAGCATCAGCTCACTGGATGTTTGGTATATTCTGGCTTTAAAATGAGAAACAGGTAATACTTACTACCTAAGTTGAGTTCTTGGATGATGTGCTAAAATCAGATTATCATCATTTGAGTCTTTATATCTTACTGGTATAGTGTTTACATGAGAGTTCCATTCATGACAGCTAAATACAAAGATAGATTGTGACAGTAAATAAAAAGGCAAACAAATACTTACATTTATTAAGAAGGTAAAGCTAAGCACTTAAAAAGCTGTATCACATGTCCTTTTGGTTTATTTTCCTCTTCATGGGCTGGACTACATAAGACTTCCAGAACACATAAATGCAGTGAGATTTATTAAAATAAATCCAATGAAGATGCATTTTTCTTTTCCTGCAAAATTAACCTATAGCAACTATAGATATTCTTCAGATTTTCCAGCTTTGAAAGGTATTTCATGTTAGATTCGTCTGTCTTAAAAAGTTTTATTGCTAATTTGATACTTGAATGCTTCTGAAAGTCTTGAGATGATTAATGCTAGGGGAGGAGAAGTTTCCCATAGCAGTTTATTCACTTGACAGTTCAAAGTACATCAAATCAGCCTCCGGTGTTAATTAACATTGATCATGAAACATGTTGCCAAGCAGTGGCATCACTTGTAAATTCACTTGTTAATAGTGGGTTTGCATGGTTGGTTACTTGTCAAGAATGGGAGGGATCATGTCTTTCTTACAATGAGAAAGATTGTATAAGCAGGATTCACAAATCAAACTTAAGAATTTGGGATTCCCTGTTTTTCTGTCTCCTTTATCTAAAAATTAGCTCCATAAAAGAAGTTTTTCCTTGATTTTTGGTGTGCCTCTTATATTAGTGGTTATTAAACATAACAGTTAATGTTAGCACTCTTGTTGGAAAAAAATAAAGTATAGTAGCCACAAGCAGAACTTTTGAGACAGCCAGACCTAGGGTTTGAATCCCATCTTTATCACTTAGTAACTGGACAACCTTGAGAAAGTTGCTTAATTTTCTAAGACTCGTTTATATGAGATACCTGTAAAGTGCTGAATTAGCACAATAGCTTGGACATAAATAATAAATAATAACTTTTAAATGTAATTAACAAAATGTTTCATTTCCTGTGTGTTTTGCTTCTTAGGTACAATTCCCTTTTCATGTGTTGTGCTTTTATGTAAAAAATGTGATCATATATTTTTGTTTTTTATAATTGAAACTTTTAAAAACATTGATATACTACATGTACCTTAATTTTTGTAGTTCATTTTACAGTATAGTTTATTCATTTATCTAGAGCATGCTGATGGTTTATGCCATAAGTTAACAACTGTATGTCCAACTGTGAAACCCCAGACTCAAGGTCTAGCAAAAGATGCTTGGGAGATCCCTCGAGAATCTCTGCGACTAGAAGTTAAGCTAGGACAAGGATGTTTTGGTGAAGTTTGGATGGGTAAGAACTCTGAGTGTTTTTTTTTTTTTTTGGTCATTTTTTAGCCATAGATCAAAATGCCACAATTTATAAAATATATTGAAATATTTGAGGTAACTGCTGCTCATTGAAATTTGGTGTGAACTTTTTAAAATACAGAGCAAAATAGTAAAAGTGTTGTTTCTCTAGGAACGTGGAATGGAACCACAAAAGTAGCAATCAAAACACTAAAACCAGGTACAATGATGCCAGAAGCTTTTCTTCAAGAGGCTCAGATAATGAAAAAATTAAGACATGATAAACTTGTTCCACTATACGCTGTTGTTTCTGAAGAGCCTATTTACATTGTCACTGAATTTATGTCAAAAGGTATGTGTATATTACGTATCTCTTATGGTGTCCATGTTACTGAATTTTTAAAAAGCAAGTCTTTTATGCATGCAGATTTCTGTTGTATAGTGTTTTCTAAGATTTTTATGTAGATATTTGAAAAGAGAAAACCTGACGTTTTGTTTAATGGAATAGTTGATGACTAGCTCCAGTTATTCCAAAGGATATTACAAAGTTTAAAAGGAAAATAAGCAAGGTGAATTTATTTTGAAAGTAAATAGTCTTTTATTCCACTTGACTAAAGAAAATGGAATAGCTAGGAAGTAAAAGAGAAAGTCTTTATAAAGTTGAAATAAGATTATGCAATCAGATATTTATATCTTTGGTACTAAAGCAAAGAATCAGGTAAAGTTAATTTTTATAACATTTTAATACAAGCATAATCTTCATACTCAGGGCTCCTAGAAACTTTGTTGTTTTTCTACTGTCAACTGAAATGGCTTCATTACCCTGGACCTCAAGGTGGGATCTTTAGTTACAGGATTAGTTAGGGCCGGGGTAAAGGGTAGGCAAAATTGTTGCTCTTCCCTTTATTTCCCCTTTGCTGATGTGCTGTAGAAGAGGAACAAGTCATAAAATAGACACTAGGCTTGCTTATTACCCTCTTAAATTTCAGCTACATTTTTTCCTCTTAATAAGTCACTCATCCATAGCTAACACTGATCATGTTATCTTTTTCCAGTAGTGCACCTTGGCCAACTGCATAGTTCCATCTAGTGGTGACAGGTTCAACTACAAGCTACCCATTGGCCATAGGAAATGTTCCCCCTAAAAGGGACAGAGGAACCAAAGGTTAAAAGAACTGATACAGCCTAGTAATTGATAGCCAAAACATACCTAAGTCCCCAAAGTACAAGGCACTTTTTTGGAAGGAAACTCCTACAAACCACTGCCAAATATCTCATTTCAGAGTGCATTAGATGAACTAGAAAAGGAAGAAAAGAGACAACAAAGAGGAAGTTTAAATCAAGATATTGATAGCGTAACAATATAATGGTGGTAAAGCTAATGATCCATTAACTTTGTATTGATTTCAAGAGTTATTTTATTGGGGGTAACATGGTAGAAATCTGTATTGTCAGGTTGCTGGGTTAGGATTATTTCTAGATAGGAGATTCAGGATGTAGGATTATAAATGTCCCTTCTAGCTTTTAAAACTCTCATCATCATCATGTAATCAGGTGTTTAGCAGCTGACCCTCTATAATCCTTCCAAACTCATTGCTTTAAGTGCGTCCCCATAAATCCACTTTTCTGGCCAGATAGGTCTTCTTGTTGCTTCTTGTTTTCAAGAATTTATTCATGTTATTTCCTTTACCTGGAATTTGGTTCTCTATTTCTTGACCAGTCCATCAACTCTACTTCCTTCAGGTTGTACTTAAGTCAGGTGTTAGAAGCCTTGTACTAATCTATCAATGTGTCATGATCATTATATCCTCTGAAATCTTTGTGGTCAACTACTCTACAAATTACTAACAACCAAAATGTGAATGCTTCATATCTATATGACACTTTGTTATTTATTATTTCAAAGAACTAAAGAAACCCAAATAACTAGATTAAATTTGAAAATACCTAAACTTGTGAAGAGTTAGTTTTTAGTATAAAAGTAAGTTTTTTATAAACAAATGAAGCTACAGGCTGAAATTTCAGTAAGTATAATAGAAATTGAGGAAGAGTTTACATATGCTGGAATAAATCAAGAAAACATAGTACAAAAGACAAGTCTTGAACTGTCCTGTAAGGTTATGAAGGATATGGCTGTGTAAAGGGAAGAGCTACGAGGACTAAGGAAATGGGGAACAACCATAGCTGGTAGAAAGACAGAAGTAGTGGAAGAAACTAGTTGGGAATAAGGCTTAGAGGGGTTTTAATGAGACAAGCTGAAGGATTACTTCGAATCGATTTCACTATTATTTATGATTCACTGCCAGACTCCTAATGAGCTTCAGAGGGTACTTGAACTTCCTTTGAAGTTGTGTGTCAGTTTTTTCATACTTATGTGTGTTTTCTGGAAAGAGTATATAGTTTTCATCAGATTCTCCAATAACTTATGAACCAAAAAAAGTTAAGGACCACTGATAAGATCCAAAATGTTGTGTGATAAATGGATATAAGAAACATTTAAATGTTTCTTAAACATTTAAAGGGGTGGGTTTTTTTTGTGATTGGGTAATGATTGGAGAAGAATTATCAAAATGATACAATTTCTAATCCTTGGTTTCTTTTTAAAATATATTTATATGTCACATGTAGAAAGCTTCCTTTCTGAGATTTTATTTATTATTTTTTAGGGAAAGGAAAGGGAGAGAAACATCGTTATAAGTGGGGGAGATACATCAATTGGTTGCCTCTCACATGCCCCCAACTGGGGACCTGGCCCAAAACCCAGGCATGTGCCCTGACTAGGATTCGAACCAGCGATCTTTTGGTTTGCAGGCCAGCACTCAGTCCACTGTGCCACACCAACCAGGGCAATCCCTGTATTTCTATGCTCTTTTGCATTATTTTAGCACTTATCTGTTGTTACACTGAATGATGTTCCACTTAGTGTATTGAATCAAAGAATTCTATTTTCTTCTTCCTTCTATGTACTCTGCATTATCATGTATTTATATGACATCATTCATATAAATGATGCATTCAAAAGAAGCATCCCTTCCTTTGTTTAAGAACAGCTCCTTTACTGCATCCGTGATGCTTCTCGATCCTTAACTTACTTTAAAGAACAAAACCCTCCCTTTATCCCTAACATCTGCTTTTTACCTACTACTCTACTTTCTTTTTTGCCTCCCTTCACAGCCAAGATTTTTTATAGAACAGGCAGTACCGGTCTCCAATTCCTAACCAGTCATATACTCTTTTTAAAGCTATTCTAGATTAATTAATGTCAACAGTTTTCATAGTATTTTTTAAGAATTATGGAGTGTTTCAAACATATAAAGGATACTGTATAACACCTAGGTCCCTACCATCCATATTTAATGAATGTCTACATTTTTCCATATTTGCTTCAGATCTTTCTACTAAAGAAACATCATATTAATGATCTGATTGAATCCTTGTTTTTAACCCTCCTTGAGACCTATTCTTTTTTTAGCCCTTCTTTTTAGCCCCTTCGTACATATTTCCCTTCAAAGGGAGCCTTGTTTTTAAAATTGGTGCTTACCTTTCCCACCTGTGTTATCCCTGTCGATATATGGGGTTTGCCAAAATATCTGTAGGGTTTTTCCCATAAAATGACATGTTTCATTTTCACCAATAACTTAATTAATTTGGATATTTCGAATATGTTGGCTATCTCTAGTGTGGTATAATGTTGATTGTTCTCAATTAATGTCTCGATTTGATCCATATCAACTTCACCTGGTCTGCCTGACCAGGGAGTGTTGTCCAGTGAGAAATCTCCAACTTGAAACTTTGCAAACCACTTAACACATTTGATCAGTCACAGCACCTTCTTCATATACTGCACAAATCTTTGTTGTGTGTTTCAGTTGCACATATACCTTTCTTGAAATAATAAAACATAACAGGCTGAAAATATTGCATATTTTCTTCCACCTTTAATATTAAAATGGCTACACAAAAAATTCACCAATTTTGGTGTTATTTTTTAAGTGTACACTGTCACAATACAATCTAACAAAATTGTTTTAAGTGAAGTTAAAGACAATGAAGCACTACTAGAGCCGTATTATGGAAAAAACAAATGAGCTTTTTGCCCAACTCAGTACTTTTACTAAAATATTTACCTACTGACAGTTTTTAATTTTTTAACTTACATCAATGCAGCTTTATTTTTATTCAACATATGTTCTTGAGATTTATTCATGTGGATGAGGGAAAAATCCAGTTCATATACTTGTAACTGTTGTGTAAGATTCTATATGAGTGTACCATTGTTTATTCATTCCTTTCCCAGTGAACATTTATTAGGCTGCTTTTAGTTTGTCACTGGTATATACAATGCTGCAGGGAATATCCTTGTACTTGCTCCTTTTGCACATAAAAAGCCTGTAGTGCAAAGCCTGCAATGTCACCTGGAAACTTGTTAGAAACACAATCTTCACTTTCCTACCCTCTATGTAATAGTCTACTGACGGCTGTTCATCCCATTTGTTAAATCTCTCTAATAACTTTTTCCTTCTTGTCATTTCCACTTTCTTTGTTAGATTTTAACATAATAGTCTATGCTAGACTGTTGCAGGAAACACAAACTTATTCCTTTTATGAACTTTGGCCCAATTTCATTCTTCATATTACTATTGGAGATACTGCTTTTTCAACATAAATCTGATCTTATTGCTTCTCAGTGTAAAATTTTATATAAAAGAATAAAGTCTGTTTATGCTTTGCCTTCTGTGTAACTTTTATAATATCTACTGAGCACTATTGTTTGCTATAATATATATACTATTGTGTGTGTATATATTACAATATGTATATATACACATAATATATATACTGCTGTATATATATTATATATATACTATACGTTCATACTAGATCAGATCTTTTCAAGAGCAGGGACCATGACGTACCTCTGTACCCTTTTACAGTACTTCACATGTAGTAGGTCCTCAGTAAATATTTGAGTGGGCAGATACATGGACAAACACAGTAACATGTTTTCTTTGTTTTATTTTAGTTTCATTTTGAAATACGTTTAAACTTTTAGAAAAGTTACAAAAATAATATAAAGAATTCCTGTATTTCAGCCAGATTTGTCAGTTGTTAACTAGATATATTATCAATATATAAAATATAAGGGTTTTCTTCTGAAACATTTAAGAGTACATTACAGACATTAAGCTCCCTTTACCTCTAAATATATCAATATTTGTTTCCTACAGACAAGAACAGCATTTTACATAACCACAGTATAATGGTCAAGTTCAGGAACTATAACATGGATATAATTTTGTTGTCTAATACCAGTCCATTTTCTGATTTCACCAGTCATCCCAGTGATGTCCCTAATTATAGCAATATTTTTCTGATCCAGTAATTTGGTCTACTTTAATCTGGAGAAGTCCCTCAGCCTTTCTTGTTTGTTTGTTTGTTTGTTTGTTTGTTTTTAAGATTTTATTTATCTTTAGAGGGGAAGGGAAGGAGAGAGGGAGAGAAACATCAATGTATGGTTGCCTTTCGTGCGTCCCCTGCTGGGAACTGGCCTGCAGGGAACATGCCTGCAACCCAGGCATGTGCCCTGGCTGGGAATCGAACCGCGATCGTCTGGTTCGCAGGCCCGTGCTCAATCCACTGAGCTACACCAGCCAGGGCTCCTTTCTTGTTTTTCGTAATATTGTTATTTTTTAAGACAACAGTACCATTTTTTTAATAAAATGTGTCTGAATTTGGGTTTATCTGATATTTTCTCCTTATTCAAGTGAGGTACATGGCAAATTGTAACCAATAATAGAGGAATAGCAGCTAGATGTTTCCTTTCTAGCCTTTTTCTCTGTTGACATTCATAGTACTTTGCTTTTATCTGAAATCTGCTAAAATTGAGTAGAGTTAGCTGGAATTAGTTTTAAGTAACCCAAGATATTCACAGTTATCTTAACTCTTGATTCAGATTGTCTTAAAAATATGTAAGAATCTAATACTACCTTTTGAATAAAAATTAGAATTGTTCTTGATCAAAGTGAGGAATGAATGAATGCCTCTAATCTGGTAAGATTATTGCATTTTCCCTTTTTTTGAATGTTATCAAGAGAAGTTCATAAAATTTCAGTTTAGGGACCTCTTCTAGAATCTTACAGATAAGTTATTCAGAAATTCCAAAGCTATAAAAAAAGGTTAAAAAATGAAAAGTTGAAGTTTTATATCATCATGTGATTTATTTGATTATTTCCCATGAATGTTTTGCTGTTTCTTATAGGGAGCTTACTAGATTTCCTGAAGGAGGGAGATGGGAAGTATTTGAAGCTCCCACAGTTGGTTGATATGGCTGCTCAGGTACTTGTATATCTGTACATGTGTCATTAGTTTGAATTGAAAGTGCATTCAAAATGAAAAATAATTTTAGTAGAATACTACTGTTTATATAATGAAATCATGGCATTTTGGAGTTGAAAGAGACATAATCCAGTCTGATCTCTTGGTTATAGTTAATGTACTATCTGAAAACTAGAGGTATCTGAAATTCAGGTAACATTAGTATTAGAACCAGGTATGTGACTACCATTATACTGCTGTCCTGAATCACATGGCCTTTCAGAAGCATACTACATCCACAAACATAAAGTCTATATGTATTTATATTTTAACAGGTAAATTTTAAAACAGTGAATGATTGCTATTCCAAAGGAAATAGTAGTTTTGGAAATCTAAAGTATATGATGCAATATGGAGAAATTTTATACGAAGAAACTGTATGTATAAGACTTTAGCATATGCCAGCCCTAGTCCACACTCCTGAATTCGGGGCTTATAGACATTTCATAGTAGAGGCTGGCAAACTGTTTTTGTAAAACACCAGAAATTTAGGTTTTATGGACTACATACATTTCTCTTCCCCTTCTTCCTTCTCTCCTGTCCCCTTCCCCCTCTTCCCCTTCCCTCTCATTCACCCTTCCTATCCTCCTCAATTATAGTGTTTTGTTTTTTTTTTCTATTATCTGCTAGATTATGCCCTGTAGCTGATTCGGACACTAGCGTGCATGTCTCATTATGGATGAAATGAGACATTCACACGGACCACTGAGTCCAGTGGAGGAAAAGGGACGGCATGGCTTTTCTCTCGAAGGGAGCAAAAGCCTCGTCCCTTGCCATGACTGTCCTTTATTGGGTTTCTGGGCACATTACATGATGGTCCGCATTTACTAAGCACAAGTTCACTTTAGGGGGTTACCTTTTACAGACAACAAAGGAGCCAATGCCGCTAATCACATCACAGAAGAGGGATATTTGCAAATAAAAAGGCAAAAGTGGTTCATCTGTTACACTCATTCTTGGAAGGTTTAGCATGGATTTTCAGAAGTTACTTTGCAGTCAATGTTTGCCACTAATCCTGTTGAGGGAGTTTTTTTTTTTTTTTTTTTTAAGATTTTATTTATTTATCTTTAGAGGGGAAGGGAAGGAGAGAGGGAGAGAAACATCAATGTATGGTTGCCTTTCATGCATCCCCTGCTGGGAAGTGGCCTGCAGGGAACCGGCCTACAACCCCGGTATGTGCCCTGACTGGGAATCGAACCGGGATTGTCTGGTTCGCAGGCCCGTGCTCAATCCACTGAGCTACACCAGCCAGGGCTTCCTGTTGAGGGAGTTTTTAGTAAAAGCAAGATTCAAAGTGGCCTAGGCATATTGCAGGCCTGATTCCTCACAGGAGAACCTATCTGTGGGTTTGGGTTCTGTCCATCTCTGAGTGGGAGCTGGGCCTACGCCCCGAAGAATCTCTGAGTGGGAGCTGGGCCTACGCCCCGAAGAACGGTCTCCTACATGTAACCATTATCTCCTTTAGAGATGTAGCAGTTTTCAGTGATCATCTTAACATAAACCAGAATTGTTTTTATCTCTCCTTCCCTTTTTATATGTCTTGTTTTCCCCCAAGATTGCTGACGGTATGGCATATATTGAAAGAATGAACTATATTCACCGAGATCTTCGAGCTGCTAATATTCTTGTAGGAGAAAATCTTGTGTGCAAAATAGCAGATTTTGGTTTAGCAAGATTAATTGAAGACAATGAATATACGGCAAGACAAGGTAAAATTACTATATTTTTAGTAGGATTTATTGGGGTGACATTGGTTAATAAAATTAAATAGGCTTCAGGGGAACAGTTCTATAATACATCATCTGTGTACTGTGTTGTGTGTTCACTACTCCAAGTCAAGTTTCCTAAAATTACTATTATTTAAAATAGTTTTTTTCCTCTGGCCCCTGGTAGGAGCTACCCTGGTCCCTCTCCATATGTGGGAACACTCAAGCCTGATGCATCCAGTAATAATGTTTAGATCCCCAGAAGACATGAGGAATTCTTCAGCCTCATGCTTAATTTTGGGGTATTTAGGGAAACATTTTGGGGATGGCAAACTACTGATAGCCACCATCTATAGTTCCCAAGTTTAACCCAGATAATGTCTTGGTAATGCAGCTTCATTGATGGCAGTAGAACCAACTGCCGTCAAGCATCTCAGTGTTCAGGCAGTCATGGTAGGAGGCTGCCAGGCAGGCTAAAATTATTTTTTAATAAGTGCTTGTAACCTTACGTTCAACAGATGTTCTTAGTTACCATTCTTTTGAACATACAGGGTTTAACAGAATAAGAATAGCTCTAGATCCCTCGGGCACATCCAACATTGGTTTTAATCGTAAAATTATATACAGTACATGATACCACAGCTTTCTGGTAATTGTTTCCCTGAGGAAGAATTTGACTGGGTATTCTTTGCATTGTAAATATAGCTCCCTTTACACTATCTTTACACTTCTTTTGGCACACCAACAAATGAACATTTTAAAATTCCTTTTGTAACCACCTCAAACTATCCAGATTTTATTATACCAAGGATCGGAAAAGGTCTATTTGAAGCTAATATATTAAATAACATATAATTTTATAAAGGCTTTGGAAACCACTTTTATGCCAGATTTACAGTAAGTGTTTATTGTATATAACATTGTAATAAAAAGCATTTGAAAATTAACACTGTAAAAGGGTGAGGGAAGGAAGCTTGTGGAAGTTAACCTAAGTCGATTGTTCTCTTTGGCATCTGCCTCTCTAAACTCTCATTCAGTACACACTTAATGAACACACATATGCATACGCATATGGAAAGAGTATGGGTTTTTTAATTCCAATTCCATCTCTCACTAGCCCAGAGGTTTCAAACAAGTTATTAAACCTTTTTGACTGAGCCTCCGTCTCCTCACTTACAAAGATTAGGTGGTAATGTTTACATTTCAAGGTTGTCATGAAGCTTTAATGAAGTAATAGATGTATAGTGCCTGGCATTATCTAACATAGCAGGTGCTCAGTAAGTACTAGAGCTTACATTTTAATGGGGAAGGTAGACCTATATATAAATAACTATAAAGCAAACATTCCATAATTTAATGTCAAAAGACTATGTGGAAAATACTTCGGGAAAGCAGAGAGAACCAGAAAGACATCACAGAGGGGATGGCTTGAGAGCAGAGCCTCACAGAGTTTAAGTTAGGCAGAGATTAAGTAAAGTAAGGTCCAGTGCTCATCACCACAGAGGTTGTCCATCCTGCATGAAACCTTCCGTGATGCTTCATACCTACAACAAAAGATGCCTTGTTGTTCACAATAATTTCAGAATAAAGGACATGCCTATAAATTAACAATTTTGGCCTTTTTGAATTGATGTATAATCTTTTTTTCCCATCAGACTGTGATCTTTTGTCAATGACTATATTGGTACACAAACTATAGGGAACTGTTGTCTTAAACCACAGGTTCTCAACTGGTGATTTTTGCCCCATAGGGAATGTTTGGCAGTGTCACTATCTTGAGACATTTTGGGGTTGTAACAACTGGGAAGTTGCTATTGGCATCTAGTGGGTGGAGGCCAGGCATACTGCTAAACACCCTACAGTGTAGAAGGTAGGCCCCACCGAAGAATTATCCAGCCCGAAATGCCAGTAGTGCCAGTTTGAGAAACTCTTCCTTCAGCACAGTGCTTTCTTTTCAACCTCCATACCTCTGTGCAGGTCCCTCCAGCTAGAGTATCTTCCTGTCCCTTTGTAATCTTTACCTATAAAATTCTAACCATTTTTTAAATTTTAACTTAGTTGCCCCCTTTCTAATTAAACCTTTTGTGATTGTGCTAGTGAAAATTGATCTTCTGTTTGATATCTAAAGAACTGTGTTACAGCACTATATACATACATACAGAAATAACCTGAAGTTTGTAAGACTCCTAATGTCGCCACTGTAAGTATAAAAGCTGCACAAAGTCTATGTTTTTCTTTTCCATAACAATTATAATGCCTTGTGCATAAAAAATATATGATAAAAATTTGAGTTAATTAATATAGGCTTCTAAAAATGATAGTACAATAAAATTTTCCAGAGAAATATCAAAATTAAAAAGAGATTGTGGTTGAAAACCAATAGACAGTAGAACCCAACAGAATATACCCTCTTCAACCAGTGGTTAGCTGTAACTACTAGACTTACTTAAAAGTTGTAAGTCCTATAATAACATGTTTTTGCTTTCTTCTTATTGGAGTTTCTGCGTCCATTTTCTAGAATAGTATTTGTACCCACCAACAGTATTCCTTTTATGTCATTGAATATCTTATCAGGAAGAAATGTGACTTATTTTAATATCAATTTTAAATATTAAAATGTTTCTTGTGTGTCTTGTACTTTTGAAGAATTTAACACTGATGATACATATAATGAGAATATTGCCAGAAAATTAGCCCTTTTTATGCCATATTTATACAAATAGATTTTTAAAAACAATTTACTTAAGCAAAATTGTCAATACTGTTTTAGGTGCAAAATTTCCAATCAAATGGACAGCTCCTGAGGCTGCACTATATGGTCGATTTACAATAAAGTCTGATGTATGGTCATTTGGAATTCTACAGACAGAACTGGTAACAAAGGGCAGGGTGCCATATCCAGGTAAGCTTGCATTTTATTAGCTCTTGGTTATTCCATTAGTGACTTTAACTGGAATTTATTAGGATCAGAAATGTAAGGCGAAAGGTCTTTTTTCCTCTCTTTGTCTTTCTTTTTTCTTCCCTCCCTTCCTCTCTTTGTTTTGGCATTGGATGGACAGCAAACTGATAGGGCAAGCATGAGGTGTGCCCCACATTGAGCTAAACTTTCTCCCTTAGGGTATTTTCCAAAAGGACTATTTACTCTACTATTCTCTCAGATAATAAATATATCTTCAGTGTTTTGGGTAATCTTTCCCACACCCATAATCCCACTCTTCCAGGCCCTGTCTTATAAGTTGTGATAACACAGGGTTAACTGTACGTGAGGATTTGGGGGGGGGGTTACAAAGGAATACAATAAAGGAACTTTGTAATAACTGGAGGAAGGTCAAACAGGTGGTACTAGATAAAGAAAGTGTTTCATGAAAGTGACTTGATATAAAGTCACAGTGAAAGTCCTTTCAAACACTATCTTGCCACTTTTCCTCATTAGCCCAAGTTTGGTAAAGAATACTGTTAATATCAGAACTTTGAAGTAGCACCCTAAATTTTCATTAATCAATTGGAATAGGCTTTTGAAGGCCTTTAATGTTGAAAATAACGTTTTAAGTGGAATGAAAAAAATGAGACATTGTGAAACAGTCCAGCATTTTCTAAGCTTTTCTTGGTATAATTTGACAGTGAAAATTTATTTCTTTGTTAAAATAATAGTTTCACTAAGTAAACTTAATATACTTTGAATCAGTTTGTGGTTAGAGAATTTGTTCTTTTTTTTCCCCTAGTTTAAAAATCACTGTATAAATTTAAGGCATACAGCATGATGGTTTGAACTACATGTATTGTGGAATGATTGCCACAGTTGGTTCATTGTATTAGTGGTGTTTGGCATCGTTGTTTTTTAATGTTTGATGTTTTTTTATTGTGTTAGGTATGGTAAACCGTGAAGTACTGGAACAGGTGGAACGAGGATATAGGATGCCTTGTCCTCAGGGCTGTCCAGAATCCCTACATGAATTAATGAATCTTTGTTGGAAGAAGGACCCTGATGAAAGACCAACATTTGAATATATCCAGTCCTTCTTGGAAGACTACTTCACTGCTACAGAGCCACAGTACCAACCAGGAGAAAATTTATAATCCAAGTAGCCTAATATTTTATATGCACAAACCTGCCAAAATGTAAAGAACTTGTATAGACTTCCTCACTTACGTACAGGAATCAAAAGAAGGAACTCCTCTTCACTCTGCATGTTTTTAATGGTAAACTGGAATTCCAGATATGGTTGCACAAAACCACTTTTTTGTTGTTCCAAGTGTTAAACTCTAAAGTACCAGTGATGAATTTTCCAACTTATTTCAGGGTCCAGAGAAAGTATGGCTAAGATATCGATGATAGTGAGTGTGATAGCATGACAATGAAGAGCAACAAAGCTACTGTTCATAAGCCACTTCCTTTATTTTAGTCCCCAAACTCAGAATTGCTAAGAGAAAATTGTTTATCATTAGAGACAAAACTTTGGAAAGAATGAAGTTATATCATAATGAAATCCAAAATCAAGGAACTTCAT
The DNA here is from genome assembly GCF_021234435.1 of Artibeus jamaicensis. NCBI lineage: Eukaryota > Metazoa > Chordata > Mammalia > Chiroptera > Phyllostomidae > Artibeus > Artibeus jamaicensis. The sequence goes on from NW_026521803.1 coordinate 6,551,956, forward strand.
GGGACCAAATGATTCCATTCCATTTTAAAATTTTTCTTGCATTCATTCTTCTCAAAAGTTTTTCTAAGTTGAAGTTAATGTGCAGTTTTAATATATGCCTCCCTTTCATGGAAATGAGCAAGATTTTTAGAAGAAAAAAGGAATATAAACAACACCTTAAGCTTGATTAATGGTTACCTAACAGCAGTGGGATTTGAAAGTATAATGCACTATGTTAATACTCAAACTCATGGAACTGGCAAGTAGAACTTTTACACTTTATTTTCTGAAAAGCTCAGTTTAGAATAATGAAGGTTAACTAGAAAGCAAGTTAATCTTTTGTAAGTGTGCATTGATTTTTTAAAAGGCAATATATAATTGAAATTATACTATCCAGTCCAAGGGGAAATCTTTTAATCTTTAGAATAGCATGAAAAAAATAAGTCCCAACATTTAAATAGGTATTGTGAGATACTGCTAAATATGTATTTATGGTGATGGGTGCCACAAATGTAAAATATCACTAGATCAGGGACTTGAATGCACTTTTGCTCTTACTGCATATAGACTAACAGAGAGGAAAATGTATTTAAAAGAAATATGAGAAAAGAAAAATGTGAAAGTTTTACAGGTAGAAGAGGTGGAATGTTATATTTAATGTTGATTTATGGAGTGACAAAATGGCTTTGCTGGCACTCAAAGCTTCTCACTTATCTATTTTTTGAAATTTTAAGAATTATAAACTATGATTATAAGACTAATCTAACCATAAACACTAAGTGACTGGTACAGCCTCAAAATAAGTTAAGGCATCCCACTAATTTCAATGATGCAGCTTTTATGCAAAATATTTTTTAAAATTCAGTTTTCAAATTTGTGTTGGAATCTGCATTCACTTTTTAAATATACTTAATGGTGTTGCATTTTTTCTTTCAGAATTAGTTGATTTATAGAGGAAAGCTTATTCAGAATAATAACAGTGGTGAAAAGGGGGGACAGTTTTTGCCCATTTAAAGTACACAAGTAAAACATATAAAATAAGACTGATTTTTATGACTAACAGAAATTCCAAAAGATGAATTCGAATAGCAGGATTACTAGCTTAAGGATCTAGCAAGGAACTGAACCTGACAAATTAAAGTCTAGTATTTTATGTTTTAAAGTACTCTTTTATAGTTATACTCTACATAAAGCAATACATTCAGTCCCCATATTTTAGGAATATAATTTTTAACTACTATCACTTACCTGATCATTAAATTTAACATCCCGTGCTATGGTATCTGTGTTGAAATTCAGACCATTTTAAAATGTGACAGTTGAACTTCATGCAAATTGGCAACAGTTCTGGTACTAAAAATTGTAGTGGTTTCTTATGTTTACGTAACCTGCTTAGTATTGAATCCCTCTCCAAGAGGATCATCGAATGAAAACTGCCCTTAATGTCTGCATCCTGTGACATCAGATTTTTAAAGGGCTTCATGTGAACTATGGTTTATTTTTTCTAGCATTAAAAAAGTATAACAAAATGATATGTTTATGTACTAATTCTGTTCAGAAAAATAAGCCAAGAAAAGTTGTATTCATCAGGTTTTTATTGGGTTTTAACTGAAGGGAGCTGTTCCTTATAACATCACTTGTGTAGTAAGGAAATAACACTAACTCAATGTGTATTCGATTTAAATGGTTATGTATTTTTAAATTGCCAAGAAAAATAAACAGCTTTGTACATTTGAAGATTTTTTTTTCAACACCTTTTCACCTTCAATATCTTAATGTGAAACCTGACCCTTACCCCCCTGGAAAAAAGTTGGTAAAACAACCTTTTAGCACAAACAGTTTTTTAAATGAATAATGGTAGCCTAACACTTAATATTTTTATAAAGTATTATAATACTGTTTTGTGGATAATTGAAATAATTCTCATTGAATGTTCCCGTTTATCTGTTTTGCCACTGTTCATACTTTCTCAGCAGATTTTTTAATGGGTATTTAAAGCAAAGTATATTCTGAGTTTTTTTTCATTAGAAAAACAAGTGTTCTGTTACAACTCTTGAGCAGAATTAAGTCAATCCTTTATTAAGTTCAGAACATTATTGAGCTCATTCTATGTGCTTAGTTTTCCAGGTGACTTTTTTTTTAAGTTAAACCAGCAACTACAGGTGATGTACAGAGAAACTGAAGTGATTTAAGCTATTCATAGAGAATCTGTGTTGAAGGATATAAATTAGAAAAACAACTTTTGATCATAAGGAATTTAATTTTTTTTAATGAAAACACATGAGCCTTATTTCTGTGTGTGTTTTAATTTCTATATGTATAATGAAAATAAAGTTATACTAAATTATGAATGGGCAATCAAAGGCATTTGTTATTTTCAATAAGATGTTAATAAATATTACCTCTTATTATTATCTAAAATCATTAGCTTTGGTTTCCCTAATGATTTCAGAAGAGTAACATTTAATTAAAAACATAAGTTAGTAGACATTTATCAATTTTTTTATAGTATAGTAGTAGCCCCTTGATATTTTTCTAGCTTGCTAGTTACCTTTTAATTTTGCAAATAATTTTTTGACATTTCAGTTGTGTATCTGTATGTTGTCTTTTTTTATGCTTGGAAAGTCTTTTGCATCCCAAGATTAAATACCTCATGTTAAATTTTATGCTTTTCTTTTTTATTAATATATTTATTGATTATGCTATTACAGTTGTCCCATTTTCCCCCTTCACTCCTGTCCACCCTGCACACCCCCTCCCATCCACATTAACCCCCCTTTAGTTCATGTCCATGTGTTATAAGTTCTTTAGATTCTACATTTTCCATACTATTCTTACCCTCTCCCTGTCTATTTTCTACCTACCATCTATGCTAATTATTCTCCGTACTTTTTCCCCTTCTCTCTCCCTCCCGTGGTCCTAACCCTCCATGTGATCTCCATTTCTATGGTTCTGTTTCTGTTCTAGTTATTTGCTTAGTTTGTTTTTGTTTTAGGTGTGGTGGTCAATAATTGTGAGTTTGGTGTCATTTTACTGTACATGTTTTCTATCTTCTTTTTCTTAGATTAGTCCCTTTAACATTTCATATAATAAGGGCTTGGTGATGATGAACTCCTTTATTAACTTGACCTTATGTGAGAAGCACTTTATCTGCCCTTTAATTCTAAATGAGAGCTTTGCTGGATAGAGCAATCTTGGATGTAGGTCCTTGCCTTTCATGACTTGGAATACTTTCGAGCCCCTTCTTGCCTATAAGGTCTCTTTTGGGAAATCAGCTGACAGTCTGATGGGAACTCCTTTGTAGGTAACTGTCTCCTTATCTCTTGCTGCTTCTAGGATTCTCTCCTTCATTTTAATCTTGGGTAATGTAATTATTATGTGCTTTGGTGTGTTCCTCCTTGGGTCCAACTTCTTTGGGACTCTCTGAGCTTCCTGGACTTCCTGGAAGTCTGTTTCCTTTGCCAGATTGAGGAAGTTCTCCTTTATTATTTGTTCAAATAAGTTTTCCACTTGTTGCTCTTCCTTTTCTCCTTCTGGTACCCCTATAATTCAGATATTGGAATGTTTAAATATGTCCTGGAGGTTCCTAAACCTCTCTTCACTTTTTTGAATTCTTGTTTCTTCCTTTTTTTCTGATTGAATGTTTCTTTCTTCCTTCTGGTCCACTCCATTGATTTGAGTCCCAGTTTTCTTTCCATCGTTATTGGTTCCCTGTACATTTTCCTTTATTTCACTTAGCATAGCCTTCATTTTTTCATCTAATTTGCAACCAAATTGAACCAATTCTGTGAGCATCCTGATTACCAGTGTTTTGAACTGTGCATCTGATGGGTTGGCTATCTCTTCCTTGCTTAGTTGTATTTGCTGTGGATCTTTGATTTGTTCTTCTGTTTGGGCCATGTATTGTTTTGGTCTTGGGCCTGTTACGTGTGAGGGGCCGAGCCTTAGGTGTTCCATCAGGGTGAGGCAACCCAGTTGCTGGGTTGTGAAGCTGTATGTGGGGCAGGGGTCCAAGAGGGAACAGTGGTGCTTACTCTGCTCTTTGCCAGATTTCAGTCACTTCTCCCGCTTCCCCCAAGGAAATTGGGCCCTTCTGGTGCTGATTCCCGTGTGGGTGGGTTTGTGTACTTTCTAGGACCCTGTGGGCCTCTCCAACAAACTCTCCTTTGAGGCTTTATTTCCCTGTGCCGGGACCCTGGATTACACTATCTGTGTTGCTCCACAGTTTTGCCTGGTTTATCTGTGCACGAATGTGGGACTGTCCTGTCTGCCAGCTGCCTTGTGTGCCACACTCCTCTGCAATCTGCTGCCTCACTGGGTCTGCCAGCTGCCACCTTGGGCATCCAGGGTTCACCAGCCACTGGTTTTTTTGTTTGTTTGTTTGTTTTTTGTTTTTTGTTTTTGCCAAGAGTCATCTCCACTCAGCGGCCCAACTTCATCCCTCCTACTGGTCTGGTTGAATGTGTCTACTTTAACCTCCTTGGTTGTCAGACTTCCATACAGTTCAATTTTCTGTCAGTTCTGGTTGCTTTTTGTTTCTAAATTATTGTTGTCCTTATTTTGGTTGTGCAAGGAGGCACAGTCTGTCTACCTATGCCTCTATCTTGGCCAGAAGCTATGCTTTTTTTTTTTTTTTTTACATTTCTCTTTAATGCATTTGGAAGTTATATAGGTGTAAAATGTTACTAAAGGTTCTAGCATGATATTTTTCCCTATAGTTAATTTTCCCAGCACCATTTACTGGTTAATTCATTCCTATTGGTTTGGGTTCTTTCCTTTATTTATGCATATCTCTATACATCTGTTTTGTCCAATTAATTTGCCATTCTTCTAACAGTACAACACTTTTCATTATTAATTACTTGATAATGCATTTTAATAATTAAGAAGCAAGTTGCTTTGATTTTTTTTTAAGATCTTGGTATTCATGTAGATTCTTAAAGTTAAGACTTTATTTTTGATATTCCCAAAAATTTCAAGTGAGATTTGGTTAGGATTGCATTATGATTATAAATTAACTTGGTAAAAATTAACATTTTTCAAATCATTCTCCCCATCCAGTTTATGCAAATCTTTATTTACATCTCTTGGTAAAGATCTTCAAGGCTTTTCTGTATGGAGTTAGATGAGCCTTATTTCTTGTCTGATGATAATGCTCTAAAGATTCCCCAGTGCTGAGGACTTCCGCCAAGATCGAGGTATAGGTGGAACCACCTTGCCTCTGTGCACAACCAAATCTAAGAACAACTATTTTTAACAACAATAAACACAACCAAGCCACACAGAAAATTGACAATACGGAGTCCAAAGACAACTAAATGCTCAGCTAAGCCAGCAATGGAGCAGGTTGGCAAGAAAAAATCCCCGAACGGGTGGTGCGCGAGCAGCCGAAGGCGCAGATCGAGGGCTAGCCACGGGAGCACACAGGGAAGAGGCGCGGCGGGCTGTCTGCGGTCGGTCGCGCATCTGCGTGCGGATAAACCAGTGAGGAGGGGAGCCTGCACGGGGCAGCAGGCTTACACAGTTCTGATCGGATAAACAGGCCTGGGGTGAATGGTGACACTGGATGGACTGGGCTAGCGGAGAGGACCGCCATTGCTCCCTCTCTGACCACGCCCCCATACACAGTATCACAAACCAGCTACCTGGGTCCCCCCATCCTGGTAAACAATTAAGGCTTCGCTCCGCTTACTTAACGGCGCGAATAGACCAAAAATGGCTCTAGAACAACTCAGACCCCCAGAACCGATCGATCTAAGCAATGAAGAAATAGCCAATCTTTCAGATGCACAGTTCAAAACACTGGTTATCAGGATCCTTACAGAACTGGTTGATTTTAGTCACAAATTAGAGAAACGTATGGAAGCTAAACTAATTGAAATGAATGGTAATACAAAGGAAACCAATAGTAATGGAAATGAGATTGGGACTCAAATCAATGGAGTGGACCAGAAGGAAGAAAAAAATGATCAAACAGAAAAGAATGAAGAAACAAGAATTCAAAAAAATGAGGAGAGACTTAGGAACCTCCAGGACATCTTTAAACGTTCCAACATTCGAATTATAGGGGTACCAGAAGGGGAAGAGTCACGAGTGGAAACCTTATTTGAACAAATAATAACAGAGAACTTCCCCATTCTGGCAGAGGAAATAGACTTCCAGGAAATCCAGGAAGCTCAGAGAGTTCCAAAGAAGTTGGACCCAAGAAGAAACACACCAAGGCATATCATCATTACATTAGCCAAGATTAAAATGAAGGAGAGAATCCTAGAAGCAGCAAGAGCTAAGGGGACAGTTACCTACAAAGGAGTTCCCATCAGACTGGCAGCGGATTTCTCAAAAGAGACCTTACAGGCAAGATGGGGCTGGAAAGAGGTATTCCAAGTCACGAAAACCAAAGACCTACAACCAAGATTGCTCTATCCAACAAAGTTTTCATTTAGAATGGAAGGACAGATAAAGTGCTTCTCAGATAAGACCAAATTCAAGGAGTTCATCATCACCAAGCCCTTATTATATGAAACGTTAAAGGGACTTACCTAAGAAAAAGAAGATAAAAAAGATGAACAGTGAAAGGACAGCAAACTCACAGTTAGTAACAACCACACCTAAAACAAAAGCAAACTAAGAGGACAGCTAGATCAGGAGCAGAACCATAGAAATGAAGATCACATGGAGGGTTAGCAACAGGGGAGTGGGAGGAGGAGAAGTGGGGAGAAGGTACAGAAAATAAGTAGCATAGACAGTAGATAGAAAATAGGGGGAGGGCAAGAATAGTAGGGGAAATACAGAATCTAAAGAATTTGAGACACGTGTTCATGAACTAAAGGGGGAAATGGTGGGGGAGGGGTATGCAGGGTGGAGGGGAATGAAGGGGGGAATAGAACAAATGTAATGGCATAATCAATAAAAAAGTTAAAAAAAAAAGAAAGATGCCCCAGTGCTGTTGGAGACCAGGTCCCCACTTTGTTAAAAAAGAAAACAACATGCAGAGATGAGGAAGAGGGTTTGCCCCAGTAAATAGCATTTATTTCCTTAAAATATCCTGCCCTACTCTTCCTCCAGTTTTTTCTTTCTCTTTGTGTGTGTGTGTGTGTGTGTGTGTGTGTGGTTTAAATGACATCAAGCTGAGTTTCTATCATCATAACTGGAGTCCTGATCAACACTAAAATCGTCAATACCAAAAGGAATACTTCTAATTAAAATAAGCAGCACGTGCTGTTACCATCCTTTTACTCCTCCACGTTCACACTGTGCTAGAAGGGCATGCTGTGCTTCTCTATGAGTTCCCCTGACTGTCTGGTTTCTTGTTGGGTTAGGCCATTGAGCTCTAGTAGAAGAACAGAGAAACCTGAAAAAGTGATCAAGGTATTTATCTCCCTGGTTGGTTTTTCTCCCTGTGAAATTGGGCTAACTGTTCCTTGCCCAAAGGTTCTTTTCTATATGGCTTCCTCTTGCCTTTTGGAACTGATAACAGCTCCCATCCCTTATCTTTCTGCCTTATGGATGCTTCTACTCACTGGATACCGCATTAATTCTGGTGGATCAGTAGAAAATAGGAAACTTACATCATTATGTCAAGCTGACAGTTTATACAGCACAGTAGTTTTTGGTAAAATATCAACATACAATATTATATTAAATGTAAAATTACCATAACAGCTTATTCACTGTGGAAAGAACATAGCAAATTTTAATATTCAAAACTTCCATTTCAAAACTGGAATCAAGAGTTTTTCAACTAAATTTATGTTTTTCAAAAATTGGTTTAACCATATGTGCTATAACTTTAAATGGAATGATTATTTGTAACACCCCAATTTAAAAATTCAATGAGCCATTCATGAATTGGATTAAAAAAGGAATAGCAATGAGGGGATGAGGATGCTGAGCTAAGAAAAAGAGGAAATAGTAGAAAATGAAATATCTAGGAACATGGTAAGACAATGGCAGGTAAGTTAAAGAGAATGTGAAAATTCCCTAGTGGCAGGAACGGTCCACAGACCCTTAAGAAACATGTCTAATACTCATTTGTAAGGATGCTCACCCAGCTCTGTTACCACCAACCTCCCTTCATATCTGCTACACACAGGCGTGGGTCAGTGGCATACAGGGAAGTAAAGAGATTAGGGTAATGTCCAGAAGGGTTGGCAAGATACAAAAAGAGAAGTGGATTTCACACAACAGTTTAAATGCAGTAATTCAAATAAACTGAATTAGGTGAGTGGAAGGAAAAAGTACCACGTCTTTACAAAGAATACACCAGATTTCTCACATACAAGAAATAGGAATTCAGTCTAGCTTTGCTGACATCTTAAAAGTCAGGTTAAAATGAGCAAGCTAGAGGTTGAGAATCTAAAGTAAAAAATTGCCTCCAGTGTTAAGTGGTAATAGGGATGAATGAAATAAAAGCAAAACTTTGCAGTTGACCAAAAGGATTGATCAGTGATCCTAACAAAACTGAATTAGTTAAGGTGGTGCGTCCCTTCATGGCTATCAAATTCCTACTCTTTTCCCAGGAATAAAACCTATTCCACTTCGCTCACACAAGAGAGAGCCTGTTGATTTGGGATTATGAGGGAAATTGTTGGGGTCTTAGTTACTGCTGTTGCACAGCGTTATGTCCAGGGCACCTGCTTGCAGATCAGGAATGGGGTTTCAGGGCCAGTTGAGAAAACCCCAACCCACCAGTGCAACATAAAGAAGGGAATGTCATGTTCAGGCAGGGTTTTCACAAGTAGCATTTTTATCTTTCATGACATCTGAGCTCCAGTCTCTATAATCCCAGCCTATATTATAGCCTGTAAGTTACCTTTATTTTCTATTGTGTTTGGTATTGTGCTCAGTCATCTTTCTATGTGATTTGCATTTAAAATGTAAATACGACTTGGTCAGTATTTCTCTTAAAATTCAAGACAAAAAAAATTGCACTGTTTTCAGGGAAAGCCTTGGTCTCGTGCAACATTGAGCGACTATCCTAGGGAATCAGACAGCAAGCTAAATAAATGCATGCTTTTATGTCTCTTTATCGGTGTCCCTGAAAAGATCAGAAGGTCCTTTGTCTGTTTTTCAATCCTTATCATTGCTAGAAAGTTAGAAAGGGTGGCATCAGTCTAGCAGAAATTCTTGGAACTTGAAGAAACCCAGTCCCATACACATACAAAAGAAAATTCCTGGAAGTTTTCAGTGCTATTTCAGAGAATTCAAACTCAAATACAAAGAGGAAGAGGGATATCCAAAGCCACATTTTTGTTTGTTTCATTATTTACATACAATAAAACTCACCATTAAGTGCACAGTTAGATGAGTTCTGATGGATGTATACAGTCATGAAGACACTATCAAAATCATGATAGAGAACTGACAAGAAAAAAATTCTGAGATGTCCTAAATTAAATTTTGGTAGGCTGGAGGTTGGGAGGAAGGGAAGGGTTGTGGTTAACAAGGGAAGTTAACCACAGCCATGGGCTGAAACCAGCAAAAAATTGCCCACATTTCTGAATGTTGAAATTTAGAATTAATTCACAGGCAACTATTTCAGCAATTATCTAGAAAAAACAGCTAACTATCAGATGACATCACATCCTTATGCATGTACTTTCCAAACTGTTGCCTACAACCACTCCAGCAGCTAGTACTTCTTTATGGACTATTCACATATTCCAGAACTTTCCCTAATTCACCTCTCCACCCCACCCCTCACTTATAGCCAATGTAAATTCTTTCAAAACCATTTCCAACTTTTTTCTTCAAAAAAAATAAGTAAATCTCATTGTATGAACAAGCCCTGTTAACCCCAGGACCCAGGATGGCGGACACATTAGTTTTCATCTAACCCTGCTGCTGGTTTAGACCTCATGCCCCAGGACCTGTTCTTTTCTCTGGCTATCTTACGGCTCAATAAGCACTTCCTCTCAGGACAACTATCAGTCTCGAAGGTTTTCGTTTAACAGAACTCTTCCATCATTCCAAAAAGCTCCCTCATGCTCATTTACAGTCAGTCCCTTCCATTCGTTTCTGATGCTGGCAAACGGTGCTTTCTGTTACTATGGTTTTATATTTCTAGAATTTCACATGAATCATACAGTATGTAGCCACTTGTGTCTGTCATTTTTTACTAAGCACAATGCTTTTGAGATTCATCTTCTTATGAAAATACCATTGTATGGATGTACTGCAATCTGGTTTTGTCCATTTACCACTTGGTGAACATTTGAGTGGTTTCCAGTTTGGGGCTATCATGAAAAAAGCTGCTATGAGAACACTCAAGTACAAGTAAATGCAGGCTTTAAATTCTCTTGGAAAGATACCTAGGATTAGGATTAATGAGTTCTGTGGTATATGAATACTTAACTTTCTAAGAAACTAACAACCTGTTTTCCAAAGAAGCTGTATCATTTCATACTCCCATCAGCAATGTATGAGCTTCAGTGGCTTCACATCCTTGCAATACTTGTTATTGCCAGTTATTTTGAACCATTCTGGTGAATGATAGTGTCTCACTGAGATTTTAGTGTAGTTTTCCTAGTGACTAATGTTAAGAGTTCACAAACATTTGTAATTCATATAACTTCTCTGGCGGAGTGTCTTTAAAATCCTTTACCCACGTTTGTATATATTGTTTTCTTCTTACTGAGTTGTAATTCTTTCAGTATTCTCAATACAAGTATCTTATCAGATACATGTTTTGCAAATAGTTTTCTCAAATCTGCAGCTTCTTCATTTCCTTAATGGTGTCTGTCAAAGACAAAACTTTTTTATCTTGGTGATGTCACATTTATAATTTGTTTTCTTTTATGATTCATGCTTTCTGTGTCATAAGAAAATAAGAGTTCACAAACATTTTTTCTCCTGTTTTCTCTAAACATTTGGTAATTTTAGCTCTTACATTTAGCTGTATGTTCCATTTCAAGATAATTTTTGCATCTGAGGTAAGGTAAGGTAAGGTGGTGGTTGTGTTTATTTTTCTAATGAATATCCAAATATTCCAGAACCATGTGTTGAAAAGACTTTCTTTTTACCCACTGAATTTTTCTGGAACCTTTTTAAATAATCACTTGAATATGTGTGTGCAGGTCTATATCAAGACTCATGAATTCACTGTTCTATTATTATGCCAGTATCATAGTAACTTGATTAGAGTAGTTTTACAGTAAGTCTTAATATCATGCAGTTTAAGTTCTTTATTCTCTTTTTTAATATATTTTATTGATTATGCTATTACAGTTGTCCCATTTTCCCCCTTTTTAATCCCCTCCACTCTGTACACCCCCTCCCACCCACATTCCCTTCCTTTAGTTCATGTCCATGGGTCTTACATATAAGTTCTTTGGCTTCTACATTTCCTATACTATTCTTACCCTCCCTCTGTCTATTTCCTACCTACCAATTATGCTTCTTATTCTCTGTACCTTTTCCCCCCTCTCTCCTCTTCCCACTCCCCTAATTGATAGTCCTCCATGTGATTTCTGTGGATCCACAGAAAATGGATTTCTGTGTTTCTGTTCCTGTTCTAGTTGTTTGCTTAGTTTGCTTTTGCTTTTGTTTTAGGTGCGGTTGTTAATGATCGCGAGTTTGCTGTCATTTTACTTTTCATATTTTTTATCTTTTTCTTAGATAAGCCCTTTTAACATTTTGTGTAATAAGGGCTTGGTGATGTTGCACTCCTTTAACTTGACCTTATCTGAGAAACACTTTATCTGCCCTTCCATTATAAAGAATAGCTTTGTTGGATAGAGTAATCTTGAATGTAGGTCCTTGCCTTTCACGACTTGGAATACTTCCTTCCAGCTTCTTCCTGCCTGCAAGGTTTCTTTTGAGAAATCAGCTGATAGCCCTTATGGGAACTCCGTTTTAGGTAACTGTCTTCCTTTCTCTTGCTGCTTTTAAGATTCTTTCCTTATCTTTCATCTTGGGTAATGTAATTATGATGTGTCTTGGTGCAATGGCCCTCTTTGGATCCAACTTGTTTGGGACTTTCTGAGCTTCCTGGACTTCCTGGAAGTCCATTTCCTTTGCTAGATTGGGGAAGTTCTTCATTATTTTTTCAGATAAGTTTTCAATTTCTTGCTCTTCCTTTTCTCCTTCTGGCATCCTTATGATACGGATGTGGGGATGTTTAAAGTTGTCTTGGAGGTTCTTAAACCTCTCCTCATTTTTTCAAATTCTCGTTTCTTCATTCTGTTGTGGTTGGATATATACTTCTTTCTTCTCCAAATTGTTGGTTTGAGTCCTGGTTTTCCTTCTTTTCATGTTTGGTTCCCTGTATATATATTTTTTATTTCACTTTGCATAGCCTTCACTTCTTCCTCATTTCTGTGCGCATCCTGATTTACCAGTGTTTTGAATTCTGCATCTGGTAGGTTGGCTATCTCTTCATCACTTAGTTCTATTTTTGGAGCTTTGATTTGTTCTTTCATTTGGGCCATATTTCTTTGTCTTAGCACACCTTTAACATTGTAAGGGGCAGAGCCTTAGCTGTTCGCTAGGGCAGGGCAACCCACGTTACTGTGTTGTGACACTATATGTGGGGGAGGGTCATAGAGGGAACAATGGCACTTGATCAGCTCTGCCAGCTTTCAGTCATGTCTTCTGCTTCCCAGAAGTAAATTGGGCCCTTCTGGTGCTGGTTCCCGGGTAGGTGGGTTTCCCTGTACATTCTAGAACCCTACGGTTCTCCCCAGTGAACTCTCCCAGAGGCTGGGAGTTTCTCCTGCCACTGCAACCCCCACGGGTTCTTACAGCCAGAGTTTCTGAGTTTTTTTCCCCACGCTGGAACCCTGGGTTAGGTGGTCTGTTCTTGCTCCCTAGTTGTTCCTCCTAGTTCATCCGCACACAAATGTGGGACAGCCTGGTCTGTCAGCTGCTGCCTCACCCATCTGTTCCTCCAGCTGCTGCCTTGCTGGGTCCTGTCTGCCTTGGCTACCCAACTCTGCCCCCCTCCCAGTCTGGATGAATGTTCCTTCTTTAACTTTTTGGTTGTTGGACTTCCATACAGCTCAATTTTCTGGCAGTTCTGATTGTTTTTTGTTTTTAAATGTTTTGTTGTCCTTTGGTTGTGCAAGGAGGCAAAGTGTGTCTACCTACACCTCCATCTTGGCCAGAAGTCTCTGGACTAGTACTGGTATTTATCAAATGTTTTTTCTGCATCTATTGATATGATTATGTGATTTTTATCCTTCATTTAGTTTATATGGTGTGTCACATTTATTGATTCACAGATATTGTACTAACCTTCCGTTGCAGGAATTAATCACACACATCATGCTGTATGATTTTTTTTTTTAATGTATTGCTGGATCCTGTTACCTAATATTTTGTTAAGGATTTTAGCATCTATGTTCATCAGGGATATTGGCCTGTAATTTTCTATCATTGTAGTGTCTTTATCTGCTTTTAGAATTATGATAATGCTGGCATCATAAAATGAGTTTAGGAATCATCCCCTCCTCTTGAATTTTTTGGAAGGGTTTGAGTAGGATTGATGTTAGTTCCTCTTTGAATGTTTTGTAAAATTCACCTGTTAAGGTACCTAGTCCAGGACTTTTGTTTGCTGGGAATTTTTTGGTTACTGCCTTAATTTCCTTAGTTATAATCTGTCTACTCAGGTTTTCTGATTCTTCCTGAATCAATTGTGGAATAATGTATGTTCTCTACAAATTTATCTGTTTCGTCCAAATTGTCCAATTTGTTGGCACATAGTTGTTAGTAATATTATTTTACAATTCTTTGTATTTCTTTGGTGTCATTTGTTACTTTCATTTCTAATTTTATTTGAGTTCTTTTTTCTTGGTAAGTCTGGTTAAAAGTTTGTCATTCTTGTTTATCTTTTTAAGGAAACATTGTTTGGTTTCATTGATCTTTCATATTATTTCTTTGGACTTTATTTCATTTATTTCTGTTCTGATCTTTATTGTTTCTTTTTTCTACTCACTTTGGGCTTTGTTCATTGTTCTTTTTCTAGTTTCTTTTTTTTTAACTTTTTTTATTGATTATGCCATTACATTTGCTCTATTCCCCCCTCCATTCCCCTCCACCCTGCATACCCCTCCCCCACCATTTCCCCCTTTAGTTCATGAACACGTGTCTCAAATTCTTTAGATTCTGTATTTCCCCTACTATTCTTACCCTCCCCCCTATCTATTTTCTATCTACTGTCTATGCTACTTATTTTCTGTACCTTCTCCCCCCTTCCTCTCCTCCCACTCCCCTGTTGCTAACCCTCCATGTGATCTTCATTTCTATGGTTCTGCTCCTGATCTAGCTGTCCTCTTAGTTTGCTTTTGTTTTAGGTGTGGTTGTTACTAACTGTGAGTTTGCTGTCCTTTCACTGTTCATCTTTTTTATCTTCTTTTTCTTAGGTAAGTCTCTTTAACATTTCATATAATAAGGGCTTGGTGATGATGAACTCCTTGAATTTGGTCTTATCTGAGAAGCACTTTATCTGTCCTTCCATTCTAAATGAGAACTTTGCTGGGTAGAGCAATCTTGGTTGTAGATCTTTGGTTTTCATGACTTGGAATACTTCTTTCCAGCCCCTTCTTGCCTGTAAGGTCTCTTTTGAGAAATCAGCTGACAGTCTGATGGGAACTCCTTTGTAGGTGACTGTCCCCTTAGCTCTTGCTGCTTCTGGGATTCTCTCCTTCATTTTAATCTTGGCTAATGTAATGATGATATGCCTTGGTGTGTTCCTTCTTGAGTCCAACTTCTTTGGGACTCTCTGAGCTTCCTGGATTTCTTGGAAGTCTATTTCCTTTGCCAGATTGGGGAAATTCTCCTTTATTATTTGTTCAAATAAGTTTTCCACTGGTGGCTGTGCCTTTCCCCCTTCTGGTACCCCTATAATTCGGATGTTGGAACGTTTAAAGATGTTCTGGAGGTTCCTAAGCTTCTCCTCATTTTTCTGAATTCTTATTTCTTCATTCCTTTCTGTTTGATCATTTTTTTCTTCCTTCTGGTCCACTCCCTTGATTTGAGTCCCAATTTTCTTTCCATTACTATTGGTATCCTTTGTATCACCATTCATTTCAATTAGTTTAGCTTCCATATGTTTCTCTAATTTGTGACTAAAATCAACCAGTTCTGTAAGGATCCTGATAACCAGTGTTTTGAACTGTGCATCTGAAAGACTGGCTATTTCTTCATCACTTAGATCTATCGGTTCTGGGGCTCTGAGTTGTCCTAGAGCCATTTTTGGTCTATTCGTGCCATTAAGTAAGCGGAGCGAAGCCTTAGTTGTTTACCAGGAAGGGGAGACCCAGGTCGCTGGTTTGTGACGTTGTGTGTGAGGGCGTGGTCAGAGAGGGAGCAATGGCGGTCCTCTCCGCTAGCCCAGCCCGTCCAGTCACTCCACGCCTCGGGCTTGTTTATCTGATCGGAATTGTGCGAGCCTGCTGCCCCGCGCAGGCTTCCCTTCTCATTGGTTTCTCCGCACGCAGATGCGCGCGACCGACTGAGACAGCCTGCCGCACCTCTTCCCTGTGCGCTCCAGCAGCCAGCTCACTCGCGATCAGCGCCCTCGGTTGCCTGCGCGCACCGCACACCACCCCGGGAATTTTTTCTTGCTAACCTGCTCCGCTGCTGGCCTCGCTCCTCGTACCGGTCCAACTGAGTATCTAGTTGTCCTTTGGACTCCGTGTTGTCGATTTTCCATGTGGCTTGGTTGTGACTGCTGTTAAAAATAGTTGTTCTTAGATTTGGTTGTGCACAGAGGCAAGGTGGTTCCTCCACCTACGTCTCCATCTTGAGCCACTCTTTTTCTAGTTTCTTTAAGTGTAAGTTTAGATTGTTTATTTGAGATTTTTCTGGTTTCTTGAGCTAGGCCTGTAATGCTGTACATTTCCCTCTTTGGACTGCTTTTGCTGTGTTCTATAGATTTTGGGTTGTTGTGTTCTCATTTTCACTTATTTCAAGGTATCTTTTGATTTCTTTCTTGATTTCATTCTTAATCCATTAATTGTTTAATTAACATGTTATATAGCCTCCCTGCCTACTTTCTTAACTATGTTCCTATGTCGTTTCCTCCTCCTCCTTTTTCTTTCTTCTTGCAAGCCCTTTCACATTTTCATAGTACTGGTTTGATGGCAACTCCTTTTGCTTTTTCTTGTTTCCGAAACTCCTTATTTCTCCTTCAATTTTAAATAATAGCCTTGCTGGGTAAAGTAGTCTGTGTTCTAAGTCCTTGCATTTTTTCACTTTGAATATTCCATGCCAGTCACTTCTGGCCTAAAATGTTTCTGTTGAGAAATCAGCTGTCAGTCTTACAAGAGCTCCCTTGTAAATAACTGTCTTTCTGTTGCAGCTTTAAAGATTATTTCTCTGTTTTTAACCTTTGCCATTTTAATTATGATGTGTCTTTGGTGTGGACCTCTTTGGGTTCATCTTGTTTGGAACTCTACACCTCCTGGACTGTGTGTCTTTTTCTATCACCAGGTTTTGGAAGTTTTCAGTCATTATTTCTTCAAAGAGTTCCTTGACCCTTTGCTCTCTCTTCTCCTTCTGGTACCGTTGTGATGCATGTTGTCCCAAGGTTCCCTTAAACTATCCTCATTTTTTTTTTTTTTTTTGCTGTTCCTTTTTTTTACATGTAGGCAGCCAAAGGAAGGCAAAGGAAATTGCACATGACCTCCTGCCCTGAAGAGCTGAGGCATGCCAAATTTTATTCCAAGTTGCTACTTTCCTGAAGAGGGGCAACTATTAGCCCCCCCCCGCCCCGGAGACGGAATCACCTTGGGTTTTTTTGCTGTTCTGATTGGGTATTTTCTGCCACCTTGTCTTTCAAATCACTGATTTGACCCTCTGCTTTATCCAACCTACCGTTTCTTCCCTCTAGTGTGTTCTTCATTTCTGACTGGTTCTTTTTTATGGTTTCTATGTCCCTTTTCAGGCTGTTGTAGTTTTCACTAAGTTCCTCGAGCATCCTTATAACCATTTTTTTGAACTCTATATCTGATAAATTGCTTGCCTCAATTTCATTTAGCTCTTTTTTGGAGATTTCTCTTGTATTTTCATTTGTGACATATTTCATTGTCTCCCATTTTTTTGGCTGCCTCTTTGTGTTTGTTTCTATTTATTAGGTAGATCTGCTATGACTTTCCGTCTTGGTAGGGTGGACTTACGTAATAGGTGTCCTGTGGGACCCCGTGGTGCAGTCTCCTTGATCACCTGAGATGGGTGCTTCAGAAATTTCTCTTATGTGGACTATGTGGGCCCTCCTGTTGTAATTGAGTCTTGATTTCTATTGGCCTTCTCATGCATGGGGTTGATTCTCAAGCTGACTGACTGAAGATCAACTCATACCTCAGTATATGTGCTGCTCTGCAGATGCTGACCACATGAAGCAGAATACACCTCAGTAGGGCGTGGTGCCTGCTGAGTTCTCCCTTTAGATAAGCTGCTTGTTAAGCTACTTGCATCCTGCTCTGATGTTGTTTGAAGCTGGCCACTGGGTATGTTGGTTCAGGGGCTTTTTGAGAGGGAATCTCAGACAAGGCTATGCCAGACACTGCCTGTGATTGGCCCTTGGCAACTTGTTTGCAGCTACAAAGTAATCCATAGTTCATCACTGCCTTTGCTGGGGCTCAATGTGCATAGAAATGAATGAGCTGTGCACCAGGGATGACTTTTACCAACACCATCCTACCCATTTACTAGGGACAGGTCAGCAAAAGTCTCAAGGCACCAGAGATTGGCATCCACTTGTATGCTACCTGTGGGGCTCAGTCACTAAAAGAGCCTCTGGCAGTACTCAAATTCCATGAGGTAGGTTCTCAGTCGATGGGCAGGAGTGAGTGCTGGTCACCAGGTTGATACAGGTTCAATTTGGGTTTCAGTGGTTCTTAGGCCACTCAGCAAACGTCCCAGGTTATATGATGCCTAGTTGCCACCTGCTGCTGGGTCCTCATACGCCTCTGTGGTTGGGTGGGGTCTCAGGGAGTAGTCAGGGTAAAGCCAGCAGTTTTGCAGGTCCAAACAGACCCAAGATTTGACCGTGTGAAAGGAAAGTGTGCCAGGGAAATAATGTCCTCTGTCTTAGAGTCACATTACTCAGTCTGTCTCAGATTCTAGAGCCCGTTCTCAGCAAGGTGGGTTGCTGGGAGTCCAGAAGAGGGGCTAGTGGCTCTCCCATGAAGGGGAGTTGCTGATCAAGCTTGGGGGAAAGAAGCAAGTAGCACCAGTCCCAGAGTAATGCAACTCAGTCTGTCCTGGATTCTGCCCAAACCTAATCAGTGTGAATCCACCAGGAGTCGAGAAGATGGGGCCACCAGAAGCCCAGAGAGTGGGGCTAGTGGAAGATGGAGTCTGTGGTGTAGGGGAGGACTCAGCTCAGGGATCTTGGCCGCCGTCCCTGTAGCTCACTCCCTAGTGCCACAAACCCCAGTCTCTCCTCACACAGCTCTAGTCAACTCCTCCCTTCCCCCACCATAGCTCAGGGTGAATGGTGCATTGGCCCTTTAAGAGGCTATGTGTGTGTCTCTAGCAGACTGCTGTCTCTCCCTAATAGACAGACTCCCCACTGATTTTCACAGCCAGATGTTATGTGTGTGCCTCTTCCAGCTCTAGTGCTCTGGGCTAGGGAGCCCCATTTGGGGTTGAGAGCTCATGCTTCTCAGGAGAATCCTTCTCTGGAGGGAATATCCCTTCAGAACCTCAGCTGTCACCCATCAGAGCAGGGCTAGCCCTTTTCACATCTCGGCCCTTCCTCCCAGTCTCAATATGGCTTCTGTAAATCCTTGGTTATAAGACTTCTCAGCCAGTCTTCAGTTGGTCACTCAGGTTGGTTACTCTTAGTTGTAATTCCAGTTTGGTCCTGGGAGGCGGTGAGTGTAACATCTACCTCCTATTCTGTCATCTTGGATCCCTCCTCTCTTTGACCTTTGCCTGTCTCTACCCTTACTCCATTCAGGTCTCTGATCACATGATACCTCTTCCCCTGACCACTCTTCCTAGACTGTTTTCCATCTATTTTTTTTAAGTGTTTAAAGATTTTATTTATTTATTTTTAGAGAGACAGGAAAGAAGAGAGAAAGGGAGAGAAATACCGTTGATCAGTTACCTCTCACATGTCCCCAACCAGGAACCTGGCCTGCAGCCCAGGCATGTGCCCTGACACGGAATCGATCCAATGACCTTTCGGTTTCCTGGCTGGTGTTCAATCCACTGAGCCACACCAGCCAGTGCTGGTTTCCATCTTTAACTTCAAAACTCTCTCCCTGTGTCTTAATTTTTCTACCTAGGAGTTACTTCTTCGAATGTAACAGGGAAATGCTGAGAGAGTTTTCCCTTTTGCTATTTTGCTAAGAGGGTTGGTTTTTATTTATTTATTTATTTATTTATTTATTTATTTATTTATTTATAGAGAGAGGGGAAGGGAGGGAAAAAGAGAGAAATATCAATGTGTGGTTGCCTCTCACATGGTCCCCACTGGGGACCTGACCTGCAACCCAGGCATGTGCCCTGACTGGGAATTGAACCAGTGACCCTTAGGTCTGCAGCCCGTGCTCAGTCCTCTGAGCTATACCAGCCAGGGTGAGTTTTTTTTATTCTTTAAATCATGAATCAGTGTTGAATTTTGTCAAATGCTTTTTCAGCCTGTATAAAAATGATCAAACAGTTTCTCCTTTTTTAGGTCATTATTAATAGGAAGAATTGCATTGATCGATTTTTCTAAATATTAAACTAACCTTGTATTACTGGGATAAATTCCACTCAATATTGTCCTTTTTATATACTGCTGGTGTCATTCATTTTTATAAGGGATTTTTCTGTCTATGTTCATGAGGGGAATATTGGTCTGCAGGGTTTTTTCTCTTGTAAGATCTTTGTTTTGGCAGTAACGCTAACAAACCTCTTTTAAAAAGCTGGGAAATAGCTTATATTTCCCAGCTTATATTTTTGGAGGAGTTTACTTAGAATTGCTATTGTTTCTTATCGTTTGGTAAATAGTTCTCATTGTTTGGTCTTTGGTGAGCTGAAATGGACTAGAGTTTAAATTATATTATTAAATTTCTTCATAGCTGTAGAACTATTTAATTTTTCTCTTACTGAGCTATAATTAACATATAACATCATATTAGTTTCAGGTATACAACACAATGGTTTGATGTTTGTATATATGGCAAAATGATCACCAGTATAAGTCTAGTTAACGTCCATTACTACATATAATTACAAAATTCTTTCTTGTGATGAGAACTTTTAAGATTTACTCTCTTAGCAACTTTCAAATGTGCAATACAGTGTTATAAACTATAGGCACCATGCCTTACCCCCATGATTTATTTTATAACTCAAAGCTTTAACTTTTTGACCACCTTCACCATTCTCTTCCCCCCACCACTCCTCCCTGCCCCACCCCTGGCACTCATCAATTTGTTCTCTGTATCTGTGAGCTCAGTTTTTGGTGTTTTATGTGTGTGTGTGTGTGTATACACACATATACATATATACATATTATACATGCATGTATATATACATATATATATACATTACACACACGCACATATATGAGGTGTGGTATTTGTCTTTTATCCATCTGACTTCTTTCACTTAACATAATACCCCCAAGGTCCAACCATGTCATGGCAAATGACAAGGTTTTATTTCTTTTTATAGCTAATTATTCATTGTAGATATGTACCATGACGTCTTTATTCATTCATCCATTGATGAACATTTTGGTTATTTCCATATCTTGGCTATTGTAAATAATACCTCAATGAACATTGGGGTGTATATATCTTCAACTTAGTGTTACCATTTTCTTCTGATAAATACCCAGAAGTGGGATTACTGGACCATATGGTAGTTTTATTTTCAACTTTTTGAGAAACCTCCAACCTGTTTTCTATAGTGGCTGCACCAATTTACATTCCCACAAACAGCGACGAGGGTTCCCGTTTTTCTGCCTCCTCACCAACATTTGTTGTTGCTGTTGTTTTGTCTTTTTGATAATAGCCATTCTGACAGGGATGAAGTGATGTCTCATTGTGATTTTGACTTTATTCCTTGATGTTTAGTAATGTTGAATACTTTCCTCTAATTCGTGTGTACATCAGTACTCAGTCAAAGATTAGGAGGGGTCCTTCTGTTCTCTGCTTCTCAAACTATAGCCACATTGGCCTCCTCTAATATATCGAAACATTACTATTTGTCTCTTCAATTCAGCAAAACTGCTGGGCTCTGTCTGGGTCACCTCTTTTGCACTCTGGCCTGCAAACAGCCCCTGGACAGTAAGTTGAGGCCATTGCAGGGTCCTTTGTTTTCTCACTCTGAGATCACAGTCCCACTGTCTGTATGGTTCAGTGTCTGAAGTCCTCCCAAATATTTTAGCTGGTTTTCTACCTGTATAACGTGGGAGTATAAATCCTGTCCCTGTCATGTTATGTTTCCTAGAAATAATGGTGCTATTAATTATAGTTTTTAAAAATTTTAATTAAATGACAGTATTTGGAATGGCTAAGTCAGGCCTGTCGCTATTAGTAAGCTAATACAATTAGTAACAATTTTCCCCAAAACTGTTCACAATTTGCCTTGGGAGACTCCTAGATGGAACCTGGGGGCTGGTGGTAAAAGCAGGGCAGATCCTAAAGTAAATCCTGATTATCACAAGGAAAACAAAAAGTGGAGTTTATTCTGACATTTCCTCCCAGAATCCAGCCCTGAACAGGACTCTACAGTGAAAGCTCAGGGTGGACACAAGCCTCCTCACCCAGACAGAGAAGTGCCAGCACAGCTGTGCAGCCGCCTGCCCACCGCCCCTTGACAATCACCAGAAACAAGGTTTCAAAACCTAACTTCATAGAAAGACAAAACGGGATTCTTAACACCGAGTATAAACAGACATGAACACTAATGTGAAGAAAATCAGCACCATGAAGGAAAAGAACTCAACGACCAAGAACTAACACTTGAGGAACCAAATATAATAAAGGAACCAAGTAAAACCTTTATTTACCACCATGCAGCATCCATTTTTTTCAAAAAAGGTGATGGTTCTATTACAGAACAGAGGTCCAGCGGGGGGTTGGGGGGTGCAATATTTGGCCCACCTAGGGACACCAAAAACTGTTACTGCACACACACACAGGTTTGTTATGTCCATCACCCTATAGGAAAGAAGTCTCTCAATGCCAGAGATTTGTGAAAAGGAAAGGAAATGTTTATTTAAAGCTGTACAGACTTAAAGTAGTGATCTAATGTCTTCATTAAGATATCAAAGTCCATTAGGATACCTACAGACACACACATACATCATACACAGCTTCCTTCCCCCCTGCCCCAATTCAGGGTACCATATCTCAGGAAAAGAAACACATGTCCGTGTTTCAGGTTGCTGGCACTCTCAGCTGCGTCACCGTCCAGGCAGAATCTAATTAGTCCAAAGCCATGTGGCACCTTCTCAAGGCCTACTGGTAAGAGTTCTTTGTACCCATTTTCCAGGCAAAGTCTCACCTGCTTCCCAGGCCATGTGGCCAAAGGGAGCACCCCAAAGTGGCATGGGCCTCTTTTACCAAAGTTGCAGGGGTCTGCACTCTGGCCAAAACTGCATGGTTACTCCTCCAATGGCTTCCGTGTTTGGGATTTTAATCCCCGCGTCAGTCCTCCGTTGCAGCCCCATTTCTGACTCCTGGACACCTTGAGTTCTGGACCCCATTCCAAATCCCTTTTTGGGCCCCCCCTCTTGGCTTCACCCTGTTACAGTTCTTTGAAAAGAAAACTTGGAAATTTAAAATAGCACCAAAGAAAAATTAAACAATTTGGTTGAATAAAAGAATGAACGCAGTTGGAGATCTGAAATCAGTGAGCTAGAATATTAAAGAAAAAGGAACTGAGATTAAAAGAACAATCAAAAAACTTTTAACAATAAGGTATGAATGATAGATTCAGAGGTTCAATATCAACCCAACATAAGTTCCAGAAAGAAGAAAACAGAAGAATAAAGAGGGGAAAACCAACAAAAGAAATAGAGAACACTTTCCAGAGAAATTTTGTTTCTGGTTTAAAGGATCCAACAGTTGTAGAATAGGATTAATTTTTTTTAAACACTATTTTTTTAAAATTTTATTTATTTATCTTTAGAAGGGAAGGGAGGAGAAAAGGAGAGAAATATCAATGTATGGTTGCTTCTGGTGCACCCCCTGCTGGGAACTGGCCTGCAACCCTGGCATGTGCCCTGACTGGGAATCGAACCGTGCATGATCTTTTGGTTCCCAGTCCTGAAATAGGATTAATATTTTAATTAGTCCTAAGAATATTAGAATATTTTAACATCATAAAAGTAAAGAGAAAATCCAAACATTTCCCAGAGAGGGGAAAAAACAGTTTATTATTTAAAGAATGAGACTTAACACTTATTTAAAAAGTATTAATTTGAACTAAGAATGCTATACAATAAAACCAACATTCAAATCTGAAAGAAAAACAGAGACATCTCCAGAACACAAAGTACTCAATATATCAACCAGGCCAGAAACTAGTTCTGGAAAAGGGGGGCGCGGTAATGAATAGAGCACATATTCCAGCCACGTGAAAAAAAGAAAAAAATCAAGAAAACAATGAACAAATGAGTAAAGTTTACAATTAACTTAATATTAATTCCTATGTTAAATGTCTCTATATGACAAAGTGAGTAGTGCAGGAGAGGGAAAAACAAAGAACATTTAAATTTCAGACTTCTCTTGGAAAATGAAAAGATGCAGCAAACCAAGGCTCTAATTCTTACAAGACCACAGTCAACTGGTCCTTTTTTTCTAGTGCTTTTGAGTTGAGACCATCTCAGCCTTTAACAGAAAAACTCATCTAACAGGATTATTACACTCATCCCGGAGCAGCAGAGGGGACTTGGGTGCCCCTAAAACATCCCTGCCATGCCCACAGGAACACGTATTACTAGAATAATAAAACTTCTGTAGCACCGTTTCCCATTGTATTTAATCTTCAAAGTATTCCCCACAAGTAGGAACTGAAAGTCCGTGTGCAAAGCAAAGAATCAGTGAGCACTCTACAATATAAAAACTTAGGTGTGCGCAAACCTGGCGTAACAGTGGGAGGTTGGGGGCTGGGGCGGAGACTATTCATAGCTTTCACCATATTCTCAGGGGGATCCTACAGCTCCGAAAATGAGTCCCTGCAACACAGAGGACAGAACCCAGAGTTTGCAGCCAGGACACTTTGCCACTTAGTTGTGTGGCCTTAGGCAAGTCATTTAAATCATTTAATTTCTCGGAACCCCCATTTCTTCACCAACAAAATGAAAATGACTTACCTACCTTGAAGGGTCGGACAGATAAGAGGTAATGTATTTAAATCTGCATTAGCATGGGTGTAAGAGATGGTGACCTGCCTCTTAATTTTTCAGGTGGCAACCTGAAGCTTAAATTGCTTGAGGATTTTCTAGCCCACGATTCCCTGGCTGCCCTGCCCCGGACCTGCGGACTCCAGGGCGGAGCTTGTTGCCAGAATCTGCTTGTTTCTTTTTCTCGGAAGGTCAGTTCGAGATTTTGCAGGCCAGACAAATCGGAGACCTGCCGGGTATTTCTGGCCCGAGTCTGCCTTGACCCTGAGCGCTCCACTTTGGGAAGTGCTAGCCCGCACGCAGCGCAAACGCCGCAGGGGTTGCCCGTGGGTTTCGGGGACCCAGGAGCAGGACCTGCAGCTCCTTCCGGCTTTTTCGGCAGCATCGCCCCGCCCCGCCCCGCCCCGCCCCACTCCGCCCCGCCCCGCCCCGCACAGCCAATGAACGTGCACCGTGCTGGGCTCTGCCCGCTTCCCTCGCCCTCCCGCTGCGCGCCCTGGATCCCGTTCGGAGTTTACTCTACTGGCCGCTCCCGGGTGCCCACAGCGACATGGTGCAGGGCAGGATCTCCCGGCTCTCGGTCCACGACGTGCGCTTTCCCACATCACTCGGAGCCCACGGCTCGGACGCTATGGTAAGTGCTGACCGACTTGGGGTGCCCTCCAGCCTCTCGGATGCCAGGGCTCGCTTAGGCCTGGGGAGCCCTGCGAGTCCTGGGGAGGCTGCCAGCTTCGCGACAGTTTTGTAAAGGGAGGCCTGAAAAAGGAATAAAAGTATACAGAAGCTTCCCACCCTCCTACGTTTTTCTTCTTAAGTTTATTTCGCTTTTGCTGGCGTTTAATATTTCCCGTTTTTCCGATTATAATTCGCATTTTGTTGAAAAGGGTAGAATGCAAAATAAGCAACAAAAGCAAAGTAGTTTTGTTGGGGCTCCACCAACAAAACCCTAGAATTCAACACTGGCTTCTTATGTACTGGGGTTCTTGGTGAAAGAGGCCAGGAAGCCAGTGTCTTTGCCACAGCCTGCTGTGTGACCGAGAGCAGACCCTCATGTCTCTGGGCCTCCTGGGCCCATCTATGAAATGAAAGAGACACAGTCTGGCTGGGAAACCAAACAAGCTCCTGGTAATTCTGAGTCACGGGAGAAGGGGCTGTCATGAAACTACCTGAAAATGTGGTTAGAAAGGACATGTCACTGTAGAGAGTTATGCAAATATCAGTCTTTGGAGATGCAGCAAAGGCAGGAACAATGACTCTACCTAAATACTGATGGGCGTTTCACTTACTGAGAGTGTTAAAGGGACCCTCACCCCTACCCCCACCGTCTAGTGCAGTGGTTCCCAAACATGTGAGTTCTGTGCAGGGTATCATGAGGCCTGTCACCCACTGGATCCCCACTGCCCTACTCAGTCCACCAAGGAGATGGCTACATTAGAGAAACAAAGTTGCGTGGTTATGAATGTGTGAACACATGCTGGGAAGTGAGAAACATTCCTGTTACAATAATGGTGACTGACACACCTGAGTCAAGGAGAATGGGTCCCTGAGGGCTCTGATTCACAGTGTAATACAGCGCTTCTTAAGAGGGTGGAGGGCACACTGGTGTTCATTACTTTACCTGTGTTCTTGTGTACCTGAAATAGTTTCTAAAAATAGGCCTCGTTTAAAAATGCTATCTAAACAAAGTTATACATTTAAAAGAATCCTTTATTCTGAGATTAAGTTTTTCCTGACTTTTAAAAATCATTATGTGTCTTTTCTTATATGGCATTATGGTAAATGACATAAAAAATTCCCAGTTGGCAATCCTTTGTGGATCTCCAGAAAAATGTTTACAATGTTGCTGGCTTGTAAAACCCGAGTGAGTGCCTGATCTAGTGCAACTGCCATTGCCTCTCTGAGGTTTAGCAGCAGCTGAGAGGCAACTCAGTCTGGCCCAGCCTGGTCTTCTCATCTGTATGAGGAGATCCACTTCACATGTGTAAATGAGATACCTGTTAAGAGCCTGCCACAGAAACTGAAGCAGAAGAGGCTCCGACTGAGCCTTTCCTCCACTTTGAATTTGTGAAGTGTTAAAGGGCCTGGTTTACTGTAGACTGGAATTTATCTCTGCTTTTGAGTGATCTATATCCATAGGTCAGGAAGTATCTGACACCTGTGTTGCAAACTTATAATCCGTAAGTATATATATCCCCTGGAGATATGGTGTATGTTGTATGCTGATTCTCAAGTGCCTTCTTAAGAGAATGTGCTCCTTTGCAGTTCTCGGTGGCACTGCATGATTCCTGTGCCCTCATGGCATGCTGCACTTGGCGATTCAGCTGCATTCAGCACTTGGTAGCAGAGCCTTCCTGATCACAAGCAGTTTATTTTCATGGAGGAGCCTTGAAACTGTCCCCCAAATCTGTTCAAGCAAAGGGTTCCAGTTATAATTTCTTATCAGTCTTTTGAGAAACATGGTGTGCTCAAGCCTGCAGTGTATTTTTACACATTGCTTGCTTGTCCAGGCCCTTTCTAAGGTTCGAGAGACCCAGGGCTATGGGCTGACAGCCCAGCTCCAGCTGACTCCCTCCACCTCCCAGCCATACTTTTCCTCTCCTATCCCCAAGGTCTGCTGGGCTTCCTGGAGTGGCTGTCTCAGACCCTTGTCTTCCTCCTCCGGCCTTCAGTCCTACACCTCCAGCAGTTAGAAGACATTGCCCACGGCATCATCAAGAAGACCAATGCACCCTTGGCACCATCTCCACACATCAGTCTCCAAACCAATCCTAGTCTCTTCCCCTTTATTCAGTAAATTGTGTCCTCACAAACTAATCTATTCTTCTCTGTCCCCATTGCCACCCTTCTTGACCCCCTGACCCCCATTCTTATCACCTCCACCTCCAGCATTTTCATCTTTATCTTTAGTCTCTCCTTTTCCAGTGGTTTCTTCCCCATCCATATGGACAGGGCTTGCCACTTGTGGAACAGACTTTACTTGATCCCAACACCTCTCCACCCCCTTCTGTTTCTGCCCCTTCCTTACCGAAGCTAAATTGCTGGTCCATTCCTGTTGACCTGTACATCTGCTTCCTCCTTAATCTGAAGTCGCCTTCTGTGTCCTTCCTTCTTTTGTTATTTCTCTTGTTGAATCCTCTTGCTGTTTCTGCTCCCAGGGCCCCTTGTTCACTCTCGGCTGCCCATCTTCCTGCCGTCTCTCTGCCCCGCTGGCCGCCTGCCTTTCTGGCTGCTCCTTCTCCCCTACAGAACCCCTTCTTTCCTCTCCAGGGCTCAGGTCTCAGCCTTTCCAATTTCACTGCACTCTTCCACTAAATCCCCTCCATGTTTACAGTTTCAGTACCGTTTTTTATGCCAAAAATGCTCACATCCCATTTCTGCATCTTTCCTTTTTCCTCAAGTTCAGCTACCACTGGGCACCTCCTGTTGAATTTTTCACCTTCATGCTAAACATCATCCATTGAAATCCAAAGTTATCACCTTCCATACTCTGCCTGGATCTTCCTCCTAATCCTTCTGGATCATTCTGCCAGTTATAAGGACTCAAAAGCTTAAGGACTCTTAAATATACTCCAGCCTTCCCCTTTTCCGTGCCTTCCCTATCTTCACCTGACATACGATATTCTTTCCTCCCAGATTTTTCATGCCCCTTCCCATTGCTGCAAAGCTCCCCATCCTCCACTGCCCAACCCAGACTCTGCTTTCATCATAAAGCTCTTCTAGCCTTGGCTGGTGTAGCTCAGTGGATTGACTAGTGGATTGAGCTCGGGCCTGAGAACCAGAGGGTCACAGGTTCAATTCCCAGTCAGGGCACATGCCTGCATTGCAGGCCAGGTCCCCAGTAGGGGGCGTGCGAGAGGCAACCACACATTGATGTTTCTCTCCCTCTCTTTCTCCCTTCCCTTCTCTCTAAAAATAAATAAATAAAGAGCTCTTCTAGAGAAGAGCTTTAAAAAATTTTTTTATAAAAAAAAATAGAGCTCTTCTAGCTCCCAGTACATTCAGTTCTCTGGCTGGCTTTCATCTTTCAACTCTTACCCAGAGGCTTACCGTGTTCTGCCTCGCAGTATTAAAGTTTCTGTAACCGTGACTTCTAAACCAGAACTTCTTCAAGGGCAGACACGTCTTGCCCCTCAGCAACCTAACTGCAGTCTCCGAGATGCAGCTGGTGCTCACCAACACCGTCGCACCGACTGCCCTCCCCTGGGCCCTCCACGCCAGCCACAGGCCTCCTGTGGTCACGTGCGCCTCCTCTCCCTCCTGAACACGGGGATTTCGATCCCACCTCGTGAACTCAGTTTCCTCATCTGTAAGGTAGGGATGATGGCACCTACTTTATAACATTATTGTGAGGATTAAGTTAAATGATATAAAGCTCTCAGAGTACTGGGCCTAGAATAATAAATATTATATAACAAAATAGTAATAAATAATCCCAATGCAAATTTCTTCAATAATCACATCATCCTACATTCCTACATTCTATTTTTTTTTTAACACATTCAGATCTGCTGCCTGGTTTAGGGGGGTCTTCATTATTTGCCCCCACTCCACCCATACAATCTTGTCTTCAGTCACTTGCGAAGGAGTGCCCTCACGGGCCTTTTACTTCTCTGTCTCAGAAGACCTCTGAGTTTCATATCGATCTCTTCTCCACATGCCTTCACCTGCCCCTTTGCCCACACAATGGTCTCGGTCCCCTTCTTCATCTTTGCTCTTCTTCCTTAAACTTCCGTGATACTTCTACCAGACCACACATCAGCACATAGCCTTGTACCATCATCGCAGCTGTTCTCACCTGATTCTTGTATGTTAGCTTTTTCTCTCCAGTGTATGAGGAGTTTCTAGAAATAGATTTGCATTTTTTTACTTCTGCATCCCCTGTATTGATGAGTGGTGTAGGGTTTCATAATCATCAGTTAGTAAATGTTTATTATCAAAATGCCATTTGATAGCAAGTGGTTTTTAAAGAACAAAATACGAAACAGGTTAATTTGTCTTCAAGTTTTAATTCTTCATTTTTCCTCAGTAATCTCTGAATTTATGCCTTTGTCTTTTCCAGTTTTACAAGAGAACTTTCTTAAACCTTAGGTTTCAGAATTTGAAAAGACGAACGGGTAAAGACGAATAGCTGTGGGTGAAAGTCCTGGGTGTAACACTGAGCTGGCTTTCTCTCCAGAACATTTAAACAGCATTAAAAATGTACACATTGCACTCGTTAAAAGTATTTGACTCCTTTGGGAGAATGTCCCTTTTGTCCATTCAGAGTGCCCACATTTTCTTTGGGGTAAATCCAGGGTTCCATCCGATTGGAGCTTTTCTTGCATGTCTCCCATTGCAGTTTCTATTCTTAGTGATGTCATTGTCAGGTTTCAGATTTCTCACATGTGTTGTATGGGGGGGGGGGGCATTCTCCCTGCAGCACACAGACCCTGACTACTCGGCTGCCTATGTCGTCTTAGAGACTGATGCAGAGGATGGACTCAAGGGGCATGGGATTACTTTCACTCTGGGAAAAGGCACTGAAGTGGGTGAGTTGGACATTTTCTTACAGTTCCAGAATGCTTACATTTTAGATTTCAGTTCTGACCTTATTTTTCTCAGTATTTACCGCTCAAAGTGAGTATTTCACTGGGTGAAATTAAAAAGTGACCATATTTGGTCGCTCTCCTTGTAGTCATGCATAGACTGCAGGAAAATCCTTGAACTCAACCCACTTCTCTGCAGAGCTTTGAGGACCTACAATAGGTGAGTGACTAAGGGACACAAGAGGGGCAGACATGCACTCACATGTGCAGACATGCACTCACATAGCAAGGCTTATGGTAACGTGCACTGTGTCTAACTTTCCAAAATACTTCATAGTGGGTCGACTTCAAATTCTTTGGCCCTGCCCAATTTCAGAGCTCTCTTCTGGGAAGAACAGATTGTGTAGGATGCACACTGAGGTGTGAATTAATTAGTCATTCTTCTCTCAGAGCTGGACCAGAGCTCAGTGGTGGCCCCAGGGCCCTCATTTTTCAGAGATAAGGAAATTGAGGCCCAGAGAGTCACACAGAACTGTGACTGCCCAAAGTGCTTTCTCTCCAGAACATTTAAATGCAAATTATTTGGTTTTTTTTACCTAAATGCATAATTCATGCACAGGATACAAAATCCAAGAAGTACCAAAAAATGACCTTCCCAAGGTCAATTGCAATGGATCATTGGGGACAAAACCAACTTGTGATAAGTTGAAGAGTCAGGGTCCGGCAAGGGCAGACACAGTGTCTCTCTCTAACTTTGATAGTGTTTGTCCTGTTGATATTTGTACTGTCAGCTCTCTCTTAGTTGTAGAATCAAAGTCTTGCCCCACTAAAAGATTTTAACATTGTCAAGCAGGTAAAAGGAAAGAGGGGAAAAAAGGAAGAGCAACTTCTCTTTAGTGCTTCTGTGTATCAAAAACTTTGTCAGGCACTGGAGATAATAATTTTAATAAGACAGAGAAAGGAGCCCTGGCCATATGGCTCAGTTGCTTGGAGCATCGTCCAGCAACTTGGAGCCCACTAAAGAAAGGGCTGCAGGTTCGATTCCCTATCAGGGCACATGCCTAGGCTGCAGGTTTGATCCCCTGTTGGTCGGGTGCATTCGGGAGGCAACCAATCGATGTTGCTCTCTCACATCAATGTCTCCCTCTCTCCGTTCCTCTCTCTCTTAAAAAAAATCAATAAAAAGCATATCCTCAAGTGAGGATTAAAAAGAGAGGGAGAGGAAGTAAGGCAGAGTTCAACGTACAAAAAGAAGGAATGAATAAACTTCTCAGGGTCACACACATAAAAAAAATAATAGTGCAGGTGGAAATAACTATTCATTAAAAGTGGGTACAAGTTACATGGAGAAAGAATTAATTCATTGTTCAGGATGGTTAGGGATGGCTTCAGAGCAGAGGTGAAGCTTTGAGATGAGTGTTGAAGGGTGAGCAGGAACTTTGCCAGGCAGAATAAGGAGAATCGGCCATGATTGCCTGTCCCGGTCTTCATCAAGTCAATGGTTTATTAGTAACGTTTCCCCCAAGGCAGTGACCGTTGACCTCGTAGGTTTGTGAGCTTCTCCTATGACTTTATTTGTGTCTGGTCTAAGTTGAGCACTTTACTAAGCTGCTTTCTCCATACTGCAAACTATACAGCACGGTCCACAAAGGGTGTGAAAAACTCAGTAAGGTCAGATTCATTATGGGATGGACCGTTGTAACTACTCTCTGTTAAGAGCCAAGACTTTGAACTTTGCTGACTCACTCACAGTGGAGGGTCCCTGCAAATGCTGCATGCTCCCAAGACAGATAGGAGGCTCTGTGGGCTGGTTGCTGAGGTCAGTGCTTTACAGCCTTCACGGCCCTTCCACTCCTCCATTCCCCCCGACCCCACCCAGCTGTCTGGATACAAGTCTCAGGCAGGGGTACGTCCATTTCCATCTCTTTATGACTTTAATAAGTGGCTCTTTTGTGGTGATGTTGTTGGCTTCTGCCTTTTTCAGACCACAACATGACAGAATCCATTTTAACATTAACCTTGCTGCGTATATCAGGTGACTCACTGCAGTCTCACTGAATGTGTTACAGGGCTTTCGCATTAAAGATGAAAAAAATCCCATTAGCTTATCACTGTTCCCCTAGAGTTTTTATCAGGTTACTTACCTAATCATTTTTTTATGATTCAAAAAAAAAACAGAAAATAGTCTTTCCTCATTACTGTGAAGAGAGTGCTTTGTGTGTGTGTGAGAGAGAGATGGAGTGAGAAAGGAAGGGAGAGTGGGTGGGTAGGTTGTGGGTTTTTCAAATGTGTAGAGTACACTGATGTAGTTTTTTTAAGTGGGAAAAGAAAAAGAGAAAAAGTCTGTAAAGAGACCAGAAATGGTCTTAAGCATTCACACCAGCACTGAGGTTCAGACACTGTGGTCATCCACAGACTTTGCTGACTTGTCCCACTGCCCGTGGTGGAGGGTCCCAGAATTGAGTCCTGGGTGGATGTAGTACAGGAGGGAACATTTGGGTTTAGTCGGCAAGAAGCTGACTTCAAGGGCCAGTTTTTTCCCAGATGAATTTCCCAACCATCACGTCAAACATTCAAACCTGAAGTGGACTTTGTCTCCACACAGAATCAGACCATGACAACCCAAATTTCTATCAAATGCACAAAAGTTAATTAACTTCTTGCAGGGGCCTCGGTTTGAGCAAGGAAAACCCACATTCTATAGACCAGCGATTTTTGGCTGGTGTGCCGTGGCTTAAAACATACAATGCCTATTTACCTGCATTTTGCCATGTACAATGCACACTTTTTTGCCCAAATTTTTAAGGGAAAAATAAGGAAGTACATTATACATGGGTAGTACTAATTCTGTCTCTATATACATGTTTTTAATTCTTTGATTTATGCTTATGCTTATGCATTAAAAGTGTGACTCTAGAAAGCAAGGACAATATCCATGTACAAAATAATACTCTGGAGTACGAGAATCAGTTTTCTTTATAAATATAAATACATAAAAAATTGAATCAAAAAATTAAAATGAAAGATTTTTTTTCCTGAAAGTTTGGGCCAAAAACATGGGTGCACATTATAGATGGTAAAATACAGTAGTCAGGGGCACTGACTTTTTTTCCCTTAGATTGTCAAATTTAAAAATGACTTTAGAAAAAAAATGGCAACAGCCAAAACAATAGCTGTCTGATGTGAATGAATCAAAATTATACCTTGTTTTGATCAGATGGGCAAAAAAATTAACATATTTTTGCTGTGCTGCAGAATTTTAGTAATTAGTTTATGTGTGCCATGAGCAGAAAGAAATTGAGAATCACTACTCTAGATGAATATTACTGTGGCTTGTGCGTCTCTTAGAGACATGAGATGAGATCATCCTTAACTTTGGATAATACATTTGCCCTTGCAACACAAATCAGAGGTGTGCTTCGGTCAACGATTTCTAGCAACCATCTCATCCACGAGATGAAGGTTTGATGGAGATAATGATATGCCTCTCTCTGAGTCGCTGACTTCCTATTTAGATGGCTTTAATCCAAGCACCAACCATCAAACACTGAGGAGGATTTTGTCTTCCCACAGCTCTGAGGTATGACTATCTGAACTGTAATGACTCCATATCTCATTAACAAACCCCCAAGAGGACACAGCGTGGTTGGTATAGCCCTAAGTGGTCCATATGAGAGCAAGTGCATTTTTGTCTGAGAGCGATTTCACCCAGAGGCTACGCACATTCTAAGAGCATGTTTCAAATGCTTCCAAGGGTCCCTCTCCTAGGATATGATTGGTAGTAAAACGACTCCTGAACAATTATCCTATTAAATTACCTGAGAATTTTAATATTGAAACAATGGCAACACCAGAAAACAAGTTTATCAACTTTTTTTTTCAATAAAATAATTGCTTTGGGGTAAGTTGGTGATTTGATTATTTTGGCCATGTACATATAAACAAAGTGTTTTCCTGGGCAAAGGATATCAGGAATAGAAATTCCTGTTCAATTTGTTACTTTACTTATTTTTCATCTGAAATAACAATTAAAGCCTTCTTAAGTAAAACACCAAAAATAAATACTTGATGGTAATGCTGACCCAGATTAAATTTAACTTCAAATTACTTATGAAAAATATAGTATATTACAAGTCAATAGTAAGAAATTTAATGTTTATGAATAGTGTTTTCATGTACTTGAACATTTTACATCTATTAGGCTAATTGCAAATTCACTTTATTTCATCTTTAATAGCGTGTCCTGTTGTGAATTCAAGATATTTTCTATACTTGACAATAATGAAAAGGCAATTTAAAAAATTCTGTAAGTTAGTCCTCTTCTTCCTTTGGAACAATGAACTAGCAAAGTTGGTTTTTGATCTGACTGTTGGGACACTTCACAAAGTAAATAAGAAAATAGTTTGGGAACGTGATTTAAATGTTCACATCTGCGGTCTGTTTTTCACATGGAAACCAATCAAAATGTGTTTTCTCTCCTCATAAATGAAGTTCAGTATGCAGATTACAGCTGTTCCACCTGTGTGATATTACTATGATAATCACAGAAGCCATGTGTGGGGCAATTTGTAAAAGCATGGACCTTTTGTATTTAAAATTATTTTCATAAAATGCCAACATTAGTTTGCTTGTGGTGCTTGCATGTCTTAATTTGTTGACTTCATACCAAAACGTACATAAGAATTAAATCCTCGTTTACAGTTGTCTGTGCTGTGAATGCCCTGGCCCACCACGTACTGAACAAGGACCTCAGAGACATCATTGGTGATTTCAGAGGCTTCTACAGACAGCTCACGAGTGATGGGCAGCTCAGATGGGTAAGGGGTCTAGTTTGTAAAATGTTACTCTTAATAATGTTGCTAAGGTCTCTGAGATGTCCTTTGTGAAAAATGTAAAAACGAGGACAGGTTTACAATTTTAAGGTAAAATGTTTTTACCTTAGATAAATTAGGATTTGAGCCATTTAGATAATCAGTGTTTTGAGGCAATTGATTCCTTTCTGTAAGACTTGAATCTGGACGTGTTTGAATACTGACAGCTGGATCAGCCCTTCTGGACTTCATCCCCACTCCCGGAATAGGTAGAAGTGGTCTTGACCTTCTAGAGGATTAAGCACTGAATGGGCAAACTTCCTGGTGGAGAGATCGTGTGAGTAGTATTAGAGTAAGGACAGAAACCTAAGAGAAAAGAAGATAGAGACCAGCCCTGATTGAGTGACTCATTTGGTTGGGGTGTTGCAGGAAAATGAAGTGACCAGACACCGAGGGTTTCTGGAGTACGAGGTTTATTTAACGTGCACGGGCCCAGAGGAGTTAGTGTCCAAATTCTGAGCTCTGAATAAAGGATTCTTGGGGTTTTTATAGTTTACAGGGTCTTCTTGTCTATGTAGCAAAGTGGGATACAGAAGCGGAATGCAGAAGTTAGTTCTAGCTATGGGGCAGAAGCAGAGGACAAAGGCTAAATTCGAAGGTCAGTTTTTAACAGCAGGGGTGTTAATCTCAGTCCTAGCTAATGCACTGTTGTTTACTTATTCTAGACAGCCCCATCATTCTCCCTAGGGTGCCTGGGGCCTGGGCAAATAAAGGTTAAACAGAGGTTTTTCAAAGTTTCCCATATCAGGGGCCTCATCCCATACACCAAAAAGTTGCAGGTTTCATCTCTGGTGAGAGAGTACATACCTAGGCTGTGGGTTTAACACCCAATGAGAGCATGTAGTGGAGTCAACCAATGTTTCTGTATTGCATTGATATTTCTCTTTCTCTCTGCGCCATCCCCCCTAAAAATCAATAAACATATCCTTGGGTGAGAATTTTTAAAAAGAAGAGACCAGAGCACCTTTTATGTGTTTAGATCTTATTTGAACCCAAAGTTCAAGGCATGAAAAAAGTGTGAAAAGAAAGAATTCTGTCACATTAAGATCAGTCTGGTAACCAGGACCTTGCCCTCGCCTGCTGACACTGGCTCTGTCTTATTCCAACTCTGCTCAGTCTCCTGTCTATGAATGGAGAAAGGCACAAGAGAATGCTCTTTCACAATGTCGCAGATTTCATTTTTAACTTCTGCAAAGTTAAACTTGCTTTTAAAGAAATCCTCCTGAAGAAGCTTTCAGTGGCCAAATCTGGGACAATTCAAGCATCAAAATAAATGTGATAGCAATGGCTTATAACTCCTTGAATAATGTAGGAATCCATGACTCCATTTAGATAGTACACAAACAACAAGGGAAAGCTTGTCAATAGAACACAAAATAATATAAGGAATGATAATATTGCACAATCACCATATTATAACCATCATAACTATAATTGTTTGAGGCAAGAATTTCAGTGAGTACCAAAATGTTGGTGGCAACATTAATTTCCTTATTAGAAAGGGAACATGGCAACCTTATAGTGTAGAAGCCAAATGGATGCTAAATTACCCAAGTGCTAAAAGTTAAAAGCCCTGAGACTTCAGGTTAAACTGGAGGCATAAGTAAACAAAATTCTCCTCCTTGCACAACCACATCAAAATTACAACTATCAAACAACCGGCACTCAGAGCCATCAGAAACTGAGTTGAATGGAAGTCTGATGACTACAGAATTAAAGGAACCACATCCACCCAAACTGGTAGGGGGAATGGAGATATGGAACAGGTTAGTCCCACATCCACATGTAGTGGATAAAAATTCGGGAGAAAGCCCTGGCTGGTGTGGCTCAGTGGACTGAATGCCAGACTGCAAATCAGAGGGTCACTGGTTTGATTCCCAGAGCACATGCCTGGGTTGTAGGCCAGGTCTCCAGTAGGGGGAATGTGAGGGACAAGCACACATTGTTGTTTCTCTCCTTCTTTTTCTCCCTTCCCCTCTCTAAAATCTTAAAAAAAAAGAACTGGGTCATCTCTTTCAAAAAGTGTTTAAAAAAATTGGGGAGGGATATCTTCAGAGGAAAGAGCCCCAGCCCCACACAAGGCCTCCTAGCCCAGGGTTCCAGTGGCAGGACGATAAGTCCTCATAATTTCTAACTGCAAAAACCAGCAGGTACTGAGCTGGCAGAAGAAACTCCTGGAGTTCCTAGCAGTTCCTCTTAAAGAACCCACACATGGACTTACTCAGACTCACTCTCTCTGAGCTCCAGCCCTGGGGTAGCAGCTTGAAAGCCACTAGTGGCACACAGGGAAGAACTGAAGTGTCTGGCATCATGGCAAGAGATGTGGGACAGCTTTCTCCCAAACAGAAAGGCAAACAGGAAGAGGCTGTTGTCCCTTTTCTGAGCGCTGTGCCCACAGAGCCATGGAGCTGGCAGGCTGGTGCCATACCCGAGACTCCATCAACCTGCCTAACACTGGTTGCCCTGCCCTGGAGATCCCCTGAGACTCCCCATCCCACCTAACTTACTAGCTGACCTGAGCTGTGAATAGTGGCTTTTCCATGTGAAAGGCTGGGCTAGGCTTATGCTTCACAACTTCCTAAATCCTCTCAAACAAGCAACAGTTAAGCTCAGAGAACCCCCAGTCCATGTACATCTTGCTAAGTGGCCCCAGGCCTGGCACTAGCAGCAGCCGGCCTAAGTTCACAGTTTGGCTTTGCCTGGGAAACTCCAAGCACAGCACAAGTAACAGCCATCTCAGATTGCTTTATAGCTCAGGCAGGATGGCCCTGGAAAAACACAGGGGGGGGGGGGCTGACCTTGGCCAGCACCACCAGAGAAACCCAGAGCCTGTGCACCCAGAGGACAGCTGCAGACCACCCAGGGTGGAAGGAACACTACCATGCTGCTCTTGCACAGCTGATACTCCGTAAAGGGCAGAGGTTGGAGGTCAGTGGTCACAAAGTCCTTGCACCTGACTGGCCTGGGCAAATTCCTCCTATTGACCTGCCAACATCAATCAAGGTTCAAATATAAGAGGAGGGTGTACTCAGCCCACATGAAGGGTGCACCTCAAGTACTCAGCTTGGGTGGTAGGGGAGGCCGTGCCACTGGATCCTCAGGACACCTACTATCCTAGGCCACACCGCAAAGACATGGAGTCAAAAGCACCTCTACCTAACACATAGAAACAAACACAGGGAGGCTGTCAAAATGAGGAGACAGAGAAACATGGCCCAAGTGAAAGAACAGGTCAAAACTCCAGAAAAAGAACTAAACAAAATACAGATAAGCAATCTTTCAGATTAAAAACTGGAAAAGTTGGTTTTCATGCTGCCTGTCACCTACCAGACCCAATTGAATCTTTACGGGTGTTTTTTTTCAGATGGCCAGTGAGCTGAAAAGATGACAGATTTGTACCCTAACAGACCATCTTAAATTCCATTTTAAAATGACCCTTTTTATAAGGAGAACAAAGTATCTCCTTATAGGTAAGGGGTTTGGAATTCAGGGAAATGTTAATTGGATTTTAAAAAACTGCAGCATTCTTGCCCTGGGCAATGGTCTTTTGCTGTGTCCTGGGCCGTGGTCATCTCACCCTGGAGTACAGTGGCTCAGATACTATCTTGAATTGCTTGCAAGTCCCCCTGAGGCACAAAGGTGGAACTGCTTATGGTCTCCTGGAGTCAGGGTGGATCATACCTTCAGTACATGGAACAATAGCTTTTACTTGCATTGATTACTAAACCTATTAGCTATTATTTAAACTAAAATTTTCCAACTTTCAAGCCCCCCATCAGATGCAGAGTTCAAAACACTGGTTATAAGGACATTCAGGGAAGTTTGTGAGGATCTCAGCAGCATAAAAAAGATCCAGTCAGAAATGAAGACTGCACTAATGGAAATAAAGAAAATTTACAGGGAAAAAACAGTAGAGTAGATGAAGGTAAGAATCAAATCAATGATTTGGAATACAGGGAAGCAAAAAACAACCAATCAGAACAAGAAGAAATAAAAATCAAAGAAAAAAATTGGGATGGTGTAAGCAGCCTGTAGGACAACTTTAAGCAATCCAACATTCACTTCATAGGGGTGCCAGAAGGAGAAGAGAAAGAGCAAGAAATTAAAAAGCTATTTGAAAAAGATAATGAAAGAAAACTTCCCCAGTTTGGTAAAGGAACTAGATGTGCAAATCCAGAAAGCACAGAATCCAAAACAAGATGGATGCAAAAAGGCCCACCCCAAGTCACATAATCATTAAAATGCCAAAGGTTAAAGATAAAGAGATGCGAGAGGGGGTGGGAGAGTGGGTGAGAGGTGAGGGGATAAGAAGTAGAAGTAGGTAGTTACAAAGTAGCCATGGGGGTGTAAAGTACAGTACAGGAAGTGGCGTAGCCACA
Organism: Artibeus jamaicensis; assembly: GCF_021234435.1. Lineage (NCBI taxonomy): Eukaryota > Metazoa > Chordata > Mammalia > Chiroptera > Phyllostomidae > Artibeus > Artibeus jamaicensis. The sequence goes on from NW_026521803.1 coordinate 6,591,005, forward strand.
GAACTTAGGCCCGTGACCCACAGACATGAACAAGAGGCGGGGGGATTGCCTGAGGAATGGAGGATGCTGGGTGGAGGGGAGCAAAGGGGGAAAAAGTAGGACAACTGTAATAGTATAATGAATAAAATATAAGTTAAAAAAAATTAAAATGTCAATAGCATTTTTAAAATACAAGTTGTTCCAGATAAAAAGAGACTGAAGAGACATGGCAACTAAATGGAACATGTGAATAAAGTAAAGTACATTGTTTGAGCCATTGGTGGAATTTGGTTATGAACTATCTTTCAGGTATTAGAATTCTACCAGTGTTCTAGTGCCCGCATTTGATCATCGTGCTGTGGTTATGTAAGAGAAATATCCTCGTTTTTAGAAACTACCCACTGAAACATTTAGGGTTAAAGAGGCATGATACCTGCAACTTACTCAAAAATTGCTCAGTAAAATAAATGTTATTTATAATATACTTATAAAGGATAAAATATGTATTATAAATATGTTATATATATATATATATGCACACAGAGTGGGGAGAAAGTAGGTTTACAGTTGTGAGTACATGTAACAGTTTATTCTTATGTTATTATTTATTAATTAGTATATTCTTTTTTATATAAACAACTGAAAGACAAGAAATATACAGGGGTCCAGCACAAATAACGCCCCTTTTTTATTACAAAATCTTGTATTATAAAATCATAAGCATGTGATTCTGTAACATAACACTACCACACTTAAGCACACCATATGACATTTTAGGTGGAATGTTCAAATTGAAACTATCAACTATTACACCCATATTATTACCCTACCAACCACACTCTAGCTGGCCTTACTTCTGCCGGACCCTGCAGATACTGGAGGGGCTTTTTTGTACTATTCATGCAACTCTTCTTCTGTAGTCACTATTTTAAAAAAAACAAAACAAAATAAAAGTTAGCATTTTCACTGAGTTTTAATTGCTGCCTTTTAATTCTTGAAATGTGACCTGGCCAGGAGACCAAACATCCTTTTCATTTCTAAGATGTGCTGTGTGTTTTGCTTCCTAACTAGATCGGCCCAGAGAAAGGGGTTGTGCATCTGGCTACGGCAGCCGTTCTCAATGCTGTGTGGGACCTGTGGGCCAAGCAGGAGAGAAAGGTAACTCACCAGGGGCATTTCTGTGGAGCAGCACAGCATGTGCAGAGGAATAAACACTTCCTCTACACGCAGCCTGAAAGACAATACACAGCAGGCCCCCAAAGGAAACAGGCAATTGTTTCATTTTTTTTCTCCCTTAGAGATATTGGCAGTAGTTAGGAGATTGTAGAAGTAGTTTAGGAAGGACTGAGGAGGAAGTAGGGGAGGAAGGCAGAGGTGAGGGGCCAGGGGGCAGTGTTAGAGACAGGTGGGCAGGGGGGCAGGTGTTTGATGGCAGGAGTTTACACTTACTTTCACACTTGATGCATATGGTTTACAAATCTCTTTTTCTTTAAGCCTCTGTGGAAGTTACTTGTTGACATGGTAAGTAAATTCTTTCATATTATAATTGTTTTTAAGTGGGTTTTATAGATTCCTTGCCTTTGATAATCAATAGATGTAGTCAGGACTGTGTGGCTTACTGGGTGGTCCCATGGGAAGCATGGAGTTAGGTCCCCCCCCCCCCACCACTGTGGACCTTTCATATTATTCTCAGAGCCTCTGGTTTCTAACTATGAAAAAGGGTTGATCATTCCTTCTCTGAGAACCTGGAAGAATTGGTTCAAGGACTAAATGTGAGAAGCAATTTACAAACCCTGAAGAGCAAGATATCATTGTTAAGATACTATTTGGTCACTTTGATTTTGAAAGAAAGTGATGGATGAGAATGTTGTGTCTGCATTATATGATTCCATCAGGGCAGGAGCCAAACACGGACTCTGAAAGATTCACACCTCGCTCTACATTCCCCTCCACCTATTTGTAGCAGGGATGAGTATCTGCAGCATTGGGCAGACCTGGCTTTGAATCTGGGTTCTGCTGCTTCCTGGCTGGGTGACCTTAGACTAGTTGCTTTACCTCTGAGCACCAGCTGCCTCAGGGTGATGTTTCAGATGGTCGCTAAAATTCTCGAAGTCAACAAATGAAGGTCCTTGTTGTTATTTGGCATCACAATTAAGGAGAAAAGAGGACACCATGGCCCTAAAGACAGTTGGGCCATCAGACACTGTTCCTTCTCTGGAGGAAAGTGAAGTCAGGAGAACATGATACCATATTTCTGACGTGGCTATGTGTGGCATGGGGGAGCCATCTGAAGGAGAAGGGTGGGACCTCTTGAGCCACCTTCAGGCTCAAGGTTAGCCTTTCAGAGAAATGCAAGAGGAAGCCCCCAAAACTGAATGAACTGAGGTGCCTGAAATCCCACCTGTGGACTTCTCATTCTTTTAGATTCTGTTCCCTCTTTCAGTGCTAGTACTCATAAAAGAAGTAGAATCTCAACATAGAAAGAGCTTTTACGATTTTTAATGACTAGAGTGAGTATTATTGGTCACAGTAAAACCTGAGTGAGGAAGCTACCGGTTGCTTCCTAAGTGTCTGCTCACTGGGATTCGGGGAGGTCTCAGCCAGAGGCCTAACTGAAAGTCCTCCTCCCAGTGTGGCCAGAGCCCAAGCCTGGGGCAGGAAGGGGCAGGGAGAGTATAGCCGGTGATGATCCAGGGAGTCAGCACACTGGGCTCGCTCACCCTCATTCCACTCTGTTCCTGTCAGCCAGGTGATCATCCCTAGTTGAGAGGAGAGGTAGTTGCCCAAGGTTTTGCTGCTGGTTGACAGTGGGCACGGGGTTGACACTGAGTGGCCTGGCCCTGAGGTCAGCCTTCTTTCCTCTCCTGCTAAGCTGCACCAGTATGATGGTCAGCCCTGAAGTGTGGAGGCAGAGACGTAGAGTGACATCATGCGCTCATCTACCCACTTAACTTGTGCTAAGTGCTAGCCTCACACTCCGTCCCCTTTCCAGAGCCTGGAATGGGGAGTCTAGGTTTAGAGGGAGAGGAGAGATGGGGAGGAAGCAAGGGGTCAGTCAGAGCATGAGGGCCTAAGGATTTCATTAGGAGGTGGCAATGACCTTCAGGACTGTACACTAAGGGTGATGGAATCAAAAAGTATAACACAAATCTCAAAGGTGCTTTCCTCAAAAGGATAAGCCCCATGTAGCAGTGTGAGTGGATTCTTAGAAACACAATCTACTTGTGAATTGATTCCAGCCATTTCCCCTTCCTGTCGCACTGCCAGGATCCCAGGACGCTGCTGTCCTGCATCGATTTCAGGTATATCACTGACGTCCTGACTGAAGAGGAAGCCTATGGTGAGTCTTAGTTAAGTGATGGAATTGGAAGCTCTCTGGTACATGCTGATGTGTAAACAACATAGTGCGTGCAGCATTTGTTGTCTAAGAGAGTGACAATGCTTTTTACTTTTTCCAGAAATACTACAGAAAAGTCAAGTTGGTAAAAAAGAGAGAGGTGGGTTTTGAGGAAATTTCCTGCATTATTTTTATCATTGTTTACTTTTGACTGTCTCTGTCCTTTTGGGGTTCACATTGTCCTCCCAAATGCCTCATGCCTAGCAGCCAGGTCCTCAACAGCCAGTTGAATCTGGAGAAGCCTCCTGAGTGTGGTTTGACTATGTGGGGAGACCCCTGGCTAGTGGGCAGTCCTAGAGGGTATCCTGTAATCCCCCCACCCAAACTCCCACCCCCTGTTTGACAGCTTCAGAATGTGCATGATCTTGAATGCATCCTAGAGCTGGACTAGGGGCTGGGTGCAGGATCAGAAAGAGATTTTCTGAGGAGCAGTGTGGGGGCGATTTTCCTCACCCCCCCCATGTGCCACGGATGAGAGTAAACATGACTGAAACTTATTATAATCTGCTTGGGGAGGAAAGGTGGCCATTTTCCTAGAGGAAAAAGGCCTTGAGCAGTGGCCAGTTTCTCAGGGGAAAAAGGCGTTAAGTCCCTTCCTCTAAAGGATTTTATTGGGTTGTGTACACAGGAATACAGGGCAGCAAGGATCAAACAGCAGATAACATTTCAACGAAATCTGAGGGCTTAGTCTGAGTCAGAGTCTGTCAGGAACAGAGTTTTAGGGTTTCCTGCTGAAACCCTTAACATATGAATGAAAGCACTCTTAGCAGAGCAGATTTCACAGGTTTATCAGGAAGTCTTTGTGATACCAAATTTTTCCCCAGGACACGCTCTAGCAAGGCAAGGAGCTGCACCTCTCCCCATCAGGTATTCAGGCTTAAGAGGATTAGAGCCAGGAAGTGCTTCTCCCAGAGGGCATGGGGACTCGGGCTATGTCAAAGCTGGGGTTGGAGGGGGTGGGGGGGGAGGGGAGGGCAAGAAAGCCATTGCTCTTTGTTGCAGCCTCCCGAGTCCTTCCATGATAGCCTCCCAAGTGGCCGTGTCTGGCCTAGGTTGCCTCTCCTCTGAGGAGTCTTACCCATCAAAGACTTCTGACCATGCTTTGGGGGCAGGGAGGAAACTGAGGTAGCATTTGCAACCAGAGACAAGCTTTGTCTCCTGCTGCTTGCATTCCAGAGGTCACTAACTCATCTTTAGCCACAGAGGGTATAGAGTTACAATTTCTAAAACGCGGTCCACAACAGAGCAGCAGCTTAGCTACAGGCAATCTAATTCTGAAGGCCCCTGGAAAGAACAGAGTGTTGACAAGCATTGTGTTTCCACAGAAGAGCAGATGCTAATGCATGGCTACCCTGCCTACACCACGTCCTGCGCCTGGCTGGGGTACTCAGATGACACGCTGAAGCAGGTGGGCATTTGGACCCAGTCTGGTAGATAGGTTTTATATTCCTGGTTTCCCCAGAAGAGTTTTAATATTTTCTTATTAGCCTTTCTAAATCCTTATGGCTGCAAAGCCTCACTCTGAAAGTACTTTTGCTCAAGCAAAAGCAAAGCCATCTGCTTTGTGGACATAGGACTCTGACACAGGACAACTGGGACTCTGTGACCAGTGACTCCCACTTTGGGTTCTGAAAGGTGACAGCCTAGGATTTGATTCCCAGGCAGAAGCAGCAACGTAACATTGTGCAGGTTACACATCGTCAAGCTGAGTCTCAGATTCCTCACTGTGAAAAGGAGAAATAATCTCTTACCTCATGGCTGGTTATGAGGATTCAGAAAAATGCTGTAAACTGTGTGGCGTTTGCAGCACAGTGGCTGGTGCATGGCATCCAGTCATCGTGTGGCTGACTCACCACTCTTTTCCATCGTACTGGACTCACCCCCAGCTGGGTCAGAGAGAGGCTAGATGCCGTTTCTTACTCTTACATCCGTTAGTTCTGTGGATGCCACAGAATATAGCTTTAAAAAGAGGGATAGAAAGGCTCCACTCCCCCTCCAAGAATGTTGTGACAATTAAAGAAACAGTTACCATAGAAACGAGGGAAAAAGTCACCCTACAAGTACAAAGAGTTATGCTTGTTGGCTAAGCTGTTTCTGCTCTGAATTTCAACAACACATGGCTATTCTTCTGGTTCCTGCTAAATCCAGTGTTTGTGAAACCAGATCAGAAATGACTGAGGTGCTCAATAGACTGAGAGAGCTTTTCAGTGTATGCTGATGGCTGTGCTCCTCTCTCCGCAGCTCTGCACCGAAGCCCTGAAGAGCGGCTGGACCAGGTAAGTTATTTGTGTGATAATGAACCTGACTCTTCCACCTGGCAGCACGAGAGGCTCAGCAATGGAAAGGAACCAGGATCAAGAGGCACTAAGAAGGCCAAAATTCTTTCACGAGCAGTCTGGGGTGTAGAGATACATAAGAGGCATTTCAGCTTAGGCCAGGCTCTTCTTCCAAAGATAAGATGTGAGGTGATGGCCAGGTGGTGCAGTTGGTCGGAGCCAAAGTCCCATACTCCAAAAAAAGGTTGCAGGTTTGATCCCGGTCAGGAAACATACCTGGGTTGTGGATTTGGTCCCTGGTAGGGGAGCATACGCGAGGCACCTGATCAGTATTTGTCATATCGATGTTTCTCTCTCTCTCTCCCTTCATCTTTTTCTGAAATCAATAAACACATCCTTGGGTGAGGATTAAAAAAAGGATAGACATGAGTCCTAATTAAGAATCATAGAACATCAGAGTTGAAAGAGACCTTGGAGACCACTGGTTTCAAGCGCCACAGTGTGTAAGCAGATTCCACTGGAAATCCACTCTTTACTACCAGGAACAAGCATTGATTGAGCTTTTAGTTGACAACCTCCAGAAGCAGCGAGCTTAACTTTATAAGGCACTTCTGCATTGTTGGAAGGCTTCAAGTGCTGGAAAGAGCTTCAATGTCTGAAGCCCTTTGTTTTCATATAACTTTCAGTCACTGGTCCCAAATCTTCACAGAGTTTCCCAGAGCCAGGCTCTTGAGACAGCCCATCTCTTCCTCTGGGCCGTGTTCTCTCCAGACTAACCACCTGCCCTTTTCTGCTGCCTCCCTCCCGCGTGGTTACTGAGCCCTGGGAATCCTGGTGTCTTCCTCTGGGTAGACTGGTTGTCAGTGACCCTGGGTTCTGACATAGTACAGGACGCAAAGGGACCATCATCTCTTCATCTAGTCAGTGTGAATCCATCAGTGCAGCTAAAGGCGGTGCGTTTGCCTGGGATAAGTCACCAGGCTGTACACGACTCTAAGTCTGTCTGGTCTGTGCAGCAGGTGCCTCAGCATCCCCTGGAGCTGGTCAGAAATGCAGACTCTCAGGCCTCTCCCCAGACCTGCTGCATCGGAATCTTCATTTTAACACAACTCCTGGGTGATGCGTGTGTGTTTGAGGGGGCGGAATTCTTATGAACCCCTCAGCTAAATACAGGGTGGTGACCGAGAATTTGAAGGAGGCAGCATGATGAGGTGGAAAGAGGCTTACACATGTGATGGATTCGAAATTGAATCTTACCCCTCATTGCCTGCTAGTATTTGCTGTGTGATCATGGGGAAATTGCTCGACCCCTCTGATCCTCGTGTTCTTTCTCTATAAATAGGGAATAATACTAACTCGTGATTCCCCTCAAAGTTGCTATCTGAAAAGGACCAGCAGTCAGGATTCATAGCAGGTGCTCAGGACATGCTGGCACCTTCCCTCTCGCACATACCCAGGAAAGGTCGGCACAGCCGTATCTGGTGAGTCAGAGAAGGCTGAGGGCAGATTGCAAAGGTCTCCCACCCCAGGAAGCCCGCACCCAGAAGCTGAAGCTCTCACCTGGGATGGAAAGGTGTTTCGTGCTGAGCGGAGGGGAGAGAGTGGCAGCAGGTGCCTGAGTGTGTGTGGTGTTCTGCAGGTTCTTTTGTTGGCCCAGAGGGTGGGCACAAAGTAGAGGGAGGACCTCAGGTTCTGTCTGGAGCAGCAGACTTGATGTTGAGTGTGCATGGCAGAGCGGCTGGTCAGCAAGGGAGAGGGTGCCAGCGTCGCCTATGGTGGTGGCACTTCTCGCATGTGGCAGTGTCATAGTCAGGCCGACCATACCTCTTCTGATGAACAAAGCAACTTCAGCAGTCACGGGGACAGTGTGGAGGCCCAGGTCTGGAGAGTAGCTGGGTGTCAAAACAGACTAAGGGAGCCCCTGCAGTGGCCAGCTATGATGTAAAGGAGACCTCTGCTGCTCCCTAGTTGTGTGAGCAAGGCCCCTGCACCACGGGGTCCCTGTGGCCGACTACTCGCTGAGTTGATTTGGGATGAAGTCCTCTGGTAAAGGACCGTACTGACTGGGATATTTTATCAACTCTACTCTTTTCATTCAGAGTGTGACAGGAAGGCTCACTCAGCTCTCCTTCTCAGTCCGCACTCTCCTCTTTAAGTCTGTGGCTTTCTCATCCTTAATTCTTCTTTTGTAAGAAGAATTTATTTATTTTTAGAGGATAAAACAGGGATAAAGAGAGGGAGGGTGACATCAATGTGTGGTTGCCTCTCGCATGCCCCCTACTAGGGACCTGGCCTGCAACCCAGGCATGTGCACTGACTGGGAACTGACCCAGCAACCCTTTGCTTTGCAGGCCTGTGCTCAGTCCACTGAGCTACACCAGCTGGGTCATCCTTAATTTTTTTTCATGGCACAGCAAAAACTTAGTTAATGTTATTAAAGTCTAATTGCTCTTTCCAGTTTCTTAACTTCAGGTCAGTAGGTAATTTATAGTCATTGCCCTGTGACAGTGAGAAAAGAGATACTATTTGTAGGATTATTCTCAAGTGACTTGCCTGAAGATTGGGAAGGAGCAAGAAGTTACTAGAACATATGATCTATGAATTATTGACAGAGACGGTCACTTCTGCAGAGAATCCAGGTATCCTTGCTAAGTCAGGGCACATGAACTATCAAACGAAATTTTACAGGTTTAAGGTAAAAGTTGGTGCTGATCTGCAGGATGACATCCGTAGGTGCCGACTCATCAGAGACATAATTGGACCTGAGAAGACTTTGGTAAATATTTTCTCCTCCCATTGAGAAATAAGCAGGCTCACAGGAAGTCTTTGTCCAGGGCCAAACTATAGATTTCAAATAAGGATTAAAAAGCATTAGGAGTTTTAAAACTGAATGCCGGAGGAAATACAGCTTTGTGGTTTTGTTACAGCAGGAGAATTCTTTTAAAAATGAACAGTTGCAGGGGCTCATGGTTAAAATTTTTTTTATTCTTCAGAACTAGTTAAGATCAGGATTAGGTATAATTCCTTCTTGCTAATATGGATGCACCTGAGCAAATACTTCTCCCATGGGTGCCCCACTGTGCCCCAGGGAGATAAATCATTTAATTTCTTTTCTTAACAAGTCCCACATGTAGCTCATCAGGTAAGTGGGTCTCAGGGAGCCATTGTTGAAGAAATGCTGGAAATTTGACTGAGATATATGAAAGGATCAGTATTCCTAACTGTGTACTTTTGAAAAAATATTACTATGTGTAAAATATTTTCATAAAAGGAAGTCACAATAAGATGTTTTTATGATGTTTCAGAGACTTGTTTCCTAAGTTAAAATAGAATTTTGGAGTCCTTGACCTAGGATCAGATGTCCCATTATTGATACGTGAATTAATGCTACTTTTTTTTCTTATGAGGTCATCATCATCTAAATTATTTATAATAGTTGATTCTGGGCACTGTCCCATAGAGCACTGTCCTCTGGTTCTCACAGTGCTCTATGGGGCGCTCTTACCACACAGCACATTCTCCTAGAGCAGCAGCTTTCAGCCGGTGTGCCACAAGAACAGTACTGACTGTTTAGTCAGGGGCACTGGCCTCTTTTCCCTTAGATTGTCAAATAATGGCAATTAAAATGACAACAGCCAACACAACAATAGCCATCTAGTGTGAATACCCTGTCTTGAACCAGAAATATATAGGTCATATAATAGAGTTGCATCTTATTGGTCATGTTGCATAATAAGGTTGTGTCTAATTGGTTAATTCTTGGTGCCAGAAATACTTATGTACAAGTATTGGCACCTGATGTTTTTTAAAGCTTTTACTTATTTATTTTTAGGGAGAGGAAGGGAAGGCGAAAGACAGGGAGAGAAAAATCAATGTGCAGGAGATATATTGATCCATTACCTCTTGCACACCCCCAACCAGGGGTCCAGCCTGTACCTCAGGCATGTGCCCTGACCAGGAACCAAACCAGTGACCCCCTGGCTTGCAGGCCTGCACTCAATTTACTGAGCCACATCAGCCAAGACAACACCTGATTTTTTAAAAAGTCACTTTGGAGCAAAAAGCGTAGGTAATTACTATTATTTTTTTCATAAGTTAATCAAAATTATATCTATTTTTTGGTGTCCCATGGGATTTTAGTAATTAGTTTGTGTGTGCCTTGAGATGGAAAAGGTGTGATATTGCTGTACAAGAGATGGCTGTTGCTGAGTCTCTCTGAAGGAAGTGTGATAATGTCAGGGGTGGAGCAGCCCTTCGTTAGTTTCTGCAGACCCAGCACCTGGCTCCCAGGCAGGGTCTCTGCACAAAGAGAGCTAGGGCCTTGGAGTCAGGGGCCTAGACTTGAACTCACTCACCATTTACTTGACTTATTATTCGTAGGCAAGTTACTTTTCTGCATGTCAGTTTTAGCTGTAGAGTGGGTTCATATGAACTGTTTCATAGAATTATTATAAATATTAAATGAGAAAAATGCATAAAATGCCTAGTGACATAGATACTAAACTAATGGTGGAGTCTGGTTATTTATCACTATGCCAGACACATGACAGGCAGTAGTCGATAAATGACCACTGACCAAACGCAGTATTGGCTGTGTATGATTTAGAATGTGGTCAGACAGTTCTCACAAACAATGAACACTGCAATGCAAATGTATTTGGGTGGCATCTTTAAATGCAGACTGGGGACTTCTGCCAAGATGGAGGCATAGGTGGAAACACATTGCGTCTGCGCACAACCAAATCTAAAAACAATAAAGTTTTAACAACAATAAACGAAACCAAACCGCACAGAAAATTGACAATACGGAGTCTGAAAACAACCAACTGCTCAGCTAAACTAGTGAGAGGGGCGAAGCCAGCAGTGGAGCGGGTCAGGCAAAAAAGATCCCCCAACCCGAGCGGTGCGCAGGCAGCTGAGGGCGCGGATCCCAGGTGCAGGTTAGCTACGGGTGGACACAGGGAAGAGGCGCGATTGGCTATCTGTGGTCGGTCACGCACTTGCGTGCAGATAAACAGGCGGGAGCTAGAGGTGAGGTGGACTAGGACAGCAGAGAGGACCACCATTGCTCCCTCTCTGACCCCATTCCCACATACAGCATCACAAACCGGTGACCTGGGTGGCCCCGCCCTGGTTAACAACTAAGGCACCTCTCCTCATACATAACAGGCACAAACAGATAACAACATGACTCAAGAACAACACAGAGCCCCAGAGCCAATAAATCTAAGTGATGAAGAAATAGCCAAACTTTCAGAAGCACAGTTCAAACTTTCAGAAGCACTGGTGATCAGGATGCTCACACAGAACTGGTTGATTTTAGTTACAAATTAGAGGAACATATGAAGGCTAAACTAATTGAAATGAAGGGTAATGCACAGGAAACCAATAGTAATGGAAAGGAAACTGGGACTCGAATCAAGGGAGTGGACCAGAAGGAAGGAAAAAAATGACCAAACAGAAAAGAATGAAGAAACAAGAATTTTTAAAAAATCAGGAGAGGCTTAGGAACCTCCAGGACATCTTTAAACGTTCCAACATCAGAATTATAGGGGTACCAGAAGGGGAAGAGGAACAGCCACCAGTGGAAAACTTATCCGAACAAATAATAAAAGAGAACTTCCCCATTTGGGCAAAGGAAATAGACTTCCAGGAAATCCAGGAAGCTCAGAGAGTCCCAAAGAAGTTGGACCCAAGAAGGAACACACCAAGGCACATCATAATTACATTAGCCAAGATTAAAATGAAGGAGAGAATCCTAGAAGCAGCAAGAGCTAAGGGGACAGTCACCTACAAAGGAGTGCCCATCAGACTGTCAGCTGATTTCTCAAAAGAGACCTTACAGGCAAGAAGGGGCTGGAAAGAAGTATTCCAAGTCATGAAAACCAAAGACCTACAACCAAGATTGATCTATCCAGCAAAGCTTTCATTTAGAATTGAAGGGCAGATAAAGTGCTTCTCAGATAAGATCAAATTCAAGGAGTTCATCATCACCAAGCCCTTATTATATGAAATGTTAAAGAGACTTACCTAAGAAAAAGAAGATAAAAAAGATGAACAGTGAAAGGACAGCAAACTCACAGTTATCAACAACCACACCTAAAACAAAAGCAAATTAAGAGGACAGCTAGATCAGGAGTGAACCATAGATATGAAGATCATGTGGAAGGTTAGCAATAGGGGAGTGGGAGGAGAAGAGGGGAGAAGGTACAGAAAATAAGTAGCATAGACTGTAGGTAGAAAGTAGGGGGGAGGATAAGAATAGTATGGGAAATACAGAATCTAAAGAACTTAAGACACGTGTTCATGAACTAAAGGGGGGGAATGGTGGGGGAGGGGGTGTGCATGGTGGAAGGGAACAGAGGGGGGGAATAGAACAAATGTAATGGCATAATCAATAAAATTAAAAAAATATATTAAAAAAATAAAAAGAAGTCAACAAAAAAATAAAAATAAAAATAAATAAATGCAGACTGGGTGAGAGCTCCAGGGCCAGTGAGCACTTGCGTGGGCCCAGCCCAGGGCACTTCTGGACATCCCCTCCAAAGACAGACAGTACAGTAAGTCCTCACTTACGTTGTCGGTAGGTTCTGTGACTGTGGGTGAGACGATGTGTAAGGAAACCAACTTTACCAAAGGCTAATTGATATAAACAAGAGTTAAGTTCCTGCAGCATCTCATAATTTGAGGACTTGTAGCATCAGGAGCCAAAATTCTGGGAGCGTGGCTGCATGCTGGTCCTCCAAAGATGGAATGTCAGCCTCCCTAGGGGAGTCTTGCTCATCAGTTGGTGGTACTAGTGACAGTGTTTCCTTTCTGGGAGCCACACCCCTGCAGCAAGGTCAGCCCCTGGCAGACCTCACCTCCCAGGTCTCTCCTTACAGATGATGGATGCCAATCAGCGCTGGGATGTGCCCGAGGCAGTGGAGTGGATGTCAAAGCTGGCTGAGTTCAAGCCACTGTGGATTGAGGAGCCAACCTCCCCTGATGACATTCTGGGACACGCCACCATCTCCAAGGTAGAAAAAGGGCAGCTGCTGCTGTCCTGTCACTGCCACGTTATTTTCTGTTTGGTTTTCCAGAATGGTCACAACAGAGCTTAAAATTCTTTTGCCTATGCCCCTTCACCTTTTCTGATGAAGTAGGTAAAATATTTGTTCACTTCAGTTTATCAACTGCCCTTATTTCTATTTATTTTGGAGAAAGTAAATGGCTAAAAGTTGAAAGGCTACCAACTATCCTGTCAGTGTTGACATGGTTCTCATGACTACAAATAGAAATCTGAAGTATTGACATTAAGTATTTCACTCACTGAGAATAAAACAAAAAATGTGGATTCGTCTGGATGACTCAAAAGCAAAGGCTTGCTCAGCTGTGCCAAGGTCAGGCCTCCCCAGGAGAAGGCTGTCTGCCTGTTTGCCATGCACCAGGGCTCTTCTTCCACAAACCCGCCCTAACTGGGGGCTGGCCATTCTCCCTTCCAGGGTTAGGAAGAACCTGATTTGTCAGAACATCTGAGAAACATCTTATCTCTCAGAGAGTCTCCCGTTAGCCCAGCTTACAGCACTGATATGTAAAACCAGGATGCCAGCTGGTTAATTTAGAAGGAAAATTGTAACTTCTGAGAGACCTAGATCTTGTGTCCTCTGACCAGAGCAAGCTCCATGAGTAGCCATATGCAATTGAAGGCTACTGGATGAGTGAGGAATCGGGGCGGGAACTGGTTATGGGGTTCGAGCATGTGGTGACCTCAGACTGAGGTGGCCCAACACATCCATCTTTGCAGTGCAGCTATACCTGCTTCTGTCTGGCCCCAGCCATGCTGAGGCTTAAACCTCCCCAGACAGTACTTATGCAGGCCCCACTAACATACACCTCTGACCCCACTTTTATTTTTCCATCTGATAACCTTTTCCCACCACGCTGTGCCATTGGGTCAGTACATTCCTTTGGCTTAGAGGCCAGTCCCAGCGGCTTAGGAGCCTGGGAACAGTTTTTTTCTCCTTGAGGTGACTTGGCATTGCTCTACCTTCCCCCTGCATGTGCTGCTCTTAAAATTTCCCTCTGAGCCCAGTCTTAGTCCCCAGTTCCAGGACCGACGCCTCATTATGTACCTGCATGAAGTCGCAGGTCCTACTGGGATGTGGGGTCCATTTCTCTCAGTAAATCAACATAAGATCTCCATATTTTCGACACTACGAAAACCTGTGTTTAAGGAATGCCCTCCAGTTTCCCCACTTTACAGCCTGGCTGGGGCTCTGAGTGCTGAGGGCAGTAGAAAGAAGGTTCGAACCTCTGCCACCTGGAGAGTCTCCTCAGAAGCTCTTCTGGGATTCAACCCTCCAAGTGTTTGTTTACATGGGGGAGGCCGTGCCCTCAGGACGCATCTGAAGAAGGGGAGGAGAGGAACTAAGGCTGGGGGGAGCTGAGCGAGCCAGCACAGCGGGGCCATGGAGGGACCAGTGGAATGGGAGTGCATGGTGAGGGCTGTGCAGATGGCAGGTGCGGGGGGGCCAGGTTATGGGTCCACGTGCTCAGAAGAGGCAGCTGAACATAGCACGGCACCTGACAGTCTTGAATGAGAGAATGGGAATAAAGACGGTTTGACTGGTAGCAGTGTGTAGGATGGGTGACATGGGGGCTAGGAGAGGTGAGGAATGGGCAGAAAGAAAATGGAGGTTGGGATAGGGGCCAGGGGGCTTTCGCATTAAGGGGGGTGGAGGGCAGCTAGAATAGGGCAGGTCAAGGAAATAGTTAAAGGAGAAATAGAATTTGGTATCTGCCCAGAGTTAGAAACATGCTTTAAAGATGGTAGGATGAATAAGTCAGATGGCTTTTCCTCCCCGGCATTCCTCCTTCCTCTCCATCCCCATTTTCTTTTGAGATAAAGGACCCAGCCTACTTAAATTAGGAGTTTCGGGAACCATAAGCTGTTGGTGCTAATGGCACCTTGGTGACCAGCTGCTATAACTCCTAACTTGTGGGTAGTCTGTGACTCACTCAAGTCCACACATCTTGTAAGAGACAGGCCAGGGAGTGGAACTGGGGACACCTGGTTCCTAAATTAAGAATTTTCCTGCAGGGAAGTCAGCCTACCTCTGGCTCTGGAGACATCTGAAGTTTCAAGCCCTGCTCCACAACTTTCTAAGCTTTGATCTAAGACGGTTAATACACCTGTGTGCCTTTTCTCATCTGTGAAATTGGGATCATGATGGCTTCTATCCCGCTGGGTTGTGATGAGGAATCAGTTCAGTCAGGGTTTTGTACAAAGCCAGGTAATAAGAGCCCAGAAACTGTTAGCCATTAGCATTGATACTGTTCCCTAAACAATGGGAAAGCCAGGCCAGGGATAAACCAAAGATGCCTGAGGACAGTGCGTGGCAGTGCAGTCCCAGTGGAGCCTGGGGCGGGCGGTGTGGGCCGAGAGCCCAGGTGGCGGGGAGTGAAGCGGCTTCAGGGGGGAGGACAGAAAGAGCAGCATCACCCGAAGATTCCAGTGCCTCACCCGCTGAGCCCAACCTATGAAGCAAGATCTATAGCCACCCACTGAGCTTGAAGGGACAGGATTCTAGAATAACCACTGAAGGGGGGAATAAGATGGGAATAAAGAGAGTGGTGACCTATGAGAAGGACTCAGCCAGGGGCTGAACTGCTTGTGTCTGTGACAGGACACAAGTAGCTTGTGTCTAGAACCTGCAGGGCCAGAGCCAGGAAAGGAGCAGCACGTGACAAGTGCCGTCTCTCCCCTCCGCAGATGCAGGCAGCCCCTCCTGTGTGCTCGCACTTCCCCTTGACTGCCTCGTGCCACTCCGAGGCAGGACATTGTTTCTTCAGCTCTGAATAGTTCAACATTAAATAAATAGCTCTAAATTTTTAATCACTGAATGTTCAGTTCAAAAGCTTAGGAAAATAACACCAGGTTGCCTTGTATTTTATAGGCATTGGCCCCATTAGGAATTGGTGTTGCCACAGGAGAACAGGTAAGTGACATGTCCTTGGGGTCAGTGCACCCTGGCCACCTAGTGATGACGTTGTCATGTTAGGCTGTATCACTCGTTGTATCTTGAATTGGGAAATTTTCATAATCCTAGAAATTGGGTCATTTTATAGCACTTCATTAGAGTGAAGAATCAGATATAGTCACAAGTTTCTGGATTATTCTAAAATTCAATGACTAAGGTCATTCTTATCAAAGTGTCTAATGGAAATTTATAAGGCAGCAATTTAAACTTGCTATTATTGCAAGGGCATACAATGCACTGTGTGGTTCTAAGAAAGCCAGCTTCCAACTTGAGTAAACATTATTGCGTTCACATTTTGTGCTTACAAATGAAGCACAAGTGTGTGTCCAAACCTGTGGCAGCCGGCCCACGAGCCAGGCAGGGAGAGGGAGCAGAGTCTCGGTTTTCCAGCAGAAGGAGCAATGCTGCTCTGCTGTGGCTCTGTTTTGATGTCCGTGCCATCTGCTCATGGCCATCACCGTATTTCATCCTGATGCCTCATTTCACTATGGTGGTTATTCCTTAAAAGATTGTAAGTGGTGTGACTTCACATGACTCACGCGGTTCCACCAGCAGACTTGTAAGAAGTGAGAGGGAAGTCCCCACCTGCGCAATCAGAGCACGCCTAATGCCAAGTGAGAACAAAGAATACACACAGGGCAGGCGTTCTGAAGGTCACTAATGAGTGACTTAGAATTGGTGTGTTGCCAGGTTTAGAAATCCTGAAGGCCAAGGCTGATTCTTCTGTTGGTTTTATTGTAATTCTATTTCCAGTGCCACAATAGAGTGATATTTAAGCAGCTCCTACAGGCAAAAGCCCTGAAGTTCCTCCAGATTGACAGCTGCAGGCTGGGAAGTGTCAACGAGAACCTCTCAGTACTGCTGATGGCCAAAAAGTTCGGAAGTAAGGGCACAGCAGCCTGCAGACCAAACCTCCATTTCCCCAGCCATGAGACACCTGTGGTTCCCTATGTAGTTTGCCATTTTTTTTTTTTTCTATCTTTTAGGCCTAATCAGGGAATCTTTGATGATTTTTATCTTGGAATTTCATCCCTAAACAGTAACAAATGATTTAATCACTTGCAGGCAGTAAGAAATACTGTAAGCTTGCACCCCTTCCCTCTCTCTGCCCAACTCTCGGCATTCAGTAGAAACCTGCCTTCGTTTCAGTTCCTGTTTGCCCCCACGCTGGTGGAGTCGGCCTCTGTGAATTGGTGCAGCACCTGATTATATTTGACTTCATATCAGTCTCCGCAAGCCTCACAAACAGGTGAGTAATATGACATTGACTTCGGCTGTGTACTTCCCTCCAGGCCAGATCTTTTAACTCTGCTCTTGTGACCGGAGGCACTAAGAACAAAGGCCAAGTTCATTTTGCTTCCACTTCTCCACGTGGGGCAGCAACAAGGAGACCTAGCAGTGAAGTATTTTCTTTTAGAGGGGTAGGTTCTTGGTAGCAGAATCACTGTTTAGGAGGTAAGCTTTCAACCGGATGAAAACCGGAACTCCTTCCCCAACCAGCGCCTGTTTCTTCCTGAAGCCCCGCTCTCATCATAGGTGTGTTCCCCACTCTGTCCAAGCTCCTCTTCCTGAGTCTTCCCTGATTTGGTCACATCATTATTATTTAGTTCCATCTGATTTATCAACAGGCCCCAGGTGAGCTTTAAATTAAGACAGTCTCCTTTTAGTTGTCTATACACATATGGATTTATTATACTTTTTTCTCTTGGAATTAAATGCGGTGTCACAGAAAGATCACTAGAAATATATAGTGAAAGCAAGAGAACATGCATAGCAAAGGTAAACACCAAACAATTTAGGATTGTGAGAAAGGAATGAGGCTGGTCAGGGTATATAGGGAGCTTCAGCTGTAAAGTACTGGTTTCTTTTCTACGCTGGATAGTGAGTAGGCACATGCTGCCTTTTAATATAAGTATTTTACTTTTTTTTTTTTAAAGCAAGTTGTCTTTTTTTTTAAAAAATATTTTATTTATTTATCTTTAGAGGGGAAGGGAAGGAGAGAGGGAGAGAAACATCAATGTATGGTTGCCTTTCATGCGTCCCCTGCTGGGAACTGGCCTGCAGGGAACTGGTCTGCAACCTAGGCATGTGCCCTGACTGGGAATCGAACCACGACTGTCTGGTTCGCAGGCCCACACTCAATCCACTGAGCTACACCAGCCAGGGCAGTATTTTACTTTTTAAAGAATTTTATTTATTTATTTTTAGAGCAAAGGTAAGGGAGGGAGAAAGAGAGGGACAGAACCATAAATGTGTGGTTGCCTCTCATGCACCCCCTATTGGGGACCTGGCCCACAACTCAAGCATGTGCCCTTGACTGGGAATCGAACCGGCAGCCCTTTGGTTCACAGGCCAGCACTCAATCCAGAGTCACATCAGCCAGGGCTGTCAGAAGTATTTTAAACTATAAAAGGTAAATCCCCAAATGACTCATGGACAACAGTGTGGTGACTGCTGGGAGGAGAAGGGGACTAAATGGTAGTAGAAAAAAATACAATAAAGATTACATTTTTAGAAATCCCTAAGTTATTCTGATTTTGCCCCTCATTTCAGTTCCTGAAGACAGAACCAAGGTGGGTTCCAACCAACTTTGCAAGGTTCCAGTCTTGAGAGATAGAAACAAAGGGTCAGCCCTGAACCACCATGCACCGTGACCCCAAAGGGAGTGGGCGAAAGTGGCTCGTGCCACTCCTGAAAGCAGACCTCACTGCTCAGGAATGTCAGTGTGCAAGTAGAGAGCCACAGGCAGACACTGTGCTGTCACATCTCCACAACTCTGCTTTGTAATTTTCTGTGTGGGACACTGTCCGCTGTTCAGCCCTCAAGGCCTGAGTGTCTCTTCCAGGGGGCTAGTTCTTCATCTGTCTACAGATTATAGGCAGCAAACAGTAGAGTCGATGACTCAGCACATATGTCCACTGAAACCACGAGACCCTCTCTAGCCAATTCCTTTGTTTAGCCCCCACACAGGCACATGCCTGCCCCTCACAGCAGCTGTCATCAGCTGATGAGTATGGGTAGGCAGCAGAGTTAGGCCACTTAACCGGGTCACAAAACCAGAAAGTGGCTGACAGCAAATTTGAACAGGTTGGTCTCATCCTAAAACCTGTGCTCTTCTAAATACCCCATTTAGTCACTTTAATCTATTCATCTAAATTTTGGCTAAAGTCACCCACATAATCCCAGATCCTAATGGAATCACCCAAATAATCCCAGATCTTCATGGAGTCTAAACTGACTCCTTTTGGGGTCATTAAACCTTTAGTTAGTTAAAAGACTTCACAGTTCAATTCATCCAAGTCCCCACACTGCTTTATTTCATAGATGAGAACCTGAGGCACAGAGGTTGAGGGAAACATAAGCCAAGGCTTGACCAAGTCCACCCTTTCTTTTCTTAAAAGATTTTATTTTTAGAGTGGAAAGGAGGAAGAGAGGGAAACATCAACGTGTGGTTGCCTCTGTGTCCCCTACTGGGGACCTGGGCCACAACCCAGGCATGTAAGTGCCCTGACCGGGAACTGGCGATCCTTTGGTTTATAAACCAGCACTCAATCCACTGAGCCACACCAGCCAGGGCTACCCTTTCTGCTTTAATAGATGGCACGAAGTGAATTATCTAACTTGAGGCATTATTGCCCCACCTGATCTCTCCCTCCTAGGATGTGCGAATATGTCGACCACCTGCACGAACATTTCAAGTATCCTGTGATAATCAAGAATGCTTCCTACATGCCTCCTGAGGTGAGGAAGGTCTCCCTGAGGAAGCCACTGCTGTATCGGTTCACATGAGCTAGACCCTAGAGCACAAAGCTTTTACTTTTTAAACGTTTATTTTCATATCTAGAAACAAATGGCTCTTTAGTCTGTCAACCTCAAATTCCCAAGACCTGAAGGGTCAGGGTGTGAGGTCAAGGTCAGTAAAATTTTCACTGACAAGCCTTCTCTAATGTCAGCCTTTCCTCACAGGCTGAGACCTTAAAATGTGCACTCCTTGTGCAAAAAACCCCAAAAAACCTGGCACCGACCAGCAGATTAGTCAACTGACGAGTTTTAACTACAGCTGTGTTATCTGGGCCATTTATCTTCAACATTGTCTAGATCAGGTCTCATTTTCACACACAGGGGTTGACCTATCAGAGGAAATTTGATCAGCCACCAGTTCTGAGAAGTGGCCAATGCAGTGTCCCTCTCAATTTTAAACAACCAGAAAATTTATCCTAAAAATATTAATTGTTGTCTCTGGCATAGATTTAAAAGTGTTTATAGAAGCAGCAGAAACACGGAAATGCTTTTTGTTCCAGAATGGTTACTGGCACTGCGCCATTTTTGTCTCATAGGAAGCTGGTTATTCCACAGAAATGAAGGAGGAATCTGTAAAGAAACACCAATATCCAGATGGTGAAGTCTGGAAGAAACTCCTTGCTGCTCAAGGAAATTAAGTGTTCTACCCTCACACCCATGTTGTTTTTTTTTTTAATGAAAAGGCTTAAAATTTCTTGGGTATGGTTTTACAAAAATTGGGGAAGAAAATCATCACACCAATGAAAACAAATTCAGCTGAAAGTCACATTAACCTCAGGAATCAGCTCAGCAATTATTACTACTTCTTTTAGCAAATAAACACATACTCTTTTACTTAATCCTTAAACCAATTTAGATTTAACTAACTTGAAATCCAGGAAGATGCTCTTATAAGATTTCTATCGAATGCTGGTACCCAGGCATTAAATTGTACTTTGAAAATAAGAATCTGCTTAATTTGTTGGAACGATTCCTTATTCTATCTAACATGTCAAAAATTAGCAGAATAAAAATAGTTCTGCAGCACCGTGGGGAATCTGGTTGCCACACACACCCCGAGACGCGCCTGAAGTGGCAGTGCATCTCTTCCAGCTCAGTCTGTGCCCGTTACAGAACCCACACCACACCGAACGAATGAGGTCCAAGTGCTATTTCATACAGTTTTTTATAACCTTTAAAAAAGCCTTTATCTGAAATCACTTTTACTAATAAAATGTAGTGAGAATTAGATAAATCATAGAAAAAAATTTAAAATAGTTTAGTGAGCATTTCTAAGACACATGCTAACTAACCTTCTCAGCAGCATCCAGACAAGAACACAGCATGTTTATTTAGGAAGGTTCAGTTCCTGTTTTAAGTAGAACTGTGCAGAATGACAATAGAGAAGTAAAAACAAAAAACCCAGAGGAATGCAGAAAAAATCTTTATTATAACAATATATAAAACAAATAAAATTGTATACACTGATAACCATACCAACTATACATTATCATGACTGATATTTAGCTTGCTCAAATTTGAGAGAAGCACTTTAATTCTTGAAATCATTAACCCTTATGCAAACATGGGATTGAAATGCATGTAGATTTGTTAGGAGTGTGTGCATTTTCACTCTTCTCACTTCATTCATAGTCTCAGCATTTGCATATACCCTCACTGGGTTGTTAACCAAACTCAAGGCCTTTTATCACTTAGCAGAACCTGTATTTGCCAGGGGCACCAGTCTTAAGTTAATGAATAACTGACAAGTTAGCAACTGATCTTGCACCTAGTTTCTTCTTACTTTTAGAGCAAAAAAAACTTCCACCAAAGCATCCAAACTAACCCCTAAGAAGACTTGACAGTATCCTTCAAACATCTCCTTTAAAAGCAGTCTAAACGGCCATTTCCATTTTAATAGTCGGATGAGGATTGTACCCTTCAATCTGAAAGTCTTCAGCCCTGAAGTCATCGATTGTCTCAACTTTTCGAAGGATTTTGAGCTTTGGGAAAGGCCTTGGTTCTCGCTGAAGCTAAAAACAACATAAGTGGGGAGATAGGCAAAGGGGACAATCAAAATAAACTTAAAAAGAAAGAAAAGGAATCATCTAAAAAAAACAAAGCTAAAAGAAAAGATAAAAACATAAGACCATTATTTTGCTGTATCTACCGCTTCTTTAATTCTGCTCCCCATGTCCCTTCATGAAATAAGTATACAGCATTTTATCTACACAGTGTAATACTGGAGATGTCTTTCCCTTGGTTATGCAGTACTGCTGGAGCGTAACTAAGCGATGCCCTCACACACATGGAGAGAGTATTTTGTGGAATCATTCAGTGTCAGGAGCCTGGTAGCTCACCAAGTGTTAAGTCCTTATGACTGATTGCTCTTGGTAAATTTATGAAGGATGAGACACAGTCTTGTACTTTTTATCTGTAATTCTTGGTAGGCACTCAGAATGGTTTATATGAGTCCCATAATCCCCATTCCAACGGTCCCTGGCAGAAAGGGCAAGGAAAGGTGACATCTGTTGACAATAGAAAGGGATGCACAGGGGTGATGAGGGTGTGGACACAGGTGTCCTTACGTTATTCTGTCCAGCATGACAGGGACAGCCAGAGAGAAGCATCTGGGTAAGCCTTGAAGTCACCCTCCAAGTCAAAGCAGACACATTTCCTCAAAGGAGCTTCCTAAGCCTGGACCTAAACTGAAAGGGCCTAAAATGGTTTTGCTTTGCAATTAAAAAAAAAGATTTTATTAATTTATTTTTTTAGAGGGGAAGTGAGGGAGAAGAGGGGAGAGAAACATCAATGTGTGGTTGTCTCTTGTGCACCCCCTACTGGGGGCCTGGCCTGCAACCCAGGCATGTGGCCTAGACTGGGAATTGAACCAGTGACCCTTTATTTCACAGGCAAGTACTCAATCCACTGAGCCACACCAGCCAGGACTGGTTTGTAATTTTAATCTTGGGTCTCTATGCACAGATACTCATTGTATTGCTATTTCAAATCATCTGTTGGGGCCCTGGCTGGTGTAGCTCAGTGGATTGAGCGCAGGCCTGCGAACCACACGATCGCAGTTCGATTCCCAGTCAGGGCACATGCCTGGGTTGCAGGCAGGTTCCCTGCAGGCCAGTTCCCAGCAGGGGATGCATGAAAGGCAACCGTACATTGATGTTTCTCTCCCTCTCTCCTTCCCCCTTCCCCTCTAAAGATAAATAAATAAAATCTTAAAAAAAAAAGATAAAATAAAATGAACTTAAAAAAAATCATTTGTTGGCTGCTACAATTTACAGATTTGAACAGATTTTTGAAAGTTCCGATCTAAATATTGTATTTAGCATAAAATTTAGGCAGAACGTTTGCATTTAAATTCTTCAAGTAAAAATCTGAGTTGCATGCCACCTCTGGGAAGGTCCCAAACTCCCTGGTCTGAATGTGGCTCTCCCTCCCTGACACCGGTACTTAGTCCCCCATCCTGTATGTCACATTAGGTGTTTTGATTGCTGAGACATGTCACTGCCTTGTCTCTGGCCACCTGACGCCCACCTGTCCCTAAACTGAACCCCTGCAGTCGAAGCAGGTCACTTTATCTCTGTCATAGCACCGAGAAGAATTCAACCTTTTATCAAGAAACTCAACCAGTCTTCAAAGTGTGATAAATAATTCTTACCTGCATTTTCAGCAGCTCAATGTGATTCAGGTAAATGTGTGCATCTCCCAAGGTGTGTACAAAGTCACCTGGCTGAATGACACAGGAGGAAGCAAAACGGTAAGTGTTCTCATTTTAATCCCTTTACAACACATCATCACATCATTTAAAAACATTATATAGACTGGGCAGACATCCCAAAGCTTTTCAGAAAATAAAGAATTTAACTAGTGTTGCTTTTAAGAAAAGTTAACTCATAAAAGTTATATTATAAATAACCTATATAAACCTGTTCATACAGACCACAAGGACAGGAAAGTTCCATGTAGACTTACAAAGTCAGTCAGTTCATTTCTTATTTAAAACTAATAAGAATTCTGTGCAATTAGTTTTTTTCATGTTAAAGAATCCAAGAGCTCAGCACATTAAGCAAGCAACAACCCTCCCTTCCTAAGCATCACCCACCTTTAGGCCTGTGATGTGTGCAATCATGTAGGTGAGCAGGGAGTAGCTGGCAATGTTGAAGGGCACGCCCAGGCCCATGTCTGCTGACCTCTGGTACAGCTGGCAGGACAGCTCACCATTCACCACATAGAACTGGCAAAGGGCATGGCACGGAGGTAGGGCCATGAAAGGAAGATCTGAGGAGCCGGCACGGACAAAAATAAGGAGAGGTGGTGGTTTTAAAGAACACAGCTATTGACAAAGTAAAACAGGAGCAATGCACAAGCCTACTCATAAGAGGGGGGGTGTCATGAGAAAGAGACACTGGGCCATAGTGCCCCCCAGGACCCACCTTCCCCTCATGGCAAAAGCAGGCTGTTCCAGTCCCAGGAATGGCACAAACCTAACAGGGACCTGTCCATTAGCAGGAGCTTTCTGTGATGTGTGTTTGCAACTGAAGCAACAGCCTCCCACCAGAGCTGAATGAACTATTTGCGCTACCTTTACAAGCATGAACTCATTTGCAGAGGCTGCAGAAAACTAGGGTGTTGGAAACACCCTTCCATATTCCAAATCTCTATTGTGTATGTAGATATTCCACCTGGAGTCTTTATTACACCATGGTAAAGCTTAATTTTAAAATACCATTGCTAAAAGTATTAATATCAAGGTAAAGGAATCTAAAACTTCATCTACCCCAATTTAAAATATTAACACCTTACAAGTATTTTTTTTATAGGCTATCTGAAGGTGAAAACATGGCCAAGTGTGACGTGCCCAGGGTCACCCAAGCAGCCATGGGGCTGGATCAGTTCCCAGGACCCGCCTCCCACTGGAGGCCCCTGCACAAGGCCTCGTTGCCTCCCTACGTGCTAATCATACAGTGAGGACATGAGAGGATGACCAGGATGCTTTCCACCTGTTGGATTCCAAGCACACAGGATGATTCTTCTGTCATCAGGGTTGGTTTTGATAGTGTCGATCACCTTTTGCAGTTGGTCTACTCCTTGACCTGAATAATCTGTAGAATTACCAAAAAGAGAGTATGTGCACACGTTTATCACAACATCTTGTGAGATGGCTTTACACATTGTCTATCACACTGTCCTTCCACAGTCCCCCTCCGCTCATGGTTATAAAGCAGCCAATGGGCTCCATAATTTCCCAGATCTCACTGGGATTGAGATCTGAGTATGTTGAATTTAACGCCTGGTCTAGGCTTCTAGGTCTGCCTTCTGGAGCCACAACAAAGTCTATTTTTCTTCCTATATAAAAGTCCTTTAAGTATTTGATTGGTCATGGTGTCACCTCCTCCCCCATGTCAACACTTTCTTCCAGTGGTCCCCAGAGGACTTAGTGTCTATATCCATCAACCATTTTCGTCATGCCTCATGGACATGATCTTGTTTATCTGTGTCCCACAGAAAGTACTAGGTCTTAAATAGAACATACAATTCTGTACACAGTAAAGACTAACAGAGGACTGTGGATTCCTTTCTGTGACCTTGACAGTATCCTTCCAACACTTGCACCTAAAATTACAACTTAGTAGGTAAATGCCAAGTCATCTGTACATATCAGGAAACCCCTACAATTATTGTACCACTTTTGTACTTTTCTCCCATTTCTGGTCTCTGGACTTTAATTTCTGGCCTACCTTCTAAAGCAGAACTAAAAGCTGCGAAATGCAGAATCTCACATTCTCCTCTGGTTAAATCTCCACTCATTGGGGTCACACTGTTCTAGTCCTGCAGTTCTTAATTTTTTGGAGGAAAGCTGGACACAATCAGTTCCGACAAAGGTAGCATCAAAAAATTTAAAAAGATGAACTGCGATGGAACAGCTCTGTATCTTGACTGTAGTGGTGGTTACACGCCACATGCTAAAACTGCATACCCACACGTGCTGATGAATACACACGAAACTAGAGAAATCGGATGAGCTCCTGTGGACTCTGCCCATGTCAATTTGTACGAGATGTTACCTTTGGGGTAAACTGGGTAAAGGGCACAGGGACCTCTCTGTACTTGAAGTCCTAACTATTTAAAGATTAAAAATTAAAAGTACACACACTCCTACTGAAGTCCAAAAGCTGAGCATTCATGCAAAGTTAAACTGAGGCCATGATTTTATTAGGCCCCCTTAAGCGACAATAAAGACTTGAACACTAGGCAGGATTTAAGGCACGATTTAGGCAGGGGAGCAGCTTCATACCCTGAGGTGTCTTGGACAGAGGTTGCAGACCACTTACCTACAGAAATAGTTTGGCCCACACAGCACTCTTTAAAATTTACATAACATTAAATGTTCAATTTTAACCATTTTTAGGCTTGCAATCAGTGGTATGAAGTACATTCCCAATGTTGCGCAACCATCACCAGCCTCCACCTCCAGATTTTCATCTCCCTAAACTGAAACTCCATACCTTTCAAGATTAACCAGCCCCCGCCCCTGGCCACCACCATCCTATCCCTATGAATTTGCCTATTCCAGGTCTGCCCAGCACTTCAAAACTTAATGAAGTTGCCAACATTCAGCTCTCAAGATAGCACAGAAAATGCAGTTTAGGCTTTAACTGAAGAATTAATGACAGTATCAGGCTGACATCTCTTCAGCTGGCTGGAGATGTGACTGCCCCCTTTGGGTGAGACTCATGCTCTCCAGGTGGCAGGATTCTGCCCAGCCAGCAAACTGTCACCTCCTGCACACACTATGTATACATAGAGAGACACATTTGCTTTTGTAACCTCTTAGGGATAAGTGGGACAAAGGGGCAGACTCGAGCTGGACTCAGCAAGTGGCACCAGCGAGTGACAGGGGGAGGTGGACACTCAGTAGTGATATGTTTCACCTTCCTCCACCACCAGGGTGGAGAGGAGATGGAGACAGAGAAATGAGTTACCACATCAGCGCCACCTACAGTGAAGGGTGGCTCAGTGTTGAAAAGGGAGATCAAAGCCAATGCAAGGCAATCTCTGGGTGTTTAGTCCCCCAGATAACCTTCCTACCTTATTCCCTGAGACCGCAACCAACCGTGTCATTATTTGCTAATGAAACAAGGCACAGAAAGTGCCGAGCACCCGATAATGCTAATCACTGAGAATGTGACCTCACCTCCATAAAGGTGTAGTTGCAGCTTTCTGAACCTGAAATAGCTTCTCACAAGGTTCAAGTTATGTATCAGCTTGCCAGACACTGGCTTCTTTTCCCCCACACTTCACCTGAAACCTTGGAGCTATGAGGGGCGCTCAAATATCTGAGGCAGCTCAGTCTCCTCACCTGAATCCATATCTTTGTATTCTGCCCCAAAATGCCTCCACTGAAAGCCATAAACTGGGCCTAAATCTCCCTCTTTTCTGCTAGAGAATCCCAGGCTGTCCAGGAAGGCACGGGACCCGTTGGCATCCCAGATTTTCACTCCCCTGGCTGACAGTTCATTAGCGTTCGTGGACCCCTGGAAGAGATGGGAGAGCAGAGCAGGTGAATTCACTCACCCGGACTTTGGAACCATCCAGGCTTATCCACCAAGAACACCTACCAAGCTGCCGACAGGCACTCAGTACATCCCTACCCAGCCTGTCCTTTAAAAAAAAAAAAACCCTCACCTGAAGATATGTTTATTGGTTTGAGAGAGAAACATCGATTGGTTGCTTTCCATACATGCCCCCACCTGGGATCAAACCCACAACCTAAATATGTGCCGTGACCAGGACTCAAACCCACAACCTTTCTGTGTACGGGACAACGTTCCAACCAACTGAGCCACCCAGCCAGGGCAGCCTGTCCTATCCTTAAGTAGGCTGGTCCCACCCCAAACTTTGGAGGGCCTTCCGGTCAGTCTGATCCCTTCTCTGGAACCACCCCCTGAAAAATTTTTTTCCTGTTCCTCTCGATGAAATTTCCTAGACGACACACCTCCAAATCCTTTAATTATTCCCACACCATCTAGTGGTTCTGTGTTTCTTAACTAGATGTGTTCTCCGTCCAAGGATGATACCCAAAATAAAGAATTTAACTAGTGAATTTAATGTTTCACATGCAATCTGTTGGGAGTAACTTAGATCTGGTATATAGAATATTTCTAGTGACTGGCCGAATCAGCACTAGCTTTTCTGGCAAATGGATGTCACATATCTTATATATGCCATTATCGAGTTATGTTTATCCCAACCTATACTTGCCTAGTTGATTTGTTTTTGCCAAGTACAGGCCTCATGTTCACTTTTCTTATATTTCATCCTATTAGATTTGGTCCTTGTCATCCTAACCTGTATCCTGATTGTGCATCTAGGTCAAGGACAGACACCACTGGCTCCTGGTATCTTCAGGTATAATGTGCCATAATGGTTACAAGCAAGACAATGGCACCACACGACCTGGGCTCTGTGCCTGCTTTCTAACTTCCCTTCTTTACCTTGATAAACCACAACAGCTCCTCCAAAATACCCTTCCAGAACACACGTTTGGTTGTCAGCAGAGGAAATTCATCTGAAAAACAGTTTGCCATATAATTTCAAGATGGGAGAGCAGCACGGGCCATCCAACTTTCTCTGTGGAAGAAAACTTCCCCAGAACCTTAGGCCCTGGAGTGACTATAGGAACTACTGGAAAACTGCGACTCCCGCCAAGGGGGAAGCCCTGATCTGGGTGGAGCTCCCAGGCTGCAGGGCAAGTCAGCAACACAATTCAGACCGAGACTGCCCTCCTGAGCCCTGCACCCACCAGACACAGACGTTCCACACAGTGAGATGGGGACAGGGAAGGAGCACCATCCACTACCCTGCTGGCAAGACTCCTTCGCAGAGGTGTGAGGACAACATACAAAGCATGCCTCCGGAGAGCCTGTAGGCTCCCTGGGCTATCCCATGATTATCCTGCCAAAGAAAACTTGCTCAGGGGCCAGGGATAGTATATATCACCCTGGTCAAAACTGAAGAACAGTTCTTAAAGATCTGCAAAGCAAATTAACCTCTATGTTTTAGGTGTACCTAAACAGTAACTGTTTCAAGACTTCATATACATGATCCTATTTACTCTTCAAAACAATCCTCCCAGAGGCATCTTTGTGATCTCCATTTCACAGTCACCAGGAAGGAATACAGAAGTTTGCACCAAGAAACAGAAAAATAAAAATGTAAAAGCTTGTCTCTACTCAGCTGTACAGTTGATATCCATGTAACCAGGATAAATTTTTCAAGCACCTCATTTTATCATTATTGCCTGAACATTATTTCCCCCACTCCAAGTACGAAGTAAGTTGCCCCAGGTCTAAAAATAGGAGCTGGAGTTGAAACTAGGTCAGTGGTTCATTTAAGGCCGTAAGACCCTACGCAAACCAGCTCTCTAATCCACGTCTCAGTTTTGGCGTCTGGGGAGACTGGGACTAAACCTAGCCCGCCCCCCCCCCCCCCCCCCCCCCAGGTTTCCCAGCCGCAGCTCCAAGCCCACTAGGGCGCCCTCCAGCCCGTCCCTGGCGAGACCAATGTCACCTCTCAGGCTGTAGCGCGCCTGCATGCCGAACACCGACAGGGTACCGGTGCCGGTGCGGTCATCCTTTCGGAAGCCACTACGGAGAATATGCTCAATCTGCCCAAGGTACTGCAGCTCCCCGTGGGGCTGCGGCTCGGCGCATTGCTCCCGTGAGGCCGGCGGCGATGGCGGGAGCGGCTGCGGCTGCTCGGAGCCAGAGGCTGGCATGTCGCCAGCGCAGCGGCAGGCACACAAACAACGGTCGGCGGGCAAAACGTTCGGTGCTCAAAACGGTCGGTGCGCAAAACGTTCGGTTCGCAAAACGTTCGGTTCGCAAAACGGTCGGTGCGCAAAACGTTCGGTTCCCAAAACGGTCGGTGCGCAAAACGTTCGGTTTGCAAACCGGTCGGTGCTCAAAACGGTCGGTGCGCAAAACGGACAAACCTCTTCCGAGCGCCTTTTTTTCCCGCCGACCCTCCAGCGACTCCGCCCCTTCCTGCTCAGTAACGTCCGGTCCTTCAGCCCCTGAGGTCGCGGAGCCATGGCGCGGGGGTGGGGCTTGGGAAGCCACAAGCTTCCCACCACGGCCGCATAAATGTAACCGGTTTTAAAAGTTGAGAACTTTGCTTGGCTGGTATAGCTAGCTCATTGGATTGAGCGCAGGCCTACCAGCCAAGGGGTCGCAGGTTTAATTCCCAGTCAGGGCACAGACCGGGGTTGTAGGCCAGGTTCCCCAGTGGGGTCCATGTGATGATTCTCCTCTTTCCCTCTATATAAACAAAATCCTTAAATATATAAATGAGAGCTTTAAGCCCAAACCTGTATCTTGCCCGGAAAGGCCGCTCTACTTGGAAAGTTTCGGTTGGAAAGTTTCGGGATCGAACCCAACGTTCACTGATTAAAGGGGAGTTTGGAACAGTCTCCAAGTATTGGTGAGTCCAAGTATTGGTGAAATACTGGAACAGAACAAAACCTTGTTATCTGAGCTGATTTCTTAAAACTGAGGGAGCGTGCTAACAGGGGATTTGCATTTTCAATTCTTCCCCGTCCTCATTGAAGGCCCAGCTGGAGCAAGTATAATAAGGCAGCGTATTTACATGGTTGATGACAACCAGGAGTTTGTAAGTTTTTAATACAAAAATTGCAGTTTTAGGGAAATGTTTATAATATAAACATGGTGGGTGGGAACTGGTTGATAATGAGTTTAAAATGTACTAATATGGAAGTACATACAAGTATAACAGGGTGCAGCCAAGGGGGGCAGCAAATAGGGATAAGAACTCAGAATGATCAGGAAATATTAGAGAAAAATATATGTATGATGTCCTCGCCCCCCACCAGTCTGAGTTGGGGGATGGGACACAAGGAGTGGGGCCATTGAGAGATGTTTTGTAGAGGAGCAGCATTAAAGCTAACCTCTGGCATGGGCATTTAACATATCTATAACCTTTAACTGGTTTCATAGATATGTTAAGTAGCTGTGGCCAGGCTTTGAGCCAGGGGGATGGGAATGACTCTAACCCTGGATGTAACTGGGAAGCAACTTCCCCTGGTTACAGCCCCTGCATGAAAGCTTGGAGATGATTGGCTCCATGCCATGGGGCCATGCCTGCCTAGACTTACTAGGGCAGCCCAATAAAGCTAGAAGGATAAAGGATTGCTGGCAAGTGTAGCCGACTGTAGGAGGAGTCAGAAAATGGGGCTACAGAGGAAGATTAAGGTGGAGGATTTAAACCCAGGTGCAGCAGCCATACCCAGGTCAGGTCTAGGAGGCTTTGGAAGAATGACACCACGCGTCTTGGGTGGGAGTTAGGACCGCACGGGATCTGGGGTGCTCCCTTTTGCCTCGTGGCTTGGGCAGCTGGAGAGACTTCGGCTGGAACAAAAGGGGTGAAAGGATTCTTGCTGGTGGGCCATGAGAAAGTGGCTTCGGAATAACTGGAGATCGTGGAGGTGACACAGCTGATGGTGCCGGGAGCCTGAATAATGGACTTCTACTTTTCCTGGGATAAAGTACCCCAGTCTGGGCAAAGGGGAGAAGGAAGGACTGTGTGTTTGTGGATATTCTAAAGAACTTTAGTATTTTAATGACATTAAGTCATTACTCTAAGTCTATATAACTTTTAAATAAGTAATTCCTCTCCTTTTGACCAACCTCTGGCATTGAGAGACATCTTTCCTCTGGCAGCCAGCAAAGTAAACCTAGTACAGGGAGGGGAACCCTCAGAGGAAAAAAGGGGGGTCTTTTTGGTAATAATATATCATTCACCCCCCCATCTGTTCTATAACTCAAGCAGTCTTTAAATCACCAAGTGTTCATTGAGCACGTAGATGTTCAATAATTTATTGCTGTGTCTGGGGTAATGAAGAATAAGATGTGGGCTCTGTCTGACACATTTTAAACACTATTTCTCACCATTCAATAGTCAGTGGTTTGTTTTTATTGTCTTTTTGTTTTTGTTTGTTTGTAATCTCAAGTTTGTTATCTGTGCAAGTATTAATGGAACTTGAATGCCAGGTTCTTGAGTCTCAGTGCCATAGACATGAGCACTGAACTCAGTACAAGATCAAGCAGATAGTTTATTGGAAAGAGCTTGTGCACTAGGAAGTCTACCAGAAAAGAGAAGTGGAGCTCCCCGAGGGGTTCTTGTGGCTGGCTTACACAGGGGCCCTGGGTAGGGTGTAGGGGCTTGAGAATTCAGATGAGGTCAGTTGTCCCAAGATCCACAGCAGGTAGCTGTTGATCCCAGGGTAGTTAGTTACAAGATGTTTTCTGTGGTCAGTGGACCACCCAAAGAGCCTGCAAAATAATGCTTGCGTAAACATTCTGGTTATCATTAAATTGACAAAATGACTATTTTGCAGAACAACATGTTAAAAATGATGTTATTATTATACATTCTTTCCTTTAAAGATGTGGTTAGGTTACTTTTAACTACAGAATTTTATTGAAAGTAGGGAGTCATAGGCCTCCAAGATGGGATTCTTTTAGTCAAGATGGTAGTCCAGTGAGTGTTACCCCTTCCCCATCTCACAAGTTTCTGGATTCTTTCTGCTAAAGTGCACCTCCCAAACTCAATGTTACCATTTTTAACAGGAAAACAGAGTGGGGGGAGATAGTATTTTTCACTGGCAGCTCTGACTAATCTGTTCAGAAAAAACAGTGCTGCATGCCTTTTTGTGGCAGAAAGCCTATACAAAGTAGATTGAACCTCAAAGACACTTTACAAAATTCTTGGCTCCCCGGGTATTTGGGAGAGAAAAAGGTTCATTGGAGAGAAAAAGAAACTAACCTAAGAACAGACTAAAGAATTGTTTCAGAGGACATTTCAAAAGCCTCATACTTGAAAGCCCATTTTTTTGCTATTTGGTTGTCCGAGTGCCCACAGAGGCCACAGAACACTGACATGCATCGGTTTACAGCAGGGGGTCCGACCCAAGGGCCGCACGCAGCCCAGGATGGCTGTGAATGCGGCCCAACACAAAATTATAAATTTACTTAAAACCTTATTTAGTTTTATTACGAAGTTTCATACTAAGTTTTATTGCTTAGGTATGTACATTTTCTATATTAATGATCACAAACTTGGGACCTGCTCAATGATTTTAAAAGATTATGGAAAGGGCCACTATAGAATTAGGGTTTTTATGTGAGGGCTGTTTTCCTTATCTGTGGTGGCAGATATCATGAAAATTATGCATGGACCTTTATTTTGCTCATCAGTTTCCGTTAGTGTTCATGTATTTAATGTGTGGCCCAAGACAACTCTTATTCCAGTGTGGCCCAGAGATGCCAAAAGGTTAGGCACCCCCGGTTTACAGGATAGCAGATTTTTTCAGTGTATTTAACCCATCACAATACTAGGTTGGCCTTTCCTAGGTCAGTGTAGATTCATTTTATTCCTCCTCTAACATATTCACCACCCCAACCACATAATAGTTTTAAAAAGTTACCTGCATCTCCTTTGGAAATGATGGCCCTCCTGTGTCTTGTTGTACTGTTCGGATGAGGTAGGAGACAGTGGGCTGTCTCCAGGTGTGTGGGCGTTCTCTTTGATGGTGGTTTGTGAAGAGACATGCTTGGTCAGAAAATCTAAACTCAGACAGCAGACTTTATAGAAGCATGGGAACTCGTGTTGTCTGCACTAGCTTGAGAGTGTCCCTAGATTTAGGAAGGTAAACATGAAGGTGCAGTCCTGGTGGGCCGGGAACTATAGAGCTCTTCGCTGCATGAGATTGCCCTGCATGTTATCGCAAGGTTTCAACATGTATGTAGAAAGTCAACTAAATGCCAGGTATTCATCCAACCCTACACTGTGGGGGCGACTTCTCCGTAAGTCCCACCAGTGCCACGGACACTTGTGAATGAGTAAATATGGCCAAGACATGCTGGATCTGTTTAGGGGCGGAGGAGTGGGCTGTGGCCAGTTTCTCAGGGGAGACAAAGGTCAGCAGCGGCCAGTTTCTCCGAGGAGAAAAAGGCCCAGAGCTCCTTCTTCCATAGCCTTTTACTGGGTTGTAATACACAGGAACACAGGGCGGCAACGATCAAACAGTAGATAACATTTCAAAGAGATCTGAGGGCTTCAGAGTCTGAGTCAGTGCCTGTGAGGGAGAGAGTTGCAGAAACTTTGGGAGAGGTACTCATTTCCTCTCGGACCCTTATCATATGAATGAAAGCACTCTTAGCAGATTTCACAGGTTTATCAGCAAGTCTTTGTGATGCCAGATTTTTTCCTCAGGACACGCTCTAGCAAGGCAAGGAGCTGCACCTCTCCCTAACAGGTATTCAAGCTTAAGAGGATTAGAACCAGGAAGTGCTTCTGCCAGAGGACATGGGAACTTGGGCTTTGTCAAAGCTGGGGGGCGAGAGTTCCTTGCTCTTAGTTGCAGCCCGCCCCCAGTCCTTCCATGAAGGCCTCCCAAGTGATCGAGTCTGGCTTAGGTTCCCCCCCCCGCTGTGAGGGGTCTTACCTGTCATTGACTTCCAACCAAGCTTTGGGGGCAGGGAGAGGAACTGAGGCAGCATTTGCTACCAGAGACAAGCTTTGTTTCCTGCGGCTGGCATTCCAAAGGTTGTCTCTCGCCCTTAGCCACAAGGGGTAGAGATACAATTCCTAAAATCAGGCAGAGCGGTCTACAACACTACAGGTACCAAATAGTGTCTCCACACATTTTCAACCATTGGAGGATCTCAGGCTGAAAATATCACAGATTGCCCAGTTAAAGTTACGTTCTGTGTCTATTACCTTTTTGTTGTTTTGAACTGATTGTTTAATTATTCCAGTGGAAGATTGGTTGTACCCCAAGGTTAATCTCAAGACATAAGAGTAGGCTTCCCTGCTCACAAAGAGATTCCTCTTCCACTGCAGTACTTGGAGGTACTAGAGTGATGATAATAGAGAATGCCTCCTTTCCTGGTAGCTGCTCCATAAATAAATGTAGGGTAGAATGAATGATCTCAGGCAGCATGTCATTCATTTATTCATCCAATAAGCACTTATGTCAAGTGCCTACCACCTGTCAACAAAGAGCAGACGAGGTCCCTGGTTTCACAGAACTGATATTCTAGCAGAGAACAATGCATAAGTGCCTGCATGAAACACTCGCAGATAGTGACAGGTACTGTGAGGGTTTCTAACTGTGGAAAGGGCTTCAGAGGGTACAGAGGGACTACTTAGATCTCATCTCCAGACAAGACCTTGCTGAGGAGGCCACCTTGGAGCTGAGGCCTGAACAGTCAGAAGAAGCCAGCAGGGGAAGATACAGAGAAAGCGCATTGCAACCTGGAGTGCGCTGTGCCAACAGATTTCTCAGCACTTAGGAAAACAAAAATGAAAAATAAGGGTGGTATTGATGCCCTGTCATTCTAGTAAGAAATAATAATTGTCAGCTTATTAAGGGAATAGCTCCTCCTCATTAAAAGATCTATTTATATTAGAATTTTCTTTATGTTTAATAGTCATAAAAACTTGTGATAACTTGGTTATTTTGACCAATTATGTGCAAATAGTAATTATAATGGTGACTCAATTCAGCATGAATATGTGATACTTAGATTTTTGTGTCCCAGGAAATTTTTAATTTTTTAAATTGAAAAATATTTATATTTTATTGATCAGTGAAAGATGCTTAAGCACAAAAATATATTACATTAGGATAAAGTTCTCTGAGGAAAGTAGAATGGAAATAAGAGTTTAAAGAGAAAATGTAATGAGATAAAATTTCTTACTGTTAAAGAAAAAACTTGGTTGGATATTTGCTTACATGAATGATGCTGGGTATCAATTTGTCATATTTAGATTCCATTGGGTAGATTTTAAAGAGGGTGAAATAGTTTCATTTTATGTTTATTTTTATTTTTTTGAGTTTGTGTTTTTATTTTATTTTTTTTAATTTTATTGATTATGCTGTTACAGTTGTTCTATTCCCCGTTTCATTCCCCTCCACCCTACCCCCCCGTCCCCACCATTACCCCCCCTTTAGTTTATGACCAAGTGTCTCAAGTCCTTTAGATTCTATATTTCCCATGCTATTCTTGCCCCCTCATCTATTTTCTATCTACTGTCTATGCTACTTATTTTTTG
Organism: Artibeus jamaicensis; assembly: GCF_021234435.1. Lineage (NCBI taxonomy): Eukaryota > Metazoa > Chordata > Mammalia > Chiroptera > Phyllostomidae > Artibeus > Artibeus jamaicensis. The sequence continues at coordinate 6,626,611 of NW_026521803.1, forward strand.
TACCTTCTCCCCCTTTCTCCTCCTCCCACTCCCCTGTTGCTAACCCTCCTTGAAATCTTCATTTCTATGTTTCCACTCCTGATCTAGCTGTCCTTTTAGTTTGCTTTCGTTTTAGGTGTGGTTGTTAATAACTGTGAGTTTGTTGTCCTTTCACTGTTCATGTTTCTTTAACTTCTTTTTCTTAGATAAGTCCCTTTAACATTTCATATAATAAGGGCTTGGTGATGATGAACTCCTTGAATTTGATCTTATCTGAGAAGCACCTTATCTGTCCTTCCATTCTAAATGAAAGTTTTGCTGGATAGAGCAATCTTGGTTGTAGGTCTTTGGATTTCATGACTTGGAATACCTCTTTCCAGCCCCTTCTTGCCTGTAAGGTTTCTTTTGAGAAATCCACTGACAGTCTGATGGGGACTCCTTTGTAGGTGACTGTCCCCTTAGCTCTTGCTGCTTCTAGGATTCTCTCCTTCATTTTAATTTTGGCTAATGTAATGATGATGTGTCTTGGTGTGTTCCTTCTTGGGTCCAACTTCTTTGGGACTCTCTGAGCTTCCTGGATTTCCTGGGAGTCTATTTCCTTTGCCAGATTGCGGAAATTCTCCTTTATTATTTGTTCAAATAAGTTTTCCACTGGTGGCTGTGCCTTTCCCCCTTCTGGTACCCCTATAATTCGGATGTTGGAGCATTTAAAGATGTCCTGGAGGTTCCTAAGCCTCTCCTCATTTTTTTGAATTCTTGCTTCTTCACTCTTTTCTGTTTGGCCATTATTTGCTTTCTTCTGGTCCACTCCATTGATTTGAGTCCCAGTTTCCTTTTCATTGCTATTGGTGTCCTGTGCAATTCCATTCATTTCAATTAGTTTTGCCTTCATATATTTGTCTAATTTGTGGCTATAATCAACCAGTTCTGTGAGGATCCTGATCACCAATGTTTTAAACTGTGCGTCTGAGAGTTTTGCTATTTCTTCATCGCTTAGATCTATGGGCTCTGGGGCTTTGAGATCTTCTTGCACCATTTTTGGTCTGTTCTGGCCCTTTAAGTGTGAGAAGTGGCGCCTTGGGCTCCCAGGTCGCTGGTTTGTGATGCTGTATGTGGGGGCGTGGTCAGAGCAGGGAAATGGCGACCCCCTCTGCTGTTTCTCACAGCTGGGTGAGGAGCAGCGCCTTAGGTGGTTCACCTGGGCCGGGCCACTCAGAATCGCTGGGTTATGATGCTGTATGTGGAGGTGGGGTCATAGCAGGGAAATGGCGGCGCCCTCCACTGCCGCTTGCCGCGGGGATCCGCCGGCCCAGTCCAACCGCCCACTCCCTTGCCTGTCCACCCGCGCACAAATGCGCGACCACAGTCAACACGCAGCACCGCTCCCCCGCTGTCTCCCCCGCGGTCGCTCGCCTGGTCGCTCGCTCGGTCGCTCACTAGGTCTAACCCTGTGCCTGCGATCCTCGAGCCTGAGTCCGTCTGACCAAGTTTTCCTGTGCAACCCCGCTTCACCAGGCGCTGGTTTCGCCCCTTACCGGTCAGGCTGAAGAATTTGTTAACGGACTTCCGAAAAGTTCAATTTTTCGTGTTCTGGCTGTGTTTTCTGTTGCTAATATTTAGTTGTCTCTAAACTTGGTTGTGTGAGAAGGCACGGCACTTCCACCTATGCCTCCATCTTGGCGGAAGTCCAAATAGTTTCATTTTAAAAATATTACTTTAAATACACAGGAAAATTAAAAGTTGCTATTGTTTCAGTTTATATTGAAAAATGACAAACACAAGAGCATATGTAACTTTTTTAGTTTCATTATAGGATGAATCAGAAGAAAAACACTTGAATATTATTGCTTTAGGGATATCTTCTGCTTTTCTTTGCATGACAAACTCTCAAAAAATGTTGATATAATTAGATAAAGGAAAGCAGGAAATTAACATTTTTGAGAGTCAGGTACTTCATAAGAGTGTTCTTTACATAGGCAAAGTTACTATTATTGATAGTTATTATTATGATTAACTGTAGTTTTCACAACTACTTTATAAGACAAAAATTCTTACTTGCACCACTTTATAAAGTCACTGAGGTTTAGAGACTGTCAACATTAAGAAACATCCAAACCTGTAAGAATCTTTTTGTGAGTTTATTTGAGCCAAACTGATGACAATTGCCAGGAACCTCAACGGACTGAGAAAATGCTTCAGAGAATGGCAGTTCTACATCTTTATGCATTACAGTCAGAAGAGAGGGCATTAGTGGTTACGTGAAATCCGTTGGTGATTGATCAGGGAGGCAGGAGAAGGCAAAGTGGGGAAACTTCTGGGATTGAGTAAAAAGTAATATGGTAGACCACATTTCTTTTAAATAGGTGGAACAGGATAGTTACCAGTCAACAATTAACTCAATACCAATGAAGGGATTTGTGGTCTCCATGTTCATGCTTTGTCTTGCATGTGTGCTTTGAGGTTTCTGGAAAAAGGAAATTATTTTGACATTGTAAACGAATGTTACCATAGATGCAAAAAGGCAATAGATGAGTTTAATTAAGGTAAATAAAGATTGACTTTTGTCAGGGAAGATTCTAGCCCAGGACATGACTACCTGCCATAAACTGCTTTTACTTAATAAGTTTTCATTTCAGACCATCCTTTGTGGTTACTTTAGGTCTCTGACTTAATCAGGCCCCCTTGAATTTGTAACGTTTAGTATGTTGCCCCTTTTCATCCACAGTAGATTAAGGATCTGGTCCAATCACACACCTAGAAAATACAGCAGTCAGGATTAAAAGCCAGGTCAGCCTGCCTGCAAAGGCGTTTTACCACCTCACTGCTTTGAATCTGACCTCTCCCTTTTCTCTTCACTCTACAAGTTTTTGACTGACCATACATTAGTTTCTCTTTACAACTTTTTGGCACCTTCTCTGACAAATATATAAAATGTATGACTGAATAGACTCTATTTATTTAAGACTTATTGTACATTAAGAAATCCAGGGTTCTATCAATAGTGTATTCATTTTTTATAGCCTTCAGTTATGATTGGTAAGGTTTTATCTTTATTTGAAGTTGATTATATCGAATGGACTGCCTGTGAACTCTTTCTCTTACAAGCCTTTCTATCAAATCACCCAAAACTAGGTTGAAAAACACTTTAAAGGTTTTGAGCCCACTCTTTAATTATATTTCTTTTTATAATTTGAAATACTAATTATAAATATGTCCCTGATGTAATTCTTATTAACATATGCTGGCAAATGACTCTCCTGTTATTTATTACATGGAATCAAGGCCCAAATTTTGAGGTTATACAAGTGTCAGTCAAAAACACCTTGTGTTTTCCATAAAATATGTATGACATATTGTATAGACAAAAAAATGTACTATTGTGTGTATTTTAAAAAGAAACTAAGCAGTACAGCCATGTTCATAGTAGCACTATTCAAAATGTCCAAAAGGTGGAAGCAATCCAAGTGTCAAAAGGTGAATGGGTAAACAAAATGTGATACATACACACAATGGAGTAGTATTCGGCTTTAAAGCAGAAGGGAATTGTGACACATGTGACCACATGAATAAACCTTGAGGACATTATGCTAAGCAAAATAAGCTTGTCACAAAAGAACAAATACTGTATGATCCCATTTATATGAGGTACCTAGAGTAGTCAAATGTTTAGAGACAGGAAGTATAATGGTGGTTTCAAAGGGCTGGGAGGAGGGAGAAATGGAGAGTTGTAGTTTAACTGTAACAGTTTCAGTTTGGGAAAATGAAAAAGTTGTGGCAATGAATGGTGGAGTTGGCTGTACAATACTGTGAATATACTTAATGCCACTGAAATGTGCACTTAAAATGGTTAAATTAGTAAATTTTGTTATGTATGTTTTACCACACACACACACACAAACCTTATGCCATAGATAGGTCTTTACTAAACAAAGGCATGAATCATAGATTGTTTCAAAAAGTAAATTATTATACATTAAATTCAAAAGCAAATTGAAAGAATTCCTTGTTAATTAGAAATTGGGATATGCACAGTAGAAGTGATAGAACACAGATACCTTGGTGATTTAATGTTTAATACACAAATACATGTAAAGAACTATTAATGTACCATAGAACACAGTAATACATACATTTGGTATTTTGAAAATGAATTTTTATTGTAACTCAACGTGAATAGTTTTTAAATTGTCATTCAACCTAAGATAATTAACAATATTTCATAATATGTAAATGACAAACATCCCTGCAACTACATTTATTGTGTTATCCTATGTGTTTCAGGGTTTTCAGGTCTCAGCTAAGGCCGTGATTCTACTTGCTGGAGGTAGGATGCATCAGCTCTTCTTATCTTTAAAAAAAAACAATAATCAAAATATTAATAAGTTACTTATAGACTGAGTATATTTTTTCTTGGAATAAAAGTGCAGATGAATAATACAATAAACACTGTTGGCTTCTAAAAAAATTAACACATAGCAAAATAACAAAACCCTTATGTATGGATAATTTTAATGGCACCATTTGAAGGAATCTTCACAGTTCCCCTAGTTTGCTGAACTTCTGACCCTGCCTCTGATGTGAAACTAGTGTTTGTTCTGTACTCTGCGTATACACAATGTTTGCTCTTAAACTTCTGTTGCTTGTGACTGTTGACCCGGAGAAGGAATATATCTGCCAAGAATGATTCCCGATGGTACCTGGGCCCAAATCCCTAACCAGTCTAGCAGCCATTGCTGACACACACCTCTCAAGCACACTACATGTCCAGGAAAACCTATGGACTGAGCGGCCAAGCCTTCACCACTGTGTTCCTGCAGTTTGCGCCCACCCATACAAAGGAGTTCCTAGAATCCTGTTTCAACCAATGGGCTGAGACCTGCCCTGTCCAATTGAAGCTGAGCAGCTACACCTTCATTTGCATCTTTATAGACCAATTAGAGTAGTTCCATAACAGTCAATCAGGATGCACAATTTCAACCAGATCGTTTGCAAATAAATGATGCAAATTTGGATTCTTCATTTGCATGAAAATGGCCCCCAATAAGGGACCATTTTCATGCAAATGGTCTGTGCAGGGCAGGTACTTTATATAAGTGGGCCTCCCCTATATATCTGAGGAGCACACATTCAGCTTCAACCTGAGACTGCATTTCTCTGGTTTGCAAACTGTCCACCTGAATAAAGTTTGTCCATTTACTTCACTTCAGACTGGGCACTCCTGTTGGCATTGGCTTGGTGGCAGCAACTTTTTATTGACATGACCTATTCCTTTATTCAAGGAGTTTTTTATGTATGCCTTTCATGATGATCATGTAGGTAAGAACCAATCAACAAGTACATATTGACTGCTTGGGATGTGCGAGAAGTTCTGTTACAACCTGTAAATGTTGATCCCAGTCCCGGCAACTGTGAAAGTTGGTATATGGAAATAAAACACTTTGCAAACCAATCAAAAAAGTCAGGCACTCAAGAAGCTAGATTACTTGATGAGAGTTCCAAAAGAAGGTTCTAGATATACACTCTACCCTATAAAATTGGAATTCACGTTTTAGCAAGCTACATACTTGCAACTACAGCACCACAAAAATATTTACATAATTGGAAATGATGAGGTAATTCTTCATCTTTTTCTTAGTGTTTTTCTCTCTCACTGTTGGTAGGTTTGAGACCCTCATGAGTTGATATAATCTGAATACTGACAAATCTTATTCACTCTATTGAATAGGATGCACAAAAGAAGAAATTCAGTTGGTAAGCAAACTTGGAAGAATGTCCATTCTCTTGAGTAATCAAAAACATACAAGTTATAACAGTAAGGTAAAATTTTCATTTATTAGTAAAGTTTTAAAAATTAAAATGCTAGTTAGGATATGAAAAAGTGGTACTTCAGACATCACCACTATCAAATAGGCAAGGAAAATAAAATGTTAACCTTTAAATAAATAATTCCATTTCTTGGAATCCATCTAAAAAAATCAGCAGAAAATGTGAATAAGAAAAAAATAGTAAGATGATAATAAAGGTTTTTTTGAAATGGTGAAATTATGGGTAATTTTTGTCTTCTAAATTTTTGGATTTTGTGATCTTTTTACTTTTAGAATTCAAAAACTATAAATTAAAAAGAAAAACATTAAGATTGCTTTTGTGAAAGATCACCTTATGAGCCTTATTAGTAAGTAATGTGCTCAGTATCTCAATTTCTCAATATCTTATTTTACATTGTCATTACACCCTCATCATTACAAAATCTGCAAACAGATGATATTATTGAAAATATTTTTATTTGGCCGTGGCCAGTGTGGATCAGTTGGTTGCGTGTTGTCCTGCAAAGTGAAAGGATGAAGGTTCAATTCCTGGTCAGGGAACATGCCTGGGTTGCAGGTTTGGTCCATCTCTCCCATCAGTGTTTCTCTCCCTCTCTTTCTCTCTCCCTTTCCCTCTCTGTAGAATCAATAAAAGAAAAAAGTTTTAAAAAATATTTTTATTTGGATATAAGTGCATAGTCAATACCTATTTGAGCACTGGCACATTGTTTTCTTCTCAAAAACCTATCATGTTTCGCTGTGCCCTATAGAGTTCAAGTCCCAGGTATATAGCTGTCTGACTTCCCCTTCGATTTTGTGAGTAAGACAGCATTCTTCCATTTCTTTCAGCGGGGCTGGTCTTGGTTATTACAACAAAAGAACCCAGACTCACATAGGTGGAGGTTCCTGAACACAGGAAGCACAGAGGCCCCTGCTGGGAGAGGTAGGTTTAAGGGGACTTCTTAACATCTCTTGTACCAAAACACTCCACTCCTCTTGCTCTGTTTGCTCACACTTTCCCTTTTTTGGAATTGTTTTTGAAACGTCCTTCCCTTCCACCTCCACATTTTAATTTTATACATATAAAATAAAAATATATTCTATATAATAAAATTACATGTATTTATATATAAAATAACTATATATGTATAATGCTATTTTGAGAAAGGAAAGGAGAATGGTACAGGGAGGGAGGGAGGGAAGAAAAACAGCAAAGGAGAGAAGGTGAGTGGGAAAGGAAGAGAAAAAAGAAATATGTTCAACTGAGAAAGTTCTCCCCCTTCAGGAAAGTAAGTGACCCTCCCCTCAACTTCCAGAGGCCCTCACCTTTGGGCACTCATGGGATGGTTTGCATTACTATTTCCTGTGTGTATCTTTTACAACCCCATACTGGCCACTGGAAAAAAGCTCATTTGAGAAAGGATCTTATTGAATTCACTACTATCCACTCCACAGTGCCTGCACCCTGTGTCTTCACTTAGTAGATGGCTCTGATATTGGTTGTTTGATATCAGTTGAAAAACATTCCTCTAGAACTCAGAGGTGAAGATGGAGGCAGCAAACCCAGTAATTTTTAGCTTAATTATACATTGATGGCGACCTACTAACAGGGTCCTTTATGAATAATAACTGAGAATTAAATCATAATTATTCTTTAAGATAGATCATATTACCAAAGGAGTATATTATATACAGTTTTAATTGTGCCACAAATTTAGAAGTTATTTAGCCATAACCCACTTAACCATTTTCTTGTTTTTAGACAGATTGTTTTTAATATTTTACTATCTTAAATAATTTTTCAAATGTAGACTTGGGGTAGAGAGAGACTTTTAATCAAATTTAGATTTATTCCTTAGGATTGACTCCAGAAGTAAAGTTATTTTATCAAGAAGAAATTTTATGGCTCTGGACATGTATAATCATGTAGCTTTTTAAAAAGGCAAAAACAGTTTATATCCCCCCACCCCCACCCCAACAACATATAAGAATGCCCATTTCATCACACTCCTGTCAGGATTTTGTATTTTTTTTTCTAATTTGCAAATTTGATAGGCAAAAAATTCTATTTTGTCTTTTTAGTTTTCATGTATTTGATTATTAATGAGGTTGAACATATTTTTCAGGTATTTTAAAACCAGTTTTTTTTTTTAATGAATCATATGTCTGTCAACATTCCTAATCAGGCACTCTGCTTACCAAGTTTTAAAATGTTCCTTAAAATGCTGTACAGCTTTTTCCAGCATGTAACTTACAAAGTTAGAACTCTCAGCACTTTCTTCAAGAGGGATCTGGAGCGTGAAATTGGGGGAAGGCAGAATGCTGAAGTCCATCATTGTTTCATCTTGTTTGGAAAAATTTCCTTGGTGAACACCTGGAACTACCTGAGAAGAAGGATTATACAGTAAAGAATTACTAAATACCAGTGCACAATCAGGATTAATTTAATACCACATTAGTCAGGATAGGCTAGGTTGTGCTGTGGTAACAAACTTGCCCCAACAGTCCAGTAGTTTCATACAACAAAAATTTATTTCTCACTCATGTAATATATCTATTGAGGGCTCTGCACCACCTAGACATTCAAGACTCATTGACAGAGTCATGTCTTGGTTATAGCTCATGGAAACATGGCTCTCTTTGTAGCCTCAGTAGAGAAAAAGAATGGGTAAGCACACAGCTCTTCACTATCCCAGTTTAGAAATAACCCTTGTCATTTTTGTTCATATTCATTGATCAGAGCTTGCCACATGGTACCACTTAACTGTAAGAGGAGCTGGAAAATTCAAGTGAGCAAATATTAACATAATGTACCAAGTTTTATACTAAGTTTTCCTACAAAATTTACAATTTATGGTTGTGTTATGATTTTTGTAAGAACCAGTCATCTGAAATGTGTGACAGTTACCTCTTAATGACTTCTCAAGTGCACATACTTTGATTTATTTTATTTTATTTTATTTTTTTAAATTGATTATGCTGTTACAGTTGTTCTATTCCCCCCTTCATTCCCCTCCACCCTGCCCCCCCATCCCCACCATTACCCCCCCTTTAGTTTATGTCCATGTGTCTCAAGTCCTTTAGATTCTATATTTCCCATGCTATTCTTGCCCCCCCCCCATCTATTTTCTATCTACTGTCTATGCTACTTATTTTCTGTACCTTCTCCCCCCATCTCCTCCTCCCACTCCCCTGTTGCTAACCCTCCTTGAGATCTTCATTTCTATGTTTCCACTCCTGATCTAGCTGTCCTTTTAGTTTGCTTTCGTTTTAGGTGTGGTTGTTAATAACTGTGAGTTTGTTGTCCTTTCACTGTTCATGTTTCTTTAACTTCTTTTTCTTAGATAAGTCCCTTTAACATTTCATATAATAAGGGCTTGGTGATGATGAACTCCTTGAATTTGATCTTATCTGAGAAGCACCTTATCTGTCCTTCCATTCTTTCTAAATGAAAGTTTTGCTGGATAGAGCAATCTTGGTTGTAGGTCTTTGGATTTCATGACTTGGAATACCTCTTTCCAGCCCCTTCTTGCCTGTAAGGTTTCTTTTGAGAAATCCACTGACAGTCTGATGGGGACTCCTTTGTAGGTGACTGTCCCCTTAGCTCTTGCTGCTTCTAGGATTCTCTCCTTCATTTTAATTTTGGCTAATGTAATTATGATATGCCTTGGTGTGTTTCTTCTTGAGTCCAACTTTTTTGGTACTCTCTGAGCTTCTTGGATTTCTTGGAAGTCTATTTCCTTTGCCAGATTGGGGAAATTTTCTTTTATTATTTGTTCAAATAAGTTTTCCACTGGTGGCTGTGTCTTTCCCCCTTCTGGTACCCCTATAATTCGGATGTTGGAGCATTTAAAGATGTCCTGGAGGTTCCTAAGACTCTCCTCATTTCTTTGAATTCTTGCTTCTTGACTCTTTTCTGTTTGGCCATTATTTGCTTTCTTCTGGTCCACTCCATTGATTTGAGTCCCAGTTTCCTTTTCATTGCTATGGGTTTCCTGTGGAATTCCATTCATTTCCATTAGTTTAGCCTTCATATGTTTCTCTAATTTGTGGCTATAATCAACCAGATCTGTGAGGATCCTGATGACCAGTGTTTTAAACTGTGCGTCTGAGAGTTTTGCTATTTCTTCGTCGCTTAGATTTATCTCTGGGGCTTTGAGGTCTTCCTGCGACATTTTTGGTCTGTTCTGGCCCTTTAAATGTGAGAAGTGGCGCCTTGGACTCCCAGGTCGCTGGGTTGTGACGCTGTATGTGGGGGCGTGGTCAGAGCGGGGAAATGGCGGCGCCCTCTACTGCGGCGGCGGCTGGTCCAACCGCCCACTCCCTCACCTGTCTGCTCGCCCGCAAATAGGCAACCGCAGTCAACACGCAGCACCGCCTCCCCACTGTCTCCTCTGCAGTCGCTCACCCGGTGGGTTGCTCGGTCGCTCACGAGGTCCAATCCTGCGTTTGGAACCCGTGCGTCTGGATTCGCGCGTCTGGATTCCGCGCCCGGGTCCCGGGTCCGACCCAGTCCTCCTGTGCAACCCCTCACGAGACGCCGGTTTCGCCCCTTACCGGTCGGGCTGAAGAATTTGTTGTTAACGGACTTCCGAAAAGTTCAATTTTCCACGTTCTGGTTGTGTTTTCTGATGCTAATATTTAGTTGTCCCTAAACTTGGTTGTGTGAGAAGGCACGGCACATCCACCTATACCTCCATCTTGGCGGAAGTCCATACTTTGATTTTAATACTTTAAATGAAATTGTTTTGACATGCAACTTGATGTAACCTAAAGAGAACTATTTTGAAATGTTTTCAAATAAATACCCTTATAAAGAAAACTAAATCAAAGTGTTAAAAAGACAAATTAAAATTGTTAATTTCTTAATTCTAGCTTATAAGAGAATAGCTAACACAGGTTTTCCCTTGTGGCAAATATAATACATATAAAAACTGCATAAAGCATGTATGTCTAGTTTAATAAATAATTATATAGCTAACACCATGTAACTACAAACCAAAGGGCATACCTTTTTTCACCTGCTAGAATTTGTATGTTTTTCACACAAAGTTCCTTTTCAGTACTAGCTATTACATGGCCTTGCACTTTTATTTTACATGATGAATTAAGAACTGTTTTGAGAAAAATAACTTTTACAGGCAGATCAGCAAAGGGGGTAAGCCACTGATTCTGGAGAAAATGTTGCTTGGGTTTGAATCCCCATTCTTCCATTTACTGGCTGTGATCTCAGACTAGTTGTTCAATTTCTCTGTGCCTCATTCTAAAAATTTGGAAAAGAAAATTACTCATCTTATAGGACCATTGAGGATAGTAAATGATCTCATATATGGAGAAGTTCTTAGAACGTTTCCTGACACATAGTAGGTGCTCTTTGGTGATGATTATTATAAAAACATATCATTAAAAACCACAATTTATTTCATATGGAGGTTTTTATACTGAAGTGCCTTATTATCAACATAAAGAATTTTTGACAAATCTATTAGTGTTACTCAAAAACACTAGAATGAAATCAAAGTGTAGCATGAAATGGAAAATACTATGATAAGAATAGTTAAATATTGGCTGTTCCTATGTCAAGATTGAAAGCACTGATAAATGTTTCCTTAAATTTTTATTCTTCAAGACAAAACTTTTTTCTCATTAAAGTATATATTTGTGAGGATGATCAAATATTTTAAATTATTTTGTCCTCCTAGGGTGTAACCTAGTGAGTAATAGAACCCGAGAGTAAGTAGGGACCAGAACTGTGGCTTTCAGAACCTTTTGACTGCGGTCTGCAGTAGCAAATACATTTTACATCATAACTCAAAGCACACATATGTCTACATATATGTATATACACATATTTGTATACACACATAAACATACACATAATGGAAATGAAAATTCCATGACAGGCATATGACATTAAGTGTAATTAAGTGTAATATCTTCTCTTATAGTCTGAACTATTCTGTTTGTTGTTTTAGTTTGCTGATTGTGTCTCTCTAAACTTATTTATTAAACTACACATGAGCCACAACCTTGCAGTTTCAAAGAGAGTGAAACACTATCTTAAAGAAATTTAATAGGTCAGATTCCCTAGAAGCAGAGTCTGAGACTTTAACACAAGTGCTATTGTTAAGGGTGCCTTCAGGTAAAACTTTCAAGGGGATGAGGCAAGCAAGATTGAGAAGAGGCGGAAGCTAGTCGAGGATGTGGCCTCAGGTGACCTCCAGCCTCAGTCTGATCTTTCTGGGAGCTCTGGAGCATAGGTAGCCCCAAGCACAAAACTTTGGAGAAGGTTGCAAGGCTGAGCGGTGAGTAGCAGCACCAGCTGGAGATGGTAGCTGGATCCCCAGGGATCAGGATAGGCCACCAACATTACATGCTGCATCTTCAGTTGCTTTCTGCAATGGTTTTTGTATCTGGTTTTTAAAGAAACTCATCAATACTGACCTTATCAGGAATTACTAGCCTGGCTCGCTTGCCCATTAATGTAATGGTATGGTGGGGAAGGGGTGGTCAGGAAAGAAATTCAGTCACTGTTAAAACTAGTAAGAACTATAATTTACAGAGTCCTTGTGTAAAAAACATATACTAATCACTTTACAGATACACATTTTAAAGTGCTATTATTAGTTCCATTTTCCAGGTGGAAAAATTGAGGCCTAGAAAGATTGAGGAACTTTTCCAAACTTACTCAGCTGGCAAGTTTCAGAGTTAGCTTTTGAACTCAGGTTGTTTAACCTAAAATTCTTCTCTCTTAAAGTCTATATTGGCCAAGTTTCTTCAGGGTTGCCTGTATCAGTAGAACACTTTTGCTCTAAGCAGAATGAGCCATCTCTGGATTAGAAACTATTTTGTGTTTTAAATAGGTTTTGTTTATACAAATTTTTGTTTTCTAAAGACCATGTAGTACATCATATCAAGTCAGCCTCTATACAATCACAACGGAAATATGAATATTCTCCTACGGCTTTCTTCAAATACATAAATTAACAGAAAATTCAACGTATGCACATGTAATCTCCACATCGGTTCTTGGATCCTCCATTACCTTCATGGAATTGAAGTTGTTCTCAGTTCCTGGAGTCTGGTTTGCCAGTTCAGTCACCCAGCCAAATTCCTTTCTCATCTTCTCCATCAGATATGTAGTATCCTCCAAATGATGCTGAGTCATCTGGAGGATCTGGATGTACTGCTGATTGGATATGTTGACCAATTTAAGGGCCTCATCCACTTTTGTGTGTAGTTCAGGAACATCAGGACAGTCTAGTAAAGAAGAAAGGTATTTGGTAAAGGAAAAGGTCCAAGAAATTTGGAACTGGGTGATGTGGTTTTAAATCCCAGCTTTTTAGCTTACTACATTATTTTCAGCCTTTTGACTTTGAGTGAGTTTCAATAAGGTAAAATGGGCAGGAATGAAATAATGTAAAGTGCCTGATCATATAGCGCACATTGTATAGATTTAGCAAATGTTACTCTTCCTCTTTCTTATTTCTGTGCTGTCTCTGAAGGTCATTAGAGCTACTCACTGATACTCTGATCAGGACACATCAGGGAATATGCTTCCCTGCCCCCTTGTTGTTGAGCACAAACTTCTTCAAAGAAATGTCTCACTCCTGGAAGAAGCCTTTGAGAAGAGTTTAGGATTCGTCATGCCCCCTTCCCCCTGACAGTGGAACTGGTTTTGCTCCACGTGGTGGAGGCTCTGTCATCCTGGATGAGGAGATGTGCGGTAAAGCCCTGGTTCAAACTCTGACACTCTGTAGAGTGAGAACTAAAGCTTTGTGTTTACAAGCCACTAAGATCCTCCAGTTCTTTGTTATTTTGGCCCATCAGCCCATCCAAATGGCATCAGGGTAATAGGAACTTATATAAGTATGCTGATGAACTGCTGGATATTATGTAAAGATTATCTGTAGACTGTGGAAGTGTCCATGTGTTAGAGCATCTGAAATCATAAGAGATCATTGCTGTGGAGAAAGACCACAGCCACTATAAACCATGTCTTTTGCTACTTACTAAAAAACCATGCCTTTAGCGAGATAGAAGTGGGAACAAATATAACAACCAGAAGCCAGGTGACTACCTCATCTCAGATCTTAAATACCACTTATTGGTTGTTTTTTTTTTTTTTTTGATACATAGACATGACCCAAGGTTCTTTGGGGCCTCAACTTTTGCAGAGATTGTTTTGGGATCTTCAGGAGAGGAAGACCTTTGTACTTGCAAGTAAACACATTTGCAATAATGTATGTTTGAAAAGTAACTCAAGAAAACGTGAAATTGTCCTGACTTGTGTGGCTCAGTGCGCTGGGCATTGTCCTGCAAACTAAAAGGTCACCAGTCTGATTCTAGTCAGGGCACATGTCTGGGCTGTGGGTTTGGTCCCCTGTCAGCTGTGCATTCAGGAGGCAGCTGATCAATGTTTCTCTCACACATTGATGTTTCTCTCCCTCACTCTCTCCCTCACTAACCTTCTCTCTAAAAACAAATAAACAAAATCTTTTAAAAAAGAAAGAAAACAAATGTAGTCATACTTAACATGATACAGTATACATTTAAAAGAAGATGCAGATATCCTTTTAAAATATCTTTATTTGCAACTTCACAGTTGTTTAATTTTAGAATAGAATTTAAAGATTTTTTTTTTTAAATCATGAGGGGAAAGGTGGTGATTGTCTTCATGACCCTACATGATTCTAGGCAAGCAGAATTCTACAAGGGACACTCATTTACTCTTTTTAAGAGTGCTACCCAGTAAAAAGATTTCCCTAGGATGAAAGTAGAACTTCATGCAAAACACAATCATATTGGAAAGGAAAAAGTAAAACTTTATTCACAGATTTCATGATATTGTATATAGAAAGTCCTAAGTTATACATGCAGATGAAAAATGCTATTAAAACTAATAAACAATTCTGCAAGGTTGTACAACACATGACTAACATAAAAATCAATTGCATTTTATACACTAAAAATAAACAAATTAAAAATGAAATTAAGAAAACAGTTCCACCCAGCTGCTGTGGCTCAGTGGGTTGGGAGCTGGCCTGTGAATCAAAGAAAACGGTTCCATTTACAATGGCATCAGAAAAAAAAAATGCTTATGAACAAATTTTTAAAGACAAGTGCAAGACTTGTACACGAAAACTAGAAAACCCCACTAGTATTCATGGTTAGAGCATTATCCTGTATGCCAAAATTATAGGTTCAATCCTTGATCAGGGCATACACAAGAGTCAACCAATGAATACACAGATAAGAGAAACAACAAATCGATGTCTCACTGTCTCTCTCTCCTTGTTCTGTCAAACCAATGAGTAAAAATAAATAAATAAAAACATCTTTGAAAGAAATCAAATGACTTAAATGAAAAAATATTTATGTTCATGGAATGAAAGATTTAATATTGTTAAGAGAGCAACACTTCACAAATTTATGCACAGATTTAATGCAATCCCTATTAAAATCCCAGTGGTTCTATCCAGAAATCAACAAGCTGATCCCATTCATGGAAATGCAAAAGGCACAGAATAGCCAACACAATCTTGAAAACAAAGAACAAATATGGAGCACTCACACTTCTGAATTTCAAGACTTACTGCAAAGTACAACAATCAAGATAGTGAGGTATTGGCATGTGTTAGGCCTAAGGCTCAATGGAACAGAACTGAGGGTCCAGAAAAGAGCCCTTACACTTTCTGTCAATGGATTTTCAACAAGAATGCCAAGACAATTTTATGGAAGAATGAATAATCTTTTCAATAAGTGGAACAAAGACGACTGGATATTCGAGTACAAAAGAAAGAATTTGGGACTCCTGCGTAACACTATATATAAAAACTAACTCAAAATGTATCAGAGACTTAAATTCAAGAGCTAAATCTATAAAACTCTTAGAAGAAACATAGGTATAAATCTGTGCAATCTTGGATTATGATATTCTCTTAGGTAAGACACCAAAATACAAAAAAAGAAAAGAGGTAGGTAAACAGGACTTCAAAATAAAAACTTTCATGCTTCAAAGGTACCATTAAGAAAGTAAAAAGACAGAACACAGGATAAAATATTTGCAAATAATATATCTGATAAGGGTCTAGTATTCAGAATATATAAAGAACTCTCACAACGCAACAATTAAAAAGACAATAAAATCAAGTATGGGCAAAGGATTTGAATAGACATTTCTCCAAAGAAGATATACAAGTGACCAATAAACACATGAAAAGATGCCTGACATTATTAGTGATTAGGAAAATACAAAACAATCCACAATGAGATACCACTTTACAACCACTAGATTGGCTTAAATAAAAACTGTTAAGCAGTAACAAGTGTTAGCAAGGATGTGGAGGAATTAGAACCCTCATGCATTTCTGTAGGAATATAAATGGTGGCCCTAGGTTGGAAGAGAGTTTGGAAGTTCCTGAAAATGTTTAATATAGAGTAACCATGTGATGTCGCAATTCTACTCCTAGGTATACACTCAAGAGTGTTGAAAATATATGTCCACTTCTGATCAAGATGGCAGCATAGGCAGACATAGCTCACCTCTTCGCACAACCACATCAGAATTACAACTAAAATATGGAACAACTGTCACTCAGAACCATCAGAAATGAATGGAAGTCTGAAAACTACAGAATTACAGAAACCACATTCTTTTGGACTGGTAGGAGGGGCCAGATGCAGAACAGGCTGGTCCCACATTATCGTGAGGTGGATAAAAATTTGGGAGAGAAATTTTGGGAGAGAGGAGTCCCAGCCCCACACCAGGCCCCCCAGCTCAGGGTTCCAGTGCCAGGAGGGTAAGTGCTCACACCTTCTGGCTGCAAAAACCAGTAGGGTTTGAGTCAGTGGAAGAAAGTTCTGAATCCCCAAGCAGTTCCTCTTCAAAAACCCACATATAGACTTACCTACTCAGACTCACTCCCTCTGAGCTCCAGCACCAAGGTGGCAGCTTGAAAGGTACCAGTGGCACATAGGGAGAGACTTAAGTGTCTGGCATCAAGAAGAGCAGAGGCCATAGTCCCTTTTGTAAACCCTTCCCCCACAGAGCCACAGCTGGCAAGCTGGTGCCATATCTGAGACTCCATCAACCTGGCTAACACATTTTGACCTGTGTAGGAGATCCCCAGAGACTCTGCCCCACCCAACTTACCAGGCCACCAAAGTTGCTTTTCTATATGAACGGCTGCTCTTGGCTCATGTTTCACAACTTCCTAAATCCTCTAAAACAAGCAAGGGCTGGCCTCAGGGAGCCCAAGGCCCAGCACTAGCAACAGCCAGCCTACGTTCACAGCTTGCCTCCACCTGAAAATCTCCAAACACAGCACAAGTAGCAGCCATCTCAGATTGCTTTATAGCTCAGGCAGGGTGGCCCCAGGAAAAACCTAAGTGTAGGATGACCTTGGCCTGCAGCACCAAAGAAACCCCAGGGCCAGGGTACCCAGTGTACAGCTACAGACCATGTCAGAGTACCATCACTCTTCCCCTGTATAGCTGATCCTCCATGAGTGCAGAGGTTTGTGGTCAGTCGTCACAGCCAGTCCTTGAAGCTGACCGGCCTGGGTAAATTCCTCTTATTGACCTACCAACAGGAACCAAGGCTCAACTACACCTAAGGCTCCTAAGAGAAGGGTATACTCAGTCCACATGAAGGGCACGCTGGAGTTCCAGCCTGGGTAATAGGAGAGGCTGGGCCACTGGACCCTACAGGACACCTACATTAGGCCACACCATCGAGACATGGAGTCAAAGCAGCTCTACCTAATACATAGAAACAAACACAGGGATGCCGTCAAGATGAGGAGACAAAGAAACATGGTCCATATTAAAGGGACAGATCAAAACTCCAGAAAAAGAGCTAAATGAAATGGAGATAAGCAACCTATCAGATGCAGAGTTCAAAACTGGTTGTAAGGATGCTCAGGGAACTTTGTGAGGACCTCGGCAGCATAAAAAAGATCCACTGACAAATGAAGGATACACTAATTGAAATAAAGAACAATTTCCAGGGAAACAGCAGTAGAGTAGATAAAGCCAAGAATCAAATCAGTGATTTGGAACATAAGAAAGAAACAAAAATAAAAAACAACCAATCAGAACAAGAAGAAAAAATAATCCAAAGAAATGAGGATGGTATAAGCAGCCCCTGCACAACTTCAAGAGGCCCATTACAGGGGTGCCAGGAGGAGAAGAGAAAGAGCAAAATGTTAGAAATCTATTAGAAAAAATAATGAAAGAAAACTTCCCTAATTTGATTTGATTTGAAGAAAATAGACATGTAAGTCCAGGAAGTACAAAGAGTCCCAAACAAGATGGATGCTAAGAGGCCCACTCCAAGACACATTATTAAAATGCCAAAGAGTAGGGCCAAGATGGAGGCATAGGTGGAAATATGATACCTGCTTGCACAACCATTTAAGGACAACGAAGATTTAGAAACAAAAACATAACCAGAACAGACACAAAATTGAACTGTACCAAAGTCCGGCAGCAGTGAACCATTCATCCAGATGGGTAAGAAGGGCAGAGCAGAGTCCGAGGCTGGTGGAGAGGGGTTGCAGTAGGAAGAGGTGGTGGTTAGCAGACCCGGGTGCAGGGAGGAAATGAGCAAACCTAGTGAGGTGTGCAAGGTTGTTGGCTGACCGTGGACACACATTCGCGCGCAGATAAACCAGGCAGAAAAAAAAGGGCAGTGAGACAGACCATGCAACCCAGGGCCCCAGAGCCAGGAAATAAAGCCTAAAAGCACCGATTGAAAAAACTTTCCAGGGTTGAGGTACTGGGAGAGGATCCCATCCTCACAGGAGAGTTCGTTAGAGAGACTCACAGGGTCCTAGAACATTCACAAGCCCACTCACCCGGGAACCAGAACCAGAAGGGCCCAATTTGCTTGTGGGAAGCAGCAGAAGGGACAGAAATCCCAGAGAGCATGAAACAAGCGCATTGCTCCCTCTCTGACCCTGCCCCCACATACAGCATCACAACTGAGCAACTAGGTTGCCCCACCCTAGTGGACACCCAAGGCTCCTTTATGCATAATAGGTGCAAACAGACCAAAATATCATGGCTCAAACAGAAGAACAAATCAAATCCCCAGAGCCAATACTTCTAAGTGACTAAGATAGCCAACCTATTGGATGCACAGTTCAAAACACTAGTGATCAGGATGCTCACAGAACTGGTTGATTTTGGTCACAAATTAGATGAAAAAATCAAGGCTACACTAAGTAAAGTAAAGGAAAATGCACAGGGAACCAACAGTGATGGGAAGGAAACTGGGACTCAAATCAATGGAGTGGACCAGAAGGAAGAAAGAAACAACCAAATAGAAAAGAATAAAAAAACAAGAATACAAAACAATGAGGAAAGGCTTAGGAACCTCCAGGACATCTTTAAACGCTCCAACATCCGAATTGTAGGGGTACCAGAAGGGGAAGAGGAACAGTAACAAGTGGAAAACTTATTCGAGCAAATAATAAAGGAGAATTTCCCCAATTTGGCAAAGGAAATAGACTTCCAGGAAATCCAGGAAGCTCAGAGAGTCCCAAAGAAGTTGGGCCCAAGGAGGAACACACCAAGGCACATCATAATTACATTTCCCAAGACTAAAATGAAGGCGAGAACTCTAGAAGCAGCAAGAGATAAGGGGACAGTCACCTAAAAAGGAGTTCCCATCAGACTGTCAGCGGATTTCTTAAAAGAAACTTCAAAGCTAGAAGAGATTGGCAAGAAATATTCAAAGTCATGAAAAGCAAGGACCTACAGCCGCTATTGCTCCGCCCAGTAAAGCTATCATTTAGAATCAAAGGACAGATAAAAAGAACTTCTCAGACAAGAATAAACTACAGGAGTTCATCATCACCAAACCATTATTATATGAAATATTAAAGGGACTTATTTAATAAAAAGAAGATCAAAACTATGAATAATAAAGGACAATAAATACATTTCTATCAACTCTTGAATTAAAAAACAAACTAAGCAAACAAGAACAGAAACAGAATCAGGGATATGGAGAGCATTTTGATGGTGGCCAGATGGGAGCCAGTGTAGGGAATGGGTGAAGAGATGAGAGGCTTAAGAAGTACACATAAGTACATATAGAATAGCCATGGGAAGTAAAGTACAATAAAGGAAATGGAGTCATCGAAGAACTTATATGCATGACCTATGGACATGAACAATGGTACGAGGATTGCCAGAGGAAGTGAGGGGTGCTGGGTGGAGGTGGACCAAAGGGGAAAAACCAGGACAACTATAATAGCATAATTAATAAAATACAATAAATTTTTTTCACACAAAATTTGTGCACAAATGTTCATAGAAATATTATAATAGCCATAAAGTTGAAACAAATCAAATGTCATCAACTGATGAATAGATAAATATGATATATCTATACAATGGAATATTATGTAATCATAAAAAGGAATAAAGTTCTGATATATGCTACAATGTGGTTGAAATTTGAAGCCATTGTACTAAGTTAAAGAAGTCAGTCACAAAAGATCATGTATTGTATAATTCCATTTATTCGAAATGCTCAAAATAAGCAAATTCACAGAGACGGAAAGCAGATTAGTGGTTGCCAGGGCTGGGGAGGAGAAGGTGTAGGGGGAGGGGAAGTGGTAGCTAATGAGTATGGTGTATCTGTGCAGGCAGATATATTCTAGGATTAGGTAGTGGTGATGATAATACAACCTTTTTAATACACTAAGAAACACTGAATTGTATCCTTTAAAAGGTTGAGCTTTGTGGTATGTCAACCATATTTCAATAAAGCTGTTATTTTTTAACATAAGATCAGTGGGACCCACAGCACCTTAAGGCATTTTTAGTTACCACATAGACATAAGAATAAATGTTTTGAGAGAAAGGAGAAAGACAACCCCCATTTAGCAGGTGTCTCTTTTGAAGTGTGACAATATGTACCCACTAGCTTTTGCTGCACAGAGTGGCTGTGATGTAGAAGAGGCAGAGTGGGGACTTCATCTGTTTGGTAATGTTTTATTTCTCAGTCTAGGTGGTAGACACATTAAGTTTTATTATTTTATTCTTTATATATTCAAAATAACATGCATTTTATAATAAAAGTTTTAAATGGCATTGGAATGCATCAGGACATCCTTTCCTTTACGCGTAGCCTTTGCAGCATGTTATGCATCAGTTTGTGTTTCATGTATCCTGAGGTATGTGTTGTGCACTGTCTCTGAGGCATTAGCCAATGTAGTCTCATCTGGTGCTGTACACTGATTGTGTTCATGCTGTATTACCTAATTTCTGTTTTATCTTTTTTCCAGTTTTATTAAGAAGTAACTGATGTGTATCAATGTATAAGTCAGCACATCATTGCAATGTATACATCATGCAATATAATGCATGATGGTTTGGTTTATGTATATATATTGTAAAATGATTCCTGCATTAGAGTTAGTTACTACCCATTATCTCTTATAGACACAATAAAAAGAAGAAGAAAATTTTTCTTGTGGTGAGACTTCTTAGGATTGATTTACTCTCTTAACTTCTTTCACATATGACGCACAGCACTGTCAGCCAGTCATTACGCTGAGCATTAGATCTCCAGCATTTATTCAACGTTATACCTGGAAGTTTGTGTCTTTTGACCACCTTTGTCCAATCCCCTCCCCCATCTTCTGTGTTGTTTTATGACAATGAGAGAGAGATTATTCATTAAAGCTTCTAAGTGGATGAAAAAAAGTTAATGATGAGATACGTGAGTGGGACTATTTTTGTAAGTGGTTGGTGTATAGTAGTGTATATTTTTCTCTTATGAAAACTGCTGTTTCTGTATACAGCCTTACAACTGTGACTTAAAATACAAGCACTTGTATAATGAAGCATCATTAATACTTCAGACACTTTATTTAACCCACAAAACCCCAGTAGAAAGCAGCTATATTAATCCCATTTTCCAAATGATGAAGCACAGGGGCAGAGAGTAACCCAGTTAGCACTGCAAGAGAAGTAAGATCTTTCTCGCTCTAACAAAAAGGTCCAGTTTACCACTCATATGTTCAATCTCATACTCCAAGCCCATAGCCGCACTTTTTACAATTTCCTTCCTCTAGGGCTTTGGCAAGGTAAAAACAAAAACAAAAATAAAAACAAAAAACCCAGAAGCACCAGAATCATAAGTTCTTGATGTTTGCAAGAAATTTTGTGTTCAGACCATAGTGGATGGGGAAAGCAACTCTAGTTACCAGAAGTAAAGGGAGGTGAGGGAGGGGAGGAAGAAATGTAGGAAAAGTCTGGTGGAGAGAATTCTCTCCTGGGGGTGAAACAAAGGCCATGGTCAGATCTGGGGAAAAAGTCTGCTTGGAGCTTGTGTGAGAAGGCATTTCCATTTTAAAATACCAATTAGTAGTTAACCCATTACTTGGAAAAAGTCTAATGCCACTTTCAAAAAGAAAAAAGAAATTCACTTGGCTACGAATTTGCTTACATAATAGGCAGATTGCTGTCATTGGTGGGTTGCCTTTTCTTTTGCAGCAAGAAAGATGGAGGTGTCCTGATTTGTTCATAGTTCTCTTTTGTACACCTTTGTATTTGTTTGGTCTCCAAACATAAAAACTTTCACAGGAACAGGTAGGGAATTTTAAAAAGGGAAAGCGTGATTTCACCTACTTTTGAATAATAAAAGTTTATAAACCTGCACTGAGCACATCCAGCTGGAAATGAGCTTGTAAAAAAAGTACTTGCAGAAAAGCGAATGAATCCACAAAGCTTGTAAAAGCGACAGTTCTGACTTCTCACCAGGATACTATTGGAACCCTGAGAAAATAATTCCATTATTTACCTTCCCATAGGTAATCCTGACATTTTTGGCATCTTGCATGAACTTGGACACATTCTGACAAATTCTGGCCACGTTCTCCACACAGCCCTCTGTCCTGCACAGGCACTGTCTTTGAACTCTGGTTTCCAGGGTCAGCGTCTGCAGGCAACACAGCATTTACACATCAGTGTCATTGGAGTCTGTACTTTAAGGCAGTGGATACAATGCTGTTTTTTTTCTTACTGGTACTTTCAAAATCTTCCTGGATTTAATCACAGGCATGCATGTTGGTGCAACCATTTGCTAAGACAATTTGACATCTATTAAAAATTGCATATATTCTTTAATTCAGCAATCTCGTTGCTATTATTACTCATCATTATTAGTACACTCCCTTTGCCCCACCTCCAGAAAGACTTTTATTTTTTGGAAGGAATCATGAGGGATTATTAATGCTAACTACCTTTCAGAGAGAGATTGGATGGTGTAGGAGAGGGCAGCTTTCATTAATTTTATTCTTTGTATATATGAATTATTTTAAATTTAGTGTGTCATATTCATCCTTATTATTTCTGATGTCAATAGGGTTAACTAAACAGGAGATTTAAAGATATTTTTCTCTTTAGACATGTATTTTAAAAGTTTAATAATTATTGTAATTTGCCCTGGCTGGTATAGCTCAGTGGACTGGGCATGGGCCTCCTAACAAAAGGCTCGTGGTTCGATTCCCAGTCAGGGCACATGCCTGGGTTGCAGGCCAGGTCCCAGCAGGGGACTCATGAGAGGCAACCATACATTGATATTTCTCTTCCTCTCTCCTTCCCTTCCCCTCTAAAGATAAATAAATAAAAATCTTAAAAAAATAATTATTGTAATTTTTAAAGCTATAATTGAGAAGTCATTAGAGTTTCAAAGATATTGAAAATGTCTGTTTCTTAAACTAGGTGGTAGGGATTTACTTT
This sequence comes from Artibeus jamaicensis, assembly GCF_021234435.1. Lineage (NCBI taxonomy): Eukaryota > Metazoa > Chordata > Mammalia > Chiroptera > Phyllostomidae > Artibeus > Artibeus jamaicensis. The sequence goes on from NW_026521803.1 coordinate 6,650,157, forward strand.
AATACCTTTTTTCTTTTGCATTTCATATATATAATGTTATGAACAGTGGGTTGTTCAGAAGAAAGCATCTAAAGCAGATCAACTTTTTTCTGGAAGAATTAATTATATAAAAATGATGATGTAAAAAAAAGTCACTCCAACAGCACGCTGACATTCCCAACTGAGTGTTTAGAAAAAATCATTAATTTATAACCTGTTGATTTTCTGTTATATTTAATTCTCAACATTTAAAGATGAAGCATTTCATCTGGAGATGAAGTGTTTAATCCACTGCTTACAAACCCACAAGGCATTTGTTTAGGCCCTGTGGTGTGCGAGGAAACCATCTCTTCTGCTGGACGGAAGTCACTTCTCCCAGCTCCCAGCCCGAGACTTCGTCCCATCTCCTCTTGCCCCCCATGACCTCTACGGGCAGTTCTGCTGTGCAAGTCGTTCCTGCTCTGTGTACTGCTCACTTGCTTATCTTTTCTATTAGACTCTGACCCCCTCGAGGGATGGGATTTGGTCTTATCCTTTTATTATTTTTTAATGTTTTATTTATTTATTTTCAAAGAAAGGGGAAGGGAAGGAGGAAAAGAGGGAGAGAAACATCAATGTGTGGTTGCCCCTCATGTGTCCCCCACTGGGAACTGGCCTGCAACCCAGGCATGTGCCCTGACTGGGAATCGAACTGTGATCCTTTGCTTCACAGGCCCACGCTCAATCCAATGAGCTACACCAGCCAGGGCTGGTCTTATCCTTTTAATCTTTTTATTCTTCCACACCTTCTTCTATCATTTCACTTGTGATGTAGTAATGTAATCGCACACTAGTCTGTCTGTTTTTCTTTCTCTGGACTGAGCTCCTAAACATCAGGGGCTATGTCATAATCATTGTCATATTTCCAGCATCTGGATGAATACCTGGTATATACACCAGGAACGGCAAACTTCAGGTCCCTAGGACATGGACTTGTCGGGGCAACTTTGCCCTCAAAGTCCCTCCATCTGCCATGGATGAAAGTGAAACTACCAAGACATGATCTGCTTGGGGAGGAAAGGTGGCCTATTCCTCAAAAGGGAAGGGCCAAGAGCCCCCTGCTCAAGGGGCTTTTATTGAGTTTGTTTGAACAAGAATACAGGTCAGGGTCAAACAATAGCATTCAAAGAACTATGAGGGCTTATTCTCAGTCAGCGTCAGATAGCTAACGAGCCATAAAACTTTAAGGAACAAACTTCTTGCTTGGACCCTTATCATTTAAATGAGAGCATTCTAAACAAAGCAGGTTTCACAGGATTTTTACATATTCTTTCTTAGGCCTGATCACCCCAGGAATCTGTCCTTTCCAGCACAAGGCTGCACCATCTTCCCCATCATAGGTTTTTAGGCTTAAGTGGATTTGAGCCAGGAAGCGCTTCTCTCAGAGGACATGGAGACTTGGGCTATGTCACAATGGCCAGGGGGTGAGGGTCCATCGCTCCCTCTTTGTCACAACCCCCTGAGTCCTTCCATGATGGCCTCCCAAGCGATCATGTCTGGTTTAGGTTGCTCCTTAATGTGAGGAGTCTTACCCGTCATGGATATCAACCCTGCTTTGGGGGCAGAGGAATAAGCTGAGGCAGCGTTTGCTATCAGAGACGAGCTTTGTCTTCTGAGTGGCTCACATTCCAGAGGTTGCTCACTCAGTCTTAGCCATGGGAGGCAGTTACAATTCCTGAAACCAGACAGGGCGGTTCCCAACACGGATTCCTCATCCTAGACCCACAGCAGTAACTCACCTCACTTCAGTCTCGCTGTGACAGAGCTGCAGGCCCCTTCTACGCAGCTGTCCCTCATACACACCAGCTACTATCCTATCTGCATCTGTCTCCTCCCACAAGGGAAAATTAAGGTCAGCAAACACTGTCTGAAGTAGGATTGGAACCCAGATCTCCCAGCACCCAGCACGATGTCAAGCTACTACACAGAACAATTTTATTCAACAGGATCTCATCTCTTCTTTCCAGGTGATAAGGGACTTAAGAGTCGGAAAATTTTAGTTTAAGTAATAGGTAATAAGCTTAGTAATCAATGCATATAAAAGCTTTTGTTCTGGTAACTGAAGGTATGACCCACCCTGAATCCAGAAGACAATAAGCATTTCTACCTTTGTTTCTCAGAAGAACTGCAAGCAACTCAAGGTGATATCTGAGCCATTGTACTCCAGGGTGAGATGCCCACGCCCAGGACACAGCTAAAGACCACTGCCTGGGGCACAGCTTAAGACCACCGCCCAGGGTGGGAATGCTGGAGTTCCTTTTTTTTTTTATCTAATTAAAAACTCCTCCCTGAATTTCAAAACCCCTCACCACACCTTGTTTATTCCCTGCTATAAAAACCTTGGCCTGGAATTCCAGAAAAGACAAGATGGTCTGTTAGGGTATGAACCTGCCATCTTCTCAGATCGCTGGCTATCCGAATAAAGTGCCATAAAGATTCACTCCCTGTCTCTGCTTTTTGGGTTTGGTAGTGACAGGCAGCCTGAACTCCAGTGTCTTTTCTGGTTTCACAGGGATTTATAAGGCCAGTGAGGACAATTGAAAAAGCTATTTTATTATCTTACAACACATTCAGGAACTGAGGTCTTGAGAGACCAAAGTAGAAAAGAAATTCTTCCATATGGAGATCAAAATGAAACAACACTCGATAAAATAAAAATAGTATGAAACAAGCTATTCTTGCATTTGTTATTGCCGCTCTTCTTTTAATAGTATCCATTATCCAATTTTAGCTGTTTTTCAAATTTTGCTTTTCGGATGATCATGACAAAGAGAGCCCATTCGTGAGGCTGCCTGTGCTCAGGGCTCACTCAGTGAATGTCGGCCACCGTGCAGAGCCAGACATTTGCGATAGTTTCCTGTTACTATTGTAACAAATTGCCACAAATTTGGTGGCTTAAAGCACGTGATCTTACAGTTCTGTAGGTCAGAAATTTGAAATGGGTCTCACCAGGCTAAAATCAAGGCGTTGGCAAGGCTGGCTTTCCCTAGAGACCCTGAGAGAGGATCCGTTTCCACACCTTTCCAGTTTCTGGAGCCCACCTGGACGTGGTCCTGTTTTCTACCTTCACAGCCAGCCAGGTGGGGTCGAGTCCTTCTCAGGCTGCGTCTCTTGATTCTTCTCTGTCTCCTTTCCCCACTTAGAAGGATCCTCCAGCCCTCGAATAATCCGGAATAATCTCCCTATTTTAAGGTCAGCTGATTAGCAAATTTCACCTGCAATCTTACTTTCCCCTCGCCATGTGACCTCACACAATCACAGGCTGTAGGGATCAGGGCTCTGAAGTCTTGGGGGAAGCTGCTGTTCTTCCAACCACAAGAAGTAAAGTTCAAAATGTCTTCTCGTTGGATGGATTTTCTGGGGCAATGGGCTCATTTTTCACCTATCACCTGTCCAGAAAAGTGATGGAAACTGCTTGTAAATACCCTCTAACTCCTGCCTGCCTATTTTTTTCTTTTATCCTCATCTGGGACCTTTTTTCATTGCTTTTAGAGAGAGGAAAGGAGAGAGAGAGAAACATTGATGCGAGTGAAGTGTCAGTTGTGTCTTGTACATGCCTGGACCTGGGATCGAACCTGCAACCTTTCTGCTACGAGACAACGCTCCAACCGGAGCCACATCAGCCGAGGCTACCTGTCTATTCTTGATAAATCATCCTCATGTGTTCATCTGCGAAGAGAATGTCTCCTCTGTTGAGTTTGCTGTGTACCATCTGGTTAGGGTAGAGGCACTGGATAAAGAAGAATATAAAGGTGTAACACAGGCTCTTTTTGTTTGCTATTTTGTTTTTTGTCTTTAATTTTTGCATTTATAGGGAACTCTGGATCTCCAAGTTATCACCGAGGTGAAAGTGGTACAAGAGGCAGGGAGCGGGGATCCAGGAACCGGCTGAGAGTAGGGTCTGGTCCGAGAGTGTGTGAATGGGGAGTGGGCCCTGGCAGGCTGGCGGAAGGCACATTCTGAGTTAGCGGGGAGAAGGGAGTTGCAATGGTTGGAAATTTGTTTCCATTTCAACTTCGGGAGTTACTAGTATTCCTGTGCACATCTATCTGAATGTAGCAAATTATGTGTAAGATTGCTATATAGTGTGGGAAGGGTGCATAATTTTGTTTTAATGAACATGTTCTTTATTATTGGAATACTAGTCCAAGGCAATTGATATCTACTTACAATTTCAGGCAAAAATTATCCAATATCATGCCCACATTGATATACAGGATCTGGCAGAAGTAAGGCCTGCTTGAGTGTGGTTGGTGGGGTAATAGTATGGGTGTAATAATTTATAGTTTCAATTCGAACATTTCACCTAAAATGTCACAAGGTGTGCTCGAATGTGATATTGTTATGTTACAGAATGTCATGCTTATGATTTTGTAATAAAAGATTTTCGTATTAAAAAAAGGGTGTTATTTGTGCCAGACCTAATTAATCTGTTGCCCTTATGCTTTTCTTGAATATTTGGTGAGCTTGGAATCTCAGAATGGAATACCAGACAAAACACCTGACTTACCAGAAAAGTCCACCAGGCCTTGAAATAGAACCTAACAACAATTCCAGGAATGATGACTGTTCCACTCATGGAACAATTGGACGGGAAGGGTGTAATGCATTATTTCCTGGCTTCAGTTTCTGACAGTGTGAGGTGAGCCCCGCCTACACAGAGGCCTGTTATGTGATGTCATGGGAATTTTAAGAATTTGATTCAAATGCCAACTACAGCTGATATGATTGGGAAATATTTAGAAGGAGCCTCTTTCCCCCTGGCATACAAAAATATCTATATACAATTAGTATGTACAAATTGATGAGTTTGGAAATAAGTATATACCCATAAAATCATTCTCACAATTTATGCCATAAAACTATCCATCACCTCTAAAAATGTCCTCCTGCTCTGTCATTATTATTACTATTATTATTGCCAAGAACTCTTAACATAAGCTCTATACTCTTGGTAATTTTTTTAAGCATCCAGTAGAGCAAGGGTATCAAACTCATTTTCACCAGGGGCCACATCAGCCTCGCGGTTGCCTTCAAAGGGCTGAATGTCATTTTAGGACTATGTAAATGTAACTGCTCCTTAACGTTAAGTGAGAGCTCGGTGCTGCTGCTGGGTAGGAACAAGGCAGATGGCTGGATTCAGCACGCAGGCCTTGTGTTTGCCACCTGCGACATACAGTGTCGGTAACTATGGTAACTGTGCAGTAGGTCTGCAGCACTTACTCATCTTACAGAACTGACACTTTGTACCCTTTGACCACCGCCTTCCCATATCCTCTTCCCTTCAGCACCTGGCAACCACCATTCCCCTCTCTGCTTCTGTGAGTTTGACTTAGATTCCTCATAAAAGTGAGAGCTTATTGTATTTGTCCTTCTGCGCTCGACTCATTTTACTTAGCATCATATTCTCCAGGGTCATCCACATTGTCACACATGACGGGATTTTGGAAGGAGCCCATTTTATCTTCCGCGTCAGAGGGGAACAGCCTCAGTGGTCAACGGGGAAGAAGGCCCAGGAAGAGCAGGCCCTACAGCGGGCTCGCAGGCAACTTTCATTTCTGAGATGCTGCGTCCCGGCCACTCTACAGAAGCCTGAAGACGTTTTCTCCTTCCGTCTGGAAACACAAAGCAGAATTGTTTCTCCAACATGAAATATTGAAACGTGGGCATGAGTGGGAGTGATAGAAGGCAATTCATATGTTTTACAGAAATTCTTCTTTCTGAAGTTTTGGGTTTGTCTATGAGAAGTTTCTGTGGCTTCCTGCATAACTGTTATGAGTTAAGGAATTAAGTAGTGACACAGAGGAGGCCGTGGGGGTACCACATGTGACCTGCTTTTATGCAACGCCGGGTTTCTTCCCTACCGGGAGTTGAGGATCTTATTATTTTAAAGAAACTCCATGATGTTCCAGCAGAATGGAGCTGAACATCCACGGGAATTTTAGTGAAGGAGGCAACATTTTTCCTACAAAAGTTCTCACCCTAGTCGCATTTTCCTTTTCAGCTTTGATAATTTGCTTTAATGACGGAACATGCCCACCGAACTCTCAACAGTAATAAAAGAGGGACAGTGCTTGGCAGACGTCAGAGCTTCTACGAGCCTCTGAAACTTTGTCCATAAATTGTCATTCTCAGAAACTCTGCACAATGACGTAGAATGGTCTATTATCCCCAAAGCTAATAAAACTCGACTTTAGTATGAACATCTAAGTAAAAATAATCTTTTAATACTCGCCTTCGTGTTGTTTGGGTGAATCGTCCACGGCATTCAGTGTCTCAGTAATTGCTGCGCGGACACTTTGATAAACGGAGAGACTGAAGTCACTGAACAGCTGGAAGAAGCTGGGAACATGCCAGCTTCGCACGAGACCTGCTTTTCTCACTGGCTCTTTGAATAAAGCTGGAAAAAGGTAAGGCTCCAGTACATCTGTATCTGACATGAAATATGACTGAAAAGCCTGGTCGAATTCTTGCTGCATCTGTTTAAAGATGTGAAAACTCCTGTTAAAGAGAAATCTCACGTCCACCACCAGCTGGCTGAACACGTGCTCTATCTGGGTCACTCGTGCATCTTCCTCCGTGACCTTTTCACCAAAAGGGAGCGCTTTCTCATTATCTTCATGGAAAGAAAACAGAAATTGATATATCTTCCTGAAAAACTGTTCAATCTGTGGGGTCAGGGACAGAATGGAATAAGAAATTTATTATCTTTCTGTTCTATTTTTTATTGGAAATTTTAAAGTCAACTTACAGTAGTCATTCTAAATCAAGAACAATTCTGGGCAAACTAGGAAAAAGTAATTCAATATAAGATAATTTATTAACACTCTTGTAGTGGCTTTGACTTTGACTATAGACATAGGATCTGTAATTCCTTTTGGTTTATGTTAGCCTATAAAAGGCCTAAAAAGACCAAGTTTTCAATATTTTTGACAAGCCACAGGCTAATGCACTAGTGGTGGCTGGCATACCCTGGTCCAAAGGGTACTATGTAAATTGACTGAAAACTATGAATAAGGCTCTTGTCTTTCACCTCTGCTTAGTGTCTTAGTTCTTCTTTTTTCCCTTCAGCACACTGCATCGGGGTCTATGCTCTGCTCTTTCTCATCTCATCAAAATGTTTACACTAAACTGTAGATGCCTATTACAGCTAAATAGGTTACTTAGGATGTTACTCATTTGCAGTCATCAAAGACCTTCTTGGCTCTAGTGAAAGGAATGAAGCTCTAATTATGGAATTCTCTACTCATTGGGAGCAGATTTTCCAGCAGTTACACAATGTTCTGCTTCATCTTTATGACACATAAGTTTGTGCCAGAACACAGTTGCCCTTACATGATAGTGGTATGGTTACACTGCGCGTTATGGAACATACACATCACTGCTACAGCCTCCTGGTGCTGTTCAAAGAGTTCTCCAGAAATTCTTAGAGAACTCATGCCTTTCTCAAAAAGTAATCTGGGTGGATCATCTGCCTTTCCCTCTGCCAGCTTCTGTTGACCTGAATCCATTTACAAAAGCAAAACCTTAAAGCCCCAAGAAATTTTCATAAGGCCATACAACTGACACAGATAGGAATGGTCCCCAAACCTCCTGACTTCCAGCCAGTGCTTATTCAACCATATTCTGGTGTATTACAGAGTGGCAATAAAAATAGAGCAGATGCAATTAACAGGGGAGGCAAATTAACTTGGCGTATGAAACATCCTAAGGGTTGCTCACTCTGTAATTGGGTATGGTACTGCCAAGCCAGAAGCATACTCCAATTAGTGCGTGCTCTAATATGGAGAGGGAAATTTCACTCCATTTCATATTCAGCTCACTTCTTGAAGGGGAAGGAAATTCAGGCCAATAGAGTAGGAGACTTTTATAGGGCAGAGCTCAACCTATTCAGGTCACCCCCCTCTGTGATTTCCTCTGTCCAGAAGATAGCCAAAGGGGACAAAAAAGAAAACATGCCAGTCCTGTAAGACATGCATGGACAGCCCAAAGGGGACACGAATTTCTGTGCGTGCATACTTGTGTGCATGCTGCCATAGAGGGCAAACCCATTGAAAAAGATTCAGGAGGCAAAGAATGTCTTCAGATGTCTGGCCTCCAGGGAAAAAAATTAAAGCAGCTTGAAATCAGAGACTATAAGACTATTATTCAGAATACAATGCAGCAAACATTTATTGGATATCTATAATGCTTTAATGAGGATAGATGAGATATGGTCCCTGCCTTTAAAGAGTTTACAATCTAGTGGGAATGTGTTCACCAGTAATAAATACAAGACAGAAAGAGTCAGGGTGTTTCTAAGAGAGATACATACAGTGTCATTAAATGGTGGGACAAATACTGAATGGTTGTTTTAACTTATAAAGTTAACTGGCAAAAGGCCAGTATCAGATCAGGCATCTATATTCTAAATATTAATATAAATTAATGTTTTAAAAGTAAGCTGAAGTAGGTACTTAACTTTGAAATCTTATGCTCTCTTATTTCCTTACCATATTTTCCATAGAGGACCAACTAGGTCGGCAGGTTGCATGAAATCGCATGCAGTCACTTTCCAGGCAAGACTTGCATTCGTCCCAGAAATCTGCCAGAGACTCCTGGCATAACCTTTCTCCCTCTTCCAGGTATTCTTGAACTTCATTCATAAGTTTCAGGGCCTCCTAATTAAAAGGCAAAAACAAACGTCCTATTTGCATTTCATGACTCAATGTATGGTGTACCTCATTTGATTTCACTCTATAAGAATATGTGTATTCTAAGCTACTTCACTCCTTCAGGTCCCCAGCATCTGACAGATCTACCCAAAGAAAGCTTTCTCTTTGATTAAGAGCACTGAGCCCTTGCAGGTGTGGCTCAGTTGGTTGGGCATATTATCTGGCAAAGTGAAATGTCACCAGTTGGATTCCTGGTCAGGGCACATGCCTGGGTTGTGGGTTCTGTCCCCTGTTGGGACACATGAGAGAGGCAACCAATCAATGTTTCCTTTCCCCTTTTCCTCCCTCCCCTCCCTTCTCTCTAAAAATAAATAAATAAATATTTTTAGAAATAAAAAGAAAATCAATTCCCTTCTCTCTCTCTAAAAAAAGAAGAGAGCACTGATTGATCCCTTTTGAAGACTGTGCAAATCTTACCCATTTGTTCATTTATTCACTCACTGGGTATCTATTGACTGCTTGCTCAGTAGATACAATGGGACAGGCATTGCTAGATGCAGCTGAACTGGCAATGAAGACACAGTCCCCACTCTGGGGAGTGACTATAATTCGCCTGTTCACTTGTCTGCCTTTGCATCTAGTCCTTGAGGGATATGGAAAGCAGTTTTAAGGCTTAGAAAGCTGATGCATTTATTTACTTCAGTTATACTGCTTTTAATTTTTGTATGTTTTTAGGTGCAAAAAAAGCACGATTCTTGTATATCAAATAAGATCTTCCTATAAATAATTCTAATTACCAACATGCTCTGTTTTGAGCACCTTCATTCTTCTGGTCCATATTCCGAGCACTCCCCCTTGTGACGACTGGCGGTACTTGGCTAGGTCCCACTCAGAGCGCTAAGGAGCCCAGCATAAGTGACACTGTCCCTAAGAACCTCAGCTTTGACCCCTAAGCTCCCCTCAGGCTGGCACCCCTGCCAAGACCCCTGGCATCCCTACAAGTTTGAACTTCTGAATACAGGCTCCCTCCATGCTCAAGATGTGGTTCAGGGGAATTACAGGGTATAATGGACCCACCCATAAGAAGACAGCGCCAGAACTAATGACCACACCCTTAAGTGAATATTATCAGAGGGAGCAAAGTTTCTGTACTTAAAACCAATTTAGTGTGCATCTTCACCTAGTGGGAAAAAATAATTCATCCTTTCCTGGCATATTAAGCCCAAGAACACCTGGGCACTGAAAATCTGCATCTCCTTGGTGGGGCTCACCTGGTTCGGCAGCCTTCATGGCAGATTCCTGAGGCTAAGCCAGGTGGCATTTGTGATGTGCTATAAAAGAAAACGGGCAGGGCCGCAGCCCACCAAATGTGCCCTGTGACCCAGACAGGATTTTCCTGTCTCCTTGGGCTTTACAGAACAACTTTGGAACCTTATACATCTCAAGAAAGGTTGCCTCACCTTAGCACTGATTTGTAGTAGTTCCCAATTTTCTTCCACTCACACCCAAGAGCATAACAAAACCACACCAAATCACACGTCCCAAGTTTTGGTGGGAAATGGCGCCATGGGGGAAGTAGATCTCTGGTTTAGGAATGCCCATTCCATTTCCCCCTAAATGTTCACATCAATTCGAGTAGTTTATATAAACCTGGAGTGGGGCAAATCACGTTAAGCCACACTAGGGTTTCCCAGTTCAGTATGTTTCCTACGCTCTCACTAAATATTAGTAGGGAGGGGCTGAGGAGGGGCAGTCCATGATGATGTTGGGTCACCTGAGGGTGGGTGGTTCTCTGTCCCGGGAGACTGGGGGTGCCGATCCCTTATTTGCCGGTTCATAGCTTGTCTAAAGTATCTCCTATTCTAGGTTTAATTTTAGAGAGGGAGACTCTTAATTTTTTTAAATTAACTTTTTAATTGAGTGTCTAGATATTAAGAGTGTGAATCAATGAACTCTTAAATAATAAGTACTTTTTAACAAAAATTAAAATTCTACGGGTCCTAGGATTCTTCATGGCCAGAATGAAACCAACACTTGCTTGCCTGACCCATCCATAACTAGAGTTTGTTTGTTTTTTTAAAGATTTTATTTATTTATTTTTAGGGAGCGGGGAAGGGAGGGAGAAAGAGAGGGAAACATCCATGTGTGGTTGCCTCTCCAGCACCCCCTACTGGGGACCTGGCCTGCAACCCAGCATGTGTCCGTGTGTCCTGGCCTGCAACCCAGCATGTGCGTCATTGAATCAGTGACCCTTTGGTTTACAGACTAGCACTCAATCCACTGAACCACAGCAGCCAGGGCTGGAGCATTCTTTTCATAGTGCTGCACTCTTGGCTTGCCAGAAGGCTGGGGAAAGGGAGAAAAACAGAAAGTCACTTGGTCCCACAGGCAGAGCACCGGCTGACTTTCTCCGTGGTCATTCATGAAAGCATTGGGTTAACATATGCACTAACATCTCAAGCCTTAGTTTCCCTATCTGTAAATGAAACTAATGGTGTCATTAATCTCAGTGGCCAGGCTCACAAGCCCACCAAGGAAGAATGCAGCTCAAGAGGCTACCACACTTTCCTCATGAGGAGCTATTCTTAATTTCCTAAAAATCTTTTGATTGCTGCCAAATGGAAAGAGAGCTTTTAGCTGCTGGTCAGGCAATCTCCTCTCCTTGCTAGGGACCCTGCAGGATGCGGGGGGGGGTTGTAGGTGTGGCCAAAACATCAACCAGTGCGGTGACAGCCTCGCCACAGCTTTGTGCTCAGCCCCTCCCACAGCCCCGCCTCCTTTGCTCACTGGATGTCAGGAGGCCACAGTGCTCAGAGTGAAGAGAATTCTAGTAGCCATCTGAAACTTGGTGGCCCCCAAATTTATAGGTGTAGGAAGGAAATATTAGAAATTCTACCTGTATATTTAAATTTAAAAATTGGCTCTGGGGAAATAAAATGGGGAGTTGTTTACCGGGTAAATAGTTTCAGTTTTGCAAGATGTAAAGAATTCTGGAGGTTGGTTGCCCAGCCATGTGAATGTACTTAACTCTAAGGAACTGTACACTTAAAAACAATTAAGATGGTAAATTTTATATGTACTTTACCACAATTTTAAAACTTGTTTAATGAAAACAAATTTTAAAAGTAATTTACTCTCACTTCTAAACTTTAAAATATTTTCCAAGTTCTATTTGTTAAAGTTTTGATTTTCTATTTGATTTAAGGGTAATTTTGGAAAACAAATTAAAAATGTTTTTCATTGTTTTGAGTATTATGTTGATGGTTAATGCTATTAAATTATGAGCCATGAAATGTCTATGATTTAGAGATGTGCTGAGCTTTATAATTGTAACATAAACAATTTTTTAGAAAATGTTTTGTTTATTGATCTTTTAAAAATATTTTATATTTGTTTGTTTTTAGAGGGAGGGAAAGGAGGGAGAAAGAGAGGGAGAGAAACATCAGTGTATGGTTGTCTCTCGTGCTCCTCACCCTCTACAGAGGACCTGGCCTGCAACCCAGGCCTGTGCCCTGACTGGGAATCAAACAGGTGACCCTTTGGTTCACAGGCCGGCACTCAATCCACTGAGCCACACCAGCCAGGGACCATGAACAATTTTTAACATCTTCCATGAACATTTGAATATAATGTGTATGCTCCGTTGGTAAGATACATAGTTAGAGCCACAGCTGTAAGGTAAAGGTATTTAAATTAAAAAATGATTAGGTTAGTGTACTATTTCATAGACACTGGTCTACTGTACTTTTGTCAGGTGATTGCATGAGGCCAAGGGCCTGTGAGGACCCTGGGGAAGCGCGGCCTCCACATTCCAGAAGCACTGACACCGGCTTCCTCTTTCTCTGGTCATTTGCAGCCAATTGCAATGAATTGCATTTAGGAGGACTTGGTTAAATGATGGTTTTTAATGCCTCCTTTTTTAAAAATTTTTATTTTTAATTTTTTTTATTGATTATGCTGTTACAGTTGTTCTATTCCCCCTTTATTCCCCTCCACCCTACCCCTCATCCCCACCATTAACCCCCCTTTAGTTTATGACCATGTGTCTCAAGTCCTTTAGATTCTATATTTCCCATGCTATTCTTGCTCCCCCCATCTATTTTCTATCTACTGTCTATGCTACTTATTTTCTGTACCTTCTCTCCCCTTCTCCTCCTCCCACTCCCCTGTTGCTAACCCTCCTTGAGATCTTCATTTCTATGTTTCCACTCCTGATCTAGCTGTCCTCTTAGTTTGCTTTTGTTTTAGGTGTGGTTGTTAATAACTGTGAGTTTGCTGTCCTTTCACTGTTCATGTTTCTTTAACTTCTTTTTCTTAGATAAGTCCCTTTAACATTTCATATGTTAACATTTCATAAGGGCTTGGTGTTGATGAACTCCTTGAATTTGATCTTATCTGAGAAGCACTTTATCTGTCCTTCCATTCTAAATGAAAGTTTTGCTGGATAGAGCAATCTTGGTTGTAGGTCTTTAGATTTCATGACTTGGAATATCTCTTTCCAGCCCCTTCTTGCCTGTAAGGTCTCTTTTGAGAAATCTGCTGACAGTCTGATGGGGACTCCTTTGTAGGTGACTGTCCCCTTAGCTCTTGCTGCTTCTAGGATTCTCTCCTTCATTTTAATTTTGGCTAATGTAATTATGATGTGCCTTGGTGTGTTCCTTCTTGGGTCCAACTTCTTTGGGACTCTCTGAGCTTCCTGGATTTCCTGGAAGTCTATTTCCTTTCCCAGCTTGGGGAAGTTCTCCTTTATTATTTGTTCAAATAAGTTATCCACTGATGGCTGTGCCTTTCCCCCTTCTGGTACCCCTATAATTCGGATGTTGGAGCATTTAAAGATGTCCTGGAGGTTCCTAAGACTCTCCTCATTTCTTTGAATTCTTGCTCCTTGACTCTTTTCTGTTTGGCCATTATTTGCTTTCTTCTGGTCCACTCCTTTGATTTGAGTCCCAGTTTCCTTTTCATTGCTATTGGTGTCCTGTGCAATTCCATTCATTTCAATTAGTTTCGCCTTCATATATTTGTCTAATTTGTCGGTATAATCAACCAGCTCTGTGAGGATCCTGATCACCAATGTTTTAAACTGTGCGTCTGTGAGTTTTGCTATTTCTTCATCGCTTAGATCTATTGGCTCTGGGGCTCTGAGATCCTCCTGCACCATTCTTGGTCTGTTCTGGCCCTTTAAGTGTGAGAAGCGGTGCCTTGGACTCCCAGGTCGCTGGGTTGTGACGCTATATGTGGGGGCGTGGCCAGAGCGGGGAAATGGCGACCCCCTCTGCCGCTTCTCACAGCTGGGTGCGGAGGAGCAGTGCCTTAGGTGGTTCACCTGGGCCGGGCCACTCAGAGTCGCTGGGTTATGACGCTGTATGTGGAGGTGGGGTCAGAGCAGGGAAATGGCGGCGCCCTCGACTGCCGCTTGTCGTGGGGACCTGCCGGGCCGGTCCAACCGCCCACTCCCTCGCCTGTCCACCCGCGCACAAATGGGTGATCACAGTCAACACGCAGCACCGCTCCACCGCTGTCTCCCCCATGGTCGGTCGCCTGGTCGCTCGCTTGGTCGCTCACTAAGTCCGACCCTGCGCCTGGATTCCGCGGGCCTGAGTCCGTCTGGACGAGTTTTCCTGTGCAACCCCGCTCCGCCAGCCGTTGGTTTCGCCCCTTACTGGTCAGGCTGAAGAATTTGTTGTTAACGGACTTCCGAAAAGTTCAATTTTCCGTGTTCTGGCTGTGTTTTCTGTTGCTAATATTTAGTTTTCTCTAATCTTGGTTTTGTGAGAAGGCACGGCACATCCACCTATGCCTCCATCTTGGCGGAAGTCCTAATGCCTCCTTTTAACTAAAGTAGTCCTCACTAAATGGACAAAAGGCAAAAAAATAAAAAATACCCCCCCCAGCAGGTTGTGAATAATTTCAGCTCAGAAGGACAAGCAGCGAAGGGCAGAAATGACAATTCTTCATTCTAAGCTCTTTATTGGCCAGGTGACAGAGGAAAAAAAATATGATGATCAAATCAGATCTGGTAAGTGGGCTAAAAAATTTCAAAATATCTAGAATATTTGAAATATAATTACCTCCATACTAGTTAACCACAAACCTCATCCGAAGTATATTTTGTGCCTTGAGCTATTAGTGGTAGCAAGTCATGTTTCTAATTTATAAATAAATTAATATGCATATGTTTAGGAGTGAATGCTAACAAATATTTCAGTAATAGGGATAGAGAGCAGAAACTCTGGAGACCACTGATTTAGCCAAAAAGTCCCTGGACACTTTTGACTCAATATCCTAACGCAGAAGGAACTAGGGATGCAGCATTTCTAAGAAAGCAGCATTCCCAAACAGAACTGAATCCCCCAAATCCCTGGTTTGGAGCCTTGCACAGGCTTCCAGAACAGATTCTACATGTTCTGTGAAGAAATTAAAAATGCCCTTCAAACTTTTCCTTCAATAAGGGCTGGTCTCCAAAAAAAATCTATTACTAGGGAAAATAAGTAATTAATCAATTGCCTTTATAAGTACAATATTTATGGTCTGGATATGTTCAAGAACAGATATGATTTTCAGTTCCTGTACCTGTTTTTCTTCTCTGCATTTCTTCAGGGTTTTCATTAGATGTGCGTGCTCCTCCTCTCTCCTGTCCATCATGATCTTCATCTGCTTCATACCAACCAAAGCCTTCTTCACCTCTTCATCAACATCTATCTCCCCAGTCTTGGCAAAACCTAAAAGATATGTTGCAATTTTTTCCTTGAAGATCTGATCACATTACAGTGTATTGGTATCTGCATCAAAATACAATGAATTCAGTTATTTTTATGTCTCCTACATAGAAGCTTAGTTGTTCTTTTATAGCATCAGACTCTGAAAGCAGATCATAATGAATTAGCTGTCAGCTGCCTTCATGGACTCAGTGGCCATGCGGGCAATCCCTCCTGTTCCTCACTGCAGAGCTTCTAGGCAAGTTGCTGTTCATTGAACCTCATTCTTGCCATTTTCTCTGGGCCTGTTTTCATTTACCTGTGTTTGTATTATAGAAAGTTTTGAATTTTTGTCACAATTTATATTAAACACTCAACTAGGAACCTCAAACCCAGTGAACAATTTCCTTTTCTCTCAACTTCAATTACCTTCCTAGGATGCATCATACCTAGAAAGTATTTCATATAGTGCAAGATTCTTTAATAACCTACTGGACTTGTCTTATACACTTTTAATGATCCCTTAGTGGGTATAAAATCATTGTCATTCTCTCCAAAATAGCCAAGGTGGCTTCCTAAGGAGCTTATTCTTGCCTCCAAATTTAACTACAGACTACTCTTGCAAAGCAGCATTTTAACTAACTTATTTTTCTAAGTGTTAAGTACCCAAAGCATATATTGTCAAGCAAAGGTCCGAAGTTAATGAGCACAGGCCAACCAGATTCAATGTCATTATAACCCATTCTCTCACTATCTCAAGAATAACAGCACAGATTACTTTAATTGTTTAAATTTTTCAAATGCTAGAAAAGAATTTCACTGTTCATTAAAACTGCTTAGAGGACACCAAACATCTGGATGATACCAAGAAATGCAGTCAAAATGTTGGCAAGTTCTATCTGCATGATAGCAAACATCTGGATATGAGAATGTTCTCAGATACTCGATTGGAATTTTCTATTTTTATCCAGATGTTTGGCGTCACGTCTACTTGGTTTAAGTGCCTAGAGAACGTCTCACCGCGAAACTAGAGGGTTGTAATGAATACAGTTATCTTACAGCTGTAAATCACTCTATACACCAGCAGGACACGCAAACAGGACGTGGCACAGATAAGCAAGCTAAACACACCCTTCAGGTTTCCGTGGATGGCAGTTCTGTCCTTCCAAGTAGGTGCACAGTGACAGCCTTTCAACCACAGCAGATACACAATAAACATCGGGAGTGGCAGCTTCATGTTCCCGCTGTTAGTGCAAAGGAAAAATAAACCTGCATCAAACTCCTGCCATCAGGTCAGTTTCTGTTGGCATTAACCGAAAACACATGGTGACTCACAGCATTTTTCTGTCAAGTTTTCTTTATGACTTTAGAAAATTCATAGGCCTGGGATATAAATGTTTTTTTAAAAAGACAACTCAAGTCTCTGTTTACGTTCTTTAGGACAGTAAATAAGTTTACCATCTGACGTACTTGAAATTTAAAGTAATGAATAGTAGAGCTTGCAACCCCATAGAATTCAAATTTCATTTTATTTCCTTGTCAACAATGAACATCACCAAACACAGAATTAGTTAAAATAAATCAGAGGGATTTCCCCCTCCAATTCTAAATCCTCAAGTGAATTTTCACCTAGATGGTTAAACACCTTTTTTTAAACTTATTTTTTTTATGAAAGCAAAGCAGTCTCACACATTTTCTCATACTTATAAAACATGTCAATATATAAAAATAGTTTACAGTGAAATGTTTTTCTTCTCAGATAATGAATTTCCTTTTAGATATAATTTCATATACATTAATTATAAATATTTCAAGCACAAATGTTTGAAACTTTGCAAAAAAAAGTGAAGTAACTATATGCTGTAATAAATTTAAATCCGTAAACTGTTAGATTATCTTAACTTTTCCAAAAGGGATATTTATCTATTTTATGTATATTTGCCATTTTGGAAAATAAGACCTTCCATTATTTCATCAATATTTAAAATTAATCAACATTTGGAATTTTTTAATATAGTAATAAAATCACATCAGTACTAGTAGTTACAAAGTTATCACACTCTACATACATCTATGTCTATCATTTGAACTAAGTCTTATCTCTCTATTCTGACCCTGTTTACCAAATGAAACTTAAATATATTTACCACTAACTTCGCAGTACAGTATCTCTCTGGAGAGGTTACCGCCAGCTGCTGGAAGGACCTTCACTTTTCTCTAATTTAATTTGAATCTGTGTCAGGTATTTAACCTTGTTCTTTGAATTTGATGACACAGTTCTTAATCCTGTTAACCTAGCATTTTGGGATTAAGAGTGTGGTTTAAAACTCGGTAGGATTTAGAAAGAGACACTAGAGGGCAGACTGTGCGCATGGTCAAAAGCAGTGACCTCTAGGTATTTCATTTACAGGAACGTTTTGGTAGGACTTACGAAAGCCTTAAAAATATTTTTAACCTGAAATTTATGATATGTATATTCCTAGGTAGAAAAACCAATCTTACTGGAAACATAAGCAACAATATGAAAGAGAGTATGTAAACTCTTAGATAAGAAGCTTTGAAGATCATTTACGTGGTTGTTTGGCATTTTTTGACTATATACAAACACATTTTAACTAAATAAAGTGATACGTTTAGCACATAAAATGCAATAGATACGTATTTCAGGCTCACTACAACTTGATAATGATTAACCGAACTGATAATGTGGCCCCTTAGTAATTCATTTAAAAACAACTTAGTTTTTAGTCAGGTGTAGAATCCAAAGAATGGGTCTCTCTGGGTTCTGAAATCTGAAGATTGTCTTGGGCCCCCTCTGCAGGTTTTAAGGCATTAGCCCATCCATACTCATTCTGTGCTCAGTACTTTCTAAGTAGGTTAGACTGACATTTCTGAACTGGCCTCCCTGCTTTTCAAGGGCCCTTAGAAGTTGACACTTGTGTTTGAGCATCTTTTTTAAAAATATATTTGATTGATTATGCCATTAGTTGTCCCATGTCCCCCCCTTTCATTTCCTTCCACCCTGCACACCCCCTCCCACCCACCTTCCCCCACTTTAGTTCATGTCTATGTGTCATAAGTTCTTTAGCTTCTACATTTCCCACACTACTCTTGCCCTCCCCCTGTCTATTTTCTCCCCACCATCTATGCTACTTATTCTCTGTATCTTCTCCCCTCCTCTGCTCCTCCCACTCCCCTGTTGCTCACCCTCCATGTGATCTCCATTGCTGTGGCTCTGCTCCTGATCTAGCTGTCCATTTAGTTTGCTTTTGTTTTATGTGTGGTTGTTAATAATTGCGAGTTTGCTGTCCTTTCATCATTCATATTTTTTATCTTCTTTTTCTTAGAGAAGTCCCTTTAACATTTCATACAATAAGGGCTTGGTGATGATGAACTCCTTTAACTTGACCTTATCTGAGAAGCAATTTCTCTTCCTTTCCATTCTAAATGAAAGCTTTGCTGGATAGATCAATCTTGGATATAGGTCCTTGCCTTTCATGACTTGGAATACTTCTTTCCAGCCTCTTCTTGCCTGTAAGGTCTCTTTTGATAAATCAGCTGACAGTCTGATGGGAACTCCTTTGTAGGTGACTGTCCCTTTATCTCTTGCTGCTTCTAGAATTCTCTCCTTGATTTTAATCTTGGCTAATGTAATTATAATGTGCCTTGGTGTGTTCCTCCTTGGATCCAACTTCTTTGGGATTCTCTGAGCTTCCTGGACTATTTCTATTTCCTTGGCCAGATTGGGGAAGTTCTCCTTTATTATTTGTTCAAATAAGTTTTCCACTTGTTGCTCTTTCTCTTCCCCTTCTGGTACCCCTGTAATTCGAATATTGGAAAGTTTAAAGATGTCCTGGAGGTTCCTAAGCCTCTCTTTATTTTTATTATTTATTTATTTATTTATTTATTTATATTGATTATGCTGTTATAGTTGTTCTATTCCCCCCTTCATTCCCCTCCACCCTACCCTCCATCCCCACCATTACCCCCCTTTAGTTTATGACCCTGTGTCTCAATTCCTTTAGATTCTATATTTCCCATGCTATTCTTGCCCCCCCCATCTATTTTCTATCTACTGTCTATGCTACTTATTTTCTGTACCTTCTCCCCCCTTCTCCTCCTCCCACTCCCCTGTTGCTAACCCTCCTTGAAATCTTCATTTCTGTGTTCCCACTCCTGATCTAGCTGTCCTTTTAGTTTGCTTTTGTTTTAGGTGTGGTTCTTAATAACTGTGAGTTTGTTGTCCTTTCACTGTTCATGTTTCTTTAACTTCTTTCTCTTAGATAAGTCCCTTTAACATTTCATATAATAAGGGCTTGGTGATGATGAACTCCTTGAATTTGATCTTATCTGAGAAGCACCTTATCTGTCCTTCCATTCTAAATGAAAGTTTTGCTGGATAGAGCAATCTTGGTTGTAGGTCTTTGGATTTCATGATTTGGAATACCTTTTTCCAGCCCCTTCTTGCCTGTAAGGTCTCTTTTGAGAAATCAGCTGACAGTCTGATGGGGACTCCTTTGTAGGTGACTGTCCCCTTAGCTCTTGCTGCTTCTAGGATTCTCTCCTTCATTTTAATTTTGGCTAATGTAATTATGATGTGCCTTGATGTGTTCCTTCTTGGGTCCAAGTTCTTTGGGACTCTCTGAGCTTCCTGGATTTCCTGGAAGTCTATTTCCTTTCCCAGCTTGGGGAAGTTCTCCTTTATTATTTGTTCAAATAAGTTTTCCACTGGTGGCTGTGCCTTTCCCCCTTATGGTACCCCTATAATTCGGATGTTGGAGCGTTTAAAGATGTCCTGGAGGTTCCTAAGACTCTCCTCATTTCTTTGAATTCTTGCTTCTTCACTCTTTTCTGTTTGGCCATTATTTGCTTTTTTTTGGTCCACTCCATTGATTTGAGTCCCAGTTTCCTTTTCATTGCTATTGGTGTCCTGTGCAATTCCATTCATTTCAATTAGTTTCGCCTTCATATATTTGTCTAATTTGTGGCTATAATCAACCAGTTCTGTGAGGATCCTGATCACCAGTGTTTTAAACTGTGCGTCTGAGAGTTTTGCTATTTCTTCATCGCTTAGATCTATAGGTTCTGGGGCTTTGAGATCTTCTTCCACCATTTTTGGTCTGTTCTGGCTCTTTAAGTGTGAGAAGCGGTGCCTTGGACTCCCAGGTCCCTGAGTTGTGACGCTGTATGTGGGGGCGTGGTCAGAGCGGGGAAATGGCGATCCCCTCTGCTGTTTCTCACAGCTGGGTGAGGATTAGCGTCTTAGGTGGTTCACCTGGGCCGGGCCACTCAGAGTCGCTGGGTGATGCTGTATGTGGAGGTGGGGTCAGAGCGGGAAATGGCGGCGCCCTCCACTCTGCTCGCCGTGGGGACCCGCCGGGCCCTGTCCAACTGCCCACTCCCTCGCCTGTCCCCCCCACACACAAATGCGCGACCACAGTCAACACGCAGCACCGCTCCCCCGCTGTCTCCCCCGCGGTAGCTCGACTGGTGGCTCGTTCGGTCGCTCACTAGGTCCAACCCTGCGCCTGGATTCCGCACGTCTGGATTCTGCGCCTGAGTCCGGCTGACCGAGTTTTCCTGTGCAATCCCGCTTCACCAGCCGCTGGTTTCGCCCCTTACCGGTCAGGCTGAAGAATTTGTTGTTAACGGACTTCCGAAAAGTTCAATTTTCCGTGTTCTGGCTGTGTTTTCTGTTGCTAATATTTATTTGTCTCTAAACTTGGTTGTGTGAGAAGGCACGGCACATCCACCTATGCCTCCATCTTGGCGGAAGTCCTCTTTATTTTTTTGTATTCTTGTTTCGTCATTCTTTTCTGTTTGGTTGTTTCTTTCTTCCTTCTGGTCCACTCCATTGATTTAAGTCCCAGTTTTCTTTCCCTCACTTTTGGTTCCCTGTGCATATTTCTTCATTTCACTTAGTATAGCCTTTATTTTTTCATCTAATTTGTGACCAAAATCAACCAGTTCTGTGAGCATCCTGATCACTAGTGTTTTGAACTGTGCATTCAATAGGTTGGCTACCTCATAGTTGCTTAAAAGTATTGCCTCTGGGGCTTTGATTTGTTCTTCTGATTGAGCCGTGTTTTGGTCTGTTCGCACCTGTTATGTATGAGGGGCAGAGCCTTAGGTGTTCACCAGGGCGGGGCAACCCAAGTTGCTGGGTTGCGATGCTGTATGGCTGTATGTGGGGGCAGGGTCAGAGAGGGAGCAATGACGCTTGTTCTGCAGTCTCTCAAATTTTGGTCCCCTCTGCTGCTTCCCACAAGCAAATTGGGCCTTTCTGGTTCTGGTTCCCAGGTGGGTGGGCTTGTGTACATTCTAGGACCCTGTACGTCTTTCCAACAAACTCTCCTGTGAGGCTGGGAGCCTCTCCCAGCACCTCAACCCCTGCAATTTTTTTCAATCGGTACTTTTAGGCTTTATTTTTCATCATTGGGGCCCTGGGTTGTGCGGTTTGTCTCACTGCTCGTTTTTTGTCTGGTTTATTTGAGCACGAATGTGTGTCCACGGTCAGCTAACCACCTTGCACGTCTCACTGGGTTTGCTCATTTCCTCCCTGTGCCCAGGTCACCAACCACCACCTTTTCCTGCCAGAATCCCTTTCCGCTGGCCGCGGACTCTGCCCCCTTACCCATCTGGATGAATGGTTCGATGTTGTCAGACTTTGGTACAGTTCAATTTTGTGTTTGTTCTGGTTGTGTTTTTTTTAAATCTTTGTTGTCCTTAAATTTGGTTGTGTGAGGAGGTTCAGGATTTCCACCTATGCCTCCATCTTGGCCGGAAGTTGTTTGAGCATCTTGTAGTTGTTTGTTGTCTATAGTATATGTGCACGCCACCTGGGCACGGGAGTGGGCAACTGCAGAACACAAAGTCCAGCTCCCGCCCCATTTCACCTGTCTTGATTACCACTAATTCTCTGTTGTCATCGGAAACCTCCTAATGCTGTTAGAAAATGGATCAGCTCAAAGCAAAACTTGAACTATTATTTTAAGCAGCCTACTGTCAGTTTTGAGCAACTGCATTTCACACCTACAAACAGATGTGTCTTATCCTGAGAGGTAATCAGATGGTCAGCAGAGGAAGCAGCACTGTAGGCCTTTTTCACAGGAAGAGAGAACACTGTTCTGAAACAGTCAGTGGTAGGAAATAACCCAGTGCTGCTCCAACCCTAAGAACTCTTGTTCATCAGTTTGCTGTTGTCCAAGTGTGGGCCCACATGAGGTCATTCATGGCTGACGTCTGCATGCTCGTTTACAACAAACCCACATTTTGCTGGAAAAGGGACCAATTATTTAGGCAGTGCAGTGCTCACCCCTTGGTGGCAGGTGGAGTTTTTCTGAGATCCATGTTCCCTCTTTAAGTGTAATTTCTGAGAACAGAGTGTTATTGCCAACTGGTACTAGTTAGTTTTTAAAACATCTTGAAGCTTCCAAAAAGAAATAATTTCTTCCTCTAATTATTTCATCTGTTTTCACAGCTGCCATTTTGTACTTAAGCTTAAGCAACACTTCATACAAATCCAGTTACTTTCATAATTATGACATCATTATGTCCAAGATTTAAGTGGATTATAAAATATTATAAATATCTAGTTGGCAACTGAGACCTAAAAGCAAGGATGTCATAGTTTAAAAAGGCAGCAGGAAGAGGCATGTGGTATCAGCTGAGAAATAAAGGAATCAGTCAGATGGACTTCAAAATGTTAAGTAAAGTCATTAAGTTCAGGCTTGACCAGACTTTCTTAGGTGTGAAGCATGATGGACTTGCTAATAAGTCACCACTGATTAGATTTGCTGCCTTCCCCTTAGTCATAGGCCTGGCCAGACAACTCTGGGCTTCCTGCTGGGACAATCTCTTGGCACGGAGCAGACCAGAAAGCTTGTACTATTCATGTCATTTCCTACGTGGAGCCTAACTCCAGCACATAAGGTCAAAGGTCCTAAAGTTGTGCAGCCTGGGAGCCCTGCGTATGTCCTGTAGACAAGCTGGCGTTTTCTATCTTGCACCACCAGTAAGGTTGGAAAGGGATGTAAAGAGTGAATCTCAAATTCATAACAAGTGTGGACTAATGGATTCTCCCACGAATCAAATAACTTACTACTGCTTGGGAGGGCAACAGAAAGGAGTGCTACCCTGTTAGTCCCTCCACAGTAACAGAAGGCAATCCCATTCCCATTCCTAATTTAATTAAAAAAAAAAAAACAGCAAGAAGGAAACACATAAAAGAAGTTAAAGACAAAAGCTTAAAGATCCAAATAAATTGTTTATGTAGATTTTAATAGTAATTAACTTCACTAGATCAATTTTCTTCCCTCCCTCCCTCCCTCCCTCCCTCCCTCCCTCCCTCCCTCCCTTCCTTCCTTCCTTCCTTCCTTCCTTCCTTCCTTCCTTCCTTCCTTCCTTCCTTCCTTCCTTCTCATTTATTCAGCCACTCACTTAACAAACTTAAATGACATGATTTACATTAAAAAGCAAATGTTTAGAAGTGGAGTGTCAATTCTCTTTAAAAATTGTCCCTTTGCAAACAAAAGTTGGCTAGCTCAATGATAGAAAGAGGACCAATGGTAAAGTATAAAGACCACTGATTCCATTAAAGATCAGGTTCCATTAAAATCCTTGCTATACTGCGCCTTTTGGTACTTTGTGTCCTCATTTAAAAATGAGAAATAATTGGAAGAAATAATCTCAACTCTAAAGTTCTGTGATTATCATTTGGTTATTCTCATGAAGCTTCATCACAGTTTGAGTGTAAAAAATCAGTTGAATCCAACTGTAAAATAAAACATTATAGCTACCATATCTCTTTCATAGAGTTAAGGTCAATTTAGTTGACACAAATGAAAATGTTTTACTAATCCATAGAGCACAATGTCATTGGAAGGTAGATCAGCACTTCTTTAAAAACTTCAAACTACACTAAAATTATTTTTGGTTCATATAACATAAGCAGCAAAAGCAGACATTGAATCCAGACTTCAAAATCTTTCATGAAAAAGATGAAGCTTGAATGCAATAGGAGGAAGTTATATCTCACTTAACCTCATCATGAAATTATAATTCATATGTACAGACAAGCACCACATAAATTTAATTATTGATCAGAATGTGTATAAATACCAAATAGGTTCTAAAATTCCCATTATACCCAATACACTATTTCTCTTGCTTCCAATAGCTTATTCAACAAAGCTATGGTGGGTACTGATGATGTTCCACATGCTGAGGCTACAGCAGGATCAAAACAAGCTCTCTGTTCTCTGGAAGCTTTTGCTGCATTCCAGTGGAAGGGAAGTAATTGGAAGGAGAGGTACTACTTGGAAGGCTGGACAGGCAAGGAAGGCCTCACTGAGGAGGGGACCTCCAGCTAACACCACTCTTGAAAGCAGGTCTGGCTTTTTAAATTTGCAGGTCCTAGTGAAAAATGAAAAAGCAAAGCCACTTGTTCAAAAATTATTAAGAATTTCAAGACAAGGGGAGGAGGTATTAGGGGGATAAAAGGTAATGGAAAAATACAATTAACAAAATAAATTTCTCACCACACACACACACACACACACACACACACACACACATACACATACA
Organism: Artibeus jamaicensis; assembly: GCF_021234435.1. Classification (NCBI taxonomy): domain Eukaryota; kingdom Metazoa; phylum Chordata; class Mammalia; order Chiroptera; family Phyllostomidae; genus Artibeus; species Artibeus jamaicensis. The sequence goes on from NW_026521803.1 coordinate 6,675,109, forward strand.
CAAAAGAAGTTCAAGATGGCAACAGCATAGCATTAAACCAATTGCTGGGTCTTTCAGAGCAGGAGCACAGATCGCACATGCATGAAGCTGGCCTTGCATGAGAGACAGAATAGCCAAGTGCAAGGGTAGAAACAAACTTAACCTGTTTAAGGAACAGAAAAGAGGCCAGTGTGGTAGAGTGTAGTGAGCAGTGTATTAAGTGAAGAGGCAGTACACGTTGTGTGGTATAAGGTTGTGCAGGGTAAGAAATTAACAATTTTTTAAGAAAGTGAGATGGGATAACTGGGAAAGGTCTTGTGAAGGAGAGCAATATGATCTTATAAACTGGTTTTGAAAGACCACTGTGGCTGCTGTGTGAACAGATTATAGGATAGTAAGGTAGGAGGAACCCTGTTTTTATCACCAGGACAGAGACAATGGTGGCTCTTCGGGCAGAGTTAGAAGTGGACAGATTCTTCTGGAGGCAAGACTGAATTGTGAAGTAAAGAGCAAAATTAAGAATAACTGCTGGGCTTTTGCCTGAGCTACAGGTGGATGGTGATGCTGTTTTCAAAGATGAGAAAAGCTGGGATGTGTTGCCCTCCCTCACCCCCCAGGGACTCTTCACCCCACGAAGCCTGGATTTCATTTGACCGCCAATGGGAATTTTTGTTGCTAAAGGCATCTAGGAGCTACTGATGAGTAAATCCACTGCTTACATTTAATCCCCTCTCTTATTTGTCCTCCACGTGGCATTTGGCAGAGTTGACTAGTATCTCTTCTTAGAAGCAGCCAGTCTTTTAGTTTTGGTGAGCCATTCTCTCTGGGTTCTCTTCTCACATCTCCTTTTATTTGCTTTCCCTTTATCCTTTGAGTTCCATCACATTGTCCCTGGGAATCCCCATCCTCTGAGTCTCCTTTGTTCTATCCATCCCTAAATCCCTGTGCAAGGAAAGGGTCTTTTAGGACAATAATGAACCACAATTACCCCTTCACAAGCAATTGCACTGGCGACAAGGGGTTTATCTTGAAGGTGCTCCACTGAACAGTGTGATGATGCAGATAGGTGGGAACAGATCAGTGAGGTGAACTGAGCCAAGACCCTGGAGAAATGAAGAAGAGGGAAGTGTGAGGAAGATCATGGAGGAAGGGGACAGAGTATGTGATGTGGACTCGGTACTGACTGGAAGGCGATCTGAGAAGAGGAGGCAAAGGGCCTCTGGGTTCCAGGCACATTGCTGAATAGCTATCAGTAAGAATGGGCTGGGCCTGTTTGCCCATCCAACTTGCTCACCGCAGGCCTGGCTGCTGGGCCACATATTCATTGCTTTAACATATTTGCAGAGGGCCTGCTATGTGCCAGGCACTTTCCAGACAGTAGACAGCTGCTCAGTCCTTCCCCTTCTTCCCCTTCCCTACCCTTACATGTTTATATTCTCTAGGGTTTTGTTTTGGGAACAATGCCAAGGCATCCTCTTGGGGTAATATGACACAAGGCCACCCTTCTACTGGCTGTCTCTGATCGCACAGCCCACAGGGTTTTCATTCAACAGTTCCTAATCCAGCTTTTTCTCCTCAAGCGCACCCTGCCATGGTCTCCATGTCACCAGATCCAGACATTTGGGAATCATCCCAGACTTTGCTCTCTCTTTCAATCCAGTGGCCCGCCCAAGCAGACCACTGGATGATGTGTTGTATCTGGGTCTGTGGAATGTTAAGGCCCATGAGGGTTAATGCCTTTGGAAGTACTGAGCTTTGTTATTAAGTTAAAGCATGTAGAAATCAGCAGACCATCAGAGCAAACACCTGAAACTACATGAATTAACAATCAAGTTTATCTTTAATTCTGGCTACGTTATGATGACTCTGGCAAATGTCTTAATTTGGTTCTTGATCTCCATGACAACTGGAAGGGAAAAAGACCATAAATATTTGATGATAACTGTGGCCTATCCCAATGACCCGTAGAGGAATACATCATTTTATCAGTTGTACAGTAACATTTTAGTTTCACTTTCTGATCCAAATTGCCTGAGGAGTTGCCTGGGACTGCCCTGGTTTTAGCATTGGAAAGTCCCTTCACCTGGGAAACCTTTAGTCTCAGGTAAACTGGGAATATTGGTTACTCTAGATTCATTAAGAGGTATTATTAAAAATAATTAAGCTATTATAGCTTTTTGACAGTTATCTTGAATTTTGCAAAATTTAGAGTATTATCTAATTGGGATTGGTAACTCCATAGATTAAACAATTAAGAAATCCTAAGAAAAACCCTTCACTTCCAGTATTCTCTTAACCCCAATCCTTACAAAACAACTCAAACTAATTAGTTCCTCAGTGTAAATATATAGTACATATTTATGGAGATAAACTTTTCTTCCCACCGATTTCTTAGGCTTCCAGAAATAATTCCACAAACTTTGTCAGCCTTTTTCTCTGTAAACTGCAAGTCCCTTGTTCTAACATTCTATACAAAGAATATGTACACATAACTATTATACCAGTGGCCATTTCTAATTTTTGTATAGTATTCCCTCCCCACTTATCCAGTTTTGCTTTCCAAGGTTTCAGTTACCTGTAGTCAACCAAAGTCCAAACATAGTAAATGGAAAATTCCAGAAATAAATAATTTATAAATTGATTTATTTATTTTTAAATATATATTTAAATCAATATATTTTATTGATTATGCTATTACACCTGTCCCATTTCCCCCTTCATTTCCCTCCACCCTGCACCCCCTCTCCCACCTTTAGTACATTTAGGTACACCTTTAGGTACATTCTCCACCTTTAGTTCATGTCCATGTGTCTTAAGTTCTCTAGCTTCTACATTTCCCATACTATTCTTACCCTCTCCCTGTCTATTTCCTACCTACCAGCTATGCTACTTATAGCTGGTATACGAAGGTACCTTTTCCCCTCTCTCTTCCTCCCACTCCCCTGTTGCTAACCCTCCATGTGATCTCCATTTCTGTGGTTCTGTTCCTGTTCTAATTGTGTGCTTAGTTTTTTTTTTTTTTTGTTTTAGGTGTGGTTGGCAATTATTATGAGTTTGCTGTCATTTTACTATACATGCTTTTTATCTTCTTTTTCTTAGGTAAGTCCCTTTAACATTTCATATAATAAGGGCTTGGTGATGATGAACTCCTTGAACTTGACCTTACCTGAGAAGCACTTGATCTGCCCTTCCATTCTAAATGAAAGCTTTGCTGGATAGAACAATCTTGGTTGTAGGTCTTTGGATTTCATGACTTGGAATACTTCTTTTCAGCCTCTTCTTGCCTGTAAGGTCTCTTTTGAGAAATTTGCTGACAGTCTGATGGGAACTTTTTTGTAGGTGACTTTCCCCTTATCTCTTGCTTCTTCTAGGATTCTCTCCCTCATTTTAATCTTGGCTAATGTAATTATGATGTACTTTGGTGTGCTCCTCTTTAGGTTCACCTTCTTTGGGACTCTGAGATTCTTGGACTTCCTAGAAGTCTATTTCCTTTGCCAGATTGGGGAAGTTCTCCTTTATTATTTGGTCAAATAAGTTTTCCACTTGTTGTTCTTCCTCTTCCTCTTCTGGCACCCCTATAATTCAGATGTTGGAACGTTTAAATATGTCCTGGAAGTTCCTAAGCCTCTCCTCGTTTTTTTGTATTCTTGTTCCTTCATTTTTTTCTGTTTGGTTGTTTCTTTCTTCCTTCTGGTCCACTCCATTGATTTAAGTCCCAGTTTTCTTCCCATCATTATTGGTTCCCTGTGCATTTTCCTTCACTTTACTTAGTGTAGCCTTCATTTTTCATCTAATTTTTGACCAAATTCAACAAATTCTATGAGCATACTGATCACAGTGCTTTGAACTATGCATCTGATAGGTTGACTATCTCTTCATCGCTTAGTTGTATTTGCTGTGGAGCTTTGATCTGTTCTTCTATTTGGGCCATTTATTTTTTTGTCTTGTTGTGCCTATTATGTATGAGGGGCAGAACCTTAGGTGTTCACCAGGGCAGGGCAACCCAGTAGCTGGGTTGTGATGCTATATGTGGTGGGGGGGGGGCTGTCAGAGAAGGAACAATGGTGCTTGCTCCCCTCTCCATTAGACTTCGGTCTGTCTGCCTCTACCCCAAGCAAACTGGAGCTTTCTGGTGCTGATTTCCATGTGGGAGGCTGGGAGTGTCTCCCTGCATCTCAACCCACCACAGGTGTTTTCAATCGGTGTTTTGAAGCTTTATTTCCTTGTGCTGGGACCCTGGGTTGCGTTGTCTGTCTCACTCCCCAGTTTCATCTGGTTTATCTTTAGGTGAGTATGGGACTGCCACCCAGTCAGCCAGCTGCCTTGCTCGAAATGACTCACTTCACAATTGCCACCTCGATAGGTCTGCCCATTGCTACCCAGTGCCCGGGGTCTGCCACCTGCCATCTTGTGCACCCAGGGTGCCTTGCGTGCCTGTTGTCACCTCTTCTTGTGCCACAATCCCTCTCTGCTGGCAGCCAGACTCTGCCCCAACTACTGGTCAGGATGAATGTGTCTATTTCAGTTCCTTGGCTGTCCAACTTCCATACAGTTCAATTTTCTGTCAGTTATGGTTGTTATTTTGTTTCTAAATTGTCCTTATTTTGGTTGTGTGAGGAGGCACAGTATGTCTACCTACGCCTCCATTTTGGCCAGGAGTCATAATTTATAAATTTTCAATTGCATGCCATTCTGAGTAGCATGATAAAATCTCTCCAAGTCTTGCTCCATCCTGCCCGGGACCTGAATCATCCCTTTGTCCAGTATCTCTATGCCGTGTCCACTCCCTGAGCATGAATCATTCCGTAGCTGCCATTTTGGTGATCAGATTGATTGTCATGGTATCGTGGTGCTGATGTTCAAGTAACCCTTATCTTACTTAATGACAGCCTTAAAGTGCCAGAGTAGTGATGCAGCAAATCAGATATGCCAAAGAGAACCTGGACAGTGATTCATTTAAGTGAAAAGGTGAAGTTCTCAACTTAATAGGGAAAGAAACAAAATCATGTGCTCAGGTTGCTAACATCCACAGTAAAAATAAATCTTCCATCCATGAAATTATGACGAAGGAAAAAGAAATTTGTGCTAGTTTTGCTGTTGCTCCTCAAACTGCAAAAATTAGGGCATAATAAGTGCTTAGTTAAGATGGGAAAGGTGTTAAGTTTGTGCGTGGAAGACTGGAAGAGAAAACATGTTCTAACGGTTTGCAATGAGTTGTGCCAGAAAGCACGGAGCCTGTATCAACAAGAGACCCCCCTGAGAAGGTACATACATCAAGCCATTTACTGGAAGTAAAGAGTGGTTATATAGATTTGGGAACAGGTTTGGACCAAAAAATATAAAAATTACCAGAGAGACATTTCTGGCACAGTTGAAGAAATTGATTAAGGAGAGAGAATTTCATCCAAAGCAAATCTTCAATTGACATGAGACCAGGCTTCAGATATCCAACAGAACTTACATTCATAAAAGTGCGAAGGATGCACCAGGGAAAAAAGGATAAAAGGACAAATTAGCTCCGGTACTACGTGGCAGTGCTGCAGGGCATTGAAAACGCCACGCACGGTGTACAGAGCAAGGAGCCCAGGCCTTGTCAAAATAAACATGAAAATTATCAAATTATCTGCCCGGTTTCTGGCAACATAATCAGAAAGTGTGAGTGACAGCCACCTTTTTTATGGAATACATTACAAGAAGAAAAATGAGTACAGAACAAAATATTTTGAGAAAGAGGAAGAGAACACATTTATATAACTTTTATTATAGTATAGTTTTATAGTAGTTCTATTTTATCAGTTATGGTTAATCTCTTACTGTGCCTAATTTATAAATTAAACTTTATCATAGATAGGTATGTATAGGAAAAACCATAGCATGTATAGAGTTCAAGCATCTACTGGGGGTCTGGGAATGTATTCCCCATGGATACGGGGACCACTATCTAGGTTAAGTGATCTATAGACTAGGTGAGCGAGTCTTTATCCTCAGACTCTTGGCTGACCTGTAGAAACTCCACATGCAATAAAACTGCCTGGGTCTTGAACCTGATAAATTTTTTAAATTAGTGAGAAGCATCATATACTGATTTATTTGTCCTATGTAAGTATAGAAAATATTTAGCCAGTATATAGTATTTATAATTTACAAGAGGTTTTAGGGAGAAATTGGCAAATGCATTACTTTAAATCTTGGTGGAAAAGCTAATGCTACTGAAGCAAATTTTAACAAATCAGACTGCTGAGTCCAGTAACAGTGTGCTGTGGTAACAGGCCACATAACAGATTGCATGGAAGAGGAGTGGATAAGCTAGTCACCAAAATGAAAATTTGCATGATATGATATTAATAGAAATAGTTTAATTAATATGTGTAATCAAAACCATTATTAATTTCTTAAGAATTTTAATTACCATCGACATACAATAGGGATTAGACATTTACATAACTATGGAAGTGATCGCCCCCATGAATTTGTACCCATCTGACACCATACATAGAGTTATTACAATATTGTTGATTATATGCCCTATGCTATACTTTATATGTCTGTGACTGTTTTTATAACTGGTAATTTGTCATCTTTTTAAAAATATTTTTTCTATTGTTGTTCAAGTACAGTTGTCTGCATTTCCCCCCCATTACATCCCCCCACCCCAGCCACCCCCACCTCCTACCCCTGATCCTTCCCCCCTTGATTTTGTCCATGTGTCCTTTATAGTTGTCCCTGAAAACCCTTCCCTCTTTTCTCCCCATTATCCCTTTCCACCTCCCCTTTGGTCACTGTCAGTTTGTTCTTTATTTCAATGTCTCTAGTTCTATTTTGCTTGCTTATTTCCATTCCCTTTTTCATCCTCCCTCTAACCCCCCTCCCATCTGGCACCATTTTGCTCTCTGCATCTATGAGAAATTGTTAATTTCTATGATTATGGCAGCCAATGACAATTTTGGTGTAAAAAATAAATCATTTAAATAATTTGAAAAGCCAACTATTTTTAAAGTTAAAAAAATTTGCATAAGTATCTTAAGTCACCATCACCTGAGGAAACTATGAATAATGAGAGCTGTTTACTGAGCATCTTCTACTGTGTCAGGCACCCTGTTAGACATTTTACACAGAACCTCATTTAGTCCTGTTAACCCTGTGATGTGAGCACTATCAACCCCATTTTATAGATAAACAAAATGAGCGTCAGAGAAGTTGAGTAATTTGCCCAATATCACAAAAATTTCTGCTCTTTATCAAAGAGAACTAGAATTCTATCTAACCCAGATCTTTGTTCTTTCCACTATATCACATAATTATCTTTTAAGGTTAAAGACATGTAAAAACAAAATCTTGGTAACTGTATTATTTTGTTTCTCTCTACATAAATTTATTATATTTTGCTAATTAAGAGTGAAATTAAATAAAACACTTTATATTAGCATTATAAGATTTATAATGATCCTTTTTTGTGTACTGTAGAGGTATTTGTACCATTAGTACTTGCTGAATGGTACTTACTAATGTTACTCATTCTGCTAATTTGGTCATATATTTCAATTTCTGAAAAAGTTGCCAAAAGCTCTTAAAAGGGAACAATGGGAGTATTTTTAAAGTTTAGTAAATCAAAACAACATGGGCACATGCTAAAGATTAATTTGGGATCATTTACATATATGGCATCCTCTAAAAAAAGGAGGTGCTTTTTTTAAGTGCAGAAAAAGGAATGCAACCTATTTCTTGCAAGGGCATATGAGTGGATCTCATATCCTCACACATGGCTTTGTTTTCAAATTCTTGAAAGTGCAGAAATTCTTTTAATTTAAAGGTGAGCCCATGGAAAATCTGGAACAGCTGTAGAAAACCGTAGAGGAACACAGCACCACAGCCACTTTTTCAGTGTGCGGCACCACCCCGGGGAGATCTGACCCTCTGCTCACCACTGTTCTAAATTATCAAAGACAGGCTTCCAGTCCTTGTTGCTGCAAATGAGATGCTTCCATGGAATTGTCTCATTAGCTCATCCTGCCCAAAGGATTTTCAGTGTAGAGGGGAATTCAGGCAACTCTTTGGACTCAGGAGAGACTCTAGACTTGACAGGGAAGAAGGCTCAGAAAGGGTCTAAGTTCAGCTCACTTGACAGTAAGACTTGGGAACAGCAGCATCTCAACGTGCTGTCTGAGGGACCTGGCAAAACATATTGCCGTGACTTTCTTCGAGGTCATGCAGAGTTTAAGTGATTTTTGCTATTTGACATTCCAGCCTGTCCTTCTCTGTCAATTCATTTCCCCTGGTAGTTCATCATTCTGTATTTATGGCATTTTTATTAGGTAACAACATCTCATCTCTTCTCAGTAATTGTACTGCTGCGTATTTTTGGAAACTTCCACTGGTTACTGCTAGACACTACGAGGTTTTGTCAGTATTCAGGGAGGAGTTCGAAAATTCTACTCTGGAATGAGACAGGTAAAAAAAAATACCACGTCTTATTAGGATTTCCATTTGAATGTCCAGAGACAAGTTCTAGGGGGAGAAAAACATAACAAAGCATTGTGTTGTCCCTTGATAGCACCTGCTCATTGAAAGTAGGCTAAGCTAGAGTAATCAGCTTAATCTAGCCATCAATAGTGGATACAAATGTCTCACTAACATCAGTTAACCAGTGCCCATCAGGACTGTGGATTGAAATCACTGGGCTCCTCCACCACTGAACTCCGCAAGCTGTGCTGAGAACACCAGGAACTGCGGGGTCTTTGATGCGTGCCTCAAGTTATTTTTTTCTGCCTTTTTTTGTTGTTGTTTTCCTTTTCCTTTTCTTTTTCTTCTTCTTCTTCTTCTTTTTTTTTTTTTTTTTTTTTGCTAATGGCTGTCTCCCTGCACCTACCTCTTCCCCTTGGCTGTTTAGGTAAAGATAATAAGTAATCTGGAACAGCTGTGGAGGTCCCTGAGTTTTTGCTGGCAGCCTCTGAAGCAGCCACCAGCGTTTCTGCACTCCCCAGCAATAACGAGGTGAAGGGAGGGCAGAAAACTTCATTCTGCCCACTCTTGAGGGGCTGCACATCCATGGAGTTCACCCTGAGGACCTGGGAGTGGCTTTCTCAGGCTCTCAGGAAAAGTGGGCAGGAACAGTGCGGATAGAAATTTCTCCCACCTGAAGGATGCCATCCTTCACCTGTTACTGATATGCACTTGAATGCTGCCCTCTGGAGGCACCTATGCTGTTGGTTGGAAGTCAGACCAGTTAGCAAAGAGCATTAGTCCCCACAGTAGGTGGGAAACTGAGCATAACAGGTTTCCATGGCCCTGTGGAGAACAGAGTGTCCAGGTCTGAAGGGAGTGGTGGTCATTGGGCTCCAGCTAAAAGTCTGTTATTGTCAGGAAGGAATGTGGACCTCCGATGGGAAAAAAACATCCAGTTTTCTAAAAGTAGCTAGAAATACTGACTCTTGTGTGAAATCCTGACTTTTCAAATTTAGCAACCTAAATCAGTTAAAAGAAAAGGAAGGAAGGAAGGAAGGAAGGAAGGAAGGAAGGAAGGAAGGAAGGAAGGAAGGAAGGAAGGAAGGAAGGGAGGGAGGGAGGAAGGAAAACAAAAAATATTGTGGTGGTAGACAGTAGGTAATATAGACGAGGCCTTGTGCAATTTAGGAAAAAAGCATCCCTCTGAGCAGATAAGTGGGGTGTGGGGTGGGGAGGCAGTCAGTGCCTATGTGTTAAGTAAAACGTACCTCTGTGCCTCCTGCGCCGGAAGCTGGGCTTCATGTGTGAGTCCTGGCTCCACTTCAGCCTCTACTTGCTCGCTGGCTGGGCACCTTCTGGAGAGACACCCTGCACAGCCGCAGGCAGCTCTCCTGTAGCCGCCAAGTGAGTCATGTAGCCATCAGTTGCAAGTCAGATTCTGTCCCTGGGCCTCAGGTTCACAAACTCTGGATGATGGAAGAGGTAGCTAGAGAGCAGAAAAGCTGAAATAAATTGCAAGTCCACCCTTGCTAAGGGGCCATAACATTTAAAATTACCACCCTTACCCCCCAAACCTCCTGTCAGTAGTCCTGGATGGGGAACATTGGATCAGTAGGCAAGTTTTAGACAGTGTTTTTCTGAGGTTATTGAATGTGAGAAGGATGTACTTTTATTTAATCTACTTTATCTTTTTTGGTATGCTTCGTGTATTTTTTTAATCCTCACCCAAGGACATGTTTATTGATTTTTTAGAGCAAGAGAAAGAGAGAGAGAGAAAAAAACCTCAGTGTGAGAGAGAAACATCCTCAGTTGCCTCCTGTACACGCCCCAACCAGGGATTGAACCCGTAACCTGGGTATGTGCCCCGATTGGGAATTGAACCCTCAGCCTTTTGGTGTATGGGACAACGCTCCAACCAAGTGATCCACTCAGCCAGGGCACTTTATGTATTTTTTTTCTCTTTTTGCCCCTTTATTCCCCTCCATCCTACACCGCACCCCCTCCCACCAGCATTCCCATCCCCTTAGTTCATGTCCATGGGTTATACATATAAGTTTTTTGGTTTCTCCATTTCCTATACTATTCTTTTTTTTCTTTAAAGATTTTATTTATTTATCTTTAGAGGAGAAGGGAAGGAGAGAGGGAGAGAAATATCAATGTATGGTTGCCTCTCATGTATCCCCTGCTGGGAACTGGCCTGCAACCCAGGCATGTACCCTGACTGGGAATCGAACCACGATCCTTTGGTTCACAAGCACACACTCAATCCACTGAGCTACACCAGCCAGGGCTTTCTATACTATTCTTAACCTCCCCCTGTCTATTTTGTACTTACCAATTATGCTTTTTATCCCCTATACTTTTTCATTCATTCTCCCCCAACCCACAGATAACTCTCCATTTCTGTGATTCTATTCCTGTTCTAGTTGTTTGCTTAGTTTGTTTTTGCTTTTTTTTATGTTCAGTTGTTGATAGTTGTGACTTTATTGTCATTTCACTGTTAACAGTTTTGATCTTCTGTAGTAGACCGCTCTGCCTAGTTTTAGGAAATGTATCTCTATCCCTTATGGCTAAGGGCAAGAGACGACCTTTGGAATGTCAGCCACAGGAAACAAACCTGTCTCTGGTAGCAAACGCTGCCTCAGTTCCTCTCCCTGACCCCAAAGCTTGGTCGGAAGTCAATGACTGGTAAGACCCCTCACAGCGGGGGGCAACCTAAGCCAGACTCGATCACTTGGGAGGCCTTCATGGAAGGACTGGGGGGGGGGGCTGCAAGAAAGAGCAATGGACTCTTGGGCCTCCCCCCGCCCCCAGCTTTGACAAAGCCTGAGTCCCCATGTTCTCTGGGAGAAGTACTTCCTGGCTCTAATCCCCTTAAGCCTGAATATCTGATGGGGAGAGGTGCAGCTCCTTGCCTTGCTAGAGCGTGTCCTGGGGAAAAATCTGGCATCACAAAGACTTGCTGATAAACCTGTGAAATCTGCTAAGAGTGCTTTCATTCATATGATAAGGGTCTGAGAGGAAATGAGTATGTCTCCCAAAGTTTCTGCAACTCTCTTCCTGACAGACACTGACTCAGATCTCTTTGTAATGTTATCTACTGTTTGATCCTTGTTGCCCTGTATTCCTGTGTATTACAACCCAATAAAAGGCTATGGATGAGGGCGCTCTGGGCCTTTTTCTCCTCGGAGAAACTGGCCGCTGCTGGCCTTTGTCTCCCCTGAGAAACTGGCCACAGCCAATTCCTCCTCCCTAAACAGATCTTATCTTGTCTACAGCCATATGTTTATTTATTCACGCATGTCCGTGGCACCGGGGTGATTCGCAGAAGAAGTCGCCCCCACAATCTTCTTTTTCTTAGATAAGTCCCTTTAACATTTCATATAATAAGCGCTTAGTGATGGTGAACTCTAACTTTTCCTTACCTGGGAAGTACTTTATTTGCTCTTTTATTTTAAACGATAGCTTTGCTGGACAGAGTAATCTTGGATGTAGGTCCTTGCCTTTGATGACTTTGAATACTTCTTTCCAGCCCCTTCTTGCTTGCAAGGTTTCTTTTGAGAAATCAGCTGATACTCTTATGGGAACTCCTTTCTCTTGCTGCTTTGAGGATTCTACTTATCTTTAATCTTGGGTAATGTATGTGTTAGGTTATGATGTGTGTTGGTGTGTGCTTCCTTGAGTCTTACTTCTTTAGGACTCTGAGTTTCCTGGACTTCCTGGAAGTCTATTTCTTTTGCCAGATTATGGAAGTTTTCCTTCATTATTTTTTTCAAATAAGTTTTCAATTTCTTGCTCTTCTTCTTCTCCTTCTGGCATACCTATGATTTGGATGGTGGAATGTTTAAAGTTGTCCCAGAGGTTCCTAAGCTTCTCTCCACTTTTTTTGAATTCTTGTTTCTTCATTCAGTTCTGGTTGAATGTTTCTTTCTTTCTTCTGCTCCAAATTGTTGATTTGAGCCCAGTTTCCTTCCCTTCACTGTTGGTTCCTGTATAGTTTTCTTTATTTCACTTTACATAGCCTGTATTTTTTTTCTCTTTTTTGTGACCATACTCAACCATTTTTGTAAACATCCTAATTACCAGTGTTTTGAACTGTGCATTTGATAGGTTAGTTATTTCTTCATGGCTTAGTTCTGTTTTTGGAGCTCTGATTTGTTCTTTCATTTGGGCCATATTTCTTTGTCTCCTAGTTCCTGGTACATAGTAAGGGGTGGAGCCTTAGGTATTCACCAGGGTGGGGCAACCACTTGGCTGTGTTGTGGCGCTGTGTGTGGGAGGGGTCTGGGAGAGAACAATGCCCTTGCTTGGCTCCTGGCTGGCTTTCAGTCAATTCCCCTGCTACCTATAAGCAAATTTGGCCCTTCTGGTGCTGATTCCTGGCTAGGTTTGTGTATGTTCTAGGATTCTGTAGGTCTCTCCAACAACCTCTCCAGGGAATTTCTCCTGCCACCACAACCCCCAGAGGTTTTTACAGTCAGAGGTATTTGGGGTTGTTTTTCCCCTTTGCCATCTACAGGGAGAGAGCCTGCAGTTGTATTCTTGTAGGAAAACAGTCTTTCCCCAGTGCCATTCCTTGTCTTTATCCCTAGAAAAACAAACAGCTGCTGCCTAGGAACTCAGGTCAGTCCTGCCCAGTCAGAAAGCACCAGGACCTGGCTGGGAACCCTCAGTTCCACATCCTGTCCCTCAGCAGCTGTCATCATCCTCTGATTCTTCTGCTGACTCGGATGAGCTTTCTGGCAAGTCATCTCCCATCTGGTGGAACCTTCCAGATTGTGCATCCCACATGTATTTGATGGTCACCTTGAACTTAGCAATCTCATACCCAATAAGGTTCAGCATGCAGACCTGCTCTGGGGGCAGCAGGTTGCCCTCCTTGCACACCTTGTAGTTGGACAGCAAGGTCACCACACCTCTCTTGAGGGCAGTGGCAGCCCCAGCTGCCTCAGCTGCAGCTCCATGGAGTGGAGGAACTGCTCCAGGGGCCCTGGGTTGAGGTTCACAGTGAAAGTTGCTTTGTTTCCAGCGCAGGCATACTCCATTTCCGTGTACTTCATGAACCACTTGTTCACTTCCTCCTTAGTGTGGTCAGTGAAAAGGAGACCTCACCCCTCACCTTCTTACTGACCTGATGCAGGTTGTCTTTGTACTCACCAGATGGGCTTCAACCCAAGGACATCATCACCACTTTGTTTTTGCGAAAGAACATCCAGCTGTGCTTCCAGGTGTTCCGGATGTCCTTCAATTTGCTGTTCCTCATGTTGGCCACAAAGAAGATAAAACAGTACCTGTATGTGTCCACACATTTCCATAGCTCTTCTATTAGGTTCTGTTTCAGTTCCAAGCCTTCCTCAGCAGTTTTGGTTAAGGAAACTCTTGTTGTGCTTGAATTTGGGCATTACTCTGTAGTCACATGCGATGGAAGGTTGTGTTCAGAGGTTTTAGGCTTTATTTCCCCACGCTAGAACCCTGGGTTTCTCAGTCTATCTCACTCCCCAGTTGTTCCTCCCAGTTTATCCACATGGCAATATGGAACTGGCAGGTCTGCCTTGCCACATGCCCTCTCTGCCTGGCTGCCCATCTCCACCCCTCCTACCAGTCTGGACGAATGTTTCTGCTTTAACTCCTTGGTTGTCAGACTTCCATATAGTTCAATTTTCTGGCAGTTCTGGCTATTTTTTGTTTCACTTCATGTATTTTTTCATAGAGTACTTTTACTGGTCTGCTATTCGTCAGATCACTTTATATATATTATTTCTAATTTTGACAACATACTGACAAGGAAATATAACTCCCCTTATTTTACAAATAAAGATTCCAAGGCTCAGAGAAGTAATTTTCTCCCAAACTAGCCAGGAAATAGCTATGTAATGGGCTTCAAACCTAGGTCTGTCTCTCTAGGAAGCTGTTGCTGCCCTAAGGTGATATGATGACTCTATTTCTTCTACCTGATATGGCAAAGGCATTGTCTTTTCTCCCTTATGTCATCTATATTATTCAAGAACTTAATACATGGAAATATTCTTTTTTCCCTCTTATTTCTTAATAAGTGCAAGAATAGTTCTTTTAAAAAGCAAAGGATGCATCCATGCAGATACAACTCTGAAAATAACATCACCAGATGTACATATCCCAATGAGTGTTGTTGTTTCCAAACACTGAGTTGCCTTGGTGATTAGAAACAAATTCCAACAATGCTGACTGAAATGTCCTTAGTCACTAACTTTCTGGTGCTTCTCTTTTGGAGGTGTCTTCATAGCCAATTTACAAACCATTCAAAGAAATTAGGTTCATTATTTCAGTGGCATTTACTGTTTGAAAACTCACATGATAATATCCAGGTGGTCCAGCCATCCTGTTCATCAGAATAAACTACAAATAACTTGAGGCTATTTTCCAAAAATTAAGCCCAGTCTCAGGGAAGTTAGATTTGCCTCTTGAGAACGTGCAGAAGAATATGCCAGAGGTTTTTCTGCTCTACAAAAGAGGAGCTCGAAAAACATTCTGAAACCCAAAGCACCATCGGTTAAGTGTATGATCTTTGAAGAGATACTTGCATTGTACTGGACAAGTCTTTACAAGTCGATTAAAACAAAGAGGGTGGTGGATAGTGCTTAACTTGTACTCTGGATTCAAGGGACAGAGAGAAGAGACTGGGTCCAAATCTTCCCTTTACCACTTACCTGCTATGTAGTCGTGTACAAATTATTTTATCTCTCCATGCCTCAGTTTGCTCTTTTATAAAATGGGGATAATCAAATCTGTAGAAACTCCTAGAACAGTGGGTGGTTTGGAGTAAGTGCTATTTAAATGTTGGCTATTGTTAAAATCATACATATCAGTTTTAGCATCACCTTGAATTATAAATATATCAAGATCGATAACAAGGCAGGCAAGTTTTCCATCAGTAGTCATCATCAACTGTAGTATAAAATGTTCTTATGTAGGCAAAGTAACTTTGATTGTTAAAATCAAAATGAAATTGGCTGTTTAAAGTTATTCTATCTAAATACATTCCATTTTATTTTATATCCAAGAAACTCATATGAAGATAGAGATGCCTGGTATGGCATATGAACATCAAAAGCCTGAAATACCTGTGGTATCTCAGAAAAATATTAATCTAACCCATATTTCCACATCGTTATGACAAGAACATTATCTTTTTTTTAATGTATATAATTTTTTATTTATGGACTATCTAATGATGTCTTATATTTATTTTTACATTCAATGCATTTTTAATAGTTGAATAAAAAGAGAGTTTATTAGTTAAAAATTTTATAGTTCTCACCAGCTTGGTTTAGAACGGTGACCTTGAACTTACCACATTAGTTATCTCTGAATAAAGTCTTTAAGAACATTATCTTTATGCAGCACAGTTTATCTTTGGGCAGTTTTTTTGTTGTTGTTGTTGTTGTTGAAAACTCTTCCTGATACTGAGCTGAAATTTCTTTCCCTTATTATTCCCTCTCACTGAAACCCCTTGGAGCCCTATGGGACATCTTATAATTTTGGAGGTCGTATGACTTCAGAATATTTTCTTTTCAAGAGAATAGCCTTAGGTCTTTTAAACCACTTTTCTTAGCATATAGGTTTGTACTCCTCACTCTACTTATCCTGCTGCCCTCCACGGGCCTCAATTTCTCCAATTCCTTTTATGATGTAATATCCAGAAGTGAGCATGGTCCCCCAGATCATAGAAACAGGCCTCTTCCCTCATTCATTGAATTGTAGTTTTATAATGTAGCCTGGGAGCACATTTATGCTTTATTCTAGTTTAGTTCTTATTATGACAACACACTGCACACTTACTAAAGTGCCAAAAGAAAAGAACTGTTAACCCAGGTTCCTATATCCAGTGAAGATACCCTTCAGGAATGAAGGGGGAAATAAAGTAATTCTCAAAGTAAAAAACAAAAAGTGAAGAGAACTTGTTACTAGAATATCTGCACTAAAAAAATGGTTAGGGAGATTCTAAACGTAGAAGGAACATGAAGAATGAAGAAAGGCTCTGGTCAACAATATGGATAAATACAATAAGATTTCCTTTCCTTCTGAGTTTTCTAAATTTTTGATAGCTGCAGCAAGAATTATAACACTGATCTGACTCTAAATATATGTAGAAGAAATATTCAAGACAATTTTATATAAATGGGATAAAGTAAAGAGATGTAAAGAAAGAAAAGTTTTCTAACTTCACTTGAACTGGTAAAATCACAACAGTATACTGTGATAAGTTATATATACATAATGTAGTACCTACAATAACCATTAAAAAAGCTATATAAAGAAATATACTTTAAAACACTACAGGCAAATCAAAATGGAATGATAAAAATGTTCATGTAGCTAATAGGAAGGCAGGAAAAAGAAAACAGACAGACAAGAAAATGGAAAGAACAAAGAGAAAACAAAAAACAAAATAGTGGATTTATGCTCTTACATATTAATACTTACATTAAATATAAATGGTCTAAATATACTAATTAAAGACAAGTATTGACAGAGTGGACTCCAAACATGACCAACTGCATGCTGTCTAAAAGAGATTCAGTGCAAATACAAAGATATAGGCAAATTGAAAGTAAAAGGGTAGAAAACAATGTATCATGCAAACATTAATCAAAAGAAGCAGAAATGATGCATTTATATCATATAACATAGACTCAAAGCAAATAAAATTACCAGAGGCCAAAGGAACATTATAGAATAATCACGGGGTCAGTCCATGGAGAAGTCACGGCGATCCTACATGCCCGCGCAACAAGCAGCAGAACTGCAAAATATGTGAAACAAAAACTAGTAAAACTGACATAAGAAAATCTGTGCAGACAAATCCACAATTATCTCAGATATAATCTGAGATTCAAAATCTCTCTCTCAACAACCAATAGAACAACTCAACAGAAAATTAGCAGGGTTATAGAAAAACTCAGCATCACCAACAACCAACAAAATCTAATCATTTAAATAATAAGTATGTATGCTAAGGGTGATAATAGAAAACGTGGGTAATATGAAAGAACTGAAGTTTATGTAAGTAGAGACATGTAACTCTAGGAAAGAATTTTGAATGAAATGCTAGAACTCAAAAACAGTGGAAAAGAATTGAAGGATGCTTTTGATGGGCTCATTAACAAACTGGACATAGGCAAAGAAAAAATTACTGAGCTTGAATGTATATCATTAGAAACTTCCACAACTAAAATGTAAAGAGAGAAAAAAATACAAATCAGACTTGTGAAAAAATACAAGAGGTATAACATGCACATACAGGGAATACCAGAAGGAAAATAGAGAAACAGAAGAAATGTTGAAAGTAATAATGGCCGACAATCTTCCAAAGGTAATGACAGACACAAGCCACAGGTACAGGAAGCTCAGATGACACCAAAAAGCTACACATAATTACATTCAAACTGCAAAAAATCAAAGACAAAGAAACTTGTCTTTGGCTTCCTGAAAGAAGCTACAGTGGGGGAAAAACTTGCTCGTAGAGCAACAAGGATAAGAATTACACTGACTTCAGAAACCATGCATACAACAAAAAACTGGAGTGAAATATTTAAAGTATTGAAAGAAAAAAAAAACAAACCTCTAACTTAAATTTCTTTTCTTCAAAAAAAATTGTATTTATTTATTTTTAGAGAGGGAGAAAGGAAGGAGAAAGAGTGAGAGAGAAACTTCAATGTGTGGTTGCCTCTCATGTGTCCCCTACTGAGGACCTGGCCTGCAACCCAGGCATGTGCCATGACTGGGAATTAAACCAGTGAACCTTTCACAGGCCCATGCTCAATCCACCGAACTACACCAGCCAGGGCTTCTAACCTAGATTTCTGGATTCAATGAAACTATCCTTCACAAGTGAAGGAGAAATAAAGACTTTCTGAGATTAGCAAAATTTCAGGGAATTAGTAGACCTGCCACCAATAGACCTATAGTATAAGAAAGCAGTTTTTCAAGAGAGAAGAAAAATAATTTAGGTCAGAAACTCAGATCTACATAAGGAGAAGAAGAAGAACTCAAGAAAGAATAAAATGGTCGGGCCACAATGGAGGCATAGGTGGGAATACTGTACCTCCTCACACAACCAAATTTAAGGACAGCAAAGATTTAGAAACAAAATCACAACCAGAACAGACACAAAAATTGAACTGTATGGAAGTCCAACAATGAACCATTCATCCAGACCAGTAAGAGGGGCAGAGTCTGTGGCCAGCTGAGTGGGGGCCCAGCAGGAGGAGGTGGTGGTTAGCAGACCCAGGTGTGGGGAAGAAATGAGCAAACCCAGTGAGACATGAAAGGAAGTTGGCTGACTGGGGACACACATTCACACGCAGATAAACCAGGCCAAAAAAAAGGGCAGTGAGACAGACTAAGCAGCCCAGGGCCCTAGTGATAGGAAATAAAGCCTAAAAGCATCAACTGGAAAAACTTTTGGGGGTTGAGGTACTGGGAGAGGCTCCTAGCTTCACAGGAGAGTTTGTTGGAGAGACCCACAGGCTCCTAGAATGTACACAAGCAAACCCACACAGGAACCAGCACCAGAAGGGCCCAATTTGCTTGTGGGAAGTGACAGAGAATACCAAAATCCGAGAGAGAGCAGAACAAGTACCATTGCTCCCTCTCTGATCCGACCCCCACATACAGTGTCAAAACCCAGCAACTGGGTTGACCTGCCCTGGAGAACACCTAAGGCTCCACCCCTCATACATAATAGGCACAATAAGACAAAAACATTATGGCTCAAACAGAAGAACAAATCAAAGCCCCAGAGCCAATACTTCTAAATGACCAAGAGCTAGCCAACCTATTGAATGCACAGTTCAAAACACTAGTGATCAGGATGCTTACAGAACTGGTTGATTTTGGTCACAAATTAGATAAAAAAATGAAGGCTATACTGAGTGAAATGAAGAAAAATGCACAGGGACCAATAGTGATGGGAAAGAAACTGGGACTCAAATCAATGGAGTGGGCCAGAAGAAAGAAAGAAACAACCAAACAGAAAAGAATGAAGAAACAAGAATACAAAAAAAATGAGGATAGTCTTAGGAACTTCCAGGACACTTTAAACATTCCAACATCAGAATTATAGGGGTACCAGAAGGGGAAGAGGAAGAGCAACAAGTGGAAAACTTATTTGAACAAATAATAAAGGAGAACTTCCCCAATTTGGCCAAGGAAATAGACTTCCAGGAAGTCCAGGAAGCTCAGAGAGTCCCAAAAAAGTTAGACCCAAGGAGGAACACACCAAGGCACATCATAATTACATTAGCCAAGACTAAAATGAAGGAGAGAATTCTAGAAGCAGCAAGAGATAAGGGGACAAGGGGACCGTCAGCTACAAAGGACTTCCCATCAGACTGTCCGCTGATTTCTCAAAAGAAACCTTACAGGCAAGAAGGGGCTGGAAAGAAGTATTCCAAGTCATGAAATCCAAAGACCTACATCCAAGATTGATATATCCAGCAAATCTTTCATTTAGAATGGAAGGCCTGATCAAGTGCTTCTGATAAGGTCAAGTTCAAGGAGTTCATCATCACCAAGCCCTTATTATATGAAATGTTAAAGGGACTTATCTAAGAATAATGAGATAAAAAATATAAACAGCGAAAGGACAGCAAACTCACAATTATTAATGACCACACCTAAAACAAAAGTAAACTAAGTGGACAGATAGATCAGGAGCAGAGCCACAGCAATGGAGATCACATGGAGGGTTAGCAACAGGGGAGTGGGAGGAGCAGAGGAGGGGAGAAGGTACAGAGAATACATAGCATAGATGGTGGGGAGAAAATAGACAGGTGTGGGGCAAGAATAGTATAGGAAATATAAAAGCTAAAGAACTTAAGACACATGAACATGAACTAAAGTTGGGGAATGTGGGTGGGAGAGGGTGTCCAGGGTGGAGGGGAATGGAGGGGGACATGGGACAGCTGTAATGGCATAATCAATGAAATATATTTTAAAAAATAAAAAGAATAAAATGAAAGTTAAATTAAAATTTTTCTTTTATTCTTAATTGGTCTAACAGATAATAGCTTATTCAAAATAATAAAAGCAACAATGTATTCAGTGATTATAGATTATGGATAAGTGAAATGTCATGGATGACAGAAATCTTATAGTGCTTTGGGAATAAAGCACTATATATATGAAGTAGTCTAATGTTACTTGAAAGCAATCTTGAATTTAGTTGTATATGTATAGTGCAAAACCTAGGGCAATCACTAAATTTTTAAAAACATAAGTGTGATTGATATGCTGATGGACAAGAGAAAATGAAATCACATAAAATTCTCAATTAAAGTCAAAGAAGGCAGAAAAATAATAGAAGAGAGAAAGAACAAAATCAATGAATAGAAAACCGTAATGAATATGGTAGATATTAATCCAACTATACCAATAAATACCTCAAAAGTGAGTGGTCTCAATATACCATTGAAAAGGCAGAGACTGGCAGTGTGGATAGAAAGCAGTACTCAGCTATATGTTGTTTATAATAAAATGCACTTTAAATATAAAGACACAGATGAATTTAATAGTAAACAAACATAATAGTTCGAAACAGCACATAGGTCAAGAAAAATTAAAACATATTTGGAACTAAATAAAAAATGCAAATACAACCTATGGAATGTGTAGGATACAACAAAAGCAGTGCTTAAAGGGAAATCTATAGCATTAAATGCATATGTTGGAAAAGAAGATGGAATACTACTTGACTACAAAAAAGAAAGAAATCTCACCTTTTGTGACAGCATAGATGGACCTGGAGACTATTATGCTAAGTGAAATAGGCCAATCAGAGCTAGACAAGTACCATATGATATCACTTATATGTTGAATATAATGAATCAAATAAACTAAGAAAATAGAAACAAACTCATACATACAGAGAACAGGCCGCCAGCTATCAGAGGGGAGAGGGATTGGAGGGCTGAGTGAAAAAGGTGAAGGGATTAAGCAAAACAAAACAAAACAAAAACAAAAACAAAAAAACCAAACGAATGGACATAGACAACAGTATAGTGATTACCAGAGGAAAAGGGGGGTGGGAGAGGTGGAAAAGGGTAAAGGAGGGATAAATGGTAATGAAAAGAAACTTGACTTGGGGTGGTGAACATACAATACAATATATGGATGACTTATTAGATAATTGTATAACTGAAACTTATATAATGTTATTAACTAATGTCACCCCAATAAATTCAATAAAAAATAAAAATAGCAATAGCTCTGGCCAGGCTGAGTCGGTTGGGTGTTATCCCACAAACAAGTTCGCCAGTTGGATTCCCAGTCAGGGCATACTCCTGGGTTGCAGGACCCATGCTCTGTCCCCAGTTTGGATGCTCGCAGAAAGCAGCCAATAAGTGTTTCTGTCTCCCATCAATGTTTCATTTCCCCTCTCTAAAATAAAATGAAAATAAAACATTAAAAATAAATATAAGATATAAAAAGAAGAAAGAGTTAAAATAAATCACGTAATCTGCCACCTTAGGAAACTAGAAAAAAAATATCTGGGATCAGGCACCAGCATGCCCAGAGAGCCCAAGTATGCTGCATGAGGAGGAGATGCCCCGTGTCATCCACCAAGTTGCCCCAGAGCTTCTCCTCAGCTAACACATACGACGGCATGGGTGTAGTGGGTCCCCTATAACTAGCTGTTGGAGCAGTAAAAAAGCTGAACTTGAACCCAGGATAGGTCAACTTGGTACATAATGGATTATAGAGGCGGACCAGAAAAATAGCAGTGAAATAGGATATCTTCCCAGTGGGCAGAATTATTAGTGGTACACTTGGCTATTTACTCTGTGTGGAAAGAGAAGTGGCCTGTGATCAGAATATCTGTGGACTCAGACAGTGGTAAACAACAGGTTGGCTGATTGTTCAGGACCATGGAAAAAATATCAAAGATAAAAAGGTCTGGAGAAAAGGTACATAGATGGACTTATGGCAATGGGCAGAAGTGTAAGTATCTTTGTAAATCATATTAACATGTATCAGAGAGTGTTTATCACAGAAGAGACATGAAGCAACCAAGAAGACAGAACGACTTGGCCAGTTGACATCAGTCTCTCCCTGTCTTTGGCTACCACAGTGCTGGCACAATATGTACATGAATGGAATAGTCACTGCAGTAGAGCTGGAGGCTCTGCACAGGCCCAAGAGCTGACACAGCTACTGCTGCTGCCCACTGCAGAATAGCACTGTCCCTCAAGGAGAGGAACAGGTCTCTTTGTGCAAGTAGTCCAATTGGATCCCTTCTATTTTGGAAAGAAAAGTGATTTCATCTTGATTGGACTTGACACACATTTTGGTCACAGGTTTGCCTTTCCTCCTTGCAGAGCTTCAGCCAACACCTTATCTGAGTATTTATTCTACTGACATAGGATTCCACATAATATTGGACCAAGGGACCCATGTTACAGGAAAGGAAGTGCAGCAGTGGGCATATGGCCACAAAATCTGTGATAGTCCTATCACATGCAGATTTTAACTTAATGGAGCAATGGAAAAGCCTGTTGAAGATGCCTCTGAGGAGCCAGCTTGAACATAAATAATAACCAGTGAGAATGTGGTGCCACCTTCCAGGATTCAGCATAAAATCTAAATCCATGACTATTGTACAGTGTGGTGTGTCTTAGGCAGAACACATGAGTTCAGCAAACCAAAGTTGGGAGTAGTTCTCACTTTAATTCTCAGTAATTTGCTCTTTAATTTGTGCATTACATCCCCATAACTTTGGACTATGTGCATTTAAAGGTCTTGACTCCTAGAAGAAAAGCGCTCCCACCAGTGAGCCCAGAAAAGGACCATGAAATTTCAAACTACAGGCAACACTCAATCACAGTGGGCTCCTCATGCAGAGAAAGCAACAGTCAAGGAAAGGAATCACCATCCACGAGTAACTAGTCCTGGTCATCAGGAGGAGGTAGAGTTACAGGAATTGTATGATAGGAGGATGTTTGGCACCCAGTAATACACTTGTGTATCTCTTGGTGCTCCTTCACTCAATCCCGAGGGCCAAGGGGTAAGTGCAGCAGCCATAGCCTGACAAAAACGAAGCTCAGACTTCTCAGGTATGAAAACCTGGGTCATCCTACCAGGTGACTCACCTACATCGGCAAAGGTGCTGAGGGTAAGGGGATTCTAGGTTGGATAGTGGAGGGAGATGTTAAGTGGCCTTGAGACCAACTGCTATGGCAGGAGCCACAGTTTGTCCCTATAATCTTCCTTTTATAAGTTTCTTTCAGAAATAGAGGTCTATCAGAATGCTGAATTTGCTTCCCTCAGAACTTATGCAAAGACCTCAGTGGTGAAAGGAGTGGACTGTAGTGGAAGCTGTAGGGCACTACCCAGACCTCCCCTCTGGCTCTGCACTTCACAGCTGAAGTCCCCATCCCTGCAGGTGTGGGAAGTGTCAACAGCTAACAGTTTGCAACTGAGTTCTCCCACTGATTACCCTTGGCTGAGGAGGACCACCTTGATCAAGGGCATATCCCCTTCCTTGGAGAAGTTCATGACCAGTGACTGTCAGCCAATGAGAAGTTTCAGAGGCCTAACTTCCTTGTCCCAATCTGGGACATTTCTGCAGTACCGTCTTCACTCCAGAGCTCCTCGCCAGATCTGCTGAAGCCTTTCTTGTGATTGCATTGCAGCTCAACTTCTCCCTTCTCCAAGTTCTGCTTTCTTCCCCCTCCACCCATGTGATCTGGAGAACATACTTCTTACATACAAGCATCAGACTCAAGAGTCCGCTTCCCCTGGAAACCAACCTGCAACAATCTTAAGAGTTATACCTGTCCCTTGCCGTAGCTTCATAAACATAACTAAGTTGCCTCTAAAGTTCTCTTTGCTGTCCTATGCTCATTTGGGGCCCTCACTTTCTTGATATTAATACAACTTTGATACTGTCATATTTTCATCTTTGGTCCTATGCTCTGCTTCTTACCTGTCCCATTTATCATAGAAATCAAGGGCTTATCCATGAGGTTCCTACACAGTCACATGAGTTTCTTCAGTGTGTTTCCTGCTACTTTATTAGGACCACTTGTAATAACCCTGTGAAAGTTACTTTTGTTCTTCCCAAACTTTGCAGATGTGTTTCCTCATCTGCAAAAAAAAAAAGGTGTCTATAAATTCTTTTTGGATTTTTTGTGTTCTACTATTGTAAAGACTAGCATACATGTCTGACCCAGCCAGACATGTGGGATTAATTTCTCTTAAAATTCAAACGTCTAGGGGGCAAAGGGAGAAAAAACTGAGAACATTATAATAGAATAAAAATAAATAAATAAATGAATAAATATTCAAATGTCTAGACCTGCTCTAATCATTTCCTCTCCCCCTTTTACCTGCCATCCTCCAGAGTATGAGCCAACTGAGAAGCAAGACTAATAGTGCACTGAGAGTTTCTTAGTTGTCAGTAGGACTCAGAAATATTCTGGAGCCCCCTTTCCCTGTGTGGGATGGTTGAACCCTCAGGGGAACTCTTCTAGGTACTTGACTGCAGCCTCCATGGCTGACTCCTTGGTGTCTGAGCAGCCTGACTGCAGGGCTTACACCCAGGTTCCTGATTTTCACGTCAGCCTCTGATGGGCCAGGTGCCAGTCCACTCCAGTCCAGTTGGCTGAGGCTCCGACCCTTCCTCCTAGTTTCTGCCAACTTTCTTTATTTCTAGTGTTTCTACTTTCATCTATATGTATATTTTGGGGCCAAAACTGGTCAACAAGATGCCAGAAACTGTTTCCCAGAATGGCACACTCTTCTTTCTCTCACATCAGCCCTTCACACTGATGCTGCCCCAAGCTGTACCTGAATTCTCTACAACTACACCTGAGTCCACACTAAGACCTTGAACCTGAACTGTTAGCATTTGCAGTGTGGGTGAGTTCCCTGTCCAGTGCCAGCCACCTTGGCGAAATCCTTTCTCACAGTGAACCCATCACTTCAGCTAGTATTCCTTCCTTGACAAATTAGTCCCTGTTAATGATAATTAAGACTAGAGTAGTGGTTCCCCTGATTAAATCCACCATCCTCTGAAGGGTAAAATTGCTGCCCAAGCAAGTGACAAATTTTCCAGTATTTCAGCATTTTTCTTAATGTGACTTTACAGATTTAATTTAGGTTTAGATGTGACTAAAATATCTTGCATATTTAAAAGTTTTGTTGTGCATCATCTTACATATTTAAGAGTTTTGTTGTGCACCATCTCAACACATTATATATATATATATATATATATATATATATATATATATATATATATAAACTTCCCATAATTATACTATTTAAAATTTCCCTAATTTCAGATTTATGGATATTCAGAAGGGTAGGTATCTCTTTTCAAAGCAAGAAAGGCTTGATTATTACAGAAAATAAATAGCATGTATACACTGGCACAGACAGTTACTTATATGCCAGATACTCTGACATCAACTATACACTAGAGGAGGGAGAACATCAAGTATCAAGAACCAAGGTGTTCTAAGAATTAGCAGGTAGATAATGACTTGTAATAAAGCATTAATTAAAAAACTACAGTTGTTTTAGTAGTCTAATAACTAAAACACTATTCACCTTTCCAAGGACAAATAAACAGCATAGAATGTATTATATTTTTTAGAATTTTCTACACTAAGATTTCATATCTGTAAATATTTACTCAACATCATTAGTTAGCTTAATCTCTTAAACAGATTATACCTCGCCTGGCCCAATATTAAATTTCGCTTTTATTCTGTAGCTCCACATATATATTCTGGATAATCTGTAGTAGTTGAGTTCCACATAAATGAAGAATCATTTGCATGTGATGACATTAGGGAATAGTGTATAAGTTGCACAATTTAGCAACACACAAAAGCAAGCCTATACTTTAGAACAGTATCTTTCCTGAGCTCAGTAAGTGGCTGTGCTGCTTTCCTTCAAATCAGGATTCAGTTAAATGAGAAACAACAGCCAGGATACCAGGGGGCTGATTCCCCCTTACCATTCTGGACCAATGACTTGAATGTAAGGAATAATATGTGAAGCAAGATAATTTAAGACCACCAAAGAAGTGACAAGGGAACCAGAGCACTGCCTGTCCCAAGAAGTCACCCTGGGTTCAGTTTAATGGATTTCCACCAATTCAAGGCAAATTGTGGGCAGACTGAAGCTTCAGGGCCTCTTGTAAAAAAATTCAACCTAGGTACTCTGAGTTTTTAATTTGAGAATTAAAAACCAAAACGCACGTTAAAATCACCTTTATATTCTATACTTGAGCCAGAGATTTGGAAATAGAAGCATCTAGACCAACTAGGGGATAAGAAGAGGGATAGAGCTATCCTCTAACTCAAGGTTTCACAAAGCAGAAGCAGGGAGCCCACCAAATCACTCAAGTTCTCCACACACACTCGTGGGAGAAACAGTTGACTTTAATAGAGGTCGGTCTTTTTCATGATGCGAAGAAACTCTTCCTCGTTCACTTCCCCGTCTCCATCCCGATCTGCTTCGTCAATCATTTCCTGTAGTTCCTCATCAGTGAGGTTTTCCCCCAACTCGGTGGCTACACGCTTTAGGTTTTTGAAAGAGATCTTCCCAGTTTCATCGTCATCAAAGAGCCTGAACGCCTTCAGGATTTCTTCTTTGGTGTCTTTCTCGGCCATCTTTTGAGTCATCACAGCCAAGAAGTCATTGAAGCTGATTTTCCCCGTGCCTTCCTTGTCCACCTCGGAGATCATCTTCTTCATCTCTTCCTTCCTGGGTTCAAAGCCCAGCGCTCTCATGGCCACCTTCAGCTCCTTCACGTCGATGGTGCCACTTCCGTCGGCATCGAAGAGGTCGAATGCTTCACGAACTTCTTGCTTCTGATCTTCAGTGAGTTCAGGCTTAGGACCCGCCTTTCTTTTCTGGCTGCTAGAGGCCACACTTTGCTTCTTATAGCTGGAAGCCATTCTTCTGCCGTGGCCGTTACCTTTTTAACGGTGCCGCTGCAATCCCGGTGCTCGCGCCAGGGCGCATGGGCGCGGGGCCTGCCCTCATTCTTCTCAAAACCTTTCCTCACCTCTCCCAGTGAGGCCCAGCTCCCCGAGCCTGTCGTAGCCGCAAGATCGTATTTCGTTATAATCCACAGCTCCCTTAGTGGTTACCCAGTTTCTATGAGCTGAGAGGCCTGCTCGGCAATAGCTGCTCGAAGCCACAGTTTTCTTCTATAAAGCACTGGCGCTTGCTGGTCTTTCTAGGCCATTCGTCAGAACCTGTAGAACCAGGTTCACAGGGTTATTTTGAGGTTCTTCCTCTCTCCTTTTTAATACTAATTTAAAAAAACCCTCTTCACCTGATGTTACTTAGGGTAAATTTAGGATAATCGAGATAGGGTTTGATCCCATGGCATTAAGTGTAGAAGAGAAGGAAGGGAGAATAGTAAAAGTCACACCATGTGTTCAAATTGACATAAATGGAAAACAGATAAAATGGAAAAAATTATGCATAAAATTTGTAGAACTTTGTCTCCTGACATTACACTCAACAATAATAAAACTTCACTAGTTTATTTGGCATATACCGAAATATGAAATATAATACCCAAATGTATGATTTACTTTCAGTGTTTCAATTTTATATACTCAGTATAACTGTACTCAAATAACAGTCATAATTTCATTCACTAGGCTTTTCATTTGGAGAGCGGGGTTGGAATAGTGCATTCTGGTATTCTGGCATTTAAAAACAACTCCAGCAGCATATTAATCTCACTGTTTATCATCCAGTCGTGCTGTGCTGAAAGCCACACTCTGATTGCCCTGCTTTGGCAGTGGACACGGGCAGATGATGCAAAGCATGTTGGGACTCAAAATTGCCTCCTGAGAAGGGAGAAGTGAGGGAAAAAAGAAATTTGGGGGGTGAAAAGAGAAAAAAGTAAACCCATAAAGAAATTGCCTTGAGAATTGCTTTATATTTCTTTTACTTTTTAAAAACAGTTTAAAAAAACCTTTTTATCATTATTCCCCTTTCCCCAAAGATCAGTTTATCACTACTCAATTTGTTACAAGAGAGGGCATTTTTAGGAGTTTTTATCAAAGAACTTTTGTATCCCCGGCATCTAGAACAGTGCTTGATGTGTAGTAGGCAAATTAATAAATGATTTTGAATAAATGAATGACACTGTTGATCTTAAAATACTTCTGAATTGTCAGAATAAAACAAACACCTCAACAGTTTTAATTATGCTCAGAGTATTCTACAATTTTTTTTAGTGATCAGGTTTTATTTGACATGTTTAATTAGCCACATCTCACCACCTGCCCTAGTCCATATGTGACATAACGGACAGAGGGCCCTGGGCACAGGGTTTCCAAAGGTCAAGGAAACTTACTTGGGACCCACCCACCCCAAGCTGTTGTCACAGTGTCAGTGCAAAATAGACTTGGGCAAGCAGACATTCCAGCTGCCAATCTTTCAACAAAACAAATCCTCCTGCTTTCTTCACCAGGCGGAAAAACCTGGTATCTTATCCCAAATCCATGTCTTATTAACGCTGTGCCCATAAGAAAGTCAGTTAACCTCCTGGACTCAGTTTAAGCACCTGCAAATTAGTCATAATAATACCACCTCCTAATACAACTCCTGTGCATGTTCAAGGAGCTACTACTCCAGGGACAGTTCCCTAGTGGGGTCACGAAGGACTTGGAAATTGTTGGTTGAAGCTGAATTCCTCTCAGACATTGTTCACTTCTTTTGACACCCACTCCTCTGACCAAATTCAAGCCAAGCTAATGCTGTGTTGGGAAAAACGAAGGAGAGGCTGCCTTATACAGAGCTACATTTGCGCCAAGCTGAGCTCACAGCGCAATGGTTGTCATAGTTTCCAGATGTGTGCAATCAACAGGCACAACTAAGGGCCACCAAGAGCTTCCTTCATAGAAAACAGTGCCTTCAGCCAGAGTCAGCTCTTGGTGGGGAGTTACTTTATGTTCATAATCTGTAATCTGATTTTAAAAGGAAGGGAAATTTACATTGATTACGTGCCTAAGATTGAATTTGCTCCTTTCATCTGCTGTCCTTTTTAATCCTTGACATTATTTCCCATTTTGCAGATTAAAAAAAAAAAAGAGGTCCAGGAAAGTTCTGTAACATATCCAGCAGTACACAGCCAATGATAAATGGTGGCTCTGGGATTTAAACCTTGGCCTGTCTGAGTCCAGTGCTGAGGCTTTGTTTACAACATGCTGCCTTCTCCAAAAGTTGATACTATTACTAAAATGTAACATCACTGGGAAGATATGATGCTGATTTTCTTCCCTAACAACAGTAATTAAATACCTTGCCTAGAAATGTTTAAGATTTTGTAGGATCTCACACAGGGTCCCATTCTGGGGCAATTCACCAAGAGAAAGAGCAATATACTTGGTATTTACATTCATTCTTTAATTTTGCTTCATTTCATTGCCTGCTTTCAGCTCCAAGTATAAGTTTAGCAGGAAGCAGTCAGGGCTAAGTGCTTTTAATTGGCTTTAGCGAAAGTCTATGTAGTGCTTGTGAAAATTAGTTTCATTACCTTACTGTCACTCTTGAAGTTCTAGGAAGACTGACATAAAGCAAATGAGAATATCAGTGGATATGAAGAATTTTGTTTTGTTTTTGCACTTAAAATTCTTTGTATGAGAATGTCCTAGGTAATATACTAAATCAGTTGCTGATTATCTGAGAGGGGGGGAGGGGGTGGGGGAAAGAGGTGGTTGTTTAAATCTGGTCATGGAAGCTTAACAGCTGAAAGGGGGAGGAAGAGGTGCTAGAATTTCACAACAGAGTCTGGGGTCAGCTGAGACCAAGAGAAAGGACCCATGCAGCTTGCTTATTCTCATTATTTGGTTTTCCATTTGAATTGCATAGCATGAAAAAGGTGAGCCTCCAGAGCCTTTTAAAATTTAAGTTACACTCAGCAAATTCAGCACATTCCAAGTACCACCCAAGGCAGAAAACATGCATAATAAAGTTTCTTTATTGCGGCCTATTTACTTTCCAACACATGCAGAACATAGAAAATACAAATGCTTGACACTGCTACTAAGCAGGACAACTGTGCTGAGGTGGTGGAGGGGTGACCCCCAAACCAGCAACAACAAACTAAACTATTTATTCTTGAATATGTGGAACCATTTACAAGAAATGGACTGAGCAGCAAGAATTTTACAGTCCCTGTGGTCTTTGAATGAGATTTTGAAGTCCAATACAGTGACTCAGCCCAGGACATTTTGGCAAGCCTGGGGACAGACTTAAGTGTCCAGCCAAGGGCTACATAATATCTCATTCCATGAACCCCAGAAATAAAGAAATACTCCTCTCAGATACATAAGCAAACTGTGTTTTAGAAAAGAATTTACCAGAATCTCATACTGTTTCTCAAACTTTCACCCAAATACTCCTAATAAGGAAGGGCATTTAAAGCACCCCCTTGGGACCCAGAAAAACATTTGGAAAAAGCCTGTACTAGCAAGAAATGTCTTTATCATCTATGTTTTATCTTTAAAAAAAAATGACTTGCTCTGCTTCATAGCACACTTGCTAGTTTAATTATGGTTTTGAATGACTGACTGACCATTGAGCAAATTTGATTCCCTCCCCCCAAAATGTACTGTGCTTATGTTGTGACTTTAAGTGTACCCTCAGGACATGACCAGGGGTTAGCAGAACATTATATGCTTTAGTAAACTCAGATGTGGGATGTGGAGCTTGAGGTGAAAAAAAAACAAAGATCAACCATATTCTCCTCCTCACCCAATCAAGTTCCTCTCTATTTATACATCTTTTGGATTTAGGAATCAAAGAGGAGGGAGGTAGGGGTGTGTTCCTCACACTTGAGGAACAGAGAAAGGAAGATGAATCTCCAGAGCACTTTGAACTTGAGAGGTGAAGAAATGCATCCCACAAAAGAATGACTGTTCACCTTTCCCAAAGCCCAATCAACCCAATTTAAACATTGCTTAGATGGGAAAAAGCTGAGAAAAGACACAATCTATGCTGAAAAAACTCAGTGCATAAGCTCACAGGATTTATGATCCAGCAGTTCACCACCCTGTAAGAAATCTGCAGAGCCCACCAAGTGCAGCCATGCAGCAGAAAATGCAGAATCAAGAGGCTTGAGAGTGGCTTATGTGGATTTTTAAAATATCTCAGTGACTAAGCTATTGATTTACTTTTTGATCCACCTTTTTTCATTCTCCAAGAGACTCAGCATCTGAAGCTGATTCTTCTGTTAACTGAGAAAAACGTCCTGCTCACTGAAAGTGGAAATATAATCCAGCAAACCTGGGGCATGGGCGCATGGCACCTTGATGCATGAACCAACAATTAGTATTGAGGGAAACAGGTTTTTATGTACAGGATTCCAACTTTGGGGGTGCTGAGAGCACTCCTGTTCAGAGCTCTGTTCTTTCATGAGACCCAACACTTCCCTTGCTCCCCGCCAGGCTATAAGTCAAAAGCATGCCCAGAAGTTCCCCGTATCCTTATCCGTTCTTTGGCCAGCCGTGCAAACAGTTCTATCTCCTCTGGAATGTACACTCGTGGGTTTCAAAGTTGCCATCCTCTCACAGCAGCTCTCTCCTTCAGAATCTGGGGTACATTGTCCTCAGCCTCCATGTAGTAGTCCAGGAAAACATATGCTGTTTTACACTGGATTATGGTGAAGTCCAGGAAGGCACACATTGCAAGAAAGTGGCTTCTCTGTACATCCTCCAGAGAAGCAAAAGTCTACAGTTTCAGCATTCCCAGCCACAGTTCAGCACTCTAGAAATCTCCCATGAATCTGTGCTTGGTTAGGCAGGTCCCTGCAATTCTCAGCACCATCAGCTTTGCCAGCATCTTCTTCAGGCAGACTTCCCAGCATGTCTCTCTCTTCTTTCTTACTCCAGCTCCTACTCACTACAGGCTGGCATGCCTGCTTCCTACTCTGCAGCTGCATCTCCTCATAGCTTCCTCTTCCTTACTACACCTGGCAGAATCCTGACTACTGGCCAGCATGGCTTCTTGTTGCTTCCTCATTACCCCATGGAAGATCAGCCCTCTCTCTGCCAAACCTTATGTTAAATCCTGATCCAGGGCTTCCTATGTGACCTCATCTCCAGCTCCTCCCATAATGTGCTACATTTGTCAGTCCCCCTGTATCTTTTACATTCATTTAGCTGCCATCTTTAATCAAGGCAAGAGTGACTCGTGACACAGGGGTCTCCACCTCTCTTGACTATGTCATGAGTCCCTCAATGCTCTTAAAGTCACATAGTTCTTTTGCCTTGGATAGTAGCACAACTATTAACTAGCTATCAACTTGCCATAGATATGCAAAGTATCTTAATTGCTGTATTGTTCACTCTCCCTTCTCCATCCCCCAACCATGTACTGTGCAAGATATTCTCGGGGACCCTCATTCTGCACCCCATTACAGACAGGTTAAAAGCCCACAGGGGTATTAGTAACACAGAGTGAACTGCATGTTAGGGTATATTTAAAGATTAGCAGACATCTGGAGAGTTTGTGCACTTTTAAAATACACTTTAATTGAAATTAAAAGACAAAACCAACAAAATAACTGTGCAGGCCCAAGAAAACAGGTCAGGCAGAACTTGACCTATGGGTTGCATGTTCTTACTTCAGATCTTCTCCTACTCCTCCTTCTTCTCCTTCTTCTTCCTCTAAAAAAGACTTTATTTATTTACTTTTTACAATGAGGGGAAGGGAGAGAGAAAGAAAGGGAAAGAAACATTTATATGCAAGAGAAATATCAATCAGATGACTGCTCCCAACCAGGGACCTGGCCCACAGCCCAGTCATGTGCCCTGACTGGGAATCAAACTGGCAACCTTTTTTGTTTGTGGGATGGTACCTAACCCACTGAGCAATATCAGTCAGAGTCTTCCTCCAGTTTTTATATTGGCCACTTCTTCTGTTGGGGTTTGATTAGTAGAGCTACTTCTTAGAGAAAATGACAGAGCCAGAGGGGAAATTGAATTCTAGCCCAAAGTCCTTTCGTACTTGGTTCCTTTAGCACAGCATAAGTATCTTATTGAAGGATAGATCATGCTATAGGAACAGCCCAGAGAGGAAAGGGAACTACTACAGATACAGCAATTAATCCGTTTGGTTCCCTTTTCTGAACTAGCTTGAAAGAAAAGGAGCCCACAATGCTCACCATGTCTCTGTGATTTTTTTTACCAGCACCCCTTTGGTCCCAGAGAATCCCTGTGATTGGCAGTGAGTACAGTCTTGGAAGCTATTCCTGAGGTCCTGTGCATGGCACTTGGGACTGTGACTTTCTTTCATATATGAAACAACAGCCATGTTTTCAGAAATTTGCTCCCAATTCATTGGGAATTGGAGAAACCAAATGAAAATGACAGTAACATAAGCCTTTTATGAAGAAAGCATTTGCATTAACAAAAATATTCTGAGAAGTGAATGTCATATAAAAATCCATTTCATAACTGCAATATACATTTAAAACTAAGCTTCTAAACTAAATTACAGTTCTACTGCATTTTGAAGTTGAGCAGTTGTGTCAGCAGCTAAAATATCAAAAGAAACCAATAGGTTATCTTAGTTTCCTCTCAAGCAGCAACTAGAAATCCTTTCCTCAACAAATAATCATATTACAGTTCCCTCTTGCTACACATCCAAATAAGAAAGGGGGTGCAATTAGAGCAGGGGGAGCGGATGTCTCTCTCATCCTCTCCAACTGGCAGCTGACCATCCCCATGGAGGATATTCGTTTAGATGTTGTTTAAACATCTTTTGAACTCAGTGGGTTCAGTACCTAGAATTGATGGCCTTCCTACTTTTCATCATGTTCTGTGTTTGCTCTGTTACACCTACAAAGTCATTTCCAAATTCCTTTGGTTTCTGGATCATCGTTACCTGAAATCCTTTTTTGTTTGTTTGTTTTTTTACCTTTGGCACCAGTCAGGGTTCCTTTTACTCCGAAGAGCTGTGCATGAGCCACAGCTTAGATGGGAAACTGGGTCATTTCTTGGGGTATTGTTTTCACTTACACCTCATACAAAGTATTTGCCTGCCAGGATCATTTCAGGCCCTGTTGCATTAGTGTGAGCCCATTGTTTGTTAATTTTAAAGTTCCTCACATGCTCTAAAAGCATATTTCGCACAAGAGCTTTGAAATATAACATTTTAAGGACTACAGATGGGAATGAGGCGAGGTAAAAATGAAGAAGCAAGTGAGTTCTCAAACATAAACTCACACCTCAAACTCATCTACCAAGTTCAGTTGAAAAAGGCAGGGAGGATGTGAATCTCACCACAGACCTGTCTTTGTGGACTTACCAAAACTGCGACTATTTAGTGAATCCTTAGGAAGTAGAAAACAGTATTTAACCTTATTTTCTGCTTTAAAATGGAACATCTTAATTTCTCAACACAGTCAAATTAAAAAAAATATATTTTATTGATTACACTATTACAGTTATCCCAATATTCCCCCTTGGCTCCCCTCCACCTGGTATTCCCTTTCCCTCCAGCAATCCCCTCCCACTTAGTTCATGTCCATGGGTCATGCATATAAGTTCTTTGACTTCTCCATTTCCTATACTATTCTCCACACCCTTCCTGTCTATTTTGTACCCACCAATTATGCTTCTTAATCCCAGACATTTTCTCCCACTCTCCCCTTCTCCCCACCCAGCTGATAACCCTCTAAATTTTTCCATGTCTATGCTTCTGTTCCTGTTCTAGTTGTTTGCTTAATTTTTTTCTTTTTTAGATTCAGTTGTTGATAGTTGTGAATTTGTTGCTATTTTACTGTTCATAGTTTTGATCTTCTTCTTTTTCTTAAGTAAGTCTTTTTAACATTTCATGTAATAATAGCTTGGCTATGATGAACCTTCTTTAGTTTTACCTCGTATGGAAAACACTTTATCTGCCCTTTGAACCTAAATGATAATTTTGCTAGATAAAATAATCTAGGTTGTAGGTCCTTGCTTTTCACCACTTTGAATACTTCTTGCTAGGTCCTTCTTGCCTGCAAAGTTTCTTTTGAGAAATCCACTGATAGTCTTATGAGAACTCCTTTGTAGGCAACTCTGCCCTTTTCTCTTTTTGGTTTTCAAATTCTCTCCTTATCTTTAATCTGGGTAATTTAATTATGATGTATCTTGGTGTGTTCCTCCTTGGGTCCAACTTCTTTGGGACTCAGCTTCCTGGACTTCATATCTATTTCCTTTGCCAGATTGGGGAAGTTTTTCTTCATTATGTTTTCAAATAAGTTTTAAGTTTCTTGCTCTTCCTCTTCTTCTGTCATCCCTGTGATTCAGATGTTGGTATATTTGGAAATATCCTAGAGGCTTCTTATACTATCCTCATATTTTGTTTTGTTTTAAATTCTTGTTTCTAATTGCTGTTCTGGTTGAATGCTTATTTCTTCTTTGTGTCCCAAATCATTGATTTAAGTCGCTACTTCATAACCCTCAACTGTTGGTTCCCTGTATTTCACTTAGTATTATCTTCTTTTTTTCCTTTATATTTTTGCCATACTCAAAGAGTTCTTTGAGCATTGCAATCACCATTGTTTCGAACTCTGCATCTGATAGGTTGGTTATCTCCATTTCATTTATTTCTTTTTCTGGGGTTTTGTTCTGTTCTTTCATTTGGGCCATGTATTTTTTTTCTCCTCAGTTTGGCAGCCTCCCTGTGTTTGTTTCTGTGTATTAAGTAGAGCTGCTTTGACTCTCTGTCTTACTAGTGTTGCCTATTGTATAAAAGGCCCCTGTAAATTGTGTGGGGCAGAGTCCTAGGTAATTGCTAGGGTGGGACAACCCACTTTACTGCCTTGTGGCTCTGTGCAGGCGAAGGTTTTATAGAGGGAACAGTGCCTCTGCCTGGCTTCTGGAGGTTTGCCCAGCACTTGCTCCATTTTCAGTCACCTCATTTACTCCCCATATGGGACTGGCACCCTTTCAGCTGTCGCCCCAGTGCTGAATCCCAGAGTGGGTAAGTTTGTATGTGATCTAAGCCCTTTAATTGGAGTCTCCTGAATATCCAGCAGCTTCTTCCACCACCCCAACCCTCACTGCTCTTTGGTTCTTACAGACAGAAGTTATGGGGATTTATCTCCCCAGCCCTGGAACCTTGGGCCATGCAGTCTGGCCTGGGGCTGTAATCACTTGCTCCCATGGTATCCCTCCCAATTTTTATCTACTACATATGAATGTGGGACTGCCCATTCTGCTGCCACCGCTACTGCCTCTCCATGCCACACCACATCTCCTTGCCTCTCCGCCTTTCTCTGCATCTCTGCCCCTCCTACCCATTTGGATGAATGTGGCTGCTTTAAATCCTTGGTGGTCAGACTTCCATATAATTCGATTTTCTGACAGTTCTGGGTGTTATTTGTTTTGAGGTTTAGTTGTAATTTTCTCTGTGGTTGCACAAGGAGGCAAAGCATGTTACCTATGCCTCCATCTTGACCTGAAGTCCACAGTTGAATTTTAGAAACTAAGGCATAAACAATATATTGTATGCTTGCATAGTATTCTAAATAAAGGAAAGGATGCCTTAGAATTCCTGGTTCATTAAAGATTAATTTAGAATATACAACAACAAATACATTTTAATTTAGCACTCCAGAAATTTCCAAGGTTAGGGTTAATGCCTAGATAAATGGAATAAGATTAAGAACATTTTCAGGAATTGTATTCATTATCTTAGTGAAAAGCAGCTGTGGGGTTCAGAATGAGCCCCCCCAAAGGGGTCCACTCTGGTTTGCAGATTATTTTGAGCTGATATAATCTGGCCTTCCCTTTTACTGCTTAAAAGACTTCAAGACAGAGAACCTGCTCCAGCAAGAGAGAGATTATCACTGTTTAAACCGAACTAAACTCTAGTGCAATCTGAAGTAGTAATGGTAGACAGGGAGGAACCCAGTAAAGCCTATTTGATCAAAGTCTTCCCTGTGTCCCATTGTTTCAAGATGGCCTAGCAAACATTTATCTGCTAAACATTAACTCTTTTTATACCCTTGTGAATTTGCCTTACTTTCTTGAAGTCCTAGATCCCTGCTTCCCCTTATTTGGTCCATAATGACACATATACCTCATTTTTGCCTTACTGTCTTTGGAATTTTCATGTTTATGTGAATTCCCTGTGCTCAGGTATTAAAACATGAATTTTTCCTATTAATCTACCGTATGTCATTTTAATAATTATTCCAACCAGTAGAACTAAGAGGGAAAGTTTCCCCAACCCCAACGCAGCTCACAGTTTCTCCTCTGACTGGGTTATTCCACCTCTGCTGGAACCTATGGAGAAGCCAGAAATATCACTGCTATACAGTACATTTTAATCTGAGATGAGTTGTCTAAATTGTGTCAGTGGTGTGTAAAAATAAGGTTTGTGATCATATGACCCATGTGCTCAGTGCACAATGTGGTGAGGGGCTTGAGAGTGGGCCCAGAGCCTTTGAATGCCAGCCCCACCCACTGCTAGTTACATGATCTCGTGCAAGCTACACTTCAAATTCCCATAAAATGAGGTGGAAAAGCAGTTAGTTCCTAGGGTTGCAGTGGTGACTTTAATGAGATAATGCATATAAAGTAGTTAATACTACACCTGGCCCTAGGAAATGCTTAGTAAATTTAATTTTTTATGGTTTACAAAGCACTTCTGTAGACATGTACTATCTTGTTCCACCTCTCAAAAAGCCTACCACGTACATTTCATTACTACCATTTTACAGTGAAGCAGCTGAGACCAGAGACTTGGCCATTCTCCTGTTTACACAGCAAGCAGTAGAGCAATGGCCCAACCTGTCTTCTGACCTCCACTCCGGTGCTCTTCCGTTATGCTCTCCCCTTTTAAGCATAGAGCAGGTGAACTTTTTTAGACTTTCTAAGTCCCAGAGAACATATATCAAAGCTTAAAGCTTTATTTAATTATATTTTGCCTCATAGGTGAAGCCTGGGCTATTGAGCCAAACATATCTGTGTTCAAATCCCAGCTCTGGCACTTTCACATTGCACGACATCAGTCAAGTGGCCCCACTTCTCTGTACCCATCTCCTCCTTCATGATGTAGCACAATCTATCCTTTGCTTACTATATGCATTTTGAAGGGTTGTCTTATTCAAGGCTCTGTCAAGTTGTTCACTTATTAGCTACTGGATATAAAGTTTAATTATTTTATGAGTGTATTTTATATTTTAATTCTCCTATAGAATTGGTGTGATATATTGATATAAAAGAATTAAAATACTATCTTAGCATTGCTTCAGTTTAAAATATACTTTTCCATGGTAAGAATATGTATATTTAATAAAATATATAGAGATTATGTTTCAGTGGCAATACCACCCAGTTAATTCAAAAATTCAGTGCCAAATTGTTGGGCCTTTTTTTGGTACCATGGACTGAGCCACACTGTGGTGTGATTTTCAAAGTGATTGTCATGTAGACCATGGCTGTCAACTCTTTCCTGATACCTAACATTTTTATTCACTGTGTAAACAAGTCTTTCCAGTTCGATGTTTACAAGCTTCTAATTACCAGACCTACCTTTCAT
This sequence comes from Artibeus jamaicensis, assembly GCF_021234435.1. NCBI lineage: Eukaryota > Metazoa > Chordata > Mammalia > Chiroptera > Phyllostomidae > Artibeus > Artibeus jamaicensis. Next base: position 6,714,085 of record NW_026521803.1, read on the forward strand.
TAGTTTTTAAAAACAGTTGCTTAAATAAAAGAGGTTCATTTCTCTCTGTTGTACATTCCAAGCTCATCTGGCTACTCAGATAGTCCCAGGCACCAACCTCCTTTAATCTTATTGCTCCAGCCCTCCTAGGCCATTTGCCTTTGTTAAATGTCTGAGACCCTAACACAGGCATCTTGGCCAGCAAGAAGGGAAATGTATCAGAACCCTCATAAGCACCACTTCAAATCTTCTCAGCCCCACCTGACCACTCCTGTGATGGCCAGAGCTTGCAGGTTTTGTGTTTGCAGCGTTTGCAACCTGGATGTACCTAACCTTGGCTCAGACTCCAAGCCTCTCACATTCTGTTCTGCAGCTTCTTGGACATCACAGCAAACACAACCTAGCAGTGTAAGAAAGTTTTGACCAATGACTTTGACCAGGTGAATACCAGTGGATATCTCCTACTGTGCCTCCCCATCAGAAGATCTTACAGAGTTGAGCACAAGGTACCTATAACTGTGGCCAGCCAACTCAGTAACTCATTCTTTTTTTTTTTAATTTATTTTTTATTGATTATGCCATTACAGTTGTTCTATTCTCCCCTTTATTCCCCTCCACCCTACCCCCCATCCCCACCATTACCCCCCTTTAGTTTATGACCATGTGTCTCAAGTTCTTTAGATTCTATATTTCCCATACTATTCTTGCCCCCCCCCCCATCTATTTTCTATCTACTGTCTATGCTACTTATTTTCTGTACCTTCTCCCCCCTTCTCCTCCTCCCACTCCCCTGTTGCTAACCCTCCTTGAGATCTTCATTTCTATGTTTCCACTCCTGATCTAGCTGTCCTTTTAGTTTGCTTTTGTTTTAGGTGTGGTTCTTAATAACTGTGAGTTTGTTGTCCTTTCACTGTTCATGTTTTTTTAACTTCTTTTTCTTAGATAGTCCCTTTAGCATTTCATATAATAAGGGCTTGGTGATGATGAACCCCCTGAATTTGATCTTATCTGAGAAGCACTTTATCTGCCCTTCCATTCTAAATGAAAGTTTTGCTGGATGGAGCAATCCTGGTTGTAGGTCTTTGGATTTCATGACTTGGAATACCTCTTTCCAGCCCCTTCTTGCCTGTAAGGTCTCTTTTGAGAAATCAGCTGACAGGGAAACTCCTTTATAGGTGACTGTCCCCTTAGCTCTTGCTGCTTCTAGGATTCTCTCCTTCATTTTAATCTTGGCTAATGTAATTATGATGTGCCTTGGTGTGTTTCTTCTTGGGTCCAACTTCTTTGGGACTCTCTGAGCTTCCTGGATTTCCTGGAAGTCTATTTCCTTTGCCAGATTGGGGAAATTCTCCTTTATTATTTGTTCAAATAAGTTTTCCACTGGTGGCTGTTCCTTTCCCCCTTCTGGTACCCCTATAATTTGGATTTTGGAGCGTTTAAAGATGTCCTGGAGGTTCCTAAGACTCTCCTCATTTTTTTGGATTCTTGCTTCTTCACTCTTTTCTGTTTGGCCATTATTTGCTTTCTTCTGGTCCACTCCATTGATTTGAGTCCCAGTTTCCTTTTCATCACTATTGGTTTCCTGTGTAATTCCATTCATTTCAATTAGTTTCGCCTTCATATGTTTGTCTAATTTGTGGCTATAATCAACCAGTTCTGTGAGGATCCTGATCACCAGTGTTTTAAACTGTGCATCTGAGAGTTTTGCTATTTCTTCATCACTTAGATTTATAGACTCTGGGGCTTTGAGATCTTCTTGAGCCATTTTTGGTCTGTTCGAGCCTGTTAAGTATGAGGAGCGGAGCCTTGGACTCCCAGGTCGCTGGGTTGTGACGCTGTATGTGGGGGCGTGGTCAGAGCGGGGAAATGGTGATCCCCTCTGCTGTTTTGCTCTGCTGGGTGAGGAGCAGAGCATTAGCCAGGTTCACCAGGGCAGGGCCACTCAGAGTCGCTGGGTTATGACGCTGTATGTGGAGGCGGGGTCAGAGCCGGGAAATGGCGGTGCCCTCCGCTGCTGCTCTTCACGGGGACCCGCTAGGTCCCGGTTCAATCGCCCACTCTCTTGCTTGTCTATCCTCCCACCAATGCGGGACCACAGTCAACCCGCCGCCCTGCTCCCTCAATGTTTCCCTGCGGTCGCTGGGTCTCTCACTAGGTCCAACCCTGCACCTGGATTCCGAGCGCCTGAGTCTGTCTGACCAAGTTTTCCTGTGCTACCCTACTCCGCCAGCTGCTGGTTTCGCCCCTTACCAGTCAGGCTGAAGAATTTGTTGTTAACAGACTTCGGAAAAGTTCAATTTTCTGTGTTCTGGCTGTGTTTTCTGTTGCTAATATTTAGTTGTCTCTAAACTTGGTTGTGTGAGAAAGCACGGCGTCTCCACCTATGCCTCCATCTTGGCGGAAGTCCCAGTAACTCATTCTTGAGTTGGCTCTCTCCTCCCTTGTGACACTTTTTCATGGCACACTCACTTCAGCTCCCTGGGATCACTTCCAAAATAAATATGCAGTGAAGTTTTAGCTTCAGATTCTACTCTCAAGAGAGCCCAGTGTGAGAGAGGAGAGCAGACAAGACTTTCATGAACCAGAAGTTGCCCACATCCCTTCTGCTCACAGTCCATTGGCCACATGCTGCAAGGGAAGCTGAGAAGCAAATTCTGTTTTTTAGAGATTTTATTTATTTATATTGAGAGAGAGAGAGGAAAGGAGGAAGAAAGACAGGGAGAGAAACATTGATGTATGAGAGATACATCGATTGGTTGCCTCTTGCATGCTCCCAACTGGGGACCTGGCCTACAACCCAGGCATGTGCTCTGATGGGGCATTGAACCAGTGACCTTTTGGTTTGCAGGCCAGAACTCAATCCGCTGAGCCACACAAATCAGGGCTGAGAAGCGAATTCTTTATTCTGGGTGGCCATGCTCCCACTTAAAAATTATATTACTGTGGATAAAGTCACTGCACACAATTCATGTGCATATTCCTCTTAATTAGACAAATATGAGTTTGTACAAATACTATATTTTGTTGTGTAATGTGTTTGTTATAATGTGCTCCCCTGTATAATGTACACCCATGTTTTTGGCCCATTCAGGAAAAAAATCTTTCATTTTAATTTTTTAATTCAATTATTTATTTATTTATATTTAGAAACTTGATTTTGTGTTACAAAGGAATTTTAGCATTTATTTTTGAAAATATCATGGTACAAGAAATTTTATGTAACAAAAATTATAAAACACAAGAATGGATACATGGTATTTCAGGTACTACTCATGTATAATGCACATCCCTATTTTTCCCTAAAAAATTTGTGTAAAATAAATAGCGTGCATGGCAAAATATGGTACTTCATGGAGAGATCAGAGATTATTTATGACCACCGAACTAAAAGACCTGAGTTATTGTCCACATTCTTTGACTTATTTTCTATGTGAATTTATGCAAGTTGCTTATGTCTTCTGGGCCTCAATTTTCTTATTTGTACAATGGTGAAAGTAACTACTCCTTTCTCTGGGTAATTGTGTGAAAAATGAGCTTGCAGACAAGAAAGCACTTTAAAACATGTAAAAAGACATACATATAGGTTAGATTGGTTACTGCCTAAATGTAAACAAAAAACTAGGGACAAAATATTTTATTACATTCTGTTACTATATTACCAGACAGATGCACCTACCTATGGTGCAATCCAACTCCCCTGATAAGTGAATGAACAGCCCACCATTCTGGCAATGCAGTGAGGTAGTGATCAGGTTAACATTTCTGCATAAAAGGTTGTGCTGAATTGTGTTCTTACAGATAATTTCTCTTCATTTCATCATTATTTCTTTCTCTTCTAAAAGTTTATCTACTTCTGGAATTTGTCCTTTTAAAAATAATTATATAAGAGTCCAAGATGGAGGTGTAGGTAGACACATTTTGCTCCTCACACAACCAAAACAAGAATAACAACCAATTAAAAAAAAAAAGAACTGCCAGAAAATTAAACTGTATGGAAGTCTGACAACCAAGGAGTTAAAGAAGAAACATTCATCCAGACCGGTGGAAGGAGCAGAGATGGGCAGCCGGGACCGAGAGAACACATGGCAAAGTGGCAGCTGGTGGACAGGTTGGTCATGCATTTGAGTGCATATAAACCAGGAGGAACAACAGGGAAGCAAAACAGACCACACAACCCAGGGTTCCAGAGCCAGGAAAGAAAGCTTCAGAACCTCTGGCTGTAAAAACATGTAGTGGTTGCACCAGAGGGAGATACTCCCAATCTCAGGAGAGTCTGTTGGAGGTCCCCACAGGGTCCAAGAATGTATACAAACCCACCCACTCAGTAATCAGCACCGAAAGGGTACAACTGACTTGTGGGTAGCAGGAGAAGTGACTGAAAGTGGGACAAGAGCTAAGCATGTGGCATTGTTCCCTCTTGGACCCTTCTCACACATACAGTGCCACAACACAACATGGGTTGCCTCACCTTGGCAAATAACTAAGGCTCCATCCCTTACAATGTAACAGGTATGCTGAAACAAAGAAACATGGCCTAAATGAAAGAACACATCAAAGCTCTAGAAAAAGAACTAAGCAAGGAGGATATAGACAACATATCAGATGCAGAGTTCAAAATACTGGTAATCAGAATGTTCACAGAAATAGTTGAGTATGGTCCAAAATAGAGGAAAAAGTAAAGATTATTAAAAGTGAAAGAAAGGAAAATGTACAGGGAACCAATAGTGACAGGAAGGAAACCAGGACTCAAATCAATGGTTTGGACCAGAAGGAAGAAAGAAACATTTAACCAGAACAGAATGAAGAAACAAGAATTCAAAAAAATGAAAGTTTGAGTAACCTCCAGGACAACTTCAAATGTTCCAACATCTGAATCATAGGGGTGCCAGAAGAAGAGGAAGACCAAGAAATTGAAAAGTTATTTGAACAAATAATGAAGGAGAACTTCCCCAATCTGGCAAAAGAAATAGACTTTCAGTAAGTCCAGGAAGCTCAGAGAGTCCCAAAGAAGTTGGACCCGAGGAGGAACACACAAAGGCACATCATAATTGCATTAGACAAGAATAAAGATAAGGAGAGAATCTTAAAAGCAGCAAGACAAAAGGAGAGAGTTACCTTCAAAGGAATTCCCATAAGACTACCAGCTGATTTCTCAAAAGAAAACTTACAGGCAAGAAGGGGCTAGAAAAAAGAATTCCAAGTCATGAAAGGCAAAGACCTACATCTAAGATCACTCTATCCAGGTAAGCTATCATTTAGAATGGAAGGACAGATAAAGTGCTTCCCAGGTAAGGAAAAGTTAAGAGTTCATCATCACCAAGCCCTTATTATGTGAAATGTTGAAGGAACTTACCTAACAAAAAGAAGATAAAAAATATGAACAGTAAAATGACAACAAACTCACAACTATCAACAACTGAACCTAAAAACAAAAACAAACTAAGCAAACAACTAGAACAGGAATAGTATCACAGAAATGGAGACCACATGGAGGGTTATCGGCTAGCTGGGAAGGGGAGGGGGCAGAATGGGGAGAAGGTACAGGGAATAAGAAGCAAAAATGGTAGGTACAAAATAGACTGGGGGATGTTAAGAATGGTATAAGAAATGGAGAAGCCTAAGAACTTATATGTATGACCCATGGACTTGAACTAAGGGGTGGGGGGATGCTGGAGGGATTGGGGTGCAGGGTGCAGGGTGGTAAAAGGGAGAAAAATTGGGACAACTGTAATAGCCTAATCAATAAAATATACATAAAATAATTATAAAAACAAGAAAGGAGGGAAACATTTATTCATGATACTTGTTATATGAGCCTGAGGGGCAAAACTGCATTCTCTCTCTGCATCAATAACTTAAACTTTCAAACATGTAGGAATAGTTAAGGATTCCTTCTAGGCTATTTTAGGGAACAAATTTATTAGTTCTATAGCATGTCGTAATCCTGAGGTATTTAGGAAAGCTACATTCTTTGGATTCTGAAACCCTGGCTGTTTCCTTGAGCTACTTCAAACAAAGCAGCTTTTGCTGACAGGGCACTCTGTGGCCCAGCAGTGTTGTTGAATTATAAGTAAATAATCTTGAAGCAAATCCATGGTTGACACACTGTCATATTATGTTTACTGCTCCTGGGGAGGGATTTATTCTGAGGATATTGAAAAATTCCACTGCTGTTTGGGGGAAGTGACAATTGGGATCACCCATAAATTAAAGTGCCTGCCCCCTGTAGCATAGATATGGTCCAAAACATTGCACACGCACTAAAATGTTATATGCGAAATAGAACAGTGATGGATAAGAATATATAATGTTACTAAATAAGAACAGATACTGTGGATCTGACAAATGTTTAAATTGCCAAGTTTGACTTCAGCTAGCATCGAATGTTTCCCAGGATTAATAAACAGGGGAGTTCTGAAGTAGAGCAGAAAAAAGTGACTTCTATTCAACTGCATCTTGCTTTATTTTTGCATAGATTTCAAGATGTAATTTAGATTGATTTTTAGAAATGGTATAATATGTAATGAGCCAGACTTTTTTTTTGTAAGAAGGGCATTAGTATTATAACTTTCTAAAAACTGGTACCTTCTTTGCCATCTCCATCTCCCCTGCACCTGGTTCACCTGAGGACTGGCCTGGCTCTGCAGATGGTGGGTTTTGGTGAGAGAGGCTTTTTTATTAATTAAGGGACAAACACTCAGGTGGGGTGGGCAACAGCCACAGTCCTTAATTTCAGCAGGCACTTCTCTAGGCTTAGATGAAGACACTTCTCTTCATCTAAATCACAGCAGCATGTAATTACAATCAAGAACAAAATCAGGATAACATTACGATATCCCATTCTGCACATAATAACCTTCCTCTGATACATTCTACGCTCTTTTAAATAGAAAACATGTTCTTTTTTGTGATGATTTTCCTAGGTGTAATGATGGCCATACAGGTTATTTGGAAGCTAATCCCAGACATTAGGTTATTTAGAAGCTGAGCCCAAACATTTCATCTGTAAATATTTCAGTATGAATTAAGAAAGCTTTGATTCCTATGCCAACCTTATGTCCATAACCCTTGTCATATCTAAAAGTATTATTTTTTCTGTTCACTGTCATGAAGACGTTTGTTCTCAACAATTTGTTGGAAGGCTATTTGCCTCTTAAAAATACAATTTCTATGCAAAATGTTTCTATATCCAATATTATTTAAACTAGAATTATTAGAATAATATTAGAATGAACATCCATATAACCATGAGTGAGCTAAAGAAAGAGAGAGAGAGAGAAAGGAAAATGGAAGCAGGGTGGGGAGAGAGAGAAAGAGAGAGAGAGAGACACTACCAGTATCTCCTTCTTCTCTCCAGTTATGCTGAAATTTGAGCTAATCATTTTCTACACACAAATCTCTCTGTGTGTATATGTGCTTACCATATGTAAGTTTGGACCTCTCATTTTTTTTTGCCTATTTGTGAACTTTTCATACAAGTAGTATCACACTGAAATATTCTTCTGTGACTTTTTCACTTCAACATAATGTTTCTGGAATTCATCCATGTTTATGCAGGTCTAGCTGTGTAGATCATTCATTTCTACTGCTTTATAGTGTACCATGATATGAATCTACTGTATTTCATTTATCCACTTTATTATTGACTGACATTTAGGTTGTTCTTAGTTGCCCCCCCCCAAAAAAAATGCTCCTAAGAATATTACTGTACTTAGTCCTCAGGGCATATGTTCAAGAATTCCTAAAAGTTAAATTGGTTATGTATGCATATTATCTTATAGATAATGCAAACTTGTTTTCTGATTACATTATTTTACATCCCTTCTAGCTCTTTACAATAGTTTCTACCAACACTAAGTCTCGTCTGACTTTTAAACTTTTGTTCTTTGATAGATTTAATGTATTTTCCTTATTAATAATGATAGCATCTTTTATATGATTAAGGGCCATTTGTGTTTTCTCTTCTATGAATATCTGTGTTTTTGCATATTATTATTATTGTTATTGGTCTTTTTCTTGATGATTCATAGGAGCTCTCTAAATATTTTGTATTCTAAAACTTTACTGATGTATAGATGTCTGCAAAGAAGGCCCCCAGCAGTTTTTCCCATCCCTACGGGCACTCACTACCTTCATCAAGAGCTGAGCTCTACTTCTCTTCCTCTTGGATCTGAGCATGTCTTGCTTTGATCACAAGAACACAGAAGCAGTGATGTCCTGTGACATTGCATCCTAGGCCTTCTAGAGGCCTTGATGCTTCCACTTCCCCCTCTTGGAAGCTAGCTGCTACATGAAAAATTCTGGTTATCCTTCTAGAGAGAGGGCCCCTGTGGAGGGAGAAAGGCCCTACAAGATAAAAGACTGTGTAGGGAAAGAGGCCCAGGCAACCCTTAGCCCTCCCTTCCAACAACCTCAACTCATACGCTATACATATGAGTGAAATTGTCTTGGAAACTCTAGCCCCAGTCAGGCTTCCAGCTGGATGCATGTCTCACCTCAGCTGATGCCTCTGGAAGCAGAAGAACTGCCTGTCTGAGCTCAGCCCAAATTCCTAACCCACAGAGTCATGGGCAATAAAGTAATTGTTTCCAGCCTTCAAGTTTTGCAGTAGTTTGTTACACAATAGATAATAGAGACAGTTTATTGTATATGTTTCTAAAAATATTTTCCCAGTTTCTGGCTTTTTTCTATCTTTATAATATCTTTTGATTATCGAAAGTTTTCATCTCTATTATAGTTGAATTTTTCAATATTTTCTTTTATTATTAGTGCTTTTTTGAGAAATCTGTCCCTACTTTAAGTTACTATATTTTCTACTAAAAATTCTAAAATTTTATCTTTCATGTTTAAGTTCCTTAATCTATGTTGTATGGGATAAAGCAGGGGTTCCCTTTCATCCCCCCCACACCCCACATAGTAACTGTTTCACATTATTGACTGAATGAGCTTATTGTTTTCCCGTGTATGCTGGTCTGTGGCTGAACCCCTGGTTCTGTTTGTTTGTTGTTAGAGCATTGTCTCGCTATTGTAATTACTACAGCTTTACAAGACTGTAATTACTACAGTCTTGATTTCTAATAGGGAAAATTCCTTTCTTTTATGTTTCATGAGTGTATTAGCTGTATTTTTAAAAATATGGACACATTTTTACTACATTAATCAAGTTATTAAAATAAATCCTTTCTTTCTTTGCTCTTTCATTTATTCATTCATTTATTTACCCAATAACAGTTTACTTTATTGTATTCATTGCTCCTTCTGTTGGCTCTGTTCTTGGCCATTTGGTCTTATAAATTTTAGCATCAACTTGTTACATTCCATAATAAATATTCTTTCAGATTTTGACTGGATTTTCATCATCTCCATAAATTATTTTGGAGGGGGGATTAGTCTTTAACTACTGAGTCTTTTTTATCTATAAACATCATATTTCTTAATTTAAAAAGTGTTATTCGATGTATTTTTTAAGTTTTATGATTTTCTACATGCAATCTTGCATATTTTTTGTTGGATTTATTTCTAGGTATCTTATATTTTTGTTGCTAATGCTAATGTTACTTTTTTATATTTGAATATTCTGTTAGTATCTGATGAAGAGCAATGCAGTTGGTTGGGTATATTGATTTGGTGTTTCTCAATGTTGCAAATTTTATTTTAGTTCTAATAATGTATGAGTTATTTTAGATCTTCAATGTAGACGGCAATATCGCCTTTGAATGACAGCTTTGCTTTCCTTTTTCTAACTCTCAGATTAAAAAAAAATCTGATTTGTTGGCTAGGACTTTCAACTGTTACTAAGGAGAAGTCTTGTCTTTTTCAAAATTTAAAAGCTTTGTTTTTAATATTTCTTGATTTATTATCATGTTTCTTCTCTCTGTGTGTAAATATCTATGTGTTTAGACACCTTAATCAGATTAAAGATTTTCTATTTTGTTATATGTTTGTTTTATAATTCTGAATGGTAAACTAAATTTTCTTGACTTCTTTTTCTGCATATTCTAAGAAGGTATGTTTTCTTTTATACTATTATATTACTTGACTTTAATATCAAGCTAACCTTACATTCTTAGAATACATCTAACTTGGTGATAATATATTTTTCATACATTACTGGATACAATCTGCTAATATTTCATTTAGGATTTTTGCATCTATATTCACGAGTGAGATTAGCCAATATTTTTCTTTTCTCCTGATCAAGCTTTGATGTTAAGGTTAAGCTAGCATCATAATATGAGTTTGGGATTAGTCCCTTTTTTCTATAAATTGAAAATATTGTAAACCTTAGAAAACTTTAATCCTTCAATGTTCAGTAGAACGCAACAGTAAAATAATAGCTCTGGTATTTTCTTTGAGGAAAGATTTTGAATTATTTCAATTCTTTTTATGAATTTAATTTCTTTAGTGACTACTTTTATCATTCAATTTCTTTAATGTATATTGAACTATTATGCTTCTATTTCTTTTTGAGCCAATTTTGATCACTTAAATTTTTTTGTTAATTTGCATAGTCCGCTTATGATTTTAAAATTTATCAGTACAAAGTTGTACAAAGTATTATCACATAGTAATTTAAAAAGTAGTATCACATAGTATTTTAAATCTCTTTTGTAACTATAGTTATGTCTTTTTCTCTATTCTGAACATTTATAAATGCTTCATTTTATCTTTATTTTTTGATCAGTGTTCCCAGATATTTAGCATTCATATTAGTCTTTTCTAATAACCAATTTCTGGTTTTGCTGATCCTCTTTAGTATAGCTTTTTACCTCCATTAAGTTCTGCTTTGCTATGCTTTTTCTTATATCTATTTTTTTTTAAGATTTTACTGATTTACTTTTAGAGAGAGGGGAAGGGAGGGAGAAAGAGAGGGAAAAAAACATTAATGTGCAAGAGAAACATTGATCATTTTGCCTCTTGATGTGCGAAAGAAACATCAGTCCGTTGAGTCTCTCATGCCCCCAGCCAGGGACCTGGCCTGCGACCCAGGCAGGAATTCAAACAGGTGACCTTTTGGTTTGCAGGACAATGCCCAACCAGCTGAGCCACACCTGTCAGGGCTCCTGCAGCTCCTTTTAACTTCTTAAGCAGCATGCTTAATTCACAAGTTTTCAGCCTTCATTCTTTACTACTACAAGCATTTAAGGCTATAAATTTATCTATACCCCTTTAGAATATTTTGATGTTTAATAGTCAATAATATTAATATTTTAAACATTTGTTATTAAAATATTTGCTTTCAGTTTACTAGGTCACTAAATACACTTCATATTTAATTTTTTTAACAGCTTATGATACAACTACATGAAAATCTGGTTCCAAGTTCAGTTCATTTTTATACTTGATTTTAATAACATTTATAGGTGAAAAAGATACCTCACAATAATATATAAACACAAAAATGAAAGATGTGTGTTAGATGCACTTACAAATGATGATTTTTATTTGTTTTGTCTTGTTTTGCTTTGCTTTAGTTTCAAGCACCAATTATGCAAGAGTTTTGTTAATATTTGGTTAGAAAATTCCCATCTTTCCTGATCTAAGACTTAATGTTGCCTTTTTATGCTTTTGACAAATGGTTCAAAAACCATTGATGTTCTTTGTTTGGATGAGTTAAGAAATAACTTTTTCCTGAGTCTAAGTAGGGAAATAAAAGAGTTCTAAGAGGTGAAACACATTTTTTAGGGCAAGAAAGTTACATAATAATGGAAAGATTTCTAAACATACTTTGCACAGCTTATCTATTCCCTGTTTTTCTTATCTTTGACATAAAACATTTTACTAAGTTTCAGTTCAGCAGAAACCCCTTACTACCTTATGGTGTTTCATTACATTTCATCTTAATCGTAACTTAAAAAATTTACTGATTTGAGAGACAGAAAGGAAAGGAGAGAGAGATGAGGAAACATCCATCTGCTGTTCCACTCACTGGTTGATTCTTGTATGTGCCCTATGGAGGATTGAAACCACAACCTTGGTATATCAGGATGATGCTCTAACCAACTGAGCTACCTGAAAGAGCAGTAACCTTAACTGTAATTTTTTTAATGTCAAAGATTAGATAGTGGATCATTTAAAAGTATATCTTTTTATTTATTATTATGATATATTTCAAATATGCGAGCAGCTAAAAAAACAAGATGGACATCCACTATCCCTTTATTTTTGATCCAGGTGGTTATATCTCTAAGTAACCAAGCATTTTATTGTTACTGCAGTGCACTCACACATAGTAGGCACTCTACAGGTAATGGATAGTTAGGTGACAATAGGAAGGAAGGAAGTGAGGGACCGCTTCTTACATAGTAGGTGCTAAATATATTTTGGAAAGAAGGGAAGAAAGAAAATGAAGGAAGAGTAGAAAAATAGAGAGGAAGAATTGTGTATGTTCTTATCTGAAAGACTTAGTTAAAAAATGCTTAATAGTTTTGGCCAGTTCAACTTTGACCTTATTTAAATAAAGCCTTTACAGAGCTTATTTTTAATGAGAGCAGTCAACTCTCTATATGTGAAAATGTTTTCCCAAGGGGTAGAGAACTAGCGAATCCTATTTTCATAGAGTCTCAAGGCTACTCCTAATTGCCTATGAATTGAAAAATATTTCTTTGTCTTCGATGGTACTCTTTTACTGTCTCTAAAAAAATAAAAAGCCAGTGGAGGTTTGTGGCTGGATTTTGCTCCTCCCCCCTCAACCCTGGAAGTCTGTGGTGGGATGGATGATAGAGTAAAACTTCCAGTCACTCAGAAATGAAAGTGGATAAAGCCTTGCTGATGGCTGCCAATCCTCAGTGCTGCATGTTTATATGCGGGACGCACACTTGCTCCCCACACTTTACCTCATGCCAGGTTGTTTAATCAATGTCTCTGAGAAAGTTACATGGTTACCTGCAGTGGGACTCTGTAATACTTTTAGAAACCAACCTACCATGAACTCTTGCTGTGAAAGTATTTAAATAATTAAAAACATTCCTTTATCAAAGGGAGGCTCCTTCTGACAGTGGAATCCGTAACTTCAGCAGCTTTTCTTTTCAAAACACATGAAAGAGATTGTTGTGTTTTATGCAGCACTGACAACTTTTTCAAGAAATAAGGCCAAATATTGTTCAAAAACCCTCCTGGATGAGAATCTTAATCATAGATTGGGGCAACCAACTTCTTACCGGGATAAGATCTAAAGTCTTCCTCCAAGAAGAAGGAATGGTATAACTGTATTCATAAACAGATGTTTGTACTTTCTTGTTTGGATCTTGATAAGCTGTTTTTGTTTACATAGGAAGTCACTGGGCAGGAAGTCTCAGCAGTAGGTTTCAGGCTAGAATCCCTGAAGATCAGTGAGAAGGGAAATAGAAGTGCCTGAATGTGCACACACACACACAGAATTGTCGTGTCTTACTCATTGTGGAGGAAATACAAACAGCTTCAGGAAAGGCCCTGAGATTTACGAGGGGAGACATCTGGAGGGGGTGGTCAAGAGGATAAGACAGTGCTCAAGTGAGGGAAATACCACCCTCTGCGCATTAAACAAAATGACAACCATTATAACAGCAATGACTTCTAAGATTGAAGCTATTGAAATTCACCAAGACAGATCGAGATGGCCTGAAGCCCTGTCTGAATGAAAGGGCCCTGCTGTGGGGTTTAGAGATGTTACTGATGAGATTAACATGCCTCCACAGATATCAGAAAGAGCAGGCACCATCCCTGCAATGTTTTGTCCCTGGATGGTCACCCACAGTGAAAATTGGATGATATGGAGGAGTGTTGTCATGGCAACAGAAAGAGATGGTCACCAGAGAACCTGGAAAAGGAAGCTTCTGTTTAGCACACCAAGGAGTTCTGGTATGTGTGGCAAGTTTTTCCTGCAGCAGAGCACAATATCCAGCTAGATGAAGATCTCAGTCTGTGTGTTAATATTCCATTCTCCAAGCAAACTTACAAGGAAAGGTGGGAGCTGGTCAGTGGGCCAAGAGTGACATTCTTCATGACAAACACGCCTGCCATCATAATTGAGAGACGTGTTACTGGTTCCTAAATCACTTTCTCAAGTTTGGCTACTGTAGGCATTTATTTCCCAGGCTTCAACATCCCTGAGTAAACTGGTCAGAGCAAGATTTTGAACCAGAAGATAAAATCTGAGGCCTCTGTTACTTTATTACTTCAACTGCTTATAAGATACCCAACTGTGCCAGACACAGCTATTACTCCAGCCACCTTGAATAGCCAAGGAGGGACCAAGGGACCATGTTTTAAAGCCAAATAGATTATTCAGATTGTAATCAATTCTCTACTTTGTGTCTTTTCTGACCATGGGTATCAGCATTCAGCACTGATACCATGACTACCCCACCTTCTGTTAGTCTGATTTACCACTTACTTTATGGGGCATTTACTGTTTATAAAACCTTTCATATTCACAACCTCATTTGGCCAACACAACAACCTGAAAAGTAGGAAGTATCCTCATCCCCATTTCATGGATAAGAAAATGAGGCTCAGAGAAGCCAAGAGACTGATCATGACCACTCAACTACTGGGCAGTGGAGCCAGAACCTGAACCCAGACATTCTGCTTTGATTTCTGTCTAATATGTTGACTAAATCCTTAAACCACTGATTGGCAGTCTTTCTTTTGCCTTATAATTCTGTAAAAATATTTGAACATATACTCCAAATATACATATGTGAACTTATCTACAAATTACAAAATGTATGACAATGTTAATATAGTGCATTAATATAGCACATTATAGAACACATGAAAAACAGACAGTTTTGAAAGAGTACAAATTAAATAACTGGCCCTGACTGGTGTTACACAGTGAGTTGGGCATTCTTTTTGCAAGCTGAATGGTTGCTGGTTCGATTCCTCTTCAAGGCACATACCTGAGTTGTGAGCCAAGTCCCTGGTTAGGAGTGTGCAAAAGGCAGCTGATTGATGTTTCACACATTGATGTTTCTCTCCCTCTCTTTCTCCCTCCCTTCACCTTCTCTAAAAATAAATTAATTTTAAAAAGTAAAATTTAAAAAATAATTTATTTTATTTATTAATTAAGCAAAAATAAATTTTGTCCTCAATATTTTGTTTTTAAAATATATTTTATTGATTATGCTATTACAGTTGTTTCATTTCCCTCCTTTATTCCCCCTACCCTGCACACCCCCTCCCATCCACATTTCCCCCTTTTAGTTCATGTCCATGGGTTGTACATATAAGTTCTTTGTCTTCTACATTTCCTATACTATTCTTAACCTTCCCCTGTCTATTTTCTGTTTACTATTTATGCTTCTTATTCCCTGTACCTTTTCCCCTATTCTCCCCTTTCCACTGATAACCCTCTATGTGATCTCCATTTCTGTGATGCTGTTCCTGTTCTAGTTGTTTGCTTAGTTTGTTTTGGGGGGGGGTTTAGGTTCAGTTGTTAATAGCTGTGAGTTTGTTGTCATTTTAGTGTTCATATTTTTTATTTTATTTTTCTTACATAAGTCCCTTTAACATTTTACATAATAAGGTCTTAGTGATGATGAACTCCTTTAACTTGACCTTATCTGGGAAGCGCTTTCTCTGTCCTTCCATTCCGAAGGATAGCTTTGCTGGATAGAGCAATCTTGGATGTAGGTCCTTGCCTTTCATAACCTGGAATACTTCCTTCCAGCCCCTTCTTGCCTGCAAGGTTTCTTCTGAGAAATAAGCTGGCAGTATTACAGGAACTCCTTGGTAGGTAACTCTCTCCTTATCTCTTGCTGCTCCAAGGTCCAATCCAATTTCCCAAACTGCATTTATTTTTTGTGTCTCCCAGTCTCCTCTGGTCTGTGACAGCTTCTTAGTTTTTCTGTTTTTCATGACCTTGACAGCCTCGAGTAGTATCAGCCAAGTAGCTTGTAGAATAGCCCCTCAATCTGTGTTTGTGTGATGTTTTTCTCATGGTTAGACGGGAGTGATTTAAAAAAAATTTATATATTTATTTTTAGAGAAAGGGAAAAGAAAGGAGAAAGAAGGGAGAGAAATATCAATGTGTGGTTGCCTCTTACACACCCCCTACTGGGGGCCTGGCCCACAACCCAAGCATATGCCCTGACTGGTAATCAAACCAGAGACCCTTTGGTTCAGAGGCCAGTACTAAATCCACTGAGCCACACCAGCCAGGGCTAGACTGGGGTGATTTTCTTTTGAACAAATACTCCAGAGGTAATGTGCCCTTCTCATTATATCATGCCTGGGGTACATGATAGCCATATGACATCACAGAAGATGTTAGTCATCGCTTTATTAAGGCAGTGTTTGCCAAATTTCTCCTCTGTAGAGTTAGTATTCTTCCCTTTCCCTACTCTGTTATTTGGAGGAGAGTCATTAAGTCCTGCTCACCCTTATGACAGAGAGGTACAGGCTGGGGATTCAACTCAAACCCCTGGAGGGGTAGTATCTACATGCATTGTTTGGAATTCTTCCATGGGGAAAATTTGTCTCTTCTCCTCCCATTTATTTATATCAGCATTGACTCACTAATATTTATTTTATAGTTTGGGTTATAATCCAATATTATGCTATCTATTTTGTTAAAATTCGTTTCAGCTTTGGCCATTGGGAGTTATTTTAGGTTGCCTCTCCTGTCCCTTTGACTTGTCACCATTCTTTTGTGTAGGGGGGCAATTACTTACTTTCTGGTCCTACAAGTTGCTCCAGGTTTACCTTGTATTTTCTGTGTCCCAGCCCTGGAATTACTCATATCTCCTAGGAGGCCTGGTTCCTTTTGTTTTTTTAACTGGTATTTAGAAGCCATTGTGTACTCCTCACTGCTCTTGAGGAATCATTTCTTCTAGGCCCGTTCAGTAGACAGAACTAGTACACAGATGTGTACTAACTCATGTTTACATACTTGATACTTGCTTTAGGTACTTGCTTTTAGAGAGAGGGAAAAGGAGGGAGAAAGAAAAGATATGTTTATGTGAGAAATACCATTGGATACCTGCTTTTTAACAGGCAACATAGAACAGATTTCTTACAAGGATAAATAGACCCAAATAGAAGAATTACATCTACATTTTCTAAACATGATACCTAATTTTCAGTTGTGTGCACCAGTTGTATGCACAAAACTTTTTATTTGAATTCATCTAGTAAACTAAATAGTTCCTGGTGTTAATCAGTTGGTTCTTACAAACTAAAAAGTGTTGTATTTCTGTATTGTGCATTCACAAAGTGGATTCAAAGCTGACTAAAACTCTTAAAAAGAAACTGGAAATTTCCTTTCCAAGTTTTAAAAAACTATAGATACCAGAGATTTTATAGATGATACTATTTTTGGCAACAGAATTGCATAATCACGAAAATATTTCCAGACATGCAGTTTCACAATGCTTTTCCCACAGCACGGACTTCATTCAGACAATATTTATTTTCTCACTTATTGTGAACATGTCACCTTTATCATAAAGTGACAAGAGTGTATTTTATTTATTTATCTATTCTATTTAGAACATATATGACACAAAAGTTACCATTTTAACCATTTTTAAGTGTGCTGTATAGTGGTAATATTCACATTGCTGTGCGACCACCATGTTTGCTGGATAAGAATGTTTTATCTTATAAACCTGAAAATCAGTGTTAAACAATAACTTCTCATTTCCCTCTCCCCCTGCCCTCTAAGAAAGCACCATTTTATTTTGTCTCTATGAATTTGAGTACTCTAGGTACTTCATGTAAGTGGAATCATACAATATTTTTCCCTTTGTGTCTGACTTATTTCACTCAGCATGAATCTCCAGGATTTATCCATGTTGTAGCGTGTGCCAGAATTTTCTTCCTTTTTTTCAGGCTGAATAAAATTCCACTGTATGTTTGTGTCATCTTTTGTTTATCCATTTATTTGTCAATGAACATTTGTTTTTCACTGTTTGGCTATTGGAATAATGCTGCTATGAACATGGGTATACAAATATCTGTCTGAGTCCTTGCTTTCACTTCTTTTGGGTATATATCCAGAAGTAGAATTGCTGGATCATATGGTAATTCAATGTTTAATTTTTTATATAATATATTTTATTGATTATGCCATTACAGTTGTCCCATTTCCATCCCTTCATTCCCCTCCACCCTGCACACCCCCTCCCACCAACTTTCACCCCTTTTAGTTCATGTCCGGGTGTCATAAATTCTTTAGCTTCTACATTTCCCACACTACTCTTGCCCTCCCCCTGTCTATTTACTCCCCACCATCTATGCTACTTATTCTCTGTACCTTCTCCCCTCCTCTCCTCCTCCCACTCTCCTGTTGCTAACCCTCCATGTGATTTCCATTTCTATGGCTCTGCTCCTATTCTAGCTGTCTGCTTAGTTTTCTTTAGTTTTAGGTGTGGTTGTCAATAACTGTGAGTTTGCTGTCCTTTCACTGTTCATATTTTTATCTTCTTTTTCTTAGGTAGGTCCCTTTAACATTTCATATAATAAGGGCTTGGTGATGATGAACTCCTTGAATTTGATCTTATCTGAGAAGCACTTGATCTGCCCTTCCATTCTAAATGAAAGCTTTGCTGGATAGAGCAATCTTGGATGTAGGTCTTTGGTTTTCATGACTTGGAATACTTCTTTCCAGCCCCTTCTTGCCTACAAGGTCTCTTTTGAGAAATCCACTGACAGTCTGATGGAAACTCCTTTGTAGGTGACTGTCCACTTATCTCTTGCTGCTTCTAGAATTCTCTCCTTGATTTTAATCTTGGCTAATGTAATTATGATGTGCCTTGGTGTGTTCCTCCTTGGGTCCACCTTCTTTGGGACTCTGAGCTTCCTGGACTTCCTGGAAGTCTATTTCCTTTGCTAGATTGGGGAAGTTCTCCTTTATTGTTTACTCAAATAAGTTTTTCACTTGTTGCTCTTCCTTTTCCCCTTCTGGTACCTCTATAAGTTGGATGTTGGGACATTTAAAGATGTCCTGGAGGTTCCTAAGTCTCTCATTTTTTTGAATTTTTGTTTCTTCATTCTTTTCTCTCTGACTGTTTCTTTCCTCTTTCTGGTCCACTCCTTTGAGTTGAGTCCCAGTTTTCTTTCCCTCACTATTGGTTCCCTGTGCATATTTCTTCATTTCACTTAGTATGGCCTTTATTTTTTCATCTAATTTGTGACCAAAATCAACCAGTTGTGTGAGCATCCTGATCACTAGTGTTTTGAACTGTGCATCTGATACATTGGCTATCTCTTGGTAACTTAGATGTATTGGCTCTGGGGCTTTGATTTGTGCTTCCATTTGAGCTATAATTTTTTGGTCTTGTTGCACCCGTTATGTGAGGGACAGAACCTTAGGTGTTCACCAGGGTAGGGCAACCCGGTTGCTGGGTTGTGATGCTATATGTGGGGGCGGGTCAGAGAGGGAACAATGGTACTTGCTCCGCTCATATTTCAGTCCCTTCCTTCTCTTCCCACAAGGAAATTGTGCCTTTCTGGTGCTGGTTCCTAGGCAGGTGGGCTTGTGTACGTTCTAGGACCCTGTGGGTCTCTTCAACAAATTCTCCTGTGAGGCTGGGAATCTGTCCTGGCACCTCAACCCCCACAAGTGTTTTCAATCTGTGCTTTTAGGCTTTATTTCCTGTCACTGGGGCCCGGAGTTGCGGGGTCTGTCTTGCTGCCCATTTTTGCCTGGTTTATCCGCATGTGAATGTGTAACCACAGTCAGCCAGTGGCCCTGCGCACCTCACTGGGTCTGCTTGTTTCCTCCCCACACCCAGGGTCTGGGAGCCACCGCTTTTTCCTGCTGTGACTCCTCTCTGCTGGCAACTAACTCTGCTTCTTACCCATCTGGATGAATGGTTGTCAGACTTCCGTATATTTCAATTTTCTGTCTGTTCTGGTTGTGTTTTTGTTTCTAAATCTTTGTTGTCCTTAATTCTGGTTGTGCGAGGAGGCACACTATTTTCACCTATGCCTCTATCTTGGCCGGAAGTAACTCTGTGTTTAATCTGTTGAAGATCACTGTACCATTTTCCACAGTTTCTGCACTATTTTACATTCCCACCCACAGTGCACAAGAATTCCAATTTCTTCACATCCTTGCCAACACTTGTTATTTTCTGTTTTTTAAAACATATAAAAGTCATACTAATGGGTGTGAAATATGGTATCTCATTGCGGTTTTGAATTATATTTCCCTAAAAATTAATGATGTTGAGCAGGTTTTCATATGCTCAGTGACAACTTGTATATCTTCTTTGAAGAAATATCTATTCAAGTCCTCTGTCCATTTTTGAATTGGGTTATTTTTTAACCCAATTAACTTGGGTTAACTTGGGTTAACTCTTACAACTTGTTGCCGAGTTGTAAGAGTTCTTCATATATTCTGGATTTTCATCCATTATCAGATATATATTTTTTCTCATTTTGTTGGTTGCCCATCACGCTGTTGAGAGCGTTCTTTGACTCAAAGATTTTAAATTTTTATAAAGTACAATTTACTTATATTTGCTTTTTGTTTTCCATGCTTTTTGTGTCATATCCAAGAACTCACTGCCCAAACTAATGTCATAAAGCATTCTCCCATGTTTTCTTCTAAAACTTTTATATTTTAGCTCTTAGATTTAGGCCTTCAATTTATTTTGAATTAATTTTTGTATATGGTATAAGGTAAAGGTCCAACTTAAAAATATTTACTTCAAAAATACTATGTAAAGTAGCAAGTTACTGACAGCTATTTGTCTTGACAGTAAATCTGAAACCGTTTTGTAAAAAAAATTATGACTCGTCTTCATATTCAACAATTCTTTTCAAATAATATTTTACCCATCAGTAAATTATATTTTACCCATCATATTGTACCTAAAAAATGATGGTACATTTTGCAATGGAATACTACACAGCAAAAAGAAAGAAGGAGCTCCTACCCTTCACAACAGCATGGATAGATCTGGAGAGCATTATGCTAAGTGAAATAAGCCAGGCAGTGAAAGACAAATACCATATGATCTGACCTAAAAGTGGAACTTAATCAACAAAACAAAAAGGCAACAAATGTATAACTAGAGACATTGAAATAAAGAACAAACTGACAGTAACCATAGCAGAGCAGGGGAGAGGGATAATGTTGGAAAATAGGGGAAGGGTCATCAAAGAACATATATATAGGACACATGGACAAAGCCAAATGGGGTAGGGTCAAGGGTGGGAGGTGAGAATGGGGGGCAGGGAGATGGGGGGAGATGGAGACAACTGTACTTGAACAACAATTTTAAACAATATATTTTTAAAAGATTTTTATTTATTTATCTTTAGAGGGGAAGGGAAGAAGAGAGGGAGAGAAATATCAGTGTATGGTTGCCTCTCATGTGTCCCCTGCCGGGAACTGGCCTGCAACCCAGGCATGTGCCCTGACTGGGGATCAAACCATGATCCTTTGGTTTGCAGGCCCACGCTCAATCCACTGAGCTACACCAGCCAGGGCTAAACAATATTTTAAAAAATAGAGTAAATTACAGTTGACATACAATATTACATAAGTTTCAGGTGTACACCCCAGTGATTAGACATTATATAACTTACTAAGTGATAATCTGAATAAATCTAGTACCCACCTGACACCATATGCAGTTATTACAATATTATTGACTACATTCCCTTTGCTGTACTTTACATCTCCATGACTATTTTGTAACAACCAATTTGTACTTCTTTCCATTAAGCTTTTTCACTTATACCCTAACCTCCCTTCCATATGGCAACTACCAAAATGTTCTCAGTATCTATGAGTCTGTTTCTGTTCTGCTTTTTTATTTTGTTTTTTTAGGTTCAATTATGGATAGATATGTATTTATTGCTATTGTTCATATTTTTATATATTTTTCTCCTTTCTTCTTAAAGATGAGCCTTTAATATTTCATATAATGCTAGTTTGGTGGTAATGATCCCCTTTAGCTTTTTTCTTGTCTGGGAAGCTCTTTATCTGTCCTTTGATTCTAAATGACAACTTTGCTAGGTAAAGTAATCTTGGTTATAGGTCCTTGCCTTTCATCACTTTGCATATTTCTTGCCAGTCTCTTCGACTCTGCAAAGTTTCTGTTGAGAAATCAATTGACAGCCTTATGGGAACTCTCTTGTAAGGAACTAACTGCTTTTCTCTTGCTGCTTTTAAGAGTCTCTCTGTGATCTCACCTATAAGTGGAACCTAATCAACAAAATGAACAAGCAAGCAAAATACAACCAGAGACATTGAAATAAAAAACACCCTGACAGTAACCAGAGAGGAGGATAGGGCATCAAGGAATGTGTATGAAGGACACACAAATAAAGCCAAAGGGGGTGGGTTTGAGGGTAGGAGGTGGGGGGATGGGTGGGGTGGGGGGTGTGGTGGGCTGAAAATGGAGACAATTGTACTTGAACAACAATAAAAAAGAGAGTCTCTCTTTGTCTTTAACCCTTTGCATTTAATTGTGATGTGTCTTGGTTCGTACCTCCTATGTTCATCTTGTTTGGGGCTCTGCACTTTTTGGACTTATATATCTATTTTCTTCACCAGTTTAGAGAAGTTTTCCATCATTATTTTTTCAAATAGATTTTCAATTTCTTATTCTCTCTCTTCTCCTTCTGGCACTCCCATGATGCGAATGTGAATATGTTTGAAGTTTTCCCAGAGGCTCCTTACACTATTTTAATTTTCTCATTCCTTTTTCTTTTTGATTCCCAATTGGGTGGTTTCATGGGTTTTTTTCTTTCTTCTTTATATTCCAAATCACTGATTTGATTCTTGGTTTTATCAACTTTACTGTTGATTCCCTGTAAACTTTTCTTTATTTTAGTTAGTGTATCCTTTTTTTTCCGACTGGTTCTTTTTTATGCTTTCTATGTTCTTTTTTATGCTGTTGAAGTTCTCACTAAGTTCATTAAACTCTGCGTCTAGTAGATTGCTTGTTTCCATTTTGTTTAATTCTTTTTCTAAAATTGTGTTCTGTTCTTTCTTTTGGAACATGTCTCTTTGTCTCCTCATTTTGGCAGCCTCCCTGTGTTTGTTTCCACATATCACACAGAGCTGCTACATCTCCCAGGCTTAGTAGAGTGGCCTTATGGAGTAGGTGTTTTGTACAGTCCAGTGGCACAGCCATCTTGATTACTCAAGCTCAACACTCCAGGTATACCCCTTCACAACTTCTGTGTGGACTATGTATACCCTTCTGTTGTAATTAAGCCTTGGTTTCTGTTGGCACATCAATGGGAGGGATTTACCCCCCAGGCTGATCAGATTTAAGAACTGGCTGCAACCACCAACCACCTTGGAGGATCAGCTGTGTGGGAGCAACTTACTCAGGAGGGCACTGGTGCTCACTGAGTTAACCCCTAGAGTGTGTTACTTGTGGAAGTGGTTGGGTAGTGCTTCAATGTGATCTGAATCTGTCCACTGGGTGTGCTGGCTCTGGGTCCTCCTGGGAGGTGCAGGACAAGATCAGCACCTGTGTTCTGTCCAGGGCCACCTGGCAAAAGCAATAAAGCAACCTTCTGATGACTGCCAATTGTGCTGGGCTTGGAGGTACCCAGGTGAGGCCATGCTGCATACCAAGGCCAGCTGTTGCTAGTGGCAGGCCTGGGGCCACTTAGTGAGTGGTATGGGGCATGCTGAGATTAGATGTTTCTTGTTTGAGGGATTTTAGGAGTTCTGAAGCATGAGCCAAGATAGGATATTTGCAAGGAAAAGCCACCGGCAACAGCTTGGATAGGCCTACAAGTTGTGTGGGGTAGGGTCTCAGGGAATCACCAGGGCAGGGCAAATAGAGTGAAGCAGTGAATGGTGACTCAGATATGACACCCACTTGCCAGCCCTGTGGAGGAAGGTTCTCAGAAAAGGAACAATGGTCTCTGCCAGCACTTTTGTCTGGCAGGAAGCTGTTCCCCCAGTTCTTGCCTTAATGCCGGACAACTCATTTCTTCCCTGTCCCAGGTGCCTTTTGAGCTACTCCTGGAGCTCAGAGGGAGTGAGTCTGAGGGAGTCTATGCACAGGCCATTTAAGAAGAAATGGTTGGGCCTCCAGAAGCCCTCAATCTCACTCAATCACAATATCCACTGGATTTTACAGCCAGAAGTTTTGAGAACTTCCTTCCCTGGCACTGGAACAGTGGCCTGGGTAGCTTGGTGTGGTGCTGTGTCGCCTCCACAGCTGAGATATATCCCTCGCAGTTTTTATCTTCTGTGTGCTGGTGTGGAACCAGCCCATTCCACATCTCTATCCCTCCTACCTGTCTCAGTGTGACTTCTTCTTTAAATGCCTAATTGTAGGACTTCTACTAATTTAGATTTCAGGTGGTTCTGAATGGTGGTTGTTCAATTCTTTTTAAAGATTATTTACTTATTTTTAGATGGAGAGAAAAGTGGGAGAAAGAGAGGGAGAGAAACATCAATGTGTGGTTGCCTTTCACATGCCCCCTGCTGGGGACCTGGTCCACAACCCAGGCCTGCACACTGACTGGGAATCTAACCAGTGACCGTTTGTTTCACAGGCCAGTGCTCAACCACTGAGCTATACCAGTCAGAGCTCAACAATTCCCCCCAAGACCATGAGCAGTATGGAAGATTTTCTTGGTCACTTTCTATTTCACTATAATCTCACTTTTATAAAGTCAATCTCTACAAATATACTTTTAATATCTTGAAATATGCCCTGGTTGGTGTATCTCAGTGGATTTAGCAATGGCCTGCAAACCAAAAAGTCGCTGGTTTGGTTCCCAGTCAGGGCATCTGCCTGGGTTGCGGGTCAGGTCCCCAGTAGGGGGCACATAAGAGACAACCACACATTGATGTTTCTCTCTCTTTCTCTTCCCCCTCTCTAAATATAAATAAATAAAATCTTAAAAAAAATAAAATAGACTTCCACCAAGATGGAGGCGTAGGTGGAAGCACTATACATCCTCACACAACCAAGTTTAAAAACAACAAAGGTTTAGTAACAAAAACGCAGCCAAAACCACAGAAAATTGAACTATATGGAAGTCTGACAATGAACCAACCCTTCAGCCAAACCAGTAAGAGGGGCAGAGCCAGCAGCAGAGCAGGGTCAGGCAGAAAAGATCCACCAGACCAACCCGGGCACACAACACAGGCACACAGGCAGCCGGGGGCGGATCCCAGGTGTGGAGAAGCGGGTGGACCCACTGAGGGCAAAAGGTGGTGAACCCACTGAGGGCGGACTGTGGTTACACATTCAAGTGTAGATAAACTGGTGAAGGAGTGAGGGGTGAGACAGACCATGCAGGCCCCAATGGCGGGAAGTGGCATAGGGGACTACCATTGTCCCTCTCTGACCCCACCCCCACATACAGAGTCACAAACCAGCAACCTGGGTGGTCCCACCCTAGTGAACACCATGCATAATAGGCACAAACATATCAAAACATGGCTCAAGAACAACTCAGAGCCCCAGAGCCAATAAACCTAAGCAATGAAGAAATAGCCAAACTTTCAGATGCACAGTTCAAAACACTGGTGATCAGGATGCTCACAGAACTGGTTGATTTGAGTCACAAATTAGAGGAACATATGAAGGCTAAACTAATTGAAATGAGTGGAAATGCACAGGAAACCCGCTAAACTAATTGAAATGAATGGAAATGCACAGGAAACCAATAGTAATGGAAAGGAAACTGGGACTCAACTCAAAGGAGTGGACCAGAAAGAGGAAAAAAATGACCAACAGAAAAGGATGAAGAAACAAGAATTCAAAAAAAAAAAAAGAGGATAGGCTTAGGAGCCTTCAGGACATCTTTAAATGTCCCAACATCCAAATTATAGGGGTACCAGAAGGGGGAAAGGAACAGCCATGAGTGGAAACCTTATTTGAACAAATAATAAAGGAGAATTTCCGCAATCTGGCAAAGGAAATAGACTTCCAGGAAATCCAGGAAGCTCAGAGAGTCCCAAAGAAGGTGGACCCAAGGAGGAACACACCAAGGCACATCATAATTACATTAGCCAAGATTAAAATGAATGAGAGAATCCTAGAATCAGCAAGAGATAAGGGGACAGTCACCTACAAAGGAGTTCCCATCAGACTGTCAGTGGATTTCTCAGAAGAGACCTTGTAGGCAAGAAGGGGCTGGAAAGAAGTATTCCAAGTCATAAAATCCAAATACCTACATCCAAGATTGATCTATTCAGCAAAGCTTTCATTTAGAATGGAAGGGCAGATAAAGTGCTTCTCAGATAAGATCAAATTCAAGGAGTTCATCATCACCAAGCCCTTATTATATGAAATGTTAAAGGGACTAACCTAAGAAAAAGAAGATAAAAAAGATGAACAGTGAAAGGACAGCAAACTCAGTTATCAACAACCACACCTAAAACAAAAGCAAACTAAGAGGACAGCTAGATCAGGAGCAGAACCATAGAAATGAAGATCACATGGAGGGTTAGCAACAGGGGAGTGGGAGAAGGAGAAGGGGGGAGAAGGTACAGAAAATAAGTAGCATAGATGGTAGGTAGAAAATAGATAGCTGGGAGGGCAAGAATAGTATGGGAAATATAGAATCTGAAGAACTTGAGACATGTGGTCATAAACTAAAAGGGGGAATAGTGGGGGAGGGGGTGTGCAGGGTAGAGGGGAACGAAGGGGTAAATAGAACAAATGTAATGGCATAATCAATAAAATATATTTTTAAAAATTAAAAAATAAAATAA
The DNA here is from genome assembly GCF_021234435.1 of Artibeus jamaicensis. Classification (NCBI taxonomy): domain Eukaryota; kingdom Metazoa; phylum Chordata; class Mammalia; order Chiroptera; family Phyllostomidae; genus Artibeus; species Artibeus jamaicensis. The sequence continues at coordinate 6,740,702 of NW_026521803.1, forward strand.
AATCTTGAGACACACAGAAAGTGAACATAAAATGAGAGCTTCATTTTTTTCATACTAAACATAGTGTGTATGACCCTAACTGTTAGAACATAGGTTCCAGGGGCAGTCGTATTAAATATTAGAAAATCTTAATTTTTCTTATTTATAAAACAGAATTTTGGAGACTTCCGCCAAGATGGAGGTGTAGGTGGAAGCACTGTGCCTTCTCACACAACCAAGTTTAAAAACAACAAAGTTTTAGCAACAAAAACACAGCCAAACCACAGAAAATTGAACTACACAGAAGTCTGACAATAACGAGCCCTTCAGCCAAACCGGGGTAAGAGGGACAGAGCCAGCAGCAGAGTGGGGTCAGACAGCTAGATCAGGAGCAGAACCATAGAAATGAAGATCACATGGAGGGTTAGCAACAGGGGAGTGGGAGAAGGAGAAGTGGGGAGAAGGTACAGAAAATAAGTAGCATAGATGGTAGGTAGAAAATTGGGGGGAGGGCAAGAATAGTATGGAAAATGTAGAATCTAAAGAACTTGAGACATGTGGTCATAAACTAAAGGGGGGGAATGATGGGAGAGGGAGTTTGCAGGGTGGAGGGGAATGAAGGGGGAAATAGAACAACTGTAATGGCATAATTAATAAAATATATTTTAAAAAATAAAACAGAATTTTAATCTAGTCAGAGAGGTGTTTTTTTTTCTTTTTACATACCCAAAGACTGCTGCTTCAGATGGCATAGAAGAGAGTAGTGGTGGTGGGTGATGGCCTGAGCCAGGTTTTTGGTTTGCCTGTCCGACCCTTTGTACCTTGGACAGTTGTCACTAACTGCAGGGGAAAATGGGGAGATGAGTCCCAAGCCTCCCTCTCCTGAGTGCTCTGCTGTTCTTTCAGTTGGCACTACCACCAATCCCATTAATCACTTAGGTCTCATTAACCCCTTAGAATCTCAAATCCTGAGCCCAAACATCTTACTGAGAGTTTATCCATTTTCTTAGTTTCCCCATAAACAAATACAGCAGAAGGCTTTGACTTTCTGGGGTATCTGTCAGGATTTACAATAGGAATTTGTTCAGTGAAATTAACCCTGGAATTGGCATCTCCTGTCAGTGTTAATAAGCATTCAAAAATTGTTAGAAGTTTATATATATATATTTTTAATTTTATTGATTATGCCATTACATTTGTTCTATTTACCCCCTCCATTCCCCTCCACCCTGCACACCCCCTCCCCCATCATTCCCCCCTTTAGTTCATGAACACATGTCTCAAGTTTTTTAGATTCTATATTTTCCCTACTATTCTTACCCTCCCCATCTATTTTCTATCTACCATCTATGCTACTTATTTTCTGTACTTTCTCCCCCTTCTCCTTCTCCCACTCCCCTGTTGCTAACCCTCCATGAGATCTTCATTTCTATGGTTCTGCTCCTGATCTAGCTGTCCTCTTAGTTTGCTTTTGTTTTAGGTGTGGTTGTTGATAACTGAGTTTGCTGTCCTTTCACTGTTCATCTTTTTTATCTTCTTTTTCTTAGGTAAGTCCCTTTAACATTTCATATAATAAGGGCTTGGTGATGATGAACTCCTTGAATTTGATCTCATCTGAGAAGCACTTTATCTGCCCTTCCATTCTAAATGAAAGCTTTGCTGGATGGAGCACTCTTGGGTGTAGGTCTTTGGATTTTATGACTTGGAATACTTCTTTCCAGCCCCTTCTTGCCTACAAGGTCTCTTCTGAGAAATCCACTGACAGTCTGATGGGAACTCCTTTGTAGGTGACTGTCCCCTTATCTCTTGCTGCTTCTAGGATTCTCTCCTTCATCTGAGTCTTGGCTAATGTAATTATGATGTGCCTTGGTGTGTTCCTTCTTGGGTCCACCTTCTTTGGGACTCTCTGAGCTTCCTGGATTTCCTGGAAGTCTATTTCCTTTGCCAGATTGGGGAAATTCTCCTTTATTATTTGTTCAAATAAGGTTTCCACTCATGGCTGTTCCTCTTCTCCTTCTGGTACCCCTATAATTCGGATGTTGGAGCATTTAAAGATGTCCTGGAGGTTCCTTAGCCTCTCCTCATTTTTTTTGAATTCTTGTTTCTTCATATTTTTCTGTTTGGTCATTTTTTCCTTCCTTCTGGTCTGCTCCCTTGATTTGAGTCCCAGTTTCCTTCCCATTACTATTGTTTTCCTGTGCATTTCCATTCATTTCAATTAGTTTAGCCTTCATATATTCCTCTAATATGTGAGTAAAATCAACCAGTTCTGTGAGCATCCTGATCACCAGTGTTTTGAACTGTGCATCTGAAAGTTTGGCTATTTCTTCGTTGCTTAGCTTTATTGGCTCTGGGGTTCTGAGTTTTTCTTGAGTCATGTTTTTATCTGTTTGTGCCTGTTACGTATGAGGAGAGGCACCTTAGGTGTTTACCAGGGCGGGGCCACCCAGGTTGCTGGTTTGTGACTCTGTATGTGGGGGTGGGGTCAGAGAGGGAGCAATGGCGGTCCTCTCCACTCACTCAGTCTGTCTCACCGCTTGCCCCCACCTGTTTATCTGAGCAGAAATGTGCAAGCCCATCACCCTGCGCCGTGCAGTCTCAATGCTTGCCTCTTCACTGGTTTATCTGCACGCAAATGCGCAACTGACCGCAGACAGCCAGCTGTGCCTCTTCCCCGTGTCCGACCATAGCTAGCTGGCACCTGGGATCAGCACTCTCGGCTGCCTGTGCACCACCTGGGTCAGGGGATCTTTTTTGCCTGACCCACTCTGCTGCTGGCTTCGCCCCTCTCACCGGTTTAGCTGAGGGTTTTTTGTTTTCGGACTCCATATTGTCAATTTTCTGTGTGGTTTGGTTGCGTTTATTGTTGTTAAAACTTTATTATTTTTAGATTTGGTTGTGCGAGGAAGCAACATGTTTCCACCTATGCCTCCATCTTGGTGGAAGTCCTAGAAGTTTTTGACTAATTGATATAAGTAGAAAAGCTCCTGCTGGGACCTACATATAGAATTTTGGCTGTCTATATATGTGACAAAATCATGACAAGCTTTCTCATGGAACTCTAGCAATAGCCAGCACAGAAAAATGCACAGTCAATATTATGACTACTTCTGTGTGTGCTGCTATGTATACACGTTCAACTAAATTTTAGAATCCAAGCAGTCTTGGAATTATTCTGTTGTGATACATCTAGATCTGCTTATACTTCATTTGAAAGGACAGCCAGTTTTAGATAGTTTGGTGTAAACGTACTTATTTAAACTGTCAGACAATTCATTGATTTATGCTGGATTTTTCTCAAACACTCTTGGTGCTTTTCTCCTGATTGGGTCTGCCAGGACACATATCAACACCCTTTCCCCCCAGAACAATGCTGACACTCTTCTGGCTGAAAAAAATAAATTTTCTCATTTCAACTTACTCAGTTGGCAGATCCACCACATCTACATGCCCATTCAAATAGAAAAGAGAAAAGGTGGCACATGGAACGGGGAAGGAGAAAAGAATTGTCTTCTAACTAATCAAGATATGTCTATCAGAACTTTAGATTTTACCCCTAAAATGGCACTGTGCTCCACAAACTGACATTTGGGGCTCCCACCAAGAATACAAACCTTTCTACAATAGCAAAGAAAAAGGTTTTAATGTAAAAGAAAGCACAAAATAAAATGAGGTCTTAATTATTGTTCTCTACTGTGAATGGATTAAATTCTACACCGATTCACAAAAATCAAATTTCAAAATTGTTATTATCTACGTGGAGGTAATTTTCTCATGTTTTTTTCTGATAAAAGTAACTTTCAGCAATACAAGGAAGCTATCTCAAGCACAGAAACTTCTATTTCATACATCTAGCACTGGACACATAATACATATAAGCAAAAAAGATAGAGGTCTGATCATTTCAGGCTGGGGAATAAGGAAAAATTGGGGGGGGTATATGTAGGGTAGGACTTGAAAGAAAGGATGGCAGAAGGATGGCATTCAAAGCTGAAGAAATTATTTGGTTGGTCACTAGGGGAGCAGGTAAGGAGGTACAGAGGGTAGAGAACAGCACACATGCAAGTCCAGGTTGTCTGGAATATGGAATGGGTAAAAAAGTCTGAAGGACTTTTGGAACTAGAATGCAGCTGCCCCTCAGTGTGGGGGTCCATTGTAGATTTTTGACTAAGAGAGTGAAATGTATTTCTACCAGTAGGTCACACAGTTTTAGTATTATGGCTCCTCTGAGGCCAAGGAGAGCAGACCAGTCTAACATGAAGAACCTCAGGAAAATTTATGTTGTTTTTTTTGGAGTTAGGCAGAGGCAAGCCACCATTCTGAGTTTAACTCTGAGAAGTGCATTTTGACAGAACATCATATATAATATTATCTTATTTTCTAAATGTGCATTTTATAATCTACTCTAAATTTATCTTCTCATCATCATTAAAAGTCACATGAGCATTGTCAAGAGAAATAAGAGAGGAAAGCCTGTCAGAGTGACCTTCCCCCAGGTAGGAGAGTTTTGTCTTTGTAGGAGTCATTCAGTAATGTTTAATTCTTGGGGAAGCTTGTCTTCCCACTTTCACTACATGAACATTGCCAGATTCAGTTTGGAGCCAAGTACCCCTAACATCTTGGCACCAAGACCATTGCTTCTGTCCATGTATGTTACCTAAAATTTCAGCTTTAGTAGGTCAGAACCCAAGACAAATTATATAAATATGCCATATTAAATAGGATAATATGAAAGCAACAACACTCTAAGACAAAATTGATTGTACATCAATACTGCTAGCTCTACTTATTGATATTCTGGGTATTATGGCATGTTCTCAGCATCCATTCACCTGTTGTTGGTAACTATTCCAATTTTGTTTAAATAGCCACCCAAATATAGGTATGTGCTTTATGGAAAGAGATTATAGTTATACCCTTGCACTGAAGAACTGAGTGTGTGGCTCATCTTATCACATAATCTCAACCTTTGGCCTCCACTCCTGATCTGGGATTGTCACATGAACCTATTCCAGGTGACAGGAAGTGAGGAAAGTTTTCCTCACATCTTTAGAGGGCACTGCTGGAAGAATTAGATGCCATCAACAATGGGAAAGCCAGAAGGAAACTGAATTTTATGAGAAAAAATAATTTTAGATGTGCTAATTTTTTCTTTCATTCAGCAAATGTTGCAGGACCATAATGTGCTGGGAGTCATGTTCCTGCACTCTACACACAGACCAGCCGGAAGCCTGACACATGAACAGATAATGGTAGTACAAAGTGGTCGTGGGAATTCATCATGATATGCGCATTGTACTGTGAGAGAGCCCGTAACTGAAGGGATCAGGGAAGGTTTCTGCCTCCTGGAATGAGCCTGAAAGCAGGGTTTGGTAGGAAGGAAAGAATGGACACTGCAGTTATGTGGGACTACATAGGCCAATGCATGAAGTACTCACCTGAGACACGTAAGGAGCTAAGATGTTTACAAGCAGAAGCTCTTAGCTGAGCCTTCCTCTGCAGGCACTTACCCAACAGGGTAAGCAATCATCCTTGATATGTTACCAATGTAAATGTTTAGACAAATAACTCAGACCTCCAAAATCACATGCTTCTCCTCTAGAAGAAAGAGAATTACAGGTGGGAAAAGAGGAATAGTTTCTAGTCTGTGTCAAAAACTGTGTTAGATGTTTTACATATTTTGCCTCATTTAATAATTATAACAATCCCCATTAATAAAAAATGCATTTAAAATTCTGATAGGTTAACTAATTTTCCTAAGATCACAAAGCTAGCCAGTGGTGGAGCAGGGATCTGAAGCTAGGTCAAATCTGGCTTCAAAGCTTGACCCTACACTTAGTTTTGCTTACGTAGAATCAGCTTGAAACTTCAGTTTGAATAAAACCACTTGGTATCAATTAGAAAAAGGAGAAATTGGCAAGTGCTATTTTAAATGCTTTGAACAATTCTTTGGAGAGAGTACATTTAATACCCAAAAGTGAAGCAAAAATGTATATTAATAAGAACACAGTCATTCAAAAGGCAATTGTTCCCCACCAGTTCCAAAAAGAATAAAAGGAGGGGAGTTCAATTTCCCCAATTTTTCATGCCAAGTGCTCAGGCTCCAAGTTTCCCTCACTGCTCTTTCTTCACCTCTTCTCCTTACACGTTACACAGACATGTTATACATTACAGCTTCATTCCATAAGATGTAAGTGGTATTTATAGGAAATGCTGATCACTGCCAACGAAGTGAATATTCACATTAAACACGATTTAAAACAACCTTCTCTCCAGTTGTTTATAATAACCTCTTGGAAGTTTGAAATTAAAATCTGTATCGCATCCAGGCGTTTTCCCGCCTCTTAGGTTACATGGAGCCAAGAACTTGCCCTTGAACATACTTCATCTCCCTGGCCCACCACCCTGACATGTCCTGTAGCTAATTATCTCAATCCCTAAATATTAGTCCTTTCTCTTGTCATCTCTGGTTTCCTGGACATAATTCACCTTCCCTGGGTATTTCATTGTTTATGTCAATGAGCAAATTCGTTGTCCCTTAAACAGATTCTTTTCTTTCCTTGCCCTATCTTCTCCCAACACCTTTTCAGCAAAACATTCACAGAACTTTTTTTCCGCAGGAAGAGATGCAAAAATTGAGAGATTCCAACCTCCTCATGAAAGAGACAAAGTCATAGAAGCCCAGAGGCATGATGAAATTTATATAAATTCACACAGCCAGAAAGAAGCTGAATCAAATCAGAAAGGTAGGATCTTCAATTCTAGTTCAATGCCATTCACTGCCCTGCACTACCCACCACTGACTCATACTCAACTACGTTGCAATTTGGTGTCATAATATTTCTACCATTTCATTTTTCAAGTGACACAAAGCATAATGGATGTCAATGGTGGTTTGTATCAGGGCCCAAATGCTGCACGTGGGCTCATTATTCTGCAACAGAGCTTCTAAACCAAGATATCTTCCCCAAGCTATCCATGCAAAGCCATTCACCTGTGTGTGCCAGACCTCTTCCAGGGACATTTTAAGGGGACAAGGTTTTAGCTTAAACAGTTGAGAAAGAGAATTGTAAAGCCGCATTTTGTCAGGGTGTGTGGGCTGGGTGGGACTTCTAAGCTAGAGCCCAGAATTGGTGCATTATGCAGACATTTTACTGTGGGGGATCTGAAGGGGTGTGGCAAAAAAAAGTATTGATTTACTCTGATTGCCTGAAGGTTCTTTGAGACTGTCGTTATTCAAACGAACGTAGCAAACCACTCAGGTTGAAAAAAAAAACATGGAGACAAAATTTTCTTCAACATGGCATGCAATACTACTCAAGGCTGCCTTTATGATGCTTTGGGGCATCCACGTCCAGACATCTGTCTGGAGTGAATATAGCCTCTTGTGGGCCTTTTAAAGCCTAAAATGCTTGTTTGTACAGAGCTCATTGACATTCAAGGACATGTGTTGGTATAGAAGGAAAAGCCCCAGCACCTGCATTTGGTAAGACAGGACATTCAAGTCTGGCTTCGTGGACTTGCAGATAGTGCTTGATGTAATGTTCTGTAGTCACTGTCTTCAAATTTGTAATAATTTTTTAAATAGTCTTTACATTTTATTTGGCACTGGGCCCTACAAATCATGTAGCTAGCCCTTTTGATGCCCCCCTTCGCCCCATTAACTTTCATGTCTATTCCTTCCATAAGCTAGACTGAAGGGGCTATGTTCCATTCATTCTTATTTCCCATCTTTGCCTAGCAAATTGTGCATTGATAATCATTAGATCACAATTTTTCTCTCCCTTATTAGTACCCAACTTTATTAGTGCTCAGAACTTAATTGCAAACATAAATCTATATGGGTGGTTTTATCCTTATTTCTAAGCTTCTCCTAGCTCTAAGTTTATATAATTTTAATTTTCTTCTTGATTACATGCTAATTAATTTATAACAAGCTTATTTAAACAACTTCTCAAAATTACTTTCAGAAAGCTTGAGAGACAGTAAGTTTCTTTCACTATAAATGAAAAAAATGTCTTATAAGATTGCTTCAGAATATAAGATAGTTCAAAACATTACTCTAAAAGATGAATAAAGGATCCAAGATGGTTGCAAAGTAAATAGAAGCTACACTCACCTCCTCCCAGGACCAAACTGGAATTACAACTAAATTATAGAATAATCATCCTAAATAACAAACTGAAACTAGCTGAAAAGAAATATTTTTCTTAATTTATTAATTTTTAGAGAGAGAGGAGAAGAGAGAGGGAAACAGAGAAAAAGAAAGAAAGAAAAAAAGAAAAATTGATTTGTTGTTTCACTTATTTGTGCATCCATTGGTTGATTCTTATATGTTGCCTGACCAGGGATTGAACCTCCAACCTTAGTGTATTGGAATGATGCTTTAACCCACTAAACTACCTGGCTAAAACCTTAAGAGAAGCCTTACAACCAAGGATTTACAGAAGAAGCCACATTGAGACAGCCAGGAAGGGCAGAAATACAAAAAGTGTTGGCTCTCCTCCTATGGGCAGAGGTTGAGGTTCTGGAGAGATATTTCAACAGCAGTGGGTACCTCCTGAAAAGCGTAGGGTCTAAGCTCCAAGCTGGGTTCCCCATTTCAGATCATTACAGCTTGGAAGAGGTGCCCACATAACATCTGGCTGTGAAAAGTGGGGGAGGGGGGTTGTTCTTCAGAAAGAGGTGGAAGCCTGCCAGAGACACAGGCACCCCCTTAAGGGCACCCTCTTAAAGGGCCAACACAAAAATTTCATTCACAGCTACTCAACCTGGGCTCAGGTAGAGGGAGGGTGGAGTTAACTAGTCACATGAGGAGAGTCTGGGTTTGTGGTTCTGAAGAGAGGGCTGAAGGATAAGCCATCAGGATCTCTGTGTTGAATCATTCTTTAATACCAAAGATGCCATCTTTCTTGGGTAGAACCCTTCCCTCTGTGTAGCATCAGCATGGGGGAAAGCAATAGCCCCACTGTCTGGACTGCCTCTCACCTCACTCTGTGGAGTTTATACCTTGCTAAGGACTACAGTGAGAGGCTTTTTCAGTGACTGAGCCTAACAAGCAGCCAGTAGGTGAAGGCAGGTGGAGGTGGATCTCAGTGTGCCATGGGACTTTTGCTGACCTGACCTAGGTTAGTGCTGGTAAATCCAGCCTTAGTGGACAACTTGGTCCTTTCCATGCACATGCAGGCCCAGCAGAGGCAGCCACAAACTGCAGATCACTTGTAACATTGCAACAGTTGCTGAGGACCAGTCATAAACAGCAACTTACACTGGCCTGCACAAGAGTCCCTCCTAAGAGGTCCAGAATCAATATACCTAGTGGCCAGCTCCATATAACATCGAAACAAGATTGAATAAGTTTCACAAGCAGCATATCCAAAGGAAGATTTTGACAGGCACCAAACCCTGCTGAGGCAAATTCTGCTTTGTGTGATCAGCACCTACACAGCAGCTTGCATGCCATAGTCTGGGTTCAGCTTCACAGCTAGCCAGCCTAGGGTACATCCCAGGCATGAATGGGCCAATAGCAATCAAGACTCAATTACAACAGGAGGGTATGCATAACACACAGAAAGGACATTCCTGAGCACCCAGCTTAAATGATCAAGGAGACTGCACCACTGGACCCCATAGGACACCTACTACAAAAAGCTACTCCATGAAGACTGGGAGTCATAAAAGATCTGTCTAATACATAGAGACAAACACAAAGAGGCAGCTAAAAATGGGGAGACAAAGAAACAGGTCCCAAATGAAAGAACAGGAGACACTCCAGAAAAAGAGCCAAATGAAATGGAGGCAAACAATTTATCAGATATAGAATTCAAAGAAATGGTTATAAGGGTGCTCAACAGCACAAAAAAAGGACACAGAAATTATTTAAAAGGACCAATGAGAAATGAAAACTACAATATCTAAAATGAAGAATACATTGGAAGGAATAAACAGTAGGTTGAATGAAGCAGAGGATAGAATCAGTGATTTGGAAGGCAGGTAGCAGGAAACATCCAATCAGAACAACATAAAGAAAAAAAAATTTTAATGAGGATAGTTTAAGAGATCTTTGGGACAACATGAAGCATAACAACATTGGCATCATAGGGGTACCAGAAAGAGAAAGAGAGAGCAGGGGATAGAGAACCCATTTGAAGAAATAATGACCAAAAATTTTCCTAATTTGGTGAAGAAAAAATACACACAAATCCAGGAAATGCAGAAAGTCCCAAAAAAGATGAACCCAAGGAGGACCATACCAAGACACATCAATTAAAATGGCAAAGATTAGAGACAAAGAGAGAATATTAAGCACTGTGAGAGAAAGTTAACTGCAAGGGAGCTCCCATAAAACTGTCAGCTGATTTCTCAACAGAAACATTTCAGGCCATAAGGAATAGGAGTGAAATATCAAAGTGATGAATATCAAGGACCTGCAACCAAGATTTCTCTACCCAACAAAGCTACGATTTAAACTTGAAGAGGGAATAAAGAGCTTCTCAGACAAGAAAAAGCTAAAGGAGTTTGTTACCACCAAACCAGAAATATTAAAGGGCCTGCAGAAAAAGAAGGAAGGAGAAGAAAAAGGAACAGGAAAAACAACAGAGGAATATAATTAAAAGAATAAAATGGCAATAACTACTACCTATTAATAATCACTTTAAATGTGAATACCTTAAATGCTCCAATCAAAAGACATAGGGTAGCTAAATGGATAAGAAAACAATATATATATATATATATATATATATATATATATATATATACACACACATATATGCTGTTTACAAGAGACTCACCTCAGAACCAAAGATCCACACAGAATAAAAGTAAAGGAATGAAAAAAGATATTTCATGTAAATGGAAATGAAAAGAATAAAGCTGGGGTAGCAATATATATATATATATATATATATATATATATATATATATATATATATCAGATAAAATGCACTTTAAAATAAAGCCTATCGTAAGAGACAAAGAAGGACAATACATAATGATAAAGGAAGCAATCTAGTAAGAGTGTATAACCTTTGTAAATATTGATGCACCCAACGTACAAGCACAGAAATATATTAAACAAATCTTGATGGACATAAAGGGAGAGCTTGACAGGAATGCAGTGACAGTAAAGAATTTTTAATACCCTATGACATCAATGGATAGATCTTCCAGATAGAAAATCAACAAGAAAACAGGGACCTTAAATGACCCATCAGGTCAGATGTATTTAATTCATATCTTCATAACATTTCACCCCAAAGCAGCAGGATACACATTTTTTGAAGTGCATATGAAACATCTTTTAGGATAGGCCACATGTTAGTACACAAAACAAGTCTTAATAAATTTAAGAAGATTGAAATCATATCAAGCATCTTCTCTGACCGTAATGGTATGAAACCAAAAATCCACCATGAGAAAAAATGGAGAAACACACAAACACATGGAGGCTAAATAACATAAGTGGGTTTACAATGACATCAAGGAAGAAATCAAAAGACACCTTGAAACAAATGAAAAGAGAATACAACAACCTACACAGTGAAAGCAATCCTAAGAGGGAAATTTATAGAGTTACAGGCCTATCTCAAGAAACAAAAAAAAAATCTTAAATAAACAATTTAATTTTACACTTAAAGGAATTGGAAAAAACCAAACACCCTGGCTGCTATAACTCAGTGGATTAAGCATGGGCTACAAGCCAAAGGGTCATTGGTTTGATTCCCAGTCAGCGTACATGCCTGGGTTGCAGGTCAGGTGCCCAGTGGGGAGTGTGCCAGATACTAAATAAATAAAATATTTAAAAACAAAAAAACAAAGACCAAAGTAAGTAGAAGGAAGGAAATAATAAAGATTAGAACAAATTAATGAAATGAAGTCTTAAAAATATAAAAGATCAATGAAACCAAGAGCTGTTTCTTTGAAAGATAAACAAATTGACAAATGTTTAATCAGACTCATGAAGAAAAAGAGAGAAGACCCAAATACAAAAAATCAGAAATGAAAGGAGAAAAGTAACTGCTGACACCAAAGAAATACAAAGAATTATAAGAAAATATTACAAGAACTATATACCAACAAACTGGACAATCTGAAGAAAATGGATAAATTCCTAGAAACATACACTCTTCCAAAAGTGAATCAGTAAGAATTAGAAAATCTGAATAAACAGGGTACAACTAGTGAAATAAAAAGCAGATTCCCAAATTCCCCAAACAAACAAAAGTGGTCTGGACCAGGTGGCTTCAGGTGAATTTTACCAAAGATTCTGAGAAGAACTAATATCTATTCTTCTCAAACTATTCCAAAAAATTCAAGAGGAGGGAAAACTCCCAAGGTCATTTTATAAGGCCAGTATTATCCTAATTCCAAAAGCAGATAAAGACACTACAAAGAAAAGAAATTATGGGCCAATATCCATGATGAACACAGATACTAAAATCCTAAACAAAATATTAGCAAGCTGGTACCAACAATACATTAAAAAGATCATACACTGCTATCAAGTGGGATTTATTCCAGGCATCCAAAGTTGTTACAATATCTGCAAATCAATAAATTTGATATACAAATATATACATAAACAAAATGAAAGATAAAACCCACAAAATCATATAAATAGATGCAGGAAAAGCATTTGATAAAGTGCAGCACCCTTTTATGATAAAAACTCTTCATGAAGTGAGAATAGAGAGAACATATCTCAATGTAATAAAGGCGATGTATGACACAGACAACATCATACTCAAATGGGCAAAAACTACAATCGTTTCCCTTAAGATCAGGAAAAAGACATGGATGTTGACTTTCACCCCTCTTATTCAGCATAGTACTAGAAGTCCTAGTCACAGCAATCAGACAAGAAGAAATAAAATGGTCTTTATTTGCAGATGATAAATGAATTCAGTAAAGTAGCAGTCTACAAAATAAATACCTAGAAATCAGCTGCATTTGTATATACCAATAATGAGCTATCAGACAGGTAAACTAAGAAAGCAGTCCCATTCATAATTGCTTCAAAAAATACCTAGGAATAAATTTTACCAAAGTTGTAAAAGACCTGTACTTGGAAAATTATCAGACACTGAAGAAAGAAACTGAAGAAAAGAATAGTAAGTAGAAGCATATACCGTGTACATAAATAGGAAGAATTAACATCATTAAAATGTCCATACTACCCAAAGCAATCTACAGATTCAACACAATTCTGTATATTTCACAGAACTAGAAGAAATATGCCCCAAATTTAAATAGAACCATAAAAGACCCCAAATAGCCACAATCTTGAAGGAAAAAAGACAAAGTTCAAAGAATCAAGCTACCTGATATTACACTATGCTAAAGGCCATAATAATCAAAACAATATGGCACCAGCCTGAAAACAGACATGTAGATCAATGGAACAAAATAGAGAGCCCAAAAGTAAACCCACACTTTTATAGTCAATTAGTATTTGACAGATGAGGCAAAAACATACAATGGGGTAAAGATAGTCTATTCAACAGATGGTGTTGGGAATATTGGACAGATACTTGCAAAGAAATGAAACTAGACTACCTTCTTTCACCATACAGAAGAATAAACTCAAAATAGATTAAAGACTTAAATGTTAGACTTGAAACCACAGAAATTCTAGAAAAAAATATAGGCAGTAAAATCTCAAACATTCCTCATAGCAATATTTTTTTCTGACATATCTCTTCAGGCAAGGGAAACAAATGAAAAAATAAGCAAATGAGACTACATCAAACTAAAAAGATTTTGCGCAGCAAAGGAAATCATCAACAAAATGAAAAGACAACCCACCGATTGGGAGAATATATTTGCCAATGATACATCTGATAAGGGGTTAATATCCAAAATTTATAAAGAAGTTACAACACTCAATACCAAAAAACCCCCCAAACAATCCAATTAAAAAATGGGCAAAAGACCCAAATAGATACTTCTCCAAAGAGGACATACAGATGACCAATAGACATATGTAAAGATGTTCAACATCACTAATCATCAAAGAAATGCAAATTAAAACCACAATGATATATCACCTTATACCTGTCATAAAGGTTAACATCAATAAATCAACAATGTGTTTGCGAGGATGTGGAGAAAAGGGATCCTTCATGCACTATTGGTGGGAATGCAGACTGGTAAAGCCACTGTGGAAAGCAGTATGGAGATACCTCAAAAAATTGAAAATGGAACTGCCTGATGACCCAGCAATTCCACTTCTGGGAATATATCTGAAAAAATCTAAAAGATGAATTCAAAAGAATATATGCACTCCTATGTTCATTACAGTATTATGCACAACAGCCAAGATTTGGAAGCAACCCAAGCATTCATTAGTAAATGAGTGGATAAAAACTGAGGTACATTTACACAATGGAGTACTACTTGGCTGTAAAAAAGAAGGAAATCTTACCTTTTGTAACAGCATGGATGGACCTGGAGAACATTATGCTAAGTGAAATAAGCCAGTCAGAGAAGACAAGTACCCAAACCAGCTAAAACATAGGCCCCAAACCAGCTTTAGTATCATTTGTGTGGACCTGCAGGTGGGTTCACTGGGCCTGACACCAGGAACTGCTGCCTCTGACTTGTATTTTTCATGTATTTATTGTTTTTCTTGCCCTGTAACATACCTGTGCTGCTTCTATCCTTAGTTTTGGGATAAGATTGATGATAAAATAGATGAGGCCTTAAATCCAGAGTATTACATTTAAGTGAAGACTTTGAATGTATCCAGGCTGGTCATGGGGCTTATAGGCTGAGCCAGGAAGCACCATCTGAGCAAATAGATCTTTTCCCAATCATTTTATACTACTGATCTCACACTTAGGAGTTTATCACTTGAACCAGATCATTTATATTAACATATATAAAGTGTGTATGCAAAATTGACTCTAACATACAAGTGTGAGAGAGCATAGGGAGACAAAAGGGAAAGTAGATGGTCTAAGACTCCAGAGTTCAAGCCCTGCCTCTGCCACTTAATGGCCTTGTGACCCAATAGAAGGTACTTGCTCATTTAACCTTGCTAGTTGTATAAATAACAATAGGGGTAGTTATCTATAGGGATAGTTATTGTAAATAGCCACCTGCTCTAATGCCTAGGCTGATTCTCATGTAGGAAAGTACAGGACCTTATGTCTAAGGTGTTACTGTAATCAGAATGACAAGGAACGTCTGAAGGTTGGGAGTTGGGTTTTAATGATTGCTCCAGCTGTAGAATAACAGTAGACAATCACTTTAGCTCCTCAAGCCTGTTGACTTGTGGTAAAATATAGTTTGTTTAGGTGCTTTCTAAAAACACTTCCAACATGAAAGTTCTATTATGTTAGAAAATAACCTATATGTTTCACTCTCGTTTTTAGTTTTTTCTCATATAAGGAAAGATGAGTCTTGAATTTGACTTTATGAGCTATATGTGACAGAGGATTTGTCTGTGTGGGAGTGGGTGTTAGGGAGCAAGAGGGGGAAGGAGAGGAGGTTAGGGGAGAGGGGAGGGGAAATTGGAAAGGGAAAAGTGATAATACAACAGGACCATAGATGGAAAAACAGATGCCCCAGAACTCAAGACCCCTGATCATATGTTCTGAGGAGCCAGGAACTCCACACACAGAGTGGATATTGATGAGTTGACAAGCCCTGCTCTGGCTGTGGGTGAATCCCTCAGACTTACTTCTCCCTACCCTCAGCTCTACCAAGAGCTTTTTCTGCCATGCCAAGGCTTGATTTGGGTGTGGTCTTTGCTTTTTCAATTTATTTTTCTGAGAACAAAATGACTTTTATCTATTTTAGATACAGTGGCTTTGATGAGTGAAGAATCTGTTGGGAACAATTACAGACAAATCCACATTGAACTATGAACAATTTTCTACTGAAATAGATTTCTTTCTCCTGTTCCCAATTAAAATTCTGTCTTCTGGGATTTAGCTTCAAAGTTTGTATTTTCTCCTTGTGGATACCAGAGACATTGTGTTATGATTAGTATCTGGATAGTAAAAGATCTGATTGCATCTAGCTGGGTCCTCACAGGCAATGGACAATGGGACATCAGAGACAGCACTATTTGGTTAGAAAGTTCAGATAAACCAGTGCATTCAGGCAAATACAAAAAAAGAATCTAATTAGCACTTAGTTGTTGGCCTGAATTATTCTGGATGGTTAACTGAGTACTTTATTTCACCCTGCCTTTCTAGTCACATGTCTGAGAAAGAAAGTGAAGTGCCAAAGTTAAATTCACAAAACATGTCACTATATAAGGGCCTCTTCAAGTTTTACAATGGAGAGAGCTGGAAATTTTGAAGGAATAGCTTCCAAGATCCCAGAATGCGAGGGCTAAAAAGGACTCCTACTTTACAAACAAAGATTTGGAGGTGCAGAGGGGTTGAGTGACTTACTTAAGGCCCTCAACTCACTCAAGTTGGGGCCAGCAACAGTTGTGACCCCTAGCCCATTCACTTTTTTCTACCACATCACAAGGCCTATTGAGTTAAAAAGAATTTTGAGCTTGAAACATAACATGTCAGAAGTAATGTTATAGAGAGACACCATCAGGTATACTTGACTCGCATCAAAACTAGCCTTTGTTGTGGAGTATAAAGAAATAAGTGCAAAAAGAGATAATCTAACAGATATCTGTTTCCAGTGAATGTAGCCCTTTAAGAACAGGCTAGACATAATTTCCCTTTAAAGGGGCATCTGTTGAATAGACTGCAAAATTGAGTGGCTAAGAGCATGAACTCCAGAGTCAAACCAATGGGATTTGAGTTCTGATCCCTTGTTGTCCTACCTTTGGATGAGTTACTTGATCCCTCAAGTCTCAGTGTTCACATCTATAAAATGAGGAGAATTGTGGCTGTTTTGAAGATAAAATGAAATTAAATATATATAAAGTGCTTAGCACAGTGCCTGATACATTACACAGGCCTAATAAATTTTCACTATCATTACAATTCTAGTTATTGATTTATATGATGACCAAATTCTTTCATTAATTTCACAAATATTTTTGAGCTTCTCTGTGCCACACAGAGGATAAAAGATGGCACATGATTCACTGTTTGTCTTTAAAAATAAAAACAGCTCACTACAAGACAGTGAAAGGACTAAGTTGCAGTCCCAGGGAGGTGTCCTTGGCTTGTTCGGCAGGGCGTGGTTTAAGATATCTTTCCTGGAAAAGATGAGATCTGAATAAACAGCAGTTAGCTAGTTAAAGGTGGTGGGAAGGGAGGGAATAAGGGGAGTGGAGTGGAAAAGGCTGGGGGTGACAAGTAAATGTGAAAGATGGTGGGCTGGGGTAAGTACTGAGCCTGCCTGCTTTTTTGATGGTGCTTTCGATAATGTATTTTGAAAAATTACAGTTTCAATGAATTATGTTTAATAGTTTTAGTAAATGTGCAGATTAAAGCAGTTGCCAGCTAAGTGATGAGTTTCTATTTTTCAATTGAACTTGTGGTTCAAGAGTAAGCCACGGAGAAGTGCAATTTGGTTCAAGTACCAAGGGTACACAAGGGAAAAAAGAAGTGTTCACCAGAGAGAGAGAGAGAGAGAGAGAAGTTAGGGGGTTGGGGAGGAAGGGAAGAAGGAAGGGGAAAAAAGAAAAGCTATTCTTTAGAACTGGGAGTTTGTCATGGAAACTGTTTTCCTTTTCTGCATTATTTGTTTCAAATATTTTCAATATTTAAGATTCAGGTCATTTTAGTTTTGTAATGAATTTTGCATAGTTGGTACTCAATTTCTTATTAATGCTCTGGATAATGGGAATGTGACTACTTTATAGGTTTCTAATTCTCAGGGGCTATATTTCAAAGTATTCTGCTGAAAATCCTGCTCAAGGAAGACTGACTTTGATGCCTGTTTTTGCCATTCAGAGTTATTAAGGCAGCATTCTGAAACTTGACTAACTTTCAGGTATGCTCAAATGACTTCAGTCTTATTCAGGGAATGTATCTCACTAGAAATAACTAAGCAGGTTTTATTACTAATGGCTTTCTTTCAGAGAATGTCAAGACTGTATTGAATCTCCCTAAAATTTAGAGATTTAGAAATATTTAGAATCTAAATAATTCTCCAAACTTGGAAACTTTCAGATGGCAAAAGGGGGAAGGATTCTGCATATGGACAGAACACAAATGAACTTAAATCTTTTGGAACACTATTACCTCTGCAGAAACTTCTAGGCTCCCAGGAAACTGTCTCCCTCTTCTCTTCACTCAGCAGTACTGCTTGTAGTATGCTGAGACAGCTGGGGCGCTATCTGCCTCCACACTGCAAAGTCAAATCCCCAGGGTGCTCTGTAGCTGTCCTCAGCAGCTAGAACACTGTCTCTCACAAAATGGAGCATCAAGAAAAATGTGTTAGTGTGTTGAATAAATGAGTGACTTCTGACAATAAGTAACTATTATCTGAGTAAACTTACTCTGTTAGATTTATCTAGCAATCTCTGTCTTATCTTTAGCTTGATCCACAACCAGTGAATAAAATAATGACATCATTGGAGGTTATGCTTAGACACATTGTTTATCTGATAACCAAGACTTCATCCTCCTGAACCATAGCCAAATATTTAATAAACATCATCATACATCATCTCACTTCTTTCTCCGAGTGAAATGATACTTTGAAATTACCTCAGTCCCAAAACCAACTGCATGCAGGTACTTTTCACAATGATTTTGTTTCTTTGGCATGTAGTGGCTCCACCTGTGAAGATTTATATTGCTAAGTTTGCTCCAACTTTGCCATGTGATCAACAAGGCAGGACATATGTCAGGACAAGGGTCATGAAAGCAGCAGAGGGATTTGATATCTGGTCAAGCAACTCACCTGAGAGTGAGTGCCCAGGGGGTCATGAAATTTTGGTTTGTATCTCTAAGCAGATTGGTGTAGGAGCAAATAAGAGCTGACTGTCGAGTGGGTCATAAAACCAGGTGGGACTAGGCTCTTAGTGCTGAAAAGGAATCACAAAGTCCATCCAAGCACAGCTGTCCTCTACAGTGTCCCTGACTGGTGTCTGTGATGAATAGTAGGCTGACAGCCAGCAAGAAGAGCCCAGAGACTGAACACTGAGGTTGACCCTGTCAAGGGTAAGCAGCTGTTAAGAAATTGGAGCCTCCAGGCAGAGACCTTGATTTTGAAGCAAACTACTGTCCCAAAGGGAAGCTTCTTGAAATTTCCCCCTGGAGCTGAAACTAACCTTAGAGCTTGGTCTGCCCTGGGGTTTCAGGAATCAGGGAAGTTGTATCCCCTGAATAAGTGTGGGTGGAAAAGAACAGACCAGGTTGTTTTAAATAATTATGGGGCTCACACCCTCTGAGCCTGAGGCACAAGGCCTTTGTTGTAGAGACCAACACCACCAATAATTATAAACAATCAGGGACTCCAGATTATTAGGGAGTGCACCCTGTTACAGGAACAAAAGTATGCAATGGAAAGAAGATAACTGAATTAGCCATCAACTAGGTTCAATTGATTACAATGATGAGGGACTTTTAAAAGCATCTGGAAGACGGGTAATCAAGAATAGCTGGCACTCCTGGCTGGTGTAGCTCAGTGGATTGAGCACCAGTCTGTGAACCAAAGGGTCACTGGTTCAATTTCCAGTCAGGGCACATGTCTGGGTTGTGGGCCAGGTCCCCAGTGGAGGGTGTGTGAGAGACAGCCATACATTGATATTTTCTCTCTCTCTCTCTCCTTCCCTTCTCCCTCTCTAAAAATAAATAAATAAAATATTTAAATAAAATAAAATAAGATAATAAAAAATAGCTGGTACTTAATTGAGAGCTCATTATGTTGTAAACACTTTACATACATCATGTAATTTAATCCTCATAACAGTTCTGTAAGGGACATATTATTGCCCCAATTTAACACTTGAAGAATTGATGCAGACACCAGCCCACAGTGTCCGCATCATTATGGATGAAATGAGATATTCACACGGACTGAGTCTTGTGGAGGAAAAGGGACAGCATGGCTTTTCTCTCAAGGGGAGGAAAAGCTGTGGCCCTTGCTGCGACCAGCCTTTATTGGGTTTCTTGGCACATTACATTATAATCCTCATGTACTATGCCCAGGTTGCTTTAGGTGGTTACCTTTTACAGAAAACAAAGGAGCCAATGCTGCTAATCACATCATAGAAGAGGGGTATTTGCAAATAGAAAGGGCAAAAGTGGTTGGACCATTTACACTGGTCCTAGGAAGGTTTAGCATGGATTTTAGGAAGTTACTTTGCAATAAATATTTGCCACAAATCCAGGTGAGAGAGTTTTTAGCAAAAGCAAGACTCAAATCGGCCTAAGCATATTGTAGGCCTGATTCCCCAAGAGAGAACCTATTTGTGGGTATGGGTCCCGTGCATCTCCGAGTGGGAGCTGGGCCCACACCACGCAGAATTCTCCTACAAAGAATGCAAAATTTAAAGAGGTTAAGCAACTTGCCCAATGCCACTCAACCGATCAACAGCATAACTGGGATTCAGAATCCGGTGTTTATGACTCCAATGCTCAAACTCTGACCCCTGCATGGTGATGCTGAGCAGCTCCTTCCCAGATGGGCCACCAACTTTTGATACATATACACTTTATTGTTTTATACAGGTGTTTTTTTTTTGTTGTTGTTGCCTCAGGATGCAACACACTGTAAGTTCTTCCACCCCCAAGGTAATTTTATTTCAAAAGACCCTTTGCCTTCTCCTGACCATTAGCCTTAGCTAGGGCCTTCTAAATCTACTCCAAAGACTTGTCTAAAGTTTGAGTTTCAGAGAGAAATTCCTGAAGTCTTGGACACTTTTCCCTTAGAAAACCTATGGGCTTGTCATGCAAATGAGAGCACTTCCTCCTGGAAGGGTGTGCCCTAAGAAGCCCCGGAGAGCTACCTTGGCTCAGCCACAGAAAATACACTGCTTTTCCCTCAGGCAGCAGTTGCTTACCTGATGTCTTACATTTCAGAACCAGTTAATGACTGTTAAATCTTCTCAAGAAAAGGAAAGATTGTGTCAGGAGGCTGGTAGTCTCCTCCTGCAGACCAAGAGGTCCCTGGCATCATTTCTTTATTACTTATTTATTCATTTATTTCCTCTGGCACTATTTTCTTTTTAAATTATATTTTATTGATTATGCTATTACAGTTACCCTGATTTTTCTCCCTTTGCCCCCCTCCACTCAGTACTCCCCACTCAGACCATCCCCACACCATTTTCCATGTCCATAGCTTATGCGTGTAAGTTCCTTGGCTATTCCATTTCCTATAGTGTACTTTGCATACTCAGGCTATTCTGTAACCACCTATTTGCACTTCTTAAAAATATATTTTATTGATTATGCTGTTACAGTTGTCCAATTCCCCCTCTTTATTCCCTTCTGCCGTGCACACCCCTCCCACCCACATCCCCCCCCCCTTTAGTTCATGTCCATGGGTCATACATGTAAGTTCTTTGGCTTCTCCATTTCCCATACTATTCTTAACCTCCCCCTGTCTATTTTCTACCTACCATTTACGCTTCTTATTCCCTGTACCTTCTCCCCCTCTCACTCCCCCGCTGATAACCCTCCATGTGATCTCCATTTCTGTGAATCTGTTCCTGTTTTTTTATATCGGTATTTTATTCAAATAGTTATTTTATCCAAATAGCAACTTTGTTGAAGGCTAGCCAACAACATATCAAGACACTAGTAGTTGTAACTGAATCATTTGGAATGTACCACCCCAAACATTTATATTTATAAGTAAGTGCTCAGCAAACACACAAAACACCTCTGTGTGTTGTGTACAACCAAAGAAATCAAGTCACTATAATGCACTATAATGCATAACTATAAATGATTGCCAAAGAGGATTTCAGTTAGCTGAATTTCCATTCTTTTTCCTAAGGAGGTAAGAAAATAAGATTATTTACACATTCTAGAAATAGTCCTGCTTGATATGTTTTCTTAAGAACCAGTGCAATTGCACTTTATTGAGGTTATAAAATATTGTTGAAGTGGCTGAAAAAATATTTCAAATGATTTTAGCACAACAAATTTTACTAATTTATAAAACTATGAATAAGGAAAGAAAGAGGAAGAACAGATTGTTTGTGCTCAAAAAATTAAGAAAAATTTCCAGACCTAAAAATATTTCAGTGAGAAAATCTGTCTCTCTTTCTCTCTCTCTCTCTCTTTCACATATACACACATACATACATACAGAGACAGATTCTTTTAAACATTCTCACATTTTTGGATATGAGTTAAAGTTGGAAATAATGCACATTTAATTAGGGAAAATTACATGACTATCCTTTAGTAATCTTATATTTTTATAGCTAACAGAACTAAAATTGCAATCAGGGCTAAGATAAAAGGCAGCAGAATTTAAATTTCATTTTTAGAAGAAACTCAGTGCATATATAAAGACCAATAAAGCACCCCTAATGAGCACCAAAGTTTTCTATATCACTCTTTGGAAAGAGAAAATCAGATTATTTGCCATCAAGTATCACACAGATCTCAACCACCTTTGAGAACATAGGAGGGAAAATAGTTAACTTATTTATTCTGGCAATTCATACCAGCCACCTGAAGTTTTCCAGTTCCCATCTTTTCCCCTGCTCAGCCAGGAAACTGGAGCTGTGCTGTCTATGGACACTGCACCTGCTTCCAACAAACCCCCAAGTGAGTCCTGCTGTTCAGACAATGTGGACAGGTATAAAAGCAAACACTCCAAGGTCAGACAGCCATGAATTTGAGCTGTGGTTCTTACCCTAATCACCTGTGGGACCTTGAACAAGCTACTTGTTCTCATCTGTAACATGGGAATAATAGTAATAATCATACTCACAAAGCCCTCAACAGATTGTTTTCTTAATTATGTGATCAGTTAGTGTTAGTTATTCTTATTATTCCTAGAAGGTAAGAGCCTGGAAAGGTGTGTGTTTATATTTTCCACACTTAGCAGAGTGTTTTCTCTGAAGAAGTGACTGAGTGTAGGTCAACTGAATGAATTCTGGTAGTTTTCTGTAGCTTGCTGGTGGTAACTATAGACACAGTTTGGGTTGGATATGAGTTTGAAGGAATTGAGTTGGTGAAGCCCAGTTTCACTCACTGACCTATGTTATCAATGGGTTAGGATTTGCTTTTTCCATACAAGATGCCTCATTTCTTTTCTTTTTCTTTTTAATTTGAATTTGCTTTGTAGTTGCCCAACACTTCTCTGACTCATCATTACTAAATCATGGATTCTCCATCAGGACATACACATGGTATTTTTCAAACATTTAATTGCTTCTCTCTTTCCCCAACTGCTGAGACCCTTGAGGGCAGAACCCACTCTATCTTGTCATTATTATGTATTTAGTTACTAATAGATGCTGCATGAATCTTTGCTGAATGAATGAAATAAATGAATGGCAAATTTTAGTGGGCCCTGAATTACTTGAACCAAACTTTTAGTTAGCTTACATTTTATGCTATTTATAGGTGCTTGATCTCCAACATGAACATGAAAACTTGGGGCAGCAAAGCCAGTAAGCAACGAAAATGAAACTTCTAATTTCCAAAATACTTCAATTTCCATGACATTAGCTAAGGTCTCCAATGACTAGGTTTTAAAATCTTTTACACAAGAGACTTCTGGCCAAGATGGAGACATAGGTAGATACACTTTACCTCCTCAAACAACCAAAAGAAGGACAACATCAAATTTAAAAACCAAACATAACCAGAACTGCCAGAAAATTGAACTGTATAAAAGTCCGACAACCAAGGAGTTAAAGAAGAAACATTCATTCAGACTGGTAGGAGGGGCAGAAACAGGCAGCCGGCGTGGAGAGGATAAGCTGCAGGATGGCAGCTGGAGGACAAGGTGGGTTAGGTGGTGGCTGGCAGTCCCACATTTGCATGCAGGTAAACTGGAAGGAACAATTGGGGAGTGAGACAAACCATGCAACCCAGGGTTCCAGTGTGGGGGAAATAAAACCTCAAAACCTCTGGCTATAAAAATTGTGGTGGTAGGAGGAACTCCCAGCCTTACAGGAGAGTTAATTAGAGAGACCCATGGGTTGTAGAATGTACGCAAACGCACTCATCTTGGAATCACCACTAGAAGAGCCCAATTTCTTATGGGTAGCAGGGGAAGTGACTGAAAGCTGGCCAAGAGCCAAGCAAGAGGCATTGTTACCTCTCAGACCCCTCCCCCACATATAGCAACACAATGCAGCAAAGCGAGTTGCCCTGGCCTGGCCAATACCTAAGGCTCTGCCCTTTACTACACAAGAAGTACACCAAATAAATATGGCCCAAATGAAAGACCAGATCAAAACTCCAAAAATAGAATGAAGCAATGAAGAGATAGCTAACCTATCAGATGTACAATTCAAAACACTGGCAATTAGGATGCTCACAGAAATGGTTGAGTATGGTTGCAAAATAGAGAAAGAAGTGAAGGCTATGCAAAGTGAAATTAAGAAAACTATACAGGAACCAACAGTGATGGGAAGAAAATCGGAACTCAAATCAACAATTTGGAGTAGAAGGAAGGAAGAAACATTCGATCACAACAAAATGAAGAAACAAGAATTAAAAAAAAACAAGAAGAGGCTGAGGAACCTCCAGGATAACTTTAAATGTTCAAACATCTGAATCATAGGGGTGCCAGAAGGCAAAAAGAAAGAGCAAGAAATTAAAAACTTATTTGAACAAATAATGAAGAACTTCCCCAATCTGGCAAAGGAAATAGACTTCTAAGAAGTCTAGGAAGTTCAGCAAGTGCTAAAGAAGTAGGACTCAAGGAATCACACACCAACACACATCATAATTACACTACCCAAGATTAAAGGTAAGGAGAGAATTTTGAAAGTAGCAAGAGAAAAGGAGACAGTTATCTACAAAGGAATACCCACAAGACTATCAGATGAGGAGACTTCCGCCAAGATTGAGGCATAGGTGGAAGCACTGTGCCTTCTCGCACAACCAAGTTTAAAAACAACAAAGTTTTAGCAACAAAAATGCAGCAAAATCACAGAAAATTGAACTATACGGAAGTCTGACAACAATGAACCCTTCAGCCAAACCAGTAAGAGGGGCAGAGCCAGAAGCAGAGCGGGGTCAGGCAGAGAAGATCCACCGGACCAACCCAGGCACGCAACCCAGGCATGCAGGCAGCCAGGGGCAGATCCCAGGTGTGGAGAAGCGGGCGGACCCACTGAGGGCGCAAGGCAGTGGACTCACAGAGCGCGGACCGTGGTCACACATTCCAGTGCAGATAAACCAGTGAAGGAGCAAGGGGTGAGACAGACCATGCAGGCCCCAGTGGTGGGAAGTGGCATAGGGGACCACCATTGTCCCTCTCTGACCCTGCCCCCACATAGAGTCACAAACCAGCAACCTGGGTGGCCCCACTCTGGTGAACACCATACGTAACAGGCACAAACAGATCAAAACATGGCTCAAGAACAACTCAGAGCCCCAGAGCCAATAAATCTAAGCAGTGAAGAAATAGCCAAACTTTCCGATGCACAGTTCAAAACACTGGTGATCAGTATGCTCACAGAACTGGTTGATTTGAGTCACAAATTAGAGGAACATATGAAGGCTAAACTAATTGAAATGAATGGAAATGCACAGGAAACCAATAGTAATGGAAAGGAAACTGGGACTCAACTCAAAGGAGTGAGCCAGAAAGAGGAAAAAAATGACCAAACAGAAAAGGATGAAAAACAAGAATTAAAAAAAAAAAAAAAGGAGGAGAGGCTTAGGAACCTTCAGGACATCTTTAAACATTCCAACTTCCAAACTATAGGGGTACCAGAAGGGGGAAAGGAACAGCCACCAGTGAAAAACTTATTTGAACAAATAATAAAAAAGAACTTCCCTAATCTGGCAAAGGCAATAGACTTCCAGGAAATCCAGTAAGGTCAGAGTCCCAAAGAAGTTGGACCCAAGAAGGAACACACCAAGGCACATCATAATTATATTAGCCAAGATTAAAATGAGGGAGAGAATTCTGGAAGCAGCAAGAGATAAGGGGACAGTCACCTACAAAGGAGTTCCCATCAGACTGTCAGCGGATTTTTCAGAAGAGACCTTACAGGCAAGAAGAGGCTGGCAAGAAGTATTCCAAGTCATGAAATCCAAAGACCTACACCCAAGATTGCTCCATCCAGCAAAGCTTTCATTTAGAATGGAAGGGCAGATAAAGTGCTTCTCAGATAAGGTCAAGTTCAAGGAGTTCATCATCACCAAGCCCTTATTATATGAAATGTTAAAGAAATTTATCTAAGAAAAAGATAAAAAATATAAACAGTAAAATGTCAACAAACTCACAGCTATCAACAATTGAACCTGAAAAACAAAAACAAACTAAGCAAACAACTAGAACAGGAACAATATCACAGAAATGGGGATCACATGGAGGATTATCAGCAGGGAGGGAACGAGGATGGGGAATGTAGGTGGAAAAGTACAGAGAATAAGAAGCATAATGGTAGGTAGAAAATAGACAGGGAGAGGTTAAGAATTGTATAGGAAACAGAGAAGCCAAGGAACTTATTTGTAGACCCATGGATAAGAACTAAGTAGGAGGGGGGTGCAGCACAGAGGGAAAAAAGGGGAGAAAAAAATGGGACAACTGCAATAGCATAGTTAATAAAATAACTTTTAAAAAATAAAAATACTAAATGAAATAGCAGCAAATAAAATTTGCAAAACACTGTAAAATAATAAAAATAACATAAAATCCAGAAAAGAGAAAATAAAAGATTCCCATCAAAATAAAACGATAATCAGATAGTTTAAATAAAACTATAAATATCATGTTAAAGTATCACAAGTAATTATGTACGATACATATTGGGAGTAAGGTACTTTGCACCTGACAGTCTTCTTTTACCTTTCATTTTTGGTCTGTTTTAGATAGCAATGAAACAAAACAAAACAAAAACCCAGAATAAACTAGAAACATTAATTAAAGAAACCATCAATTATATTGCCATTATGTTACAGAACAACAGGTCAAAGTGGGGGGGCAATATTTGGCCCACCCAGGGATGCTGAAAACTGTTACAGAAAACAGGGGCCCCTCGCAAGGATGGTATACTAATACCTACTGGGCTCATCTGTCTGCCACCAGAGGAAAGACAGCTCTCAATGCCAGAGATTTGTGAAAAGGAAAGGAAAGGTTTATTCAAAGCTATACAGACTTAAAGCAGTGACCCGATGTTCCCATAAAAATATCAAAGTCCTTTAAGATAACCACAGATGCCCACAGTGCTCCCTTCTCCCCCTGTCCTAACTCTGGGTACCGTATCTCAGGAAAAGCAGCACACATCTGTGTTTCAGGCCGCTGGCATCGTCAGCTGTGTTGCCGTCCATGCAGGATCTCTAATTACTCCAAAGCCATGTGGCACCTTCTCATGGTCTACTGGCAAAGAGTTCTTTCACCCTTCTTCCAGGCAAAGTCTCTCCTGCTTCCCAGGCCACGTGGCCAAAGGGAGCACCCAAAAGCTGCATAGGACTCTTCTACCAAAGCTGCAGGGGTCCGCACTCTGCCAAAAACACATGTCTTTCTTCTTCACCTGGCTGCAGGGATCTCCATTCTGGCAAAGCTGGGTGGCTCTCTCTTTCACCTCACCAAGAGGGGTCCTTACTCTGCCCCAAACTGCATGGCTCTCCCCAGTGGCTGCCATGTCTGTGTTTAAATCCCCACGCCAGTCCTCCTTTGCAGCCCCATTCTTGACTCCTCCTACAATCAGTTACGCCTGCCAGGACTCCCATACCCTCCCAGCTTTACTGGGCTGCCATAGTGAGTCTGGGCAAGTGTGGCCCCATGGTGTGGAGCTGGTCAACTCCAAGCTCTCATGCAGGTACTGTAACTCAGGGGACCAGCCCCCAGTTACATCCTGGGTAGAAGGCACTCCCTTCTCCCTGGCTCAAAGCATGGCCACAGCTATTTAACATATCTATGAAACCAGTTAAAGGTTATAGATACATTAAATGACCATGCCAGAGGTTAGTTGCGAAACTATTGCTATGCGAAACAATTCTCAATGGCCCTGCTCCATTTGTCCCTTCCTCCAATTGACACCTTGGGGGGGATGAGGACATCTAAATATTTCCTGGAAACCATGAGTTCTGGACCCCATTCCAAATCCTTTTTTTAAGGCCCCCCTCCTGTTACAATTATATTTTCAGGTCTGAAATACTTAAAGATTTACTGATGTTACTTATAATAGTCATTTATGTGTGAATTATAGTTAAAATATACATTCAAGGCATAACAATGGCAGAACGATGAACCTGAAAAAATTCTTAGAGGTCATTCAATCTAACTCCTTTATTTATCAATGAGAAAACAGAATATGTAGTGGAAAAAAAGATTTACTTGCATTTAATCCAATCAATTTAACAAGCATTCATTGGATGCATACTAAATATCAGATTTGATGTAAGACATTGAAAAATAAAATATTAGTTGCTCTTGAGGAGGTTACGGGATAGTCTGAAAAACAAATGTACACAAACAATTGCCACTTAGAGGCAAAAAGTACACTCAACCCACCATGAGGCCCGAGTACAGGTGTAAATGTGCAATTCTATTCCAGGGAAGTTAAGCATCTACACAGACAACAAATAAGGTCACCTCTCAGAATAAGAATTCATTCCAGATGAAATTAAGTGAATGGATAATCTTTTTTTCTTCTAATTTTTAAACTAAGTAAATATCTTAGGATGCTCACAAAGATAAATAAAGGAATCATAGCCATAATAACAGTATGAACTATTATAACAAAAACAGAAAGAAATAAAAATAGGTAACTATGAAAAAGAAAACTAGAAGTCTTGAAACTGATCAATGTATTCACTAAAATTTATTAGAAGAGGCAAATTCTGGATTGACACAGTAAACTGAAGACAGTAATGAGGAATTCACCCAGAATTTAATGCACAGAGACAGAAATATAAATAATATTCATATTCTCTAAGAAAACCTTAGAGATAGGCAGAGAGACTCCAGTGTACATCAAGGAGACATTCCAAAAGAACAGGATTGATAAGATTTGAGAGAGAGCAATATTCAAAGAGCTAAATGGCTGAGAATTTTCTAGAAGAAAAGCAAGATATGTGTTGTTACATTGAAAGTATACTGCTGGTACCAAGGAGATAAATACGAGTAAGTTTGTACCTAAACACATTATAATAGAAATCACAGGGTCTCAAGGATAAAAAGAAAACCTGAAGAACCTGTCAGAAAATACAGAGCAAAGGACAAGAGACGGCAATTAGACTGATATCAAACTTCTTTTCAGCAGATAGGTAGATAGACAGATAGACAGAAACTAAATTGCTGAGTGATAATACTTGGCAACTTAAAATCCTGTGCCTTGATAAGTGGAGACAACAAATATGTGGCCTTTTTGCTTCTGTAGCAGGAAAAAGCCTTTGCCTCCCCTCAACACTCATTGGTGGGAAATTACCTAAATATAGTAGGAAACACATAAAGATAGTAGATGCTAGATACCCACCCTTCCCTCCCCGCCAGATAACAAGTATCTACCACAATCCTTAACTCCATCAATGACAAAAAGTACAAAAATTACAGATCATTTAGTATTCATCTCACAAGACTGGAAAAACAAGAGTTAAACCAAAGAAAGAAAAAGAAGGCCCTGGCTGGTGTAGCTCAGTGGATTGAGTGCGGGCCTGTGAACCACATGATCGCAGTTCAATTCCCAGCCAGGGCACATGCCTGGGTTGCAAGCCAGTTCCCAGCAGGGGACACACGAGAGGCAACCATACATTGATATTTCTCTTCCTCTCTCCTTCCCTTCCCCTCTAAAGATAAATAAATAAATTTTTTTAAAAAGTACCTTCCTCTGGAGAGGTTTGTGTTTAAAAAAAAGAAAGAAAAAGAAGAACATAACAAAGGTAAAAGTAGAAACAGAATAGAGAAAGAAAACAAAATATATAGATGAGCAACACCAAAGCTGTTTCCTATGAAACAGACAAACTTCTAGCAGAAAGAAAGTACAAATAATACCAGGAACAAGAAGAGACAAAAATACAGAGATGAGATTTGTTTAAATCATAAGGAACGACTATGGACTTCATGCCAGTAAATTTTAAATTCTAAATGAAAGGGAAAAGTTTTGAAATGTTAGTTAAGCAACTAGATATTTCTGTCTTCAGCTCAGAAAACTCCAGGCAGGAAACATAGGTAATCAGAAACAATTGTTAAAGTCTTGGCAACAGAGCTGATGGCAGAATCTTTAGGTGCATCTTTATTTTGAAGCAAGGCAGTTAAGTGGGAGGAGTCTCGATGAAGATCAAGAATAAAGAGTGATGGAGTTGGTGGGAGAATCAAAGAGAAGCGATGACACCTTCTCTTTGTGTCACGAGGAGGGAGGAGAGGGATTCAAGAAGTTGAGGGTCAGCAGAAGAGAAGTTAGATGAATCAAGGAAAAAGTGCAGAGTACCCATTGGATGTGGCGATTTGAAGGGCTTGAATGACCTTTGTTTCAACAGGGCCAGTGCCACTGTGTGGCAGCAGACATGTAGCAGACGTTTAAACAGGAAACAGGACCTAGACTTTGCCAAGTGCAGAGGACTTCAGGAGCTTGGCTCTGATGAAGAGTATAGGAAGTGAAAGAGGAATCTGTAGGGAGAGAGAGGCGAGAAAAGCAGTCATAACAGATGGGGATGGGGTGTGAGAGCAGGGAGAGCTGGGTTTTGAGAACGGGTGGGTGGGGAGTCCTGAATGGCAGATAAGACAACCTAGTCATATGACAATAGTGGGGAGTAGGGAGGCCAGGTGCTGAGAGAGATAACTTGTATCAGGCATAGGAATTTGTAAGGCATTCCTGCCAGATAACCTCTGTTTTTCTGTAGAGGAGAAAATAAGGTTATTTACTGATGGTAAGAAGGCAGGCGTCACGCAGGGTCCTTGAGGAAAAAAAGGTCAGAAATAGTTGCCAGGAAAAAAAAAAAGGGGAAAATAGGCTGCCCAGAGCATATGCGAGGACATGGAGGGACTTGTCAGGCCCCAGCAGAACTAGCTATGATCTGTGTTGAGGCCAGGACCCTGGGTTTTCACTGTGTGCATTTTCCTTACAGCACATTAAAATTTAGGATTCTAAATATTTTGTAAAGATATTTAAAGATTTCATTAGCCATACTTCCTCTATAGAAGAGATTAAATAGAATTTACTTATAAAATCCATTCTCAGGTTTTTCATTCAGCCAAACTGCAGTTATTAGAAAATCACATTCAAAGGTATGCTTGTTTTGAATGCATTCAATGGGAATCTTTTTTAAATTTTTAAAATTTATTTTATTATTTTTATCTTCACCCAAGAACATTTTTTTCCTTGCTTTTAGTGAGAGAAACATTCATTGATTGTCTTTTGTATGGGCCCAGTAGGGGATCAAACCCCCAACCTAGGTATGTGCCCTGAAAGGGATTAACCGCACAACCTTGGGGGCATTGGGATGATGCTCCAACCCACTGAACCAACTGGCCAGGGCCATTGAATAGAAATCTTAATGGAACCAAATTCTTTTTAAAATTTTTATTGTTGTTCAAGTACAGTTAACTCCATTTTCCCACCTACCTTCCCCCGCCCTACCCACGTCCACCTCCGACCTTCAATCCTTCCCCCCTTTGGCTTTGTCCATGGGGTCCTTTATACATGTTCCTTGACGACCCTTCCCCTTCTTTTTCCCATGATTTTCCTCTTTCCCTCCTCCCCTCTGGTTACTGTCAGTCTGTTCTTTATTTAAGTGTCTCTGGCTATATTTTGCTTGCTTGTTTGTTTTGTTGATTAGGTTCCACTTAAAGGTGAGATCATATGGTATTTTTCCCTCACAGCCTGGCTTATTTCACTTAGCATAATACTCTCCAATTCCATCCATGCTGATGCAAAGGGTAGGAGCTCCTTTCTCTCTGCTGTGTAGTATTCCAGTGTGTAAATGTACCAACCATAGTTTTTTGATCTGCTCATTTACTGATGGGCACTTAGGTTGCTTCCAGCACTTGGCTATTGTAAATTGTGCTGCTATGAACATTTGCATAGGTGCATAGGTTCTTTTGAATTGGAGTTTCAGGGCTCTTAGGGTATAATCCCAACAGTGGAATTGCTGGATCAAAAGATAGTTCCATTTTTAGTTTTCTGAGGCTATTCCATACTGTTTTCCACAGTGGCTGTACCAGTCTGCATTCCCACCAACAGTGTACTAAGTGAAGCCATATTCTTGATTGTTGGGCTTTAAAAAATTGTGGAACTCTTCTGTGCTTTAGCTTCTGTTATATGGAATACTAAATATTTTAATTGTGTGTGATTGGAAATCCACAACTTTTGAAATTTATAGGGCAGATCAACTTAATAGGCCATGTGAGAATTCACTACAGCATAGAAGTAATCTATAATGAACACCTTTAAAATTGAGCAAAAAGTTTATGAAAAGATCTTATTTAATAAGTTATTTGCAGTTCTGATGCTCTTTATTTTTAAGTAACTCTTTTGGGTTATTGATGTACACTATTTGCATGTGCTTAGCAACCACATCCAAGGTAAAGAATTGAAGCTCAAGAATAACGTATTGTCTCAATGGAAGATATAAATAACTAAAGTGGAAAGAATTATGGGATCTTAACCTTAAATAAAATGTAGTATAAGTTATTTACAGGAGTTGAAAACTCCAGTGAAAATGGCTAGTTATTTATAAGAAGTAAGGAGTAAAATAAAATTCTGACAGGCTTGGAAAACTATAATGTCAACAGTTATCATGTAAGAATAAAACTGCACTGTGAAACCTCACCAATCTTGATACACTTCTTTGGAATTTGTAACAATTTTGACAAAAGCTTAACTGAAGTTTACTTTTTCACTATTATTAATCAAATTATAGTATAAACAATATTTATAAAGTTAATGTTTAAATTACTTTAGAGAACAAATTATGTTCAAGAACCATACTTAGTAATAATGTATATGTGCATTATAAACACTTTAATCTATCCTTAAGGTAGTTAGTTCTCTTTAGGTATTTTTGTTCTTCTTCCTTTAAAAACATAAAACTGTCTTTTTAATTGTACTATTCTTCTTTACCCAGGCAAATGGTTATTTCATATAAAGTAATTGAAAAAATTATTCTACTTATGTTCATTTTGGTCTGCCATTTTACTTTAAAAAGCAAAATATAAGATAACAAATTAATTATGAGGAAATTAGTGCAATTTACTGAGCTTCTCCTAAGTGGCATGTAATATGTGAGGCATTTTAAACTATTATCTCTAATATCTCTCAAAATACTGCAAGATAGATATTTCTGTCCTCATTCCTCAGATGGAGAAATTGATACTAAAGTTAAGTGATTTTTCTGAAGTCTCAAGTATCTTCTGAATCTGCTAGAGAAGATAATGTGTATCAAGGGCTGCACATAGGGTCTAGGACATAGGAAACAATAAATATCAGCTATGGCTATTGTTATTACTATAAAAAAGAGGCTCATTTTAATTGTAGGTGAGAATTTATTAACAGATGAAACAGCTCTTCTATCTTTTGGATCTGTTTCAGCTGCATTTGAGTATTTGTTCACTTATTCATTTAATAAACATTTACTGAATGTATGCTATGTATCAGGAATATCAGCATGAAACATGGACAAAGATGTACCTCTGAAGTAGCCCAATATTTTAAGAAGTGATCAGCCACAAATATACATATATCTGAATTTCCAACTTTCATACTGACCAGCTATAAATACACATATGCAAATATATTTAAATATACAAAAATATATACTTGTAGCTGATCATTTTGAAAGTTGGAAATTCAGACATATTTTGGATAGAGATATACATATGTAAGGAGGGACCAAAAAGTGACTGGAATTTATTTATTTTTTAAAATTTATTTTTATATTTATTATTTTAGATTTTATTTATCTTTAGAGGGGAAGGGAAGGAGAGAAGGAGAGAAATATCGATGTATGGTTGCCTCTCATGGGTCCCCCTCTGGGAACTGGCCTGCAACCCAGGCATGTGACCTGACTAGGAATTGAACCTTGATCCTTTGGTTCGCAGGCCTGCACTCAATCCACTGAGTTACACCAGCCAGGGCCTGACTGAAATTTATTTATAAAAAATTGTGTATTTATTCTTCCATGTTTAAACTTCAGTCACTTTCAAAGTACTCTTCATTTGATAAAACACACCCATCAAGACATTTTTTCCTGCTTAAAACAGTTTTTGAACACATCGATTTTGATGCTTTTTAGTGCTCCTGATGTTTTTTGTTTCACCTCTTCCACATCATCAAAACGTTTTCTTTGAGGACTTTTTTCATCTGGGGAAACAAAAAAGAAGTTGCTTGGGGTCAGATCAGGTGAATAGGGAGGGTGGGGGACGGGGGTCATGCCATTTTCAGTCAAAAAATGCTGACCACTCAGCGTGGTGTGGGCAGGTGGGCTCATAAATCATCCATCATGAAATGGGCAAATGTGTTGGAAGAGTCTTCAAAAAGAATTCACTGCAGTCTCTCACAGCCTCTTACAACACCAGTTGGTGCATTGATACAGATGGGTTCCTAGAACACTCACCTAGTGGGGGAAGCCGGTACTACAAGTGGCCCACCCTCCAGAAGATAATTCCAGTTTTTATGGATTCCACCTGTGTATATACACGCAACACACACACACACACACACACACACACACACATATGTGTGGGTATATATATATCTCCAAATATGAATTTCCAACATTCACATTTTTAATGTATTTATTCTATACTCAAATAGTATTTATATGTATTCCATGTTAGAGTTTTTGAGCTGAAAAAGATTTGGAAATGACCCAGTCTAAAAAACCTTTCATTTTACAGCTAGAATACTCAAGTCTACAGATGTTAGAGGCCTGCCATAAATCAAACAGGTACTTAATACAAAGTCAAATTTTACTGATCACCAGACTACAGCTTTGCTCACATCAACACATTTCATTTCCACCAGAACAAATGAATGGGAAAAAAACAAAAAACGAACGAAAGATGACACCTAAGTAAATTCCTCTCATCCGTGTTATTGCAAAAGGCACACACTGAGAGCAAAAATAAATTCTAAAACCTTTTTTTAAATGTAGGTCAATAATCTAAAATGTACAGGTGTAATACATCTGAAGACTAATAGAAAAACAATCATTAACATTTTGGAGTTAGAACAGAACAGCTGGTCATCTTCCCAGGTCATGATAAAAAAAATTTCAGCTTACCTGTCAAGTTACCCATCTGTCCAAGCTGAGAGAGACCCAGAGGCCACATTTCCATTTTTTTTGGTTCTTGCCTTTACACTGAACTTAAGAAGAGGCTCCAGGAACTGCCTTGAAGCTGGCGGCCTTGGAGTGGGTAAGGAGGAAACAGAGTTTGGCACCCAAAATATGCCTTTGGAGATATTGCTTATTTTAAGCTGGTTATTTAAAAACTTTTTAGACTTCCGCCAAGATGGAGGCATAGGTGGAGATGCCGTGCTTTCTCACACAACCAAGTTTAGAGACAACTAAATATTAGCAACAGAAAACATAGCCAGAACACAGAAAATTGAACTTTTTGGAAGTCTGATAACAACAAATTCTTCAGCCTGACCGGTAAGAGGGGCAAAACCAGCAGCTGGTGGAGTGGGGTTGCACAGGAAAACTCGGTCAGACAGACTCGGGTGCGCGGAACCCAGGCGCAGGGTTGGACCTACTGAGCCACCGAGTGAGCAGGGCTGAGATTTGACTGTGGTCGCGCATTCGTGCGCAGGTAGACAAGCGAGGGAGTGGGTGATTGGACGGGTCCCAGCAGGCCCAGTGGTGAGCTGCATCAGAGGGCACCGCCATTTCCCCACTCTGACCACGCCCCCACATACGGCGTCACAACACAGTGACCTGGGAGTCCAAGGTTCCACTCCTCATACTTAACGGGCTTGAACAGACCAAGAATGGCTCAAGAAGATCTCAAAGCCCCACAGCCTATAAATCTAAGCAATGAAGAAATAGCAAAACTCTCAGACGCACAGTTTAAAACACTGGTGATCAGGATCCTCACAGATCTGGTTGATTATAGCCACAAATTAGAGAAACATATGAAGGTGAAACTAATTGAAATGCATGGAATTGCACAGGAAACCAATAGTGATGAAAAGGGAACTGGGACTCAAATCAATGGAGTAGACCAGAAGAAAGCAAATAATGGCCAAACAGAAAAGAGTGAAGAAGCAAGAATTCAAAAAAATGAGGAGAGTCTTAGGAACCTCCAGGACATCTTTAAATGCTCCAACATCCGAATTATAGGGGTACCAGAAGGGGGAAAGGAACAGCCACCAGTGGAAAACTTATTTGAACAAATAATAAAGGAGAATTTCCCCAATCTGGCAAAGGAAATAGACTTCCAGGAAATCCAGGAAGCTCAGAGAGTCCCAAAGAAGTTGGACCCAAGAAGGAACACACCAAGACACATCATCATTACATTAGACAAGATTAAAATGAAGGAGAGAATCCTAGAAGCAGCAAGAGCTAAGGGGACAGTCACTTACAAAGGACTTCCCATCAGACTGTCAGCTGATTTCTCAAAAGACATCTTACAGGCAAGAAGGGGCTGGAAAGAGGTATTCCAAGTCATGAAATCCAAAGACCTACAACAAGATTGCTCTATCCAGCAAAACTTTCATTTAGAATGGAAGGACAGATAAAGAGCTTCTCAGATAAGATCAGATTCAAGGAGTTCATCATCACCAAGCCCTTATTATATGAAATGTTAAAGGGAGTTATCTAAGAAAAAGAAGTTAAAAAAACATGAACAGTGAAAGGACAACAAACTCACAGTTATTAACAACCACACCTAAAACAAAAGCAAACTAAAAGGACAGCTAGATCAGGAGTGGAAACATAGAAATGAAGATCTCAAGGAGGGTAAGCAACAGGGGAGTGGAAGGAGGAGAAGGGGGGAGAAGGTACAGAAAATAAGTAGCATAGACAGTAGATAGAAAATAGATGGGGCAAGAATAGTATGGGAAATATAGAATCTAAAGAACTTGAGATACATGGTCATAAACTAAAAGGGGGGTAATGGTGGGGACGGGGGGTGGTAATGGTGGAGGGGAATGAAGGGGGGAATAGAACAACTGTAATGGCATAATCAATAAAAAATAAATAAATCAAAAAAATTTTAGTGAGAGAAACGTGTGTGTGTGCGTGTGTATGAGAGAGGGAAAGAGAGAGATCAGTTTGTTGTTCCACTTATTTATGAATTCATTGGTAAACTCTAGTATGTGCCCTGACTAGGGATAGAATCAGCAGCCTTGGTGTTTCAGGTTGGTGCTCCAAGCAACTGATCTACCTGCCAGGGCAAAACTGGTCATTTTTTTAAAAAAAGAAAGACTTTCCCTGGCTAGTGTGACTCAGTGGATTGAGTGATAGCCTGTGAACCAAAAGGTTGCCAGCTTGATTCCTAGTCAGGGCACATGGCTGGTTTGCAGGTCAGGTCCCCAGCTGGGGGTGTGGGAGAGGCAACTGATGGGTGTTTATCTCCCTCTCTTTCTCCCTTCTTGCCCTTCTCTCTAAAAATAAATAAATTAATTAATTAAAAAAGATTTAGTTAAAAAGTAGAGAAAGACTCAATATATAGACAGATCTACTATCAGAAATATACACTCGAAACAAACATGATACTATTAACCAATGTTGCCCCAACAAATTTAATTAAAAATTTTAGAAAGAAAAGAAAAACCTTTGACCTTCCCCATAACTGCCTAAAAGGAATTTAGATAGAGGAATGAGACCTGCTCATGGATGGGAGGTGTCATCATAGATAAGTATAGTGTAATATGAAGCGGTGTGCGATAGACAGGGAGGAACCAAGCAGGGCCCATTTAATCTGTGTCCCTTTGTTAAAGATGACCCCAAAAATATTAATTTACCAAACATTTGCTCTTCTATCTCCATGTGACTTGCCTTCCTGCCCTCTGAAGTTCCAAACAATAACCCCCTCTGCCTTCTACTTGGCTCAAAAAGACAAGTAAAGCCCTAACCACCCAGTTTGTCTCAGCTACCAGACTCCTGGATGGAGAACTAGCTGACTCATATTCTGCGGGTTCCTTTTTGACTCTGTTGGTTGCTGTTTATACACAAAAGTTTTTAATTTTGATGCAATGCAGTTTATCTATTTTTTCTTTCATTAACTGTGTTTTTGGTGTCATATTTTGGGGTGGCAAGCACTGCTCCCCTTCAGGATTGGGATTGAGGGAAAAGGAGGAAGCAAGAGCAATTGGGCTTTTTTATCAGTCAGAGGCAGTACTAGCATAGGGTTGGGGTGAGGATTAAAATAGGTAGATGCCATATCCAAGGTTATAAAAGTAATGTGAATGCAGGACACGACTCCCGCTGCTGGAGGAAGGGGGGCTTGAGTATGACCTGGAAGCCCTGTAGCTTATTTTCACTGAGAAGCTCAAGGCACCTTCACAGTTTTGACTCAGTCCTTGCCAATCACACCATTCTCCTCTCCTTTGCCTTTTGACTTCTCTCCTGGAGCCCCAACTCAATCCTCAATTCCTCCCACAGCTAACCAGAGAAATCTTCACTTCTCCAAGGAGGACATACAAAGGGTCCACAGACATATGAAGAGATGCTCAGCATCACTAACATCAGTAGTACCACAATGAGTTGCCACCTCACACACGTCAGATTGGCCATCATAAACAAATCAACAAACAAGTGTTGGAGAGGATGCAGAGAAAAGGGAACCCCAGGGCACTGTTGGTGGGAATGCAGACTGGTACAGCCACTGTGGAAAACAGTATGGAATTTCCTCAGAAAACTGAAAATGGATCTGCCTTTTGACTCAGCAATTCTGGGATTATACCCTACGAGCCCTGAAACACCAATCCAAAAGAACCTATGCACCCCAATGATCATAACAGTACAATTTACAATAGCCAAGTGCTGGAAGCAACCTAAGTGCCCATCAGTAAATGAGCGGATCAAAAAACTATGGTACATTTACACAATGGAATACTACACAGCAGAGAGAAAGAAGGAGCTCCTACCCTTTGCATCAGCATGGATGGAATTGGAGAGCATTATGCTAAGTGAAATAAGCCAGGTGGTGAGGGAAAAATACCATTATGATTTCACCTTTAATTGGAACCTAATCAACAAAAGAAAAAAGCAAACAAAATATAACCAGAGACATTGAAATTAAGAACAATCTAACAATAGCCAGAGGGGAGGAGGGAGGGGAAAGTAAAGGGAAGAGTTTTCAGGAACTACTATAAAGGACAAATGGACAAAACCAAGGGGGAGGGTAGAAGCAAGGGAGGGAGGTGGGTTTGACTGGGATGGAGGCAGGGATGGGGAGAAAATGCAGACAACTGAAATTGAACAACTGATGATCTGCATGTAACCACATCCTTCAGCCCTTGTATACTCCGGAGTAGGGCTCAATCCATTCTGTGCTGAAGACAGTAGGGCTGGAGGGAGGAGCCAACTTTCCAGAAGTTCTTCTTAGAATTGTTCTCTAAAGAGTTGCTGTGTCTGCTTTCTCATCAGCACGTCTGTGAGAATCTAGTTCACTATAACTACCACAATAAGGTTAAGTTTTTGTGGGGTTTTTTTTCAACCTCACAGTTCTACTGTTAGAAAAAAAATTATTGTATAAAATACTCATAACGTAAATCATCCCAATCATTCCAAGTGTGTAGTTCAGTGGCATTAAGTACAACCACATTATTGAACAACCATCTTCACCATCCATCTCCAGAACTCCCTTTATCTTGCAAACCAGAAACTCCCCTTTCTCACCTCCCCTCAGCCCCTGGCAACCACCATTGTACTTTCTGTCAGTACGGATTTGACTACTCTAGGTAACTCACATAAGTGGAATCATACAATATTGGCTCTCTTGTGATTGACTTATTTCACTGAGCATACTGTCTCAATATCCATCCATGTTGTCACATGTGTCAGAATTTCCTTCCTTTTTAAGACTAAATAATATTCCATTGTTTGTGTATATAATGTTTTGTTTATCCAATCATCCATTGATGGACACTTTGCTTGTTGTCACCTTTGAGCTATTGTGGTGTACAAATATCTATTCAAATCCCTGTTTTGGTTATTTTGAACATATATCCAGAAGCAAGTATTACTGGATCATATGTCTAATGTTCTGAGAAACCACCATACTGATTTACACAGTGGCTGCACTTCTATACTTATCATTTTACACTTCTACCAGCAATGCACAAAGCTTCCAATTTTTCCACTTCCTCACCAACACTTGTTATTTTCTGTGGTTTTTAAATTTTTATTAATAGTCATCCTAGTGCATATGAAGTGGTATCTCACTGTAGTTTTGATTTGCATTTCTCTAATTAGTGATGTTAAGCACTTTCCATATGTTTATTAGCCATTTGTGTATCTTCTTTTCAGAAACGTCCATTTGAGTCTTTGCCCATTTTTGGGTTGGGTTGTTTGTGGTTTTTTTCTGTTAAGTTGTAGGAGTTATTTATATATTCTAGATATTAACCCCTTATCAGATATATGGTTTGCAAACATATTCTGTAGGTTTTTATCTGCAAACTCCATTCTGTGGGTAGCCTTTTCACTCTGTCGTTAGTGTCTGTTCATGCACAAAAATTTTGATTAAATCCAACGCATCTTTTTTTCCCTTTATTGTCTGTGTTTTTGATGTCATATTTATAATTTAGGTTTGTTCTTTTTTTTCAGATTTTATTTATTTTTTAGAGAGAGGGGAAGGAAAGGAGAACGAGGGGGAGAGAAACATTAATGTGTGGTTGCCTCTCATGTGCCCCCAACTGGGGACATGGCCTGCAACCCAGGCATCTGCCCTGACTGGGAATTGAACTGGTGACACTTTGGTTCACAGGCCCCTGGTCAATCCACTGAGGTACACCAGCCAGGGCTATAATTTAGGTTTTATAAAAATAGTTTTTAAAATTCAATTACTGGAGCCAAAATTTTCAGTTGGAGAAACTATTACTCAAAGAAACCAATGGACTTACTCTATCTCTGGTTAGTAAGCTCTGGCTGAGAATTCATATCCTGGGCTCCCTTCAGGGACCCTGCAAGACAAGATTAGTATCTTGGTGAGAGCTGGAGCAGGTCTCCAGATCAACTCTGAGGGACCCTGTGGTGTCATCAACTAGTAAAGTGAAAAAAAAAAAAAAGGGGTCAGTTTTTGTATTTTTCTTTATTAGCCATGTACAAGTTCCCCTCTAATGTTCAAAAAAGAGAGCTTCTGGAAGGGACGGTCCGTGAAATATTTTAGAATGTATCCATTTCTGGGTACTAGAATGAGACGGTGGGTTGGTTACACCGCATCACCAAGTCCTCAGGAAAGAAAACCTGTCCAGCCGTACCACTGCCCAGCCAGAATTGTACTGTTTTGGGTGTGCTAGTAAGTTACGCGATACTCTTGCATTTCAGGGTTGTTGAAGAAAGTTCCTTTGCATCTCTGCCTCCTCACAGCTCCACTCACCGCGTAAAGTTTTGTAGCAATAAAACAATGGGCCTGTATAGAAGGTTTCTAAATGGAAAGATAACATAGTCGGGCAACACGATGGGTCACAATGAAAGGAATTTACTATGAAGCCACTCTCCCTATCGTAGTAAAACAGGGTCGATAAGATCGAGCGGTAGATGTAGAGAGTGACTTTTCCAACCAAGGGGAGTGTGGTGCGTTTTTTGGTCCCTGCTTCTGCCTCTCTCCTGGAAGATCCAAGAGTTGTAATTCTGCTCCAAGTTCTGCAGGGATTGTGTTTAATGGTGACTTCAGATTTAGCGATAGCTCTCCCCAGGTGCCAGCGAGCACGCTCGATTCCAGCCCTGTTTCTTTGAGCGTCAACGAGCACACTCGGAAACTTGGAATCCCGAGGACTTTTCCCCTTAGTTTAACCCTCGATGTCCCAGAGCTATCTGGGAAAGGGACAACCATACCTTGCCACCCCCGCGACACTGCTGCTCCCCAGCTGTTTCGCTCCACACTCTAGGTATATTGGCATCGGAAGCAGCACCTTTCGCGCACACAGAGAAGAAAGACTGAACCACCCGAAAGCTTCGTTCTGCTGCTAGTCCAAGGGGTAAAAGCACCTGGGAGAGTGCGAGAAAGTGACAGGGCAGGGGAGAACGCAGGCCCGGGGGCGGGGCGGGGCAGGCGCGGGAGGGCGCGAGGGGGCGCGGGCGCCGCGGCCGGCGCGCCCCGGAGGGCCAGGGGGAGGGGCGCTGGCGGGCGCGGCGCCTCCCGCCCGGGGTGAGCGGCGCGCGCGTCAGCCCCGCGGCGCAGAGCACCAAGCGGGGAGCGCGGGTCGGCGGCGGCGGTGAACGAGGGCTGGAGCGCGGAGGACCTACGCGCGGCGCGGCTGCCATGGGTGCACAGTGACCGCTGCTCTTCGCTAATTTCCTTAGCGGCTCAGGGCTCGCTGGCGGTGCGTCGCCTCCGTCACCATGAAAGGTAGGGAGGCGGCAGCGGTGGCGGGGCCGAGCGGGCTTCGGGGCGTGCGGGAGAGAGTGAGGGGCGTCAGCGCACGAACTTTTTCGGGGTGGGGAGCCGGGAAAGAGCGGGCGCCGGGTCGGTGCGTGCACCCTTGGGGCGCTTCGGCCTCCTGGGCTGGGCACGGCAGGAGACCCAGAGGCTGGGGTTCGGAAGTGTGCAAGTATTCCCCTTCCCATCGTGTCTCCGCGAAACAGTTTGAAGCCCTAAGTCGTTGTTTATGGATTCCAGTTTCCAACTTTTTAATTGAAAAAAGATGCCGAAGAGAGTAGAGGTATCATCATTCCCTCGAGTCTGCCTTCGGCTCTGCGGCGCTCCGCACTCTCCAGGGTCCGCTTTCCTCCCCGGTGTCGCCGTTTCTCCATCCTAGAAGTCGATGT
Organism: Artibeus jamaicensis; assembly: GCF_021234435.1. NCBI lineage: Eukaryota > Metazoa > Chordata > Mammalia > Chiroptera > Phyllostomidae > Artibeus > Artibeus jamaicensis. Next base: position 6,783,583 of record NW_026521803.1, read on the forward strand.
GAGGTCGGCCCGGTGTTTTCCTCTGGACTTGGGGATGTTCTCGGTGCGCCCTCCCTACATCTGGCAATGATTAGGTGCCCGCGGAGTTCAGCTGGCTCGGGAAGTGCGTTTGGCATCTTGCTCCATCAGACCCACTGACTATTTTCCAGTCAGTGGGTCTGCCCTCGGTTCCGCGTGCCTTCCATGTGCCCGCCTGTGGAGTTGGTGTGCCCACGTGTGTTCAGGGGTGACACAAACCATGCCATTAATCGTCCCCTGGGCGGTGTCCCCTGCAGGCCAGTTAAGGGAAGTGTCAGATGTGACGTGCCTTTAACCACTATCACAACGGGAAGGGCTTTGCAGGGCAGCCTTCAGTTTAGTAGAAATAAGAGGATTTGTCAGCAGAACCCTGACTTGTATGTGAGATAAATAATTACAGCGGAGGCATCAAAGGGAGTTGTTTGGTGATGGGCCGGCGTGTGTATACACAGGACTCGAGTTCCTGGTTACGCGCTAGGACAATTCGTTTAAGTCCCCGCGGGGGCCGCGCTGATGGGAGGGGGCTCGGTGCGAAATGCCTCCGACGCGGTGACCGAGTTTCCAGCCGCCCGGAACCACACGAAAAGATCGCTGTGACCAGTCAGGGTCGTTGTCTGAGGGAGGCGCCCAGGGAGCCCCACACGCTCCAGGAGTAACTTTTTGGCTCTAAGTTTCTCTGAAGGCAGTTCTCGCTAAACACTCCAGAGCGATAGGTCCCACCACTTACTTCTCCTTCCGAGGCATTACATCTTCACGTTAGGAGACCCTGGGAGGGGAGAAGACTGAACGCCAGGCAAAGAGTGGTCCGCCCCAGGGGAAGAGAAACAAAAGATATGTTACAACTTTCTGGCTGGAGAATTTCAAAACGCAGTGTGTGTTCCTCCTCTCTCCATCTCAGTTTCTCTTCTCCCATTTACATGTTAGGAAACACGCACTTTCCGGAGCTAGCACTGATTACAGGACCCTTCCAGAAAGGAAAGAGTACACATGGCTGAAAGTTACTCTGGGGCTCGGTTAACCTCATTTTAGCCCAAAGTTAGCATTCTCGTCGCTGGTCACTGAAGCCAGTAGTTTTTGAACTCTTGGAAAGGTAAACCAACCACTCACTCTTGTGGACTCTTAAACCCTGAGGATCACCTTATGCTTTGTGACTGGGTAAATGACACTGCTCTTTGGATACTTAAGTGTAATTTCAAATCTGCAATAAGAAACACCTAAAAATACTAAACATATTTTGTGATATTTACACTGCATTCTGGATCAGCTTAGGAAGGCTCACTGCTTACCCCCTGTGGTCTGGGCACTGCTGAAAAGGCATTAGGTGGGGTAGGTATTTTAACTCCCATGTTTAATTAATTAATTAATTAATTTTCAGAGAAAGGGGAAAGGAGGGAGAAAGAGAAGGAAGGAAAAATCAATGTGTGAGAGAAATATTGATTGGTTGCCTCTTGTACACTTCCTGACCAGGGACCAAACCAGCAACCTAGGCATGTTCCCTAACGGAGAATGGAACCGGTGACCTTACACTTTGTGGGGACTCTCAACCAACTGAGCCACACCAGTCAGGGCTTAATCCCCACATTTTATATGTGGAAACTGAGTCTAGAAGAAATAGGAACTGGCAACGAGGAGGCCGGTAGTAGGCTTCTAAAGACAAGCGTTGCCAATTTCCCTGTATTGCTTAGAATGACCTAGGACACCAGATGTGCTCACCCCTCTGGTGTAGACTAGAAGAAATCTCAGACAACTGAACAGCCAAGTAACCCAAAGCTGGGGCAGCAGCCAGAAAGGGGAGAGGCCAAGAAATTGGACGCAAGGCTTCTGAAGCCAACCAAGCACAGAGTGCCCTTCTAGTCAAATGAGAAAGCCACCTTTATCGAGTGGAATTATTTTGAGTGTTTGCCATAGATACACAACCCAAAGATTTCCTTGGGTTTATGATTGGTGTCACAGTTATTAACTCATTATGCTCCAGAAAGGCACTGTTCCATTAGATTTTGACTTTCCTAAGTGACAGATGTCAATGACAGGCCTTGCAAATTCTTCACTTGATCTTAGCCAAAAGGCCGAGAAGCGATGCCTTGCAAATTCTTAAAGTCAAAGTATTAACCTAAAACATTCTTTAGCCAAATAGAAAATTAGTGGACACCTTATAAGTTATAAAAGTTTATTTTCCAAAGGAAAAATATAGTTCCTGTGCGAGTCAGATGCCTTTTTAAGGTACCTATTGTACTTTAGACATGGCCTTTGTAGTAACCCAGACCAGATAATTCAATGTCTGTCACGGGCCACAGCACCACCTATCTGTTGCATTCAGCAAATACCTGTCTCTGTTCTAGTTCCTCCGTCCCTGGAGTCACAAGTACCAAAATAATGACATCATTATATATTTTCCAGGAGAAAATTACTTACCCTGTTGCTGCAATACTTGAAGTCTTCTAAACTGATTAAAACACGAAGTTGGTTTTAATTGACTTCCAATTTCATTTTCAATTAGCTGTACCACACCATAAATCTCATAGTTTTGGATAAATACTTACATTTTTTTTTATGAAGGAATCTGACTCCTCTAGAGTTAGGTGTCTCATTACTAAATCACATTGCTGTTTCTGAAAGTTGGGAGTATTGGTGAGTTGCGATGCAGCGGCACTTTCTGCCTAAGAGACAACTGAAAACAACCACCCGCACCCGGGACCCTGGAGGTCCAAACCACTGCCATGGTTTAACGCAGAGAGGAGGTTGGTGCCATCAAAACATAGTGTTCAGCTGCTTGTTTCTGTGCTTTTAATATATGAATTTCTGCAATCCTCTTTGGCAATAAAACTTTCAAAATGCAATAATAAGCAGTAGACTTCTACTTCCTGTTGTTTTGGGGGGCCCTCTTTCTCCTTGCTTTCCCAATGTCTCTTTTAAAATTTTTTTAGATTACAGTTTATGTTCAATATTATTTTGTATTGGCTTCACATGTACAGTATAGCACTTAGACAATCATATACTTTACAAAGAGTTCCCCCCAGTATTTCCAGTACCCACCTGGCACCATGCATAGTTATTACATTACTGACTATATTTCCTATGCTGTACTTTATATCCACATGGCTATTTTGTAATTACCAATTTGTACTTAATGCCTTCACCTTTTCACCGTGTCCTCCAACCTCCCTCCCCTCCCAGTATCTCTAAGATTTCTTGTCCTTAACTGGGATAAGCAAACAAGTATGTAAGGGCTGACTGCATTTAACATGGAAAGATTTCATGTTTTCTGAAGGGAAATGGAAACAAAATGAGGCCTTTTCCCCTTCAGTGTTTGGGAATTGGGGCTGCTCTTCCTCTATAAGGCAAATTTACAATCTAATTATACTTTTAACTTATTATTAGTTTGGGGATGCTTGACATTCTTAATCTGAGGCTTAATTATTGCTAAATATAGATTCTTTTCTGTGTCCTCCTATGCAATCTCTTAAGATTGTTCCCATGCCCCCCCACCCTTTCCACGTAGCTCATCTTCTGATAGTGGCGTAATGGGAAAAGCTGGCAGATGATAGCATTCAAGCTATATCATAACTAGGTGTCTAATTTTCTGATTAATGCTTATTCTCATTAAAATATTACTTCAAAACATTTGCTGCAACTACCGCTGAGGTAAGTTAAGTGGACCCTGAAGTATTAATTTTCAAACAGGAAAATAGACATTTAAGTTTTGTGATAGAAAAAATATGTTTTGCCTTGGGTCAACCCAGCATGTGAGTAATGTCTCAGAGGGTGAACTCTGGCACACACGTCTCCCCATGGTGGGGAGAAGGTGTGGAGCTCCAGGAGAGGAAGCCCAGAGGGGTGGCAGAACCCAGCCTTCCTGCTGTCAGTATATGGTGAGGATGCTTTGGAACTTCAGCTAGGGCAGCAGAATGAAAAGAATCAGGCAGTTTGCCTGAGGGTGGGGGCGGGGGCTGGTGGTGGGGAAGTGTTCCAGGTCTTTGATGTGGTCATCTGCAGAGAGCCTCTACCCCCAGTGAAGGGTCAGCTCCACCACGCTGGTTCTTCCCTTTCTATCTTTTTGTAGTCTGCCACTCTGAAGGCACAGCCTCTCTCAGCTCCTGGAGTTCCTGCCTATGGCCTTGAGGCAGGGAACAGGGTCATGTGTTGGAAGGTAAATGCCAAGAGTAACGTTGCTCTGTACTGTGGTTTGCCCTTACAAACAACTTTTAAGGTATGACTGATGGGCTACTTAATATCTGCATTTATTATTTTTCTTTTTAATAATACTAACATTATTGGATATTTGCCATGGCAGGCTTTGTTATTTCCTCTATTTTGTGGATAGGAAAACATAGGCTCAGAGAGTGCGAGTTACTTGTCTCAGGGCACCCAGCTAGTCAGTAGGGAAATTGGTATTCAAACTCAGTCTGACTTCAGAATCCACATGTTACACCTTTAGCCTAGCCTCCCTCCTGGCCACACCTTAATAATTCACTCAGCATGTGGTGAAGTATCTACTCTGTGCCACACTCTGCTAGATAGTGAGTGCTCGAGATAGAGAAGCTCCTACTCCCTGGACTCAGACCTATCTATAATAACTTGGCATTAAAGGTCTGAAGAAAGCCAGCCACTAGAGGAGACTCTAGATGGGAACTCTTGCAAAGGCAAAGCAGATTTTCGGTTTGCTTCCAGATATAGTGTTGATTTCCTAGGAGGTCTTGCTTACGGCTGATTGAATGAGTGTGGTTGGCCCAATGAAGCCATCAACTCTAAAAACAGCCCCTAGAGGACCCTTGCTGACAGGTTTACAGTGAGACAAGAAGCATTGTCAGAAGTGCCATTTTTGAGAATAGACTGAGATTTCAAGAATTGCCAATAGGTGATGAGTAAAAACAAACATTCAAAATAATGATAAGTAATGTCTCAAACAAGAGATAGGGAGGTATAGGCATTGTTCATAGAAAGTATTTATTTACTGCTGACAAGTAAACTAACCATTCAAAACTTAAAGGAGGTAACTTTTCATCAAGCAGTTATTTGATTTCTTTAAGTGAATGGTATTTGAAGAGTGCAAACCAATATAGTACATTCAATAGGTCTGTCCAATTGCTTAAGAAACCTTCGTAATTATATAGCAGTGAAAGCCAGTGTAAGCAGAAATTAGTAATCCCAAATTAAAATTCTGAAAAGATCCTAGGGCTCTCTTAACCCCTAAATTTACCATGAATATTCAATTAGGACTTTTAAAATATAAAATAAATGTGTTTTTCAACATGGAGAAGGTTTAAAAATTAAATAAACTTATTGGACTTGGATGTATTAAATATGACTCCCTATGCTTCCTGAATGGTTTGGGGCTATAACTCGGTGTCGCATGAGGTCATATTCAGTACCCTGAGAAGTTGAATATTTGACATTCTGCATGAAAAGCTAATTTGTCATTGGTTCTGTGGAAGTAACCCAACTTGTCTGGGCCTAGTCACTTCCGTGTCACATAGAAATGTTAGGAAACTGGTTGATATTTACATAACAATGTATTATTCAAAGGTAAAATAGTCCAATTTTATTGTTGAAAATATTACTTTAAAGTATAATCATTTCACCCTGGCTTGTGTAACTCAGTGGGTTGAGCTCAGGCTGTGAACCAAAGGGTCGCTGGTTCAATTCCCAGTCAAGGCACATGCCTGGGCTGCAGGCCAGGTCTCCAGTGGGGGCCATGTGAGAGGCAACCACACATTGATATTTTTCTCCATCTCTTTCTCCCTCCCTTTCCCTCTCTCTAAAAAATAAATAAAAATTTTAAAACAAAATATAATCATTTCATAAAATGTAATTATATGTGCTGATACCAGAAGTTGAATCTGATGATATCAGTATGACAGTAAGGAGAGTGGGCTCTGAAACCAGAGGGCCTGGTGACCACTTGCAATTTACTTAACCACTGGGGCCCCCAGTGTCCTCATCAGTCAAATGGAAGATAACAACGGCACCTACCAGATAGTGTACTTTTGAGATAAAGAATGAGTGTAGATCAGTTGTTTGGAATGGTATCCAGCACTGAATGAGAACGCAAGACATTTTAATTATAATACTGTTATTATAACCTGCCGCTTCCTTCAGGCAGTAATATAATTGCCAGTTATGAACCATTTGTGTTAAATTAATCGAGTAATATAGTTTATAACACAAAGGCAAAAGTTCAGTTTGAAGTGAAGGTAATTTTTAAGTTACAGATGTGTTCAACCTCAGAGACAGGAGGGGGCTGTGTTCTCGATGAGAAAACAAGTTAACTTGGTCCGTCCCCAGCTGCCCCCACTGGTGGTGTCCTTTTTGTAGCACGGTCCAAAAATCAGCCCTATGGAAATCCAGGGACTGTATTTATAGTGAAGTTTGTAGTTACAGTGAAATGGCGCAGTTTTCTCATTTGTTATAGTAGTGATATAAAATTGGTAAATATATATATTTAAATTAATTAATTATAATATATTTTATTGATTATGCTATTACAGTTGTCCCATTTTCCCCCTTCACTCCCCTCCACAGCCCTCCCACCCACATTTCCTCCACTTTAGTTCATGTCCATGTGTCATACTTATAAGTCCTTTAACTTCTACATTTCCCTTACTATTCTTACCCTCCCCCTATCTATTTTCTACCTACCATCTATCTACTTATTCTCTGTACCTTTCCCCCTCTCTCCTCCTCCCACTCCCCTGTTGCTACTCCTCCATGTGATCTCCATTTCTGTGGTTTTGTTCCTGTTCTATTTGTTTGCTTAGTTTGCCTTTGTTTTTGTTTTAGGTGTGGTTGTTAATACTTGTGAGTTCGCTGTCATTTTACTGTACATGTTTTCTATCTTTTTTCCTTAGATAAGTCCCTTTAACATTTCATATAGTAAGGGTTTAGTGATGATGAACTCCCTGAACTTGACCTTATCTGAGAAGCACTTTATCTGCCCTTCCATTCTAAATGAAAGCTTTGCTGGATGGAGCAATCTTGGGTGTAGGTCCTTGCCTTTCATGACTTGGAATATTTCTTTCCAGCCCCTTCTTTCCTGTAAGGTCTCTTTTGAGAAATCAGCTGGCAATCTGATGGGAACACTTTGTAGGTAACTTCCTCCTTATCTCTTGATGCTTCCAGGATTCTCCCCTTAATTTTAATCTTGGGTAATATAATTATGATGTGCCTTGGTGTGTTCCTCCTTGGGTCCAACTTCTTTGGGACTCTCTGAACTTCCTGGACTTCCTAGAAGTCTATTTCCTTAGCCAGATTGGGGAAGTTCTTTTTCATTATTTGTTCAAATAACTCTTCCACTTGTTGCTCTTTCTCTTCCCCTTCTGGTACCCCTATACTTCAGATGTTGGAATGTTTAAAGATGTCCTGGAGGTTCCTAAGCCTGTCCTCATTTTTTTGTATTCTTGTTTCTTCATTCTTTTCTGATTGTGTGTTTCTTTCTTCCTTCTGGTACAGCCCACTGATCTGAGTCCAAGTTTCCTTCCCATCACCGTTGGTTCCTGGTACATTTTCTTTTATTTCCTTTAGCATAGCTTTCATTTTTTTCATCTAATTTGTGACCAGATTCAACCAATTTTGTGAGCATCCTGATCACCAGTGCTTTGAACTGTGCATCTGATAGGTTGGCTATCTCTTTGTCGCTTAGTTGTATTTGCTCTGGAGCTTTGATCTATTCTTGGGTTTGTGCCATTTTTTTTGGTCTTGACACACCTGTTACATAGTGAGGGGCAGAGCCTTAGGTGTTCACCAGGGTGGGGCAACCCAGTAGCTGTGTTGTGACACTCTACATGGGGGAGGAGTCTGAGAGGGAACAATGGCACTGGCCCTGCTCTGCTGGATTTCAGTCACTTCCCCTGCTACCCACAAGCAGACTGGGCCCTACTGGTACTGATTCCCTTGTGGGTGGGCTTGTGTATGTTTTAGGACCCTGTGGGTCTCTCCAGTGAACTCTCCTGTGAGGCTGGGAGTTTTTCCCGGCACCTCAATGCCCTCAGGTGTTTTCAATTGGTGTTTTGAGGCTTTATTTCTCCGTGCTGGAACCCTGGGTTGTGTGGTTTGTCTCGCTCCCCAGTTTCACCTGGTTTATCTGTGTGGGAATATGGGACCACCTAGTTTGCCAGCCACTTTGTGCCCCTCCACAATCCGCCACCTTGCTGGGTCCACTTGCTGCCACCTTGCCTGCCCAGGGTCCACTAGCCATCACTTTTTTTGTCACGACCCCTCTTCCCGACTCTCCGACTCTCCGACTCTGCCCCTCCTACTGGTCTGGATGAATGTGTCTACTTTAACTCCTTGGCTGTCACACTTCTAACTATATGGTTCAATTTTGTGTCAGTACTGGTTGTTTTTTTTGTTTTTAAATTTTTGTTGTCCTTATTTTGGTTGTGCGAGAAGGAACAATTTGACTACCTATGCCTTCATCTTGGCCAGAAGTCCTCTAAAATTGGTAAATATATATAAAAACATTTACTATAGCTAGGAACACTAAATTTCCAAGAGTACTATTATTCATGTGACTGCTGGTAATGGTATAATATTTTTAAAGATTTGAATCTCAAATCCAGTGTCCATTTGTATACAGTAAGAAAATGACATCACAGAATTAAAATATAAAACAAATATGTCTCTAAATAAATATTAGGGTAGGTTATGTGTATGTTTTTTTAACCACATGACATCATATCTATTTAATTGGTAGTGTGAATTTTCTATTAAACCGTCAATTTCTATTTTATTTATTATTTACAATTGGGTCACCAAGTCCTAATTAGCTTTCATTTATTCTTTATTTAGTATATTATTTAAATATCTTCAAATATTCAATATGTGTATATTCTCTGTCCTAAAGGACCTTGCAGTCTTGTACGCAGGATAAGACAGGCATGAACAGCTGGAATCCAAAGGAAAGGTCAAATGTTCCTTATTTGAATGGAGTTCAGACAAGTGTGGCAGGAGGAACCAGGAGGAGAGGGCAACCTGGCTGAAAACAAGGTTATTTTCATTTGGAGGGGAGGTTTGAGCCGATTCATTAACTTGAATTGCATTTCATATTTCAAGTTACATTACTCTAATAGTAATTTAATAGTCTTTATAGAGGCAAATGGTGCATCAGAGCCACACTGAAAATGTCAAGTATGACATTTTGGCGTGAGAAATGAGAAAATCCAATTCAGGGTATTTGCACACTTTGTCTCCTAAGCTTTATTTTGGTCCTTCATTTGTAATTAATTACAGTATATTGCTTGGGCATATTTGTTTGGATAAACTAAATGTAAAGTTAATTGATTTCAAAACAGAACAGATGTATGAGTTTTTGTTTTTTTTTTTTTTAACAAAGACCACTTATTTTTTCTGTGCCTCCAAAGAAGTGGATGGGATCAGTTTTTCTTGTCAAATGACTCACGTATTTGAGTCCTTTCCAGGGCCTTCATATAATAAAGTTTGAGATGGGTAATCAAGCCTTCATCCTGACTCTCTTCTTATTAACCTGTCTGTCATAACTTGATGAGAAGGTCCTTCGCTGAAGAAAGGGAGGCACATCACCTTCCCCATAGTCACACATGAATGATGGATATGGAAGTCAGGGGTTTGAGTGTCATATTTTTTTCTTTTTAAGTTGTTGAAGTTGGCTGCTGCTGGAAACCTTGTGTAGTCCCCCCTACCAATTTAAAAGTGAAAGTAACAAAAAATTCTCAATTTTGATGGACTGTTACAGAAGGAAAAATGTAGAATATCTCTCTTTGTCCTAAAAGCAAGAATCTGCTATTTTTACAAGCATCAGAGTTATAAATTATGCCAGAATATGGAGTCATTTTATGTGTTTATAATTTTGACTCATACAAACTATATCATTGAACCAAAAAGTAATCCCATTACAAAACATGAAAGTCAGCAGCTAAGTAATCAAAAATAAGTCTCTTGTAGTATTTGAAATAATCTACAAGTATTTAAATAGCTACAATTTCCTTTATCCACTCGGAGTAGGGTAGGGGCAGATTTGGAGCAGTTGAATGCAAGACAGCTCTAATTATACCATCAAAAATATCCTGAACCTCTGACATTTTATTACATTGCACTGAGCTCATTCACTGGCAGAATACTTAACGACTATGACTTACAGAGTAGGGCAACGTGAATTTTTATATTTGTAAAGCTATAAAACCAGGCCAGATATTATCCATACAGCTCCTAGGGTTGAATCAAGGCCTGTCTTCAATTTTTACAGCCTCCAGTACATTGAAATACATTTTTCAACATTAAGTAGATATTTCAGTGTCAATTAGGTACAGCTGAGATTGAACCCACCCTACCTATTTCTCTCTCCCTGCTATTGCCCTCCCTCAAATGCTAACTTCAGACTGGGGCTTCTTGTCTTTTTGAAACTGGATGACTAAAATAATCCCTACCCCAAACTAAAGCTATCCCATATTTCACAAACATTCAAGTCTTGGTATATTTATTTTGAACCTTGAAGCATAGTAGCTGCTATCACTACCACTGCTCCCTTAACTTCAAAGAAATCCCCTCATATTTATCAGGCATCAGTATGTGTCAGGTGCTTCCCATTTACCAGTTCATTTTTCCCTCCCAATGATGTGCGATAGGAATTATTGGTCCCATCCTATATGAGACTGAGTGGAAGATGTGAGCTTATGTTGTCAGTACAAGGTAGAGCCAGTCTTCAAACCCAGATCTTTAATTCCAAAGCCCAGGCTTTACCATTACCTCAGTCTCTGGCCTCAGGGGAAAAGCCCTCCAAAATAGCACAGCAGCACCTGAAATTTCTAGCAATCCAGTGACACACAGTAGAGGCCACAGTTCCCACAGACAGCCATGTGAAAGCAGTTCAGTGGAGCATTGGCCAGTGGTGGGTGGCTGTAGACTCAGGGGTCCAGATTGCAGTGAGCATTTGGTCCTAGAAATGCAGGGGCACCTTCTCACCTCTTCAGCCTGTAGGCCTGCTGCCATAGTTGGTCATGGTGGGGACACATGGAGGCAGCTTGCAGGAATGCTCATAGCAGAAGATGTTAACTAGCTGATTGGAAGCAATTACATATTTGAACAGTGGGTGGGACTGCACCGTTTTGTTCTAACAATGATGACTACTCAAGAGCTAGGGCTGCATCAAGGTAGAAACAGAGTGGGGTAGCTGATGGATACACTCACGTGGATGGCAGTACTGAGCTTAGCTTGGAAAAGAGTCTGTATTCAGCCTAGCCTCTGTCCACAGTCCTTCAGCCTGGCTCCTGAAAAAAGTCTGAACTTGTTCTGTTCAATGTGGCCTTTATCAGAACCTAACTTTGTGCCAGGTATTTAAGGCTGCATGTCCCAACTTTTTATTCTGTTGCCTCAGGTTGAATTCTGCTCACTGGCACTTTGGAGAGCAGGGTACCTTTTTCTGGTCATTAGCATTATTTGGACCTGGGCACTTTTCTTTATCTTACCTTATATCTTCCATTACATTCCCTTGTTTTGTTTGCTTTACTTTATTTATATTAATGCTAGAGTTCCACTGAGTTTAAAGAATCAGAAAATATCACAGGTTTGTTATGAAAAACAGCAGTTTCCTGCCCAGCCCATCATCATTTCATCATTTTCCATTAAGAACATTTTTAGCATTTTTTTGGCATTTACTTTTCCTTCAGTTATCCACTGATGCCTGATAAACAACCCCCAAACCCTGTGGCTTAAAACAACAACTATGTATTTATTCATGGTTTCGCAGTTCCAGTCAGGCTTGGTAGGATGGCTGCTCTCTTCTTCCCAAGGAGTTGACCAGGCTGGAAGGCCTCACTGCCGTGGCTGGAGCATCGCCAAGGTGGATGGGATGGCTGAGGGCTCACTAGTTCTTTTCTACTTCCTTTCACAGTCCTTCGTCCTCCGCCGATCCTCTCTCTCTATGTGGCCTCTAAGCCATCAGGGTAGTTGTACCTTTCACATGGCAGCTGCATGCCAAGGGGATGAAAACAGAAGCTGAAAGGCCACTAAGGGCACTTCCAGAACGAAGAGGAATAGAAATGGACTTGCAGGTAGAGGGATGGGAAGAACTGTTGGTAGCTTGTTATGCTGGTAGCTCTTTATGCAGACGTTTTCCTGTATCATGGACCCGTAAGTAACATGATTATGGTACTCTTCCTTATTATTATTTTGGCTTTAGCATTATATATTGCCTTCCCTTTAGAGCAGATGAAGATTTAATTATTTTACTCTTCATCTAACAGCCCTCATGAACACCTGTTACCTTTCATCATCCCAACATAGTTGTTCCCCAATCTTGATTAGATCAAAGTTGGTGTTTGCATTATTACAGTGGTGTAAATGCTCTTCAGGGCTGATTCATATTGTTTCTTGTGTAACATTGTTTCCCCTGGAGTTAATAATCCTCTCATTTTGTTTGTTTAGCTTCTTCCTGTGTATGCATACATCATCATTCATCCCCAAGGTCTCTTTCACTTTGCTAAATTTCTATAAAATGTATTCAAAAATATTAGGTATACTCTAATTTTTATCTTCTTCATGAAATCTTTCCTGGAGCCTTCTGACCTACTCAGGATTAGGGTTAAGTTTAGGGTGTGTACATGCACACACACACATCTTTCTGAGTTTGTTCCTATTTTAGTGGAATGCATTCTCCAACTACTGCCTGAAAACAGTGTGCATGACAGGTACATTTTTGGAGAGTCTGTAAGTCTATAAAGGTCTTTCTGTACCTCCTCATTTAAATGAGAGATTTCTGTGCCAGAAATAATTTAGCCTTAGAATTGTGAAGACAGTGATCTATTATTCTTTTAGCTCCAGTTTGCTGTTGAGAAGTGTGAAGCCATTCTTTTTTTTATTTATATATTTATTCTTGTCATAGTCTTTTTGTTTTCTGTCTGGAAGCTGTTAGGATTTTCTTTTCATCCTCGGTGTTGTGTGAACTTTTATGACTATGTGCCTTGGAGTAGATCTGTTATTTTTTGTGCTGGTAAGTGATGGGCCCTTTCATTCTGAAGATTCATTTCCTCCAATACTGGGTGTTGTTTGATTTTTCCTCTGATGGTTTTTTCCCTTTGTTCTTTATCCTGCTACTTGAATATTGGACCCCCTGAATTGATTCTCTAATTTTTTCCTTGTCTTTACTCTTTTCTGTTTCATTTGCCCTTTTTTCTACTTTCTGGACTATTTCAACTCCATCTCCCAACTCTTCTATTAAGTTTTCATTTTTTGTAATCATATTTCTGATTTCTAAAAGATTTTTATTTTTCTCTGATGGTTCCTTTTTAATTTTTTATCTTTTTACTTATTTAAATTAAATTTATTGGAGTGCCACTGCTTAATAGGATTATATAGGTTTCAAGTGTACAATTCTAGGATACGTCATCTGTATATTGCATTGTGTGCCCACCACCCAAGGTCAAATCTTCACGTGTGTGCGAGACACAAACTGAAAGTGACAAATGAACAAACAAGAAAGGCAACAAAAACCCTCATAGATACAAACAACAGTGTGGTGGTGACCAGAGGGAAGGGAGCTGGCAGGTGGTAAAGTGCAAAGGGGGTCAAATATATGGTGATAGATGATGATTCCTTTTTATAGCATCCGGCTATTATTTTATAGATATAGTATGTTCTTTTTTCTCCATAAAGATATTAATAGTAGGAGTTTTTTGAAATTTTTATCCTACATAAAATACGTCTCTTCCAAATTCCTTTGTCTGGTTTCTTTTTGTCTTTTCATGTTAGAGACTCTGTCAGATGTCTGGTGATCCTTGGCTGTCTTCTCATACATAAGAGTGGAACACTGTGAAGGTTAATTTGAACCTCTCTGTTTTGGTGGCTTTTGTTAACTGCGACTGTCAATCTAGACTGATCTCGTTGCCCTGTTCTGATGGGGACCTGCTAGAATCAGGATCATTTTTTTTTCCAGGAAGAATCTACCATTCTTCAGCACAGCAGGTGCAGTTTGGGAAAAGAGTATCAACTGAACATTCAGTATATAAAGTTCACCTTTTCTCCTAATTTCACTATAGTTCCCCTCATCTCAGCTGTTCCTGGTGTCCTGGAAAGCAGAGACCTTTAGTTTGAACTTCTCTGAGTAATAATTTTTTAAAATTTTTATTTATTTATCTTTAGAGGGGAAGGGAAGGAGAGAGAGAGAGAAATATCAATGTATGGTTGCCTCTTGTGTGTCCCCTCCTGGGAACTGGCCTGCAACCCAGGCATGTGCCCTGACTGGGAATCGAACCTCGATCCTTGAATTCACAGGCCCGCGCTCAATCCACTGAGCTACACCAGCCAGGGCGGAGTAATAAATTTTTGATATTCTGCTGTGAAAAAGGGAAGACAGTCATTACCTTGTGGGTGACCTTGGAAGTCCAACTGCTTTTTTTCTTTGCATACCACACAAGTCACCCATTTAAACTACGGTATTTGGCATTTGTTTGGTTTTATATATTCACAGGTTTGCAATTGTGATTACAGTCAACTTTAGAACACAGTCATCACTCCAAAGAGAAACCCCATATCAATTATTAGTCAGGGATTTTCTCCCCAGACCCCTAGCTCTAGTAAACCTTTAATCTGCTTGTTAACTCTATGAATTTGCCTAATGTCGACATTCCATACAAATGGAATCATACAATATGTGCTCTTTTGTGACTGACCTCTCTCACTTAGCATAATGTTTTTAAGTTTCTTCCATGTTGTGGCATGTAACAATATTCCATTCCTTTTTAATTGTGGAATAACAGTCCATTGTGTGGGTATGACACAATTATTTACCCATTCATTAGTTCATTCATTAGAAGAGCATTTGGGTTGTTTCCAGTTTCTTATAACTATGAATAGTGCTGCTATAAACATTCATGTACAAGTTTGGGTGTGGACATATGTTTGTATTTCTCTTGGGTATATACCTAGGGGTGGGATTCTGGATCCTATGTTATCTCTATTTTTAACTGTTTTGAGAAACTGCCAGACTGTTTTCTGAAGTGGCTATGCCACTTTGCATTCTTATAAATAGTGTTTTAGGATTCTAATTTATCTTATTCTTAACAACACTTACTATATCTTTTTTATTATAGTCAGTTTCTTCTTAAATGTATGTTCAATGAGTCCTCCTATTTTAGCCTCACTTTTATCTTTCTTTCAGAGTGACCTGGGTCCCAAATGCCTAAAGATTTTCAAAATTCTGTGATATGATCATAGCTTCTTAGCTTTCTTTGTTGGTAGCACAGGGTTCTGTTTCTTGGGTCTGTGTGGTTAGTGACCATCACCATGTGGAGAGACCCACAGACTGGGTTTTAATCTTGCTCTGGCTACTCACAAGCTGTAAGTCCTTGGGTCAAATTATGAAACTTCCGTGAGCCTCAGTTTCCTCATATGCAAAACAGAGAAACACAGTGACTGGAAAGTACCCGACATTCAGTAGTTACTAAGTATTATTGGCTCTCTTATCTTCCCCAAGCATGATGGACATTCTAAAAGAGAAAGATTTAATATCATTCCATGAAGAATTCATCAGTTAGTAGGACAGATAGGCACACCTATAATTCAGATCTGCTTAATTTTCAACAATTACTGAGTGCCTGTAATGTCCCATTAACTTATTATTTGCTGAGGGTTACAGTGTGACAAGCCTCTCGTTTTTAAATGTCTTTCCATCAATGGAGTCAAAACCAGAACTGAGTATAAGGGAGACAGTTAAGTGCTATCACACTGATACAAAGGAAGTGTATGGGAAAGAGAGATAATTTCTAACCATAGGGATATTGCATAGTTTGGTCCACAGATTGATCAGAACAGTTTAATATGTATGACTCAACTCTCTAAGTTAACTAAACTAAACTTCACTTGAATTTATGCTACTCTGAAACAGCAAGGCTCAAAGAATAAATCAGCAACAGAATTCCATTCAGCAGTCTCTATCACAAAACCTCTGGTGGATGCGGCTTTGTGCCAGTTACCAAGGAAAGTAAAAAATAAAATGAAATAAAAATCACATTTTGAGATAGGCAAGCAAAAGACATTGTAGCTCATACGCATTAAAGTGAAAATGCTGAAGTGCATCTTTGGAGGCTAAGAAAGTCTGTGCTTATAGATATAACTCAAATCAAACACATTCTGCCATTTAGTGTGTGCAGGTTACCTCTCTCCTGCAGACAAACTGCTATCAGAGAAGGGATCAAGTTATGGCCACTGTAGAACTAGGAGGCCATAAATCTTAACCAAATCTCTGCTTATGTAGGAGTGTAGCCATTACGTGGCAGCAAGTTGTTAAAATGACTGTATGTTCTCTAGGAAGAATATCCTTATTTGAGTATATCACCTTTGCAGGCCCCCAAAACTATAAAGACGATCTGGGACACATGTGGCTTGGGCCCACACAGAGGAAAAGGTTTCAAGAACAGAAAATAACAATGTAGATAATATGAGGTTGTTTGTCTCCCTCAAACCTGTCTGTCAGCCATTGTGGCCCTATGATTGCTTTTTGCCTTCTAACATGTCCAGGCATTAGGAACCCCTGACTTCTCATTCTCTCTCCCATGTCTCTTGTGGGTTCTCCACAGAGACGTAAGCCCCATCAACTCTTGCCTCTTTCTTATTTTCAGTTCCTTAAATGCCCATTCCATCACCAGCCTGACTAAGCTATTTATCAATTAAACAGCTGGGGAGGAGTTCCAGCCAAGATGGAGGTGTAGGTGGAAACCCTTTGCTTCTTCACACAACCAGAAGGAGGATAACAACCAATCTAAAACCAGTATATGACCAGAAGTGCCAGAAAAACAAACTGCATGGAACTCCGACAACCAAGGAATTAAAGAAACAGTCAACCAGACCAGTGTGCCGAGACAAAGAAATATGGTACCAGTGAAAGAACAGAGTAAAACTCCAGAGAAAGAGCTAATCAATGAGAAGATAGCCAGCCTAACTGATGTAGAATTCAAAACATTGGTAATCAAGATCCTCACAGAACTGATTGAGATTGGTCAAAAAATGAATAAATGAAGACTACCCAAAGTGAAATAAAACAAAATATTCAAGGAACCAGCAGTGACAAGGAAACCAGGACTCAAATCAATGAGTTGGAACAAAAGGAAGAAATAAACATCCAACTAGGACAGAATGAAGAAACAAGGATTCAAAAAAAGGAAGAGAGGCTTGGGAACCTCTGAGACAGCTTTAAGTGTTCCAACATCCAAATCATAGGGGTGCCAGAAGGAGAAGAACAATAGCAAGAAATTGAAAACTTATTTGAATAAATAATGAAGGAAAAATTCCCCAATCTGGTGAAGGAAATAGACTTCCAGGAAGTCCAGGAAGCTCAGAGAGTCCCAAAGAAGTTGGACCCAAAGAGGAACACACCAAAGCACATCATAATTATGTTACACAAGATTAAAGACAGAGAATCTTAAAAAAAAAGCAAGAGAAAAGGAGACAGTTGCTTCCACATAAGCAACAAAGTGCTTCCAGATAAGTTCAAATTAAAGGAGTCATCGTCACCAAGCCCTTATTATATGAAATGTTAAAGGGACTTATCTAAGAAAAGTAAGAAACTCAAAAACTATGAACAGGAAAATGACAACAAACTCACAGCTATCAACAACTGAACCAAAGAAAACCCCAACAACAACAACAACAACAATGAAAACAAAAACTAAGCAAACAATCGAATAGGAACAGAATCAGAGAAATGGACATCACATGGAGGTTTTCAATGGGCAGGGGGAGAGGAAGAATTGGGGGGAAAGGTACAGGGAAGAAGAAACATAATTGGTAGACATAAAATAGATGGGGAGAGATTAAGAATGGTATAGGTAACAGAGAAGTCAAAGAACTTATACATATAATCCATGAACGTGAATTAAGGGGGGAAATGCTGGGGGGTTTGGGGGGGGTGCAGGGTGGAGGGGGGATAAAGGGAGAAAATTGGGAAAACTGTAATAGCATAATTAATAAAATATACTTAAAGAAATCGAACAGCTGGGAAAATTTGGGTCTCGGGGGAACACCTATGCTAATGAACTGTTACACTGAGTGTTACCTGCCCAACTTTACAACTTTTAAAGATTTTAAAAAGGATTCTTAGGTCAACTTTTGAAAGCACTGAGTAAAACAAAGTTAAACAAGTTTTTTTCTCTCTTGCTCTTTTAGCACTTTTTAGAGTCTCTAATAATTCAAAATCCATTATGAATTTCCAAGAAAGGGATATAGTATGCAGTGTTTCCAAAATTCTCTTTTGCACTCCAAAGAAAAAATACTAAAAAAGACTGATTTAAGACACTTCTTGCCCTGGCCAGTGTGGTTCAGTGGGTTGGAGCGTCATTCCATAAACTAAAAGGTCGTGGGTTCGATTCCCGGTCAGGGTATGTGCCTGAGTTTCCAGTTTGGTCCACTGTCAGGCACATTTGGGAGGCAACTGATGGATGTTTCTCTCATGTCAGTGTTTCTGTCTCCCTTCCTCTCTCTCTGGAATAAATGGGTATATCCCTGAGTGGGGATTAAAAACAAAAAAAAAAAAACCTTCTCTATGAGACCTTCCTGATAATCCCAGTCAGACATTATTCGTGATACTTTATTTGTACCTTTTGTGTGTCTTGTAACTTTCTATCTAATTTTAGAGTTGGGTGAGATAGAAATTTATATATTTTTTCTTTCTTTTATTCTATTTTTTTATTGCCATTTAATCCCCTTATCCCCCCTCCCCCCACCACTGTAAGCAGCTACTATAAAATTTCCTAATTCTTTTTGGATGAGGATTAAGACAAGATGCAGAAACCCTCCCTTCTTGAGTTCTATTAGGGGGATGCCTCTAATGCCTTTGTTTTCTTGAACCCCCTAATGATTTGGGTATGTTAATTTGGAAGGCTGAGTTGAACTGCTTTAATAACAAAAATATGAGGCATTTGAAGTTCCCAGGGAAATTTCAGGAAGGAGAAAGGAGTCAGTCAGACTAAATGCTGCATGGGAAAAAGATCAGAGAGGAAAACAAACACACAAACAAACAAACTAATGGTGGGCCTGCTGAAAAGAACTTTTTGGGGAGAACAGAAATGTCCAATGGGAAATTTTAAGCTGTTTGCTGCTGGGGATGCAGCATAAACTGCTGTTTTGTTTCACTGTGAAATCTTCAGTGATGCCTACTTGACCCACAATATTTGCATGTGAGTAGATTCTTTTGCAGATTTGGCCCAGGAGAGGAGGGGCTGGAGCTGGCAGGAGAAGCCGACGTCTGGGTGGCATCTGTCACTTCTGTTCATGTCTCATCAACTCCCCTAGGCTGTGAGCACTTACCGAATGAATCAGTAAATGCATGGATTTCTAAGCAGAAGCAGCAGATAAGGATTTCTCTTTAACTGAGACTAGAACCAGCTGCTCAGCCATTAATAGGATAGAATTACTTAGTGAATCAGGCATATAGAGTAGGGGATTAATATGTATTTGTTGAACTAACCAATTACTGGTCAGGGAGAAAGGTGCTGTTCTCTTGGTTGTAAGCTTGTTCTTCTAGGTAGAAAAAACTAACCCTTAATCCTTGGCATCAAAAGACTAACTACTTTAATTATGAACACCTGGCTTTCTAGATTCCAAACAATCTCTTTCCCCTGTTGTCTGAATAAGGAAACAATGGTAAAATATAAAGCTATCACACTTTTCCATTCCCTTGTTAAAAGTAATTGCTTTCTTACATGTGTTTTCATGGCATTTCATAACGAACCAGTGTTCTAAGGTTCACCACGTTATATTACAGATATCATACATCTTTGGTTTCTCCACAACACTTCAAGGTTCAGATATAGCCAGGTCTTGTGTCCTATGTGGGGGCTGAAAAGATGATTACAGAGGCTTTATCTTCTCCCTGCTTGCCTCTCTTCCTTGAAAGCTTGTCAGCTTCCTGATGGAAGGGGCCATGTCTTACCCATTTCTGGCGCCCCACCGCCTGGTAGTCTCTTGTTCATTGCAAGTGCTGAATCAGTGCTTCTGAACTGAATTACGCGTGGGGAGAAACCTGGGGGCAGTAGAAGTGACTGACTCAAGAATAATTAGGGTTCCCTGGTCTTGACTCCTTTACTCATAATAAGTGTCTTTTAATTGCACAGTTAATTGCCAGAACCCACACCTGGTAGCACTGTGAAATGAAATGTGCTTTATTGGTGTGATAGGGGATTGCATCATGTCCACATTAGAAAGGGGATTCAGGCTTCTTTGGTAGAAAGCTTGGCTGACATGACATCTCTCTTGTTTCCACAATGGCTCTTAAAGGTAGGAATTTCCACAGCAATGCTGTCTTTGGAAGTGAGTGCATTTACTGGGAAACCCAGTTTCTGTCAGTCCCAGTTATCCAATGGAAGGAGAGTAGGGAAGGATTTGGTTGTCATTGCAGGAGTCATGCTGGGCTCCTGAGGTGCCACAGTTATTAGAAGAGATGACCCCAGAGCTCAGCATCTGATGAGAGATCTGTAGGCCCCATCACGTGAGGATAATTTCGCTCTTTGGATAATTATTCAGTCATTCATTCAACAAAATTTATTAAGTGCCTGTTGTGTGACAGGCACCATTCTAAGTACAGGGGATTCATTTTTGAAGCAAGGCAGAAACCATTTCTGCTCACAGGGCTCATGATCACACACACACACACACACACACACACACACACACACACACACACAGGAGGGTATCAGAAAGTAATATTAAAGGAGGGTGGTGTGGCAGGCAGTGGCTGGGTGGTGGTTGGGAAAGGCATGCCAAAAGTGTCATAGTTTAGTTGAGACCTGAACAGGGAGGAGTCACATGAAGAGCAGGAGGAAGGCCCTGTGGTCTTTCTCAGAAAGCCTGGTGTGTTCCAGGAGCAGAAGGAAAGCCACTGTGCTGAAGTGGAGGGTGGAGCAGGCGGAGATCACAGCAGTTGAGTCCTGCACTGACCCTGCACTTCTGGGCCTCACTCCAGTTAACATGATGTCTTTTCTTCTCTTGCAGACGACTTCACAGAAGAGGAGGAGGTGCAGTCCTTTGGTTACAAGAGGTTTGGTGAGTTCTCACAAAGCTCTTTCTTCCTCTGTGCTTGATCTGGGATACAGTAGCAAGATGACTGCGGGACTTTTGACGCACATGAACACATGTGGCTCCGAGGCCCAGTTTTAGTGGGAAACTGAGTTTCTGTATGATTTTCTCACAGTGCTGAAGGCAGTGGAACAGGAACTGCACTCAGGCCTAGGATGTGTATGGGGTTTGCTGAGTACCAACCAAATGGCTTCATAGACAGAACATGGTGGGGAAGGTAAACATGTGACAAGACAGGGGCAAAAATACATGGGAGTTTTCCCTTTTGATCATTGGAAAACATCTTTCCTTTTTTTCTCAGGCCCCATGCCCATAACTCAGTCCATATTAGTAAGATAGTGAGAAGACTTCCTCTAGAAACCCAACCAGACACAAGTCCTCTGCGGTAGGCTGGATAAGGGCCCCCAAAATGTCCATCCCATAATCCCTGGAACCCGGCTATTACCTGGTATGGCAGGAAGTGCTTTGCAGATGTGATAAAGTTAAAGAACTTGAGATGGGGAGATCACCCTGGGTTATCTGGTTGGGCAAATATAAAGAAAATAATGCAATCACAAGTGTCCTTATAAGAGAGATGGAGAGGAAGACTTGACTGCCTAGAGGAGAAGGCAACATGAATATGATGATGAAGGCAGAGACTGGAGTGATGTGTTCTGAAGGTGGGGGATGGTGCCATCAGCCAAAGATCACAGGTGACCACTGGACGCTGAAAAAGGCAAGGAAATGGGTTTTCTGTTCAGAGCCTCTGGAGAGAGTGTGGCCCTGCCAACATCGTCCAGTCAACCAAAGCTGATTTCAGACTTGTGGCCTCTAAAATCATAAAAGAAAAATTCTGTGTTTTAAACTACCACATATGTGGTAATCTGGTGAAGCAGCCATGGGGAACTAATACGTGTTCCTCTGCCTCCTACCCTGCTGCACACGGAGGCTCTTTGCTTTGCCCATGCTTTTCATACCCTGCAATTTGGCTTTGAACTGCTAGTAAACACTGCAAAGTTCCAAAGATAGTTCAAAGGAACTGAGGTTTTCTGTCCAGCTTGCTTCTGTGCCGTGGCCAGAGGAAATAAAGAAGGATGGAGAAGGAAAGTGTGTGTGTGTATAAGGGAGAGAGAGAGACAGAGACAGAGACACAGAGAGTGAATATGAAAGAGAGTGAATCTACTTCCTGTTGCTTAAAAAGAAATCCTGGCTGGACTTTGATTCAAGTTAACAACCCCCAGCTGCTCTGGCTCCATCACTGCTTTAGCAATTTTCCTTCTGGACACACACTTCTGCATTTCTTTCTGGGAAAAGATAGGGCTTTAAAATGGGAGTGTGGTTGTGCCAAGCCTGTAGCTGCTCCATTCACATGCTGGCAGAGTGGCTTCTGCTCAGTCCTTCCCTCCCTCCTCCATGGCACTGTTCCGTAGCTACACATCCACGTATTTCTGGATGGTACCCTGTGCTCTGCTTCCCTGTGGAGGCTTCACTGAAGGTGGTAGCAAGAGTGGAGATGAAACCTAGACTTATAGAGGGAGGGAAAACAAAAATGAAAAGGCAGAAATAAAGAGGAAAATCAAACTTGTCAAAATAAGGCAAAGGAAATGTGCACGTGCCTAGCTATTTTGGAAATCAGTAGATTTAAAATCTGCAGCTGGAAATCAGTAGAGGTATAAAGAACCAAAAGAAAAGTTTTCTTTAAAAAGAGTGACCTTTGAGAAATGTTGTTTAAAATTTAATGATCATGTAACCAGCTAGATGGGTGGGGATTTGGTGAAAAAAAAAAACACATGAAAAATAATAAGTTGCAGAAAGGATTTACTGTGTGGTGGTTAAACGATGACTCAGAGGGATGTGAAAATAACTTAGAAATACTGCACAGCATAAACAGAGAGGAGTGAAGAGAATGATACCAAGTGGCACAAGTAGAAGAAAGGGATGAAATTAAAATGAAACCCATGGAAAAGGCTGTGAAAGAATTGTTCCGATGTTGAGGATTCTTGGATTTAGCTTTTAGGCAAAGTGGTGGATATCTAACCTAGGGGCAAAGTAGAATTTTGGAGATAGAAGAGCCTTTGAGATCACTTAAACCAGCCTAATTTTACAGACAAGGAAGGTGAGGCCCAGGTAGATTAAGTTCTTCTTAACCCAGTTAGCTAGAACTGGGGATGGTTGCTGGGTCTTCTAACTCCCAGGATAGAGCAGTTTTGGGGAAGGGTCAGCAATGAGGTTAAGGTGCTGTCTCAACTTCTGTGTCCTAGAGTCAGGACTCTAACGTGGCCGGTACGCCCAGTCTGATCCTGTCAAGGAAGCCTCATAACTTTTTGTGGGAACTAGGACTCTGGACTGGTTTTATAGAAGGTAAATGGGTTTTCAGTTCCTAAGCAGGGGCCAGAGCTGGTCGTTGAATGTAGCAGAACCCAAGAGCCCATTCCTTTGGGTTTGGTTAAACTCTAACCATTAAAGGAGATGGTGGTAGGAGGCGTCCAGGGACAGGAAGCCCTGTAGGCACTGCTCCTACTTACTCTTGTGACTTGAAATCAGTCACTTCAACTCTGTGGGCTTCAGATGCCGCATCTGCACAGTGAGCAGTGACACCTGCCAAGGTAGGTAAGTCTACCTTGCAAGCTTTTTGTGAGACTAAGAGAGATACCAGATGGACAAGGGCCTTGAAGGTATGGCACTATAAAAAGAAAGGTGACATGATCGCTCTGCTGAGCTCTGGGACTGTCATCACTTTCTGGGCATTTTTGTGTCGCTACTGCTGAATATCAGAGTATGACAGGTCTGGATCCTCATTCCCAAAGAGATTTAAAGTGTGATTTACCTCCAAATATGGTGATGTTGTTGGCTTTTATTTTCCCAAAAACAGAGTGGATAATCCATAGGGTTTAGTTATTGTCTCATTTTCAGTATGTCTTGTTAATTAATGCAAGTACAATGATAACGACCTGATTTTAAGGTCCAGCTGAACCAGAGGTTAATTATCTGCAGGACAGAGGGGCCACTGTTTTAGCAAATTGTTACCTGGTAGCTTATTTCCAAAGTTATTTATACATAGTTATTCAGAAGCATGTGCTACATAACATCAGGGCTGTTTATATAATACTACTGTACTTTTTAAAATTCAATACAATATTACAATGAAGAGCAACACAGGTGATCTTCTCTAGTGATCTAGTATAGTGATATTTTGGGACATTTGGGGATTTGCTGTTGCACTCTGGTCTCAACCGGGTCTCCTCTTTTTCTTCAGCTTCTTTCTATGACATGCTTGTTAACCCCCTCCCCAAAGTTCTGGGCAGGCGTCTGAAGAGGAGATGGAGTTAAGTCTGATGGGTTTGCCACTTACTTTCACCTCTGACCAAAACTCTGATGAGGGGAAAATTTGAAAGGTTAATGAAGTGAGTATTTAAAAAATTAAACCAGGCTCTGAGGGTCATTGTTTCTTGGTCTCAGTGTGCAGAGCTAATTAATTCAGGATATAGCTATAGTTACAGTGTGGCAGAGTTCATCCTCTGGAACAGGAGGTACAGTATATAATTTTTTACTTTGTATAGATAGAATATGACATATACTACAATGAGATCCTTCTGTTTATTTCTCAGTTACCGTTTTCTTCAAAAATAGCACACATGGTTCTGGAAGCCTTTATTGTTAGAGTTAGCAGAAAGAGAAAGAGAATCAGTTCATATTCTAAGGGATTAATATATATTTATAAAATTAGAAATTGTGATAAATTGATTCAAATTTCTTCTGAAACCTTCTGATTATCCTACGATTAACAAGAGTGCATTTAAATTTAAAAAATTTTTTCATTAAAATGATAGGGAGTAAGAGGGAAGAAAATACCATTGAAGTTCCAAGAGATGAGTGCATCAGAATTCCACAGGTAAAGGGGAAAAGGGTGGGAAGAACAGTGAGTTCCAGATCCTGCCCTTTAACCCATGTAGACACGATTATAACAAATCTAGCTCATGTTTGTGTATCACTTTTATCTTACCAAAGGACTTCTAAACGTGTTTTTCCTTCACAACAATTTTGTGAGGCCAGCAGGCCAGGTGTCATCTTTCCTACTCGATGGCTGCCTTTCATCTATTCTGGGGCAGTGGGGGGCAGTGGGTGCAGTGATTAAATGTGTGGACACTGGAACCAGGTATGTGCTTTTGGATCTGAGTTCCAACATTTAGCAACTCTGTGACCTTGGCACAGTGTTGTTTAAAATTGTAAAGTCTCATACTAGGTCTATTTCATAGGGGCATTGTGGAATTAAGTGTGGTACTGGATTAGCACAGTGCCTGGCACATGTGAGCATCCCATGTACGATATTAGGTTCTTCCCCCTTCAACTGTTTGATCCTGCTGCTTGAATATGGTGTCTAGGATTTAGTAGGTCCCTGGAACTTTCTGATTTCCAGAAGCCTCCTGGATTCTTGTCCCATCACACCCCCTGCTCTCTTGCTAAGAACTGAGAGAGGCAAGAGGGCCCAGGGATAGTAGTTGTCCACTGTCCCAGCCTCATGGCAGGCAGTGTTGGGTCTGATGGCAGGTACCACCTGGATGTCCTGGGCCCTCCTCTAGAGTCTGCTCTGCCCCTTTCTGTGCTGAGGGGGTGGGGACAGACTGCCTTTATTTCACTGGTTGCATTGGGGTGTCTTGTGTTGTGTTTGGAAAATAATAGGATGATGGAGGAGCAGGAGATAATGTGGTTTCGCCTGTGACAATCACAGGTAGACTTAAGGGTTGAGAGTGAGCAACGGGGGGCAGCTGAAAATATTTGTTGTTTATGTTTGACAAAATTGCTTCCTAGGGACACAGCTGTAGGGACTATTTATAGCTATGAGAGAAAAAAGATCTGAAAAATTGCAAACTTTGAAACAGCAACAAAAAGTAAAAGGAAGCAGTCTTCTATGGAGGAGAGTCATCTTTTGTAAAAACTAAGTGGAAAAATTGTAAGAAAACTACTGAAAATTATTTGGGGGTTACAGCCAAAAAAGGGTATCCAATGCCTTTTTCTAAGCGTGTTTACTGAAGTGTATCCTTGAATAGTTTTGTTCACTCACGACTTCACAGGCCTCCCAGAACCAATAGTTTCAAACAAGCTGGCCTTTTTATTTTCCCTCTCTTCCCTTGGATAATGATTTCAGATTACTAAGAATAGTTTTAAATAGTTTAACCTGCACAGTTCTGGGCATGTGGAAGCAGCCTGAGATATCTATATTGAGTAGAGCCTAGCCCTTCCACAACACATGCACCCCACCCTTCACCCCCTCACCTCCCATCCCCTCCTTCCAAATTCATCTGCCTTGCTGAAAGATTTAGAGGAACTGAATGTCTAACAGTGTAGAGGACCACTTGGGCTTCTGAAAAGTAGCAGCACCAATGTGCTTAGCCAAATAGAAAGAAAGGTTCTTTGTGACGCACATAGTGAGTTTCTGCTTTTAGTGCAGAGAGGATTGGAAGAGTTTACCAAGAGGATGCTGAACTGTCTTTGGGAGGCTGCTCAAGATAAACACTTGGATGCCTCAACTTGTGGTTGTTTGGGCTTGGGGACCAGGCTGCCTGTCTCCCCTCTCCTGGGACCCTTCCCAGAAGGCTGGCTTCGTCTCTGGATTTGGAGAAGGCGCCACTTTGAAGTTACCCACCTCCAACTACAAAGCAGGGCTGCACGCATTCCTCTCACCAGAGCCCTTCAAGACTGACACCAGCAGAGTTCACCCCTTTCTCTGATAAGAATGCCAGGAATTTCCATCATTTCCTGTGGGGAATGACTAAATAAGCCCAGCGTGAGGCTGGCTTTTCAGCAGCACCTTTTCCAAACATCTCTGGATAGAAAGGGTACAACATCAGGCCAGGGACTGACCCTGGGCAGAGAGATAAGTTAAGGGCAGGGAATGAGTCTTGACTTGGTGCCCCAATGGGATTTCTTTGAAATGTTCAAAGCCATTTGCATCATTTAGTGGGAGGGGTTTGTTTATGTGGTTTTGTAAATCCTAATGGAGCTGATATTTCTGAATGTATGGGAATGTCGTGTCGAATAGCATGCAGAGAAGTAGATGCAAAAGAGATTGTCAGGCGAAATCACCTCGCAGGGGATTTGAAGAAAAACTCATCTGGCCCCTCTGCCCTCTGCTTCGTCAAGCAGACAGGGGAGTTCTCTGGCCATATTTAAAAAAAAAATAACATGAGGCGATTTTGTAATTTTTATCATTATAAATACTAGTGATATTCCTAACCTGTCTTAACAGTATTTGTTCAGGCTTCATGTTTTCTCCCATTAAGACCTTCTTACTGGTAAGGTCAGATCCTCCCTGCCTAGTGTTTATTGCTTATCAGTAAAAATTTGTGCAATACCACATTCCCATAAGATTATGATTTTTTAAACCATTTTCACATGGAAAAAATTATTAAACATCCTTTCTGTGCTAGGCAGTGACCCCTTCATTAGTTCATTTCATTTTCCAAGACTCCTCCAAGGTGGGAATTACCTGCAGTTTGCAAATGAGGAGACTGAAGCTGACCAGGCTGCGTGGCATGGCCAACAATGGATTCAACTTCACTTCAGTCCTCATCGTTTTTTCCACTTGACTCAAGACTGAGAAGCACACAGATCTGTCCTTCCTCAGAGCATCCCAAATTTTTTATGGGAAAATAAATGACGATAGATGTGTGGATTAACTCAGAAGTTGCTTATACATGGTCTTATATTTCATTATTTCAAAATATGTATAGATTGAACACTTGAGCCCTGAATTTTTCAACCATTTCAAATATAATCCAACCTATACTCCTGCCTTCCCTGGTTTTCATTCACTTATGAATCCTGGCAAGAGTGTGGGGAAGGAGAAAAAGGGCAATAATTTGTTTT
The DNA here is from genome assembly GCF_021234435.1 of Artibeus jamaicensis. Classification (NCBI taxonomy): domain Eukaryota; kingdom Metazoa; phylum Chordata; class Mammalia; order Chiroptera; family Phyllostomidae; genus Artibeus; species Artibeus jamaicensis. Next base: position 6,811,480 of record NW_026521803.1, read on the forward strand.
TCCTACAGTTGGGTTAAAGCTGAATGTGGTTTGTTTTTATTTTTGGAAAAATTAGAGAAAAACTACTCCTCAGCCATTTTCTTGTTACAACAGCATGAAGACATTAGGTTGTTTCCAGCATTTGGTTGCTGGGGATAGGGTGGGGAAGAGTTATTCCTTTTGCTAGCAACTCTAAGCAACTTAAAACAGATGAACTTGGAAACTTTCCTTGAAAGATTTGAGCTGTTCATTTGGAGGCCCCTGGGAAAGGGAAAGATGTCCTACAGCCATGGGTTTTGAGGAAAGACCAAGGTCCTCAGCACAGTTGTGGACTAGAGTCTCTTTTTCTTTCTCACATTGCCTGTTGGTGCCCCTTGATGTTCAGCATGGTGGCTAGCTAAGGATCAAGGCATTAGAATTGGGTAGTCCTGGTTCCCACGCTGGCTTAGCCCTTTACTAGCAAGGTATCCAATGTCTCTAAGCTTCACTTCACTTATTCGAAGTGGGAATGGCAAGAAAACCTTCTTTACAGGGTACATGGACTATAAAATCTATAATAACATATATGAGGGGCCTGATATATCACTGTTCTGCACTAAACTGTGGCTGTCATTAAACTGCTGACTATGCTCACTCCTCTCTTCCCTTTCCCAGGCCTCACCATCCTTGGTTTGGTGTTGCCTCAGCTCTTCCTTTGTGAAGCTCACTAGGCCTCAGACTCCTCCCACCTTTTATCCTCCCTTCACCACAATCTTACCGCCCTCACTCCTGTATCCTCTGTCCTGTACCCGGGCTGTAATTTGCTCAGAGATTATCAAAGGAATCTACTTTCTTACAGGGCCTAGCTTTGCCTTTCCTTACCTTTCATTTCCTTCATTATTTTTTTTCTTTATTTTCTTTTTTATTAAATTTAAAGGTTTGCTGGCCACCAGCAAAGAATACATTTTAAGGAAGTTAGCACGTGCTGGGGCTAAGAGCAGCCTTCATAAAGAAGTGGTATCACATCCTCGTGGCTAAGAGAGTGTGTACTGGAGCTGGGCTGCCGGGGTCCTTTTCCGGCTTTGCCACCTACTGGTATAGCCTTAAACCCCTCGGTACCTCAGTATCCTCATCTAAAAGATGGGGGTAATTATCTACCTGTGTGGATATGGTGGGAACTGAACAAGTTAATACTGAGAGCAGTTCCTTCCAGGTAGAAAGAACCACATTAACATATGCATTCTTTTTTTTTTATAATAAATTTTATTTAGTTACTTTTCAAGTAACATATGCATTCTTAAAAGTGACATAGTAGTCAAAAGGTGGCTGCAGCCATTCCAGGTACATAACAGACTGTCTTTGTTTAGTGCCTTTTGGAGAGTAAGGAAGTTCTCCCAGCAGGCCTTTAGTAGCTTTTCCCTAGTAATTTTCCCTAGTACACTGTCCCTAGTACTCTTTCCCTCACTGGCAAATATTGAACCACAGACTTCTTTTCCTGAATCAGCTTTGGACAAAGGGACTGGGCTGGATCTGGTCGGCTTGGGCTAATTGGGGTAGAATATATGGTGAAGAATGAAGTATTCTGACCAAGATTATTATGTATAATTTAATACCCACAATATATCATATAATATTATAAATATAATATATACTATTATAAAACATAATGTATTTAAAATGTAATGTTAAATTAGTGGTTATTAATTATTAAATAATATAATTTAATTATGATTGGACCTATTATATTTATAATTAGGTCTGCTTATAAAATTATCATGTTTTATATAATACATTGAAAAATTAATTTCACTCACAAAATAATTACAAATTTACTTTTAAATGATTTGTAATTGTGTCACAAATGGAGCTACAAGGTGTTGAACTCTGAAGAACCCACAGTTCTTAGTTTTTGACAGTTTATAAGGGAAGAAAAAACTTCAAAAACAAATCAATATGATAGTGAAGGGAATGAATAAATGAATGAACAAAAGTTATTTTGCTGTCTTGAAACTTAGTATTCTCATTAGTGGTAAGCAGATTTTGAAGAAACAACTCTTTTCAGAAGAGGAACTTAGAAAAAAAATGGAGAAAGTCTGAAATCCCAGTGAATACAACTCTTTCTACAGGAAATATTGCAAAATTGGTCTCCTGTCCTGAGTCATAACTAAGAACACTTTCTGCTTCTTTGAATATTTCATTTTTATCTTACTCTAAGTTTTTGAAAACTGACATTTGGCCACAATTGAAACAGGCTTCTCTTTTTATACACTACAGTAGTATTTTTGGGTCAGTGCAGTGTGTGTGAATATTTCCACACACAGATCAATTTCTTTCACACACTGCAGAAGATGAAGGACCTTAGACTTGTCAGGAACATGGGAGAGTGGAACTAGAAGTCTACAAGAGTCCCGTCAGAAATCCAGACTACCTTCTTATTCTAAATGCCTAAAGATGTCCTCTCTTCTCTGATATTTGAAACAACTTTTTCTAACGTGTCCTTTTTTGTTCTGAGAAGCAGGAAAATGCATAAGTAAAACCATGGCTCTTTTTAGAGTTTGAGTCTTCAATGTAAGCTCAAGGATTCAAAGAAGTATAAGTGAGAGAGAATTATATTTTTCCTCTATGGGTTTTATTTTATTTTGTACTTGTAAGAGGAAATCCTCAAGATGTCTCACATTTTGTGCTTTAACCGGGCCATTTGATAAGAAATATCAACATACTGTGATGGTTTTACCTCACATGTTACATAGAAGTCTTACTGTTGAATTACTTTTGGAAATATATAATTGAGGGGAAATAGAAATACTTGTCATTCTGATGAGCATTCACTGACTATTTTCCATGGGGTACAAAGATGAATAAAACAAGTTCCATGTGCTTGATTATTTTATTCATTATCCTTTTTATGTTATAACTCATTTTTTTAAAAAAAAAATTCTTGGAAAACAAAAGATGTAAAAATCCTTATGAAAACAGTCATTTTCTCCTAAAAATGTCCATATTAGGGATGGCCAGGTTCATAATTCTTGTCAAAGGCTTCCCCCAAAGAGTCTTAAAGGTTATATTATAGAATAGAAGGCTGCCATTTGGGGATGGAGTCAACATGAAATAAAGTGTCAGAGTCATATGCAAATTCTGCAGGTGGGATTGGAAAAAGAGAATGAAGCAGATGGGGAACTTGAGAAGTGCATTCGCCCAGGGAAAAGGTGAATGGAGCATTAATGGGAATTTGGGGAAGAGGTTCAAGCAAGGAATGCCAGCCTCACATAGTGCCTTTTTCTTGGGAAATGTATACACTTTGTGACATTTGCTGAGAAATTGAAGCAAGAAGAACTCATGGGAAAATGTCATTCTTGGTCAATGCAGTATGAAAATGATGTGACATTTATTAACCATCCATAATCTGCTGGGCATCATGCACAATAAAGAAGGGAGGTGTGGCCTTTGCCTTTGGGAATTTCAAATTTAATGAGAAGCAGACAGAGTTTTTCAACCATGATGCATTTGCATAAAAGAAAACTATCGGCCAAACCTACACATTGCTTCCCCTCCCACCCGCAGAATTTCAAAAGGCACAATAGAGGGCACCACATGCCAGATGGAATGGGAGCCGCCTCTTCTTTCTGTCTCCAGTGGTGTTGTTAAGTTCAGTGCTGGCAAAACTTCAGTGGTTTTGGATAATGTTGGGACTTTCCTTTCCACCCTTCTCTCCCGCTCTGTGCAAACGAAGAGGCCATACATAGATGCAGCCCCTTTCCTTTGCCCACAGAAAAGGTTCAGGACGAGGTGTGAGAATCTGTTTGGTATAAGCCCGTGAAAGAAGGTTGGAAGGTAATTTCCTTCTCCATATGCTGCACATGCCATCAAACACAGCTGTTATTAAACTGAGGCCATGTGAATCTACTCTACTTATTAACAGCGGCTATGTTCATTTCAAACACAATTCAGAAAGTGTGTAATAAAATAATTTGGTTCAGAAGCTTTCAGTCTTTGTTCCACTTTTAATAGACCAAAATGCATCTCCTATGAACAGTGAAGCCTGTGAATGAGGATCTCAGAGAGCCTGAGCAACCTTACACACTGCATTACACTACCAAGCCTTCGTTTGCTTGTCGTGGAAAGAGGAATAACAAGATTGCCTTGTTAGAGGGGCATTGCGACGATGAATTCATGTAAGTGAAGAGCTTAGCACAATGCCTGGCACCAGCAAGTACTCCATAAATGCTCATTATTAATCAAGAGAGGAAGATAAAGAACGAGAACTCAAGCTTTAAAAATACTGAGATCAGCACTTCACTGGAGCTCTTTTGCTCCCTCTTTGTCTATACAGGTACACACACATCTACATATATGTGTATACTCTGTGTGCGCATGTGTGCACCACTCGGTATTTGAAGAGGTCTGAATTGGAAGCATGGAGGTCAGAATTGTAGTCTTTCTTTCACTACATATTAAGTAACTAGTAATGTGAATTTTACAGAATGATGTAAACTCTGTGAGTCTCAAAAAAACTCTTTTGCAAAAATGAAGGGATCAGAGTAGATGATTTCCAGAACTTCTTCAGGCCACACAGGTTTCATCGATAATGTGATCCAAGGCTCTATTCTGCTATTGCATTCAATTTAAATATAAATATATAATAATTAAATATGCTTATATTTAATTATTAATTTATGTTACATTGTTTTCTCTAACAACTCAGAATAAATATTTTAGTGCCCTCATTCCAGATACATTTTGCAGGTATCAGATGCAAAACTTAGTTAGCAAATATTGGCAGATGCAGAACTCCCATCTCACTAGTTTTGCTCAAGATATTAGTGATCTCATGATTCTTGGTTTTCCATTTGGTTGTGTGTTCCTTCTTTTGTGTAACTTTAGAGGTTTTGAAGCATTTTCTAGGCATAAGTGTTTTGAACTCACTTTATTCTAGATATCTACACTCAAATATGGAAGATTCTATTCCCTCCTAGCTTTATAAAAATCAGTTGGTAATTATTCAGATACATGTGTCTGCAAACTTAATAAAAAGCATAATGTTTCCATTAATAATCCCAAGAAACCTTGGCAGTTTCTCTCAGTTCAGTGATCTGTTTATATTTATCAGATTATGAAATTTTTCTTTGTGCTTCTCATGTTAATGCAGGACATATTGAATGAAAACATAAATCCACTAGTTATCAACAAAAGAAAAAAATCACTTAGCTGTGCCCCTTATGGAGAAGAGGACTCATTGGGATCTGTGATTTTTCTCACTTTGGGTTAGTTATCAAGTATTAGAGTTAAAAAAAAAAAAAAAAAGACCCAGTGGTCTTCTGTATCTTAGGGCTTTTTTCTTTTCTCCAAGATTGTGGTTATGTAAAGTGGGAACACTTTAAAAAAGCTTTTAAGCTAGTCCTATTCCCAGCTGGGAAATTATTAGGTCAATTCCTTCCCTCTCTGCCTTTTTGTAAACAGTTAGCCTCACTTTGAAAATTGTGAATGAGCCAGCATTAGAATGAAGGGAAGACTAAAGGAAGGAAAGAAGGAAGAATATTACTATTTTTTATATTTATAATTGCAAACACGTAGAAAAGGTGGATTCTGATCAATTGAAAGTCTTTATTTTTTCCTTGCTGAGCATTTGGTTGGATTTAGGTAGTGCCACAGTAGGAGAGAGCTGAAATTTTTGAAATTCTTGGGATGCTAAAGGAAGAGGAAAGAAAAGAATTAGGGGAGGGAAAGAAAAGACTGGAGATAGTAGAAAGTTCTGGAGGTTTTGGGGTTGGGAGTGACAGGACATCGTATTTACTTCTCAAGGGCCATGGATTACGGGAAGAAGGACGTCACCCTTGCATCTTTTTAATTACAATCATACCTCAGTACTCATGCTTCAGAACTCCTCAAACCCTGTACTTGCATTTTGATGACAAAAATAATGTTTCAGAACTCAGCACTAGCTCAGGGCTTGTTGCACTTGCTAGAATTTGTATGAGTCATGCCACCTATCTGCAAGAGAAAATGCTTCATCATTCAGCACTCATAGGTTTCAGTACACATCACGAGTTCCGGAATGAATTAACAATGAGTACCGCCGAGGTACTGCTGTACTTTAAAAAAATATATTTTTCACTGCCATGGTGTAAGTTCAATGTACAGATATTGTCTGTTTTGTTCATCATTGTACCTGGGACAGTTTCTTTGCTCAACAAATATTTGAGAAAGGAAGAGTCAAGTTTTGCGTACTTAAAATGTGCATTGTCCTCAGAGTGTTCTTATATATTTTTTTAATCTTACCAAGGCTCATGATCTAGTAGGCATATCCTCGAAGGTGCCTGTGTGTGGTTGAAGAACATTTTCTGAAGTTGAATTCAGTGGAGGCATAGGCCCATGTTGCATGCAGTTAATCAAAGCACATACTGAAATCAGGAAAAGTAAAAAAAAATCTTCAAGGGGTACTTCTGAGACGGATGAAGATAAACTAGAGCCACCTTTGGGGAGGGGGTAACAGAGAGTTTCTAGGTCCTCCGAGGGAGACAGCTGAAGTGCCCAAAAATCTCCAGCTAAGGTAGATTCAGGTGTCTGTTTACGTCTTCAGAAAGACAGTTTTTTTGTGTCTGATTCAGCTGATTTTACTTTATTTTGTGCTTAAACTTAATTAAGACTATAGGGCTCCAGTGACATGCAATTACTTTAGGGAAGTCTTAGGAAGGGTGGGGTGCAGGTCACTAACAGTCATATCTGCACTTCAGGGTGATCTATTTAACCAGAAAACCTCCTTCCTAAGATGTAGCTGCCATCAGTGAAGTTGTTATCAAAGGTTTGTGTTTCAGAGATGTGAAACATTGAAAGATGTTTGGATCTTAGGTTGGGGAAGAAAAATTTCTAGATGTGGAGCAGGAGCTCAGAAAGGAGAGTGTGAAACACAAACTTTTCATAATCAACAGTTTTGTTTAGGTCTATTCCTTCTCCCCTCTCTTTCGAAAAGCAGGTAGGGAGCCAGGGCTGGAGGGAGAATGTGCTCTCAGGAGACATTGCCTTTAAATGTAGGTCCATGGAATCCTGCTTTGCAGAGACAGAGGCTGGATGGGGTCCCCTGGGATAAGGGCCTCACTCCCTACATGCTGGGAAGAAGGACTCCTCAAACACCTTCTATGAAAAGGATTAATTTGCTGTAGGAATAGAAAGTGAGTTGTTATAATATATGCGAGTCTTGGGCCTGAGCTAGGAACTCATTGAATAAAATACAACAGCATCTGTTATGAACCTACTATATCATGCTCCTTTGCTAGACCCTGGATTGGTTAGCTAAGACATGGCACCAATATTTATGGTTCTCCCAGGTCTGACAGCAGAGGAAAGAAGTCAACATAGTCATACTTGAAAAGAAATAGAGGATAAATAGAGGACCAGATTCTGAAGCTATTAATTCTGCAGAGAGTGGAGGAACTTGTGATCAGAGAAATCAGTAGAGAAAGGTGATTATGTAAGGGAAGGGCATTAAAATGAGGAGTCCCCCGGCAGTCAGTAGGAGAGAGCCTCAAGACAGAAAAGAGACAGAATGAAGGTATAGCCATAGCACTGAGGAGCATGAAGTGCCTGTCTTCATGGGGAAATGGACTGGGGTCTGTGGCTGGGAAGGAGACACATATACACCCACAAACAGAGGTGGCACCCCAGCTCTGGAATCCGATATCCAGTGATAGTCAGTCATTAAATGCTGTGTCTGTAAGGCACCTAATGTGTGCTGGATGCTGTGAAGGGTTCAGAGTAGTAACTCTGGTCCTTACTGTGAGGATGTTACAACCAAGTGAAGACAAAAGTTACTCACTCACATGGAACAACAGCAAACAATCCAAGTTAGTGTATCCGTAGGAGTGGAGATCTGTGGTGAAGACAAGACAAAATCAGGAAAGAAAAGAGAAACGATTGCAGTGGTCTGGGACTCTGGGTGAGGAGAGGGAGCAATAAGCTCAGAGTGCAAATGGGGTTGGGGAGAAAAGGAGCCCCGAGAGAAACAGAAAACCTGCCTGGAGCTAGGTGGGTACATTAAGTCGTGGTGGGGGTGGGTAACGGCGGGTTGGGGAGCTGAGAGCTAGGCAAAAGAACTTAGGCTTGATTTGATTACAATAACCGGTCTTCTAAAGTGTTTTAACAGAGCACTCTGTGTGGAACAGCTGTATTGAGAGTTCCTGATGTGGTGGTACAAAACAGTATTATAGAGAAAGAAGAGAAAGTAGAAGTTAGGGAGTAGGAGAGAGCTGTAGCTGTCACTGGTGAATGAGCCGATAATGGACTTGTGACAACAGGAATGAAGCGAGAGATACTGTAATCTGTGACTCCAAGATGTCTCTGACTCTTACTGGGGTCACTGATAGCATCTGCCACTGGGATTCAAAGGTCAGCGAGGGGAGTAGCAGAGCCGCAGCGGCCTCTGACAGCTCTCAGCTCCGCGGGGAGCAATCCAGGCACACACGATGTTACGACACATGCTGCCAACTTTAAGCGCATTAAGACTATTAGGCAACTAATTATTTTTCCGTGTCTGTGTGTATGTGTGTGGTTAATTCTTTCTTATTTTTAATAGATCTTTTGTGATTGGTTATTGTCAAATGTCTTATATACCACCATGAATAGAAGGTACAAAAACTAAGCACTTTTTTTAAGCAGCTGTCACTTCAAAGGTGTGACAGTGTGGTGTTGGAAACACTTTTGATTTGGGGGAAAATAAAACAATAACAAACCAGCTGTAAAACAAAGCATTGTAAAAGAAGTATGAAACAAAAAAATCAATGAGGATAATACTCTGCTAAGGGTAAGTCATTTGCTTTCTGGAAGAGCTGATGCTGAAAGCCAGCTCTGAGGTTGGAAGCTCATTTTTGGAACTGAGGAGGAGGAAGGGGGGGTGAGCAGGACAGTGGGATTGCAGGAGCTAGAGGGGCTCTCAGTTTGAGCCTGTGTATTTGCAGAACCTGCCACCCTTTCCCCAGACTAACCCTCCACCATGCATCGTCCTGAAAATGCAGCTATGGAAAAAGCTGGCTCTTCCCCTCTTGCTGGGGAGGGCTTAAATCTGAGATATTGCAACTTACTTTTCTTAATTAACTCTGGCTACGGAAAAGTTAACCTGGGGCTGCTCTACTTTTCTTTTTTCAAATAGAAGAAACATATAGGCTTCAACATTTCAACCACTGTTTGTTTATATTGGCTGAATACAAATGTGTATCCATCTATATTTGGTCGCATGTTCAATCTCATATGATCATTTGCTAAAATGCAATGCATGAGGAATACAGGGGCCTCAGACATCAAGTTGCAGTCTTTCATTATTTTTTATAACAGCTTTATTGAGATATAATTCACATATTGTACATTTCACCGGTTTAAAGTACATAATTCAGAATTGTGCAGCCATGACCATGACCAATGTTAAAACACTTTTACCACCCCAGAAAGAAACCTTGTAGCCCTTAGCTGTCACTCCCTACTTCCCTCCAACTCCCACTGCTCCTGCTCCTCAGCAACCACTAAGCTGACTTATGTCTCTGTGGACTTCCCTGTTCTGGACTTTGCATGTAGTGGGATCATATAATATGTGGTCTTTTGTATCTGGCTTATTTCACTCAGCTTAATGTCCTTAGGGCTCACCCATGTTGTAGCATGGGTGTAGCATGTCAATTGCTTCATTCCTTCTTATTGCCAAATAATATTCTATTGTATGGATATACCACATTTTACTTTTCCATTCATCAGTTGATAGGCATTTGAGTTGTTTCAGTGCATAAAGCTGCTATGAACATTCATGTACCAGTTTTTGTGTGGATGTGTGTTTTCACTTCTCTTGGGTAGGAGTGGAATGGCCGAGTCACGTAGCAACTCTGTTTACCCTTTTGAGGTACTGCCGGGCTGTATTTCAAAGTGACTGTGCCTTCATTATCAAGTATCCCCATTTCCTTTATTCTAAAAGGGAAGAAGTCAGCTTGAGTTATTTTGCTATTATAGAAGGATGACATGTATTAACTAAAAAGGAATAGAATGGAAATGGCCTGAGAGTGTCACTTATTTACATCTCAATATCTGTACATTTCACTACACTTCAGTGCGCTGCCATGTGGAAAAGAGATCCTGGTTAACATTTCTATTTTCCCCCTTTCCCTAAACTTCTGTTTAGGTCAGAGAGTGTGCAGGGCAATGCTATACCTGAGTTTGCCAGTGTGGCAGCTTCCAACTGTATGTGGCTTCTGAGACCTTGAAAATGTAGCAAATTGAGGTATGCTTGAAGTCTAAACTCCACCCAGATGTGAGAGATGTAATGTGAAAGAAATAATGTAAATATAATAACTTTTATGTTGATTACATGTTGAGATGACAGTATTTGGGCCTACTGGGTTAAATAAAATATACTGTGAAAAATAACTTCACCTATTTCTTTGTTTTTTTTTTTTTTTAAAAATGGGGCTGCTAGATCCCTGGACAGGTTGCTCAGTTAGTTAGAGCGTTGTCCAGTACACCGAAAGGCAGTGGGTTTGACTCCCAGTCAGGGAACACACCTAGGTTGTGGGTTTGATCCCTGGTCAGGGCACAATATAGGAGGTAACCAATCCATATTTCTCTCTCACATCGAGGTTTTTTAATCCTCACCTTCCTCTCTCTCTAAAATCCTTGGGTGAGGATTAAAAAAATATATATGTCTGCTAGAAATTTTAAACTACATGTGTGGCTTATATTATATTTCTGTTGGACAGTGCTGTTATATACTATTTTCAAGGATTGTTTTTTGAACTACTGGAAAAGAAAAAAATTCAGCATCCTTTGGGTAAGCTCAGATGATTGTTAACAAATCTTTTTATAACTGAAGAAAGACACCTTGTTGAGAACAGTGAGTCAAATGAGTGCCAGTCAACTTTTAGCAGTGGGGTCTTGACCAGCCAACCAATCACCCTTCCTTCAAAGTTAATTCTACACTTACCCAACAAAATAAGACAATGCCTTAAGAGAGACGTGACTATAGAGACATTAAAGCAAAGTTCAGTGATAACTGGCTACAGCTCCTTCACTGACACTCCCAGTAATGGGCTGGCCGGAGACACTGCCTCTTTCTGCTGTGTAACCTGGGGGAGTGATCAGTGAACATTGCAGAGTTAAAAAGAAAAGACGATGGGACATTTGTGGCAAACTGTTTGAAAGATGTTGAGGGAAGTTGGTCACTGGGCTGTCAGTCAACTAATATGTGAATACGGTTTAATAATAAACAGCCCTGGTCATCTCGCCTCCCTTTTTTGTTGAAGGTCAGTGTTCAGATTACCAGGAAAACTAGGTTGAAGGCACAACATACATGGCAGTCCGCTTTTGTAAAGCACATCATGTACTGCTGTTTTTCATCTCAAATGTCTGGAAATAAGGTTACCACTAGTGGTTTCATGATTCAAAACAGAACAGACCTGCATTTTGGCAGCATCCCCAGGTAACATAATTTAGCTTGACTCGGGACCTTAAGAAAGATAAATTCCTGAATTCCACTCCAATGGGAAGAAAACTTCTTTTCCTTTGGCTGAGGCTTTCGCTGATGCATAAAATGAAACTTGGGGCAATAGTGCAGGGGATTCAAAAGGTGAGACAAAGTCCATAAAACCTCAGAGCATGTAGTGAATAAAGAATCCCGACCTCTCTTGTGGCCCATCCCAAGTGACCATAGAAAAAGAAGAATAAAAATAGGAAACAGCCAGGATTTTATTCTCGGATGACAGCAGAGGGACTCCACACGTGTTTAAATGACATCCCTTGTCAAAAACATTTTTACTGCTTTACGGATGTAGCTTGCTTGAGCTCACTGCCAAATCAAAATAGCTAAGTCTATTTTCTTCTTTCTCTTGACAAGTTCTTAAGTGAAGGATTCGGCAGGCTAATCAATCATCACTCATCACTTGTCCATTTTAAAAGGAGAACCTCGGGGCAGTCCTTTGGGGAAGTACTGAGAGATCATTATGGTTTATTAAACAACAGGGTAATTAAGAGAGAACAATCCAACAAACTAATTCATGTGTTGAATGCATGTTTTGTTGGATTTCCAGGCTGATTTCAGGGCCAGCCTTACAAACAATGATTCTCTTCTGAGAAGGTCCTCGCCATCCTTTTTTCCTTCGGACTCTCCTGCTTCATGCTGAGAAACATGGGAGAGTCGGGGAATTATATCCTGGTCCTAGCTCCACCACAAAGCTTCCAGAAGGTGGAGAAAGGAGCAAACAAAATTGTTCCAGCACATAGATGATACTTGCTGCCCTGGGTGTCCAGAAAAACTAGTCTGGGACCTGACCTTAGCAGAGTTTTGGTAGACAGATCTATCTTAAATGCCCCTCATGTTGCCACTCAGGTTTTACATACTGTGCCACATCTGTCTCTTCCAGGCATCCGGACCCTTAGCCCCTTTGGGCTCTCCCAGTGAGAAAAGCTGATTGATTTATGATTGTACTTATAAGTTCATTCAGCACATATGTGCAAGGCACGGTGCATGCTCCCTCTCCAGGTGATCATTCAAAAGCAGAACTTTTTGAGAGGGTGCTACCGAAACCCAAAGAACACACAATCGATGACTTTGTAGACTTAGTGTAGACTGACAAAAGAGAGTCAATTTCGTTGGAATCCTTCAAATCTTAAGATCAGAAGGATTTTTCTGCCCATATGTAGGAATCCTCCTGTCCCTAATAAAGTCCAAGTTTCTCATTAGAGTAGGGGTGACCCAATGCTATGTACTAGTTATTTAGATAGTGAATAAGAAGCCCCTGAGTGTGAAGAACTCTCGGGTGCAGTGGTGGAACAGAGAGAAAACTGGGTGAAATGAAATCATCTGGAAAAGAGGGGCTTGGAGAGTGACTGTATGGGGAGAGCATCTGGGGTCATAAATTCTGCTGGACAGGAATTTAGATGGAAAAGGTCCAAAGTGAGAAGGGACTTTTTAACAGGTGGAACTGTCCAACAGTGCTGCTCTAGGCCTCCCCATCAGTGAGTTATTTTCAGCTCCTAGCTCCTGAACTGCCACTCATTCACAGAAGTAAGGCTTGCCTTTGGAAAGTCAGTCTGCACAGTGAAGGGATGGTTGGTGCCTGGGGCTAGAGGAGAGGGCCAGCCTGGATGATTCCCCTTCTGCCCCCTCTCCAACCACACCCACGTCTTCTCAATTGTTTGGATAAGTCTGCAGGCTCAGGTGGAGATAGGAGAATTGTTCTCAATTACCAGAAATCTGGGTCTGTTCTAATGGAAGACTTGATTCAGTAGTGGTTAAAATGATCATTGCTTTCTTAACCTAAAAAACAAAAATATGTCCTCAGAGGGATGTTTCAAGGATAAGTTAGAAAATCGATGATAGAGTTTTGGGTCCCGACAAGGTCGTCTGAGAGCATTCTTAAAATTACCCATTTTTCTAGATGAGGAACCTTAGAACACTAAGATAACTGCAAATGGGACTCCCAAAGGAGATCACAAGTGAGCTGAACATTTTTCTCTTTTTTCAACTCCTGGGTTTGATGTTTATCTGACATCCATAGTCCTCCTCTGAACTCTTTTCTGGCAGGGTTCAGTTGGTCCTTGCCACAGAGAAAATGTGGTGCCTCTGGCAAACCACATATTTATGTAGCCTTAGACGTATTTATGTAACTCAGTCAGAGAACTTTGAAAGATAAATTTCCAGTTCTGCAAACTTTACTGTAACTTTTGCAAAATGACCTTTATCCTGCCAGTAAGATACGCCATCCCCTTAATCATAAGCTCTGAACAGTCAAGGAACCCATCTTTGTTGGCAGGGATGTTTCAAAATGCTGAATGAGGAAAGCTTATTTCCATTCTACTCCACTGGATGTGTAGTGCTGAGAATGGCAAAAAGGAGGAAACAGCTGAGAAAGCCCGCATCTGTAGGACTGACTAGCAAGGTCTTCATGGAGGAGCCCAGTTGGCTTCATTTACACCTTATTTTAAGTAAACAAACACTGGGCTTTGTGGGCATTCATTTCCTGACAGCTCAGCAGACTCCACCTAAGGATTTTGCAGATTCTAACAGTTGCCCCACCTTTATTTCAGAGATGAGGACCTCTAAGCAACATCATTTTGGTCCACTTCCTGAATACGTACACCTCAATTAAATACTGAACTCAGCTCCATCAGCTTGAACATGTGACACGGACATTCTTCAAGGCAAGGTTTAAAACATCTGCAGCCTAGAAATCGGCAGAGTTCCCTGGGGTGGGGGTGGGGGGCCGTTGTTAAATCCAGAGTGTGCTGATCTGTTTCCTGTCTTTGTTATGATTTCTTCACTGTAACTGAATATCCTTTGGCGCTCCAGTGACTGGGTGCTCTGGTGCAGCTGTGTCAGCAGGCCAAGGACTGTTGGCGTAGGGGCTCCGTTTGCGTTTACACAGCTAGCTTCCATAATCCCAGTCAGGCCTATTAATTTACAGGGTGAGCCACTCCTTGTCTGCAGATCAGCAGCTGCACTGTGCAGTCCCTGCTGTTAAGTATAATCTAATTAAGGGTATTAAGAGGAAGAGCAGTCACCTAGCCGCGCTGATCCTTGCCAAGAGAAAACTCTCAAGGATGCCAGCAAACCGCCATCCTAATGAAATGCCCGTGAGAACACTGCCGAAAGCAGTGAAATGTTTAAGAACTTGAGGGTGTTTCCAGGCTCATCCGGGGCAAGCAGGATGACTAACCACTTGCCCAGAAAGAGGGAGCTGCAATCTTGGGGTTGGACCGTATGTGGGCATGCCCGAGTCCTTCTGCCCTACCACCTGTATTTTATTTTTGCTTTCTGGCTGGAAACCTGACCTTGCCATCCCAACAGCCTTTGATCCTCATGTGTGATCTCTCCAGAAGCAACATAGTGAGCAGCCAAGGGAAGACCACTGCCCACAGCCCGCAGAGCTCTGTTAGAATTTGCTCTTTGTTGGTAGAAAACATGTGCCTTTTGGAAATCTTGAAGATTACATAGTTTATTCTCAAAACACTACATCAGCCACCAGTGGGTTTCCAGTAAGCTGTGAGAGCATTTATCCCAGAGTGGGTTTGTGACCTTCTCGAGCTGAGGTGTGGGAAGGCTCCAGGGAAGTGTAGGGAGCAGATCATTGGTAACTCAGAAGTCATGCTGATGTTTCCAGCACTGAAGGGAGAATGTGGGCAATATTGAGGATTTCTCCTGGGGAGGTTTCTGGGCAGCTTTCCCCTCCCTGTGGAAAGCTGTGTTGTGGGCCTGGCTTAGGAGCACAAGTTGCTCGCCATTGGTCCCAACAGCCCAGTGCTTTCTGGCACTCTTAAACCAGCGAGGGTTTGTGTTTCATATGGAGGGCGCAGAACCAAGCAGTGTGCACTATGGAAATCAATAATGTGTTATTTCAGTAAGATTTAAACACAACACAGCATTGCAGTTCTGCATTGAGAATTGGAAGTGAGCGTAGCTACCGCGTGCCTGCTGGACTTTAGTGCTGTCATGCCCACCTCTGTGAGACAGGGTAAATGTGGAAGTCAGATGGTTTTTCTCAAGTCTGTGGCTAACTTCAATTCAGAAAAATATTGCAAGGCCCCTGTAACCCAGTCGGCCTTCAGCCACGTGCTCTGTAATTCCACTTGAGGGCTGACATATGGTCTCATTTCACACCCTGCTCGGGTGTGCCTCATACACTTAAGTATTGTGTCATTTAAAGTAGGTTGCACTGTTTTTATAACATTATAGCATCACAGTGCTTTTCATTTCTATTTATCTTCCACTGTAGCTACCACACAATCATGGAGTGCAGAGCAATGATTTTTAGCATTGTTTCTGTCTGGCTCACAAGCAGCACCTGAAGGGTGTGTGGTCTGTGATCCTGAAAGACGGCCCTGCTGGTGGGGAAAGGGAGGGTGCCTGGACCCCAGTAATATCAGGAACATCAGTGATCTTCAGATATCATCGTAGCCAACAGGTATCCTTCATCACTTTGAAAATTAAACTCAAAATTCTGATCATAGGAAGTCCATTCTGGCCAATCTCAATGGCTTAACTGATTTAGACATTTATTGAATATCTTTATGTGCCAGACTTAGTTTTAAGTTCTGGGAATATAGTGGAGAAAAATATAGAAAGTACGTGTCCTCAGGCAGTGGGGGAGATAGATAATAAACTAAGAAAACTTTCAAACAGTAATTGGTGCTATAGAGAAAAACCAGGACAGGGGACTAAGGAGCAGTGGAGGTATGTGGCTGTTTTAGTTGGGATGGTTAAGAAAGGCCTCTGGGAGGAGGTGAAGTTGGAACAGAGATAGGAATAAAGTGATGGATGCTGTGATTTGGGGGAATAGTATAGCCTGAGGGTATGGCAAGTAAAAGGTCCCTGAGGTGGGAACAGCCAGAAGTGTTCTAACAACAGAAGCCAGATGATACTAGAATAGAGTGAAGGGGAAATGGAGAGAATGAGATCAAGAATGGGAGGGGCTAGAACATGTTCAGACCTGGGGTCGATGGGGAGGATTTTGGGGTCCATGGAAAGCCTTTGTAGGGTTCAGGTAGAGAAGTGGCATGCTCTGGCTTACATCTCACAAAGACTCTTCTATGGGAAAGGGATTATGGAGTATGCAGTGTAGGGAGGCAAGTGTGGAAGCAAGGAGACCTGTAGGAGGCTGTGTCAATGGACTAGGTAGGAGGTGATAGAATGGTGGTCCTGGAGATGATGAGAAGTAATAGGATTTGGGGTGTATTTTATAGGCAGAGCTGACTGAGCTTGCTGATATGGGTGTACGGCTGTTTAGTGTTTGGTCTAAGCATCTTGGTTAACAGTGGTACATTTATTGACATTGGGAAGCCTAAAAGGGGAGCATATTTGGAATTTTGTATTAAACATATCAATTTTGAGGTGCTTATTATACAGTAAATGGGATATAGTTGCATGAGTCTAGAACTCAGTGGGGAGGTCATGATTGCACAAAAAACTTGGGAGCCTTCAACATAAAGCCAGGTGATGAGATACAACTACGTAAGAACAGTGTAGATAGAGAAGATGAGGCTAAGGACTGGACCTGGAGATTGTTTAGAGGTTGAGTAGATGAGGAAGAAGTTAGCATTCTGTTCTGCAAAGCTCCGCAGTGACCGTTTTAATATGTACCCATCTTCTTACTGCAAGCAGATAGCTCTGTGTTCTTTGTGTGTGCTGGGGTTGGGGGGGAGACAGGGCCTGATCATTTTCCTTCGCCTCCTTATTGATCTGATTTCCCTCTTCCTCCTCCTCCTCTTTCCTTTCTTGACCAATTTCCAAATTCTAGAGCTCCCAAACCTGGCCAAATTCTAGAGCTCCCAAATCCACTCCTGGCCAAGAGTGGATCTTGTTCTTGTATCTCCTAGCATATTCCTGTCTTTGCTGATCTCTCGATCAAGCAACATTGATTATATGACAGTAATTCAGAATTCCTGCTTCCTACACTTGCTGTCACTAGTAAGGGAAGTTGGACTGGTTGGGGGTGGGAAGGAGAAAAATAAACCACCAAACCCCAGAGACCTCTCTTTGTTGTTCAGAAATTCTGTGTATCAGAGGATGGATTTGGCAGAGTATAATAAAAAAAATGCTCTAGTTTCCTGCTGATTTATGATGACGTCTTTTGGTTACATTCTTTCAACTTGTAGAATATTAACTTCAAATTCCCATGGGTTAGGACTTCTGACATTGTGTCCCTGCATGCACTGTTTGGCGGGATAAAGGCATCCTTACCTCCCTCTGCAGCAGCCCCATTCTCTGGTTGGAAGTGTGTGTTGCCAAGGCCCTTAGGGGCTCATGTGGCAGGATGAACAGCTGTCAAGTTCAGTAGAAGAGAAATCTGGGGCAAAAAAAGGATATTAAAAGAATACAGTAATTTTTTTATTAATTTATTTTTTATTGATTATGCTGTTACAGTTGTTCTATTGCCCCCCTTCCTTCCCCTCAACTCTACCCCCTGTCCCCACCATTACCCCCCTTTAATTTATGACCATGTGTCTCAAGTTCTTTAGATTCTATATTTTCCCTACTATTCTTGCCCCCCAATCTATTTTCTATCTACTGTCTATGCTACTTATTTTCTGTACCTTCTCCCCCCTTCTCCTCCTCCCACTCCCCTGTTGCTAACCCTCCTTGAGATCTTCATTTCTATGTTTCCACTCCTGATCTAGCTGTCCTTTTAGTTTGCTTTTGTTTTAGGTGTGGTTGTTGATAACTGTGAGTTTGTTGTCCTTTCACTGTTCATGTGTTTTTTTAACTTCTTTTTCTCAGATAAGTCCCTTTAACATTTCATATAATAAGGGCTTGGTGATGATGAACTCCTTGAATTTGATCTTATCTGAGAAATTTTTTTAAAAAAAGCTAATCTGCAAGTCAATCCTGGAGATTCAGCTTTTGGGTACTGGCTCAGATTGGGGGAATTTTGGGTTTCATCATGGGTAACATCAGCTGGTCTTCTGCATTCCCTCAGAATTCTGCCAGAGCCAATACCTGGAAGCACAATGTTTCTTCCAAGATTCATAAGAAATGTTCTTCATTGGTGGTGGTTATGAGGAGGAGGAGGATCATGCTGAAGAGGAGGGTCTTAGAAGCAGTAACCAAAGCTTTAAAGGAACAAAAAATAATCACAGTGATGATGATAACCACCACTTAGTGAGCATTTAACATATACCAGGTGCTGTGCTATACTTTACGTGCCTATCTCAACCAATCCTGACTATAAGTCAGGATTCAGTCCTTTAAAGTAGAAACTAAAAGGAGGATCCAGTTTTATTAATGGAGGAGCCGAGGTTTCAAGAGGTTATATAAATTGCCCAGTGTTATAGGCTAGTAGGTAGGAGAACCTAGTCTGTCTGATTTACCCAAGTTCCTAAATTAAGTCATAAATTCTGGAAACAATAGTGTACAATTCAAGTTTTTTTTCCTAACAGTCTGTGTGAGTGTTGATACCAATGAAATTTATTCACCTAATAACATTTATTTTTAACACTAGGTTTTGCATAGTGGGGACAATTCTTTTTCTCAAGAACTTACAATGTAGGTGAGAGAAGACACAATCTTTAAAAAAAATAGAGAAGCATGTAAGGCAATATGCAATTAAGTACCTAATCAGAAATATAGACAAATATTACAGACACTCCAGAGAGAATAAGTCACCAGGTGCTGCTAAGGTCAAGGTGATATCTCTCTTCTATAAAATAACTATCTTTTAAACTAATGGTGTATAAAACATTATCTTAAGTAATATTTAAGATATACCCACTATCAAAATGTAAACTTTGTTGGTAAAATCTCATTCTCAGAAATACTCTTACAACATTTGTTTCAATGGGGAATTTATTGCTAAATCTCACAGAAGACTTCAAATGATTCTGGTTTGCTGTTGTGCACATAATGCAATTTCTAAATGAGTTCAATGATTAACATTTACTGAGTGTCTTCTACATGACAGGCTCTGTGTGAGACCAGTGGGATTCCAAGGTAAATGAGAAGCTGTTTGAGTAGTTCGGGAGCCCAGATGGGAGCACATGTATGAGAACAGCAAGATTGGATAGTGGGAGACCAGTGCAGAGTCTATTGCAATAGCCCAGATGATAGGGACCTAAACCCTTAACCTGAAGGCTTTAGCTGGCGAGATGGAGAGATGCTATTAAAATCAGTAAGTACTCAGGTGGTAAAATAAACAGAGTTGGATGCTGATGGAGTTCAGAGAAAAGTGAGTCATCAGAGATAGCTCCATGTTGTACCTGGTACAACACTAACACTTACCACACACTTTCTGCATGCCTGGTGCTGTTTTAAGAAATTTAGGTGTATTGTTTCACTAAACCTTCACAATAACTCTGTGAAATATATACAGTGGTCCCTCAGTACTCATCATTAATTTGTTCTGGAACTCATGACATGAGCTAAAACTAATGAGTACCAAACGATGAAGCATTTTCTCTTGTGTGGTAGCACCATGACTCATATAAATTCTGGCAAGTGCGATGAGCCTCGAGCAAGCACTGAGTGCTGAAACAGTTTTTTTCTCATTAAAATGTGACCAGTACAGGGTTTGACCAGTTCTGAAGCTGATGAGGACGGAGGTATGAATGTATTCTCATTGCCCTATTTTACAAATGAGGAAACTGAGCCACAAATAGGTTAAATACCTTGGTAAGGTTGCACACTTAGAAAATGGTAGACCGAGAATCTGAATCCAGGAAGTCAGACGTGAGGGCCATTTACCTTAACCTCTGCCTTCCAAGATATAGACCCTCAGGCCCTTCTGCCTATGTGACAACTTTGAGATTTTTAGCTCTGATGTGGGGGATGAAGGAAGCTGGAGAGTTTTAAGCATTTCTTTTTGTTTCTGGTGTGTTTTTGCATCGAGCCTGTGTAACCTTCATGTGTATGGATACATTTCTTTGTTGCAAGGATTGACATTTCTGAAAACACCTGGCATAGGCTTAGACAGAGTAGGTGCTCAATCATTGTTGCTCGTTGAATACAAATCTTATTTAATCAGTTCATTGAAACACATTATGTCTGGAGAAGAATTTAGCCATTTGCTTCTTATCTTTGCAAGGTGGCATTTCCTGTTGCAGCCTCCATGAATAGTCTGGATTATTTATGCTCTGGATTACTTATGCCACTTTATGAGGAGGTGTACTTCTGGGTTGTTACTGCCCTTTCAGCCTGAGATCCGGAATAAATACAAGTAAAATAGACTTGACCCAACCACAGTCTGTTCAAACTCACTTTTCTGGCAATCTGAGGGCCGAAGCAAAGCTCCCCAGCTCAATCTGGACCAGCTTAACCAGAGCTGATATGCAGACTTGTAATGATGAGAATAAATGCTTGATGTTGAAAGCTTTAAAAAAAAAAAAAAAGGGATAACTTCAAAGCTTCTCACTGGATCATTGGTGGTGGGCTTACCAGTTCACAACTTTTTTTTTGCAGGGGGCAGGAATTATGTTAAAACATGGTGAATTTGAGGTTCTTAGTGAGTTGTATTATGCCCCCCTAAAAGATGTTGAATTCCTAACCCCCAGTACCTGTGGAGCTGACCTTATTTGGAAATAGGGTCTTTGGAGATGATCAAGTTAAGATGAGGTTATTAGGGTGGGCCCTAATCCAATGTGAATGTTGTCCTTATAAAGAGGGGAAATTTGGACACAAGGACACGTACAGGGAGAATGCCATGAGAAGATGAAGGCACAGATTGGGGTGGTGGCACAGAAGCTGAGGAATGTAAAAATGGCCAGAAAACCCCCAGAAGCCAGGCGATGCATGGAGGAGAGTCTCTGTCACAGCCCTCAGGGGGAAACCGATCCTGCAGACAGTTTGATCTTGGATTTCCAAAACTGTGAGAAAATAAGTTTCTGTTGCTTAAGTTGCTCAGGTTTTGGTACTTTGTTACAGTAGCAGCCCTGGGAAACTAACAGAGATTTTAGTAACAGGAATTGTGGTGCATGGTAACAAATACCTAAAAATGTGGAAGTGACTTGGGAATTGAGTAATGAGTAGAGGTTGGAAGAGTTTGGAGATGCATGCTAGAGGAAGCCTTGAAGAGACTGTTGATAGAAATGTGGACATTAAAAGTGATTTTGATGAGAGGTCAGAAAAAGGAGAGGAGAGCAGTAGAGGAAGCTCCTATCATCTTAGAGAATATGTATATCATGGATATAATGCTTCTGGACATATATGAGTGTTAAGAGCATTCTGAGGAGGTCTTGACAGAAATGAGAAACATGTTATTGAAACTGAGAGAAAGGCACTCCTTGTAATGAAGTGGCAGAAATGGCTGATTATGTTCTGTTGGATGGAAAGTAGAATTTGCAAGTGATAAACTTGATACTTAGCTGATGAGATTTCTAAGAAAATGTTGAAAGAATGGTCTAGTTCCTCTTTGCTGCTTGTAGTCAAATGCAACAGGACAGAAATAAATTGAAGAAAGAATTGTTACACAAGAAAGAAATATTACTTGAAGGTTTGAAAAATTCTCAGCCTATCTATATTGCAGAAAAAGAAAAAGTGTACTCTGGAGAGAAACCCAAGGGTGTGGCTGGACCGCTGTTTGCCAAGCACAGATCTGGGGACCAGAACCACCCCTCAGTTCCAGAGGTCTTGGCCACTACCCTGGGCTCAGGGAGTGGACTGCCATCCTGGTGGCCCTGGAAGACAAAATATCAAGCCAAAGAGGTTCATTCCCAAACCTTAAAATCTAGTGGAATTTAACCTGCTTATTTTCTGACTTGCTAAGGCACATAGCTCCCCAACCCCTCCCCTAATTACTCCCTTTTGGAATGGAAATATCTATCCTATGCCTGTTTTCCAATGTATTTTGGAAGGAGATAATCTGTTGTCCAGGTTCATAGTTGAAGAGGAATTTTGCTCCAGGGTGAATATCTTTTTAAAATTATATTTTCTTGATTATGCTATTACAGTTGTCCTGATTTTTCCCCCTTTGCCCCTTCTACCCAGCACCACCTCCCCACACCATTGTTCATGTCCATGGGTCATGCGTAGGTTCTTTGGCTACTCCATTTCCTCTACTATACTTTACATCCCCATGGCTATTCTGTAACTACCTATTTGTACTTAATCCGCTCACCCCTTCACCAATTCTTCCATATCCTCCCCTTTGGCAACTATCAAGACGCTTTCCACATCCATGATTCTGTCTCTAATATTCTTGTTTGCTTAGTGTTTTTTAGGTTCAACATTTCATATAATAACTGTTTGGTGGTGATGAACTGCTTTAGTTTTTTTCTTATATGGGAAGCTCTTTATCTGCCCTTCCATTCAAAATTATATCTTTGGTAAGTAGAGGATCCTTGGCTGTAGGTCCCTGCTTTTCATGACTTTGAATAATTCTTGCCAATCCCTCCTAGCTTGAAAAGTTTCTTTTGAGAAATCAGCTGACAATCTCATGGAAATGCCACTGTAGGTAACTAACTGCTTTTCTCTTTTTGCTTTTAAGATTCACTCTTTATCTTTAAACTTTAGCATTTTAATTATGATGTGTCTTAGAGTGGGCCTGTTTTCATACATCCTCTTTGGAACTCTGTGCTTTCTGGACTTACATGCCTATTTCTTTCACCAAATTAGGGAAGTTTTCTTTCATTATTTTTTAAAATAGATTTCCAGTTTCTTACTCTTTCTCTTCTCCTTCTGGCAGCCCTACATTGTGAATTTTGAATCACTTGAAGTTGTCCAAGGGGTTGCTTATACTATCCTCATTTTTTTAAATTCTTTTTTCTTCTTGTTGTGATTGGTTGTTTTTTGCTTATGTTCCAAATCATTGATTTCATCCTTGGCTTCATCCCCTCTACTATTGTTTCCCTCTAAATTGTTCTTTATTTTAATTAGTGTATTATTAATATCTGACTGGCTCTTTTTTATGCTATTGAAGTCCTCACTAAGTTCCTTGTGCATCCTCCCATCCAAGTACTAACCAGGCCCGACCCTGCTTAGCTTCCGAGATCAGACGAGATCGGCTTGTGCATCCTTATATCCAGTGTTTTGAGCTCTGCATCTGGCAGATTGTAGATCACCATGTTTTTAAGATCTTTTCTTGGAGTTTTGATCTGTTCTTTCATTTTGGTCAAGGTTCTTTGTCTCCATATTTTGGCAGCCTCCCTATGTTTGTTTCTGTGTATTAAGTAGAGCTGCTGTAATTCCCTGTCTCAGTAGCATAGCCTAATGTGGTAGCTGTGTCCTGTAGGGTCCAGTAGCACATACTCAACTATCACCCAAAATTGGTACTCAATGTGTGCGTTTTTTGTGGGCTGAGTAGAACCTCCTCTTACAGTTGAAACTTTATTGCTGTTAGCAGGTCAATGGGAGCAATTTACCCAGGCCAGTCAGCTGCAAGGATTGGCTGTAATCTCTGACCACAAACCTCTGTAGAGGGTCAGCTGTGCAGTGGCAGGGTGGTGGTGCTCTGATATGGTCTGTAGCTGTCCACGGGTGTGCAGGCTCTCAGGTTTCCCAGGTGATACAGGCCAAGGTCAGCCCCCACCTGTGTTTTGCCCAGGACTGGCCTGCCTGAGCTATAATACAATCTGAGATGGCTGCTACTTGTGCCAGGCTCGGAGATTCCCAGGTGAAGCCTAGCTGTGAATCTAGGTTGGCCGCTGCTAGTACTGGGCCCAGGGCCACTTAACAAGAGTTATGGGGGCTGGGGGCCCTTTGAGGCTGGGGGCTCTTTGACACAGGCTGTTGTTTGAGAGGATTTTGGAAGTTGTGAAGCATGAGCCAAGACCAGCCTTTCATATGGAAAAGGAGCTTGGGTGGGCCCACAAGTTGGGTATGATTGAGTCTCTGGGGATCTCCAGGGTGGGGCAACAGTGTTAGGCAGGTTGATGGAGTCTCAGATATGGCATCAGCTTGCCAGCTCTGTGGCTCTGAGTGGGGAGAGTTCAGAAAAGGGACAATGGCCTGACTTTCTGTCTGGAAGAAGGCTATCCCTTAGCCCTCACCTTGATAACAGACACTTCACTTTCTCCCTACATGCCATCGGTGCCTTTCAGCTGCTACCCCAGTGCTGGAGCTCAGCAGGAGTGACTCTGATTAAGTTCATGTATGGATTCTTTAAGAGGAATTGCTCGGGAATCCAGAATTTTCTACCACTGACTCAATCCCCACTGGTTTTTGCAGCCAGAGGTTATGGGGACTTTTCTACCTGGCACTGGAACCTTGGACTTGGGGTCCTGGTGTGGGGCTGGACTCCTCTCTCCCAAGATATCCCTCCTGAATTTTTATTCACCACATGTGGATGTAGGACCACCTTGTTCCATATCTCTGCTGTTCCTACCAGTCTGGATGCATGGGGTTTCTTTAATTCTGTAGTTGTGAGACTTCCATTCAACTCCATTTCTAATGGTTCTGAGTGGTGGTGATTCTATATTTCAGTTTAATTTTTATATGGTTGTGTGAGGGGGCTAGCCATGTTTACCTCTGCTGCCATATTGACTGGAAGTTCCAGTTGAATGTTACCCCTGGACTCACCCATATATGATTTGGATGTTTAGATGACGAGATTTGGAACACTGAGCTGATGATCTGTAGATGAGATTTTGGACTTAGAGTTGATCCTGGAATAATTAAGACTTTGGGGGACATAGTGATGAGGTCAACATATTTTGCATGTGAGAATTTTGGGGAGCCAGAGTCCAAATGAGTCATCCAATATGACTGTTGTCCTTGTACAGAGGGGACATTTGGGACCAAAGACATTCCCACTGGAAGAATGCTATGTAAAGACAGGCAGAGATAAGGGTGATGCAGCAGAAGCCAAGGAATACCAAAGACTGCCAGAAAACCACCAAGAGTTAGGAGATGCATGAAGGAGATTTCTCCCTCACAGCCCTCAGAAGGAACCAACCCTGCTGACACCTTGATCTTGGACATCTGGCCTCCAGAACCGTGTGAAAACAAATTTCTATTGTTTGAGTAATCCATTTTGTGCTACTGTGTTATGGTAGTACTAGGAAATTAATACAGCATTCTATCAGTTTTCTGTGTCTGCTATAATAAAGTACTATAACTTGGTGGCTTAAAACAGCAGACATTTAGTCTTCAACATTTCTGAAGGACAGATGTCCAAAATCAGTCTCACTGAGCCAAAATCAAGGTGTCAGCAGGGCTGGTTCCTTATGGAATCTTCAGGAGAGAATCTGTTGTTTGTCTTTTCCAGCTTCTGCTGGCAACTGGCATTCTTTGGCTTTTGGCCGCATCACTCCAGTCAGTGCCCCAGTGGTCACATTGCCTCTCTGTGTAACTGTCAAATTTCTTCCTACTTCTCTCTTAAAAGAACACTTGTGATTGTATTTAGGGCCCATTCAAACAGTCCTGGATAATCGCATATCAGAATCTTTAATCACCCCTGCAAAGTCTCTTTTTTTAAGGTAACGAAGGTTCTAGGGATTAGGAACCAATGTGTTTAAGGGCCATTAATGACCTACCACAGGTTCCTGATATCTAGGTGGAAATGGCCAGTGGTTAGTAAGATGTGAGTCTGGAGTACACAGGAAAGGACATGATCAGAACCTATGCGAGAGTGAAAAACATAAGAATGGATATGATCACTAATAGGGAGCAATAAGGGGGCCAAGGACAGAACTACAGGGAATGTCTCCCTTAAACCAGTGGATAGAAGGAGATGATCCAGTGAAATTGGCTAAAAAGAGGTGTTCTAGAGGTGGAAAAGAACCAGGAGGGTATGGTGTCATGGAAGCCAAAAGAGGAATTTAAAAAAGAGAAAATCCTTCTTATGCTACATAATTGGGAAGCCTTAAGGACATTATGCTAGATGAAATAAGCCAGTCACCAAAGTACAAATACTGTATGATTCCACTTATATGAGAGTTACTTAGAGTAGTAAAATCCATAAAGACAGCGAGCAGAATTGTGATTGTCAGGGTCTGAGAGATGGGAATACAGAGAGTTAGTGTTTAAGGATAGAGTTTCAGTTCTGCCAGAGGAAAAGAGTTCTGGAGCTGGGATGCCCCACAATGTGCATGTACTTGGCATTTACTGAAGAACAGTGTATATACTTAAAAGTGGCTAAGAGGGTAAATTTTATCTGCATTTTATCATTATAATTAAATTGAAAAAAGAAGGACTTCTTATATTTTAATCAGTGATTTTTAGTGCCAGTGTCGTGCCTTCATGTAACATAAATGTGTGCTAACACAAGTGAAGGCAATCTATGCCTCATTTCTTCATTAAATATTCTATTAACAAGTGAAGTATGTAGCATATATGATTGGCGTGAGGATAAAAGAAGATGAGATGAATTTTGTAAGTGAAAGCAGTTTTGAAATGACAAGAAATGTTCTGAGGAAAGTTTTAAAAATAATATTATTATACATAACTGTTATTTTAAAAATCTTGTGTGATTTCTGGTCATATAATGTTTTAAAAAATAAGAACAGTCCCTGGTGTGGCTGAACCAGAGTTAATATCAAAGTACTAAAATTACTTTGTAATAGAGAGAGGGAGCCAGGTCTGAGTAGGAGAGTGCGAGGTATATGATAAAGTGGCCCAGACGTTCTTGTTTAAAGATCTGTGGGTTTGCTACAAGTATCCCAAAGCTAGCCCAGCATCCCATTTCACCACAAAAATGTATGTCAGACCCAAGGTCACTGCATTAGTTTGGGTTCCTCCAGAAAGCAGAAGTCTGCACAGAATTAGAAGTAAAGTGCAAGAGATTCATTAGTAGAAATGCATGAAAAAAATAATGGGGCAAGGGAGCCAAAATAACCAGGGAAAGCCTTCTGACTGGGATGCAAGTCTGACACCTTCAAAAAGAGAAGACAAAAGGAAGATTGGGCAGAAAGAGCCTCAGACCACAGTGCAGCCCTGAGATGGTCTCAACTAGGCAGATGGGCACCCCTGATTAGAGACTGTGTTAGAAGTGGGCCAAGTCAGGAAGATGTGACCTTAATCCAGTGCTCCTGCCAGGCTCGGTCAGTGACTGGGAGCAGACTTTGGGCAGCATGGCTTCAGCAGGGACACTGTGGCAGATCCCAAAGGTGCAGCAGTTGGGGGTCATAGCTGGTTCTCTCTTGAAGGGAAATCTGGGTGGCACACCTCCATGGGAGCAGTGTGGTTTTCCCCATATTCTAGGAAAGCATCTTAGTAGGGAAATCTGTGAGATTTGCTCAGGGAGCATCATTATGGTGGCTCATAGGGCAGCTAACAGCATTTCAGAGGCTGTCTATGTGGCACTGCAGGTCACCTTCAAATCAAGGTCTGGTACTTTTGATGTTTGTCTCTATTTAGAGTGTAAACAACAGCAGGAAGAACCAGCTTCAGAGAAGATCAAACACACTGGAGTTATTTTTTAACATTTTTTTCCCTGATTACTGAAATAATACACAGTTGCTGTAACAATTTAGGTGTAGAACTGTGTAACTTAGAAAGTTAAAGTCTGTGGTAACACTTTATCCTCAAAAGATAATAATTGTTTTTTTAAAGGTGTATATTTTACCTTTAAAAATGTTAATATATAGACTTCAGTATGATTTCAATAAAAGAGATGAATTCAAGTAAACTATTTATTCCTCCTTCCTCCAGGTGGTATTTCTTTGGGAGCAGAAATACGACATCATTTTGAATATCTGGCCACTAATTCCTTCTATTGTTTGTGAATATACTAAATGCAAAATATTCCTTCAATGAAAATAGCTTTAAAAATGGTAGAATTTATTTTGCTACAAATACAACAAGAAGCAAAGTTTTATATCCATTAAGTTTAGGTACAGTATACCTAATTTCAGTTGGGTATTTAAAAAACCTTTAAGCCCATTTAAAATGGTATTTGTACTTGTATAACATAGACATAGAATCTGTTTAAAAAGACTCCCCACAGATTTCTTTTGACCATTTTTATTTACTTAATTGTTGTAATTTATGCTTATTTTTGGCCACTAATCACCTAATTGGCCTCATAGACATTGAAGTTTATTCAGAGTTCACCAGTAGTTGAATGAATATTATCTTCCATTCAGATTCTATAGGAATTTGACAATATTTGTGAAATTTGGGCAGGAGGATGGGGGCTATTGGCCTACCAATGCATAATGAAAAACATATAGAGAAGAGACAAATTGTATTTCAAGTTAATTTAGTTTTACACAACAGAGTCTGTACCTAATCATTCATTCATCACACACCAATTGAGGGTTTTAGGAAGTCAGTCTGTTTGCCCTGTATCTTGAGTCAAGGGTCCTATTTTTACACGAGGGTTGCCAAACCGAGTTACACTACAATAGTGTTCTGCCAACACAAAGATTACAGGATCAGGCCATTTGTGAGCACTCATTTGCCAAACAGTCAGTTGTATTTTATTTAGACAATCCCAGCCTCCTCCATTCATTTTGGAAACTCCATTGTATTTATCCCACGATGACGATAAAGTGGTTAAAAGAAAGATTACCACACAAAGCAGTATTTTCAAGAGAAACAAAGGCACTGATACAGACAAACTTCAGAGAAAGACAAACTTTGTGGCCACCACTTGGGTGTTTGGAAGCAGCAGACTCTTTTGTTTTTCTGTCACAGCGGTACTGCATTCCACACTGAACTTTGTAGATACATGTTCTGATGCACACTATTTCCAAAATTCAGATTCTCCCAGCAATCCCCGCCCTGCACCAAATTACAGTTTATCTTGACTATTGGCTATTTTTGCAAAGAGTTCTAAAAATACTCTCTAATATCAATAATGAAAGCTGGAGGTTTTCCTCCCTGTATGACTGCATTATTGATACCTTTTGCTATAGGGGGAAAAAAGTAATCTGTAGTTTTATACTTAGTAAAACCAGAGAGGACAGGACCTGCACTTACAGTTTTACCTGTATGTTTACTATGTATTAGTAAAAGATGCAGCACTAGAAACTGCTTCTTTGTAATGGTGTCAAATATATGTGGAATATACTTGAATTTCACGAAAGGAGAAGCTGGGATGAGCCCCTCCCACTTTTGACAGTGGCTCATAATAAAAACCAATATACCAGAGTTTCAGCAGGCCAAGGTTATGGTCTGCTGTTTTTCCTGGAGTGCCTCTATGGTGGATCTGTTTTACTTGGTCTGGCAAAGTCATCAGATTCTAGTCAAGAAGCCAGACTGGGTGGCCTCCATTCAGCATGCCAGGCAAGAACTGTGGGTGAATGTCCAGAAGTGGTAGGTTGCTCAGCTCTGCCTCTACCTCCATTGGAGTTGGAAACGTTCATGCTGCCCCAGGGGAAGGGATATCTGACTGCCTTCTGATGAAGTCAGATCCTGCTCAGAGTAGCAAGGTCTCACCCCATGTAGGAAGGTGCCACAAATACAAGTATCTCTTAGATGGTACAACCATGACTGATCCTGAATTATTGTAGAAAACGGGGATTTACTAAAAGATACCCTTTCTGTTGGTTAACAAAGGCTCTAAGCCAAGGAGAAGACCTGAATGCATGTGTCATCTACTCTGCGTGAACAGTTTTTCATAGGGAGGCACTCAACATGTGACTTCTGACTTAAAGGCCATGTAATTCCCAGGAGAGTCACTCCCTTCAATCACATGAGCCAGAAGGACTCATAAATAATCAGCATCTCAAATATGGCAAAATAAACAAGTATAAATAATCAAGAACAACTATGAAGGTAAACTCTCAATGATGAATGCATATTTTTTTCAGGAGCTTGTTGATGTGCTTCTGTGCCCTGGGACCCTTATATTCTGAAGATAAATAGGTAAAATAATTCAGGATGATTAGGGAGAAGTCAAATGGAATATGTGAATGAAATGAATGCCTTTTTAATCATTTTAGGGGTGCTCAAATAATACTAATGTGAGTGGCTGACACAGAGTTTCAGTGTATGCTAAGATCAACTGGACTTGCTCTACTAAGAATAATTTGTAGTTAACATAGTAGTTTATGAAAATTGTGCTAAAATTTTGAAAGGTTTGGAAGTTTTTAGAAAAGAAGCAAATTCTTTTTTGCATTTGGCATTTGAATTTTTTCACAAAACTTGTAGATAGAAAGATAAATGTCAGAACAATCTGGCAGTTCCTCAAATGGTTGAACATAGAATTTTCACATGACCCAGCAATAGACATGTCTACGTAAAACTTGCACATGGATATCCATAGCAGCACTAGTCATAGTAGCCAAAGAGTGGAAAGAACCCAAATGTTATCAACTGATGAAATAGAAAAATAAAATGTAGTGTAATCATACAAAGCAATATTACTCAGCTATAAAAAGAAAGTACTGGTGCATACTTCAACATGGATGAATCTTGAAAGTATGCTAAATGAAAGAAACCAAACAAAATGATCCCATTTACATGAAATGTCAGAATAGGCAAATCTATAGAGACAGAAAGTAGATTAGTGGTAGTGAGGACCTGGGAGGTACAGCAGCTGAATGACTGTTAATGGGTATTTGGTTTCTTTCTGGGCTAATAAAAGTGTTCTCAAATTGATTACACTGATGGTTGCACCACTCTATGAATATGCTAAAAACCATTGAATTAAACACTTTAAGTGGGTGAATTGTGTGGTGAATATATCTTCGTAAAGCTGTTCTGTTAAAAAAAGATAAATGTCACTCCATCCCTATCAGAATTTTCATAAATGTGAGTAATCAGCATTCAGATGAATGACATTTTATGCTATCATGTAGGCAACATCTGCAAGTTAAAAGGAACAAGATTCAGAGATGGCAGTTATAACCTAGGAGAGATGGATAATGTGTTTTCCAGGTCACTCTGGAATCCACACTAAAAGGAAAATGCTGACGCACTGTGCCACATTGAAGAACAAGTGCATGTTATTGCACTCTCCCATGTGCGTTGCATTCTGCTCTCCATGTGACAATTATTGGCCCTGGTCAGGTGTGATTACTCTATGGTATGTTCACCTCAGAGTGCACACATCATGTGGGAAAAACATTTCCAACTGTAGGAAACAAACTGCGAATGTCATAAGAGGGCAATGGGTCAGGTTTGGCCTCTGTTTAAAAATATGTAAGAACAAATATCTTAATAAACAAAAGCAGCTTAAACTGACAAAATAAAAACAAAACATAACAAATCAAGGAGGAGGTATGTTCCTAGATGTGGAAAAGCCCTGTGCACAGTCCCCTTTTTCAAGAGAACTAGGGAACTCTCATCACTGCATTTGAGATCCAGTGGCTTGATTTCAGGATATTATTTCTGACAACTCTAAATTCCTTGCTTTACGGCAGTATGGAAATATTATGTGTCGATTTCATTTATGTTTTTCAAATAAAGTTTGTTTTCCCATTGGGGAAAGATAGTTTTCTTGTCCTTTGCACTTATACTTATATTTTAACCTTTTCTTTCCCCTCTGTATCTCATTCCCTACTCTCCCCTTCCCCCCAAAAAGAAACAAAAAAATATTGCTCCAAAGAAAGTTGAGAGTGTCAGGATTGGAAGCCACTTCTGGGAATATCATGTCTCAAAAATAAATTAATTTCATATCAAAACTGCTTCTTACATTTTACATGAAATGTAAATATGGTCTTACATTTTTTATCTGCATGGCTCCATTAACTGTACAGATGGTCTGTTATTTTTAGGTTTGGCTTCAATTATGTGGGCCCTTTCACCAGCCACAGCTTTTTCACTGGACCAGCCCCTCCCTGGCTATAGATTCTAGACTCTACCCCAGTGATCTTCAAAGTGCAGTATAAACATATTTGCTTGGGTTTTGCCTAAAATTAGTGAAAGACATTTCAGATATAATGTTATTTAATATTGATATATGGTAAACACTGTATATATAATTTATAAATAAAATACATATACTGAAGGATACTTGCTTATTACTTTTTTCTTGGTGTTTGATCAGAAGGTTTGATGAGCACCCTCCTTTTTTCTTTGCCTTCTCTTTTCCTATCATAGCCCATTTCCTTATGCTCGAGCCCCATGGTTCATTTTTACTGGATCCCCTTACCCTCGCCCTGCATCATGAGGCTGAGGGAATATAGGCACATATCCAGAGCCAAGGATACCTTAGGGTTCATGAACAAACACACATTCCCATGAAAACCTGTGAGAACAGCCACACTTCCAGAGCCAACTAGTCTTAACCACTATTTCAATAGAAGGCCCAAGAGGATATTTAAACAAAATTTAGAGTGGTTTCACTTTACTAACCAAAAGACATGAAAATGAGATGCAAGGTAATTGAGGTTTTTTTTTTTTTAATTTGACCTTTGGTTACTTTCAACAATGAGAAAATTGATCTATCCATTTTTCCTGATTTGGATATTTTAATCAAGTACATACTATGTTTTAGGTGCTGTGGGAAAAAATCAGAATAGTTATCTGTTCTCTGATATCTTACAAAGCATTTGGAAAGATAATAGGCATATACAGAATATATATATGTATATATATGTACATATACAGAATATATATATGTATATATACATACATACAGGGTTAGGCAAGAGCTGTGAGTACACAAAAGCATTTATTCTTGTATTATTATTTATAAATTATTGTTTATTTGTATTACAATTGTAAATGCACTTTTTTCCACCCTTGCATATATAATACACACACATATATAAAACTGGTGCACAATCAGGGTTGTCTGTGCAACAGCCTTGATTCATGAGAAAAAAGAGATGACTCTTCTGCTAGCAGGTAATGACAAAATGAACTTTTGCAGTGACTTTCAGTTTTCACAGGTGGCTCTAGGATTGTGTTGAGGTGCCGGTTAGTGAAGGTCCTTGGAGCTGGAGTGCTCAGAGGAAGTGCCACAAGCCAAGATGAAACTTGAATGCACACAGGAGAAGCAGTACATGTGAAGAGCAAAGGGCAGGAACACACAAAACAGTAACTAAGTCTTCTCTACTGAACAGGGCTGAGGGCTGGATCTGTGCCCAGCACTGGATGGGTTTTCTCATTCAGAGCTTCCAGGCTTAGTTATTTGCCCAGGGTCGTGGCAGTCAAGTCCCAGAGGCAGACTCTGTGCCTATAATCCTGTCGATTTTGCCAGGATCCTGCCTTGCAGGGGAACAGGGGAGTTGTTGGTCATTAGACTAGAAGGAGTCTAGGTGCTGTCACATAATAGAAGGCATACTACCACCTCTGTTGTAAGAGCAGTTCTGTTGCAGTTCATAAAATGGATTCCCAAGTCACATCTTTGCTTTCAATAAAAAAATGGATGGAATGAAAACAAAGATGTGAATCAGGAATACTTGTGAGCTGATGTAGGGCTATTACCTAGTTTGAAGTTAGCAGGGAGAGTTAACAATAAGATTTCCAAGTGGGAATAGCTACAAAGAGTTGACTCATCCATAAAGAGTTCCGGAGAGAAGTAAGAATTAAAATAAAGATTCAAATGCCTTTGGCACAGACATCGTAATTAAAGACTTGAATTTATAACCTGTCTCTGATGGAAATACGTGGAGATGGAAAATCAGAGAGCCTCAGTCTGAATACAGAGGAAAGAAAGTAGCAGCCTACATTTCATTTTTATTTTTAAAGATTTTATTTATTTATTTTTAGAGAAAGGGAAAGGAAGGGAGAGAGGGAGAGAAATGTTGATGTGTGAGAGAAACATTGATTGGTTTCCTCTTGCATGCCCCCAACCAGGGTACTAGCGGCAACCAAGGCATGTGGCCTGACCAGGAATTGAACCAGCAACCTTTTAGTTTGCAGGACGACATTCAATCCACTCTGCTCCACACCAGTCAGGGCCTACATCTTATTTTTTATTCTCTTTTTTCCTTTCCGGCTCAGTCTCTGACTTACTCCTCAGACATTCCCAGCATTGAAGAATGTAATATTGCCATACAGGCTCAGAATCCCTCTTTATTTTCCAGTGTTGGTCATCAGAAGCCACATTTTTTTTTGTTAGATTCTAGAACTTCATTTTAAGAGAGTGAAATGGTAGAAGAAATTAGAATGCTAATGCTGGGAGAGGCTTTAGACATTTAACTACTACTCATAGTTCAAGGCTATTTAAGCATTACATTTATCACTTACCCTCTCTTCCCCACTTCCAGCGATTGTGGGCGCTCCAGTATCACTCATTCTATTCTGGTTTTTTTTTTTTTTTTTTAAGACAGAAAACTGTACTTGAACAACAATTAAATAAATAAATTAAAAAAATAAAAAATAATAAAGTTGATTTTAGAGAGAGAGAGAGGAAGATGTTGGGGGGACCATTGATTTGTTGTTCTACTTATTTATGCATCCATTGGTTGATTCTTGTATGTGCCCTGACCAGGGATGGAATCCACAACCTTGGTTTATTGGGATAACACTCTAACCAACTGAGCTAGCTGCCTGGCCATGGCTCATTTCATTCTTTTCTTATGGCATTCATTGTATCGAATAATAATGTTTGTTATGCTTGTTCTGTAGACTCAGTACAACTTGAAGGGAGAGATTTTGGTCTCATTTCTCTTTGCCCTCAATACCTGACACAAAAGATGTTTAATAAATGTTTGTTGACTAATTGTTCTTCCAACCCCCTAATATATTTCATTTTTCTTACAAATCTGGGTAAGGAACATCCTTAGTTTTCAAACCTATTGACTAGAATGAAGTTGCTCTTCTGAATCTGATAAGATTTTTTAGAGCACTTGACCCATTACATTAGACCAAGAGATGTTGTCACATATTTTCCTGTTATGTTGGGTACAGCTACAACTATATAAAGAAAAATATTCTCATTATTTGCCCCAAAGTGAGTTTTTATTGGGGTATGTTCACTGGCAAAAGGAACATTAAAGCCTGAGAAAGAGTAGACACCACTTTGGCTGATACAGGCATACGGACAGTGTCCTCCTATGTCCATTCCCAGGGATGCCCTAAACCACAGTCTGTACCCTGCAGATGGCAAGGCCCATGTCTCCTTTGCTCAATATTATATGTAGAGTCATACAGTGTGACGAACACTTCCAAATGAGCACTGAATGATTAAGTCCAGTGTTTCCCAAAGTGTGTTCCTTCAAAATAGTCTTCAAAGATGGTCCTTAAAAAAATGCCCTCGATTACATCAGCACAGAAGAAGCAGCATGGCCATGGGATAGCCCTCTGTGATGTATAGTGAATGTTGCACATTAAAGTGTGTGTGGCATTTCAAAGTGAAATCCCGCCATAGAGAGGCTGTTTATCTTGGTCTAAACCAGCATTTCCCAGAATCCTATGTGACTGTGACTAGTTTAACCTTTCCAAAACTCAGGTACCTGATATGTACAATGGTCATGGTAAAATCTGTGGTATGTAACTCAAAGACATGTTGGAAGGATCCAGTGCATTAACATATGGGAAAATGCTTTTATGTAAAATTCTATTCAAATGAAGGTATTAGTACTGTTTCCTAATCATTATTAGGAACTGCATGTGCTGTTCTCCAAATAGATGAATTTATGGTATGTGAATTATATCTCAGTTAAGGTAGGTAGGTAGGTAGTAGATAGATAAAATTGGAAGAGTGAAGGAAAAAAGAATTTATGCTTCTGGAGACCATGGGGTTCGAAAAACTGGAATTGTTGTGGCTGTTAGAGTATGATTCCCTTCTCTCTGTGTTCCAGGTTTTCTCTCCCTCACTAGCCTAGCTACCTCTTTCCCCTCATTTTCTAACTTATTTATTTATTCATTTATCCAATGAATACTTACTAAGCATTGAAGATGATACACCATATTGATCACTAAGACATATGAACATTAGATATGAAGAAAACAAAAAATCTCTTAAGTTCGTGGTTGTGAGGAAAAGGCATACATGGAAACAAATAATTACAAAACAGCGAAGAATGCACCATTGTGGAAGTATATACAAAGAAGGCTAAGGCAGAGGTTAACTTCTTAGAGTGGGAGCACTGTCAGAGGAAGGTGGAGAGGTTTGAGTGGGTCTTGAAAAAGTTTCCCAGATACACAAGGCTTGTTAAGGACAGCCAACTCCTATACAAAATTATTATTCCTCCTTCTCTTATTATTCCTTCCTGTCAGTTGCGCCTTAGCTTCCCATAATTGTGGCTGCATCCCCTAACTTCAGGTGTGTTCTTTTTTTTCTTTGGTGGCTATTCAATGAGATTCAATGAAAGTTTGTAGATGTGGGGTGATTGGGACTTTTTTGTAATGAGAACTTTTGATCTTCCATTGTATTTCCCATTTTTCATAAAGTGCAGCTAGAATTGATATATAGATCATTAAAGTACTGAAAGCAAAATCACCATGTTCAGTTAAGATTTTAACATGTTTAAAAATAATAAATAGTTGGCTGAAATGCAGAGTATAATAAAATTTGGAATGAACTTTAGGTCCATGATACAGTGCCACTTTATATTTGAGGCTCAGTTATCAACTTAGAAGAAAAGTTAGGAAAAATAAATAGTTAATTCATCAATCAGTCTGGATTGTAATAGGATGAGGTTTATGCTGGCACTCCAACTTGACAACATCTGAAACCACTCGTGTATACTTTTTTACATCCAATAGTATCTCTATGACCAAATTAATTCCTTTTTACATTTAGTTAAGAATATGGCTTTTATATTACAATCTAGCACATATGTCATCTTATCCCCTTTATAATTATTTTGAATGTTAAAATATATCCAAGAGTTCAAAGCTTTAAGTATAATCAACTATATACATGTCACATATGTGACAGTTCAAAGCTTGAAATTCTACTTTTCTTAGTCAATTTTATAAGTCACTAGAGAAATATTAGGGGTTTTTAAAAACTCAATTTGCAGCTCTAAAAATCCATTAAATGAATTAATAGATGCAAAAGATCTTAGAAAAGTGTCTGGCATCTGGTAAGGGCTCAGTAAATGCAAGCTATTGTCATTACTATTATTTTTCTGAAGACTTTTCTATCAACTCAAATACTGTCACATGAAGTATCACCATCTGGGTTGACTCAAGCCGCTTATCCAAATCAGAATAAAACTCTTAGCCCTGGAGTCATTTCCTGTCCTTTCTGATTGCACTTGGGAATATACCAAAGAAAGATAACTCAACTAGCTATCAACTGAGCAAATGATTGCAAGTTTCTCATTCCATGTGTGTGTACATATAGCACCACAATGAAAACCAACTTGAGCATATGAGAGAAAAGAGACTACGGAAATAGATTTGAAAAAAGAATTCAGTTTAAGTGGAGAGTCATGGGACAGGTCAAAATGGGCAGGGAAAAGAATTTTAGAGAAATGAAAATGCTGTGCAGGTGGCCACCCTGAAGCTAATTTAACTTGGGTCATCTATGATCTCTTCCAGCTGCAGACATGTGCATTGTGGCCCAGTGGCCCAGATGTTCTTCCTTGGTCTTTACGTTGCATGGCACATAAAATTGAAACAGGACTGGAATTTAATTCTGGGCCTTTCACAGTCCTATCGTCAATATTTAAAGGAGCTGTTCTCTGAAAATAGAGTCCTGATAAGAGTGGCCTTAGTTTGGGCCAGGGCAGCCTAGCGTACCCTGTAATTTCTCCTCAGTGACTCTGTCTCCCTTCCTCCACTGCCCCCTTCACCCCATCTCTTTATTTTCCTCAGAGAATTGCTTCTCACTTTAGAATTCCCTAGGTCATATAACTGTGTAGTTATTTCTAATTATCAGCAAGAAGTCTCCAAAGAGCACAAGTATTTTGATACTTACCTTTTTATGGAAAAATTAATTAACTGACAGATATTTATTAAGTAATGTGCCAGGTATGTCAGCATTGGTTACTCTATCGGCCATGTGAGGGATACAAATAAAATACAAAACTTGGACCTTGGCTTCAAGAAACTTGCACTCAGTCTATAGAGGAAAGGCTAACACTTGTAAGATCATCAGAAAGCAATACAAAACTCTTCCATAGCTGGTTAGAGGAAAACAACATGCCTCCTCGTACTATCTACCTCTGGTTGTAACTTGGTTCAGGTGCCTCCCAGATAGGCTGGAACTAAGGCCTGAGCATCCCAGTTGAACACAGAGGAGATCTGTGTAAGTGTTGAGAGCAAAACAACATTTATAGTGTGGAGCCCCAAATCTAAATTCCTGAAAGTATCCCCTTTCTTTTTTTTCCTTTATTACCTGCAAAATGAACATAACTAGTTGAGAAAGACATCTTTCTCTAGCTAGTCTCCCCTGGCAGGGCAGAACTGTAATCACTGAGTAGGGCTCTTTGATGCAGTCAAGTGACTTAACCAAGAAGCAATGTTCTGACAAAGAGTTGATGGCTAGCTGAAGGTTACTTGTTTTGTAGCAATAGTCTGGCTGACATACTATGCACATTAGTCACGGGTTCTGACTTAAATTCTCTCCAGTGACAACACAGACACATAGAAGACCAAAGGGGAAAGGTGAAAACTTATTAAGAGTATCTGACTTCCAGACCCCGTCAGAGTCTTTTGCAGATGTTCGCTATGAGCAGCAGATGAAGAGTCTAGATTTAAGTCCAAATTTCTGTTATGTTATTAGAAATAAGAGTGCAAAGTTCCAGGAAATTCCTCAGGCTGACCCATCAAAATAATAGTCATATTTCAAAACTTTTTGCATTATGAAAACAAATGAGTTTCTTCAACTTCTGTGTAGAAGGTTACTCAGTACTGCTAGTTAAATTAAAACTACAATGAGATACTGCCTCACATGTTTTAGAATGGTTTTTATCAATAAGATAAGTAATAACAAGTGTTGGAGTAGTTGTGGAGAAAATGGAACCCTCATTCACTGCCGGTGGGAATGTAAACTGGTATAGCTGCTATGGAAAACAGTTCGGAGGTTCCTCAAAAAATTGAGACTAGAGTTACCATATGACCCAGCAATACCACTTCTGGGTATCTGTTCCAAAAAAATTTGAAACATGTATTTGAAAAGACATGCACCCCTGTGTTTACTGTAGCATTATACATGGTGGCCAAGACTTGGAAACAACCAAAGGGTCCTTCAGTAGATGATTGGGTAAAGAAGATGTGGTACATATATGTATACAATGGAATTCTACCCACCCTTAAGAAAAGATGAAATACTGCCATTTTCAACAACATGGATGGACCTTGAAAATATGCTAAATGAGATAAGTCAGAGAGAAAAAGTTAATACCCGTACAATTTCACTCATATGTGGGATATAAAACTGAAGGCACAAATGAACAGATAAGACAAACAAAAACTCATAGACACAAACAACAGTTTGATACTTATCAGAGGGAAGAGGGTAGGGAGGTAGCAGAGGGTGAAGGGGGTTAAATATATGGTTATGGAAGATGATTTGACTTTGGGGTATCACACAACACAATATGAAGATCATGTATCATAAAAATGTACACTTGAAACCTATATAATCTTATTAACCAATGTCATCCCAATGAATTTAATAAAAAGAAGAAAAAAAGCTGCTAGTCAAGATCAGAGAAATCAGTGAGACAATAGGCAAGAATGAAGGGATTGACATTCCAAGCTGAGCAAAGGATATGAGCATTGGCCTTGGAGGAAGAGCAAGATAGGTCACTCCTTCTGGGAATGGCAAGTGCTTTGGCTCATTTTGGGAGTGTGTACATGGCTGGCATGAGAGATGAAGCAGGAAAAGATGGTTCTGGCTAAATCACTGGGGAATAGTATGGATGATGTTTGCATTAAAAGCCATCTGAAGGAGTCCGTAGGGGAAAGGTAGCCACTGTGTAATTGTAGGGGAGAGTGAGCTTCAGTGTGAGCTTTGGGAAGATAATTCCATTGGCAGTATGAATAAGGAAGTGATTAGAGAGGAGGTATCTGAGATGGGGATTTGAGTTTGACAATACATTGCATCATACTTGGCAGGAGATGGTGGCAGTGATGAAGACCTGTCTTGAGGTAGATGGCCAAAAGAGGCCTTGTGGAAGAACAGGCCATATGTGAGTGCTCAGATAATATAGAAACGTGGGTGACAGAAACAGACAGCAAGCCAGCTCTAGTTCATAGTTGGTCACGGCAATTCGTCATGCAAATACAGCGTACTGCATTTGTATTTCTGGATCATTACCAGCCCTATTGCTTTATATATTTAAAAATCTCTGCAATTTTAAACATTATGTATGTTCTTTGTTTCTTTCATTTTTAAATACTTTGAACCACTTTTCAGTTGTTAGTATATTTCATAATAGTTTGTTATCAATAGAAAGCATACAGTCTAATATTTTGTATTGCTTTTTCCCAGCCAATGAGTATAGCTTAATGGTTTGTGGACAATATTTCATTAGCAGTTTTTTATTAGTAATAATATGATGGCCTCATTTGTGTACTGACTCACTCTTAGGGTATGAGTTTGATTTTTGTGGTAGCCTTTGCAAGGTACTTACTTAACCCTTCTCTCCTCCTTTTTTTTCACTCTCTCTTAATTATATTTAGAAGATTACCAGCTGTCACAAGCACATCTTTTCTCCAGCATTTTCATAAGCAGGACAGACCCAGATTCAGGATGTAGTGATCAGACCAAGCCTGTAAAGTCTGTTGTCTCTGTAAGTGGTGACTCTTAGAGCTGATTAGCTTCTGGGCTGGGCAACAACTTGACTTAAGTCCTCCTGTGAATGCCAGAATCTTCTAAGAAACCAATTTTTCAGTTATAACAGGAGTCTCAAGAGAAACTGGCAGCAGCCCTCAAATAGTCTTTCGACTATATTAAGTTTCCTGGGCCCATATCAGTCCTGCTTTAAATGAAGCCCTAAGCATCCTTGGTTGGAGCAGGAAACCAAACAGTGGCCTCTCTGCAGTGCTGAATTTCCAAGTGCAAAGAAGGTGCTCCTCCTCGCAACTGAATGTTAAAATTTGAAAATGACTTGAGCTCAGTCAGTTCTGGTGTCATGCAACAAACAGCCTCCATAAAAACTACCACATTATGTAAAACCATGTGATGAAAACCATGGGCTTATGGGAAAAGTGGGATAAGGAGCACAAAACTCAAAAACTTTGCCAGTAACATATTTAAAAAGAGATAAGGTCTCAATAAACATGTTTGCACAGTTTTACACACATTAAATGGTTAAACAATATCTAAATACTGCAGTAAACATGGCACTTCACCTTGAAAAGACACTTGAGGAAGGGGGCACTGGAAGGGTCACTGCTTGTGAGTTTTTGTGAAGGGATGGATGGGAGGAAGGTTATATCTGAACTCAGATGGAAAGTATTAAAACCAGGGTAGATGCGTGTGGCTCACAGCACACAGTAAACCGAGGTAGCTGGTTGATGTTTAAAGTGTGTGTATGTTTTGTGTATTCCAGCGTGGTTCAGTTCAAATGGCTGAAGTTTTCTGCATTCACTGTTTGTTACCAAAGAAATGGTGCATAAGCAAAAAGTGAAATTCATGTTATGCTCAAATTGCTCCCTAATATATCAAATGGGTTGGAAAGAACTTGTATTTTCAAAACAGGCAATATAGCGGAACTAACTGTAATCTTACCCTTATTTTTTATTTAAGGATATTGAGACCCAGCCAGGCTAAATGAGGTTTTGTTGCCAGGAGAGTAGCTGTGTTGAGCCTGGATTTCTGGACACCAGGCTCCTTGTGCAGTAGGAGGAGCCACCATACTCTGTTGCCTCTTTTGCCGTATTTTATAAATCCCTGCTGTTATTGATGATGATAACATTATTTTTAGTATTCATTTTAATGGAGATTTTAAGCTCTCTAAGTGTAGATGCCAGAACTTAACATAATAACTGGAACCAAATATTTGTTAGTAAATGAATTAATAAATTAATGAAGTTAGTGAATAGACATAATCAAGTCCATATTCACTATGGATCCTGTTTTAGACACAAGTGTAGACAGGCATATAGAAAAGATATATATTTGATGTTTCTTTTTCCTTTTACTCCTCAGTTCTTTTTTAGTTGAT
Source organism: Artibeus jamaicensis (assembly GCF_021234435.1). Classification (NCBI taxonomy): domain Eukaryota; kingdom Metazoa; phylum Chordata; class Mammalia; order Chiroptera; family Phyllostomidae; genus Artibeus; species Artibeus jamaicensis. Next base: position 6,853,729 of record NW_026521803.1, read on the forward strand.
TTGGATTTTAGTAAAGTGATTAAGAGTATGGGCTGTGCCGGGCCACAGGCAAGTTATCTAACCTCCCTTTATAATTCTGCTTCCTCATTCAGCTTTTGTAAGGGTTCGATGAGATATACATATGTATCAATGGTTTAGAAACGTTAGCACATTGTTACCTCACCATCACCATCACCACTGCTGTTGCTGCTGCTTTTCCAACATTCCCCTCTGCATATTGGAATCACAGACCAGTATGTGTGAGTGCAGCCCTATAGTTTCCCTGAGTTCTGGCTCAGTGTTCATAACCACTTACTGGACATCTCCACCAAAAAATGTATTGCAATAAGACCTCAAACTCAACATGTCCAAAAACAAACTCATTATCTTGCTTTCACTGTGCTCCTCCTCAGGAATTCCCACTGTCATCAGTGCCATCACTATTACCCAGGCTAGAGCCTGCAGTTGTTCTCACTTTCTCCTTCCTGCTCCACAGCCTATGGGTTGTTTATTTCTTCAACTGTGATTTTATTAAGAGCCAACTACATGCTATGTACTCTTCAAACTGCTACAAGAAATAAATATAAGCCCTGGCCAAGTAGCTAGGTTGGCTGGAGTGTCAACCTGTGCACCAAAAGGTTACAGGTTCATTTCTCGGTCAGGGCACATACATAGCTCGTGGGTTTGATCCCAAGTCGGGGCGCATATGGGAGGCAACCGATCGATGTTTCCCTTTCACATAGATCTCTCTCTCTCTCTCACACACACACACACACACACACACACACACACACACTTCCTATCTCTCTAAAAAAATGTATCCTCAGGTGAGGATTAAAAATTAAAAAAATAAACATAAATAAGACGCAATTTTTGTCCTGAAAAATCTTCAGTGTATTGTGAGACAGATGCAAACTGTGAAGTGCCTGATACAAATCTCACATCAGGCCAGTCACAGCAAAATATGTTGGTCAGCTATGAGGCCACATGATATGGCTGTGGTTCCAAAATGTTACCACCCACTTAAATTACACGGGGACAGCCATTTCCATGCAAAGTTGATGAAGGATATAATTGAGTTTGTTGTATATATTTAAAAATTTGGCCCCTTGGGTTAATAAAACATATTTGTCAGGAAAACTAGTTTTATTACTCATTATATTCTTCATTTTGAGTCCACATGATAATGACTTTACAGTAAAACTTTTCCTTTTTTTTTTTAGAATTTCAGTTCTTCAGTTGAATTTACGTCTATATAATGATTGGTTTTATTTATTTATTTTTGTGCTGCTATAAAGATAGGTTGAAAATAATTTAAAATGGACTTTTCAGTTAAAAATTCTACTTTTTATAAGCTAGCTTAAATTTATAAATTTTCCTTAGTTCATTTATACTCATATTCTTAGCAGTATTTTTCTGTGTAAATAAAACCTTAGAGATTTTTAATTCACTATAAGTTTTGAAGTTATCATATAAGTGAAAGAGGGGATTATTTTTCAAAATATACTATTAATAGTTAATTATAATAAATAAATTTTTAATTTAAATTTATTTCTAATTAATTATAATAAATTTATAGTTAATAAGTTAGGGCTCTGAAAAATAATGGGCAAAGTTGTCTAGCTGCAGAGTCTGCAGTTCCCTGAAGGATTTATTTATTTTTTCACCAAATATTTATTGAGCAACTTCCATATACCAGGTCCTGTTCTAGTGGCTGGAGATGTATCAGTAAGCAAAAAAGAGTTCAACCCTAAGACATTTCACATTCTATTGTTGAAATTGACGAATTATCAATAAACCTGTAATGTCAGGCAATGATAAGAGCTTTGAATTAAAATTAGGGTACTAAGTCAATTCTTCTTGGGGTTAGAAGCAAGGGGTGATGGGTTCCTTTGGAACAGTTCTTCATCCTGAGCATGGTGTTGTTTATATGAAACAATACATGTATTAACATTTCATAGAACTATATAGCAAAAGCATGAGAATGTGTAAAAACTGGGCAAATATAAATAAAGTTTTTAGTTTAGTTAACAAAAAATAATATAAAATTAAGGCAATACAGATTAGAGAGTAAAGGGTGATAGATTAGATAGATGGGGTGGTAGGGACTCTCACATAGATTGTAGGGCTTCTGCCCTTCTGGTTCTTCATTGGGATGTCATTAATTCACATGGGCCTGGAATTAGACATTAACATCCACATCTGCCATCATGCAGTTTAATTTCCCTTTCACTCTGGTGCATATTCTTTGCTGGCTGGTGTTAGTAATGAATGACATGAGAAAATAGCTTGCAGTGTTCACTAAGGAATCATCCAAGTATACAGATTCGAATTATCCAAGTATAGAGGTTGTCTAGTTGGTACACATTATTCTACCAATATTTTCAATACTTTGACATCTTCGTTATCACCATGGGCAAGGTGAAATGCTTTTGTTAAGAAAACTCGCAAAAACACATACACAACATGTGGTTAACTAACAGCATCTTGACATTAGCAAAATTTTAGTCTCAAATTCTGTGGCTTTACAATCTCAGAGGGATTTTTGTCCTTACTGTTTAGGAAAAATTACTCCCCACTGCATTTTAAAGACTTAAAAGTCTCACTTGTATGTTAAGAATATTCACTCTGGCCTGTTAAAAAATTATGATCATCTCCAAAAAGGGAGCTTTAATGACCTTTTACATTTTTAAAGTAAAGCTTTCCATCTGGTTAAAAAATATCTTTTAAAAAATCCTTGACTGTGTTTGTGTTCCCTAGTAAATGTTACTCACATTCATTCCTCAGAGAATCTGCTCTAGGGCGAGTTCATTTTGGCTGATGTAACTTAATCCAAGAGGAGAAAAACATTAAGTTAATGAAATCTTAATGGAAAACCATTCTATTTGGTATCTTAATTGCTATTCTCTCAAATTATATTGGTTTATAATTTTTAATTTAAGTCTCAAAAAGATGCAGTTTTTAGTTATTTAATTAAATGCAATGCTGTTTCATTTGGGGAATAATACTTTATTTGAAGTAATTTTTAAAAGATTTTATTTATTTTTGGAGAGCAGGGGGAAAGCAGGGAGAAAGAGAGGGAGAGAAACATCGATGTGAGAGAGAAACATCAACTGGTTGCTTCTCGTACGCACCTAGACCAGGGACAGAACCCGCAACCCAGGCATATGTGTTGACGGGGGATCAAACCAGTGACCTTTTGCTTTGCAGGACAATGCCCAACCAACTGATATCTTCTCTCACCACCCTGCCTGTCTCTAAAATGTAAATAAACTCCATGGGAGCAGAGCTTCTTCTATTTTAATCCAGTGCATAGAACAAGGCATAACCCATGGTCAACATTCAAATAATATTTGTTGGAAAAACCTATTTAAGTAGGATCTCCATGGGGACAAATAATAGTGAGTGTTGAATTGTATGTTTTTAAAAGGTGATAGTTAAATGCCAAAGACAGATTTTCAAGAAGAGAATGCTTCCTCAAGGGCAGCCAGAGAGGAGAGTGGAATCTAGGTAGCATGTCTCACTGGACCATGAACACTTTGCAGTGAGCTTTCAGGCTCTTCTTCATCTGGGAAAATGCTGAGTATGTGGTAGATGCCCAGTAAGTGTTGGTCATATTGGCTATTTAAGTAGTTAATGGACTTTTAGTCATTTCAATTCAGTAGACTTTTTAAAATTTAGTTTTTTCTGTATTTTTATTGTTGACACTTGCAGGTATCCCCATACCCCCACATCTTGGCCCCCCATCTCCCAGCCCCAGCTCCCCTTTCTCTCTGGCCATCACCACACTGATGGCTGTATCCACGGGTTATGCCTATACATTCTTTGGCTAATCTCTTCACCTTCTTTCATCTAGCTCCCCCAACCCCCTGACAGCTGTCAGTTCATTCCATGTATCTAGGCCTCTGTTTATATTTTGTTCATTGGTTCATTTTGTTCATTAGATTCAACATATAAGTAAGATCATATGGTATTTGCCTTTCTCTGACTGGCTTATTTCACTTAGCATAATAATCTCCAGGTCCATCCATTCTGTCACAAAAGGTAAGATTTCCTTTTTTTTTTATGATCACGTAGTATTCCATTGTGTAAACGTACCACAGCTTTTTTCACCCACTCATCTACTGATGGGCACTTGGGCTGCTTCCAGATCTTGGCTATTGTAAATAACACTGATTCAAACATAGGGGTGCATATATCCTTTTGAACTGGTGTTTCAGGATTCTTAGGATGTATTCCCAGAAGTGGGATCACTGGACCAAAAGGCAGTGCAAGTCACTGGAGAGACACAAAGATGAATAAAACAAGATTTTTCTCCTCTGGGAATTAATAATTACATAGATAAACTTGATATCCTTTTAGTCCCAGCCATACAGTTTCACTTTTCTTCTAAGAGGGCTGCTCAGGCATCTATCTACAGAAGAACCTTAAAAGGGCTGGGCCTGAAAAATCAGGACAGCTCTGCCCAGCAGGGCAAGATGTAGAACACTTCTTGTGTATTCTGGGTTCTTGCTTCATTCCCAGTTTCAAAAGGGGATTCTCCCCTTGCTTTGAGGCCCAGGTTTGATGACAAGGGGCAGGGAGCCCACATATGATGCTTACCTGTCTTGTGCACATTGTCTTTGTTAGCATGTGGGCACAGCTGAATTTGTCCCTTCTGTCCACCCAATCTTCCTCACTTTACAGACAAGAACCAGAAAGGTTACGTGCTTAGGGTCACACTGCGTGTCAGTAGCTGAGCCAGAGCAAGAATTCATTCACGTCTTTTAACTGTGGGGCCAGTGCTGTTTCCAGGACACCATCTTCCCTTGACTTGCACTATGTGGGAGACAAAGAATATCAAGTGCACCCCAAATTGTGTATCAGTGGGATGTTGATCAACATCAGAAAGGAGAATGATTTGAACATCACAGTATGTGAACTGCAGACTGCCACCCGCAATTGCTTGAGAGGGACTCATATGCTCATATGTCCATCTCTGTCAGGGACCTTGCTGCCCTAGGAAATTACTTCGTTCCAGATAATGCAGGTTCCAAAAAATTTAATAGTGATGGCCTCAGAAAAAAGCAAGAGAGAAGTACTCCTCGCTTACTGACTGTGAGACCTTGAGCAAGTTATTTAAACTTTCTGAATCTGTCTTCTCATCTAGAAAATGGAGATAATAAGAGTGCTTGCCTTATAGATGTGAGAATTAAATATATGAAAAGCCCTTCATCAAGGCTTATAGTTAAGTGCCCAAGAAATGTGAGCCATTCTTAAAGGATAATTATTTTATTTTGTTTTCAAGTATATTTTATTGATTATGCTATTACAGTTTTCCCAATTTCTCCCCCTTTATCCTCCCTCCGACCTGCACCCCCAACCCTCCAGCATCCCCCCCTTAGTTCATGTACATGGGTTGTACATATAAGTTATTTGAGTTCTCTGTTTTTACATAATTTTTGACCTCTCTCCATCTATTTAATACCTACCAATTATGCTTCTTCTTCCCTGTACCTTTCCTCCTTTATTCCTCCCTTCCCCCTCCTCACTGGAATCTCTCCATATAATGTTGATTTCTTTGATTATGTTCCTGTTCTAGTTGATTGCTTAGTTTTTGTTTTTGTTGTTTTTCTTTTCTTTTGGGTTTGTTGATAGTTGTGAGTATATTGTCATTTTACTCTTCATATTTTTTAATCTTTTTTTCTTAAATAAGTTCCTTTAACATTTCATATAATAATGGCTTGATGATGATGAACTTCTTTAACTTGACCTTATCTGGGAAGTACTTTATCTGCCCTTCCATTCTAAATGAAAGTTTTGCTGGATAGAATAATCTTGGTTGTAGGTCCTCACCTTTCATGACTTGGAATACTTCTTTCCAGCTCCTTCTTGCCTGCAAGGTTTCTTTTGAGAAATCAGCTGACATTCTTATGGGAACTCCTTTGTTGGTAACTCTTTCCTTTCCTTTTGCTGCTTTTAGGATTCTCTCTTTATCTTTAATCTTGGTAATATAATTATGATGTGCCTTGGTGTGTTCCTTTCTGGGTCCAACTTCTTTGGGACTCTCTGGGCTTCCTGGACGTCCTAGAAGTCTATTTCCTTTGCCAGATCGGGAAAGTTCGCCTTCATTATTTGTTCAAATAAGTTTTCAATTTCTTGCTGTTGTTTTTCTCTTCCTGGCACCCCTATAATTAGGATATTGGAACATTTTGGGTTGTCCCAGAGGTTTGTAGGACTCTTTTAATTTTTTTGGATTCTTATTTCTTCATTATGTTCCATTTGGATGTTTATTTCTTCCTTTTGTTCCAAATCATTACTTTGAGTCCTGCTTCCCTTTCTGTCACTGTCGGTTCCCTGTGTATTTTGCATTATTTCATTTTGGGTATCTTTCATTTGTTTTTTCATTTTTCAACCAAGCTCAGTCAGTTTTGTGAGCATTTTGATTACCAGGGCTTTAAATTCTCCTTCAGATAGGTTGGCTACCTCCTCCTCCCTTAGCTCTCTTTCTGAAGCTTTGTTCTGTTCTTTTATTTGGGCCATATTTCTTTGTCTCAGTGTACCTGTTAAGTTGTAAGGAGGTGGGGCTTCAGGTTTTCACCAGGGCAGGGCAACCCTCTTTGCTGCCCGTCATTGCCTGTGGGAGAGGGGCCAGAGCGGGAACAATGTAGCTGCCTGCAAGGCTCTGGCCCACTTTCCAATGAACTCTTGTGTGAGACTGGGAGTTTCTCCCACCGCGGCAACTGCTGTAGTCCACAGCCAGCTCCAAGTCTTGGTTTTCCATACAGCCTGCCCCACCTGCACCATCTACCACCTCCCCAAGATTTCTCTTAGCTGGCCCTGCCCTCAAGGTCTGCTGCCTCACTGCACATTCTTATCAGTCTGGTTGTTTGGTTTGACTGTTTCTTTAATTCCTTTGTTGCCAGAGCTCCATGTAGTTTGATTTTCTGGCACTTCTGTTTGTTTATTGATTTTAGATTGGTTGTTATCCTCCTTTTGGTTGTGCAAGGAAGTAAAGACTTTCTACCTATGCCTCCATCTTGGCTGGAACTAGTATAATTATTTTTAAAAGTAAAATCATGACCGTTATACAAATATCAAATGAACATGTGTCAAGGCTTTATTTAACTCATTAATTAATGAAAGAATCAATAAAATGTTACAACCAGTTCAAAGGATAACCCAAAAGGCAGGCATATGCATAGTCCATCAGGAATGATAACTGAACTGGCTTCATAAATGCAAGACTGGCTCCTTCCACCGGGAGAGGAAAATCAATTGCATTTCTAGTGGACAACATTCATTTGCATGTCTATGGGCAACGATCATCCATATCTACAAATTTCAAGTTGCAAAATAGTCTGAAGACCACAAAACACACAAGATGTCATAGAATCAGATAACCTAGAACAGGTGTGCTAGGCAATGACTTGTTTTTCATTGGTAACACCCATTAATTATTCTGATCCATTTCAAAATTCCACAATTATTTCCTGCACAGTTTTTATTATTGATAATTCCTTGTTTACATCCTAAGAATATTTTGAGGACCAATAAAATACTGTATATGAAAAATTGCTATCTGAGCTATGACGTAGTTTGCAAACAGTAGTTATAGTATAACAAAAAGAGGTTAGGCCTTTGTGTCCTCCCTCTGATACTTTCTTTGTGACCTTGAGTAAGTCACTTAACAGTTTTTTGCCTCCATTTTCTTAGCAATAAGTCAGTGTGTTTAAGATTCACTGCACAATGTTATTGTGAAAACTAGATGAGGTGATACATAGGAAAGTACTTTAGAAAATAAAAAATGCTATACAAAGATGAGAAGTGATTATATTATTGCTCTCAGCTTAGATTTTGGTTCATTTGTCTTTAAGATGAAGCCATAGAATAACAGATGGAGTGGTGAGTTCTTTAACTCACCAGGTCATTATTACTCCAAGTTGTAAATCACATGGAGAAGTCTTTAACTGAGTAACAGTGATTTATGGTACTACTGTTAATGCAAAAGCACTTCTCCAATATTCACCCACATGTCCTGATGGCTCCAGAGAGAAGTAAGTGGTGTCAGGTATGGTAATGTTGATGGCCATGGGGGCCATGTGTCCCTAATTAAACCTACAAGGATGGTATTTTACTCTCCTCAACCTCTTCCCCCAGTGCTGTCATCCCAGAGTCTCCCCCAGGTTATCACTGAGAAAGAGACTCATTTAACCAGCCTGTGGAGACTCTAAGGAATTTGCAGGAATTGGGAAGGAAAATCCTTGGCCCAGCACACTCCTTTCCTGGCCGAGTTCAGGGTTTTGTAATTGAGAAGGGATACGGAGGGTTTGGAGTAAGTCCAGAACATGACACGGAAAGCACTGAGAGGGGATGAAGGAGCCCTGAGTGGAAGGGCTGGGACTGCTGGCCTGGAAATGAGGAGGCAGGGCACAACTCCAAGTACAGACAGATGCTTCCAGAGGCCCAATTTCCACCATGGCTGGTACAGGAGAAAGTAACTTCACAACAGCTCAAGGACTATTGTTATGGACACCAAAGAGCTTTCTGCCTACGACACCTTGATGAAGGTTCTACCAAGTTCTTTTCTAGAGATTTGGAAGGACAAGAATGGGTGTCTCTTAATCTGAAACATTACAGATTTTGTCCCTCAAGAGGTGAAGGCCTGATTTTGATTTGAAGAAGGCAAAAAAACTAAGACAAGGGAACCACACTTTGATTGTTCTACCTTGTTTGTTTTGAGAAAGGGAGCTTGAGTAACCGAGCTGGTCTCCCTATTCACCTCCCCTTCCCTGTGCCCTGTGAGGGGTCACCCACATACCCAGCTTATCTGTGACAGCATTTGTTATACCCTCCTCTAGTTGTTGGTTGCTTTACTGTCTTTTCTTAGACTGAGCTTCTCAAAAAATAGAGCCCTGGTTTTCATCCCCAGGACTCCGTCCCCTGGCACAAGACCTGACATATAGTAGGACTCAACAGGTATATGTTGAATGAGTACATTGATGAATCCTTGACAGGCTGAGGTCAGTTCAACAGAAACTTCATTGCTGGAGACACTGACAGGAACCCCATTTAAAAGCCGGGTGAGCAGGCCAACCTTTGGGCTTGAGCACTGTTGAACTGTTCACCGTAAAATAGTAAAGGAAGGCTGAGTCCAAATTTCAGTATTCGTAGTAAGACTATTTTCAGCTTTCTCAGAGACAGCATCTGTAAATAATCAGGCAGAAGCCTTTTATAAAACAACATAGAAAAACCTCAAAGACTATTCTAAGGCTGCAACATTTAAACAAGATTTTTAACCCATGGGAAGGCCAAGATCAACATGGAGCTTCCTGCACATAAAAGCCTGGAATTTCATAGCAGTGTGGGGGCAAAAGCTATGATCGCATTTCCCCCCTTCTGAATTATATACTGCTTAATGTTAATTTGAGCAGAAGGCCAGGATGGAAACAGGCCTGTGGGTTACGTAAGTCCTGCTGCAACCTTCATTCCTTCAGTAATACAGTATCCATGGTGACATTGGTGGGGGGTGCGGGCTGGCTGCACTGAAGGAAGGCAAAAGGTCACTTGTAGGTCATGCCACGATATAAGTACTCAATGTAATTTACAACTGGGCTTTCATTCTACATAGAAAAATGACCAGGGACATTTGTTGTATAATTTTTCTCTCACCAGAAGATGCTGTTCTTAAAACTCAGTTAGTGGCAGCTATAAAAGCCCGTCTGTAGCACATTCCAAAGTCACTTTCTTTTTCTACCCAATCAAAAAAAGGAGCAAGTGACTGTCTTCTGCTAAGATGAGTGAGAAGGGATGGTGTTAAATCTTGTTATCCAGTGAACTCCTCAGCTCTCTCAACCTGCATAATGATCTCACGAGGCTAAGAGGCAGATCTCTGGGCCACTTCTGCTGCTGAACCAGGGGCCACATCAGCACATTCTGACTGAGCTGGCTTCATTTATAAACAAGTGAAGCACAGAGTGCTCCCAGACTGTTCTTACATCAAGCCAGCCCTGAGTGTGTGTGGCCAGTATGATGTGAACGCTACCCAAAATTTCTCAAGTTACTTGAAAAGTCACTTCTTAAGGTTCTTCTGGGGAGATGTGCACTGATACTGAGTTGCCACGTCTTTTTACCTGGGACGGCAATATTTGAAAACTATTATTATAGTATCTGGTAGCTTATACAATTTTTACAAGCTGCTTATAACCAAAAGGATTCTAGAAGTCGTTGTCTTTCTTTTTTTCTTTTTTTGTTGACTTACTGGAGTGACATTGGGTAATAAAATCATACAGGCTTCGGATGTACAATTCCATAGTATATCATCTGTATATTGTATCGTGTGTTCACCACCCCAAGGCAAGTCTCCTTCCACCACCATTTATCCCCCATACTCTCTCCTATCTCCCCCCACCTCCCCTTAGAGCTTATTTTCAAAAAAATTAAAATTGTACTTGGAAAAATAGCACATATATTTATTTTAATCCTGTGTGTTTTGTACTCGAGGGTAAGGCTACGTCTTCATTTTCATGCTCCTAGTTAGTGCAGTGTCTGGAAGGTGGTCTAGGCCCAATAAATACTTTTTGAATGAATGAGTGAGAAGAATATTTACAAAGCCTCTGGGATGGCTGGCTGTGAGTGCAGTGGTGTCATCTTTCTGCCAACTCTGATAAATTTGTATAAACAAAAAGATCAGAGTGGGACCTAAAAAAGAACATTTGGTATAATTTTCAATAATTTATACTTCTTAACCTCATGAGTTTTCTATCTAAAATAGTACATGAACACACACACCCCCCCTCAACATCACCATGTATATACATGCTTAGAATGCAGTGCATAGGTTGTGTGTGTATGTTTGCACACATATGTATGCATTTTTTAAGCTGTGGAAAATATAGACTTTTAACAGTAGTTCTCTCTAGAGAGGAAAGTAAAATTGGGAAAGACAAAAGGAACTTACACATTTTACCTTCTATATTTCTGATGTTTTGAAATATTAAAATGAGTATGCTTTGTAGATCTTCAATTCTTAACATATTATCTGTCACTTAGTGAACACTCAGTCAGTGTTAAACACATATGTGAATAAGTCAATGGAGAGACATAAAAATTATACTCAAACAATTGGCTTTGAGAGAGTTTGAGGCAGGATGATGATAAATAAGTTGAACTGAAGATTTAGGAAAAGGAGAACATCATCTGGTTCTATCACTAGAAGAGGCCATTAGAAATAAAGGAATAGTTTTGGGTTGCCACTTTCAAACTGCGAGTTTTCCACTTTTAAAAACAAAACTGTGTCAAATTAGCTGTTTAACTGCCATTGGCAAGTAACAGAGTCTTAACTGTATGTGTTCCTGCAGGTTTATCCATTGCTTGAATAAAGGCCGATGGCCTGGTAAGAAGGCACTAACCCTGCAAACCTGATCACCTGATCGAACTAGACAGGCATATGGGCCAAAAGGCCTTTGTTCTCACAGCATATTCAGGCAACAGCTGGTTTTCTAGATCATCTGAAGAACTAATAAGACTGTTCTGGGAAGGAGACAGCAATCTGGTGGCTCAATCACCAGTCAGTTGTTTAGGTTGACCAGATAGACCTTTTCTGTAGCTCGATGTCTAAAAAGTGGCACAATGAGAGTACTTTTAACTCTAATTCAGCTGGCATAACCCAGATGCATGGAACCCTTTCTTGGCCCCTTTATTAGGAAATGGGTTGACAATATTTAAAAATGCTTGAATTTTTTTTCTTTTTTCTTTTTTTTATTGATTATGCCATTACATTTGCTCTATTCCCCCCCTCCATTCCCCTCCACCCTGCATACCCCTCCCCCACATTTCCCCCTTTAGTTCATGAACACGTGTCTCAAATTCTTTAGATTCTATATTTCCCCTACTATTCTTACCCTCCCCCCTATCTATTTTCTATCTACTGTCTATGCTACTTATTTTCTGTACCTTCTCCTCCCTTCTCCTCCTCCCACTCCCCTGTTGCTAACCCTCCTTGAGATCTTCATTTCTATGGTTCTGCTCCTGATCTAGCTGTCCTCTTAGTTTGCTTTTGTTTTAGGTGTGGTTGTTACTAACTGTGAGTTTGCTGTCCTTTCACTGTTCATCTTTTTTATCTTCTTTTTCTTAGGTAAGTCCCTTTAACATTTCATATAATAAGGGCTTGGTGATGATGAACTCCTTGAATTTGGTCTTATCTGAGAAGCACTTTATCTGTCCTTCAATTCTAAATGAAAACTTTGCTGGGTAGAGCAATCTTGGTTGTAGGACTTGGAATACCTCTTTCCAGCCCCTTCTTGCCTGTAAGGTGTCTTTTGAGAAATCCGCTGACAGTCTGATGGGAACTCCTTTGTAGGTGACTGTCCCCTTAGCTCTTGCTGCTTCTAGGATTCTCTCCTTCATTTTAATCTTGGCTAACGTAATCATGATGTGCCTTGGTGTGTTCCTTCTTGGGTCCAACTTCTTTGGGACTCTCTGAGCTTCCTGGATTTCCTGGAAGTCTATTTCCTTTGCCAGATTGGGGAAATTTTCCTTTATTATTTGTTCAAATAAGTTTTCCACTGGTGGCTGTGCCTTTCCCCCTTCTGGTACCCCTATAATTCGGATGTTGGAACATTTAAAGATGTCCTGGAGGTTCCTAAGCTTCTCCTCATTTTTCTGAATTCTTATTTCTTCATTCTTTTCTGTTTGATCATTTTTTTCTTCCTTGTGGTCCACTCCCTTGATTTGAGTCCCAATTTTCTTTCCATTACTATTGGTTTCCTTTGTATTACCATTCATTTCAATTAGTTTAGCTTCCATATGTTTCTCTAATTTGTGACTAAAAGCAACCAATTCTGTAAGGATCCTGATAACCAGTGTTTTGAACTGTGCATCTGAAAGACTGGCTATTTCTTCATCGCTTAGATCTATCGGTTCTGAGTTGTCCTAGAGCCATTTTTGGTCTATTCGTGCTGTTAAGTAAGCGGAGTGAAGCCTTAGTTGTTTACCAGGACAAGGGCGACCCAGGTCGCTGGTTTGTGATGCTGTATGTGGGGGCGTGGTCAGAGAGGGAGCAATGGCGGTCCTCTCCGCTAGCCCAGCCTGTCCAGTCACTCAAACGCCTCGGGCTTGTTTATCCGATCGGAATTGTGCGAGCCTGCTGCCCCGCGCAGGCTTCCCTTTTCACTGGTTTCTCCGTATGCAGATTCGCGACCCACCGAGACAGCCCGCCACACCTCTTCCCTGTGCGCTCCCTTAGCTAGCTCACGATCAGCGCCTTCGGCTGCTTGCGCACCGGGCACCACCCGGGAATTTTTTCTTGCTAACCTGCTCTGCTGCTGGTTTCGCTTCTCTTACCATTTAGCTGAGCATTTAGTTGTCTTTGGACTTTGTATTGTCAATTTTCCGTGTGGCTTGGTTGTGATTGTTGTTAAAAATAGTTGTTCTTAGATTTGGTTGTGCACAGAGGCAAGGTGGTTCCTCCACCTACGTCTCCATCTTGAAAAATGCTTGAATTTTTAAGTCTATACAAAGAAGCTGGTAGAAAAATTCTAAGGGCCAGAATGTTTAAATAAGGCTACCATCAGTAGGCAATCATAGGAATAATTTCAGTATTTTGGTCAAGTGAAGAAAGTGCCACTCAGCTTCAGTCTGGGTGGCAGAGTCCTTTTAAATGTGGCTGCAACACAGACTTTCTGTGCATTACTCATGCTGTGAAGTTGGTGATTTAAGCCACTGACCTCCTAAATTAAAGGCACCAAATGGCAGACATGTAATTCTTTTAATTACACCTCCAAATTTCTCCTACATTCCATTGAGTCATTCATGTTTGGCTCCTGCTTCACTGCCCTACTACCAGGAGACAAATAGCAGGTCTGTAAAGGGTGGAATACCTCAGTTCACTTGCTTTCATTTCACTATAGCCTTTCTCAGAGAAAAATAAAGACACTGTGCCTGCAAAATTAGAAGATATGAAATTGATTTCTGCCCATATTAGAGAATAGTAAAGCATTTCAAGAGAGAAGGGAGTTATGCTTTTGTATATTTTTTGCCATCTGCTTTCTACTAACATGGGTGATTAATAGACTGTATTTGGTTTATTTCACCAAAGAAAGAAAGGCAAGAAAGTTGAGTCTCATCTTGTATTTCTATTAAAGTATGTATATGCTTTTCACCTAAATTAATGTAGTTTTCCTAACTTAGCAATAGAGACTTGCTTCATTTTCAGAAGTTATGTAGCCCTTTACAATTTAAAGTCGTGTGTGCTTTTCAAAACTACACAACCATTTAGATATTTTATTTATAAGAACTAATTGATGTGGGTACTTAAAAAGCCATACAAATTTTTTTTTTGCTAAACTATATGAGAAACTGAATTTTGGAATTAAGTAGTTGAGGTTCCCTTTTCCTGCACGTCCTCACCTGTTTTCCTTGAGAAGGAAGATGACATCACTTATCCCTCCTTCAGGGCACAGGGTTTCTGGGCTGGTTTTCTAACCAAGATGGGAGACATGCTGACCTCTCCACTTCCAAACCACGCCTCACAGACATCAGTGCACCAGCCAGGAAAGTTGCTAATTCTCAGAGCAGGGAAAAGCCTCTCTGTAATTCCATGGTCATCAAACTAGCCTGTCCTCACCTGCACCAAATCCCCACTAGCTACTATTGACTTCAGCTAAGTCTTTGAGCAGCTATGTCTTTGAGCATATAACCCCTTGAGAGATGTCCTAAGAATGTCCATGTTGGTATGATGAAATATAGCCACAGCCTTTACCGGGATTTCTGTGGGGAAAGGCAAAGCAGGACAGAATAGTTAGGGTTTGCCTAGTTTGAATCATTTCAGCTGGCTTTGGGCTCTAGACGTGATCTCTAGTTGCCTGGAACCTGGTCTTAGGATAATAAAGGTAGAGAAATATTGCCTCCTGGGTTGTAAGGGCCTGACAGAGAAGGTGAGTTTGCACGTTAAAGGCATGCTCCCAGCAGGTCCCTTTGCTGTCTCTAATTGGCTAGCCCCAGGAGGGGCAGTCTCTCTCCAACTAGAAAGGTTTTGTAAGATGCCAAAAATTATAATATACAGAAAACTAAAATTATATACAATACAAATGAGTTTAATGTATTTTTTTGTCTGAATCTTTTCAAATTACCTCTTCGGCAGTTGCAGTTATTTGCCAAACGTGTTCTAGACGTAATTTGTCTTTAGTGGTCTACGTGATTTTGAATGAATAGTACAGTATTTATACAGTCTTTATGTTATCATCTAATAATAAGTTTATCCATTATCCTAATAATAGATAACTTTTTAAAAAAGATTTTATTTATTTATCTTTTAGAGGGGAAGGGAAGGAGAGAGGGAGAGAAACACCAATGTATGGTAACCTTGAAGATAATCCAGAACCTTCTTCCCCTCTCCCCAAAACTTTTCGAGGGCTTTTATTGGAAATTTTCTCTTTCTGTTATATTTCTGCCAAAGAGTTTTGCCTAATAGGTTTTGTTGCTTTATAAAACTTAATGAGGCTTTTCCCATTTCAGTATACTGGGAAACACTGAGGAGTCGTGCTAGTTTGACTCCTCAGTATTTGGCTACTTTCTCAGACACCCACTAGCAGCTAGCCGTAGAAAAATGTTTTTCTCTTCTAAAACTGAAACAACTTTGGGGCTGAAGTTTTATTTCGGTGAGACATTCTTATAAATCACCATCAAAAATTTTATCATTTCATGTTTGGGTGATTTTCCAGTTATTTATTACTGTGAGAACCACTCCAAAATGTAGTGGCTTAAAGCAGATTATTATCTTTTATCTCTGAATCCATGGGTAGGGATTTGGACAGTAAACACAGCAGGTACAGCTTACCTTTGCACTACCACCCTTTGGGCTCAGCTAGGGTGACAGGAATGGCTGAGATGAGAAGGCCCTGGGGGTAGGGAGGCAACTCTCTCCTATGGTCTCTTCAAATGACCAACTTGGGCCTCCTCACAGAATGAAAGCCTCAGGGTAGTGAGATTTCTTACACAGTAACTCAGCATTTTAAGAAGTGTGGAAACATTCTCTGACTCAAGAATGCTCATAACTGCATTCGAGAGTCAGGTAGTAGAAGTTCCAAGCCTCTTTAAGGCTTAGCTTGGAAGTGAATATAACACCTTCCTTTCTGCTATATTCTGTTGGCAATGTTTTCAGAGACACTTACCGCAGCCCTGCAGATTCAAGGGAAGGGGATATAGACTTCAACTTTGGATGGGAGGAATGCAAAGAATCTGTGGTCATCTTTAATCTACTACAGAGGATAAATCAATAATCCCTGGCATTTACCATATTTACAAAAAGGAGATTATTTTTATCTCACTCTGCACCCTCCTTAAAAAGGTAGATATTCACTGAAGTTCATTTCAAAATTCTTTCCATATAAAGGTTTTTAACGGCAAACTTTTGATGGAAAAAAATTGACCTCGAATTCAAATTATGACTTTATAATCATCTAAAATATATATATATATACATAGATAGATAGATAGATAGATAGATATTCAAATGTATAGCCCTACATTTATTGGATATTTTTCAAAGAAGTTGAAGTTACATGCATTCCTTGTTTTATTGCACTTCACTTTATTATGCTTCAGAGATGCTGCATTTTTTTACAAGTAGAAAGCAAGACCCTCCACCAGCAAAAAGATTACAACTGACCTTTTTGCAGTGCTCACTTTATTGCAGTGCTCTGAAGCCAAGCCCACTTTATCTCCAAGGTATACCTATATATTATCCAATCTGAACTTCAACTCTTGGGTATTATCTTCATCTTGTCAATAAAAGCTGAGGCTTTGAATGGTTAAGTGTCTCAAATCACATGGCTACTAGTGGGGACAGAGGGAGGACTAGAATTAGGTTAGCTGTATGTTTTCATGGATGGCCTCCTTGAATTCCTTAATATAAGGCAGAATAAGTCAAAGACCATGATAAAGACTTTTAATAAATATAATTTTGTGTGTTTATCTCCTAAAATGAAGAAAAGATCCTTTGCTTCGGTCAAATACTTGGTGTTTCTATGGATCTTTCACTGACAAGGTATTTTCACACCTGTTACTTACTTTGTTACACATGCTGACTTCATGAGAGAGAAGTATTGTTAATAGCACCATTTTTCAGATTGGGAAACAGAAGTACAGAGAAGCAAGTTGCCTAAGAATCACATGCTAACTGGTATTGCTGGTGCCCAAGCCCAGAACTTTAAAGTTTGGACCCTGCAATTCTTGCTCTCTGACAACACCCCCCCCCCATTTTTTTACCCCTTCAGCCCACAGTTTCTTGGCTTTTGAAGGCTCGTAAAGCATACAAATAGCTTAGTTATATAGGGCAGGACAGTCCTCTTTAGGGACAAAAATGGGAGTGCTCAGAAGACTGAATTACCCAGAGTAAGTAGTTAGAGAAAGGAAAATGATCAGGGCAGCTCCTGTATCACTAGAGGAAATGGGGAACATTATGATTACAGGCTGCTTTAGCTCAGTCTCCAGGGAGAACTCATATACTCTCATGATTTCTCCTGATTATGTAAAATCAGTTGCTACAGTAATGACCAATGTTTCTCAGAACTTGCTGACAGCAACAGGCTTTAGAAATGAAATTTCTCCTTATCATGCTGATAGTAACAAACTTGACTCCAGCATTTCAGCACCTCTGTGTGTTTGCTTTCCACCAGTATTTCTTTCTGGACAGAAGGTAGGGCAAGAGAGGTCTCTGCTCACGTCACTAGATAGACATGTTGACAATGGCCTTGGGAACATGGTTCATCTTTGGGCATTTCTGGGGAAGGGGAGCTAGACTGATGGTAAAAGAGGGCAGGCGAGAGTTTGGAAACCAGATTTAAACCTATATTAATAAATACTTGAGTAAATCGGTATCTCACATTTATAGGTGTCACAAAAAGACCAGGAAAAAAATTATGTGGAGTTTTGTTCAAGCTGAAGCCACGTTAAGAAATGCTTCCATTTTCCATTTAGATGTGAGCAGTATCTCTGGATGCTGGCTGTCATCACAGGGCACATTTCCTTCCCCATTGCCACATTGGCCCTCTTTCTCTTCTCAAGCATTAGAACCTTTGTACTAATTACTCTCTGTCCCCAGTGTTCTTGGTATGACTGACTCCTTGTCACTCAGATATCCATTTAATCATCCTGACTTCCTTGAGGACCTGCTCTAAAAGCAGCCTCTTTGATTCTCTGCATAATACTGATCACTGTCTGATATTTTCATGTTACTTTATTTGTTTAGTATACATTTCCTCCTCACCCCTTTATGCCCATAGGGGTAGGGACCTCGTCTGGGTTGGGCATCATTAGATGCCTTAGAACCCTTAGAACAATGCCTGGCCCAGGTGCTCAACAAATATATGTAAAATTAATGAACGATGCTTAGTTACACCATTCTTTAAACCTGGCATTTTCCCCACACAGCCATGCCCTTGCGCATGCTGGACCATCTACCTGGAATGCTCCTCCCACATTCCTCTTCTTCCACCCGCTCTCCCTCCATTAGCTTGCGAAACTTCACCTTGTGCTCTTCAGAATGCAGGGAAAGACAGTCTTCTAACTTTAATATTATTATTATTTTTTAAAGTACAGAGACCTGTTAGACCTCAGTATGCCCTTGAGCTGGTACTTCACCATGATCCCTCTAAGAGAAGCACATGAAAAGTGTGCTTGTGAAGGAGCAAAGTTAGACATAGAAGAGTCTCAAACTTGAACTTAACCTCCGTGCTCACAGTGGAAGAGATTCCCCACCCGAGAGGAAGCACATAAGCCACTTTCAATAAATAGTGGCATTTCTCTAGGCTATGCGAAGACATTTAACCTAAGTGTTGAGAGAACAGTTACCTGTAGTTCATAGGTGTTCTAGCAGGGACGTTCCTATTATATCTCTTCTGACCTGATTCATCTTTCTTTTCTTTCTTTCTTCCACATTAGATAATCTCATAGAACCCAGTTCTGTTTTCAATCCCCTACAATAGTCAATCTGTCTGTGATAAGCACTTCACTAGATGTTCCTGGCTGGTCTTTGCTTTTTCAGTTCACTCCTGCTTTTTTCATGGAACAGTTCCCAAACCAAAATTTTTGTGGTTCAACACGCATAACATGCCAAACTTGAATTTTGATCTGTTGGGCCTTTAAGTTTCTTTCCTTTTTTTTTTTAAGATTTTATTTATTTATCTTTAGAGGGGAAGGGAAGGAGAGAGGGAGAGAAACATCAATGCGTGGCTGCCTCCCGTGTGCCCCCCGCTGGGAACCAGCCCTCAACCCAGGCATGTGCCCTGACTAGAAATCGAACCACAATACTTTGGTTCACAAGCCCACACTCAATCCAGTGAGCCACACCAGCCAGGGCTTAAGTTTCTTTAAGAAAAGAAGAAAATATAAACTGGGGAATCCAGACAAAGACGTTTAAAAGTCATCTCTCCATCCCACAAATATTCTATCCTCATCTACTAGCATAATGATAACTCATTTGAGGGCAGTGAAAATCAGTAGCCTGACCAGGAGCTAGTGCTATTGATTATCATTTCTCATTTATTTTTCTTCAGTCCCACTTACTTTAATCTTAACATATTTGACACCACAGTATTGAGCAATTGAAGAAAGGCAGGCATGAATTACATTGTAATTAGGTTCGTATGTCACTATGACAGGCAACTGAATTAACCTCATGTATTGCATGTTTAGTCAGAAAAGCTGTACATTTATCCTATTCCTGTTTGTGAAAGAGCCAATTCCTTTTCTCTGGTGACACAAACCTGCTTGCCAGTGCCTTATAGGAACTTCTAGATGTCTATATCCAGAAGCCTCTATAATTCAAAGAAGTTACCAGTTAAGACAGCCCAATGTATGTATAGGATAAGAGAGGAAACTTTTACAGATAAGTCACTTCCATGGATATCTACTGCATGATAGATATCCTACAAAGAATTATAATTCTGTTAGCCACAAAAAATAAGAGCACGTTGTACAAATGTTTGGTGGTGCAGAGGAGGTCTGGAGCAAGGGTGGTTGAGTTTGGCCTAACTTTGGATCTAGAGAGTGGAATTCACGTCTAGGAATTGTAATGATTTAGGCACTATCTCATCTTTAGGTCAACATGAGAACATCAGAAAAATATGAGGAAAAGGAAGGACTACCTGAGGATAGAAAATCTAGGTGGGAGCCCTTGTCCTGACATTTGCTAGTTTTCTAATTTTGGGGTGATTATTTAGCTTTCTTGAGCCTTAGATGCTATGTCCGTAAAACAGAGATGGCATTAATACCCATGTCACACAGAGTCATTGCTATGATCAAGGGAAATAATGAAATATGTGTTAATGATTCTGTGCCAACATCTATTACTGTCACCGTGTCTCTGCAATGTGTATAATTCTAGAGAAATTATCATACATAATCACTTCATTCAAAGGTTGCACAAATGCATTTTGAATTCAACCTTTGAAAATCAAGGCTACTCTCCCAGCTTTGTGACAATAGCTTTATTAGGTGCAGAGAAGCAGTGAAATGATCTAAGTGAAATATTCTGTGCTCAGATAAGGAAATAGTTCCTGCATTCCTTCCTGGGGAATTACAGGTTAGTGCAGCTGTTTGCTGTGGCTTGCAGGCTGGTGGGACCAAGACCGTTGGGTGGGCAGGGTCCCAGGTCCAAAGTTTATTCTTGGGCAAGTCATCCACTTCTAGGCCTTCAATCCCCAAGTTCAGATTAAGAAATCAAGCAAGCTGATAATGAAAGATGCTTCTATCTTTAAAGGGTTGTGTTTCCATAAGAGTTTGGTTTCTCTTTGTTTTGTTTTGTTTACTTTATTTTACCACGTCATCTCTACCAGTGTGCAAGTCATCTCTGGAGCATTAAATTCTTAAAATTTGTTTTGAAATCATGGTACATTTAATGCAGTTTTAAGAAACAATACAGAGTGATCCTGTGTATCCTTTACCCAGTTTCCTCCAATGGTAACATCTTGCAGGACTATATAGTACAGCATCACCACCAGGATATTGGTATTGGTCGAGTCAAGATACAAAAAATGTTCATTATTACAAGGTTCCTGCATGTCTCCCTTATATAGATAGCTTCACTAACTTCCCTCCCCTCCCCCTTCCCCTAATCCCCAGCGACCACTAATCTCTGCCCATTTCTATCATTTTGTCATTTAAGAACATTGAAGAAAAAAACTTATACAATATATAACCTTTCGTGGTTGGCTTTCTTCCCCCACCATCTACTGAATATAAATGTGTGGAGCTTCATTAAGACGGTTGCATGTTTCAGTACCCCATCCCTTTTTATCAGTGAGTAGCAGTCCATGAAGTGGATATATCACAATTGGTTTCACCATTCATCCATTGAAGGGCATCTGGGTTGTTTCCAGTTTGGGGCTGTTATGAGAAAGCTACTATAAACATTTACATACAGATTTGTGTGTGAATATATGTCTTCTTCTTTCTGGGACAAATGCCCAGGACTGCATTTTCTGGGACATACGATAATTGCATGTTTAGTTGTCCAAGAAGCTGCCATGCTGTTTTTGCAGAGTGGCTGTATTGTTTTACCCTCCCACCAGCAATGTATCCTCACCAGCATTTGATGGTGTTATTATTTTTAAATTTTAGCTATTCTGACATTTGTATCATGGTTTTAATTTATCTTACTCTAATGGTTGATGATGTTAAATATTTTTTCATTTGCTTATTTGCCATCTGTATATGTTCTTTGGTGACGTGTCTCTCCATGTCTTTTGCCCAGGTTCTAATTGGATCATTTGCTTTTTTCTTTCGTATATATTCTCCACTAGTTTTTTTGTTGAATACATGGTTTGCAAATATTTTCTCCCATTGTATAGTTTGTCTTTTCATCCTCCCTCTTAACTGGACTTTTTTCCAGAGGCAAAGTTCTTGTTTTCATGAAGTTCAGTTTATCAGTTTCCCTTTTATGTATTCTGCTTTTGGTGTCAGGTTTAAGAACTCTTGCCTAGCTGGAGATCCTAAAGATGTTTTTCTAAAAGTTTTATGTTTTAGCCCTGACTGGTGTGGCTCAGTGGATTGAGTGCTGACCTGAGAACCAAAGGGTCGCTGGTTTGAGTCCCAGTCAGGGCTTGGTTTCAGCCCAGGTCCCTAGTAGGGGACACATGGGAGGCAATCACACATTGATGTTTCTCTCCCTGTCTTTCTCCCTCTCTTCCCCTCTGTCTAAAAATAGAGACATAAAATTAAAAAAATAAAATTAAAATAGAAGTTTTATGCTTTATATTTAAGTCCATGATCCATTTTGAGTTGTTTTATACCAGGTGTGAAAATTGCCTGTGGATGTTCAATCACTCCAGTACCATTTGTTGAAATTTTTATCTTTGCTCCATTGAATAACTTTTGTACCTTTGTCAACAATTTTTGCTTCACCATCAAGCATAATTTAGAAAATTCAAGAGGAAGAGAAAAGTCTACTACACTTACCTATATTTTTGTTTGTTGTGTTCTTTCTTTCCTGACATGCCATGGTTTCTTTTTTTCTCTTTTCTTTAATGTTAGAGAAGTTTCTTAAGTTTTTCTGTCGTAGTTTGTTGTACTAACTGTGTCTTCTCTTAGTTTTTCTTCTTCTGAGAATGTCTTCACTTATGCCTTTATTCCCGAAGGATATTCTTGCTAGGTACAGGATTCTGGGTTACCAGTGGTTTTCTTTCAGCACTTGGAAGATATTTCCATCTCCACATTTTCTGATGTGAAAGCCACTGTTTGAATTGTTTCTCCGCATTAGGTAAAATGTTGTTTTTCTCTTGCCTCAAATATATTTTCTTTGGCTTTAGTTTTCAAAAGTTTAATTATGATATTTCTTGGCATGGATTCCTTTGGCTTGATCCTGCTTGATGTTCATTCAGCTTCTGAATCTGTAGGTTTATGTCTCTTGCCCAATTTGGGAGGTTTTCACAGCCATCATTTCTTCAAGTACTTTTCTAGCTCCTCCCTCTTTCCCTTCTCTTTCCAGAATTCTGATGATGTAAATGTTAGATTTTTTTCTTTTGGCCCCATGGGTACCTGAGGGTCATTTAAAAAAAAAATCTATCTTCTCTCCATTGTACATATTGGGTAATTTATACTATTTTGTTTCTCACTTTACTGATTCTTTTCTCTGATCTCTCCATTCTGCTGCTGAGACCTTCCAATGAGCCTTTTATTTAGGTTATAGGGGTTTTTTTAATTCTAAATTTCCATTTGGTACTTCTTTACACCATCTATTTTGTTGTTGTTGTTAAGACTTTGTTTCTTTTCTAAGGCTTTCTTTTTATGTATTTATTTAAAACATAGTCATAATTTCTCACTGAAGCAATTTATCATTTTAAAATCCTTGTCAGGTAATCCTTAACTCACTGTCAGCATGGTATTGACATTTAGTGACTGTTGTTTTTCATTGAGTTTGAGATTTTTCTGTGTCTTGGTCTGAAAGTGATTACGATTAAAACTTGGATATTTATGTATTATTTTATGAGACTCTGGATATTATTGAAACCTGTTCTACCCTGCTTTCTCTGACAGGACCTTGGCAGAGGAATGGTGGGCACTGCCTCATGACTGTTTAGGTGGAGGCAGAAGTCCAGGTCCCCCACCTGGCCTCCACTGGTACTTGAGGGGTGTCGTTATTGCTCATTATCATCATTGTTCATTATTAAGTATCATTGCTGGGCAGGGGTACAAGTTCCAGCTCTCCACCCCGTCTCCCTCGATACCACAGTGGGGTTGGCCTTGTTATTGCTGGGTTGTGGTGAAAGTGCTGACTCTCCACTGGGATTCTCTGAAACCAGCCCAGTGAGGGTGTTGAGTGACCTCATTACAGCTCTAGAATGGTGGACCTTTACACTCCCCACTTGGGCTTTGCTGGCATGGGTGGAAGCTGGTTCACGAATTTTTTGTGTGGTGTTTGGCTGGAGCACAACATTTATTATTTGAATGTTTACTGTTTTGTTAGTCTGCCCCTTTTTTTAAGAGAGCATGTTTTGGTTGTTGGGGGGATGGTTCATCTGTGCCCTTTTGTCTGTACCCAGGTTGCTTGCTTTTTCAACTCTAAGTATGGGATGTATGAGACAAAGGGAAATGAGAACAACTCACCACTGTGTGTTCCATGTGTCCTCATATCTCTAGCTAGTCTACATTCTTCTCTTCACTTTACAGAGTCTTATGTTTGTTCTACATCTGCTGTCCAAGGTTTTTAGTTATACTTAGCAGGAGAAATGAGGGAAAGTGTGTCCCATCTTTCTAGAAATGGAAGTCCTGGGGCTTTAATTTTAATCAGCTTGGATTTTCTAAGCTCAATATTTTATGAACATAAGGCAAACCAGAGGGACACCAAACCACCTGCAGGAAACATTTGTTTCTAGGATTTATGTAAGAGCAAAAGTGTCTACCATGTGCTCGGCACTTTATGCATAATTTCTCCTAATCCTCAGAATAACATTACAGAGAAGGTATTATTAACCCCGATTTACAGAGGTGAGAACTGAAGTTCAGAAAAATTAAGTAACTTGTTCCAGATCACACAGCTAGTAATTGGCAGAGCCAGGATTTAAAGCCAGTGGTGCCCACATTTTTCTCCCACTACATGCCTCCGTCATCCTGTGAGCTCAGCAAGGGTAGAGATAATCTTTCCTGCTTCTCTTGCATGTTCATAACTAGGAAATCCTATGCCACTCCAAATCAATTTTCAGTCAGGCAAAATTTATTCATGATTTTCCTA
The DNA here is from genome assembly GCF_021234435.1 of Artibeus jamaicensis. Taxonomy (NCBI): domain Eukaryota; kingdom Metazoa; phylum Chordata; class Mammalia; order Chiroptera; family Phyllostomidae; genus Artibeus; species Artibeus jamaicensis. Next base: position 6,878,417 of record NW_026521803.1, read on the forward strand.
GTTATGTGTCCAAATATAGCTGCATAGGGAGGATCCTATACTTACAGTAGGAAATTAATAAATAACTATAGGAGCAAATTAGTGAATGGTCCACAATGTTAACATACTTGGTATTCCTGTATAAAGTGTGCCTGCAATATAATAGACTGATTCTGTAAGTGAATACATACAAAATCATAAGTAAAACAAGCAATATTCTTCCAGTTATGAAGAACAGCGATCCATTTAAGATTAATAAGTTGATAATAATTGTAGAACACAGTCATTTCTTGAGTCAGGCATCTCAACCCCTAGCTTACTATAAAACAACTTGTGGCAAAATTATTTCTTAAGGATCTCTATATACATGAATGAGTTTAGACCCATTTATAGTCTTTGAAATTCGATTTAAAATAACTTTAAATCTCTCTCCTTCTTCCCTTTTACTTTCCCCATTTTTTCTTGATATTTGATAATACTTGTATTCCTTGGATAGTTTCAACTTTGAGACAGCTGTGAATAATTCAAGTTTAATCCTGCATTCACTCCTTTCTACAATCAAAATCTGACAGGTCTTTTTTCCCATTTATGAATACATGAATTTTTGGTGCAAAATAGTGATCGAAAAGAAAGATGGCTAAAGAAAGTTTAGTATGAGATGTATTATTTGTGGAAAACATAAATAGGGTTATGTATATGATGAGAATGTGTCTGATTCTCAAATTTTAATACTTCTTCATCCCTGCAGAGTCTGGAGGGAGAGACCAGCATTTGCTGAAATCCCATCAGGGGCAGGGCCCTGTGCTGACCTTTTAATGATGTTATCTCAGTGATCATTATTTCCAGTTTACCAATTAAGAAACCGGGCCTCTGAGAAGTTAAATTACTGTGTGACAGAGCTGGGACTGAATCCCAAGGCTTTTAGATCCCCGAGGCTGTGCTCCTTCTGGGATATTTAACCCACACCGTACTGAAAAACCAAAGCTGAAAACCAAAGAAATTGGCTTAACCTCTTGCATCCTGAAAAAGACTTATTAACAGTTCATTTCCTAGGTTAACAGCAGCACTGGATTCTTTCTGTTTATCATTATTTGTCTAGACCTTTATTGTATCTTTTCTTTCTAGTCCAGACCTTCGCCAATTCTAACTGAACAACAGAGTCATCTAGGGAGCTTTTAAAAAATAATTCGTGCTCCACCCCACGAAGATTCTGGTAATTGGCCCGGGGTAGGGCCCAGGCAGCAGCTATTTTTAAAGTCCCCAGCTGATTCAGATGTGCAGCCAGGATTGATACATTGCAGCCTCATCACTTCCTCTAATCTCTAACATCATTCCCTATGACACTTAATTTTACAGGTCAACTTGACTGGGCCATGGGGTGCCCAGACATTTGGTCAAACATTATTCTGGGTGTGTGTGTGTGTGGATATTTCTGGATGAGATGAACAATTAAATCACTCGACTTCATAAAGCACATTGCCCTCCCCGATGTGGGTGGGCCTTGAAAATTCATTGAAGACCTGAATAGAAACAAAAGCTGACCCTCCCTCGAGTAAGGCCCTCCGGCTCCTGCCTGGCTGTTTTAGCTGGAACATTGGTTTTTTCCTGCCTTCAGAATTGACTGAAACATTGTCTCTCCTTGGTTCTCAAGCCTGCTGTCTTGGACTTAAACTAAACTGTTGGCTCTTCTTGGGTCTCCAGTTTGCCGACTGCAGATCTTGGGACTTCTCAGTCTCTAAAATGGTGTGAGCCAGTTCCTATATATCCTACTGGTTCTGTTTCTCTGGGGAACTCTAACTAATATACTCCCTTTTAAATTAAGACTTCTAAACACTGTTTCTGTCTCTGAGGTTTTTCATACTTTATGTCCCTAGAGACATCATGAAGAGAGCTCCTTTGAAAGGGGGTTTGGATGGACATCTCTCTCAGATTCCACCTCAACATTAATGCAGGGCAGATGTGGCTCACCACAGGAAGCTCACATTCCTGCTCCTTTGCCTCCCTCAGCCAGCTCAGTCCTGACTCTTGGCCTTTATACCTGTGCCCATCCAGCAGAAGCAGCTGTGAGATCAAGGAACACAGTACATTGCAACCAAGCCAGAGCCTTCACTGAGGTGGTCCTGTCACAGGAAGAGTAGCCTGGGGAGTAAAGGCTCCTTAGTATTCGGTGCCCACTGTTAACTCACATTTGCAGTCATCCCTCATGTTGGTCTGGGGTCAGTCTGCTCAGTGTCCTAGCCACACGGCCTAAGCTAAACTTGGGGTCTGGAGCCCAGCACCAAGTGGGAGGTGATTACTCAAAAAGACAAGAGAAAGACGAGCCAAAGAGAGGTGCAAACAAGCCCTAGAGATCACTAAGGGCCAGGCTGGTGTCCCATTCCAGTCCAAATGGTCAGCAGGGAGCCACAGAAGAGCGCAAAGCCAAAAGGTCAGAAGCCTAGCTAAGGCAGCCAGAATGGGATGGGGTGGGGTGAGAGGAAGATGGGAAGATAAACTGGAAGGTTCCATTGTTACATATCTGTGAATCATTTGTATCGGCCACTGGCCATATGGCCATGAATGGATCGGCATGGTTGAAAGGCCTATTAGAGTTGGCTAATTTTCATTCATTTTATACAGCTCCATCCTTAGTCACATTTCAATATGTGACTCCATCCTGCCTTTTGAATATTTTGTTTTATTTGGTAACATAAGTTCATGCCTTGGTGAAAAAAGCTTTGGTTTACAACACTGTAAGCGAGTTCCACATAAATTTCTATCACACTGATAGTACCTTTAAATGTTTGAAATGGCACTTTGCAATTACGTATTGTTAGAGTAAATTTTAATTCATTTTCGTGTCTTGTAAATAGCAGGCAAAGGAATAATATTTCTGTTTTATCATTTTTGCTACATTTTTCTAACTTTGAAAAACAACTGCTAATAAATAAACAAAGCAATAGGACTTATTCCAGTTCAAGAGAATAGACAGATTTTGTGGGATCAAAAGAAATCACCCAGCAAAGTTCATCTGCCAGTGTTTTCATTACTGTATTACCCTGGTACATTGGTGCTACCGGGTGTGAAGATGAAGGCATCAGAATTTTCACTTCATGCTTAATTTTCAGACAGTTTTGCTATTCTCATTTTACCATAAGCAAACAAACAACAACCAGGAATACATTTGAAAAAAGAAGAATGATTCTCTGGGTTGGATCTTGGAGTTCTCCCACTTCCACAGGCAAAAGAAAACCTCTTTCATATACACACCCCTCTTAGTACCTTAGGTATGTGAGAACAAAATGGAAAACATCCCAGTTCCAGGTGTACTTGGCTTCAGGTGGTTCAAAAGGCTGCCTACTGACCTGATGAAATTGGCTATGGAGATCAGGGTAGATATTTTTGATTTGAAAGGATGGTTTTTCCCTTACTGTTGCCCAAACTGGGTAGTTTTCTTAGCTCTCCGCTTTGGTTAGCTAATGACAGTATAACTGTAATAATTCTCCATTTTTAAAAAATTATATTTTATTGATTATGCTGTTACAGGTGTCCTGATTATGCCCTTTGCACCCCTCCAACCCACATGCCCCACCCCCTCAGACAATCTCCCGCCATTGTTCATGTCCATGGGTCATGCATATAAGTTCTTTGGCTACTCCATTTCCTATACTGGACTTTACATCCCCATGGCTCTTCTGTAACTGCCTATTTGTACTTCTTAATCCCCACACATATTCACCCATTCCACTACACCCTGCCCCTAGCTGGCAACCATCAAAATGCTGTATATGCATGATTCTGTCTCTGTTTTTCTTGTTTGCTTACTTTGTATTATAGATTCACTTGTTGATAGATATGTTTGTGCCATTTTATTGTTCATAGTTTGGATCTTCTTGCTTTTCTTAAATAAGTCCCTTTAACATTTCATGTAATAATTGTTTGGTGATGATGAACTTTAGTTTTTTTCTTGTCTGGGAAGCTCTTTATCTGCCTTTCAATTCTAAATGATATCTTTGCTGGGGAGAGGAACATTGGCTGTAGGCCCCTGCTTTTCATGACTTTAAATAATTCTTGCCAATCCTTACTAGTCTGCAAAGCTTCTTTTGAGAAATCAGCTGACAATCTTTTGGGAATTCCACTGTAGGTAACTAACTTCTCTTGCTTCTTTTAAGATTCTCTCTTCACCTTTAATCTTTGCCATTTTAATTATGATGTGTTTGGAAATGGGTCTTTTTGCATCCATGTTGTTTGAGACTCTCTGTGCTTCCTGGACTTGCATGTCTATTTCCTTCACTAAATTAGGGAAGTTTTATTTCATTATTTTTTCAAATAGATTTCCAATTTCTTGCTCTTTCTCTTCTGCTTCTGGCAGCCCTGTGATGCAAAGATTGGGCCTCTTGAAGTTGTCCCAGAGGCTGCCTATTCTATCCTCATTTTTTTTTTAATGTTTTTTCTTCTTCTTGTTCCGATTCGTTGTTTTTTCGCTTTCCTATGTTTCAAATCATTGATTTGATTCTGGGCTTCCTCCACTCTACTGTTGTTTCCCTGTAAATTGTTCTTTATTTCAATTAGTGAATCCTTCATTTCTGACTGGGTCTTTTTTATGCTCTTAAGGTCCTCACTAAGTTTGTTGAGCATCCTTATAACCAGTGTTTTAACTCTGTATCTGATACAGAGTATCTCTGTATCTGTATCTGAACTCTGTATCTGATAGATTGCTTATCTGTATTTCATTGAGCTTTTTTCTGGAGTTTTGATCTGTTCTTTCATTTGGGCCAGGTTTCTTTGTCTCCTTATTTTGGCAGTCTCCCTGTGCTTGTTTCAATGTATGAGGTAGAGTTGCTTTGACTCTGTCTCTTTGTAGCATGGACTAATGTAGTAAGGTGTCCTACTGCCCAAGAGTATCCTACCCAAGCCGGATACTCGTCGATGTGTGCACTTTGTATGTGTGGGCTGAGTACACCCTCCTCTTTTATTTGAGCTTTGGTTACTGTTGGCAGGTCAATGTGAGGGGTTTTTCAGGTCAGTCAGGTACAAGGATTGGCTGTAACCTTTGACCACTACCCTCTACCCTCCATGGAGGATCAGCTGTGCAGGGGCAGGGTGGTGGTGCTCCAACATGGTCTGACCTGTTCACTGGATGCATTGGCCCTGGGTTTCTTTGGTGGTATAGGCCAAAGTCAGCCCTGATCTGTGTTTTGTCTGGGGCCACCCTACATGAATTATAAAGCAATCTGAGATGGCTGCTACTTGTGCTGGGCTTGGAGATTTCCAGGCAAAGCCAAGCTATGAATCTAGGCTGGCTGATGCTCACCGAGGACAGCTGTTGCTTGTTTGAGAGGATTTAGGAAGTTGTGAAGCATGAGCCAAGACCAGCTGTTCATATGGAAAAGCAGCTTGGCTGGGCCCAGATGTTGGGTAGGGTGGAGTCTCTGGGGATCTCCAAGGCAGGCCAAACAGTGTTAGCCAGGTTTATGGAGTCTCAGATACGGCACCAGCTTGCTGGCTCTGTGGGGTGGAGGTCTAGAAAGGGGACAATGGCCGCTTCTCACTTTGATACCAGATACTTCAGTTTCTCCATACATATCACTGGTGCCTTCCCAGCTGTTGCCCTGGTGCTCAAGCTCAGAGGGAGTGAGTGTGAATAGGTGAGTCAGTGTGTGGGTTCTTTAAGAACTGCTTGAGTCTCCAGAAGTTTCTCCAACCAACTCAATCCCTGCTGACTTTTGCAGCCGGAAGTTGTGGGGACTTATTTCCTATCACTGGAACCCTGAGTTGGGGAACCTGGTTGTGGGACTGGGACTCCTTGCTACCAAGATATCCCTCCCTAATTTTTTCTTACCACACATGGTGTAAGACCCACCTGCCACCTGTTCTGTGTCTGTGCCCCTCCTACCAGTCTGAATGGATTCGGTTTCTTTAATTCCATAATTGTCAGACTTCCATTCAATTTGATTTCTGATGGTTCTGAGTGATGATTGTTCTATATTTTAGTTGTAATTTCTTAAGTGTATTTTCTTGATTATGCTATTACAGTTGTCCCATTTTTAATTCTTTTTATCCCCCTCTGCCCAGTACCCCCAGTGGCTCCAGCATTCACTTCCCTTAGTTCATGTCCATGGGACATACATATAAGTTCTCTGGCTACTCCATTTCCTGTACTATTGTTAACCTCCGTGTAGAGTAAATGGAGTCAGTCTTGCTTCCTCACCCAGGTGTCTGGGTAACTAAGGGAAGCTGTTTTCAATAACCTTGAGAGTGGGCCTGATAAGTAGTGTTCTCATAGCCTTGAGACTGGGTCCGATAAACCATTCCCATAGCCTTAACTGGACTCCCATGCGTAGTATGAAGCTCTGTTACATAAGATCTGTTGGCATTCTTCTAGATTTGCTTCTTTCTAGTATTTAGGGGGTAGGGGAGTAGGGGCTTCCCATTGGGTGCCACACCAGGTGCCACACAAGGGGACAGGTGGTGACATGCAGTGTGCCATGCAGAGACATGCAGGGGGACACCCAGCTTGCAGAGTGCATGGCTTGCCTGCCTACGAATAAAAGCATGTCAGACATCCCAACAGCTCCATAAATATTCTTCTGTCTGCCCAAACACTGTGAACCTGTCGGGCCTTGAATGATCACAACACACTCCCCTTGTCTATTTTGTATTTATCAACTATGCTTCTTATTTCCTGTACCTTTTCCCCCATTCTTCCCCTTCTCTCTCCCCACTGATAACCAACTATATGATCTCCATTTCATAATTCTGTTCCTGTTTCAATTGTTTGCTTAGTTTATTTTTGTTTTAATTTTTTTTTAGGTTCAGTTGTTGATAGTTGTGAGTATATTGTTATTTTACTGTTCATAGTTTTGATCTTCTTTTTCTTAGATAAATCCCTTTAACATTTCATATAATAAGGGCTTGGTGATGATGAACTTCTTTAACTTGTCCTTATCTGAGAAGCACTTGATCTGCCCTTCCATTTTAAATGATAGCTTTGCTGTAATAGAGTAATCTTGGATGTAGGTCCTTGCCTTTCATGACTTCGTATACTTCTTTCCAGCTTCTTCTTGTCTGCAGGTATTTATTTATTTATTTATTTATTTATTTAAATTGTTGTTCAAGTACAGTTTTCTGTCTTTTACTCCCATCCCAGCTCACCCCGCAGTGTTCCCCACATCCCTCCCATTTCCACCCCCCTTAGTTTTTGTCCATGTGTCCTTTATACTTGTTTCTGTGAGTCCTTCTTCCCCTTTTCCTCTGAAATTCTGTACTCTCTCCACTCTGGTCCCTGTCAGCCTTTTCTCTATTTCAGTGTCTTTGGTTATATTTTGCTAGCTCATTTGTTTTGTTGTTTAGGTTCCTGTTAAAGGTGAGAGGTTTCTTTTGAGAAATCAGCTAACAGTCTTATGGGAACTCCTTTGTAGGTAACTTTCTCCTTTTTCTCTTGCTGCTTTTAAGATTCTCTCCTTATCTTTCATCTTTAGGTATTTAATTATGATGCGTCTTGGTGTGTTCCTCTTTGGGTCCAACTTGTTTGGGACTCTATGAGCTTCCTGGACTTGTATGTCTGTTTCCTTTACCAACTTAGGGAAGTTTCTTGTGTGATTTTTTTCAACTAAGTTTTCAACTTCTGGCTTTTCCTCTTCTCCTTATGGCACCACTATGATTTGGATGTTGGAATGTTTAAAGTAGTCCCAGAGTTTCCTCAGCCTTTCCTCATTTTTTAAAAAAAAATTCTTGGACTTCTGCCAAGATGGAGGCATAGGTGGAGACATTGTGCTTTCTCACACAACCAAGTTTAGAGACAAGTAAATATTAGCAACAGAAAACACAGCCAGAACACCGAAAATTGAACTTTTCGGAAGTCTGATAACAACAAATTCTTCATCCTGACTGGTAAGAGGGGTGAAACCAGCAGCTGGCGGAGTGGGGTAGCACAGGAAAACTCGGTCAGATGGACTCAGGCGGGTGGAATCCAGGCGCAGTGTTGGACCTAGTGAGAGACCCAGCAAGCGACCTCGGGGAAACAGCGAGGGAGCAGGGCTGCGGGTTGACTGTGGTCACGCATTCGTGTGCGGATAGACAAGCAAGGGAGTGGGCGATTGGATGGGACCCAGGGGGTCCCTGTGGTGAGCGGCAGTGGAGGGTGCCACCATTTCCTCTCTGACCCCGCCTCCACATACAGCATCACAACCCAGCGACCTGGGAGTCCAAGACTCTGCTCCTCATACTTAACAGGCGCAAACAGACCAAAAATAGCTCAAGAAGATCTCAAAGCCCCACAGCCTATAAATATAAGCAATGAAGAAATAGCAAAACTCTCAGACACACAGTTTAAAACACTGGTGATCAGGATCCTCACAGAACTGGTTGATTATAGCCACAAATTAAAGAAACATATGAAGGCAAAACTAATTGAAATGAATGGAATTGCACAGGAAACCAATAGCGATGAAAAGGAAACTGGGACTCAAATCAATGGAGTGGACCAGGAGAAAGCAAATAATGGCCAAACAGAAAAGAGTGAAGAAGCAAGAATTCAAAAAAATGAGGAGAGTCTTAGGAACCTCCAGGACATCTTTAAACGCTCCAACATCTGAATTATAGGGGTACCAGAAGGGGGAAAGGAACAGCCACCAGTGGAAAACTTATTTGAACAAATAATAAAGGAAAATTTCCCCAATCTGGCAAAGGAAATAGACTTCCAGGAAATCCAGGAAGCTCAGAGGGTCCCAAAGAAGTTGGACCCAACAAGGAACACACCAAGGCACATCATAATTACATTAGCCAAGATTAAAATGAGAAAGAGAATCCTAGAAGCAGCAAGAGATAAGGGGACAGTCACCTACAAAGGACTTCCCATCAGACTGTCAGCTGATTTCTCAAAAGACACCTTACAGGCAAGAAGGGGCTGGAAAGAGGTATTCCAAGTCATGAAATCCAAAGACCTACAACCAAGATTGCTCTATCCAGCAAAACTTTCATTTAGAATGGAAGGACAGATAAAGTGCTTCTCAGATAAGATCAAATTCAAGGAGTTCATCATCACCAAGCCCTTATTATATGAAATGTTAAAGGGACTTCTAAGAAAAAGAAGTTAAAGAAACATGAACAGTGAAAGGACAACAAACTCACAGTTATTAACAACCACACCTAAAACAAAAGCAAACTAAAAGGACAGCTAGATCAGGAGTAGAAACATAGAAATGAAGATCTCAAGGAGGGTTAGCAACAGGGGAGTGGGAGAAGGAGAAGGGGGGAGAAGGTACAGAAAATAAGTAGCATAGACAACAGATAGAAAATAGATGGGGGGGCAAGAATAGTATGGGAAATATAGAATCTAAAGAACTTGAGACACATGGTCATAAACTAAAGGGGGGGTAATGGGGGGGATGGGGGGGTAGGGTGGAGGGGAATGAAGGGGGGAATAGAACAACTGTAATGGCATAATCAATAAAAAATAAATTAATTTAAAAAATAAAGTAAAAAAATTCTTGTTTCTTTATTCTGTTTTGGTTGAATGTTTATTTCTTTCTTTTATTCCAAATTGTTGATTTGAGTCTACATTTTCTCCCCTTCACTGTTAGTTCCTTGTATATTTTCTTAATTTCACTTTGTGTAGCCTTCATTTATTCCTTTATTTTGTGGCTGTACTCAAAATAATTTCTGTGAGCATCCTGGTTACCAGTGTTTTGAACTCTGCATCTGATAGATTACCTATCTCCTCCTCTCTTAGTTCTTTTTATGGAGGGCTTTTTTTAATAATTATTTTATTGTTGTTCAATTACAGTTGTCTGCATTTTCCCCCAACCACTCTGTCCCCTACCCCAGCCAAACCCACCCTTGCTTCCATCTTCCCCCTCCCCCGGTTTTGTCCATGTGTCCCTTGTAGTAGGTCCTGAAAACCCTTCCCCTCATTATTTCCTCCCACATCTCCTCTAGTTATTGTCAAGTTCTTAATTTCTATGTCTCTGGTTATATTTTTCTTGCTTTTTTCTTTTGTTGATTATGTTCCAGTTAAAGGTGAAATTGTATAGTATTTGTCCCTCACCGCCTGGCTTATTTCACTTAGCATAATGCTCTCTAGTTCCACTTTTTCTGGAGTTTTGATCTGTTCTTTCATTTGGGCCATATTTTTTTTGTCTTGGTGCACGTGTTACATTGTAAGGGGCAGAGCCTTTGGTGTTCACCAGGATGGGACAACCCACTTCACTGCATTGTGGTGCTGTATGTGGGAGAGGGGTCAGAGAGGGAACAATTCTGCTTGCTCAGTTCTCACTCCACTTTCACTTACTTCCTGTGCTTCCTGCAAGTGAATTGCTCCTTACCAGGTGCTGCCCTGGTGCTGTCTCCTGGGTGGGTGGGCTTGTGTATGTTCTAGGACCCATGGGTCCCTCCAACGGACTGTCCTGTGAGACTGGCAGCTTCTCCCACTGCTGCAGTCCCACAGGTTTTTTACAGCCAGATATTTTGAGGCTCTTCCCACCACTGGAACCCTGTGTTGTGCTGTCTGTCTTGGACCCCAATTGTTCATCCTAGTTTATCCTCATGCAAATGTGGGGCCATACAGTCCACCATTGCCTCGGCCACTCAGTCCACTAGCTACCACCTTGCCATGTGTCCTGTCCACCCCCGGCTGCCCATCCCTGCCCCTCCTACCAGTCTGGATGAATGTTTTTTCTTTAACTCCTTGGTTGTCGGGCTTCCATACAGTTTGACTTTCTGGCAGTTCTGCTTGTTTTTTGTTTTTAAATTCATTGTTAACCCTTCTTTTGTTTGTGTGAGAAAGCGAGGTATATCTTCCTTTATGCTTCCACCTTGGTTGGAAGTTAGTCGTAATTTTGATGTAGCTGTGCAAAGAGGTGAGCCCTGTCTGCCTATACCACCATCTTGACTGGAAGTCTATTCCATTTTTGTGAATTGAAATTTCCAAAAGTAATTAGATTGTTGTGTTTCTAATCAAAGCTATCTCTTCAGAATATTGGATAGTAAATTGTTACTGAAAGTGAAACAGATGCTACCAATAAACACTGTTCTGTTATGCATATAAGTGTGTATTGATAGTGTTAGCATACCCAATGCTATCTGTGTGCTGTATATGGAAGAGGGGTGGCAAACCATAGTGAATGTAAAGTGGGTTCAGCTATTAGTTGCCAATTCTGTCTCACCAAAGATTTGGTGCCCTTAGCTAGTGTAGCTCTGGTCCAGTCAGACTCCTTCAATCACATCTTATGCCCCTTGGTCTGGTTTGCACTTCTTGTTCAGTGTCTTTCATAAGCTGGTCATGCAGAGCTCTTAGTCCTTGTTTCTTAAAGCATAGTCCTTTAGAACCAAATATTTAAAGTCCTCTCAGTAGGATTAGCATTCTTGTGAGTGCTAAGATGGAAAGTCAAAAACCCCTTTTGAAGGTCAGAGTAATTCTTTTTTTTTTTTTTAACTTGTTCAATAGATATTTATTTTTTTTTTATTTTTTTTTTAAATTTTATTTAGTTACTTTTCAAGTACATTTTTTTTATCCCTTCCCCCCCCCCCCGCCCGGTCTCCCCCCTCCCTTCCATTCCCCCCCCCACCCCCAGTCCTCATCTCTGTGTCTTTCATACTTGTTCCTCAAAATCCCTCCCCCTTTTTCCCCTTAAGTTCCCTTCCCTCTCCCCTCTGGTCGCTGCCCACTATTTTATGCAGCAGAGAGAAAGAAGGAGCTACTACCTTTTGCAACAACATGGATGGAACTGGAAAGCATTATGCTGAGTGAAATAGGCCAAGCATTGAAGGACAAATACCATATGATCTCACCTTTGACAGGAAGCTAAAGAATAAAACAAACAAGCAAACAGAATAAAAACAAAGACGCTGAAATAGAGAACAAGTGGGCAGCGACCAGAGTAATTCTTGAAGGAGAAGTGAATATAGATGGCTCAGCGTCAGGAACATGGACAGTATCAGACACGTCCTGTGAAACACCTTTTCATTTCCTGTTTTATTTATTTATTTATTTATCTATCTATCTATTTATTCAGTCCTGTGACATTTATTTATTTAATCCTTTAGACGATCCATCTACCAATTGCTAACTTGGGCCATGGCTGCTTAATCAATTTCTGCCCAATATAGGTGCTTACTGCTTCTGTGCACATGCCTGACCCACTGAGAGGTTCTCAAACATACACCTGATAATAAGGAGCAAACTTTCACTGCCATGGACATAGCCCTAATTAAACTAATGCTAAGGCCCTTTATTATGGTGAGGTTGAACATTTCACAAGGCAAGACTTCTGGATCTTTTAGATCTCTGCTAGATTTCTTAACTGCAGTAGAGGAGAGGAGGGAAATCACCTCCTCACCTCACTTCTGGTTCACCTTTGTGTCATCTGGCCATGATGAACTGTCATAAGTATGCTCTTTCATACTCTTATACTTCAGTTTGGCTCTATCATGGTCTGCTAGGGTATAATTCTGAGTGGAATAGAATTACAGAATCACACAAATGAGAATCAAAAGGGGTTCTGAAGGTTGTTGAATATACCAGAACACTCACTGTACAGGCGAGGAAACCATCAACCATGATAATGCTGCAGTTTGACCCAGAGTGCTTTAATTGTGCCTTCCAGTGCATAGATCTTTCTAATGTCTTTGAATGGAGGACTTTGTCAGAGCCACATGTTAACTCCCCTAAAGCTGCATGTCTCCTGCAGGCCATCTCGGATCCTCTGAATTCCAGGTTATCCTATAGCACAGCTGGTTTTCAGCCTTCCTGTCTGTCCCTGGACCCTAAAGAAATAGGGCTTGACACCTGCTATGAAATCTCATGTAACACAGTGTGGCCACTGCTACATCCCTAAGATTATATATAAGCAAGTGTTTGAGCATATTCCCTTGAGGTACTATAAATCCTTACTTAACATCATCAATAAGTTCTTAGAAACTATGATTTTAAGCAAAATGATGTATAAGAAAACCAATTTTACCATATGCTAATTTATAGAAACAAGAGTTTATTAACTATAAACTCTTTAATTAACTATAAACAAGAGTTTATTAACTATAGCATGTTTCTGGTCACAAAAGCATTACCAAAATTCTAAATAAAGACCCCAAACTCTTCTCATATTAACAATTGAAATAAATGTGATCTATAAATACATTTTAAAAGGCTTAATACAAACAAGCAAGCTCATTATTTTCCAACCAGCTTATTCCACTTCAGGGTCACAGGGGGTAGGATCCTGTCCTGGCAGCTCAGGGTACAAGAAGGAACCCATCCTGGACAGGCACCATTACTTCACAAGGCCACTCACTGACAGCCGCACTCACTTAGACTGGGACGCTATAGGCACACGAGTTAACGTTCTGTGCACATCTTTGTGATGAAGGAGGGAACTGGAATGCCTAGAGAAAATCCATGAAGACATGGGGAGAATGTGCAAACTCCATACAGACAGTGGCCCTCGCCAGGAATTGATGTTTTTTTCTCATCAACATAACAACAAAATTACATTGAACAAAATGACCTTATCTGAGGACCTGTTGTGCTTGGTTGAGTATCTTTAAGGGATATAATAGCCCAACTTCATAAACAAGAATGTTGAGATGCCAAGAGGATGCATTGTGAATCTCAGACCAGTGCAGGCAGTAGCCCTGCCTATATGCCCAGAGATTTTCAGTCCAAGATAATCACAGAACACTGAGGACAAGTCCTTAGTGACAACTAGAAAGTATCTTTTTTGTTGATAATAATTGTACTTTCATGAGCAACTAAGGAGCCAAGGACCATTTGGCCTTTTGTAAACTTGGTCTGTTTCCCTTGGAATTAGGGTTGAATCCCTGTAAGAAAGCCAAGGTAACTGCTTTGCTTTGAGTGACAGAGTTGCTGGAGATTTTACAGAGAGATTATTTGAAGGACCAGCCAAAAGGAACGAATACAGATCTGTGGCACTGTTTTGCAAATAAAAATATTTGATGTCATTCGTGAATAAATAATTTTGTACACCTAAATACTAAGAAAGTTAAAGCAAGTGGAATGCCGATAGTATTGGAAAAGCATATGCCGTTCCTGAGTGAGGGTTGTTAGGCCATGATCAGAAGACATTCATGTGCAGGGCAGTTGTGTTCTGTTAGGCCTACAGAGGTTTTAATGAGATTGATGTTCTCACGCAGATAAGTCCCAAGGAAATAAAATTCCATGAACTAATCTAGTCTTGATTTCACTAGGGATAAAGAATGTGTCTGAACAAAATAAGAAAGGAAAATTCTTTTTTCAGGAAGCTCCAACCATATGTTCACAGATGCTGCCTTGTTCTAAAATGAAGGGAAAGAAAATTTGAACTACTTCTTTAAAAAAAAAAAAACTCAACTTGTTATTTCTTAAAACAGAATGACAAACCCTCCAAAATAGTAAATGTTACCAGAACAATAATAAATAATAGCACAGTGCCCATCTTAGTCAGTCACGTCTCACATTGCACAACCGGTAGCCATGTGCTCAAGCATTTCTGCAATGATTGAAGACACATTCTGACATTTATAAACATCCATCACAGATTCAAGTATGCATCTCAAGATTCCAGAACCACAACCTATAGTTGTTGACAATTAGTGACATACCAAGTATTACGGAGACCTCTGCAAGATCATTGGGTTTGCACGATACAGCTGAAATACTACTCAGTGTAAGAAAGTACCTGGGGTGAAATAACCCTTCAGGAAGCTCAATAAAGAAGAAAGGAAATGTGTCATTTAAAGCCAAAATTGCTTTCCTGAAGCATGGTCAAATCATACATGAAATACAATGGCCTTTCCATGCTGGAGAAGTAATAGCTCACTTCCCCTGCACTCCCTGGACCCTCTTTTCCCTTAAGTTTTATTACATGTTTAAGTATACATTACTGGTCATTCCAAGTGCATGAACTTATGACAGACAAAAAGGATCTATTTACCCTGCAAAGTGTTAAACACACAGTTGGCATGATTTAGACTAAAATTTGTTCCACGTTTAGAGGATACCAGTGCTGCTTTATGCAGTACCAAGAGATTTTCCAGATTAGAATTTCTCTGGGACTTTTCCATCAGCTAGATATCCACTGGCCACTGTCTTTTTGCAGTTCCATTTATCACTAGCACTACCAACAGACCTGCACTGGGGACATAGATGGAGAGGAAAAGTGTGAGCTGTTTATACTAAGAGAAAGCTGGAAGTCCTTGCCAAAGCTGTGCCTTGGGAATTTCTATAGACATGGAATAAATAGAGCCTCTCCAGTTACCCCTACAGTCACCCTTTAACAAGGGCCGTCTAAGGTTTGAGCCAAGGATGGGGTCTGTTATAGGTTGGGCCGGTCCCAAGCAAACTGTGAAACACATGGAAATTGATTCCCCAAGTGCTCCACCATGCTCCTCACCACATATCTACCGTGATCTGGAGTGGGGACCAGATCCTTGCAAGCGCTCAGCATCAGCCTGAAGTTAAAAATCTACACTTAACTCACAACTTCTAACAGCACAAAGTTCAGGTCTGCTCCACGGCATGTGCATTTTAACCAGAATTAAAACTCAAGCAAACAACCTGCCGAGACTCTAAAGGCCATGTGTGTTCAATTCATGTATGTATCCCCAGGGCCTGACTCTTAGGAGGAGTTCAATAAATATTTGCTAAATGGATGAGTAACTTAGTGAAAGACATGACATGGGATAGTGGAGCATAGCATGCCCTTGGGGTGGTTTGACAAGAACGGACTGCAGCTCACAGAAGCAGCCCATGCAAGGACACAGAGCTGCCCACCAGGGAGTGAGGAGAAGTGCTCTTTTGAGTGAGCCACTGTCCTGGCCACTTCCCTGCCCCACACACCAGGTCTCTAATGCTGGTGGTCCCCTCCCTTCATCCCCAATCATCTGAAGTTCAGTCCATGAAATAGCTGCTTGGCATGACACCAGCAGCTTCAGGGTAGAAAATGTTTTCAACCCCAGACTCTATTGTGCATTTTCTGGAATGGCATTTCAGGGTTTTTTTGTTGGTTTGTTTGTTTGGTTTTGCATTTTGTAAACAGTGCCTTGAGCTGATAAAGGTCTTGGGTGGCCCTGAAATGCTGAAATGCTTGTCATAATTTGGACCCATTCTGTTGTCTTAAATTGGTAACAAGATCAGAGAAATTTGGATATGTTTAGGTTAGGATTTAGGTCTGGATACTACACATAGACTGACTTCTAATTCCTTCTTTTCTTCTTGAATTATTTAAGTGCACGGACTCTTAGAATCACTGTATAAACACCTCCAAATAGCGCAGAAAGAGACAGCATGTGGGATTTGAGGCCAAAGCTGTTGACTTACATATTCCTCCCCAGGAAACCCTGGAGAGTTCATATGTCTCAATCCATACCTTTGGCTGGCTTCAATGTCAGTTTTCTTCATGTTTATATATAATTATTGACTTTGAACTTCATTATGGATGCCACTGAGTCAGATAGTTCAGTGTATACACTAACTTACTACTAATTCCTGGTGAAGTAGCTCCTCTAACTCTTCCACAGTTTGAATCTTTTTTTTCCCATCTGTGATATTTTCCTGCAATGGGCTACCTACCAGTCAGCTGACCACCTTTTCCTCAGACCCACTTCCCCATCTCAGGGCAACTGAATGTGCAGAGCTGCTTCTGCCCTCAGAGAGAAGCTCACGCACAGAGAGGAGACCTGGGTCAGAGGGCTGGTTGTTTTCAAGCATCAAGAAAAGTGCTCAGTGGCAACATTGGAGAAATCTGCTGATGTTGTGTTTTTATATGGTAGAAGTGGGTGGAAAGGGGAATTTGCTGCTCATTTCTTTCATCCTGACAGTGGTTGCTTGTCTTGGATAAAGTAGCAGTATTCCTATAAAACTAGCAATTGTGACCCTTGAGATTGAAAATGTATGTAGCAGCTCTGTTTTCCTCAAACACAGATTGGTGGGACAAAATCAGTCCACTGAAGGTCTTAAGACTGTAGATATTGCTGAATAAGTGGCAGTGTGGGCTACTGGCAGGGACCACACATCCCTTTCCCATGCTTTCCTGACATGCCTGCAGAGGAAAGAAGTGTGAGGACAGGCTCTGGCTTTTCTTTTTCCCTAAAAAGTTAGGTCATATGCCTTACCTGCTTCCCATTGGAGGCATTTGAGACATTTGGACATATTTAGTGTCTATACTTAACTTTTCTTGTTAGAAAGTGCTGTTAACCAGAAATGATGTGGATGTGGAATCAGCTGGGAAACCATCGTTTTTGCTGGCAGCCCCAAAACCCTCTGTATTTTTTCCTGGCTGGGTAACCTGGTATTAACCCTAAGTGAATGGATAGGTTGGTCTTCAGTCTTTTGTTTCAGGTTCTCAAGTTGAAATGCAGAGCGTATTCTGTGGCTGGTTTCTTATATTGGTTAAGTGGATTTACTAGTTCTGTTACCTAGTTTTAACCTTCACAAAATGGACAGGTGGCTTAAAAAGACTCCTATACAGGAACCATGGATTAAAGATAGCACCTTAACAATACAGCCCACAAAAAAAAAAAACACACCAAAAAATGGAAGAGGTAGCACTTTTACAACTTCTACCCAAAATGTTTGATGACCACATTACAATGTTACAAAGTAGAAACAGTGACAATCTAATTTTATTTGCTAAACAGTTGGCCCCCCAAAACCCTTCAAAATTATTAAAATGTCACTGGGGAATAGGGATGAAAATTTACATGTAAACTTGTTATGTTATATCTCACCCTATATTTTGTGCCTTGAACTACTAAGTAATTATAGTATCCTGTGTAGGTAATGTACATGTTAACAAAGAATAAATAAAATAAGGAAATGGGGGGGTGGTAAATGTTCAAATGCTTGGGACTCACTGCTCTAGGAAATGGCATCTACTAAGGTTGACAGACAAAGTTCGATGGTGACAGGTTGGTGGCACATTCAGAGGTAGGGGAGGCCTCCAAGGACAGACCAGCCAACACACAAAGTCTAAGGGGTGACAGAGGCCAATGATGTGGAGAACTTAGAGGACATATTGTACAAACCAGGAGGAGGACAGGAAGTCTCCGTGTCTTTTCAGAGATATGCAGAACTCCGAGTACCCAAGAAAAGTGGACAGAAATTCATCAAAGGAACATGCTTTATCTAGGAGCTGGTTATAGAGCGACCTGAGTATTACAAGGTCATCTGGCCAGATAGAGGCCTGTTGGGTGTAACTAACCCATGCCAGCCTCTCCACCTAGCCCTCTGTGTGGTTCAGCAGTCAGAGAACACAGACAGGTGTGCGTAGGTTTTGATTTAAACATTTAGCTTCTTGCATTTAATCATCCTAGTGTGGCCTTTTCCCATTCAAGTTAACAAACTTTAGAGTATCCATCGTTTTCAGGATTTCTGGAAAGGAAGGCCTGTGAACTCTTGCCAGGGCTGCAGCAGTCAGGTGTGCAGGTTCTGCTCTGTAGAAAGACTCCCGGAAGGGCTGATCCTCATGGAGGGAACATCTCTTACTAACTCATGCAAAGGCACCCATGCTGACCTGCCATGGCCATGGACTGTTGTAAATTTTGGCAGAATAGAGCCAAAAGCAGAAAAAGAAGACCCAACAGACAAAACGCTGAGTCTGGTAAATTTTTATTTTTCAGCTGGGAGTGTGGCTTTGTGTAGGCCCAAATAGAGTAGGTTCATGTATGTTCAGCGTCATTGTTACTAGAGAAACTGCTTGAAATCAGATTAGGTGATAGAAGCTCAATGTGAAAAAATGTGTTGCAATCACCAAGATCCATCCCAGAGACTGCAGGGATTTAAAAAAAGAAAGAGCACATCGATTTTGTTTTGTGACCAATGACCAAGACTTCTTGAGTTGTTGCACAAGTGCCATTTGTTTCCAGAAATTAGCAAGCTGTGTGTTTCTCATTCATTACCTCCTGTCATTCCTTCCCAGACACACTGGCTTTGGGGTTCTCACCGACCCTGACTGGCTAAGAAGGAGAAATGTTAGTTGTGACTCAGGCTGGGAAGTGACAAGAGAGCTCACTGGAGGCTGAAGGGGTTGTCATTTCCCTTTACAGAGTTGGTAGCAAAATAATCAAACTGAGCAGTGCTGAGGGCCCAGACCAGCTCCTTGGCATTTGGTAGTCCTCTCCATCTCGGTGTGCTCTGGGCTGCAGAGGGCCTGTAAATTGCATAGTAATGGCTGGTTCCTCCGAGGGAATAAACATGTGCTTTGAGTTTTCCAAATGAGTCAGACGCACGCTGCGAGATAAATGCTGATAGCAAGCAGATGTGACGTGTGCTTTTCAAGAGGGACAGACAGGGGGATTGTGTACTGGCATCTTCCACACTCTCCTAGATGATGGACTGACACTTAATGGGGTCTGGTCCCTTAACAAGAAACATTGGATGGTGGGTGATTCCCCCTCCCCTTCTTTGTTTCTGTAAGAGGAATCTACATTTTTAAGCCTTAAATGTAAACGTGTTCTGGCTCCAATTTGTCGGCTGACTCTAATCGCCTCAGAACTTATATAAACTCTAGGTGAGTAATTTCCCCAAGTACAGTGCCCCCTTGGAATGTGTGTGCTGTGAACTCAGATTAAACTTTTAACCTCACATTTTTCTGGGAAGGATTATTACCCATGTTTTTATTGTTTAAAAAAGGCAATCAGAAACTGAAATATGTCTCGGGCTCTTTCTGTGGTTAAGTTGGTGCATGCTCTTATGAGCCTTCCTCTTGTGCTGTACGTGCTCGGAGATTATGGATATACTTGCCCCCTAAAGAAGCGATGTTGTGCTAGAATTGAAACTATAATGCACCAACATTCTTCTGTTCCTTGTGACACTCCCAACTGAATTGTGAACTGTTCGTAGGGCTGTGTGCCCTCCCAACTCAGAAACCCTGAGTGTCTTCTTGTGGCCGCACTCCATGTTCCAGTTGCCAAGTGACATACATAACACGTTCTTCAGCAGAACAGGAAGTCTGAGTCCTAGATTTCTGCTACATTCTTCCACCCTTGGCTTTCATCCACCTCATCTCCTTCTTCCAGCAATTGGGTCAACAGATGCTAGGCTCTCTGAGAGTGTTTGCTGAACCAATCCCAGATGCCAAGCTTGAAGATACTACATCTCTTTACTACCTCAGTCCTTGTACCCATTAACCACTGGTTCAGACCTTTAACAGAGTCTGGTAGCTCTTCAGTAAGGTGTTTTTGTTGTCATTTTATTAGGTTGGCATTGATATAGAAACAAGTGGACTAGCTTATTTTCCCAGGAGCTTTCGGTTGTTTGTTCTTACTTTGGATTTGTTGACTGTGCAGAGGCAGCTGGCTTGGTCTTCTGGGAAGAAGGGTGGGCTGGGAGTCAAGTAGTGATTCTGCTGCCAACTCATGGTATAGCCTTGGGCAAGTCACAGGGCCTCAGCTTGTGCATTTGTAAAATGGAGGTATTGGATTCAGTGATCTTCCTGTTGAAACAACAATAGCCCCATGAGTTTTACTGTAAGGTTTCAAGGAAACACCAAAGCAAGAGAAAAAAATAGAAAACCTTCAACGTAGCAAGTTACTGCTTACCTATTGAACATTAAGATGTCCTTATAATATGTTTTGGTGTAAAATTCCATTGTAAACATTGTGATGCTACTTTTGTGTTCTGTTTCATCATCTAATCGCAGGGATTTCAAACTCATTTTCACTGGGGGCCCCATCAGCCTCGTAGTTGCCTTCAAAGGGTCGAAATAATTTTAGGATTGGATAAATGTAAGTACTCCTTAACTGTTAAGGAGTTGAAATGACATTTGGTCCTTTGAAGGTAATCACAAGGCTAATGTGGCCCCCAGTGAAAGAGTTTGACACCCCTGATCTAACGGATATTTTGGATTTTGGGGCAAATGAGAAGCACACGGGTCTGGCAGTGGAAGAACAAGGGAGGCTGTGGTAGTGTCATTTCCACCACAGTGTTTGTGGAATTGATTGAGTAATTGGTTTCTGGTATTAACATTCCTCAGCACCCATATGCATGTTTACACTCTCCATGCCCCCAGCACATCAGATTGCCTCTCACCCTCCACTTTCTGGATCCTTCTCCTCTATCCTGTGGAATCACAAAACTGAATCAGATGCACCTACTTATGTTTCTGGCTTCATTTGATTGCTCTTCTGGTATTAGCCTCATCAATGGCAAACAGCTGGAACTGACCGTGTACCAAATGCCACAGGGCAGGAAAATGTTATATGGCAGGGAAAGCAGCCTCATATTACTGTCTCCAGAAGAATGTCTGAAGATTTGGGTCTGCTCTGAGGAAGGACTGATATGGCCTAGATTCTAAATGCTGGAAGACACCATCATCTGCACATGTGCCTCCAGCAACCACTGGACATATTTCTATGCAATATTTTGCATAGAAAGCCTTTGAAAATATTGAAATTCATTTTCTTATCAATCTTGATAAGAAGCATCCCAAGGGTCCCTTGTACTATAGCTGGAACACAAGTATTCATTTACTCATTAATTTTACAGACATTTGTCTGGTCAATGTGGAGGCACATGTAGATACACTTTGCCTCCTCACACAACCAAAAGAAGGTCAACAACAAATTTAAAAACAATAACTAGAACTGCCAGAAAACTGAACTATATGGAAGTTCCACAATCAAGGATTTAAAGAAGAAACATTCACTCAGACCGGTTGGAGGGGTGGAGACAGGCAGCTGGGGCAAAAAAAAGATGTGTGGCAAGGGGGCGGCTGAGGGACCAGGGGTCCCAAATTTGCATGAAGGTAAACCAGGAGGAACAACTCAGGACCAAGACAAACAGCCCAACATAGGGTTCCAGTGCTGGGAAGAAAGCCTCAAAACCTCTGGCTGTAAAAACCTGTGGGTGTTGGCTGCAGCAGGACAAACTCCCAGCCTCATAGGAGAGTTCATTGGAGAGATACACAGGGTCCTAGAACATACACAAACCCACCCACCCGGGAATCAGTACCAGAATGGCCCAATTTCCTTGTGGATGGCGGGGGAAGTGACTGAAAGCTGTCTGAGAGCCAAGCAAGCATCATTGTTCCCTTTCAGACCCCTCTCCTACATACAGCACCACAACACAGCAACTTGGGTTGCTGAGCCCTGGCAAATACTTAAGGCTCCACCCCTTACAATGTAACAGGCATGCCAAGACAAAAATATGGCACAAAGAAAAGAACAGATCACAGCTCCAAAAATAGAACTAAGTAATGAAGAGATAGCCAACCTAACACATGCAGAGTTCCAAACAGAGTTTCCATCCTGGTAATCAGGATGCTCACAGAAATAATTGAGTATGATCACAAAATAGGGGAAAAGGTAAAGGCTATGCAGAGTGAAATAAAGCAAAATGTACAGGGAACCAACAGTGAAGGGAAGGAAACCAGGACTCACATCAATGGTTTAGAGCAGAAGAAAGGAAGAAACATTCAACCAAACAGCATGAAGAAATAAGACTTTAAAAAAAGGAGGAAAGGATGAGGAACCTCTGGGATAAATTTAAATGTTCTGACATCCAAATTATAGGGGTGCCAGAAGGAGAAAAGGAAGACCAAGAAATTGAAAATTTAGTTGAAAAATTAATGGAGAACTTCCTCAATCTGGCAAAGGAATTAGACTTCCAGGAAGTCCAGGAAGCTCAGAGAATCCCAAACAAGTTGGACCCAAGAAAAAACACCCCAAGACACATCATAATTACATCACCCAAGATCAAAAAGAAGGAGAGAATCTTAAACGCAATAAGAGAAAAGGGGACAGTTACCTACAAAGGAGTTCCCATAAGACCGTCAGCTGATTTCTCAAAAGAAACTTTGCAGGCAAGAAGGGGCTGGAAAGAAGTATTCCAAGTCATGAAAGGAAAGGACCTACAGCCAAGATCACTCTATCCAGCAAAGCTATCATTAAGAATGAAAGGGCAGATAAAGCGCTTCCCAGATAAGGTCCAGTTAAAGGAGTTCAACACTACCAAGCCCTTATTATGAAATGTTAAATGGACTTATCTAAGAAATAGAGGATAAAAAACTGTGAACAGGAAAATGACAACAAACTCACAATGATCAACACATGAACCTAAAAAAAATAAAAATGAAAACAAACTAAGCAAACAACTAGAACTGGTACAGAATCACAGAAATGGAGATCACATGGAAGAATATCAGTGGGGAGGGAGGAAAAGGTACAGGGAATAAGATGCATAAGTGGTAGGTACCAAATATACAGGAGAAGGTTAAGGATAGTGTAGGAAATACAGAAGCCAAAGAACTTATATATACAACCCATGGACATGAACTAAGATGGGGGCAGTGCAGGACAGAATGGACTAAAGGGAAGAAAAAATGGGACAACTGTAATAGCATAATCAATAAAATATATTAAAATAATGGTTCAGAAAAAAATTTTACGGACATTTCTTGATTATTGTATATGTATCTACAGCTGTTGTTAGACCTGGAGATACAAAGATAAATGCAACTGACATTGCCTTTAAGGTGTTTCTGATTTAGCAAAGGACACAGATGTGTACATGGTCTATTAGAATGCATGTGTTACACTGGTGATATGGATGAAAAGCAACATAGGAACAGAGAGAGGAACTAATAGCTCTGCCAGGATTTCACTTGGCTAAGATACAGGTGAAGGATGCTCCGTGCAGAGGGTCCTGCACAGGCTAATTCAGAACAACATGAAAGTGCATGGCTGAGTCAAGGTGCTATGAAGGTCAGTGTGATTGGATCACAGATTCATGGTGGAAACTGCCAAAAGACAAGACTAGACGGAAGATTGGGATCCAGAAGAGCCTTATACAGAGAAGATAAGCTTAAATATACATTTTTTCCCAAGAAAGATTCAGAGAGTTTACAATGCACAATACATATAGAAAAAAATTAAAGTATAGGAAATACAAGGAATGAAAAATAATATAGACCATGAACAGTTTAGTTGTTCACATGCAGTTTATGTACAGTTAGTTCTTAGAAGTGGAAAAACCCCTGGCCAACATGACTAAGTTGGTTGGGCATCATCCTGGAAACCAAAAGATTGTGGGTTTGATTCCCAGTCAGGGCACATGCTTAAGTTTCAGGTTCAATCCCTGGTCCAGGTGTGTACAGAAGGCAGCCAATCGCTGTTTCTCTCACACATCAATGTTTCTTTCCCTCTTTTTCTCCCTCCCTTTCCACTCTCTAAAAAAATTAAGATATTTAAGCCCTGGCTGGTGTAGCTCAGTGGATTGAGCATGGGCCTGCGAACCAGACAATCGTGGTTTGATTCCCAGTCAGGGCACATACCGGGGTTGCAGGCCGGTTCCCTGTAGGCCAGTTCCCAGCAGGGGACGCACGAAAGGCAACCATACATTGATGTTTCTCTCCCTCTCTCCTTCCCTTCCCCTCTAAAGATAAATAAATAAAATATTTTTTAAATGAAGATATTTAAAAAGAAGAGGGAGAAAAATTTGACTCTGAGCTTCCTAGATGCCAAAGTGAAAAAAGAAATGTAAACTTTGCTGTGCTCATGTGAAAAAAACAAGTTGCTCAGGAGGAACAGGCTTCTGCTGGAACTAAGAACCAAGGGAAATTTCTCCATTGATTTTCATCAAAGGCTCAATGTGGGGAAACAGCGGAGATATCAACAATATCCCTACACTAGCAATTTTTATAGGACTGTTTCTTGTAATGTCCCTCAATGAAAGCCAGTGGCATACTGCCAAGGTGTAATTCAGTAAAAGCCACTCTACATGGGGCCAGAGCAATTCAGCCAGGCCTGCTGCTTTTTTATTGTTTGGCTTGATGTGCAGATACAATTTAGGGTATCTAGAGGAATAGAGTTTTTCATATCTTTTAGGCAATCATCCATAAATATAATTTCTTTCAACAGGACTCTTAAAAGTATTGGACAGCAGGCAGTGAACTTGAGCTCCTATTCATTGGCAGAGACCTCAAGAACAAAGGAGTTTGAACTTTGGGTTACATAACAAAGAAAAGAAACTTTTCCAAACATGTTCAATCATGGGAGGAAAGTAATTGGGCATCCTGGACTAGTAGTGCAGTCCCATGGCTCAGCTAAAACTGACCTGGAATTAGGGCTGGGTTGCTAGGTAGAGGAAAGGAAACATTATACAGGGAAAGCTATGGGCTGGGCATCTTTTGAGATTCGGGCCCTTACCATGGCAGTTGAAGCTGTTGTGCGAAGCACAAACCTAGGTCCAAAGGCCAGTGTATCTGTATGTCTTGTTTAGTTTGGTTTTGGTCTCAGCAGGTTTGTGGTACTTGCCAAATAGCATCTAAGTGAGAGTGTAATTTTTACCAAACATAAATAACAAAGATCACATAGTTGTATAATTTATAAAATATACTTGACCAAAACTGGTATGATTGTTCTGTCATACAGATGGGAAAACTAAGGCTTAGTCAAGTTGGCATGGAAATGGGGTGGGAGAACCAGAATTATATCCCAGGTTTTTTAAATTTTAATAGTTATTTTTCTACCCTTTCTGGCTCACCTGACTTGCCACCAAAGTAATAGTTAATTGTAGGTCATGATTACTAGGCTCATTAACCACGAAGCTACATTGTGCCTGTTGGAAAAAATTTCTTAACACTGCTGGGGTAGAGGGCTCCCTGCAGTTAATTCAGGAAAAACAATTAATTCCTTAGGCAAGGATGCTAAGGTGGGAAGACAAGCATTCTCTACTTCCTGAACCCTATGGATGGCCCCAAGCATACATTGTCCAGAAACAATCCAAAGATTTATCCTTTCAACCTTCCGTTACCAAACATACAAAGTGTGGTACATATACGAGTGTGTGGGCATGCAAGGTTAATTTCACAAACATTGTAGAAACTTCAAATAACCTTACTTATTGATATTCAATGGCCAAATCTTCCCAAAGGTACTTACTCACTGTAAAAATAAGGATAAACTTGAACTCTGTATGTTGTAATAATTGCTTTTCTGAGTATTCTACTTAAGTAAAAATAAACTCTTGCTACCTCCTGTTTACTTTTTCATTGAACATCTAACATGCTAATTCATATTTTGTTAACTTTGGTGTGCAGTGGAGAATTTGTAGGTGTAGATTTTTCTCTTGGTTCCCCCTGAAAATGCAAAGATAGGAGGTAAAATTCCCACATCGATGCCACCACTGGCACAGTACACTACACTGTAAACTAGTGTTCCCAGAGATAGGACTTTCCTGCAGATCAATAAGAACACTTACAACCTGAGGCACAGGCAATCAAAGGAACTGATCTCAGCATAGTACCAGGATACCCAATTTATAGCCAGGGAAGAATTCCACATCTGAGTGTGGTAGGCAGGCCTGGTAACTCAATACACATTGTATATTCACTGAAAAACTGAGATACTGTACTTTTACTGTACTTTTGACACAATTACTTGCCAAAGGTTCCTCAAAGCAACCTATCCCCAAATCGATCAGAGTAAAATGTTCAAGAATGTTCTTTCCTCTTCTCTTCTCTGGGCATACACATTACTGCTCCCCCCAACGCCTTTCCACTTGGCACCTGCACACACTCCTAAGATAAGAGAATATATCACACCCTAAGTCTCCTCCAGTTTAAAACATTGAATGTGTGCAGAGACTAGGTCTCTGAGATGAATGTATCTACTTACCAAGAAGCCTTCTCTCCAATTGTTAGAGTTCATGTTAAGTTGGTGGGAACAAGACCCTCTGAGAGCCACACCTGAAACTGGTTTGGAAAACTCGTTGTTTAGAAATGACTTTGCAATAAAACTGGAAATTTAAGTTAAAAAGGAATAAAAGAAAATAAAAAAGAGTGGACCAGTTCTTTGTCAACACACAGCTGCCCACAGCAACCTGCAGTTACTTCCTTACAAAAACCTGTTTGCTTCTGTAGGGAGGATGTGTGTCCCACCAGGGTGGCAGGCAAGGAGTGTCTCAGTGTGACCTGCTGTTAAACAGCGACAAGAGCATTAGGAAAACAGGGCCTTCTTAACTGTGGGGGATTATAACTTGTGCCCCAAAGGAGTCATCACCTCTGTTGTCTTTTTAGTCTCTGAGCACAAAAAAAAAAAGAGTTATTTGCTGAATGATTCTTCAGTCCTTTTTTCTTTTTAATTATTTTTGGCTTTAATTTTAACATTTGAATGTTTAAATATATGAGCTATATTTTTTGTGCATGTTATAAAGTAGGTTTGTTTCACTTTTCCAAAATAAATTACTAGTTCTCTTAATAGGATTTACTTTCCACTTTTCAGAGTCATTGAAATAAAGGACAAACTGATGGTAACCAAAGGGGAGGGTGGAAGTGGATAATGGGGGAAAGAAAGGGAAGAGTCATCAAAGAACATGTGTAAAGGAATACAGGGTGGCAAGGATCAAACAGTAGATAACATTTCAAAGAGATCTGAGGGCTTCAGAGTCTGAGTCAGTGTCTGTCAGGAAGAAAGTTGCAGAAACTTTGGGAGACATACCCATTTCCTCTCGGACCCTTATCATATGAATGAAAGCACTCTTAGCAGAGCAGATTTCACAGGTTTATCAGGAAGTCTTTGTGATGCCAGATTTTCCCCCAGGACACGCTCTAGCAAGACAAGGAGCTGCACCCCTCCCCAACAGGTATTCAGGCTTAAGGGGATTAGAGCCAGAAAGTGCTTCTCCCAGGAGACATGGGGACTCCGGCTTTGTCAAAGCCAGGGGTTGAGAGTCCATTGCTCTTCGTTGCAGCCCCCCCAAGTCCTTCCATGAAAGCCTCCCAAGTGATCGAGTCTGGCTTAGGTTGCCCCCCGCTGTGAGGGGTCTTATCCGTCATTGACTTCCGACCAAGCTTTGGGGGCAGGGAGAGGAATTGAGGCAGCGGTTGCTACCAGAGACAAGCTTTGTTTCCTGCGGCTGACATTCCAAAGGTCATCTCTCGCCCTTAGCCACAAGGGGTAGAGATACAATTCCTAAAATCAGGCAGAGCAGTCTACAACAGGTATGATTCTTGATTCCTAGTGCCTTCAAATACTTAATGAAACACCTTCAAAGTCATCCAGGTTCCAGAGTAGTTTCTGCTTTGAAAGTCTAAGTGAAGTTTCTCAACTTGCCTCTTTTTCAAAAATAGCTCATATAAGGAGAGGAGAGTCATAAGCCATCTCTGCTTCTCTAACCAACCAACATTTGGGCAGCAGGACTGGCTTCCCTTGGGAAATGCAGATGTGACTTAGTCCTGCTGCTTAGCCCCCTGCTGCTTAGCCCCCTGCTGGACAAAGCTCTTACCGATCCTGGAAATGACTTCAGGTTGAGATGGCATCTTGTGAATTAGGAGTATGGCAGTGTTGTTGCTCACTGTTTTGCTTTTTATTTGTGCTTTTAACATTAAAGAAGAAATTCCATCAGGATCTTATCTTTGGCTTTTCACTTAAAAGCCACTCATTAGAAATCTATAGATGAGGTTTGTGGATACTCTGGTGGAAAATGAATCTGCATTTGTGGCCTGATCTGTGAGTGATTTTGACCATGAATGAAATTTCCACATCCATTGGTTGGGCTCAGGGATTAGCAATTTTTCAGAAGTGCTGTGCCAAGTTTCCAGCTCCGTTTTTCAGGCTTGAGTCTGTGGGTGGCACTGAGTGAGCTTGTTCCATCAGGGAGCAGGGAATGATTATTCTGAATTAGTGAAAGAAGACCAGGGTTGACCTTTTTTGTGCCCTTGTGGTCAGATTTAAGAAGCCCAAAAGGGACTTGCTGTTACAGTGTCTTGGAGAGTTTCCATTGTAGTATATATAGCACTATCCCATTTTTTTTTAATTGCTGCATACAATTCTATAGCATGGCTGTGTGTGTGACAAAAAGATATATGTATCTTGCCTTTCAAACATTCTTTTCTAATTCTGCCTGAAATAACGCCTTTCCAAAATTACATTGGCTGAAAGTCTATCAATGATAACTTCAATTAAATCAGCTCATCTTTTCAGTTGTTATAACCTTGGGGGAGTGGTGGTGAGTTATTCCATCTTCACACTAAATTGTGAATGGTGCAGTCAGGTTGCTTTCCTTCTAACATCTGGCTTGCCCACTCTCCAGGAGATGGATTGTTTGTTGTAGGAAGAGGAGGCACTTGGGACCAAGGAAAATTGGGAAGGGGGCCACCAACCTGGTGCAGGGAAAGAGTGTTGAGGAGAAAAAAGAGCAATGCAAAGATAGAGCAGAGGACTCCAAAAATGAACTTCTTCCTAGTTGAAAATATAAACAAAGTTGACCTTGATTTGGGGAGTAGAGGTGTATGCCCTTCCATGGGTTCCTTGACCTGAAAGAAAGGACGCAATGGTAGGCAAGGCTTCTATAAGAACAATCAGTTACTGCAATTGCTGATGTGTCTACTCCTCTTCAGGTGTCCCTGGGAATCAGGCTTTGTGGCAGAAGCTGGCTTTAATGTCATGTTAATTTGTTGGTAGCCCATCCCTGCCAAGAATACCCGCAGTCGTTTCCCCAACATGATCTCTGTTTAGTCCGTGTCTGTGACATACTGGCTCTCCATGGCCACAACTAGTTAATGAAATGGCTTCATTACATTAAAACTGGGGTTTACAGACTTTCCTGGATGTGTGGTTGACATCTGGGGAGACCCACAAATGTACAAAAACTTGGAGCAATCTCTTCATAAAGAGTCGAGTAGTTAATGACCGCTCCTGCTTGGAAGCCACGTGAGCATGCGCAGTATTGATGGCGCCACGCTAATTAAGACTCAGGGCCAAAAGAGCTATTGCTGATGATCCAATTAGGCAGATTTAGTTAGAGATTACACAGATAACTCTGATTAAGACATCAATCTAGTTCAATTTTACAGACTTCAATTTAAAATAAAGTGGTATTCGACTATAATAAAATAGTATAATATGTAGTTTACTGTGTCTTGCCATTGTAGAAGCTGAGAGCTACTAACAGCCTTAAAAATTACTATTTAAGCTTAATTTTTTTCAAGGTCCAATTATGCAAATGATTATTACCAAGTTTTTTTGTTTCTTACCCTTCCTGCTGTTCCATTTAGACTGCTTCACAGTTCATTAGCCCCTTGATGAGAAGGCAGAAATGAGACAAGGTGAACTGCCCACCTGTCTACCTCACGACAGATCTGTGAACTGTTTTGTGAGGAAGATACTGAAACCATTGACTAAAACAGACATTTGTGTTCCCCGTGGATTAAATTTCCCTTTGATTTACCTAGATCCTCAGTCCAGGAAAGAACTAATAATTGGATGAACTGAATATTTCTTGATAGTGTAAAAAAGTAAAGTCAGAAGGATCCTGCTTTACATGACATTAAGTTTGTCATGTGTAAGGAAAAACACTGATAAACCTAACAACTTAATGAAGGTTTTTTAAAACCACACGTGGTTTATGCAGTGATTACACTCAACAAGACAGTTATTATTTAACTCTGTAAATGCTGTAATAAAGATTCTGCATTTTTCTAGAGCACATTATTTTTAAGAGCTATGAAAATACACAGTCATATAGGTTGTATCTGAACTGATGCCTGTACCATGAGAAATTGACCAATTCTCAAATATTACAGAGGAAAACATCACTGAGGGTTGCGCTATGACATAGAAGCCTTCAAACATTTCTTAGGTGGGGAGAAGGAAATCATGATGTCTTACTAGTGGAAGTTTCATCATGATACTTAGACTAGAGGCACAAGATTCTGTGCCTCTTGCACTGAAGCATGGATTCGCAGGTGTGGCTGCTGAGAAAGAGGAGATGAGAGGATAAAGAACAGCAAGAGAAAAGGCAATTTTTCCACTTTTTTTTTTTGCTTTTTCTAAGGCACTCCTCGTCACTGCAATATGATAAATTCCTTTTCTTTTCCTGATGCTAAAGATCACCAGCTTAAAGCAGGACATACCTTATCCCCCTTGAAAAAGAAATAACAAATAATTAAGGCCACAGCTCACAGAGACCCACATTTACTGGCAATAAAAGGCAGCTGTGCTGACAACTCTACCAATTAATCTGCCAAAAGTGAGCATGTCACTGTGTTAGAAAACAGGACTGGAAACATCTAGGGGTCTCTATAAAGCACAGACAACAGTCTTAAAGAACATGGGTAGCGACATGGAACAACCCTTCAGCACACAAGGTAGACTTGCCATTCTTTGCCCAACCAAACTTCTTGCCATGAGGAGAACCCTTCAGGCCTGAATCAGGTGTACACCTGGCCTCTTCTAGGCCAGAGGCTCTGCCTCCCTAGAAGATGCCAGTAGGAACAGAAAAAATTGGGAGATGTTAAATTTTTTGAACACCTGAGGCACTTTCAGGTATGTTATTTCACTGAATCTTCACCATCACACCACTAGGGAAGTATAAATATCTTAGTTTCCACAGGTAAGGAAACAGAGGCACAGAGCTTCCAAATTCAGGTCTCCCTGGTTCCCATGCCCATTATTTTCCCATAACAACATGTATTTCCACATGAAACATCAAGAAATATTTGTTCAAAGCATGGCTGTCATAAATTTATTGTGTGATTTGGGGCAAGTTATTTAATTTCTCTGGACCTCAGCTTTGCATCTGAAAAATGAGAGGTTTGTGTCAGTTTGTTTGTTTTATAAAACTAAATATGCTCTTACCATAAGATCCAAATCTAACTATTGTGCTCCTTGGTATTGACCCAAAGGAGTTGAAATTTTTGTCAAATATATTTTATTGATTATGATATTATAATTGTCCCAATTTTTTTCTCCTTTATCCTCCTCAACCCTGCACCCCCAACCCTCCAGCATTCACCCCCCTCAGTTCATGTCGATGGGTCATACATATAAGTTCTTTGGCTTCTCCATTTCCTATATTATTCTTAATCTCCCCCCTGTCTATTTTGTTCCTACCATTTATGCTTCTTATTCCCTGTATCTTTTCCCCCTTCTCTGCCCTCCCCCTCCCCACTGAAAAACTTCCCTGTATTCTCCATTTCTGTGTTTCTGTTCCTGTTCTAGTTATTTGTTTAGTTTTTGTTTTTTTTATTTTCAGTTGTTGATAGTTATGAGTATGTTGTCAGTGTACCATTCATAGTTTTTGATCTTCTTTTTCTTAGATAAGTCCCTTTAATGTTTCATATAATAAGGGTTTGGTGATGATGAACTCCTTTATCTTTACTTTATCTGGGAAGCACTGTATCTGCCTTCCATTCTTAATGATAGCTATGTTGGATAGAATAATCTTTTTTTAAATATATTTTATTGATTATGCCATCACAGTTGTTCTATTCCCCCCCTTCATTCCCCTCCACCCTGCACACCCCTCCCCCACCATTCCCCCCCTTTAGTTTATGACCATGTGTCTCAAGTTCTTTAGATTCTATATCTCCCCTACTATTCTTGCCCTCCGCCTATTTTTTACCTACTGTCTATGCACTTATTTTCTGTACCTCCTCCCCCTTCTCCTCCTCCCACTCCCCTGTTGCTAACCCTCCATGTGATCTTCATTTCTGTGGTTCTGCTCCTGATCTAGCTGTCCTCTTAGTTTGCTTTTGTTTTAGGTGTGGTTGTTAATAACTGTGAGTTTGCTGTCCTTTCACCGTTCATCTTTTTTATCTTCTTTTTCTTAGGTAAATCCCTTTAACATTATTATATTAATAAGGGCTTGGTGATGATGAACTCCTTGAATTTGATCTTACCTGAGAAGCACTTTATCTGCCCTTCCATTCTAAATGAAAGCTTTGCTGGATAGATCAATCTTGGATGTAGGTCTTTGGATTTCATGACTTGGAATACTTCTTTCCAGCCCCTTCTTGCCTGTAAGGTCTCTTTTGAGAAATCAGCTGACAGTCTGATGGGAACTCTTTTGTAGGTGACTGTTCCCTTATCTCTTGCTGCTTCTAGGATTCTCTCCTTCATTTTAATCTTGGCTAATGTAATTATGATGTGCCTTGATGTGTTCCTTTTTGGGTCCAACTTCTTTGGGACTCTCTGAGCCCCCTGGATTACCTGAAAGTCTATTTTATTTTCCAGATTGGGGAAATTCTCCTTCATTATTTGTTCAAATAAGTTTTCAACATATTGCTCTTCTTCTTCTTCCAGCACCACTTTGATTTGAATGTTGGAATTTTTAAATTTGTCCCAGAGGTTCCTCAGCCTCTCCTCACTTTTTTGAATTCTTGTTTCTTCATTCTGTTCCAGTTAGATGTTTCTTTCTTCCTTCTGCTCCAAACCATTGCTTTGAGTCCTGGTTTCCTTCTTTTCACTATTGGTTCCCTGTATATTTTTCTTTATTTCACTTTGTGTAGCCTTCATATCTTCCTTCATTTTGTGACCAAATTCAATAATTTCTGTGATCATCCTGATTACTAGTGTTAAGAATTCTGCATCTGATAGGTCGTCTATCTCCTCATCAGTTCTTTTTCTGGAGTTTTTATCTGTTCTTTCATTTGGGCCATATTTCTTTGTCTTGGCACATCTGTTATGCTGTAAGGGGCAGAGCCTTAGGACAGCCCACTTCACTGCCTTGGGATGCTGTATGTAGGGGAGGGATCAGAGAGGGAACAATGCCGCATTCTGGGCTCTTGCCCCACTTTCCATTACTTCCCTCGCTTCCCACTAGTGGATTGTGCCCTTTCGGGTGCTGATTCCCAGGTAGGTAGGCTTGTGTTTGTTCTAGGATCCCATGGACTACTCCAACAGATTCTCCTGTGAGACTAGGAGTTTCTCTCTCTGCCACAATCCTCACAGATCTTTACAGCCAGACTTTTTGAGGCTTTATTTTCCCCACACTGGAACCCTGGATTGCCTGGTTTGTCTTGCTCCCCAGTTTTTCCTCCCAACTTACCTGCATGCAAATGTGGGAAATCCTGACCACCAACTGCTGCCTCGCCTCTTGTCTTCTCTGGGGGCTTCCTGTCTCCGCCTCTCCTACCAGTCTGGATGAATGTGTTGTCTTTAAATCCTTGGTTGTCAGACTTCCATGCAGTTTGATCTGCTGGCAGTTCTGATTTGTGTTTTTTTTAATTGGTTGTTATCCTTCTTTTGGTTGTGTGAGGAAACAAGGTGTTTCTACCTCCATCTTGGCTGGCTCAGGAGCTGAAAATTTATATCCACACAAAAACCTTCACATGGATGTTCATAGCAGATTTATTCATAATTGCCAAAACTTGGAAGCCACCAATAAGTGAATAGATAAACTGTAATACGTGCAGACAATGGAATATTATTCAGCACTCAAAGAAATGAGCCATCAAGCCGTAAAAAGACATGGAACCCTGGCTAGTGTGGCTCAATGGATTAAGCACCAGCCTGCAAAATGAAAGGTCACTGGTTTGATTCCAAGTCACGGAACATGCCTGGGTTGTGGGCCAGGTTCCCAGTTGGGGGCACATGAGAAGCAACCTATCAATGTATCTCTCTCACATCAATGTTTCTCTCTCTCTCCCTTCCCCTCTCTCTAAAAATATATAAACTTAAATAAAAGGAAAAAAAAGACATAGAGATAACTTAAATGCATGTATTACTAAGTAAAAGAAGCCAGTCATAAAAGGCTACATACTGTATGATTCTGACTGTATTACATTCTGGAAAAGGCAAAACTATGTAGAACAGTACAAGGATCAGTGGTTGTCAGGGGTTTTAGGGGAGGGAGGGATGAATAGTCAGAACACAGAGGATTTTTAGGGCCATGAAACTACTGTGTGATACTGTAATGGTGGACATATATCATACATTTGTCCAAACCCATAGAATGTACAACACTAAGATTGAACTGTAGTGGGATCTAGGGACTTTGGGTGATTATGATGTATCAGTGTAGGTTTATCAGTTGTAAGAAATGTACTACTCTGGTGGGAGATTTTGATAATGGGGAAGCTATGGACATATGGGGAAAGAAATATATGGAAGTCTCTGTACTTTCCCTTCAATTTTGCTATGAACCTAAAACTTCTCTTAAAAAATTGTCTTAATTTAATTCTTTTAAAGTAACAGGAGAGAAACTGTAATATCTCTATCAAAGTGGTTCTCCAACTCTAGCAAGCATAGGGATCATCTGAGGATTTTGGTAAAATGCCAATTCTGAGTGGTAGGTCTGGAGAGAGGCCTGAGGTTCTGCATCTAACAAGTTTCCGGGCAGTTCTAATGCTGCTGGAACAGACAGCACTTTGAGCCTGGAGGTCTCACGGCATTCTCATACTGGACTCCAGCATGGCAGCAGCCACGTCCTAGCCTTTCAGTCATCGATACATACCCACATTTGATGAGGTGCCTGTTGGTACTCAATGTTAGATACACTGGATCTAGTTTGTAAAGAAAAAGTAGTTCAAAGGGCCACGGTGGAAGAGCAGTTTGTAACCCCAGCTACTCAATGATTGTGCAGTTCCCTGAAGGAATGGGCCTTCTCCCCCACCCCCACCCCCACTCCAACTCACAGCAGGTTCCCTGGTAATCTTAACTTTCTCCACTGGTAGGCCAACCCACCCTAACTTTATCCCCAGCTCACTCCAATTGACATCCAAAATGAGATCAACCTTAAAGGACATCTGGTAAATGCCATTATGAAGCATGTTCCTCTTCCAAAGATTTTATTTATTTTGCAGATTAAATCATATCCTCCCCACATACATTATGACATATAAAGTTTCTTCCTCCACTCCAACACCCCTCTTTGTTCTAATAACCAATGCCAGCACTTTATTAGCTGACTGTGGTAGCTAACTCCATGCATTTTTCCTTGAGCAGTGGAGTTACAACTAGGAATGGTTACAGAGGCCAGAGGCCAGATTTTCATTATCTCTGTGGGGAAACATATTTATAAACTCAAGACAAAAATATGGCATGAATTCAAAATTTCTTTTCTTTCTGTATTTTTTAAAAATCCCATTTTAAACCACTTGTTTAGAGTTGGATCTAATTAGAGTACTTTAGAAATAAAGGCTTACTGTGTTGAACCTATAAAGAAGTGGATGCAATTTTTTTAACCTGATCTTTCTTCTAATGCCCAAAAGGACAACACTGCGTATTTTTGTACAACTGTCGAGGGACAAAGGCAGCTCCAGATATTTGACCTAGATAAACAGATTACCGTTCACTTCATCTGGAAGTATAGGGATAATTAACTTGGACAACCATATAAACGGCAGGGGGTCTCCTCCGGAGTGCCTGCCTTCTGAAATCGGCAGATAGCCTCCTAGAGAGCTGCCACAGCGAGGCCATTCAGTGTAGCTGCCTTTTATTGCTGTATTTTGAATTGTTCTAATGAACTGTGTGGCACTGTGGAAAGAACTTTTGGGCATTTCAGTCTTCTTGGGTTTATTCCTATGACCCCGCCCACTCATGTTCACCCATTTGGTAAGGTTTATAATGGATTTGTTCTCCCGAGTTAAACAAAATTTTTTCTTCATTGTGCAAAGTTGGTAATTTAGTCCATTAGCCCCTGGAATCAAAGACACCTGGAATCATAGAGTTACACCAGACCTGAAAGGTCATCCAGCCTAATCCCTGAATGATGCCTGACTTTCCTTTACACAATTTCTGCCCAATGGGGCCTCACGCCACTCTGCTCACAGGCATTCAGCTAGGGGTTTAAATTCCTCAAGGCCTCCTAGTCTTTGAAGAATTCTCCTTGTTAAGGAAATTCTTCCTAAGATTGAGCAGAAATCTGTTTCTCTCTAGTTCCCACCCTTTGATATAAATGCAGGGGAAACAATTTCCTCTTATACATGACACAGCTTCAGATACCTTAAGTACCAATTATACTCTTCAAAATCTTTTTTTCTCCATATTCTTTGCCAGTGTCCTTATATACAGAGACCAAACTCCACTATTCCGGTCACTCTTCTTTGAACAAGCTCCTACCTCTCTCCAACCTTCCTCAGGTTTGTGGCCCAGAAGTTGTCCCATCCTCCAAGGTTAGAACTTGTGGCACAAGATTAACCTTGTGGAGCCGTCCTTCTCAGCCTTGGCCACATGTTGGGATCACGCCTGGGCCCCATGTTCAGAGATTCTGGCTTCACTGACATGGGCTGTGGTCTGATCATCAGGATTTTTAAAAACTTCTGGGGCATAGCAAATGAGCCTGAGGTGGAGATCTACCATCCCTTTACCAATCAGAAGCGTTGCTGGCTGCACAACTGAGTGCAGAGAAGGCACGACCTGTTGTTGACTTGATAGGTCTCTACATAAACGGGAACTCATACTCATTTCTTGGTTTTAGGTTTTAATCTTAAATTTTTTTACATTGATACAAAACCAGTAGAATCATAAGTTTCACAACTGAGCCAGCTGCACTCACGTTATATTTCATGTCTTACTATATTTCTGGCAGATATTTTATTTTGCTCTGTGGGATGTTATGAGGCATTCAGGGAGTTGGGATGTGGGGGCATATACATATGTCCCCTGAGACACCACTCCCTGCCCCATCACACTACATGTTACACATTGAGTCACAGATCACTAACTGCAATTGAATTTGCTGCTCACTTAACTCCTACATCTTTTTCCTGTGTTACTACTAAACCATTTCTCCCATCATATACCAGACCAGGGTGGGCAAAAGTAGGTTTTCAGTTGTTCATATGGAAAATAATATAATAATTAATAATAATATAAGAATACATTGTTTCATATACTCACAACTGTAAACGTACTTCTGCCTACTCCTGTATTTTGCCAATTGCTTTTTCTTTAGTTATACAATTCACCTTTAATACTGATCAAGGCTAGGTAGGAGGATGTGGATTAGGTGTCCACAGCAACAAGCTTCCTCATCCTCCAGAATTAGCTGGATTTCCCCACAGGTTCACAGGCAGTACTGGAAAACCATGGTTCCCATGTGGAGACTGTCTTGTAAAACACACAGCATGGAAGTGAGGACCGAAAGTGTACTCTGTGTCTGCAGGCAGACTCTCCTAAAAAAGGAATTGTGCTTTAAAGGGAGAGAAGAAGAGGGAAATAAAATACATGAGCCCAATATGTGCCATATTCATTGTATTCATTGTAAATGTGTGATCTCATTTAACCTGTACAATAATCCTGTGATGTGCGTATAATTGTGCCTACAGATGAGAAAACTCAGGTTCAGAGGGGCTAAGTACTCAGACATTGGATGTCAGAATGGAAATGTGGCTCATTCTTTTACCACCACTTTTATTGCTAAGGCAAAGGAGGCCCTTTATCCCATTTGAGTTTTATTGTGTTAGGTTTGCTCCCAAGTTATAGCCTTCCAAAGTCTCTCTGAATCCTATTCCTGCTTGTCATGAATCTGCTAGGTTAGGAAAACCTGCTCCGTTTTGATGAGATACAGAACACTTAGAAGGCACTCCTTCTTTTGAGCAGTTTGCTATATAAAATAGTAAGTCAGACCATACATGTGTGAAACTAATTGATCTGTATTCTTCACTTTGTGCATGAAAAGTAGAAAGAAAAAGGGATATTCTTTCTCATAGGTGTGTCTAAATGAGTTATACACATAGTCCCTAACTCAGAAAAGAAAAGGTGATTTGTAAAGCAGATATTTGAAAATTTAAAGATACATTTTGTCCTAGAAGTAATTTATCTTCTGGCCATCCGCAGTGCCTGTTTAACCCATCGTGTACCTGGCATGTGGTCATGAGAATACTGCTCCAACTTCATCGTGAGTATATTATAGATTATTATAGCAGTGCTATAATTTCTAGTAAGCCTCCTGTCTCCATGGCAGCAGCAGCCTTTTTTAGGTCTCTAGAAGATCACAGTACAGACCTTGTGTGCTTGTTTAACATGCTTAAATAATGAGTCCTTGACATTTCTAAATCCAGCAATTATTTTCCTGATGAGACGTGAACTGTTTTCAACATACACTACACCAAATTTCAGAACTTCACAACATTTGAGATTTAGATAGCCCTTCCCCACCTGTCAGCTTCGTGCAAGACTTATTGGGAGCAGCATTATGTCTCAGTATAACAGACTTTCAAAAATTCTCTCTTTGAAATGTGAAAGGGCCCTTCCTGCACTTACCTGACTTGCTCTGAGTTTGGTTTCACTGGTTTGACATTTATAAAAGTCTCAATTCCTCTCCCAGCACCTTTGACATTCTGTGGCTCTTTGGGAAATGCTAGTTTAAAGTGGAATTTAAATTGATTGGAAATAGTGGATGACTTTTTATATACAACCACTGGGCAGGAGTCATTTTCCTAGGAGGCTGGAAGCAGACCAGGTGTGAGACTGCACAAAACCTTGAACCTTTCTCTATCCACTCTTGCTCACTTTGATCTACTCTCTTCTCTCATCCAAACATATATTGTACATTCTGCCTGAGTTGAAAGCTGAGGCCTGTGCGTACGAAATTCCTAAGCATTTGAAGCCATTCATTTTCAAGTTTCAAACTTGATTTCTTATATACCACTCACTCTGTTCCAGAACATCTGTCCCAACCTCAGAGCCCTGGCCAGAAACTCTGCAACAGGTTCCACAGTAGAACCCATGACCCTAGAGATGCAGGAGGAGTGTTCGTGTGACTGTGATTAAATATGTACATATGTAGAATTCAAACGAATGCTGCCTTACTAGTCTGCATACATTTGGGGTACTGCCTGTATGCTAGGTACTAGTGACAAAAACAGGAAAAGATACAGTTCTAGTCTCTATTATGAAAGATAATTCATGTAGTGAGATGGCATTCAAGTGCCGTGCGCATCTAGGAGAAGGAGCCCTTTTGAAGTCAGGCTTCACAGAAGAGCTAGAGTTTTTTTTAAAATAATTTTATTTAGTTATTTTTCTTTTTTTTTAATTTATTTTTTTAAATTGATTATGCTGTTACAGTTGTTCTATTCCCCCCTTCATTCCCCTCCACCCTGCCCCCCATCCCCACCATTACCCCCCCTTTAGTTTATGTCCATGTGTCTCAAGTCCTTTAGGTTCTATATTTCCCATGCTATTCTTGCCCCCCCCCCCATCTATTTTCTATCTACTGTCTATGCTACTTATTTTCTGTACCTTCTCCCCCCATCTCCTCCTCCCACTCCCCTGTTGCTAACCCTCCTTGAGATCTTCATTTCTATATTTCCACTCCTGATCTAGCTGTTCTTTTAGTTTGCTTTCGTTTTAGGTGTGGTTAATAACTGTGAGCTTGTTGTTCTTTCACTGTTCATGTTTCTTTAACTTCTTTTTCTTAGATAAGTCCCTTTAACATTTCATATAATAAGGGCTTGGTGATGATGAACTCCTTGAATTTGATCTTATCTGAGAAGCACCTTATCTGTCCTTCCATTCTAAATGAAAGTTTTGCTGGATAGAGCAATCTTGGTTGTAGGTCTTTAGATTTCATGACTTGGAATATTTCTTTCCAGCCCCTTCTTGCCTGTAAGGTCTCTTTTGAGAAATCTGCTGACAGTCTGATGGGGACTCCTTTGTAGGTGATTGTCCCCTTAGCTCTTACTGCTTCTAGGATTCTCTCCTTCATTTTAATTTTGGCTAATGTAATTATGATATGCCTTGGTGTGTTTCTTCTTGAGTCCAACTTTTTTGGTACTCTCTGAGCTTCTTGGATTTCTTGGAAGTCTATTTCCTTTGCCAGATTGGGGAAATTTTCTTTTTATTATTTGTTCAAATAATTTTTCCACTGGTGGTTGTGTCTTTCCCCCTTCTGGTACCCCTATAATTTGGATATTGGAGCGTTTAAAGATGTCCTGGAGGTTCCTAAGACTCTCCTCATTTCTTTGAATTCTTGCTCCTTGACTCTTTTCTGTTTGGCCATTATTTGCTTTCTTCTGGTCCACTCCATTGATTTGAGTCCCAGTTTCCTTTTCATCTCTATGGGTTTCCTGTGGAATTCCATTCATTTCCCATAATTTAGCCTTCATATGTTTCTCTAATTTGTGGCTATAATCAACCAGATCTGTGAGGAACCTGATGACCAGTGTTTTAAACTGTGCGTCTGAGAGTTTTGCTATTTCTTCGTCGCTTAGATTTATCTCTGGGGCTTTGAGGTCTTCCTGCGACATTTTTGGTCTGTTCTGGCCCTTTAAATGTGAGAAGCAGCGCCTTGGACTCCCAGGTCGCTGGGTTGTGACGCTGTATGTGGGGGCGTGATCAGAGTGGGGAAATGGCGGCGCCCTCTACTGTCGCACGCCACGGGGACCGCCGGGCCCCGGTCCAACCGCCCACTCCCTCGCCTGTCCGCTCGCCCGCAGGTAGGCAACCGCAGTCAACACGCAGCACCGCCTCCCCACTGTCTCCTCAGCAGTCGCTCACTAGGTCCAATCCTAGGTTTGGAACCCCAGCGTCTGGATTCGCGCGTCTGGATTCTGCGCCTGGGTCCGTCCGACCGGAGTCCTCCTGTGCAACCCCTCACAAGACGCCGGTTTCGCCCCTTACCGGTCGGGCTGAAGAATTTGTTGTTAACGGACTTCCGAAAAGTTCAATTTTCCGTGTTCTGGTTATGTTTTCTGATGCTAATATTTAGTTGTCCCTAAACTTGGTTGTGTGAGAAGGCACGGCAC
Organism: Artibeus jamaicensis; assembly: GCF_021234435.1. Lineage (NCBI taxonomy): Eukaryota > Metazoa > Chordata > Mammalia > Chiroptera > Phyllostomidae > Artibeus > Artibeus jamaicensis. The sequence continues at coordinate 6,919,780 of NW_026521803.1, forward strand.
ATCCACCTATACCTCCATCTTGGCGGAAGTCTATTTAGTTATTTTTCAAGTACAGTTTTTTGTCTATTTCTCCCATCCCAGCCCGCCCCACCCCATGCTCCCCACCTCCCTCCCATTTCCACCCCCCTTAGTTCTTGTCCCTCTGTCCTTCATACTTGTTCCTCCAAATCCCTCCCCTTTTTCCCCCTTAAATTCCCTTCCCTCTCCCCTCTGGTCACTGTCCGCTTCTTCTCTATTTCAGTGTCTTTGTTTTTATCCTGCTTGCTTGTTTGTTTTGTTGTTTAGCTTCCTGTTAAAGGTGAGATCATATGGTATTTGTCTTTCAACACCTGGCCTATTTCACTCAGCATAATGCTTTCCAGTTCCATCCATGTCGTTGCAAAGGGTAGGAGCTCCTTCTTTCTCTCTGCTGCATAGAATTCCATTGTGTATATGTACCACAATTTTTTTGATCCATTTATTTACTGACGGGCACCTAGGTTGCTTCCAACTCATGGCTATTGTAAATTGTGCTGCTATGAACATTGTGGTGCGTAGGTTCTTTGAAATTGATGTTTTAGGATTCTTAGGATATAATCCTAGCAGTGGAATTGCTGGGTCAAAAGGCAGGTCGACTTTTATTTTTCTGAGAAAATTCCATACTGTTTTCCATAATGGTTGTACCAGTCTGCAATCCCACCAACAGTGAACTAGGGTCCCCTTTTCCCCACAACCTCTCCAACATTTGTTGTTGGTTGCTTTGTTTATAATGGCCATCCTGACCGGTGTAAAGTGGTATCTCATTGTGGTTTTAATTTGCATCTCTCTGATAGCTAACAATATTGAGCATCTCTTCATGTGTCTCTGGATATTCCGTATGTCCTCCTTGGAGAAGTGTCTGTTCAAGTCCTTTTCCCATTTTTTAATTGGGTTAGATGAGAAGAGCTAGAGTTTTGAAATGGTTTACAGAAGATGAGTAAAATGTGGGCAGGTAGGCGGGCAAGCAGGGGAAGGTGCTCCAGGCAGAGGGAAAAGCACGTGCGGAGGAAACGTGAGACAGTACAACGTGCTCTGGGAGATACAAGCACCCTGAAGTCTGAGCTGAGGGATGCGGGAAGAAGACAAGGGGGAGAGTTAGGTGAGGGTTCCATCGTAAAGGAATGCTAGGTGCCATGCTGTGGAGTTTTTGTTTGGTACTCTAGGCAGTGGGAAGCTACTGAAAAATTTCAGGCCAGGGAAAGGCATGGGCAGACATGTTGGGCATCAAAGCTGAGTCATGTCTGCTAAAAATAATCCAAATCAGAGGGAAGTAGGAGGCTTTCTTCATCATTGCAAAATAAATAAATAAAGCTCTTACCTCAGCTTTGGGTAGGAAGCTCTGCTTTTTCCTCCGGAAATATAGCTCCATCTTCTCCTTTGTGGTTTCTGTGCTGGTGCTTTCTTAATCTGGTCTTGCAAGCAAAGCTAGCAGATGGCTCCCGTCCTATCCTGTGCACTGTCACGGGCATGCCCGCCTGTCCGCGCTGATGAATGAACTCCTCTCGTGTATGCCTGACCTTTGCATCACCACCTTCCCAGCTGTGCGACTCCAGACTCTCAATGGAACCATCATGCGTGGAGGTTCATGGGCCCCCTTGGGAGCAGGCCACTTCTCCTAAATCACTTGTCAGAGGCACTGAGAGACTGCTACTTAGTGGAACATTAGAAACAGTTTTAGTATTTTGAACTTTGACCTGACTAAGTTGTAATCACTGTGAAGTTAAGTCTTTCTCTTCAGCCCTTTGTTCCTTTTATTTCTTCCTTTTTCCCTCCTGTTTTCCTCTATTTCCTTCACCTTTCCAAAATTTTTAGGTTGCAGACCCGGTCAACAGTGAACTTTTCTGCTTGTTACAGTTTTTTCTAATGAAGATCTAGTGTTGTGATAAAAGGGTTGAACAATTGATCCGGGTCTCATTTATCAAACAAAGTGACCCCTGGATGGGGAGTGTCTACCATGTCCCACTCAGTTGTCATCCAGGGGCATCCAGGGTTCTTTCTGGTGGCTTTGAGGTAAAGTTCTTGGGGGTACTTGTGGAAAGGAAAAAACAAAGAAGTAGAACCACCAAGAATGAAAGGGACGGTAGAGGAGAGCAGGCATGAGCGGAATGAAAGAGAGAGAGAAGAAGTGGGGGAGAGAAGAAAAGAGGGGGAGAAAGAGAAGGAGGGGGCAAGAGATAGAGAGAAAGGTGAGGATTGAAAGGGTATAATCTAGGAATGAAAAGGTAAAGGGGAAATCTGTTGGGAAGAAATACATGGTGTCAGAAGAGTCCTGCGAGAACAAGACGATATATGGTTCCCTTAGTACATCCTTTGGTATTCAGAATTTCCCCATGGGCAGCTGTGCAGACTGCCACTGGGAAGGAGCTATTCATCTATTGGGTTGGCCAAAAAGTTCACTTAGTTTTTTCTGTACTATGGCTCCAGCAGTGCTTAGCTCTCTTTAACTTCTTTCAAAACAATTTTGTTAGATTGTATGGCGACAGCTGTCATGTCAGCATCCATTTAAACAACACTTATCAAAATTGGTGAATTTTTGTGTAGCCACTTTAATATTAGAGATGGAAGTAGATAGACCACATTTTCAGCATATTATGCTTTATTATTCAAGAAAGGTAAAAACGCGACTGAAACGCATAAAAAGATTTGCTCGGTGTAAGTATGTGCCATGACTGATCGAGTGTGTCAAAAGTGGTTTGTGAAGTTTCTTGGTACTGTTGACATTTTGGCCAAATAATTCTTTGCTGTGGGGCTGTCCTATGCATTGGAAGATGTTCAGCAACACCCCTGGCCTCTACCCACTAGAAGCCAACATACTCAAAATACCCAAATCAATAGAAAGTTATAGGTGAACATGAAAAATGTGTCCTTTATTTTATGGAAAAAGCTAAACGGACTTTTTGGCCAACCCAATACCACCTCAACAATCATTGCAAAGAATTCAGTTGTAAGTTCCTGGAGGGGAGAACTGAGTGCTTTGCCCTTGTTCTTTCTCCCTGATGCCCTTTGGGACTCAATGTTGGTCATCTGGCTGAAGGGCCAGTGGCAATTGCCTCTGAATGTTTTGGTTCACAAATCAGTACACTTGGGGTTTTTACACAGCTTCACAGAAATAGAAGAATATTCTCCCAGCCCTGGCACTTGTCCCTGCAGCTACTTTCCCTAAACAGTGGAGCAACTTAAAATACCATTCTACTTTTATAACAGTTTTGTTTTTAATTCAGAACTGGGCATGTAGTCCATCTCCTGATGACCCATCAGCTCTGTGTGGCCAGGCTACCATGGAGCAGGGTGCCCTCCAGGAAAAGTGCCAGGCAGTGAAAGCTCTGTGTCAACAGTGGAAACTGTGTTGGATATTCCATCCACAAGTAATTGCTGTGGTATTTTTAAATGTCTCTGTCGGGGTATAGACAGGGCTGATACTCAGCTGGGGAGCACCATGGTATATCCATTCTGGCTGGTCAGTGCCCATGCCAGACTACTTATTAAATATTTGTAATATCACCCCTAGGTATGGAGTTCGAGCTGAAGTTGCACACAATCACATATTCTCTTTTTGGCTGAACTGGTATTTGGAATATGGAGTGTTTTCACATCTAAATTAAACGACAGCCTTCTCAATGGGGAAGGAGAGCATTCCCCACCCACCCACTCACCCGTGTTTCCACAACCCCACTCCTTGCCTGGCTTGAGCACAGGAATGAGTGCCTACACATGCCCAGCTTGGGTGCCCCCTTGAATTCACACCCCCCTATTTTGCTCACTGGCTTCCCTGTCTTTCTTTGGGAGGCAAGTGCTCCAAGTTCAGGCTCTAAATAGACCCAGAATTAAAGGCTTTTGAAATCAAAAATAGGTCTTCGAAGCTGCCAGCAATGGCCAAGGGTTCCCTCCACTACAGCACGAGTCCAAAAACCCAGCCCAGCACACATCTCCCTGATGCTCTGGGAAGCTCATTTCCTTTGTGCAACAAGGCCTGTGCTGTCTCTGGATCTCAGACTTGGATGTGAGAAGCAAGCATTTCTGGAGGGGGGAGGGGGATGACTTCCGTGCTGTGCTGAGGGAAACACTGAAGAACACAGGGGTACGCCCATTACTGGCATACAGAAGCACACATGATCAGTCCAACTAGGGCATCTGAGCCCACTGGGGGTCTGCTTCTAACTCATATGGGCTCTTTATGAGTTTGGGCCACCAACCCAACTGATGGGCATCAGACCCCTTGGGCTCACATGTGCTGAGTGTGTCATGTGCTGGTTGCTCTCCTGCCATCTGGAGGCAATTAGCGTTGAAATGGTTTCAAGCACTTGCTGTGCGCTCAGTGTTGCAGGAGGCCAGGCCAGCACAGCCCTGGTCCTAGGAGCCAGGAGGCTTTTGCTTCCTGTGGGATTTCCAGTTTAAAACCCAGTGAAGCCCTGCCTTCCAGGCTATCACTAGGTCCCCCTCTGTCCCTTCCCTTCCCTTTCCTCCACTTTTGGACTCCAAGTGCAAGGATACTTGCTGAGAGATCCTGGCATCTCTCCTTGTTCCATTTCTTGCCTACGTGGTAGGTTTGAAGGGAGGGGGTTGTAGATAAGTCACTTTTTAAAAAGCCCCCAGGAACGGAGTTGCATTTTACATTCATTGCTGTGTGCATTTTGTAAAATGGAATGTCTCAGGAGAAACCTCGGAGGAAATCGGAAATCAAGCCTCTAGCCCAGTGATTTTCAACTGGTGTGCCACAATAATTTTTAAAACATGCAATACCTGACTATTTAATAAGGGCCTCTTTTCCCTTAGATTGTCAAATTTTAAAAAATGCCAACAACACTACAATAACCAGCCAGTGTAAATGAATCAAAATTATACCTATTTTTTGTCATATTGGAAAAATTTTTTTGGTATGGCACAGAATCTTAGTAACTAGTTTGTGTGCACCATGAGATGAAAAAGTTGAATATTGCTGCTCTAGCCTCTGAAGTCATGATAACTATATCGTAATGGTGGTACCTGGTAACGTGCTAGGAGCAGAATTGGCCCTACTCCAATCCTTATAATAGCCCTGCAGATGAACAGACTCAGTCTCGGAGAGTTAAGCAGCTGATAAAGGAAGCATTGGGTTCTGAGGTCTTCCCAATTCCAAAGCCCACACTCTTTCTGCTCTACAAGCTTGCACCCCGATTTAGGACTAGGTAAGGTGGAAGCCCCAGGGGGGCAGAGGAGCAGAGCAGGAACAAACATCTGCAGTTCACACTAGATAGTCCAGTCATGGGTTTTTCTAAGGAAGCAAAATGATCTTTTGAAAGGAAACTCATGCAGTCTGTCAGCTTCTTGCCAACTCTACTGCAGCACAACCTGCCAAAAACAGCCAAACCTTGTTTTGGGTATGAAAGCAGCTGTTATAATAAACTCCTCTGCTCTGCCTCTTTTTCCTGTTATGGTGGAATGACTGTTTAAAATAAATGTCACCAATACATGGATTTTCTGGTCCATGAAAACATTTTTTAATTGGCAGGCCTCCTTACATTTTTTTGGTGAAGTTAGGAAGTAAACAGAATGCCACAGGCCATTTCAGATTCATGCAGTGTGAAGATCTCTGGATTCTGGAGACTTGAGTCTCAACCCCCCACCCCTTGGGCCTGAGCCTTCTTTGGGCTTTGAGCTTGTTCCAGAACAAATGGATTTCTGTCTCTTCTGTCCCAGGAGTTCCAAAGTAGAGTGAAGGGACGGAGTGCACAGAACATAGAGTCCGATACGGGTTCGAATCTTGGTTATTCCAACCACTAATGTTGAAACTTCAAGTAAGTTATTTTGAGCCTCAGTCCCCTAATCTGTAAAACTGGTATAATAACTACTTATTAGGCTTGTCATGACATTCAAAGCAAAAATTAAAAAGTAGCAAATATTTACATAATTTTTATTATATGCCCTGTGCTGTTGGGTATTTTACATGTGCTAACTCATTTAGTCCTCTCCACAGCCCTGTGAGACATGTACTAGTCTCATGTCCAGCCCCTGGGGATACAGTAGGGAGTGCAGCTGGTAAAAGTCTCTGCCTGTGTGAAAATTACCTTATTGTTGAGTGAGGCCAAAACATAAGTCAAATACAGGGTCTGGCACAAATAACACCCCCTTCTATTATAAAATCTTTTATTACAAAGTTATAAGCATGCAATTCTGTAATATAACAATACCACACTCAAGCACACCATATGACATTTTAGGTGAAATGTTCAAATTAAAGCTATAAGTAATTACACCCATACCAATCACATTCAAGCAGGCATTACTTCTGCTGGACCCTGTATATTAAATGGTGATAAGTGCTATGGAGAAAAATAAAACAAGAGGGATGGATAATGGGAAGGGGGTATTAACAATTTTCAAAAGAATGATCAGGGAAAGCCTCTTTGACAAGGTGACATCTGAGTAGGCTTGGAAAAAACTGAGGAGGGAGCCACAAGGGTATCTAGAGGGGAGAGTCTTGGGCAGGAGAAGCAGTGAGTGCAAAGGTCCTGTGGCTGTGTGGCTGCTGTATTCAAGGTACAGCAAGGAGGCTAGTGTGGCTGGAGTAGAAGGACCAAAGGGAAGAGCAGATGAGGTCAGGATTGGAGGGCAGACTGTGTAGGGCTCTTTGTCTCTGTAGGATGAGAAGCTACCAGAAGAAGTACATGATCAGATGAAGCCAGATGTGTAGAAAGTGATCTGCTCAGTGCAGCTGCTCCTGCTGTTGGTTCCCACAAGGACAGTTGCCAACTTTTGGGGACTGTTTAAGTAGGACATTTCTTAATGGGACATCTGGGCCTTCACTGTCAGCATTGTAGTTGTTGATTTTAACAACAGATGAACTTTTCCCAACCTTTCCTGTATCTGTATCCAGCCTCCTCCCTTCTGGATGATTCTGTCCTTTGCCGCCTCTCTGAATTGAATTGTCTTGATGCTACTTAACTAGCTGCATAGACAACTGTGGTCTACATTCACGATTCATAATGTGTTGTTACGTGGTCTACACTCACGATTGATAATGAGTTTTTGGGACCAGGGACTCATAGATAAATATTGTTTGAATTAGGCAACCAAGAGAATTAATGGAGACGAAGAGTGAAGGACGAGATGTTTGTCAATGGAATTGCCCCCTCAGCGTGACAGACAGCCAGAGAACTTACTAGCACCTGTAAATTCCTCAGGGAGAGGATTATGATATCTATACTTCTGTGGGAGGCCAGGCATCTCATTCTGAGCCTCAGGTCTATGAGTGGCTTCTGGGGCCCATGAATCACCCGGAATCATGTCCAAATGTATGTCTGTGTGCATTTTTTTTTTTTTGGAGAGAGGTTATAGCTTTCATGTTGCTTGTTTCTTTAATGGCTTCATCACAGTTTCACGCCATATTTACAACATTGGATAGCCTACATGCAAGCATATGAAAATGTACAAGTATACATTTCAAAAAGGGATTAAAAGGATCTTTCAGTTTTCTAATATTACGAATCCATACTTTCTATACTTGACAAATATTACTTATTGTGTGCCCAAGATAGAAATTCGATTTATGGTCTCTTAGAAGATGTAGGGTATATTTTTGAGGGCATCAAGGTGTCCTATCACTCAAGGTCTGCTTTGCCTCCTTGCTCAGTAACTAAATCACCAGGAATTCACCTGCTGTATTAGATCATTTACTCTCATATGCTCCTCATTGCCTTTGAAACACCTCCAATTCTAGCAATGTTTTACAGACATGCACATAAGCCAAGTGGTTTAAACAACAACCTAAACCTTAGGTATTTGGGAGCCCCCCATCCCCTTGGGTTCTTCATGGAACAGGGCCCATAAGCAAAACAAGGTCCAAGCTCAGAACAAAGAAAAGAATTTACCAGGGAAGTGCAGTGACCTCCCAGCAGCTTTAAGGAACACAGGTTCCTTAAAGTCATGCTGGCACATCCTGGCGTCTTCTGTTCCTGGAGGTGGGGTGAGCACCCAGTGTATCCGTCAGTTGATGCTCCTATGCAGATGTACCATGGAGCACACCAGGCCGAATTCAGTGGGGGCACTGCTTCCCCTGGGCACTAGAGCTCTACACAGTAGTCACTTCCACCTAGTTCAGAGAAACCCTCCGGGGTTCTTAGCGGGGACTTAGAGAAATCAACAAAAGGATTTGTTGAGAATGACTGATCCCACGCCCTGGAATGCAAACCCTGCACGGTTTATGGTACATAATTATATACAATAAACTATAAAGGACATACAGTGGGTTTTGATGTCAGGTTCCAGTTCCTCCTGGCTAAGGAACTGGTGAAAACCCTTCATCAGTGTGGCTAAGGAAATAGTTCTGGTCCTGTCTGAATCCATTGCCATATGTCCACACTGCCCTTTCCCCCACTGTTTAGTCTCACTGGAGATGTCTGCTTCTCACAATGGGGCCAGAAGCATCAACGTGTTCCCTTAATCCATCACTGTGGAGGGGGAAGATTGTTACCGTCAGAAATATAAATATGATAAGTTTATATTTGATACATAGATAAGATCAGCAATATAATTAAGAAACAGAAGTCTGTTCATTTGTTCTTCAGTTGCATAGAAACTTTGTGGTTGTTATCAGGTGGAAATTTAAAAAGAAGAAACTATGAAGAGAGGCCTCACTACCAATTCGGTCTGTCCAGCCACTGCTGCCAGCATTTCAGTGTTGTCCTTGTCACAGGGGAGCTGCATTCTGTGCTCCTCTCTAACTTGAATATACTGTTAAAGATAAACTGAGGCATAGTAAGAATTTTGAGTTTATTTTGAGCAAAAATCTATTCCAGTCTGGCAGTGGCAAACAGGGAGTGGTTAGGAGCCCTCCATTGGCAGGAGCCAGGTGAAAGACTTCTACAGAGAATGTGTGGAAGCAAAGAAAGGAATCAGTGATTGGCTACAGCTTAAAGCCTAGTTGGCCATGTGTAATAGGTTGTCCTTAAGTTTCGATTTCATGACATTGAAGCATTTACAGGCTTAGGTTTTGGATTGCTTATGTAGGCCTCCAAGGCGTTAGAGCCACCCGAGTCTCATGGCCTCCTTCTTTAATGAATTTAACAATACCAGTCTCCCAGAGGGATTCATTATCTTTTGCTACAGAGCTGTAAACTCTCTTTCCTTTAAAGATGGGAGAAGGTGTAACCTCTTTTGCCAGAGCCTTTTTGGGCTGGAAGATGAGACTGAAAAATGGGTCCCCTATTTATAAAGCATCAATATACTTCCTGTGTCATGTTAAATGTCCCTTTGGCAGACAGTCTTTTGAGGTGTCCTCTTCAATCACTAACTGCCCAACATTGTGTGAATGTATTACCCAGTGTATCCTACAGAATGATAAAGGTAGGAAACTTTTGCGCCTCCTTCTGCACCACCTTAAGGGTTTGAGTAGTGTGCTCCCAGCTGTGGCTCAGGGACTTCAGACCTGTGGCCCTTGACTTACTAGGACTGAGACAGTGCAGTAAAAATAAACAGAGCCTGGTATCTTTGATTGAGTACCTATTTTTGTTTCATGAGAGCATGGCGGGGGGAGGGGGAGTTGAGAATGGGGAAGAACTCTGAAATATATGTACCAAAGAAAAAAATTTTTTATTATTTAGACAAAGTGCCCCAAGTGGGTGCATATCTGCAGATGGGCGGAGCCACTGTATTTGGTTCCCAGTAGTTGTGCCACCCAGAGACACCTGGCCATGAGGTGTGGGGAAGAGAAGGACCAGAGCTGAAGTCCTATCATGCTATGAGGACCAAGTGTACAGATATAAAACCTAGTATTGGAAGCAGATTGGCCTTTTGGGAAATAAGAATCACTGCATTTTAACAGGGGAGGTTAAATTGGTACCCATTTCTTTACCTGACATACTTGCTTGATTTTTGCCCTGGATGTCTAAGTACTTTTATATGACTGTTGTGCTCCAGTTTGTTTCCCCTTCACTCTCTAAAACCTGCCCTTTAATGCTAGCAGAAATAATCCACGTCATCTCTGTGTCCCAGAGAGCCAAGCACAGACACTGCTCTTCGGGTCTCTCAGCTTGTTAGGGCACAAACGGCTCAATGGTAGGAACCTTCTTTACAGTCTGTTTCATGAGGCCTGTTGTTTATTTTCATTTCCCTGTTGCCACAGCTCTCCCCTTTCTCCTGTTCCTTCTAAATAATCACAAATCTTTGTTCTTTCCCCCATTTTTTTGTTTGCTGTTTCTATTCCCTACGGTCTAATCCTTTCCATCTTATTCTGGCCTGTCCAGCAGGAGCCTTTGAAAGAAGGAGCCTTCCCTGAGCCCCAGGCCCACCCAGAGCTCCTGTCTTCCAGTTTCACTTCAATGAACATTTCTTGTAGGTAATTGTTGCCCAGTCGTGATGTTTGTTTGGGAAGTAAGCAGGAAAGGAACCAGACAGCTCTTCCTACCAAGCTCAAAGCCAAGAAGATTTACTTCTATGCAATAGTCCTATAGATATATTTAGTAAATATATAATCACACAGTCATTTGGGCTCTGTATACCCTAATAAATTAGTGCTTCTAATTTTATAAGCACTATCATAACCACGGTTGTAAGTGGGATTTTTCCTTTTACTGTAGTGTATGTTCCTTTGCTTTACTAGGTGTTGTTTATTAGGTGTTGTTTCCCCTAAGTGCTGTATAAAGTGACAGATTGTTTCAGGGCAACCAGTAGGTTGTATTTACAGGTGGTCGGTTGTCTTTATTAGCGTTGCTGCTGTAACACAACTGCTTTCTGGCAGGAAGGAACATTGCATAGTAACGAGCTTTACCGTCCAGACTTTATTTCATTCCTCATTTAGGAATGGACATTTTGTGAATCACCGAATCCTTCTTTTTCAGTTCCTCTTTGGTGCATGCATAATGGGAGGGTAATGCAATACCACTCCCTTTGTATTTGCAAGGCAACATGCTGGCCTGGCTTTCCCAGCAGTAGGATTGGGAAGTTTCACTGCACCAGAAAGGAAGAACCCTTTACAGGCCTCATTCTGGAAGGGGTGTTTGTCCTTGGTCTGCCGAGCCCACCAAGGTCTGCTCACACTGCTGGATCCCATTGTGTAGTGGCCATTTAAGACAAGTACTTCTTCTTAACTGGGAAGGACCACAAGATATTTTATATATTTTTAAGATTTTATTTATTTTTGTTAGAGAGAGGAGAAGACCAGGGAGAAAGAAAGGAAGAGAAACATTGGTAAGAGAGAGAAACATCAATCGGCTTCCCCAGCACACACCCTAAGCAACCAAGGCATGTGCCCTGATCAGGAATCAAGCTGGCGAACTCTCATTTTTCAGGATGACGCCCAATCCACTGACCCACACCAGTCAGGGCAGGACCACAAGATATTTTAAAAAATAATAAGGAATGAACTCTCAGTGTATTCTAAACTGTATACAGTATACCAGGATTTACTATAAACAGACGTATACTACAAATTAGAAAAAAAATATGTGAATGACTCCCACTAGGGTGATTCTGATACTAATTCCAAACCCCACATTCACCGGGGTAGTATACAAAACCCTGAGATGGACGAGGATTAGACAGCGTTGTTAAAAACTTGTCCTAAAATTCTTCTACTTTCAGCCTCTTTAACCAGTTTTTTACCTTAATCAGGAGCTGTTTGGCCATTTGGGAAATAAAATTCATTTTTTCTGAGCATAAAATATAATTTTGGTTTTGCTCTAAGACTTTCATGTCAGGTGAAATTGTGTATATATTTTCTGCATCTCTGATTTCCATTGAGTGGCAGACCAGAGCTGATGTGGCCCCGACCAAATTTTGCAATTCTGTGCTGTAAGAGGTGAAGTTCAGAAGGCATTCTGCCTCTGCCATTTGCAGCTCAGCTGGTTTTTTCTAACATTTTTCTATGTCTGTTTCTGGGTCTGATTGTAACTGTCACAGACATTTGTGCACCTGCTAAACATACAGAGGTTTCATGCTCCATTGGAGTCTTGGATTTTTTCTGCCTAGCAGATGGTGTTTGAATTCTTGCATGATTTTAGGAAGCAAAGAGACTATCTTCCAGATTGATGGCTGTCATTCAAAATCCTTGTCTCTATGGTGCTTCCTCCATCTGAAGCCAATGTGTCCTCACAACTTCCTGTCCTTAGGCCAACTCACCTGGGCTCTACCTCTTACCTTTGCATCAGGTGGATGACACATCAGGCCAGTCCTTCTATAAGTTGTCTCCACGTGAGAAGCAAATTTTCTCTCCAGGTGGTTGGCCAGAGTTAAGTCAAACCTGTGTCCATGGTATGAAGTTAACAAACAGGTATGAACTGAACCCTAATTATTGCCAGCTTCACTGGGGATCTAAGATTATCTCACCCCACCGAGATTATAAATTTGAAATTTATTAAGCTTCCATGAAAGTTTTGAATTCAAAATATCTAATGTGCATAAATAGTACTAATAAGAATGCATATAAGATCTCTATAGACTGGACAGGAGAGAGAAGGAACAAAGGTCTGTATAATCTTCACCATGTCCATTGATCCTCAAGTTCTCAAATGATTGCTTCATATGGACAGAGCAGTTGTTTGATTTGTTTAAATGTTCTGGGTCAGTTGTACCAGGTTGGTAAAGTCACTGAACATGGAGCTGTGAAGACATATGAAGTTGGATCTCACCAGTCAATGTGAGCTGGCTCCAGCACACCCCTGAGAAATTGGTGGGAAATTAGGAATTTGAATTTTGATTTAGCAATCCTTTTTTTTAAAGGATCTCTATTGTTTGAGAGGAAGAACATTGTGTGTGTATACAAAGGCATGTATGTACTTATCCATCTTTTTATCTAGTAATCTCAGTTTTAAACAATTTTCCAAATTTGACTCAGTCATTTACGAACTGTTTACAAAGGCATGGAAAATTTAATATGCAAACATTTTTCTCATTTACTTTATATTCAATTGCATGCCTTCTGACTTTTTTGTGTAGTAGTTTTTCATTTTTATTTTCCAGTATTATTCCTTTGACCTTTACAACCATAGCTGTCTGCCCCATGAAGTGATTTCTCTCTGTTCATTGTCCAGTTTTAATAACAAGTATGAATAACAAGCTTGTGAACGGGCCTCTCTCCTCTAAATCTGGGGGCTACACTTTCACTATTGGGCCAGTAGACTATAAAGTAGATCCCTTCCATTTCTCTTATTATTTATTTGCCAACTTTCACTGATTTGGGTCACTTCAATTTGACTCATTTCTTATCAAGATTCAGAGCTGGGGCTACATTCAGTGCAGAATAGAGCATTCCTTTAAAACACCAACAGTAAAATCTGTCACTCCATCTTGGCTCACTTTTCCCTTAATTTAAGTATCCTCAAGTACAGTCTTCACTTGATGAAAGTAAAAAACACATACTTACAGAGGAATGAGGAATGTCTGTCAGGCTGATTGATATTTTCATTTACGTTGAGCCACACACCCCCTTGCTTTTTTTGCATCATGGTTTTTAAAATCAAGGAGCTTTGGGAAAGGTAGTGGATTTAGTCCCTTTTTTGCTAGCACCTGCTCCTCAGCATAATTCCTACATGCCCTGCCAGCTGTTTCAGTGATAAACAAGTACACTGTCATTAACTGGGACTTGCCCACCCTGCTCAGCTCAGTACGGTTTCCACCACTATATTAGTTCCTCAGCTGCCCCCAAATGATAATTTTTAAAGCAACAACACTCGAGGCAAATGTTGGATTGTGGGTTTGCTTTTCTCATCTTTGCCCTAACCAGTTTAGTTGTATGAGTGCTGAGGGACACAAAATGTAGTCGTGCTGCTGTACTGCTTTCCACGTTGCGGTTCAGTTCGGTCTAGGTGTAAAGGACTGCTTTGCTCTGTGCTCTCTTGATTAGTAAATCCCACTGCACTCCCTACCTCCTGTGATGAAAACTCTTCCTTTTTAGACCCAAGTCCCTGATTGCTTCAGAGGAAGGTATTCTGAATGTCTGTGTTCTGACTGCAAGACGCCTGAGCTGAATGCCTCTCCCTGGATATCTACACGCTGGCCTATAGGACAGTAAGACCAGCATGTCACTTATCATCCAGAAAGCTGGGCACAAAAGTGTGAGAGAAGGCTGTGAAGTCCGTGTACCTGAGAGGTGGTGGACACTTATGCTTCCAATTTGTGTGAGGGAGATTCACTGAGGCAGCGACAGAGCCTGCTTTCCCCATTGCCAGGATCTACACTTGGGCCAGATATTCGTTAAGCTATGTGACATGCAGAGTATGAGAGTACTGGTTTGTTTCAAGAAATGCAAAAGCAGTACTGCAGAAAAATAAAAATTCCCATTATCTGTAAGAGGTGGTAGCCATGACGGGGGTATTTAAATTATCTGAAAACACACAACTGGGGATTCTCCATGAAGGCAGCATAGGTAATCATGCCTCATCTCCTCGCACAACCGCATCAGTTACAACTACACTATAGAACAGCCATCACTCAGACTGTCAGATATTGAGCTGAATGGAAGTCCTACAATGACAGAATTAAAGAAGAAACTTAAGTATGCATAAAGTTTTAAAAGAAGTCACTTGGTAGAGAGGAACAGTGTTGCGGAGAGAAGGAGGGCAAATCTCAAGACATGGAGAGGCATGGACAGACCTTTTTGTGAGTTCAGTGAGTCCTCTGCCCAGGGACTCGGTGCTCTTTCCCACACTCCTAGCTTTTGCTCAAATGTTACTCTGCAAAGCCACCTCCAACCACTCTATTTAAAATGCCATCTCTCCAACATGCCTTTTGCCCATTCCTTGCTTTAGTTTTCTCCATAGCATTTATCACCTTTTAACATATTAAAATATCCCCCCACAGGAGTATAAGTGCCATAAGAGCAGGGATTTTTGTCTGTTTGGTTCACCATTATACCCAGTGCCTGGTACATAATAGGTACTCCATGTTTATTTCTTGCATAAATGAATAAGTGGGATGTAGCAAGAAAGAAGCGTAGTGAAGTAGGCAGTGTTTTGGGGGTTCTAAATACCTCTGGGGGAGAATCCAGAAACCCGAGTCTCTGAGCCAGGGTCGGCCCATGTGTGAGTGGGGTGGGCAGTAGAGTTCATTGGGCTGGTAGTTTCCTCTTTGGGAAGACGGATTTTCTCCGAGATGGCAGTTGATACTCCTCCTGATCCTGTGGTTCTAACAACCTTCATGGTCAGAGGATGCTAACTGCTGAGTATTCCAGAATATTACTTTGAGCCACCGAGAGCTGTTACTATGGCAGTGGAAAATTACTGTGGATTTCTGAACCATGGGTCAAGCTGATATTTGTAAAAAGAATTGATTTTGACAATGTACTCCACTCCAAGGAGGTTTTCTTTTCTTTTCTTTTTTAAAGGAACCTTAAGGGGGTAGAAATAAATTAATTTTTTATCACCATTTAATCTTTCTTTCATGTTCTTGCTTTCCACTGACTTATCTCACCCAGTGCATGCACTCTTGAACACCAGCAATAGTTTGGGTCTGTTGATGAATGAACCATTAGAGACTGGCTTTTGAAGCTCCTATTGCAGTATATTAGAGCTTTAGAAGAAAGCTCAACAGGGGCAACCAACTGGTTTTAGCTTCAAGCTTACAGTGAGCAAGGCCCTGCATGTCTCAGAGTTGCCTAAAAATTATGAAGCTACCTTCTTTTCCCAGCCTACCCCATTCCAAAAATTCCATCGCCGGTAGGGGATTATTTCCCTGAGGGGCTCAAAGATCTCACCAGCCAAACCTCCAAGCCAGTCTTTACCTCTCACAGAGATAATGAGCATTTATTTAGGTGGAATTAACTTGCTGCTCAAGTATGTCACCATAGAATGAGAAAAAAATTACAGCCTGTAGTCATAGTTAACTTACTAGGGACTGAATTTTACTCTCCTTTTCTGTCAACATTTGGAAACATGTTTCTGCACCCCTTTGTTTTGACAGAACACTTCTACAAGTCCAACCTGTCAGCTTTCTACAGTTTATCTTGTTAGGCATCTGTAATCTTGCTTTGTTTTACTTTCTGCTTCTGCAAGTGGATAAACTTGGAGAAGCAATATGTGATAAGTCTGGACCCAGCTCCCAGCTCAGCCACTCACTGGCTTGAGTACTCAGCCTCTTTGACCCTCACATTCCTAAAGTCTATTAAATTAGGGTTTAGTTCCTGCTTTCCAGGATTATTAAAGGAATTGTAAATAACTGGGAGGGTGTACCTGATATATAGCAGGTACTCAATAATGGCCACCTTCCTCAGCAATTCCTCTTTGCATTTGCAGCAGTAGGAAACTCTCGCCCACTCACCAAATGTCCAGTGGCCTTCCTCCAAATACCTGCACAGTGCAAGTGTCTTGCTTAATTATGTAGCAGACTCTGATGGTCCAAGCTGGAACTAAAGGTTCCCAAGTCTTTTCATTAAAAGATTCAGTGCCTAAGCATAGAAGGGCATTGTTTGGCAGTGCCAGATAATGAATGAAGTGGTCAGGGTTGCTGAAATGTGTCATCAGGCTTGTTGACAATTCCCTCTGTGCCCAAAGAATGAAATGAATAGGAAGAGAGCCAAGAGGAAGGGGCCAGCAAGGAGAGACAAATGTGAGATATGATGGTTCAGCTTCCCACTAAGCAAGATTTCTTTCCTAAGAACTGAAAGCATTTGTGTACAGTTCATATAATAAAGGATTCATTATTATACATCCTTTTGAGAAAATCATGGTGTTCTGAAACAGTTATATGCTTGCAGACACTGTTATTTCTGAGGGACATATTCCATCTGGCTTTAGCCTACAACAATTGTTTTCTAGTAGGCCAGGTACAAATAATACACACTTTTTTTATATTAAAAGCAAACCAGAAATGACTGCCATATATGAGGAGGGACCCCATATATAGAATTTATTTATAAAAAGTTGTATGTTTATCCTTACATGTTTAAACTTCAGTCACCTTCAAAGTACTCTCCACTTGATACAATACACCAACTGAGACTTTTTTCCCACTACCCAAAACAGTTTTTGAATTTGTCAATTTTCATGTCTTTTAGTGCTTCTAAAGTTTTTTGTTTCACCTATTCCACATCAGCAAAATGTTTCCCTTTGAGTACTTTTTGCATTGGGGGCAACAAAAAATGTCATTCAGGGCAAGATCAGGTGAATGAGTGGGGCTATGGGAGTCATGCCAGTTCTGGCCATAAACTCTGAAAACTCAGCGTGGTATGGGCAGGTGCACTTGTAAATCATCCATCATGAAATGGGTAAGCACATTGAAAGAGTCTTCAAAAAAAGTTTACTGAAGCTGAGCACAGCCTCTCACAACAACACCAGCTGGTACACTGATACAGGGGGGTTTCTACAACACTTACTTAGCAGGAGAAGCCTGTACTACAAGGGGCCTGCCCTCCATAAGATAATTCCAGGGGGGGTTGGGTCCCCCCTCATATATATATATACAATATTCTTTTAATGAAAAATGATACCCTTGGTAAATTTGCATCTTATCAATATAGGCTCAGAATGAATGCTGAAGATTTCAAATTCATAAAACTCTTCTAAATAATTTTTCTAATTTGAGTACATCTTTCTCAATACAGAGATGCTATGAGGCTTTATTTATTTTGCACAGAAATGTATGTCAAGGCCAGTTCTTGTCTTGCTTTCATTTTTATGATTCTCCACATTGTTTGGGAAACTTGGCACAGTAAGGTGTTCAGGGCTGGGATTTGTATTTGGGGAACTAAATTACTTATTAATATAAAAAAATTTAACTAAGTCAAATATCCCATCATTTAGTAAATGGTCTTTATAGTAAGAAAAACTTAATAAAGTGTTTACATATTTACATACTTTTCTTCTAGAACTATTGCATAACATCCAAATAACTAACCAGGATGTTAACTCTTACTGTTTTGTTGCTTTTGAGGGCATTCTAATTATAGGAATTTATTTGAATCATCAGCTTTACTGTTAGAGCCAAATCATTCTCATGGGTTTATGGGAATATATGCCATCAGGCAGTAGATTAATAACTATAAAAAAACCGCAAGAAAAGTTCATTGCAAAAGTCAGATCAAAACCTGTGGTTTTCTGGATTTTGTAGCCTACCAGGTTTTTGAAGCTTTTCCTTGGTAACATGATCTTTGTGGCAACACACTCAGCCTTAGACACTCGAAATAATTATGACAGCCCAGAAGTGACCCCCACTAGCCCATAAGTGCCAGCCTTAACCTAACAAGCCTGTGTCCATTTTAACAGACAAACCTTCCTTTGGTGATGTACATGGCAGAAAAATGTGATAGTGAAGGAAACTCTTTTGTTCTCCTAAAAGATTGGAAAAATAGACTGGATTAGAGCCTGCCCACAGCACTTGGGAGGGCTCTGTGTGAAGAACCACAGCAGAAAGGAATTCTCCTTGCTGGAGAATTCTTCTGGCCATCTGCACTGTCATTCCTACAGTGTTTCAATTATTCTCTTCAACTGGCTAAACGCCTCCGACCAGGGGCCCCATCCCATCCCATCCCCGTTCTTCTTCCTTTAAACATATGTTGGAAACAGAGCAACACAGGGAACTTTGAGTTTGGGCACCGGGGACCTTATTGTCAGCCTATTCTGAACGTCCATAGCATACTCAATGAGTTAACCAGAGTGATTTTGGCTTCACTTGCACCCTAGGATTTTTTTGTATAATAAAGACTTGGACACAGGAAAATAGATTCAGGATGTGAGCCAAGAATTAAATCCAATAGGAGGTAGTTCAAGAGGGATAACCAATAGGCATGGAACCTTCAGGCACGTTCAGTCTGTGGCCTGTTGAATAACAAATGTGCTGTTTGGGCCACATTTTTTTGATAAGCTAGCTCTCTCTGTGGTAAAAGACAAAACCACCTCACTTCCTGCATTAGAATCTCTTATCCACAGCACTCTGCAGATCCATTTGCTTGCTCTTCCTACCCTACCCCCTCCAATGGGAACAGAGTCCCCAGTCTCTGGAAAGTAATGCTAAGAAAACAAACACTACAAAGGCTACTAACCAGGGGATATCTCTCTTGAATGTTTTTTGTGACCATCTAGGTTCAAGGAGGACGGGTCCTCCAGCTACGTGAGCCAGCAGGATCTCTTTGTAGTAGGCATTCCTATGTCCTCCCAGCTGAGGGCAGAGAGAGAAAGATAAAACAGAATTCTTATTAAAAGTAAGTCTGGGAGCGGAAAGAAAAAACAAGACAGAAAAAGTGGGTCAAGTGGAAAGGGAGGTCAGGTGGTGCCATCTGATATTGATTAAATGCTGATACAGTCAGCGATGAGAAATGCATTGCGAGGAAGTAAATTTTCTTCAGAATGTGAACCAGTGTCAACTGTCTGGGAGTGGATCTGCACAAATGCCACGTGTGCAAGATGTTCAATGGCAAACACAGAGCTAGCACACGTGGCCCTGCATTGGGATTTAGGACATGTGGCATCAGATTTTGCTTTACCTCATCAGCCGAACTTGCCCCATCAATAACAGATGACCTCTAAGGAACCTTCTAGTGGCAGATTTTATTATCTACCATAATCTCTGCTCTGATCAAGTCTTCTGAGGTTCTTCTAGTAGAATGTAAGAAATGGCCCTGGAAAGGCATAAAGAGCTCTTCTACCATGGTCCTAAAATCCAGAAGGAATGAAACCCTCCCGTCAACCATAAAAGGATCATCCGTCCTTTCCAAAGGTGGCCTGTCAGCATCCCTATGTTATCCTTCTGTGTTCCATAGCTGCTACCAAAGCAAGCTCATTGTTTCTGAACGTGAAATATGGTATGTTCATGCATCTACCTGTACTTTTCCCTCTCAAAATTCCAAAAATATTTTTACTCGAACTAGATTTGAAGAGTTTTTGTTTCATTTTAAACTGCCAGATTATGAAGAGTCTAAGAGCTAATGGCGGGGGGTGGTGTGCAGGGGAGGTTTTCATCCTTTAGTTCAGGGTGAGCTGTTGAAAGCTGTTTTGGTTTTGTTTTTTCTTTTTGGCATTGTCATGAGGACAGTGGTTGAGCACAGGGTGAGGCTGATTCCAGTGGGAATGAAAGAGGAAGCTTCCACTGAGATTAAAGGATCTCACACTGGGATGATGGTAGAGGAAATGGAGAGGGAATAATGACTAGTGAGAGGCACCTGTAATGTAGTGGAGAGATCGTGGCTGTTGGAGTCAGAAAGACCTGGGTTTGAATCCTGGCTGTGATGTCTATGGAATGCCATTTCTGCTCTCACTACCATTTCTCCCTTGAAGGGTTATTATGTGGATTGAAGATGCTGTGTGTAAAGCACCTGGTACAGTATAAGCAGTAAGTGAACACCAGTAAACTGTAGATATGATCATGATAAAAATATCCCACAGGAAGATTTGTTAGCTCAGCCTAGTGACTGAGTGAATTAGAGATTAAGTATAAGAGCAGACTTCACGGTGTCTCTGAGTTTAAGCCCCTGGGAGATTAGGAGAGTAGGAGTTTTTAGGTTGAATGGAAATAAGAAGGTTGGGTGAAAATTTGAGATCTGTTTTGACAGGGCTAGTGTCAAGGTCAGTTTTGGACAGGAGAGGTGGTGCTGAGACATCCAGGTGGCAATTAAAATCTTGGAGGACAGAAAGAAAAAGAAGTAAAAGAAATGGGAAAACCATGGTGCCAAAAGCTGACTTACACCAGGTCTGTTTGATCAGTGAGTCTGAGTGTAAAGCTCCATTTTCAAGAAATTGGCTGGTCAAAAGGTTGATCCAGCATGATCATCATCTAAACTAGATCTTTGCTCCTCAAAGTATGTCTCTCTGACCAGGCATCACTTGGATCTTATGTAGAATCTTAACTCCTATCTCAGACCTACTGGATCAGATCTGCATTTGAACAGCGGGATTCGTAAGCACCTTGTGGTTTAATTGAGAAGCACTCTAAAGCATAGTTCCCAGACTAGCAGTATCAGCATCCCCTGGGAACATGCCAAAGTCCAGATTCTCAGGTGCCTTCTCAGACCTCCTGAATTAGAAATGTTGTGTTTTAATGAACTCCTCAAATGCGTCTGATGCACCCAGAGTTTGAGAATCACTACTCTGAGTCATGGGACAACTTGAGCCCCCTCCTGTTGGGTCTCTGGCCCAGGACACCGGAGACATTGGTTAAACCCTGGAAGTTATATTCAAGTCATTGTTCTGTGCTGTTTCTCTCATCATTTTGCATTAAACACAGCTGAGCTCTTCTCACTGAAGCAGGGTGCTATGCATGAAATTACAAACCCAAGGAGAGAAACTTTGGCTGTGGTTTAATCCCTGCAACCTACTCATCAACAGTTATTGAGCACAATTATGGAAGATGAGTATTTTATGTGCTGTTGCTCCTGAGGGATACTGTTAGTAAGACACTGGGAAATAGGTCAGGGAAAGAAGGAATCACCTAGTGCTCCTTATAATGTGATTTCTACATGAAAATATCCACAATCTTTGTCTTCTGGTTTTCTAATCAATCCGATGGGACGTTCCCTCTTGTGAGTTAGTTTCTGGAGTCACTTGCAGAAGTGATGACAGTTTATTATTTAGATTAGTATAGTTTTCACAAAGTTGAACTGTGATCAATCAACATTTACCTTATCATCAAAAAGATCTGATTTTTCTAGGTATCCTCATTATTCTTATTTAAATAATTGGATAAATAAGGGTCAGCATCAGTTTTCTATATATATGTATTATATAAAATGGTTACAAATTGAGCATTTTAATAATAAAAGTACTTATATTTCTGCTCTAGGTTATAGAACATTTACAGCCAGTGGCATGCTGGGACACTATTTTAGGAGCAGGGGGTGGGATCATAATTTGTAGTCCTTGCCAATTTTCATGGTATAAATACTCCCTCCAAGACTGATTTCAAGCTGCCAACAGTTTGATAATCAGCTTTCCAGATTCAAATGACAAATTCAACAGTAGACTTTTTCAAACCAGTAGGAACCAGCTCTAGTGCCTCATTGAAACAAACATCAAGGGACAAGGCACAATTTTTTTGGTTCGTTATGATTGAATTGCCATAGATTCAATAATGGCTGAAACAAATAGATTTGGGTATTTTAAACTTTTTCATGTAGAATTTTTTATTGAAATTATAATTGTAATTATCAGAGTGGATTTTGGTTCAAAACTATTCTATGAAACAGTTATGTGTTATTTTCAAGTCATATTAAATACATTTATAACAACATGGTAATATTTAAACTGCTTGTGTTGCCAAAGTGGTATGTTTAATATTAAAATACAACTCATCCTGTAGTAAGGCATATGTAAAAAGTTATATTTAATCATAACATTCGAACCAAATGCAAGAGGATACTCTTCTAAGTGGTGTTTTTGCTCACTATTATTAAAATTTGACTTCTCTTACAGGTATTCAGGAAGGAACACAATGTACCAAATGTAAAAATAACTGGGCACTGAAGTTTTCTATCATATTATTATACATTTTGTGTGCCTTGCTAACAATCACAGTAGCCATTTTGGGATACAAAGGTAAGTACTCTTGCCTTTTTCCTTCCCAATAGCAAGTGTGCCTTCATTAACATGATAAAAACCCATGTTTACAAATGTGAAGTATTTCATGAGTACAACTGGGATGCAGAACCAACATCCTAAACTTCATCTTTACATCTTTAGCTTCTTGTAGCAGTAGGATCTGAAAGGTGAAAATAGCAATTCCTTTCAACTCATTTTAATAATAATAATAACAATGACCCTCTCTGAGATACTATAAGATTTTTCCTCTTTTTTGCTTTTTTCCTGCCTATTTCCAGCTACTCCCTTTTCCTCTGTCTTTCTTTTATCTCTAAGAGGCCCTGCGGAAACCCTGGAGTAAACACAAAGGAAAGTTACGTTGAAGCCAACACAAGATCTCCAGAGATAGGGCATTTCACAGAGTGACTGGACCACTAATTCCCCTTTTTTCTCTTCAACGTGTTTACTGTGGTCGCTGTTGTTTGTATACCTCCATAAAAATATTGTCCCATAGAAATTAAACACAGAGATAGCACCACTACCTCAGTTATACTGTGTGGGATGTTAGACATTCTTTCAATGTGTCTGATTTAAGGTCAATGGTGGATTTTTGCCTGAATCCTCCAAACTTGAAGACAAAGTGGGGCCCCCCATCCCCAAGCCCTGTATCCATTCCAGACACCAAGGGTAGAAGGTGTCATGATGCAGAATCATGAACTATATAAACCCTCTTATAGAAAATAGCCATGGAAGCCTTCCCATCAAAGACACGTGAGACAGATGTATCATCTGGTTTCAGCAAGAGGCAGACGTGGGATCTGCTGATCTTCAAAACCTCCACTTAGCCACCATCTCAGCTGCCTTCCTTCAGAAGTGACAGATTGACAGTGGAGAATCCCACATGTTCCTTTCTCATTTCCTTGGGCTGTAGACTTGGCCTAGGAAGAGAAACAGTCCACATGAATTCCCTCCAACTTGTAACTCTTCCTACCTCTCTCCCAGTGTCTAGTGGTTTCCAGAGGAAACACAGTGTACTGGAATGAGAACGGGTTTTGGAGCCAGACCGTCCTAGATCAATTTTTGATTCTGCCATTTGCAATGCAATTGTGAGTGTTTCTTAAGTGCTCGTGGACATTCCAAGCATCATGCCAAGTCCTCTGCAAGGCTGTGCAACCTGGGTATGAATCACAGCCTCTCAGAGTTTTCAGTTTCTCTGAAAGACAATTATAATGCCACTTTTCAAAGTGATTGGGATGAGCAAAGATGGTATAATTAAATCACCTGTCCTATAGTTGGTCCCAGTAAATAAGTGGCTATATTTCCTGTTACTTTTTTCTTCATAACTGCATTTTTACAGCTATAGCCATTAGAATGGAAAAACATTTAAAAAATACTCAGTATAGTCAAAGGTTGTTAAGTCCCAACTCTAGGGACATACACATGGAAAAGTTGTATGCTTCCTGTAGTGTGTTGAGTGATGAATTTGAGCAATGGAAATTTGGGAAATTACCAGGTCATTTTGTTCACTTGTGATTAGTTCATCTAGCCTAAGATTAACAAAGCAACTGATTAAGCCAGGCTATTTAATCAGTGCAAGAGCTGGACAGAGGTGGGGAAGGGAGCCCAAATGGGGGAAAGGAGGATTTTTATGTCCTAGATAATTCAGACTCTCCTCCTTTACTAGGTTATTTAGGTCATTATCACTCCTCCATGACTTTTCCTAGCAAACCCAGATAAAGGAGAAACTTGGAATCAAACAGTCATTTAATAAATATCCTTAGGGCTCAGTACTCTGTGATATCATGAAAGCAAACATTTACTGAGAGATGAGAAAGGTTTGAAGAGCATACCAGCATATGGTATTTTGTAATTTTTCCACAAAGAAATAAGGTGTAGGATCTTTATGCCTTCAGAATTATACAAAAAGATCCAAAGGAGAATTTTTTTAACTTTCTTTTTTTGTTGTTGTTTATTTTAAAGCACATATATTTTCTCCATTATAACATCGGAAAGCCCTTCTTGGCTCTGGTTTGCTTTGTGTGTGCTGGTCCATCTGCCTGGAAAACCTTTTCTCTGCTCTCCACCTACATGACTCCTCCTTTCCCTACATGTCTCATATGTCCTACAACAAGCCCGACAGCACTGGTTTAGGTGCCCTCCTGTTTGTTCCCACAGCACCTTTTATTTACTTTCAGCTCATCACACTGTATCATCATGGCCACCAGTGGGCTGGTCTGTCTTACCACCGAACTGTAAGTTCCATGAACACAAGAGACTATGTTTTATTTGGTATATCTCCCACTGGCACCTTGCCCCATGGTACTTAATAGATACCAAGTAAACTTTACTGAATGAATTAATGAGAGGATGGATAAGTAGATGGATTGTGAATTAGGGCCGATATCTCTAAAGGCAATCAGTCAATGCCAGGGACCTCTAAGCCAGTCTGCTGTTAGGGAATTACAGCAACTTTTAAAGCTCAACTAGACACCTAAAACCCGGGGACTGGCTTGGCCTGCTCTGCAGTGTGTGACCTGACCAGGATGGAGGGGAGAAGAGACTGAGAGAGCAAGACAAGAGGAGGCAAGATGACTGTCTTGCCCGTCTTTCCCTCTTTCAAAGTATCCATCCCTCAGGCCTCTACTAACAAAAATAAGATAATACAACATGTAATTTCGGTGTTCAAACAGCCTTAATGAACTAAAATGCTGATATTTTCCAGATGTGTTTTCTCTTGAACAGTGAATCCTCTCTTGCTGATAAGATGCTGGTGACTCCACAATGTAAGAGGCAGAAAGATAAGACCCAGTTTTCCCTTCACACAACTCCCTTTGAAGTCTAAACAAATTCCATTAAAAAAGAAAAATGTTCACTGAAAGAGGATATTTCTCTGAAGAAGAATATAAAAGGGAATAAAATAGAAACTCCTTACTTACAGGAGTTAACAAAGACAACTCCATCTGTTTTCCTCAAAATGTTCTTTACTTCCTTTGTGTTACTTACACTGCGACCAGTTAGGATATCACTTAAGTTCCTTCTAGAGAATCTGCTGAACAAATCAGAGGACTTCTGAATCACCCAGATGGTCTGTACAGTAACTGTGACCATGAGTCTCATCAGCTGCTTTACAAAAAGTATATTCTCGGACAGTTACAGCTTGGTGCATCCTCTGCCCTGGGCTTTTCATCAACCATCAATGGTGCTTCTGTGGCAGAAGCCATCTCTTCAGTTCAGTAGGTTGCGTTTCCTCCAAAATATTCCCTGAGTAAGAAAATTCTACTCAATTGTCCTGCCCACAAGGCATCCATCTTAAGGTAACTAGGATAAAGAAGAAAAAAAGAAATCTGAATCTTTCTCAGTAAGGGTCTCTTTTAACTCAACATTCCTAGTCATAGAATGTCTACCTTGCTGCTAAGCTCTGCCAAAGTAGCAGTGACCAAATAGGCCTTCAAAACATGCATCAAATCAGTGTGTACCTGTTGTTAGACATCCCACAACAGTATCTTCTGCATGTTTGTGATGAAAATCTAAAACAGTGTTCAGAGTAGAAATGTCTTTATTGCATTCTCAGGAAGTGTAGTTGGTATTACTGGGAAGCCCCAGGTACCAACTGATACCTCCTCAGGTACCCCCTGGTACCTGGTACCAGTTGGTACCAGGAGGGGGTGTGTTTCCCCTTAGTACCACAATCAGTCTGGTACAGGTACTCATGAGTACCAGGCAGGAACTCCGTGCTCTGCTCTTGTTCCCTTCCCCCGAAGACTGGATGAACATTTGTTTTAATGTCTAACACTATGACACATACATGCAGATGCTTGGTAAACATCTGAGGATGATGACTGTACAGAGAAGACAAATAAGATATAATCTCTACCCTCAGATTTTTATTAGAGAAAACCTTATTTAGAAAAAAAGAAATCATAAGTGGGAGGCAATAGACTTATAGAGAGAGTATGGATTGTGGAGTCAGATCTCCTGGCCACTTAGTTACTTACAAGCTGTGTGACTCTGGGCAAGATACTGAACATCTCTGAACCTCAATTTCTTCATCTGTGAAATAGGAGTTGTAAGGATTAGCTGCAGATATGGTACAGTGCATTTTGCAAAAGAGTAAGTACTCAATAAATAGAGGCTGTTGTTATTGCCATTTGGATAAAAGTTCATTTGGTGTGGAATGGAAATCAAATTGTCAGGGAAGTCTTAGCACAATAGGGTGAAGAGATTTGGGGTGCATCTTAAAAGAGGGCTAAAATCAAGACAAGGGAAGAGGAGGTTAGTGGCCCAGGCCAAGAAATGATACCCAGTCCCTTTGTAGAAAAGGTGTTATTGTCAGATTATCCTAGAGAATGATTAGGCTTTGGGTACTTGAAGGGGGACAGCTCGTCAGATAGAACACCTAAGGCACTGATACTCTGAAGAAGAGTTCTCTGTCAAGAAACAGTCTCTAATAAAAGGGAGCCCGTGAGAAATCAGACTGCTAGTAACCCTTCTGTGGTTCATGTTTGTTTTCCTCACATGAAAGCAATCTACAAACTGAAGTCTACAGACTGGGAACTTCTAGGGTAGGAAGGATGGCTTTGCCATTCTTAGAATTTGTACTAGTAAGAGTAAAAACCAATGAATATGCTGTGTGCTATTACAGCAAGTGGGTTCTGGATCTCCATCAGCACAGTCTTCTTATGCAGAAGGGAGCTGCCAGCTTTGCAACTATAGCTTTATACCCAGATCCTGTTTTTAAACACAGACTCAGGCTCCAGTGCGTGGAACCAGCTTGTTAGCGCTTGTGGGCAGGGCAGATCGTTTCCTTGTACCAAAGAGAAAATTAACAGGATTTTTTTAATGAATGAATTTATTCCTTTTATTCTGTGGAAATCTGAATTATCTGTATGACAGTTCTATGTTTTTTAAACTAAAATGGAAGAAAAATTGGAGAGGATAGAAAATGACAGCTTGTCAGCATATTTAGAGGTTCCTTTGGCTTCCAGGAAAGAAAATAAAGGGCAGGACTTAAGATCCTGTGTGTGGTTTGAGGACAGACGGAGGCATATGTTTTGATTTGAGGATCAGAACTGAATTTAAATTTACAAACATCCCCTATTTTATTTTTTAAAAGTTTAGCTTTGCTAAAATGCAAATGAAACATTTTGTTCTTTAGAGTTTCCAGGGATTAGGAGTATTCGTACCCATCCAACAGCCCTAAGGTACAGATGATCATAACTATAGCCCCCTGTCTGTGTAGTCATTTTTAAAAAACAGTAATTATTCAACTAGATGTCACACTCATTGCCGGTGGTAGGGCTTCCCAGGCTGGGTTGGCAGGTATGTTTGTTGGCATGCCCTCTTAGCTCAGCCACTTTTTCACAGGCCTCAGCAGTGAGAAGGCGGAGTCTTATTTATTTAAATAAAAGGCATAAGTAAATATGTGTTGAACACCTATAAGTACCACACATTGAGCTAAGAGCTGCAGATAAAACCGAATACAAAATATTCCTGCCTTAGAGGACCTTACAGTAAAGAAGCCATGATGACAGTGAAGTAAGTTCTGTTACAGAGAAGGGACTACTTGCCAAGAGAATTCTGCAAGATGTATTTCAGCAGAGATTTCCCACAGGAAGTGAGGAGCTGAGTCCTGAAGAGGAAGTGGGTCTTATCTTAGTGAAGAGGCCAGGGAAGAACATTCGAGGTGGAAAGAACATGTGGTAAGGGTAGCATGAGAAAGCATTTTGGTGCAATGCACACATGTCATTATGGCCAGACTGTGGAAGTTTAGGGGAGAGCATGACAGGCGTCTCCAGGGAAGGTGCCAGGAGCCAGCAAGCTGGTTCACTTCAGGTCATGCAGACACAGAGGACTGTACTTCTACTTCCTGATAGAAGCCAGCAGAATCTTCTCACATAATCATGTGTGGGTGGCACACTTGATAAAATAAACTGGGCCCACAGGCTCTCTCTGGAGCACACCCATGCCTTTCTTCCCTCTCAGGCGTGCATCTTCACTTTTCTCCCCTAACTCCAAGGGTCCCCATGGGACTTGCACCAGGGGAGCAACAAGCATCTGCTGATCCCAGGCTAACCCCCTGAACCTGTCTCCAAGGTCCCCTGTTCTCCGACTTTTCAGCGAGCTGACGGCAGCCTCACTGAGGCTCACCTCTTTCCTATGATGTTTCTAGAGCATCAAAGTAGAGCACTTCCTAGACCCTCCTGTTGTTTCCTCTACCCTGAACTGTCCCCAGCTTTAATAAACATTCTCTCAAAATCACAATCAACAAAACGAATTGGACCCACTGGCTCACAATTAATATACAAAAGTCAAGCTTAAAAAAATAAAGTTGTCATAAAAAAGCTATTATAGCAAAAAGGACAGTCAGATTTCATCCAAAGTTGCTAGAGGTTAGATCTCACAGAAGTCATTTTTAGATAAATACACTATTATTAGACATTTGAAAATGATGAGTTTCTGTTCATAATCACAGAGAATTACTGCCTCCCAAGAATAAGCAATAACAGAAGCTTTTATTTAACACTTCATCACTAACTTACCCTATCATGTGTAATCAAGAGAATGCTCTTTTGACAGTCTTCTTTGTAAATTTAGGCATCTAGTTGGGAACTGATAAACTACAGATTTACCTGTCACTAAGGAGAAGCAGATTTTCAGGCCTCAGTGGTGAAACTCAAGACAGAAAGTGGCAACACTCTTGATTTTGCATCCCTTCTACAAAGACTTTGTATATTGACTTGAGCTAGGTGTTCTTTGCCATGAAATCTCCTACTAGATGAGTCCTACCTGCTCAGTATGGTTGGGAGTGTGATGAGTAATGAAATTTTGTAATCAATCTCAGTGTTATCACTCCCTCTTTGGAAATTAATACAGAGAGATGCTTCTTGACTTAGGATGATCAGGTTATATCCCAATTCACCCATCAAAAGTCAGAAATGTACTTAATAAACCTAACCTACTTTAAAGGTGCTCAGAACACTAACATCAGATTACAGTTGGGCAAAATCATCTAATACACAGAATACACTCTAGAGTAGTGGTTGTTTACCCTAGTGATTGCGTGGCTGGGTGCTGTAGCAGCGTCACAAGAGAGTGCCTTGCCGCATATTGTTAGCCCAGGAAAGATCAAAATCCAAACTCAAACTATAGCCCTGGCCAGGTGGCTCAGTTGGCTGGAGCATCATCCCATACACCAAAAGGTTGTGGGTTCGATTCGTAGTCAGGGCACATACTGAGGTTGCCTGTTAGATCCCTGGTCAGGGCATGTTCAGGAGGCAGCCAATCTATGTCTCTCTCACATCAGTGTCTCTCTCTCTTTCTCCCCCTCCTCCCCTTCCTTCCTCTCACTCCCTCCCTTCCTTTCTCTTACTCTAAAATCAATAAATATAGCTTTAGATTTCAAAACATTTCAAGTACAGTTTCTACTGAATGCATATCCCTTTCACACCATCATAGAGTTGGAGACCATCTGTATAGGAAACAGTAGAGATTGAGGACTTCTATTATATAGAGTCTTGCACAAATAACACCCCCCTTTTTAAAAATGTATTTTTTAAGATTTTATTTATTTATTTTTAGAGAGGGGAAGGAAGGGAGAAAAAGAGGGAGAGAGACATCAATGTGTGGTTGCCTCTCACACACCCCCTACTGCAGACCTGGCCTGCTACCCAGGCATGTGCCCTGACTGGGAATTGAACTGGCGACCCTTTGGTTTGCAGGCCAGCACTGAATCCGCTAAACCACAGCCACACCAACCATGGCCTTTTTTATTACAAAAGCATAAGTATATAATTCTGTAACATAATAATATCACACTCAAGCATACTATATGACATTTTAGGTGAAATGTTCAAATTAAAACTATAATTTATTACACCCATATTATTATCCTATCAACCACACTCTAGCAGGCATTACTTCTGCCAGACCATGTATATAAAAACTTACAAATAGTTTCAAACAATTTCTATACTATCCAAGGCAATAATGAATCATGAGAATAATTAAAATTATATAATTCTCAAGCTTACAAGTAAACTACCACTTGTAAAAATAAACTCACTTATTTTTCTGAAAGAGTGGCTTTCCCCCATGATATCATTGATACTGTTTGTTTCAATCTGTTTCCTTTATTTTGTAATGAAATTATCTCTTGTTGAAACTGAAAAATAAAATTTGAGCAGTTATATGTATTAATGCATTGATTTTCAAATCTTAGTTGTAGAGAAAATGGACAATGTTACAGGTGGCATGGAGACATCTCGCCAAACCTATGATGACAAGCTCACAGCAGTGGAGAGTGACCTGAAAAAACTAGGTAATCTGTTTAGAGTGAACCACAAAGTTGAATTTCCTGACTCTACTTTGTATGAACAACCACAGCTTTTTAGGATGGTGTTGCTGTGAACACACAACCCAAAAAGGCCTAACGTTTTTGTGTTGTGTGTTGAATCTTTCCTTGTGATTTAATTCAAAGGCTTTTAATTTTAAAACTAAACCAATTTTGGAGTTGAGTACCCCCAAGAACATTATTATATACCAAAAAATAAATAAATCTGAAGACCAATCCTGACCAAAATGACCACAAATAGCCTTTATTAAAAGGTTACTTATAAAATGCTTGGTAATTTTTTATTTGAATGATCTTAACTTGTGTAGAAGAATTGTAGAGGTTAATTTTAAAAATAAGTGATTATCACCCAGTCTATCCTTTGGGTTTTGTTTTCATTTTTTTAAAAAGTGAATTTAACAAACAATAGGTTATTCCCTTCTTCATATCCTGCCTGGTGCTCTAGAATCAGGTAAATACTTATTCCCTCTCTGAGAAAAGGAGTTACTCCTGGTGCTCGGCACCCTTTCCCATTCCCCAGGATCCAATTTCAATACATATGTGGTTACACTTGAAATCTATGTAATTTTATTAACCAATATCACCCCAATAAATTTAATTTAAAAATAGATATGTAGATTTTACTAATGCATATAGCACAAATTTTACATCTAAAATACGCGACATACCAGTTAAGTCTTTGGGATCTTTGACCTCACCTGAACACTTCTCCATACCACCAAGCTAAGTAACAAACATATCCTCTTCCAGGAGACCAAACTGGGAAAAAAGCTATAAGCACCAATTCAGAACTGTCCACCTTCAGATCAGACATTCTGGATCTTCGACAACAACTTCGTGAGATTACAGAAAAAACCAGCAAGAACAGAGACACGCTGGAGAAGTTACAGGCAAGTGGGGATGCATTGGTGGACAGGCAGAGTCAACTGAAAGAAACTTTGGAGAATAACTCTTTCTTCATCAGCACTGTAAACAAAACCCTCCAGGCATATAATGGCTATGTCACAAATCTGCAGCAAGATACCAGTGTCCTGCAGGGCAATCTGCAGAGCCAAATGTATTCTCACAATGTGGTCATTATGAACCTCAACAACCTGAACCTGACCCAGGTGCAGCAGAGGAACCTCATCACTAACCTGCAGCGGTCTGTGGATGACACGAGCCAGGCTATCCAACGAATCAAGAATGACTTCCAAAATCTGCAGCAGGTTTTCCTTCAAGCCAAGAAAGACACTGATTGGCTGAAGGAGAAAGTCCAGAGCTTGCAGACACTGGCTGCCAATAATTCTGCCTTGGCCAAAGCCAATAATGACACCCTGGAGGATATGAACAACCAGCTCAGCTCATTCACAGGTCAGATGGACAATATCACCACAGCCTCACAAGCCAACGAGCAAAACCTGAAAGACCTGCAGGACATACACAAGGATGTGGAGAACAGAACAGCCATCAAGTTCAGCCAGCTGGAGGAACGCTTCCAGGTCTTTGAGACAGATATTGTAAACATCATTAGCAACATCAGTTACACAGCCCACCACCTGCGGACGCTGACCAGCAATCTGAACGAAGTCAGGACCACTTGCACAGATACCCTGACCAAACACACAGATGATCTCACCTCCTTGAATAACACACTGGCCAATATCCGTTTGGATTCTGTTTCTCTCAGGATGCAACAAGATATGATGAGGTCGAGACTAGACACTGAAGTAGCAAACTTATCAGTGATTATGGAAGAAATGAAGCTGGTGGACTCCAAGCATGGTCAGCTCATCAAGAATTTTACAATCCTACAAGGTAAGTGAAAATTCTGAGTTTATGTTTATATTAGTTGCCAACTGCTGTATAACAGATTACCCAACACTTGGCAATTTAAAACAATGAACACTTATTTTCATATAGCTTCTGAGGTTCAAGAATTCAGGAGCAGCTTAGCTGGGTGGTTCTGGCTCAGTATCTCTCATGAGGGTGTAGTCAAGCTCTTGGCCAGATCAAGGCCTGGGGGACCTGCTTCCAAGATGGCTCATTTGCATGAGTCTTGGCAGGAGGCCTCTGGTCCTCACCCTGTGAAATTGCTCGAGTGCCCTCACAACATGGCAGCTAGCTGCCTCCAGCGCATGTAATCCAAGAGAAAGAGCAAGAAAAAAGCCACAGTGTTTTTTTTGTTATCCAGCCTCAAAAGTCACAGACCATCACTTCTACCATATCCTGTTCCTTAGAAACAAGTGACTTGGTCCAACCCACTTTTGAGGGGGAGTGGAATTAAGTTCCATGTCTTCAGAAGAGGTGTGACTAAGAACTGTGGGCAGTGCTCAAAGGTGCTCCATTACATACTTGTTAAATAAAGGAGTGGTTAATTTGTATTTTCTCAGTACCTGGCTGCTTCAACACCATTATAAATCAGGCTTTTTTGGAAGCAAGATTAATTCTTTTAGGTCAGAAAGTTACCACTGAGAGATTCCTATTTCTGAGTGTCATGAACATGAGTGGAAGGCCATCCCAAGGAAAATCTGAGAAGAGATTATTAAAAGAATAATTTGAGAGCTTTCAGGGAAGCAGTGATCACCATAATCAGATCACAAAGGAAGTAGGTGAAGCTAACATTTCTTCACATTAACAGACTTATTAGATTGATTAACTTAGTAGAATGAAAAATAGCATGTCTGGATTTCACCAGGGCATTTGACAGTGATACCCTCAAGAACAAGGTAGAGACACAGCTCTCTCTATGGAGAAGGTCTGTGCCTTTCCCTCTCCCACCAGATGTGTTTTCCTTGACTCTCTCTTTCTCCTAAGCTCCAAGGGCCCTGCTTTTGCCTCTGTAACTTGCTTCTTGAGCCCATTGCTTCTTGCTTCTTGAGCTGGATTATAGCACAGTTAGATGGATTTATTGGTTGTATTAGTTTTCTATGCTGCGTAGCAAATTGCTACAAACTCAACAACTTATATCTCAGTGTCTGTGGTTAGATGGGTCCTTTCCTTAGGGTCTCACCAGGCTACAGTCTCATTGAGGGGCTACACTTTCAGATGAGGCTTGACTGGAGAGAAATACATTTCCACACTCCCTCAGGTTCTTGGCAGAATTTATCTCCTTGGGACTGAAAGATGGAGGTTCCTGTTTTCTTTTTGACTGCCTTCCAAAGACTGCTCTCAGCTTCTAGATGCCACCCACATTCCATGTGACCACCTCAAAACATTGCAGTTTCTTCAAAGCCAGCACAGAGTCTCCCTCCCTCTCACCTGCTAAGATGGAGTCTTACATAATGTAACC
Source organism: Artibeus jamaicensis (assembly GCF_021234435.1). NCBI lineage: Eukaryota > Metazoa > Chordata > Mammalia > Chiroptera > Phyllostomidae > Artibeus > Artibeus jamaicensis. The sequence goes on from NW_026521803.1 coordinate 6,953,831, forward strand.
TAGTCAAGGGAGTGACACCCCATCACCTTTGCCACATTCTTTTGATTAGAAGTCACAGATTCTGCATTCATGGGGGAGGGACTGCACAAGGACATGAGTCACTGGAGTCACCTAGGGTGTGTCTACCACACTGGTGAGTGAGTATAGAGAGTGGTAGTTAATGAGCACCTGGAGGCAGGTGTGGATGGCAGATGGCATTGCTATTGTTCAACAGCACTGTCAGTGGCTAGTGTGAGGATATGGGTGACCCTGTAATCCAACACTTGTGTGACATAAAACTGTATACACTAACCAATGGATGATAGAATCATAATGCAGAATGATCTGGAGAGGCTCGAACTGTAAAACAATGCCAACAAAATGAGATCAGGAACATGTGCAAAGTCCTGCCTGTAGATTAAAAAGACCAAACGCAAATGTTAATGGGCAAGCATGGCTTCCTCTAAGCCTTAGAGGAAGTATCCCTGAAAAGCATGGGGGTTTTAGCTGACAGTAAGGAACTAAATGTGTTTAGCAGGGAAGCTAATGTGAGCCTTAGAAAAGGAACCATGTGCTGTGAGAAAGGATTGAAGGACCTGGAAACTTTTAACCTGTAGGAGAGATTGTTTAATCAGGAGCAAAGCAGCTGTCTGAATGATGTAAATAGCTCTCATGTGGCAGAGATTTTAAATGTCTTCTGAGGAGCTGCAGAGGGTAAAACAAGGACTAGTGGGTATTCACCAAAGGAAGATAAGTGTTGGTTTTATATGGTATTCCTTATAAAAATTGGTGTTGCCTGAAAAATATAATGGTTTCCCTGAGCAATGGGGATGCCCCAACTCTAGAGGGGCTAGACAATTGCAAGTCAGGAGTATTGTAGGTGGGAGATGTTCTGAGTAAAGGGCGGACTTTCAAATAATAGGAAAGTTCTTCAGGGCTTGATCTATTTGTTTTTCTGTTCTCTCCCAACCTAAATTCAGAATGAGAGCAGATATCAGCAGATGTGCAACCTCATAAAATAAGAACTTTCTAAATGTCTCTTGAGATTATAATACATTAGGCAGGCCTGTCATAACATCCTGGATATTTTCCAACTATAAATTTCATAGTTTTTATGGTTCCATTAGTTTGATTGTACCTTGTCTTCTACGAGGAAACTTCTGATATATTTAGTTTACAGATAGCATGACTTGTCAGCTAAGCAAGTGTATGAAAGCTCACAGGTGAAGAGTCAGACCCTAGCTTTAAATTAATGTTTCCATTATTCTGATTATTTCTATCAGATAATATTTAGTGTGAGTACATTGAGTGCTTTTCACAAACCGTTCCAGTGAGTCTTGACAACAACTCTATAAGGCAGATACTTATAAAATCACCACCAGTTTAGAGATGAGGAAACTAAGGTTTAGAGAGGTTCAAGGGACTCGCTCAAGTTTATAGAAATAGTAAGTAGCTAAGTAGGATCTGAGCCCAGACTGTCTGGAGCCAAAGCCCATGCTGCTAACCCCATTGATATTCACTGAAAATGCATGTCCCTGCTCCCTGTCCCTGGCTGCCCCTGCAAAAGTCTGTGTGGTTGGGAGTTGGGAATTCATTCTAAGTATGAGGGGGAAGTTTTAAGCAAGGTGGTGACATGACCTGATTTATAGTTTTAAAAGTTTGATGCAAGGCTAGGGGCAAAGTAGATTATGGTGGAGCAAATATGGAGGCAGGGGTCCAGTGAGGCTGTGAACCAGGTATGGGTGTCTTAGAATGGGATGGCAAAAATGGAGATGAAAACGCAGGCCTTCTCATTCCAAAGGAGACTTGAAGGTAGACTCAAGGGCAGCCCTGCCGTCCCCCACCATCAAAGGCCCTAACTGGCTCAAGGGGCTCTGAGTGTTCAGAGCCCACATCAACCTGTTGTTGACACTGTTTGGTGCCTAGGATCCTGGAATTCCCTACCCACAGTGTCCCAAGTCCAAAGGAACAGCCAAGAGGCACTTGTGTATTGTAACGCAGGGTCAGGGGCTGGTTTGTATGGCTAGACACAGCTTAATTAGCTGTGGGGAGTGAAAGGAAAAGAGAACATGATGTCTCCTCTGTTTTTATCTTGAGCAACCAAGTAGATGGTGGTAAAGACTCAGGAGATGCAAAAAAAAGAGAGGTCCATTTAGACATGTTAGGTTGGCAATGTCTGTTAGAATGAGGTCTGCCCTGGCTGGTGTGGCTCGGTTGGGTTAGAGCATCGTCCCATAGACTGAAAGATGTGGGTTCCATCCCCCTGTCAGGTGTGTGCAAGAGGGCCATCCATCAATATTTCTCTCTCACATCAGTGTTTTTGTCTGTCTGACTCTCTACCCTCCTCCCTCTTTCCCCTCCCTGTCTAAAAGCAATGAAAAATATCATCATGTAAGGATTTTTAAAAAATGAGGTTTCTGACTCAGTGATTCTGAAATGCCTCAGAACTTGGTTTCTGAATTATGTTTTCTTTTTCACATATGCTTTCCCATGTTACACTTATCCTTGGTCTTATCATTATCTGCACTTTCTTCGAGGTGACCTGAGAAACTTCTCAAGCCAGCCAAGCAACTCCCTTTCCATTCAATCTGTTCAACTTCCTCCAGAACAGAAATGCCCACCGGATGTTCCCAAAGAACCAGAGACAGGGAAAGAACTACATTTCTGAATGCAAGTGTTTCCTTCCACACTTCATCTCTAGCGCCTTTCCTCTTTCTTTCTAAGCAGATCTAGTCCCTGGGGATGAGGGAGGGATAGATGGGATCAAGCAGAATGGAGCCAGGTTGGATTAACACTGGCTTATGTTGAGTTTGTCTCTGTGCTATTTGAAATACTCTGATGTTTTCTGGGAAATTCTCAGTGACTCGCCCTTAAAGAACCCTGGTGCTAATGGTATAGTTCAGCCACATAGACATTTGCCTCATTAAGAAGTAGAAGCTGCAGCTTACTGATTACATGAAAGCTAGATGATAATGTAGAGATAGGTATTAAATCACATGTTGAATCTTGACAATTATTTCTGTATCCATGAACCCAAAACTTTGTTTAAGAAAGCCTTACTTGTTTTGTTTTGTTGCTATAAATAACTGAAAGACTGTTACCCTAAATATGTACCCAGAGGACTTCATCCCTCATAATGCACACTCTTGGGTGGGAAGTTCACCTCACATTCTAAACTATTTCTCTGTGAGCTAAGGAGAGGGTTCCTTTCATCTTCTGAGAGAAGCATGGGATTCAGAGGGTGAGAACAGAGCTCTGGAATCGGATAGACCTGGGTACAAGTACCAAGTTCCTCATCTTCTCTGAGTCTTTGTTTCCCCATCTGTGTCTACCTTTTAGAGTCATGAGGACTTTATAAGGTAAAAAAAAAAAAAAGCACTTATGCAGTGCCTGACAGGGGTTAGTAGCTAATATTCATACCCAAGTTCAGTTCTTATCCAAGATTCCCTTTCTACTGTAGCACCAGCCCATATATCAGGGTAGAAAACAACAGTTTTCTGTGCATAAGGAATAAAATTATACAAACAGGGTTAAGATTGATTTGGGCCCACAGTACTTACTTCTGGCTTCCTGGTGCCCAGCGCTGGCATTGGTCTAAGGTGTTGCCAATAGTTGGCTTTCACTCAGTTTTTTAATCCATGTTTATTAAGTGTCTGCGATATGCCAGTCACACTGCTGAGCACTTGGATAAATTGTCTGTTTTCACTGTTGCATCTCTTTAAGGTAAGAATTATCAGCACTCCCCATTGCAGGGGAGGGCACTGAGGTACACAGCCCCAAGTAACTGACCCAAGGTCAAGGAGCTAGTAAATGGCAGACTGTGCTAAAGTCAGGTCTAGTTCCCAAACCCATGCCTCCAATGGCACTCTGCTGCCCTGTGATGACTCACAACAGATGACATATTCAGGGAGATGCAAGAAAGTTTATTTTCAGGAGAGCAATTGGGTAAGAATTCAGTAAGGGATTGACATTTGAGCTGGACCTTGAAAGACACACAAGAAGGATGAAAGGACAGAGGAAAAAGCAGGACAGGGGACAAAGCAAACTGGATCAGGCAGGACACCTCAGCTCCTGTCATTGCTGGCCCCATCCCCTCTTGATACACTTCCCCAAAGCAGACTGCTTGTCTGAGGAGCTTGCAGAACAGGCATTTGAGGCATAGAGTGGTCAACTGGTGAGAAACAGTGGTGTAAATACCCCTCCTTCATAGACAGGGAGCTTCTCTGACTTAACAGAAGCCTGTCTTAAAATGAGGTCAAGAGCCAAATTATGCTTCAGAATGATTGCCAAATAATACCTATTAAATTTCCTTTTAATTTGTACATTCCTTTTCACCTCATTGAAGCAGAATGCTTTTTTCATGTCATAGGTGTTTAATAAATGTTTCATTAATTGCAGTCAAACTAGATTTTTAGTGAAAAAAATACATCAGATTATATTACTGTTTTTCCCTGTTTTTCCCACCTTACCACTCATGGTTCTAAATCTAGTCTCTGAGATTTTGGATGGCACTGAGAATAAAAGTGGTTTCTCTACTGTCTGTTAAGCACCAGCAGTCTTGTTGGAAAACAACTTGGAAAGTTATCTCAGGGGTAGGACGTGGTGCTGGGCCCTTCTTCAGGCCTGCAGTTTGGTTGCCAAAGCAGAAACAGCACAGTGATTTAAAGCCTTCCATCCCCTTTGAACTGCTTGGTTAGAGGATTTGCATGTTCCAGGCTCCCAGCTCTGGAGTTTGGGGAACACAAGGAGGTTTTGTTGGCAATGCAAACACGGGCTGCTCAGGGTTCGTATTCAGGCATTTCTGGGACTTGTGATGGCTTTATCAGCAACGTGGGTATCCTGGCATTTCAGATCCTGAGCCAGGAAGCCTGCCACTTGGCCTTGACAACAAGTCTCAAATTTGTTTTTATATGGGACATCACATGTGCCTCCACATGTAGTGTGACCATTCTCTCAACCCTGAATTCAAGTTGTTACTGCACAAGCTCAGAAATACTCCCATGTCATTTATCCCAGTGTTTTCAGTTTTAAGGCATTAAAGGTAGCTTGTGTTGTTTCATTTTATTTTCACTTCAACAGCCACCCAATAAAAGATTCAAGAAATACCTAAAAGCCTCGGGTCATCCAGATGCTAATAAAGCAACCCTAGCACCCCAGGTCCTAGAGGAAGATAAACCCCTGGCATTAATAATCCACTTTTTATGGGGACCCAGTGCTGACGTTTAGCATGGTTTTAGCTCTTTTTCTCAGTGATTTTTTAAAAGAAATATCAAATTTGTAAGTTTTAATGAGTGAAGCATGGTCTTAATGAGGAAAGTATATGACTGGTTGAATCCCCTTACGTATGGGACACCTGGCACAGCATCTGTAGGCAGAGAGCCAGGTTCCTATTCCAGCTCCTTGATGGGTGTCCCAAGACTGGGGCAGCTGTGGATGAAGACGCTGGCAACTGTGTTCATGATGGGCTTTTATCCACAGCCATAAATATTAAACCTTATCTCGGAGAGGCAGATAATTTATTTGTGATTGATATAGTGCTTCATATGAAAAAATCGGGTTTTATGCTAACCCAGCTGGAAATTCATCACAAGAATGATTTTAAACCTTTATGAAAGGCAAAAACTTGTATCTTCTCCCAATATCTATTCCCTTCCTTCACAAGATCTAGAAATTAGTATCTGTTGACTGTGGGATCCATGTTTTATGCCATCCTTAAAATAAGCCATAACTTGTATGTGGAATGAGTGGAGACATACAAGAAGCACTTCCAGTTCAGAGGGAAATAGCTGAACACCATAAACTTCCCTTCCCCAGAAACAAATGAAGATTAATGAAAAGCTGTCACCCAGGTAGGAACGTCTTGGCTTCACGTCAGGAGAGAAAGAGAGTTATGTGTCCTTGAGATTCTGTCAGAAATCAGAGGAAGGTGCGCTGGAAGAAATACAGCTCCCTGCCACATTGGTCTGTCAGATCAGGGAGGCGAGCCTCCAAACAGTCACTATTTCATTCTCACAGGTAAACTAATTTCCCATAACTTGCAAATATAGTATCAACCCCAGATGTGAGTGAATGAGAAACACTGATTATTGGCAAAACTCACAGATTAAAGATAAAAAATTTCTAAAGCACGTAAGTTTGCCAACAGACTTTTTTCATTATTTGGATTTCTTAAGGTTAAACATAGAACGTAAAACAGAAATAGCTGAGAAGATAGGTTACTTTTATTTTTGCCGTTACTCCAATCAAATTAAGAGCTTCATTTTGATTTGCTTTATTGTCAGTAATGTTTCACTAGACCCTTCCATTACGCTGCCTTCATTATGGGGGAACACTCATGCCACCTTCCCCACTGTTCATCTCCAGGACACTATTTTCTTTAATATACAAAGGAACTAAGTTACTTTTAAAAATGTATTGATTTTTAGAGAGAGAGAGAGAGAGATCAGTTTGCTGTTCCACTTATGCATTCATTGGTTGATTCTTGTATGTGCCTTAACTGGGGATCAAACCCATAGCCTTGGCATATTGGGATGACATGCTAACCAACTGAGCCACCCAGCCAGCGCCTAAGTTACCTTTTTAAAGGAGATATATCTAGCATTGAAAACCCACCACCTCAATCTTTACTAAATGCCTTAGGCTACTTAAACGAGCCTCCTCAGGTTAAACAGAAAAGCACACAAGAAAAGCTCTGTGGATTCATCTGAGGATGAATCTGGACCAGTTTTTAAGTGTGGGTAGAGTCAAGAAAGACAGATGTTCCCATGTGCTCTCATTCCACAGTGGCAGCCAGGATCAACCTGACATATAGACTGAATGAAGCAGTACTTCTTAGAATAAATGAGGGACACCAAGCAGGTCACCATTCCCCAAAACCTTCTCATCCATCCTGAGGCCCAAAATGTTGGCATTCGTGTGCTGGGTATTTTGACCTGTAATGTGCATTGATTTGATAAACACTTAAAGAGGAAAAACGTCCATCTGGAGTGACTTGGGAGGATTATGTTGTGAGTGAACATGAATTTTCCAGTTGCCTATAGGGAGAGGGAGTTCTAAGAGAAGAGATTTGCAAATGTCCAGAGATGAGATGGAATCAACAGTGAGACCAAGTCAAGGAAGCCTTTGATACCAGATGATCAAGTAGGGGCTGGATATGCTGGACCAAGTGAAGATCAGAACTGTGTGTAAGGAAGACAAATGTGGGAAAATGCAGAGTGGAATAAATGAATGGACAGAAATCAGAGGTAGAAATAGTAATTAAGAGGTGACCATAAAAATTTACCAAAAAGACAGAGAGAGACGGGAGTGAGGAAGAGAGAGAACACCCACGCTAGGGTCCTGCCAAGTAATGGAAAGGAAGAGACAGTTGTGATGATGTAGTGGGATGAGAACTGATGGAAGGAGGACTTACACATCCCAAGTCGGAGGTGCTGGCAGGACATCCCAGAGAAAATGGACCATCTGACTGTAAGATGGAAATAGGGGCCCAGAGCCTAGAAGAGCTGATGATAAGGAGGCGGCAACGGGAGCTGGTGGGCAGAAGCCAAGGAGAGGGTGCTTCATCCCAAAGTCTCCTAAAGTTTCCCACTTAAGCAGAAAATTCCAGAAGGAATGCATTGAAGCTTGTCCTAGCCATTAGCAAAAACTTTCTTACCACTTGGTAGAGGTATCTGCCAGTAAATCCGAGAGTGACATCATGGTAGCTCTACATAATGAAAGCTGAGTCCAGAGCCCAGGTTCTGCTACAGGAGAGCAGCGATGGGTGGGTTGGACTGCGGGTCCTGGACGTCATGAGGGTACCATGTTGTCCATCAGGGTCCAGGGCAGGAGGGGGGTGGAGAGAACACCCTACGGAGGTGGGAAGGGCTGGTGGCAGAGTGGGGGTGTGAGGGGCAGAGAAAACTTAGGGTGGGGAGGCCTACCCACCCTTCAGGTCCCTGGCACTTCTACCCTTTCACGCTGAAAGGCTTTCTGCATCTGTAAAAAGAAAGAGTGTGGGCCTCTCTTACTCCTTCATATAGATTAGTGAGGTCTCAGAAATTCTGATGTTCTGGGGAGACTATTTGAGAACCATGTCCTCCAAGACACATTCATTTCAATGTGAGAAGACCCGAATTCCTGTCCCAGCTCCACTACTTGATTAGGGTTGCTGGTGTTATATACCACTAGGTAAAGTGCTTAGCTACTCAGGTATGTCGGTCCCGAGAAGCTAAGTAACCTTGCTTTGAACAAAGAGCTTGGCATCTCTGGCCCTGAATGTCCTCAAATGTGCTGTGGGAGTCTATGACAAATGTGCTTCGTCATAGACAAAGGTCAGGTGACATAAAGGATGTGAAAGTACCTTGGAAACTGTCATTCACTGTTCAGATCCTGGTTGTGGTGTACTTGTGTGAAGTTCCCTGTCAGCTTTGAGAACTTAAAGAAAACAGTCCTGGTGAGTGAGTTCCTTCATGACTGAGCAGCGACGAGCAGATATTTGCCTCCCCACCCTCCTTGCTGCCTTTTTCCAGGAGAACTGCTGTCTCCTTTTTTGATGGAAAATGGTGGTTTTTTTTCTCCCCTGCCAATTCAATGGTCCACCTATTTTTTCCTCTAGCCCACATTCCCTGTCTGCATTATTAGACTAACAAACTGGAAAAAGTGAAAGTAATCCTCCCCATTCCTGGCCCTGAGAGCACTTTCCTACCAAGACCTTTAGTCCCTCTGAGCTTGTCCCGTGAACTATGAATGAGGCTCAGCAGTAAGGACAGTAGTGTCCCCGCAGCACTGGTGGAGGGGACAGGAATGCCAGGTGGGATGTAACAGAGGAAAAGGCCTCCCTGGCGTGGTGAGCAGGACAGTGACTCTCACCATTTGATTGCCTGCCTTTTTATCTAATTTAACTCTTTAGGTATTCCTACAACACCTTATATGGTGGTTGTCACATAACAGGTCATTAAGACTCATAGAGAGCAGGCTGTTAGCTCCCGGGGGAGGTTTGGAGTATAAAGGGATCAAGCAAAAAAAAAAGAAAAAGAGATTGAATTGATGAGCACAGACAACAGTATGGTGATTGCCGGTGGTGGGGAGGTGGGGTGGTGGAGGTGGAAGAGGGTATGGGGGGATAAATGGTAATGGAAAAAAATAAAATAAAAACAAACAATAAATATTTGTCAAATAAGTGAAAAAAAAAAAGAGGAAATAAGTAGGAGGGGATCTTGATCCCAACCTGCACAGTTTTAGCTGGTGACAAAACGGTCCCGGTTGCTTAGGAAAACCCAGGTCCGTGGTGCGCGTTGTGCTGCTGCGGCACCAGCGCGAAGCCGTCCCTCCCCTGGAAACATCAGTGGGCACTAGAAAGTCTTGTGCCGTTAGGATCTATCCTAAATGTGTAGAGCAGGAGGGGTGTGCTTAGTAAAGAAACGTTTTTGTTAAAGAGAAAAATACTGTCAATAGTAGTACGGTTAAACAGTAAGCAAGCCTTAATGTATGTATCTTGTATGTCTAGATGTTTTTAAATTAGAAGTTTTATAAGATAAAATTTTAACTATTGCAATGGATTTCATATTGTCCCATTTATACTTTTATGTTTTAGGTCCTCCTGGTCCCAGGGGTCCAAAAGGTGACAGAGGACAACAGGGCCCCCCTGGTCCCACTGGCAACAAGGGACAGAAAGGAGAGAAGGGGGAGCCCGGGCCGCCTGGCCCCGCCGGTGAGAGGGGTCCAGTCGGGCCAGTTGGCCCCCCTGGAGAGCGAGGTGGCAAAGGCTCCAAAGGCTCTCAGGGTGCCAAAGGCTCCCGAGGGTCCCCAGGAAAGCCTGGTCCGCAAGGTCCCAGTGGGGACCCAGGCCCCCCAGGCCCCTCAGGCAAGGATGGACTCCCTGGCCCGCAGGGCCCTCCCGGCTTCCAGGGACTACAGGGCACTGTGGGGGAGCCCGGGGTGCCTGGACCACGGGGGCTGCCGGGCTTGCCCGGGGTGCCAGGCATGCCTGGCCCCAAGGGTCCCCCGGGTCCCCCGGGTCCCCCAGGCCCATCAGGAGCAGCAGTGCCCCTGGCCCTGCAGAACGAGCCAACCACAGCACCTGAGGCCAATGGTAAGTCTGGGCAGTCTCTCCCTCCCTGGCACCAGGGGACAGGGCCAGCGCGTGTGCTTGTGCTTGTGCTTGTGGCTGGGCTGGGCTGGCCCCAGTGTGCAGCTCCAGGCCCCCCTACACCCCATTTGGTAGCAAAGGCTTCACACGGGGGAGGGGAGGCGGCATCACTGAGGCACGTGCGTTTCTCTCTAAACATAATCAGGTTCTCTAGCCCTCGTTTATTTAGCTGAGTCTGGCCCTCGGGGACAGACACATCCCCAGATGTTCCCTTCGTGCAAGTCTAAGGATGGCCACTCCCAACCCATCCTGTCCCACTTTGTGCCCTTCACCTGGGGACAGACGTCCCTCAGTTAACATGCAGGTGGCACTATTACCGAAGCCCAGATGTCATTTCTTTTGAAAAGGTATCGTGGTAACTTCTAGCCTTTTCATAAATAAACCTGTGGTAAAACCCTAAACCCTGGGTTTGCACCCACGCCTATTTCTCGCTCCTTTGGCCCACACCTGATTCCAGTTGACTCCCGATTCCACTCGATTTCCTTCAGCACAGCCTGCGTCATCTTGCCGTTCCGTGAGCCTGAGTGGGTTCTGGGTTCTCCCCTCTAGCTGTCTGTAGGTTCCCTCTGACCCCAGACTGACACTGAACATTTGTGCCGGCACTGCATTTTGTCGTTGTTTCTATTACTTGTCATTGTAAAGACTCATCCAGATGTAGAGGAACAAAGACCCAGAGCAGATATTTTCCAGATTATGTAGTTTTAACTTCTGTGTCCTCTGCAGTCCACTTCCCTATACTGTCCTTGCTCCCAGCATGTCCATGAATGTCACTCACGGGCTCTACACATGGACACAGGGATTGCTCCTGGCCTGCGGGGGAAATGGGGCTGTGGCCTCATAAACATAGCTGAAGAAGGCATGGTGCTTTTCGTGTTTTGTGTTTAATCAGTATTGTAAACCTTTGCATTCCTAGGCTGCCCACCTCACTGGAAGAACTTCACAGACAAATGCTACTATTTTTCGGTTGAGAAAGAAATTTTTGAGGATGCAAAACTTTTCTGTGAAGACAAGTCTTCACATCTCGTCTTCATAAACACGAGAGAGGAACAGGTATGCTTGTAGCATACTTAGAGTTGGGGAAAAACTATAATTTAGGGATAGTTGACATCTGGAAATTGCATGCTTACCAGGGAGTCAAAGATGTCAAGAATTCCTGGTCATAAACACAGAAGGCTGCATTATGGAGATTTGGGCTTTATCCAGTGATGAGAAGCATTCCTGGCATGGGAATTATATCTTCTTGCTTTCACCTGGAAAATTGCTTGATCGAGCCTGAAGATGTGTGGCTCCTCCCAGCGGCTGTGGAGAGAGCGACAATGCAGAAGGGAAGCCTGCGGGCTGGCACCAGGCACCTGAGGAGAGAGTGGCAGGGAGGAATGAGCCCTGTAGGGCTGGAGTGGAGTGTAAGGGACCAGACATGGGGCCCAGCAAGGTCAGGAGAGCAGAAAAGGCCACAGGGGTGGAGCCCACACGGAAAAACAACAGTGACTGTTCACGAGGCCTTTACTGTGTGCCAGGCACCATGCAAGGTATTTTCTGCTTTAAACCCACCCTAGTGAGGGTATTATTATCCCTAATTTACAGATAATAAAACCGAGGCTCCACAAGGTTTAAGTGATTTAGTCATGGGGCAGTGAGTAAATGCAGAGCTGAGCCCGAAAGTGAAGTCCATCTAGCAACAATGCCCATGGTCTTTCTTTGGTGCCACACTGTTCCAGTGGCCTCCTTCCTTTTCTTAAGTATCTCTGGCAAGTACACCCCTGAAAACAGATGCTTCCCACAGTGGCTGACTGAGAATGAGCACACAGCCAGGTGCATGGGCTTTAGGATATACAGAGCTGGGCCCAATCCTAGCTCAGCCACTATCTTTATTGTATAGGTTGTTATAAGGCCCAAAGACATGTTGCATGTGACGTACTGGAGATGGCACCTGGCCCAGAGGAAGAGCTGGCCGGTGCTGTAGCTGTTACTACTGTAGGAGAACACGGGAGGGCAGGGGGTGAAGGGGATGGAGCCTGGTTGAACTCCAGTGGTTTAGGTGATTTGGAGGAGTAAGAACATCGCTGAACTATCACTTATGAGTTTGTAAGAGGAAAACTATCAGAGCCCCCAAACAGTGCAAACAAAACAAGTACAGTTAAAAGAGAACAGCAAAAACAGGGTAATGTGCTGACAAACATCCTCTTTTAAATTGTCTTTTTCTCCTAAACGTGGGAGGGGGGAAGCCCCTACACATCTGTTCCAAGAAATACTAATGTACCGTCTCTGGTTGATTGTTCAGCAATGGATAAAAAAACAGATGGTGGGGAGAGACAGCCACTGGATTGGCCTCACCGACTTGGAGCACGAAAACGAATGGAAGTGGCTGGATGGGACGACTCCAGAATATAAGTGAGTGCTCAGAAACTTCCAGATGGGTGGTCAGAATCTTGCTCTTCTGTTTTTCACCTTTTGCCTGACTCTACAATTTCTTTCTTAGTGACTTTATGTCCTAGACACTCCTCACACTGAGGTTCCTGTATTTCTATGAAGGGAAATTGTGGATGGGACTCTACATACTGTAGAGCGAAGTTTTTCCTTTTTCTTTTCATGGAGTGAATTTTTTTCATTTCTGTGAAAAAAAAATCAGACTCATAAAACCACACAGTATGCACTTGTGGCTGAAACGTTTTTTAAATGCTGCTGTGAAGGAGAAGGAGGCCCAGACGACCTCAGGCACATTCGGAGTTCACCCCAGGCACAGTCCGGTTCTGACGTGGGCTGGGGAGCTCCCTTCCAGATAACACCATCCATGCCCCTAACCTCGCTGGGCTTCTGTCCAGAATGTGATTATAAACTACAAGCTTACAACTCTCCTACACATGGGAAGTTCAAGTACATCACGAACAAAGGTGTTTGTGGGATAACCATCTCCTAAAGGTCTGAAGATTCCCTGTGTGGTCCAATGTGACCTCAGTTCTCTAAAGGCAGCGACAAAGAATGGAAGCACGTCACAGGGCCTCTCAGAGCTCCTGGGGGCACAGAAGTCTTCACAAGCCTCCTCCTACCCTGGTGTCCACCACCCCTAATGATCTGAAATTTCACTTCTTCCTCCTCCTGCTTTGCTTCTGATGGATGTGAAAATATGCAATAAACTGTACCAAATGGAGCAGAATTTATAAAAACCCACCTCTGAACCCTTCCTTTTCTGGAGACAGAGAAGACAGGCCCTGCAGAGGTGCCAGTAGGTAGGAGGGCATCTCAGCATGAGGAGCACCTCTCAAGCATGGAGGAGACTGCAGCATCCATGCAGCAGGAGAGGAGAAAGCAAGGGTTTCAGGTCTCAGACAGTGTGTCGGGCATCAAGGCTGGTCACTGCAGGAGCCAAGGAGCAGGAGGGGTCAGAGTGGAGGGGCCACAGGCACGTGGGTTGACAAACAGGCTTCTCTGTACTTTTAAGTCCTTCATGTGAAAAGAATGATTAGAAGATAGATGGGCCAGAATAAGGCCATTTCCTAAAAAACAGTTTTTTAAAAGTGACCAAAAGTCAAGGTGGAGCATTTGAAGATTTTAGGTCTGCTGAAGGTCAGACTGGCCCCAGAGCACTGGTATCAGCCTTCGGGCCTGAAAGATACCCTGTGTCCTCCGCTCCGCACCTGTCCATGGGGAGAGGGAGTGACACTGCATCCTGGTCCCTGGGAATTGGGCTGTCAGCCAGAGGAACGCACCTAGCATGGCACAGGTGCACTTCAGGAGGCGCAACACAGGTGAGCACTGGCAATGGAGGGCTGGGGGTGGGTATGGGAGCCAGAGATGAGTAAGGAAAAGATAAATCTGTGACTTTGACAGTTAAGAGTGCCAAGATCTTTTTTTTTTTGGTAAGGGAGTTGGAGGGGAGCTGAAAAAAAAATCAGTCTCCACTCTTCTCACAGCCATAAATGCAAAAAAGGTCTGGATTAGACTCACTAAGAAATTCAATCTTAAGCCTTCCTCCAAGAAAAAAAAATGAACTGGCTCATATGGAACGGATTGAGGAGAAACATTGCTGTCCATGCCAGCCCTCCCAAAGTGGAACTTTCCTGCTCTTCCCCAGGCTCCAGCAAGAGTTACATTATTTAGAAGGAGAGCACCAGCATTGGTACCTGGGACCTGAGAAGGATTACATCACCAGACACCTTCCCGGGACTCTGTCTGTCCCCAGCCACAGCCACCCTGGAGCCTCCTGCAAGCTTGGCTCCTGTGTCAGCCACAGTGCAGACTGTGCTTCTCATTTTCCACCCAAAGGAATACATATACATGTAAAAACCCCCAGGATCAAGTTTTAAAAGCAAGGATAAATTAGGCAGACATATTATGAGGCCTCAATAACTCAAGACTAATTCAATTTGACATGGAATAATAAACATTGAATAGACTAGAAAGACAGCCAGTGCAGTGAGGGGAGAGAGCACATGCCCTGGAGTTGATCGACGGTCTGGGTTCCAGGCCTTGACGGAGCACTCAGCAGCTGCTCGACCTTGTGTGGGTTACTCAACCATGTCAGCTCTCCATGTCCTCACATAAAAACGAAATTATGAAAGGACCCACAGGGGTATGTGACTATTAAATAATATATATAAAGCATTTAGTACTTGGCCCATGGGAAGTGCTTAGGAAATGTCACCTGCTAGTATTGATATTATTAAAGCTAATATTGTCATAATCCTAACTATTTTCATACTAGTCAGTAATTACAGAATACTACTACTTAGCATTTATATATCAGTGTCCTGATGGAGATGCCTCACACAGTCCCTCAGATATCATAGTAAGTTTGTAAAGAAGCATGTTTTCTGCCAGGCCCTGGGATAGGGCCTGGGTGTCAGCTCTCGGTCTCCCACCAGTGTGAGTCTCCCCAGATACTCCTGTCTGTTCAGACTCACCTACACCCTCCTCCTCTTTGCTTCTGCGGCCTCCAAGCACTGGTTCCTCACCTTCCCTTTCCCCTGCCACAGATTCCTTTTTACTCTTTCTACACACACTCACACTCATAAGCCCTTTTGAAATTGTTTCAGGGTTTTGTCATTACTGTTAAAGAGGAAATAGACAAGGGGAAAAGGCTGTCTCCTCTGCCTCTTGTAAACTATCCATGTTTTATGCTGATATCTGATTGAGGAAAGACAGTGCTGAAATAAATAGAAAGCAATAGTCACATGGAATAAATGCCAAAGGCTGAGGGCACACACAGATCTGGACTAAGGTTTATTTCCAGTAAAGCATATGACCCAACTCACTGACTCTTAGGGCCAGCAGCTGGGGAAAAGGATGGCATGGGAAACCATGTGCGATGTCTCAGAACAGGGTCTGAGACAGGGTCTTCAATGCTTCAGGTCCGCAAACCAACATAATTCCCAGAGAAAAACTGGAGGGCTGACATAACATTGCCAAGATTGTATTTGACAGTTATGGACATGAGTTTTTAAAATCACCTATCAACAAACCTCAGCACTATAAAAAACAAAGATAAGTCCAGGCTGGTGTAGCTCAGTGGATTGAGCATGGGCCTGTGAACCAAAGGATCGCGGTTCAATTCCCAGTCAGGGCACATGCCTGGGTTGCAGGCCAGTTCTCAGCGGGGGATGCACGAGAGGCAACCATACATTGATGTTCCTCTCCCTCTCTTCTTCCCTTTCCCTCTAAAGATAAATAAATTTTTAAAAAATCTTTAAAAACACTGATCCCTGTTAAAAAAAAAACAAAGATAAAACCTGCAATTCTTTTCAAGAAATGACAGCTGACCATCATACACACACACACACACACACATACACACACACACAGTCCTTATTTTTCTCCTTTCACCACAGACCTGTGAAAACTTCACTGAGGCCAGCACCAGCCCTCTGACTGGAGATTGGGATCCACTGGGCCCCAGCCCTGTGGTAACATTCAGTGAGTTGTCCTGGGGCAGCCACTGTGAGCCAGCCTCCCTGCTGGCCTGGAGGATCCTTTCCAGAGTGTGTGGGTAACAATATGAGTGAGAGGCAGTGTTCTTCCACTTATATAAGAAAATCTGATTTCCAGGACCACATATGTATCAACCCCAAATGTCGACACAGGAAAGAACAGGGCTTCAAAAGAGATTTCAACATTCGTCTCTCAGTAACTGTAGGACAAGGAGAAAAACCAGAAGGGATAGTAAGCACTGCCACTTAAATTGACTTCACGCACATTATGGAACATTTCATCCAACAATTACAAATATATACTCTTTTCAAATGCTTATGGTACATTCACCAAGATAAACTATTCACTGGGCCCTCTAACAAGTTAGTCTTAATAAATTTATTTTTTAAGCTTTTATTTACTTGTTTTTTAGAAGAAAGGGAAGAGAGGGAGAAAGAGAAGGAGAAACATTGATGTCACAGAGAGATATCAATTGGTTGTCTCTCACAAAACCCCAACCAGGGACCAGCCTGCAATCCAGGCATGTGCCCTGAGTGGGAATCGAACCTGAGATCTTTTGGTTTGCAGGATGATGCCCAACCCACTGAGTTACACCAGTTAGGGCAAGTCTCGATACATTTAAAAGCAATGGAATTATACAGAGTATATTCTCTGACCAAAACAAAATTAAATTAGAAATCAAGAACAAAAAAAAAAAAAACCCTGGAAAATCCACAAATATTTAGAAATCAAAGAACACATGTCTAAATAACCCATGGGCCAGAGGAAAAAAAAATCACAAAGGAAAATTTCAAATGTTTCAAACAAAATGAAAACACAACATACAAGGTTTCTTGGGATGCAGCTAAAACAGTGTTTAGAGAGCATTTATAGCTTTACAACACTTTAAGAAAATTTTAGTTTCCGGCCAAGATGGAACCTTGTGTAGGTAGAAACACTATGCTTCCTCGCACAACCAAAAGAAGGATAATAACCAATTTAAAAACAATAAACAGCCAGAAATTCCAGAAAATTAAATTGAATGGAACTCAGACAACCAAGGAGTTAAAGAAACATTCATCCAGACCAGTAGGAGGGACAGAGACAGGAGATGGGCAGCTGAGTGGATTGGCCCCTCCCCACCCAGTGAATACCACCCCTCACAATGTAACAGGTATAAAACAAGGAAATGTGGCCCAAATGAAAGAACAGATCAAAACTCCAGGAAAAGAGCTAAACAATGAAGAGATAGACAACCTATTAGATGCAGAGTTTGAAACACTTATAATCAGGATGCTCACAGAATGGATTGAGCCCAATCACAAAATGAAGGAGAAAATGAAGGTTACCCAAAGTGAATAAAGCAAAATATATAGGAAACAAACAGTGAAAGGAAAGAAACAGAGACTCAAATCAATGATTTGGGACAAAAGGGAGAAATAAACATCCAACTGGAATGGAATGAAGAAATAAGAATCCATAAAAATGAGGAGAGTCTTACAAACCTCCAGGACAACTTTAAATGTTCCAATATCCAAATCATAGGGGTACCAGAAGAAGAAGAGGAAAAGCAAGAAATTGAAAACTTATTTGAAAAAATAGCGAAGGAAAAATTCCCCAGTCTGGCAAAGGAAATAGACTTCCAGTCAGTCCAGGAAGCTCAGAGAGTCCCAAAGAAGTTGGACCCAAAGAGGAACACACCAAGGCACATCATAATTACATTACCCAAGATCAAAAAGAAGGAGAGAATCTTCGAAGCAGGAAGAGATAAGGAGACAGTTACCTACCAAGGAGTTCCCATCAGACTGTCATCTGATTTCTCAAAAGAGACCTTGCAGGCAAGAAGGGGCTGGAAAGAAGAACTCCAAGTCATGAAAGGCAAGGACCTACATCCAAGATTGCTCTACCCAGCAAAGCTTTTATTTAGAATGGAAAGGCAGAGAAAGTGCTTCCCAGATAAGGTCAAGTTAAGGGAGTTCATCATTACCAAGCCCTTGTTATATGAAATGTTAAAGGGACTTATCTAAGAAATATAAGATCAAAAACTATAAACAGTAATTTGACAACAAACTAACAACTATCAACAACTGAGCCTAAAAAACTAAAACTAAAACTAAGCAAACAACCAGAACAAGAACAGAATCAGACAAATGGAGGGGTTTCAGTGGGGAGGGGAAGAATGGAGGGGGAAAGGTACAGGGAATAAGAAGCATAATTGGTAGGCATAAGATAGATGGGGGAAGGTTAAGAATAGTATAGGAAACAGAGAAGCCAAAGAACTTACATGTATGACCCATGGACATGAACTAAGGTGCAGAGAGGATGCTGGCAGGTGGGGGATGAAAGGTGGAGGGGAATAAAGAGGGAAAAAATTTGGACAACTGTAATAGCATAATCAAAATATACTTATAAAAGAATATAAATAAATATTAGAAATAACATGGAGGTAGAATTTTAACAACAACTTAATGGTTATATGATACGAAACTCTAGTGCTCTCACTGAGCAATTCAGAATGCAATTAGCCAAATTAAAGAATGACAGAGATACAGTCTCTCATCAAAGTCGAGAGAATATAAGGCCCTCAGAGGAGAAAGGGTTAAGAAAGAATCTTGGTGCACTTGAAGCAATCAAGCAAAATATGTTTTTATGTTTAAGTGAGTCATTGTATATAACCAGTAAATAATAGCTATGAAAAAAATGAAAGAAAAAAATTTAAGTTGAAAATCAACAATCTAAAGTTCTGCTAGCCAAGCATAAAAGAAGAACAAATTAACCCCATAGTAAGTAGAAGGAAGGAAACAATAAAGAATGGAAAGCAGTGGAACAGAAGACAGACCAGCCAGAGAGAATCAGTGAGCCAGGGGCATGTCAAAGCTAATCTTTCTACTCTTGATGGAATAAATGCAGGTCCATCATTTGACAGAGGTTGTCACTGTTAACAGAGGTGATCTGTTAGCACAGGGGAATCAGACATGGGTGGGGTGTGTAGACTCTGCCCACTTGGTCAGAGCAGAACTGTGAGGTAGCATTTTAAGGCCTTGCCTGCCCACTTGGCTTGCAGTTGGCCACTGTAGATCACCAGAGATGTGATATTCTTCCTGAGGGTTTCCCAAAACACAGTGAATCTGCTTTATTCTTGCCCACTTCTTGGTCCCCTGCACAGCACATCACTTGGTGGGAGTATGCTGTCGATCTATGAGTAACGGTTCTCACCTCTGCATCACAAAGAGAAAACATGGGTAGCCTTTCCATCCACACAGACTGTTCAGTGTAATATATACCGTGATTTTTAGAGTAGAGAGACAGAATGGTGGGGACCAGAAGGAACTCCTCAGTGTCACCTCACTCAGTAGTCCATGCTTCATGTTGCTGTCAGAGGGGCACTGGCGTGGGCCGCGAGAGAGTGCAGTCTTCCACTGGACAGACCTCTAGAGTGGAAGAGAATTCTACAGCAAAAAAGTGCTTCTCACTAGTAAGATTTTCCTGGTTTGAGGTCAGGCTCTTACCAGCAGAAGTTTTTTGGCCATGAAGCCTCAGTCAAGCTTGTGGTCAGTGAGAAAGTTACTAAATTGAGAGATTGGAAGAGGGGAATCCCAAGAGTCAGATGTGTTCTGTCTCCATTAGGATCAGCCAGGATCCCTGGGAAGGGGTGACTGTTGGGGGGGGGGGGTCACATCCACAAGCCGATGTGCTTATGTGTTTCCAGCTCACTGGAACATTGAATCCAAGTGCTTCCCAGGACCCTGGTATACTTATAATATGGGTGTGTTGCTACCCAACCACTTCTGTGATGTGTGTATTATAATATGAGATTCAGGGATTTTCAGCCTAGGTCTCTGCCATTCTTTTCCCAAAATCTATCCATGAATGAATGAACTTGTTCTACTTAAGCTGTGTTTTATCTCCAAATACATGCATTCTGTTTATCTAACATGTTCTGTTCTGTTTTATTACAAACATGTAGACTGAGAGGGTTTCAACAAATCACTCCATGTGATTTTAGCTTTTCCAAAGAGATGCTTTGAGACTCTGGGTACTCAGTCTACAGGACAGATTCCCCCGAGGCTGGAGCCTCGGTCAGGACTCCAGCACCCACTCACACGGGGCCCTCCTCACTCACACTGCTCACCTCCACAGAACTGCATTCTACTTTTTGTCCTGAAGGAAATGCCTTGAGTCCTGTAGGTGAAGAATTTAATGACCTGGGAAAACAAATGGAAAATTGTGATAAGAAATTACTTGTGAGCCCTGGCTGGTGTAGCTCAGTGGATTGAGCGCGGGCCTGCAAACCAGATGATCGCAGTTTGATTCCCAGTCAGGGCACATGCCTGGGTTGCACGCCAGTTCCCAGCAGGGGATACAAGAGAGGCAACTATACATTGATATTTCTCTCCCTCTCTCCTTCCCTTCCCCTCTAAAAATAAATAAATAAAATCTTAAAAAACAGAAGAAATTACCTGTGATATCAGTTATCTTTTTGTCTGGTCTATAAATCCCTTTTATTTACTAAAAATGACAAGGAAATGCAAAGTATAAATATTATGCAGGTCTTCTATCAGAAATCATATTTATACAATTTCCCAATTCACTGAGAAATAAAAAATATTGAATGTCCCATCATTATACATTTAAGAATCACAGGTCTCAAATTTGATTAACAAAATTGGAATTGAGCCCCCTTACATTACTGGCACAAATAAACAAAATATACATCCACAAAAGCAAACTACTCTGGCATCATTGACATTTCCAGAGGGGTTCAGAGGGGCAAGGTAGACAGAAATGCACAGAAAAGCATCCATGTGAAGGTAAACTGTTTTTCCTTCCAACTTCATCTCTCTGGCATGACTGTGGCAATCTGGGATTTTTCATTCAGTTTTTCTTGCCCGGTATGTGAGTTCTGTGAGAGGGCCGGGCTGTCTGTTCACCACACTGCTGTGCTGCCATCACCCTGAACTATCCCTGACCCAGAGTAGATGCCCTGCTGATGTCTGTTGTGTGAAGGTGTGAATGAAGTACTATTTTTAACTCTTCCTCCTGTCATCCCATTTTTACTCTCCTCAGTTGACAGTTTCACCTAAATTACCTTTTTATCACTAGTCTTATTTAAATAAGGTCACTCATTCTTTTTTAAAGATCCCCTTTAACTGTAAATTTCAAATGTCCTTTCCCACGGTCCTCTGGTTTTATTGGTTTTCTTGTCAATAGACTAGGACAATTGGGCTCTTATCCTTGGGTGGTTTTAGGCCACACTATGGCTGCTGGAATAATGTCATAGTTTATGGGAAATGCCTCCTGCTCCAGATGTTCTTTCAGATCCTCCACATAAGACAAGCTTGTCCTCTCAGGTAACCACAGGCTTCTGTGCAAGCCCTGCTTCTTAGAGAAAATTTACTTTCCAGTTTTGAGTCTTGGAAGCATGTCTAACTTATTGCATGGAAACAGAATCAAGAACAGCAAACCCTGGCAAAGTGCTGATTTGAGCGGCGGCATCAAGCCCAAGTGAACTCATCCTAAATAAAACTTGTTTTTAAGAATCCGTCTTCCAAAAAAGGCGTGAAATGTATGAGTCATTGTTAGTAAGATTAAATTACTATTTCTTTCTAAAACAATCAGCCATCTACAACTTAACCAGACAACCATAACCAAGTGTTTATAATTATAGGTTCTTGTATATGGAGAGTCTCTCACTTTCTCTGCCTGACTTTTTCACTTCTTACAGCAACAAGGTATGGAAATACACAAAGATTCCTCTCTGGATTCTCACAAGAGTGTGTGCATGTATCATATCCACAGAGTGCATATAAATTCACACACAAATATTTACACACATGCCCAGAAGTCAGCATTGCCATACACACTAGAACATTTTTGTCCATCTCACTGTGTTGAAGAAGGAGTTACCCTCTTAGCATTGTGATGAAGCAGCTCAATGAGTTGATTTCATTGTGACCAAGAAAACCTAGTGGGAAGATCCTGTAAACACATTATAGGCAGACCTCATATCTAGAGCACACAATAAAGCAAGTCATAATCTTTTTGCTGGTGAAGAGTCTTGCCATCAATTTGTAAAATAAAAAAAAAACCTCCTGTGAAGCATAATAAAACAAAGCACAATAAGATAAGGTACACTGTATTCTGCAAAATAGTTAATTATTATTCTGAATAAGAGTATGCACAGATTTTTAAAATTTTTTTTATTTAGTTATTTTTCGAGTACAGTTTTTTGTCTATTTCTCCCATCCCAGCCCCCCCCCCCGCCCCATGCTCCCCACCTCCCTCCCATTTCCACCCCACTTAGTTCTCGTCCCTGTGTCCTTCATATTTGTTCCTCCAAATCCCTCCACTTTTTCCCCCTTAAATTCCCTTCCCTCTCCCCTCTGGTCACTGTCCGCTTCTTCTCTATTTCAGTGCTTTTTATTCTGCTTGCTTGTTTGTTTTGTTGTTTAGCTTCCTGTTAAAGGTGAGATCCTATGGTATTTGTCTTTCAACACCTGGCCTATTTCACTCAGCATAATGCTTTCCAGTTCCATCCATGTCGTTGCAAAGGGTAGGAGCTCCTTCTTTCTCTCTGCTGCATAGAATTCCATTGTGTATATGTACCACAATTTTTTGATCCACTCATTTACTGACAGGCACCTAGGTTGCTTCCAACTCTTGGCTATTGTAAATTGTGCTGCTATGAACATTGTGGTGCATAGGTTCTTTGAAATTGATGTTTTAGGATTCTTAGGATATAATCCTAGCAGATGCACGGACTTTTAAACAATGTATTTTCATTCTAGGACAAATGACGTGCTTCAGTTTTGTTTTTTCTGTTTCCCCACTGCTCTGGGATAAAGACAACTTCTACCTGACTTTGAAAGTAACACTCAATTTCTGTTTTGTTAAAAGAAATTGGAAAGCTGGACAGCCAGATAACTGGGGCTATGGCCAAGGGCCAGGAGAAGACTGTGCTGGGCTGATTTATGCTGGGCAGTGGAACGATTTCCAGTGTGAAGACCTCAATAACTTCATATGCGAAAAAGACAGGGAGACAGGTAAGCAATAAAGGGGATTTAAGAGGGAACTACAGAGCTTCTATCCTGTAAAAGGGTGAGATGACTCTGAATCCGGTCCTGCTTCTGCCACTTACTGTGTGGGCAGGTTATCAACCTCAGGGGAAAAATAATGGCATCCTCTCAATGAGGTTGTTGTGAGGACACAATAATAAATGTGCTTAATGTATAGGAAGTGCTGAGTAAATGTTAGACTAACTGGCTTGGGTTGTAATATTGTCGCTCAATTATTAACATATAGCACCAATGTTGTATCTTTTTCATAGACTTCCAAACACAGACAATTCCAGTAGCCAAGCATTTAATTCCCTGTGTATTTATTGAGCATTTACTATGGGCTGGATGTTGTGCTAAATAATAGAGGGATATACTCAGTGCCCTTATAAGTTAATAAGCCAAAGAGGCTTTTAGAGATTTTTTTTGTTTCAAAAGATACTTATCATAAGCTTCATTTATACATGAACTTCTTTAGAATGTGGGCTCTCAGTTTGCTTCATCAGAACTAGAGGTAAGAGTTTGTAGGGAGAAGGAGTGAATGCTAATAGGTATTCTTTTAGGGGTAATGAAAATGTTCTAAAATATGATTAGTCTTAAATTGTACAACTTTATGAATTTTTTAAAGATTTTATTTCTTTTCAGACAGGAGAAGGGAGGGTGAAAGAGAGAAAGAGAAACATCAATGTGTGGTTGCCTCTCACATGCCCCCTACTGGGGAATTGGCCTGCAACCCAGGCCTGTGCCCTGACTGGGAATCAAACCGGCGGCCCTTTGGTTTGCAAGTTGGTGCTCAATCCACTGAGCCACACCAGTCAGGAACATTGTGAATATTATAAAAAACCACTTCAATTGTATACTTTAAATAATATGTAAATTATATCTTATTAAGTCTATCTAAAAAAAAGTTGGTAGGAGACCTTGGAGGGCAGGCACTATTTTTGCACTCTCCTTCTGCCATGTTGCTGAGTGCCAGTATCTTTCTAAAGGGTACCTCAGTTTTTTGCAGATGCTTCCCAGGGGACATCCCTAGACCACCTGGTTCTCATGGCCAGGAGAGCTTGCATTCCTGAGTCTAATGGGGCTATAATAGAAACAGTTCTTGGCCAGCTACCACCCACCCCTAGAGTATAGCACACACAGCAGAATGAACTACACCCCCCAGTCCTTCTGTGAAAGAGACCTAGTTGCTTGTTCTGGAGCTTTGGCATGAGAGACCAGCATCTGGTTTAGAGCACACCAAGGGGACTACTGAGGCCGGCGGACACAACCTTTTCACAACCCCTCTGCCTCACTCCAGGTCATCAGCATCTCCCAAAAAGGAACTTGTACATTCATTTGGTGCCCTGATCTTTGTGACAACCTCTCAGGAGACTCTTCTGGGTCACCCAGCCCTGGGGGCCAGTGGGGCTTCACTTGTGGTACCATATATATTTGCACATTATACCATACTGTATATATTTGCATATTTTAAAAGCTGCTGCCTAAGGATGTGGACTCTAATCAGTCTGCATCTGGGTGCTGAGTGAAGTCCTCCCCTTTGGGACACTGACAGGTCTTCAAACTGCCTCCACTACTGGGGGTGACTAATTATAAAACAGGCTTCTTGGACAATGACAAGAATTTGGGAGACAACCAAGAGCTAGGGCAAGGTTCAGTGATAAGTTTCATCTCCTATACAATGCTGCTCCCTCAAGACTGACAAAGGTGGTCTTTTATCTAATGCATAGAAACCAATATAGAAAATCAAAGTAAATAAACAAAGAAAAATGTGTTTCAAACAAAAGAACAAGATAAAACTTGAAAAATGCCTTAATGAAATGGAGATAATTTACCTGATAAAGATGCTCACCAAACTTGGGAGAAGAATGGATGAATGAATGTACTGGGAACTTCATCAAAGAAATAGAAAATGTAAGAAAGTCCCCAAAAGAAGTCACAGAGCTGAAGAATACAATAACTGCAATGAAAAATAAACTAGTGGAATTCAACAGTATACTAGATGAAGCAGAGGAAAGGCTCAGTGAAGTCAAGAAGAGAGCAGTGGAACTCACCTATTCAATCAGCAAAAAGGAAAAACAGAATTAAAAAAATGAAGACAGCTTAACAGACTTATGAGACCAGTGGACCAACATTCATATTATAGAGTTCTCAGAAGGGAAAATGAGACAAAGGGACAGAAACTTATTTGAAGAAATAGTGGTTGAAAATGTCCATAACCTAGGAAAGAAAACAGACATCCAAATCCAGGAAACCCAGAGAATTCCAAATAAGGGAATTCCAAAAGTTGTCCTTCAGGATGGGAATAAGATTTAAATTTTTTAGAGAAGCAAAAGCTAAAGGATTTCATTATCACTAGACTAGTCTCACAAAAAATGTTAAAGGAACTTCTTTAAGCTGAAAAGAAAGGGTGCTAATTAGTTACAGGGAAATATGAAAGTATAAATTTCACTGATAAAGGTAAATATATAGTAAAATTCAGAATAATCTCATTTTGTAAAGATGTGGGATTAATCACTTATAAAGCTGTTATGAAGACTGAAAGACAAAGGTAGTAAAAATAACTGTAACTGATAATTTGTTAAGGTTTACACGAGAGCAAAAGATGATCACTGTGACATCAAAAACAAAAGTGATAGGGGAAGAGTAAAATGTAGAGCTTTAGAATGTGATCAAACTTAAGTTGTTGTTAACTTAAAACAGACTGTTATAAGTTATGTGTAAGCCATATAGTAAGCACAAAGCCAAAACCTATACTAGATACACAGATAATAAAGAGAAAGAAATCTAAGCACACCAGTGATGAAAATCATCAAATCACAAAGGAAGCAAGAGAAGTAGAAAGGAGCAGAGGAACTGCAAAACCACCAGAAAACAATTAACAAATGGCAATCAGTACATACTTCTCAATAATTACTTTAAGTGTAAATGGATTAACTTCTCCAGTCAAAAGACATATAGTGGCTGGATAGATGTAAATACAATTTATATATTGCCTAGAAGAGATTCATTTCAGTGAAGAACACACACAGATGGAAAAAGATATTCCATGCAAATGAAAACCAAAAGAAAGCTGGGGTATATATATTTATATCAGACAGAATAGTGTTTAAAACAAAAACTGTAATAAGAGACAAGGCATTACATAATGATAAAGGACCCAATCCAACAAGAGGTTATGATATTTATAAATGTGTACCTAGCATAGAAGCATCTAAATATGTAAAGCAAATATTAACCAAACTAAAGAGAAAAATAGATAGCAATACCATAATAGTAGACAACTTTAGTGGGTAGATCATCCAGACAGATAACTAATAAGGAAACATTGGCCTTAAACAACACATTAGATCAGAGAGACTTAACAGATACTTAATATTTCATCCAAAAACAACAAAATACACATTCTTCTCAA
Source organism: Artibeus jamaicensis (assembly GCF_021234435.1). Taxonomy (NCBI): domain Eukaryota; kingdom Metazoa; phylum Chordata; class Mammalia; order Chiroptera; family Phyllostomidae; genus Artibeus; species Artibeus jamaicensis. Next base: position 6,980,313 of record NW_026521803.1, read on the forward strand.
GTATACATGGAACACTGTCCAGGATATATATCATTTGTTAGGCCACAAAACAGTCTTAATAAATTTAAGAAGGCTAAACTCATATCAAGCATCTCTTCTGACCACAATTATGAGAAACTAGAAATGAATTATAAGAAGAAAACTGGAAAATTCACAAATATGTGGAGTTTAAACAGCATGCTACTTAACAACCTATGGATCAAAGAAGAAAGCAAAAGTGAAATAAAAATATACTTTGAGACAAATAAAAATGGAAATGCAGCATACCAAAACTTACGACATTCAGCAAAACCAGTTTTAAGAGGGAATTTCATTGTGACAAATGCCTACATCAAGGAACAAGTTGGGGAGGAGCTATAAGGGGAATAAATGATAATGGAAAAAATTACAAAAAAATACACTTCCAGTCAAGACGGAGGCATAAGTAAACACGCTTTGCCTCCTTGTCAACCACACAAAGAATAACAACTGGACCTCAAAACAAATAACACCCAAAACTATCAGAAAATTAAGCTGTGTGGAAGTCCAATAACCAAAGATTTAAAGAAGCCACATTCTTGCCCTGGCTGGTGTGGCTCAGTGGATTGAGCATGGGCTGTGAACTGGGGGGTTGCCAGTTCAATTCCCAGCCAGAGCACATGCCTGGGTTGCAGGCCAGGTCCCCGGTGGAGGCCATGTGGAAGGCAGCCACACATTGATGTTTCTGTAACTCTCTCCCTCCCTTCCCCTCTCTCTAAAAATATGTAAATAAAATCTTTTTTTAAAAAAGCCACATTCTAAAGCCATGGTAGTAAGACAAAGAGTCAAAGCAGCTCCTCCTAATACACAGAAACAAACACAGGGAGGCTGCCAAATTGAGGAGACAAAGAAATATGGCCCAAAGGAAAGAACAGAACAAAACCCCAGAAAAAGAACTAAGTGAAATGGAGATAACCTATCAGATGCAGAGTTCAAAACACAGGTGATCAGGATGCTCAAAGAACTCATTGAATATGGGAATAAAATAAATACCCAGGAAGATATTAAGGTTACACTAAGTAAAATAAAGATAAATCTACAGGGAGTCAACAGTAGAGGGGGTGAAGCCAGAATTCAAATCAACAATTTGGAACATAAGGAAGAAATAAGCATTCAACCAGAATAGCAAGAAGAGAAAGAATTCCAAAAAACTAGGACCAGAATTAAGTGCTTCTGGAACATCTCCAAATACACCAACATCCACATCATAGGGATGCCAGAAGGAAAAGAGGAAGAACAAGGAATTGAAAACTTATTTGAAAAAATAATGAAAGAAAACTCTCTACTTTGGTGAAGGAAATAGACACATATGTGCACTCAGAGAATGCACAAACAATCCCAAACAATTTGAACCCAAAGAGCGCCACAAGACACCTCATAATTAAAATGCCAAAGGTTAAAGATAAAGAGAGAATCGTAAAAGCAGCAAGAGAAAAGCAGAGAGTTACCTACAAAGGATTTCCCATAAGACTGTCAGCTGATTCCTCAAAAAAAACTTTGTAGGCAAGAAGGGGCTGGCAAGAAGTATTCAAAGTGATGAAAAGCAAGGACCTACAACCTAGATTACTTTTTCCAGCAAAGCTATAATTTAGAATGAAATGGCAGATAAAGTGCTTTCCAGACAAGGTAAAGCTAAAAGAGTTTATCATTACCAAGCCTTTACTATATGAAATGTTAAAGGGACTTACTTAAGAAAAAGAAGATCAAAACTATGAACATTAAACTGGCAACAAACTCACAACTATTAACAACTGAATATTTTTTAAAAAGAACAAACTAAACAAACAACCAGAACAGGAACAGAATCATAGATATGGAGATCACATGGATCAGTTTCCATACAGAAAATCAAACTGTATGGAAATCCCGACAACCAAAGAGTTAAAGAAACATGTTCCCTATCACCTGGGAGGTGGAAGGGGGTGAATGGGAGAAAAGGTGTAGAGATTAAGAAACATATGGGTAGGTACAAAATAAACAGAGGGATGTTAAGAATAGTATAGTAAATGGAGAAGCCAAAGAAGTTATATGCATGACCCATGGACATGAATTAAGGGGAGGATTGTGGAAGAGAATGGAGGTACTGGGTAGAGGGGCAAAGGGGGAAAAATTGGGATGGTTGTAATAACAATCAATAAAATATATTTAAAAAATAAATTAAAAAGAAAGAAACACAAAAAATGCCAAATAAACAACCTAACTCTATCTACATTTTCAGGAACTAGAGAAAAAAGAGCAAACGGAGTCCCAAATTAGTAGAAATAAGGAAATAACAAAGATAAGAGCAGAAATAAATAAGATACAGACTAAGAAAAACAATAGAAAAGATAGATGAAACAAAGAACTGGTATTTAAAAATATTTTTTTAATGACAAACCTTTAGCTAGACTCACCAAGAAAAAAAAAGATGTCCTTAAATAAATAAATAAAAGAGGGGCCCTGGCTGGGTGGCCCAGTTGGTTGGAGCATCATTCCATACACCAAAAAAATTGGGGATTCAATTCCCGCTCAGGGCACATACCTAGATTGCAGGTTTGATCCTTGGTGAAGGCACATATGGGAGGTCACCAGATATTTCTGTCTCTCCCTTCCTCTCTCTTAAAACCAATAAAACACATCCTCAGGCAATGGTTTTAAAGTAGGATAAGTGAGCACAGGCCTGCAAACCAAAGGATCCCAGTTTGATTCCCAGTCAGGGCACATGCCTGGGTTGCAGGCCAGTTCCCAACAGGGGATGTATGAGAGGCAACCATAGATATTTCTCTCCCTCTTTCCTTCCCTTCCTCTCAAAAGATAGATAAATAAAATCTTTTTTAAAAAGTGCTTTAGCTTAAAAAAAATAGAATAAGTGAAAGAGGGGACATTACAACTGATACCAGAGAAATAAAAAGGATCATAAGAGACTACTATGAACACAGTTATATACCAAAAAATTGGACAACCTAGAAGAAATAAATTCCTAGAAATATACAACCTACCAAAACTGAATTATGAAGAATAGAAAATCTGAACAGATCAATTACTACTAAGGACAGTGAATCAGTAATCAAAAACCTTCCTATAAACAAAAGCAGATGACTTCAGTGATAAATTCCATCAGACATTTAAAGAAGAATTAAAACCAGTCCTTCTCAAACTCTTCCAAAAAAAATAGAAGAGGAAGAAACACTTCCAAGCAGATTTTATGAGGCCAGCATTATCCTGATACCAAAGTGAGCCAAAGACACAATAAAATTACAGCCCCATATCTCTGATGAATATAGATACAAAAACCCTCAACAAAGTACTAGCAAACCAAATTCAACAATAAATTAAAAAAGGATTATATACTACAATAAACTGAGATTTATTCCATGGATATAAGGATGATTTAATATGTGCAAATCACTCAGTGTGATATACTACATTAACAAAATAAAGGATAAAAATTATATGATCACCTAGACTTCCATCCAAGATGGAGGCATAGGTAAACACACAGTGTTTCCTTGCACAACCAAAGTAAGGAAATCAAAAAAATTAAAAAACAACCAGAACTGACAGAAAATTTAACTGTATGGAAATCTGACAACCAAAGAGTTAAAGAAACATTCATCCAAACAGGTGGGAGGGGCAGAGACAAGCAGCCAGGTGGACAGGACTTGCAGCAAGGTGGGGGCTAGTGGAGCAGGAAGTCTCACATGTGTGTGCAGGTAAACCAGGAGGAACAAGTGGGGAGCAAGACAGACCACACAACCCAGGGGTCTAGTGTGGGGAAATAAAACTTCAAAACCTCTGACTGAAAAAATCTGTGGGGGTTGAGGTTGCAGGAGAAACTCACAGTCTCACAGGAAAGTTCACTGAAAAGACCCACAGAGCCCTAGAACGTATACAAGCCCACCCACCTGGGAATCAACACCAGCAGGGCCTACTTTGCTTGTGGATAGTGGAAGTGACTGAAGGCTGACAGAGAGCTGAACAAGTGGCATTGTTCCCTCTCAGACCCTTCCCCCACATATAGCACCACAGTGCAGCAAAGTGGGTTGTCCCACCCTGGTGAATACCTATGGCTCTGCCCCTTACTGTGTGATGGGGCACCAAGACAAAAAAAAAATGGCCCAAATGAAAGAACAGATCAAAGCTCCAGAAAAAATACAACTAAGTGATGAAGAGATAACCAACCTATCAGATGCACAGTTCAAAACACTGGTAATCAGGATGCTCACAGAATTGGTCGCAAAATAGAGGAAAAAGTGAAGGCTATGAAAAGTGAAATAAAGGAAAATGTACAGGGAACCAACAGTGAAGGGAAGGAAACCAGGACTCAAATCAATTGTTTGGAGCCAAAGGAAGAAATAAACAGTAAACCATGTCAGAATGAAGAAACAAGAATTCAAAAAAAAAAAATGAGAAGAGAGGCTTAGGAACCTCCGGGACAACTTTAAATGTTCCAACATCTGAATTATAGGAGTGCCAGAAAGAGAAGAGGAAAAGCAAGAAATTGAAAACTTATTTGAAAACACAATGAAGGAGAACTTCCCCAATCTGGCAAAGGAAATAGACTTGTAGGAAGTCCAGTAATCCCAGAGAGTCCCAAGGAAGTTGGACCCAAGGAGGAACACACCAAGGCACATCGTAATTACATTACCCAAGGTTAAAGATAAGGAGAGAATCTTAAAAGCAGCAAGAGAAAAGGAGACAGTTACCTACAAAGGAGTTCCCATTAGACTGTTAGCTGATTTCTCAAAAGAAACTCTACAAGCAAGAAGGGGCTGGAAAGAAGTATTCCAAGTCATGAAAGGCAAGGACCTACATCCAAGATTACTCTATCCAGCAAAGCCATCATTTAGAATGGAAGGGCAGATAAAGTGCTTCCCAGGTAAGACAAAGTTAAAGGAGTTCATGATCACCACCAAGCCCTTATTATATGAAATGTTAAAGGGACTTATCTAAGAAAAAGAATATCAAAAATATGAACAGTTAAAATGACAACAAACACAACTATCAACAACTCAACCTAAAAAGAAAAATAAAAACAAACTAAGCAAACAAATAGAATAGGAACAGAATCATAAATATGGAAATGACACAGAGGGTTATCAGTGGGGGAGGGGGAAGAAAGGGGAAATAAGTAGCACTAATGGTAGACAGAAAATAAACGGGGAGGTTAAGAATAGTATAGGAAATGTAGACGCCAAAGAACTTATATGCACAACTCATGGACATGAACTAAGGGCACAGGGATGTGGGTGGGAGGGGGTATACAGGTGGAGGGGAATAAAGGGAAGAAATGGGACAACTGTAATCGTATAATCAATAAAATATATTTTTAAAGTGGTTAAAAAATAAAATAGCCCTGGCTAATGTAGCTCAGTGGATTGAGCACAGGCCTGTGAAGCAAAGGGTCACTGGTTCGATTCCCAATCAGGGAACATGCCTGGGTTTCAGGCCAGGTCCCCAGTGGGGGACACATGAGAGGCAACCACACATTGATGTTTCTCTCCCAACTCTTTCTCCTTCCCTTCCCCTCACTCTAAAAATAAATAAATAAAATATTTAAAAATAAAAAATAAATTAAATAAAACAAGAAAAAATTATATGATCATCTCAATATGAGGGGGAACCCCAAAAAACAGGATATACTTACAAAAATTGTGTATTTATTCATACAAGTTTAAACTTCAGTCACATTCAAAGTACTCTCCATTTGATGCAGTATACCTTGAGAGATTTTTTCCACTGCTCAGAACAGTTTTTGAACTCATCAGTTTTGATGCCTTTAATGTTTATGCCATTTTTTGTTTTACCTCTTGCACATCGGCAAAATGTTTCCCTTTGAGGATTTTTTTTTCACCTGGGAAACAAACAAAAAAAAGTTGCTCGGGGCAAGACTGGATGAATAGGGAGGGTGGGGCATGGAGCTCATGCCATTTTTGGTGAAAAACTGCAGAACACTCAGTGCAGTGTGGGCAGGTGCACTCGCAAATCACCCATCATGAAATCGGCAAAAGCACTGAAAGAATCTTCACAAAAAAAAATTCACTGAAGCTGAACTGAGCTTCTCACTAGAATGCCAGCTGGTACACTGATACAGGTGGGTTCCTAGAACACTCACCTAACAAGCAAAGCCTGTACTACAAAAGGCCCACCCTCCAGAAAACAACTCCATTGGGGGGGTCCCCCTTCATAGATGAAGAAAAAACATTTGACAAAATTCAACATTTGTTTATGTTTTAGAAAAATCTTAACAGAGTGCATACTTTCCTATATATAGGGAACATACCTTCAAATAATAAAAGCCATATATGACAAGCCCACAATTAACATCATATGCAATGGTGAAAAGCTTAATTCTTTTTCTTTAAAATCAGGAACAAGACAAGAATCCCAACTCTTTCCACTTTTATTCAACACAGTATTGGAGTAAAATTTCCATTGCCCTAGCCACTGCAATTAGGAAAGAAAAGCATCCAAATCAGAAGTGAAGCAGTATAAGTGTCACTATTTGCAGGTGACATAATATTTTATAAAGAAAACCCTAAAGACTCCACCCCAAATTGTTAGAACTAATAAATTAATTCAGTAAATTTGTAAAATGTAAAATTAACAAACAAAAATCTATTTTGTTTCTACACACTACAACAAACTATGAGAAAGAAATTAGGAAAATAATCTCATTTACAATTACATCAGAAAGAATAAAACACCTAGGAATAAATTTAACCAAAAAAGTAAAAGACCTGTACACTGAAAACTATAAGACACTGATGAAAGAAATTGAAGAATACACAAATAAATGGCAAGATATCCCATGCTCGTGGATTGGAAGAATTAATATTGTTAAAATGTCTGTATAATCCAAAGCAAGTACAAATTTAGTACAGTGGCAACTTTCACAGAAATACAACAAACAATCCCAAAATTTGTATGAAACAAAAAAGATCCTAAGTAGCCAAAGCAGTATTGTGAAAGAAGGAAAAGGCTGGAGGCATCACACATCCTGATTTCAAGCTATATTACAAGGCTACAGTAATCAAAACAGCATGGTGTTGGCATAAAAACACACTATAGATCAATGGAACAGAAGAGAGAACCCAAATAAACACCCATTTGTATATGGCCAATGAATTTATGACAAAAAAGCCAAGAATATACAATGGGGAAAGGACCACCTCCTCAATAAATGGTGCAGAAAAGTGGATAGGCATATGCAAGAGAATAAAACTGTCTTATAGCATATACAAAAATTAACTCAAAATGGCTTAAAGACTTGAATATAAGACCTGAAACCATAAAACTCCCAGAAGAAAACAGACAATAAGCTCCTGACACCTTAACATCTGTCTTGGCAATAAAACTTTATGGATTGTTTACCAAAAGAAAAGGCAACAAAAGTAAAAATAAACAAGGGGGACTATATCAAACTAAAAAGCTTCCACATAGCAAAGGAAACAATCAACAAAATGAAAATACAACCTACTGAATAGGAGAAAATTTCACAAACCATAGATCATGTTGTAGGAGGCTAATATCCAAATATATATAAAGGACTCATCAATTCTAGTAAAAAAATCCAATTTAAAAATGGGCAAATGATCTGAATACATACTTTCCCAAAGACATACAGATGGACAACAAAGGCATTAAAAGATGCTCAACATCAGTAATCATCAGGAAAATGCAAATCAAAACCACAATAATACATCACACCTGTTTGAATGGTCATCATAAAAAGAAAAAAATAACAAGTGTTGGTGATTGTGCGGACAAAAGGGAACCTCTGTGCACTGTTGGGAGACTATAAATTATTTCAGTCACTATGGAAAGCAGTAAGCAGTTTCCTCAAGAAATTAAAAATAGAACAGCCATCTGATCCAACAATACCACTTCTGTGTATTTATCTAAATAAAATGAAACACTAACTCAAAAAGATACATGCACCCCCACATTGCAGTACTATTTATAACAGCCAAGACATGGAAGCAGCCTAAGCATCCACCGATGGCTGAGTGAATAAAGAAAATGTGGTATATACACAACGAGATATTATTCAGCCATAAAAGGGAAGGAAAATCTTGCTATCTGTGACAACATGAATGGACCTTAAAGGTATTATGCTAGGTGAAACAAATCAGACAGGGAAAGACAAATATGGTATGATCTCATATGTGGAATCTAAAAACAACTGGAACCCTTAGATACAGAGAAGAAACAGGTATTTGCCAGGGGCAAGGGTGGGAGGTAGGCAAAATGGGTGAAGGGAGTCAAAAGGTATAAACTTCCAGCTATAAAATAAGTAAGTCATAGGGATGTAATGTAGAGCCTGATGACTATAGTTGACAACACTGCATTATATATTTGAAAGTTGCTAAAAGAAAAAACTTCAAAGTTCTCATCATAAGAAAAAAACATTTTATAATAACAGAAGAGCAAGTTATCTTTATTTACTTAATTATTTCTTCTCTAGTATATTATTTTATTCCTTTAAAAATTTTTGTAGATGTATCAAGGTATAATTAACAAATAAAAATTACATATATTTAAGGTGTATGACGTGGTGTTCTGATATACATATATATTGGGAAATAATCATCACAATCAAGCTAATTAGCATACCTATCACTTCACATAGTTACCATTTGCCGTTTCTTTATGATGTGAAAACTTAAGTTTTACCCTCTTGGCAAACTTCAAGTATACAGTAAGCAGGTGTACATTGTTTCACACCATTTTATAATAGGGACCTCAGCATCCATGGATTTTGGTATCCACAGGGAGTCCTAGAACCAAATCACCCACAGATACAGAGGGATAGATGAAGTTTTGGGGTAGTCAAAGTTACATGTGGATTTTTGACTACATGGGGGATCAGCACCCCTATGTGGTTCAAGGGTCAGCAGTATTTACAAATATCAAATTATTGTTTTGTGCACCTGAAAGTAATGTAATGTCATATGTCAATTATATCTCAATTTTTTAAGTTGGTGGTAAACAGAAACCTCAAGTATATTTTGCTCAAATTACTTTTGATAGTGAATTGGGCACAAATTACCTATCTGTCCACTTGACACACACATATTAAATACCTCTAGTGTACCAGGCCCCAGTCCAGGTGATAAAGGTCTCGAGACCCATGAGGACCTCCCAGCATGGTCAGTTGCAGTGGAAGAACACAAATATCTGAACAAGAAATTACAGTAGAGTGACAAGTTACCCAGATTTGTCATTTGTTTGCCTTGTTTGGTCATTTGGGGTTTGAGTTGGGACTAGGCTTCCCAGAATGAAGCCTAGTCCCAACTAGGAGTTCAATTCTCCTTCAAAATGAAATTTACCTTTTACTTAATCTGAATAAGAACTTCTAGGCATTTCTTTGAAAAAATAAATATTATTGAATGATGTATTTTGGAATCTTTCCTATAAAAAATCATGTTCTTTTTTTTATTGTACATTAACATGATTCTTTAAAAAAAAAAACTAACACCATCCTTTTTCCTCTCTTTTAGTTCTATCATCTTCATTATAATGGATTGTGATGTAATAACATGAGCAGATTTTTGGACAATTCTCAAAGGCAAAGGATACTTCCTTCTGATTGCATCACCTGCTTACCAGATTGAAAAAAAGCACTGAAAATTAATTACTGAAAAAATTGACAGCTATTGTTCCTCACCATCTGCCATTACTCAAGGACTTTGGAACTAATATGTTCCTCTAGTACGACACATTGATTTTCAGTATGCAAATGGACTGAATCACATAGATTTTTCAGTCAGTAACTGTACAGTTATGCAAATCATATCTTCCAAAGTATGGAATGCTCCAATCATAAAAAGATTATCATTGGTTATCAAGCCTTAGGAAGAACTTCAACATATACTGTGTAAACAGTACCTTACATTTCTAAAATCCCAAATGTAGGAAAAATATGCAGACATAGAGATATATAGGCCAACTCTTAATAATATGAAATATACTTAAAGAGCTTTTAAAACTGTATTTTTATACAAAATACTTGCCTTTTTACAATTTTTTTCCTTTTTTAATCATTTTACCAATTAAATGGAGCCAAAGAAAACAATATGGTACTAATAAAAACTCATAGGGTTTGTCAGATTTAATTTTACCCAATGGCAAAGAATTTTTTTAGTTGTGGTTTTTTAAAATAATTAAATATGTATGTGTACATATATATTTTTAATGCATCATTTCCTCAGAGGAGCCAATCATGTGAAATGTCTAGAAATGCCCTTACAGATTTTGCCAATGTAGGTCAAGCCTGAGCATATCCATGGCTCAGTCAGGTGGGCTGTGCGTCAAGCCCATCACCAACTGACACCCTTGCCGTATGCCTGGCAGGCCCAGAGTTTAACTCAGGATGTGCGTCTTCTTCATTTTGGTGGAGCCAATGGTTGGTGGAGAGGCATCTGTTGGGAAAAGTGGAGCACTTGAATCTGGCTACCTAGAAGGCCCTGTTTTATGGGTGAGGTATTAGACCCATACCAGAGATGATACTGACTGTCAGGGAAGGATGGTGTCACATCAGCCAAAGGCAGAGGTGCTAGAAAGATGAGGACAGCTACGTGCTACCTGGAAAATTTGTTTACTTAAGTCAGGTTCTAAAAAAACATAATTCCAAGGCATATGCATGACAAAATGCAAGAATAAACTTTTGGCCACTTTGTTGAACTCTTGCAAAGAACCTTTCTTCTGAGCCTGTCTTTTACTCCTTGATTTGCCATGGAAAAGTCTAACATGAACTGTGCTAAAAATAGGCACTAGATATAACCAATGCGTAAAGGTAAGATTTCCACCCAACGGATTCCTTCTCCTCCCCTCCCAAGCTCCCCAGGCAGTGCTGCTACCCATTCCAAATACACCGGTAAAAGAATAAAGACAGAGTTTGACTTTTATACTTGCAGCTGTGTGGACTGTGTTGTCTTGCTCCTGGTCAACATTTGGGCCGTCTCTGCAGCTCAGGAACGGCCATCTCCTCAGCACCTTGTTGCCCTTCCATCCTGTCCACGTGGCCTGGTCAGGCTGGCAGGACCAACTATCATGTGCGCCCTGCGACACAGAGCAGGCACTGGACTCTGGTAGCTCTTCAGGCTCAAAACCTTTTACAGACTATACTCAATCCTCTATTATCCTCTCCCTATTTTTTCAAGGCTTATGTTCTGAAGCAACTTAAAATTAAGTGTCTGATGCCATTGTCAGAAAAGAATAGTGCTAGTGCCCACAACTGAGATTCAGGTACCTTTCCCAGCCCAGATAATAACTTATCAAGTGCTTATGATTTCTGTCAGGCACAGTAGGGAGGACTTCAGTCACATGATCTCAGGTAAGCCTCCCAGCAGCCCTATGAAGTAGGACTTACTATACTCCCCATTTTATAGAGAAAGGAGGAGGTCAAGGAGGTGATGTGATTTGCTGGGTCACATCATCACCAAGGGTTCAGAATTGAGCTTTGAAAACATCCTGATTTTCTTCAACTACCAGGGTCTTTCTTAATAGATCACTGAATAAAACTACATGAATCACATATTTACAAGATGCCTCATGTATTCCTTTGTGTGTTTATCTATTTACACACCAAGTTTCTATTCACCCACTCACTACTGATACTCTTTTGGAAGGAGAGTTTTGGTAAATATGATGAGGTTTTCAGGCATCTGACTTGCTACGTGCTCTGGACTGATGGAAACCATTTTTTTTAATGGCTCTTGAAAGAATCAGTGCTCAACCAGAGGAAATGTTTTTCTTCCTTCTTTGATAATGTTCATCAACTCTCCCCCTATCCTTCCAAATTTGTAGTAGTTAGAATTTAAGCTAAAGCAGATGACAAATAATAAGAGCTACTCCCATTAAAAAAAAAAACATGTTTAAGGAAGTGGAAAGCTATCACGTACCAATACCAAGTATGTGTATTCTGCCTCATTACAAACCTGATCTCTATTTAAAAAGCAGTGAACTCATTTAATGACTCACACAGCAATATTAGTTTAAACATATTTACTACTTTCACATACATTATCTCTTCTAATCTTGGTGCAAACCTACAGTCGTTACTTGAGAAATGAGCCAATGGAGGCTAATTTGAAGACTTGGCTGTTGCTCACTTTACTGTCACAGTCCTTTTCAAAAATTCAAATCTGATGAGGTTCCTCATTCTTACATCCCTAAATCCAAGTGCATCCTGCCCCTTACGTACAGTGTACAATCTTCCAAAGGGTGTGACTTACCTGCAGGACATCCATGCAGGGGCCATACGGCCCTTGGTGACCAGGTCCCAGACACACCTCCCACCTTTCTCCTAGCTGCAACTCCACCTGCCCTCACCCACCATGCACCACAACAGCCTGCATTTTCCTCCGTACTTTTTCTTACCCCATACTCTACCTGGATTTCCTTTCCTTTTTTTTTTACTTGGAAAGTACCTCCTTTAAGACTGAGTTCAAGCATCACTTCTTGTCTGAATCCTTTCCCAACAAATGCAGCCTGAAGGCAGAGCTGGTTCCTCCTTCTAGGTTAAACGCTATACCCTGGTGCTCTGGGTATTATGGAAGAAAACTCTTCACTGCCTAGATAAGCTACAGCTTATTTAAGAAGCCTAAAAATCACTGAATTAAGAAGAGAGAAAGGTGAATATGGCCAATTATGAACTCTCAAAAGAACTGAAGATTGAGAAAAGCCAAACAAGAGAAATGAAGTTCGTGTTAATAATGGTTATTATGTATTCACTATATTTAATGTATGAATTGTATTACACATATTATTCCATCAAAATGAATGGAAGATTAAGTGAAAAACATCAGATGGTAAAACATTCATTCTATTTACCAGCATATGGCCAACTTAGGGAAAACCTCTAGAAACTGTTTCTCAATGGCAGTGGGATGAGTATCTTTTTTCTCACTGTTATACTCAACAGTTTTAGAAGTGCAGGTGAACTTTTCAATCTTTTTTAACAAGATGTTTCTTTGTACAATAGCAGTGTTTTCCTGGGAAGAATCCCTTAATGGCATGGCATCATATTTATTTTATAAATCATGAAGCAGTTGTTAAAAAGTTTTTTGCTCTACCTATTCATCCTTTTTTTGTCTCCTATATATCCTTGTTCAAATAAGTACATAGCATGCCTGGGTCACAACACATAGGCAAGAGTCCAGAGAAAAACGGGCTTTGGAATACCAACATTAATTCGCCAGAGGCAGAGCCTTTGGTTTTCAAACTTTTCAATGAATGAGGTAATGAATGAACTGTTTCGGTCCAGCCCTGCTGCCAGCACCAGGATTGTGTCCCAGTCTCCAGCCTTCCTCCAAGGACTTATTAGCCTTGAATTTTCAAAGCAGGGATAACCCATGCAACTGACAGCTGTCAGTGAGGAGACTTCCGCCAGCAGCTGATCCAGACAGGTGGGCTTAAGTGGGCTTAACCAAAGGGTCTCCATTTAGTCCTCTTGGCCAGAAGTGGAGAATTGCCCTTTGGCCAGTTTTCCAACCTTTGGTGCCAGAGTTTGCTGTATTCATTAATCATTGCTCATTGTCATGACCCACAAAATCATGCTTGGAAGCTGCAGGGAATTATATGATTCTGAAAATCAATTATTATGTCCTGGAGCAGAAGAACTAGACCAGGCCCCACATAAATAAGCACAAAGTGCTGACTCTGTAGTAGCTATGAGAGCACCTACTATGGGTTAGGAACATGACAAAAACTATCTCCAATCCCTAAGTAAAGAAACTGAAAGCAGACAGGTTAAGTGATTTTCCCAAAAGCTGAGATTTGAACCCATGGTCACCGAGCCCCTACCCCGCCAGGCTGTCTCATTGACCTTCCTGTCAGCCTGGGCTTTTTGCGTTATATTTTGCTCTTTGCCACAAGAAGTCAGTCAAGCTCCAAAGATCACCTCTCTCCTACAGAATCAGGGAGATAATAGACAAATCCCAATTTGCACACTAGATAAAATTATTAGACTAAACCCTTTGTTGTCAACGAGCAAACATGCCAAAGTCAACCCGGCGCCCAATACCACCAAGCCCAGGGGAATCTAATTTGCAGAAACCACCCTAGATTCCAGAGATGCTGCACCTCTCACAGAATTCTCTTAATTAGTGTCGAATAAGAGACGGGCTTTGGAGCCAACCAGCCCAGGTTTGAATCCTGTTGTCTACTTCACTCAAGAAGGAGCAAATAGCTCTCTCCCCTCAACTTCTTTTCCCACCAAGCCTTCTGCTCACATACAGATCCAGCCCCAGTCTTGCTTGTTCTGATATCATTAGGGAGAGTCTGCATTGACAATTGGCTCACAAATAATGCTTCCTTTCAAAATATCAGACGGGGGTGACATGGCAGAAAACTAAAATTGGGATATTTTTTTCCCTTAGACCAAGTAAATACTGAAAAAATTAATTTATACCTCTTCGTGTTATCCCTTCTATTAGGTATCTGAGTAGAGGTTCCTATCAATTTGTGCTAATTATAGATTTGGCTGCTGAAATGAAGACTCCAAATAACAGCAGCCTAAATAAGAAAGATCCCTGTGGATCTTTCCCCAGCACCTACTACGTGCATCGACACCCCAGGGAGCTACTCCCCTAGTGTCTCCTTGCTCTACCATCCAAAATCATCCTCATTCACAAGAGGGCTCAGCAGCACACCCATAACCCAGGAAGCAGGTCTGAGAGAGGTGGAGAAGAAATGAATCCCTTTAAGAGCAGAAACTGCATACATCATTTCTATTCACATCTCTGTAGCCAGAACTTAGTCAAATAAGTGCAAGGAAGGCTGGGAAATAGAGTCTTTGTTCGGGGAAATAAAATCACACGCCAAAGTAACAATTCTATTAAGATAAAAAGGATGGGAGACTGGATTTGGGTGGGAGGGAGTATAAATAGGAGCTGTACATCCAAAGTTGCACACAGTACCCCCCTTCCTATACAACGTATTTTCCACCTTGCCGTCCAATGGAGATTGGTGTATTGAATTACTGTTTCCAATTTTTTATATATCCCTGTATCTACCTCTTTGCCATGCAACCTGGTAATTCCCTCATTTCCCGAGGAGGCATGTACCTTTCTGACCCTTGACTTGGGTTCAGCCATGTGATTTGTTTTGGCCGGTATTGGTGGATGTGACATGACCAAGTGCTAGGGTACCAGGGTTTGCCCTCTTGCACATCTGCTGTCACCTTTGAGGAGGGCTTCTCCTAGGTAGCTGCTGTTCCTGTGGCCTGAGCTCTAGAATGAACAAACGTGGAGCAAAGCTACCCCAGCTGAGACAGACCTGGGGCAAGAAGCAGAGCCAGCATAGCCTCCAGAGCCTGCTGCAGAGCTGCCCAGCGAAATCCACTGAGATCAGCCAACCCATAGACCTGTGAAGATAAGTGCTTAATGCTATTTGTGTTCCATTGGGATTTGTGGTTATTACACAGCATTAGTGGAGCAACACCTAACTGATACAGGTCCTTGAGCTCTAACCTATGCTGTTTTTCTATTTGTCCCTCCAGATCCCTTCAACACAGTTCTCTGAGCTTTGGGAGGTATATCTTTATGGGCTCCCTTAGCCTCTGGCTTCCACCTTGGTTAGACAATGAGAGGCATTAGCAGGAGAGAGAAGGTGAAGTAGGGATATTTATTTCCCTGGCTTCCTCTCTGAAGGTCACCAGAGATGGGCTGCACACCTCTCCCAGAGGCCACATCTCTGCCAGGTGGTCCAGCTCTCTCTCTGGGTGCAAGGGTAGAAACTTCATCTTACGCCTAGTAATGGCTAGCAGCTGTCACTAGTCCCAAGACTCTGCACTGTCCTTTTTTGTTTTCTCTGAGCCCTGCTTACATCTTTGTCAAGCGCCCCTTCATGTTCTCCCCTATTACCCACTTTGAGGATGCCATCTTTTCCTGGTTGGATCCTGCCTAAACCGCACCTCCGCCGCCAGGGCCTTTACTCATCCTATACCTAGCCCCTACCCTGCCACAAACTGTATCCTCCTTTTCATGGGTCCAAATGTGCTCCCTTTCAAGGCAAACCCCTCTTTCAAGATACTTCCTCCAAAGTCTCTAGGCCCCAGAGAGGCCTCCCTTCCCTTAATTCCCCCAAGATCTACCACCTGTACCACATCACCAACACTTTGTTTCATACCAATGCACAGCAGTCTATAAATTGTTCTCTGGGGATCCCAGAAATCCTGTGAAACTGCCACAGTGGTTGAAAGGAGAGCAAGTAAAACTCCAGGTCATTATCCCTATGGCTGCATATTTATCTCATATATGAGGTGTATCATTTGAGGTTCTCTTTTTTTAAAGTTTGAAAACTTTGATGCAGTACAATAACCTTAATTTTTTTATGCATATAGATCTTATCCACCCCAAATGAGTAAGATGAATTTAAATGTCTCCAAAATCAAAGGACTGATTTGTGTTCTCCCTTTGTTTGAGAGGCAGATGAATGATGGACAGATGGGAGGATGGATGGATGGAAGGATGAATAGATGGATGCATGAAAGGGCAGGCTCTGGCCCCCGTCATAAATAGTCTTTCCTCAAGTTCTGCCTTTTCCTCGTGAACTGTAGGAATATGTCTTTGCACTCCCACATAAATCCCACTGGAAGCATCTCTCCGGGAACTTCAACCAAACTCCAACAGGCCCACTAAAGTCCAGAAGGGATGTGGGAGCGACCGTCCAGACTTAGGCGCACTGGACAGCTCCAGACCCCACTGCTGAGACCTGACAGGAGAGCGGCACAGGTGAATGGCACCGGGGCCTGATGCTGTGGGAAATGCTGTTCAAATGTACCGAAAGCGAGGAAGAGTCCCCACTGAACCTGCAAACCTGTTTTTAAAAATCTATAATCCTGCCCCCCAACGAAGATTTCCTAGCTCCAACCTTCCACCATAATGTTCATGAATAGCAAAATAAATGAAATAATCATTTTTTCTTGCCTAATCAGCATATACAATGGTTATATGTGCTGTAGCACTCACATTACCTTGTTTTTGATGGTACAAATAACTGTTTCTACATAACTATTTGCTGTGCATCCCTTTAGACAATACCATGTGAAAAAAAAAAAAAAGGCTCTTTTTCTCCAGGTACAATTTAGGACCCATTTTATAAAATACTCTGGATTTGAGATCCTATACAATGCCACTTAATTGATCCTCTTCAAAGTGATAATCATTTTATACTGGAACTTCAGCTATTTTGGCCCTATACCTACAACGTCACTGAGTAAAATGTACCAAGAGTCCTGAATCAGTAGGCACAAGGAATGATGACCAGCACCTTCATACAGACCCTTGCATTCCTTACAAGGGAAAAAAATCCTAGAAAATTTGGTTGATAGGTATATAGGAAGGAAGGAAAGAAGGAAGGAAGTGATAGGTACATAGATAATATACGGAATGGAAGAGAGAGATTGAGAATCAGCTAGGAGAAAGCTGTTACTTTTTTTAAACCCAGAGTCCATTTGAAGGAGTTTTTCCCAGGGGAAAAGTATTGCCCTTAAAAGTGCACCCAAGTCTTCCACCTACTCCCAACACTCACTTTTAAACTCTGTACCTATAATGTTTAAAAAGAGCCCCAGAAATTCCCTTTTCCTGATTTCATTTTCCATTGCAGGCAAGAAGATCATGTGTTTTGCATTTCTCACAGTCGATGGTATGAATTGGCACCTTGGTCACCTGGCCCTAACATTTGGGATTGCTGCTTTTCTCCTCCTATGGGAACAATTTCCCTCCCTTGGTAATTCAGCTCACTGATGTGCACCCTGGGACAATGGACACTTAGTAAGACCAGAGGTGGGGAAGCCAGGAACCCAGCATGTCATCCAAACAAAGATTGGAAAGGAACTTCCCCAGGAATAGATCTGCCAGGAGCAGGTTGGTCCCTTCAACCTGAAACCCCTACAGGAAGACACCTGGCACCAGTGAAAAGCAGGCAAGGCTGATCTTCTGAATAAACATGTGAATGAACTTTGGAGTCTTGCTTGGCCTTTCTGGTCTAGCCCCTTGTTATTTCTGAGAAGTAATCTTATACTTAGTGTTAGAGATTATATTAAGAAAATACCACCTCTCATAAGAAAACAAATCAATCCTCAAGATTAGCACGTGAAGGAGAATGTTCTGGACCACACAACCTAATAAGTCCCCTAAGCTTCATTCTCCTGGGGCCCCTACCAATTCTGTAATAGAGTACAGGGTAAGGGGTGCCCTGGGAAAATAGAAAAAACCCACAAGCTTTGGTTGGGGGATGGGGAGAGAGGATGATAGGGTGTAAGATACTTTTCATAACGAAGGCTAGTTTAATAGCTGTGCTACCACTTCAGTACAAGATGGACATGACTTGAAGGGTGCATCCTGACTCATGAGGTAGCCAGGGGAAGCAGGTTCCCCCCCAACACCCCAATCACTGAGTCACTCTTGCCCTAACTTGGGATGGCAACTGAATGAATGTAAACTATACAGGAGAACTGGCAACTGTCACTCGTTGTGGGTCGAGTCAGAGATTGAGGTCACACAGGAAGTTCCAGGTCAGTATTTAAAACTAAATTAGGCAGCCACGAGAGAGTTTGGCCATATGGCTTAGAAGGGAGTAGAAGAGCCATGAGAGAGCTATGATGCAGCTGGTAATGAAGGTAGATTTCGGCAGGCTGCTGGTAGTGAGATAGGACCCATTCGGGCTGTAGGAGCTGGTCTGCCATGGGCTGGTAAGAAGGCAGACAGGCTGCTTTGATTGTGCCCACTCTAGTGGACTCCAAAGCCATCAAGGACCCTTCCTTGCAAGACTCAGACCTGCTGCCTTGCAGATTCAGACTTTATCTAGACTCTTGGGACATGTGCCTCCCTGGACTTCACCATGATCCAGTATAACACAGAACATGCTTCCCTGGACTATTACATGAAGGCTGATGACAACATACCCCAGATCCTGAAGGAGAGAGCCACTGTGTGAGGATGACAACTTCGGTACCTTTCAGAGAACTGTTTGTGCAGCCAGCTTAAAATAAGAATATAGGGAACTACTGGGTTGGCTTTTGGCTTATAGCCTTTTGGGGAACAAGGGGAGTGCTGGGCCTCGTGGAAAAGAGGGCTCTAAGCATAAGTGCTCTGAGCACCCCCAAGTTGGAATATTGTAAATAAAGACCTGCTCCTTCCAATACTGATTGGTGGGTCCTGCACCAAGGTGCCATGTGAACAGGCCCCCATCTGCTTGGTGATAATCCCTGCTGTCATCACAGAGGGAGCACTGCTCCTTTAACACTCACACCCTAGTATGGACCAGATGCCTTCCTTTCATTCCCCATGTTAAAAGGTCTGAAGAAAGCTTTACACTGAAGACTGGGTGCAACAAAAAACAAACAGTTGCTGGGAGCATCCAGTTCCTACATGACTATGGAAGATTCTAGGGAAAAGAGGTCTCATCTGGACTACTGCTCCCTTCCTGGCTCCAGGTTGCCACCAGACATCACCTTTAAAGTCCTCCATCAAGGAGCACCTCTTGCCATCCAGCCTCCTGCAGTGCCTCTCTCTCCTGCCTGCAGAGGTCCCTGGGTCCACGCTGAGACACTTGTCATTAACACAAAGACAGACCTCAGACTTCAGGCAAGATTCCAACCTCTCCCTACAGGGGGCTGCACAATAACTAAATCTAATAAAACCCCAAGGCCATTAATATAAGAGACAGAGGCAGGGGAGGGAGAAAGATGGTAAACTTCATTAAAAAGTCTGGGAAGGTAATACTTCACCCAAAGAAGCATGTCTCCAAAGGCAGACTCAGTTATAGTGGGGAGTAATTTGAAGATAAAAAATAAAAAATGACACGACATTATATACAGACCATGATATTCTGCCCTTATCTTTACTGATATTACTTTTTTAGAGCAGTTTTAGATTTATAAAAAAAATTGATCAGAAAGTCCAGTGAGTTCCCACCTATCCCCTCTCCTGTCCTTTTCCCCACACAGTCAGTTTCCCTTATTATTTACATTTTGTATTGATGTAGTACCTTTCTTACAGTTGATGAACCAATATAGATTCACTCTTATTAACTAATACCCATAGTTAACTTTAGGGTTCCCTCTCTGTGGTACAGTCTTTGAATTTTCACAAATATACCATGACTGGGTCATAGAGAACAGAACTGTTTCACTGCCTTAAAAATCCCCTAGGTTCCACCTACAAGTAGACCATGTTCGATTAACAAAATACCAGAATAAGAGTTCTGACAAAGTCTTCTGCTAAAATTGTGAATGTGTATTTTTCAAAGCTTTTTCATTTAATTGATTGTTTTTTCCCCCACTGCTTTTTAGAGAGAGAGGACGGAAGAGAGAGAAAGAGTGCCCAGACCAAAGACTGCACCCACAACCTAGGTATGTGTCCTGACCAGGAATCAAACCCACAACCTTTCAGTTATGGAATCACACCCCAACCAACAGAGCCCAAAGCTGGCCAGGGCTATTAAACACTTTAAAAGATTTCCCCCCACCCAATCACACTTGGTAAATTTAATTTTCTTTTCATTGTCGAGACGACATTACACAAACTCTGACTCTCAAGCAAAGCCCAGGCCCACAGGGTTGCTTCATGACCCATCCCCACACTTAAAGCCAGCCCTTGGGAGGGTCCAGCTAGCATCTCATACATATCTCAGAGAGCAGGGGAGAGAAGGGCAGGCAGGGGACAGAAGATGCCCCAAAGCAGAGCTGAGACACAACCAGCCTCGTATTTCTCCCCTCTCATTACTCCTCTCCTTAAGCCAGACAGACCTCTAAAATCTCACCAGTAGAAATAAAGAAAGAATATAGTCAATAATCTTGTGATAGGTTTGCACAATGACAGATAATTGCCAGAATTAATGAGGTGATTGATTACATTGTAAGGTATAAAAAATGTCAAATCACTATAATGTACACTCGAAGCTAACATTAATATACATATTGTATACCAACTATACCAAAATAAAAAAATAAATTAAAAAAATCCAAAACCACCCTGGCCGAGCGGCTCAGTTGGTGGGAGCATCATCCCAAACACCAAAACGCTGTGGGTTTGGTTCCCCATCAGGGCACATAACCCGGGTTGCAGGTTTGATCCCCAGTCAAATGCATACCAGATGGGGCACAGGCATCAACTGATGTTTCTCACATCGAAGTTTCTCTCTCTCTTCCGTTCTCTCTAAAAGTGGTTAAAAATAACATTAAATTACATTAAAAATTTAAAAATACAAAACCATAAAAAATAAAACAATAATCTGGGAGGTGATTTTTATCAACATTTTGCTCTTTCCTGATTAAATCCCAAGCAAGCTATCGGGCTTAAAGAGACTCCAGATTGTGATAAAAAAAAAAAAAAAACACCCCCCACTCTGGAGAATTCCACAACCATATTAATTTGACCTCAAAATGCATGGGCGTGGGATTGGAACTCCCCAAATCCAAGTCAGTTGTGCAGCTGTCATCTTGCTCCCTCCACCTGGAAAAGGAATAAATAACCCTTTTCCTCATGCCGGGCACTCCGGCAGGGCAAGCAGGGAGGTAAAATGGCTCAAGGACTCTCAGACGGCCTTGCCAAACTCTTTTTAGAATTGCACTCAGTCTAAGGGGCTTCATGCAGACTTGCTTCTTCTCAGAGGAGGTTAGACATCCCTTGCAGCCTGAAGGTCTCTCAGCCTCACCCAGCTCCCTCTCCATTTTGATAGGCATTTTTCTCTAATATAATAACTGAGGTCTCAGGCAGTCCTGGGGGGAAAAAGCAGAGGAAAAAAGTGGGAT
Source organism: Artibeus jamaicensis (assembly GCF_021234435.1). Lineage (NCBI taxonomy): Eukaryota > Metazoa > Chordata > Mammalia > Chiroptera > Phyllostomidae > Artibeus > Artibeus jamaicensis. The sequence continues at coordinate 7,002,073 of NW_026521803.1, forward strand.
CTGCTTCTAATACCAAGTGGTCTGGGGTACTGGCCCACAGAGGGGCAGGATGTCCAGAATTTCAATATCGTTGGCAGGCTTTTCCAGGTAGAATATTCTTTAGCCACACTTCCACCCAGTAAAATTGACCCTCCTTACAAATTCTGCCTCTAACGCTATGTCTTCAAGAAGACCCCAACCAGAAACAATTTTTAAACTCTCTCACGCTCCTTCCTTTGTCTCTTAAGGCAATGATGTTCCACCACGTGTTAAGAGTTACCTGAATATGTCTGTCCCACCCCCCACAAGGTGGCAGGAGCTAGGACTTTCCATTTCTATTGCCACCTGCCACAGTGCCTTGTACATAGAAGTCATTCAATACACAGAGTTTAAATTGAATTAAGACACAAACATGGGAGGAGGGGGAGGTAGGAGTTACTAATCAAAGTGCATAAAGTTTCACTTAGACGAGATGAAGTAAGTTCTAGACATCTGCTAAATAACATTGTGCTGATAGTCAACAATACTGTATTGTGCACTTTAAAAATGTTAAGAGGTGGTGATGGATGGTAACTATATTTATTATGGTAATCATTTTGTAATATGTACATTTTTGTACATCATTATTTTATACATGTAGCACTAATGCAATATTATGTCAATCATACCTCAATAAAAAATGTTAACAGGGTAAATCTCATGTTCAGTGTTCTTCCCACAACAAAATTTAAATTTTTTAAAATAAATAAAAAATTTAAGAAAGAACACAATGAACAGAGTCCCAAACTGATCTTTAATCTTAACTTAAGCGTTCATTATGTTTGTTCCTAGAAGAAATGAAACAAACAGCCAAGAGTTTGTCACAACAGCAGAGGCCAGCCTTCCCCACAGGCAGCTCTCCTCCCAGGCACCGCCATTCTTCTCCTCACGGCCCATGTCCACTATTTACGTGGGATGAGACCATAAAGCGACTGAAATCGCTCAGGTGGAGGGAGGCGCATCAGTGAGGTGCATCAGTGAGGCCCTCAAGGGGACAGATCTCTGTGAAGCCCCAAGCCTTAGAAACTTGGCTGTCATAAGGCATCGAGGAGGCAGTTCCAAAAAAGACAAAGAAAAAAGAATAAAATTTGTCCTCCTAGATGAAGGTGGCAGCCAGCCTTCCTGGGGTAAGATAACAAAGACTGCATGCTTAGCATGTGGCTAGGAAGGAACTGCAAACTGACACCACTTATTTTTAAAAGTCTTCAAAGAGTAAAAAGATAATAATTCATTCACGGATGAAAATTGTTAGCCTGTCTTCAGTGTGGATAGCCCTTTCACCTGTGGCTCTTCTCTTTTGTGGGTACTTCTCACTAGGGGACTTTGGGGGCACCCTCACACCTTCACTCAAACCTCTTTGTCCACTCATTCCAGCACCTTCTTTTTCCTCTTTCCTTCAAATCAGTAGCATATTCCTTCCCAATTCCTTCCTCCATTCAGGTATCTTATGTAATGTCAAGTACTGTATATCCTGGCTGATATTCTAGTCTTTAGAACCTTCTCCTACTGGACACCTAGAATAAACCGCTGTAAGGACGCACCACTCCTGGGGAGCTCTTCACAATCAGCAATACCTCAGTGGCGCATCTGGCCTCGGGACTAGGGCTTCTGGGCCTGCAGTCGTGTGCTAGTGGATGGAGTCTGGTGTGGGACAAAGCACAGCCCTGTCAGAGGTAACCCATGAACCCCTCTCTGAAAACCTCTCTTCATTCTTCTTTCTGGGCTTCTCTGTAGCATTTGAAACTGCTGAAACTGAAAACTCCTTTCATCACCCCATTGTTTGTTTCAGAGTCAGGCAGACAGGGAGGCTGACCCAGCTAGGAGCCCTGAGGCCTCCACTCTCTCCAGTGTGGGGCTGGGCCAGCTGGTCAAGCTCTCAGGGCCTTGGTTTCCTCAGAGGTGAGGATGCATTGATGGTATTTTAGAGATGCTACCCAAGATTTCTCCTCTGAGTCCTTGGCCGTTTCCCTTGCCTTCATCATTTACACAAAGAAACAAACTGAATACTAAACTGATCTGTACTGATCCAATTTTAAGCTTTTCATAATATTTATTTCTTGGAAAAAATGAACAAACAAAATGAAAGCTGTTCTCCACACATGCTATTCTTAGGAGGAAGGCAAATATGTCAAAATCAAAGAAATAAATTACTCACCTGTGAGTTTTAAAATTAGACTTTTTGGAGCCTAGAGCAGTGACAATATGTTGAAAACAAAGCTTTTTTCCTGCACCAGGAAGGGGGGTTGAGTGACAGTATTGAATTCCTAAGTGGCTAGGATCCTGGAGGATTCTCCAGAGTTTGTACTAAAAGCTAAAAAACAGGGGGAAAGTAGGATAACATAAACAGATTGTTCTCCAATTTAAAAAGACAAGGATAAATTCAATGATAGTAGGACAGCAGGGCTATAGCCAACATTTAGGTCCCAAAAAAGTGTCCCCTACATGGATCAAAAACCTTGGACAGAAAGGACAAGAGAAACCCCAGATAGTCTTACAGTGTCTCCAGAACCAAAGAGACCATTGCCTGGCTTCCCAAGGAGTTAACTCAGAGAATTCAAGTCTTGTGGAGAGCCCCATGTACAAGATGGTCCCAGCAGAGCAGCCTAACAATGGCTGAGGGAATTTCCTGGTCAGGTGATCCCCAGGGCAGCCTCATAGAACCATAAGCAAAGGTTCCTATGAGCCCCTGGACAAATAGGAAAGTGACTGAGCATGAGCCATAGTCCCAAAAGAGCCAGGGTTTGGGACAAGAAGGAGGAGGAATGTATGATTCTCAAAGACATGACACCAACCCATGACAACCATGAAGACAAGGAAGGACAAACTTCTCAGGAAAATGCAGGACAGTATACAAGCCAATGCCCCAGAAACTTAGCTCACCCCCAGAGACAAGAAGTAAAGTTGAGGAGTGACATAATATTAATTGAGTTTAAAACTGTACTAGCTACATTTAAGTCCAGAAGTAACAGAGTTACCTTGAGTTGACAAAATTAAACTTTCTGCTTTCTGTGGAAATTGGGATGTCCATGACTTCAGAATAAATGTACATAGATGGAAAACTGAATATTCTAACTACAAAATTTAAACTTGCCAAATATAAAGTAGGTGCACTAACATCTGTCTCACAGACTTATTGCCAGTCTTGAGTTCAATACAAGAAGCACTGAGCACAGTGTCTGGCTCATAAGATGCAGAGAAAGATCTTAGGTCCTTTCTCTTCCTGTGGTTCTCTCTTTCAATTCTCCAGTTCAGCTAAGGAAATAACGGGGCTTTGGCCATTCCAGACAGTTAATAATATGGCCCAGGAGAGTGGGCGAGCAGTTTTATGGAGAGACAAAAGTGGTAGTTGTTATAGAAGCAGGGTTGGCTCCACCCATGGAGAAGATGGGATTCCACATAGAAAGTGAGAAGTATTTGTGCTTTTTAAAAAGCTGGGCTGATAAGTAACTCAATCCAACAAGGGACTTGGTAAGACTCTCAGTAAATAACTGAATGTCCTCTCCAGCACTGTATTTGGAAGAGATTTCAGGAGGAAGGGAGCAGGCAGTGGTTTGTGTCTTTCCAGTTTATTCTAGACAAGAAGTCAGCAAACTACAGCCTGTGGGCCAAATACTTCCCACTGTCTATTTTCATAAATAAAGTTTTTTTTGGACAGCTGTGCTCATCGGTTTATGTGCTGTTTATGGCTGCTTTTGAACTCTAAGGGCAGAGTTGAATAGTTCCATAAGAGAACATATAGCCTGCAAAGCTGAATATATTTACTATATGTTCCTTTATAGAAAAAAAATTGTCAAGCCCTGTACTAAAGAGTGATAACTTATCCTTCTAGAATGCTTAGAAAGAATTTCACACATTATAATTTATTTCAAACAAACATCTCAGTGGAGGAAGGTGGTTTAATAGCCATAGTATTATATTGCTATAATGTTTCCTATTTACAATATGAAGAAGCTAAGGCTCAAGGTGTTAATGGACTTGGCACCGAGTAGCAGAAGGGTCTTCAAACCCAGCACTGTTTCCATCCCACTCCCCCTGCAATAGCAATGTCCTTAATGTGACCAGATAGAAGTGTTAAGGGTACACCAAATCATCCTGAGGAGCTTTAGAAGCAAAGTCGTACTTTCAACAACCTCTCTTGTACGAGTTCTCCAGCTGTAGCACCACCTATCAGAAACGTTTCCCTGGGCTTACCCTTAGAAGTGCTCACTCAGTCGAGGCCACATCCAGGTCCATACCTGTGGAAAGAAGATTGGAGGCCATGACTTTGAGGTAATGCAGCATGTTCCAATCCACAAAAGAAATATCTTACATCACCTCAGAGACATAAAAATAGCATGTCAAGGTATGGTTGTCAAAAGGTTAAAAATATAATTCCCATAAAAATATAGAGTGGGCACATGTTGCTAAGGAAGAAGCTAGCAGAATGGAAAAACTGGTTCGAAGAAGTCACAAGTCACGAATGTCTATATAGTCAGTAAAAATTTAAAAAAACGTTGTTGGCATGAAAGTTTATAGCACCTTTATTCATAATTCTAAAAACTGGAAGCAATCAAGATGTCCTTCAGTAAGTATGTGGATAAATAAACTGGTACATCCATGCATGAATACTATTTGGCATCAAAAAGAAATGAGCTATCAAGCGACACAAAAAATGGAGGAAACTTAAATGCATTTTGCTAAGTAAGAGGCTACATACTCTATGATTCTAATTATACAACATTCTAAAGAACACAAAACTACAGAGATAGTAAAAAGATCAGTAGTTGCCAGGAAAAGGGAGAGAGAGGAGACAGATAAGTAAGTGAAGGATAGAGGACTTTTTACTGGACTTTTAAAAAAAGATTTTATTTAGTCCTGGCTGGTGTGGCTCAGTGGATTGAGCACAGGCCTGTGAACCAGAGGATCGCGGTTCGATTCTCAGTCAGGGCATATTCCTGGGTTGCAGACCGGTTCCCTGCAGGCCAGTTCCCAGCAGCGGACACACAAGAGGCAACCATACATTGATGCTTCTCTCCCTCTCTCCTTCCCCTCTAAAGATAAATAAATAAATAAATAAATAAATAAATAAATAAATAAATAAATAAAAAAAATATTTTATTTATGTATTTTTAGAAAGAGGGGAAGGGAGGGAGAAAGAGAGGAAGAACATCAGTGTAAGAAAGAAACATTGATCAGTTGCCTCCCACATGCCCCCAACCAGGGACCTGGCTCACAACCCAGGCATGTACCATGACCAGGATTGAACCAGCAACCTTGTGGTTTACAGGCCAGCACTCAATCTACTGAACCACATCATCCAGGGCAGATAGAGGATTTGTAGGACAGCAAACTGTTTGAAACTGTAATGGTAGATACATGTCATTATACATTTGTCAAAACCCGTAGAACTTTACAGCTAAAAGTGAGCCGCAATGTCTGCAATATTTTAAAAAATCATTTAGGAGGTTGGTGGATCCCAGGAAGTAAGCCAGACCACGACATGAGAATCTGTATTGCACAGCTATGGAACAACCTCACTGAAGGGGGCAGGGGAAAGGGTGCTGACCTAAGCAGCTCTGGCAATAAGTGGAGTCTCCATGACTGAATGTAAAAGGAGCTGGACATAAGCACTGTGCTCTAGCAGACAATGTGGTTTCCCATCAGGGCACAGATTAACAAGTTTGATACTGTTCTACATATATCCTGGAACTGAATAGTAATTAAGTGGATGGTGGCTGGTGGAAGACAGACTTCTCACTCTTGAAGTGATAACTTATAGGTAAGCAAGAGGAGGCAGCTAGAAAGATCCATATGGTTAGAGTTGGAGATGTCAGTAAGAACTCATGTTTATCTTGATATAGGTACAGAAGGTCACATATAGAACTACTCATAGACATGTGCACACACATGGGAATTCATATACACGCTATATTTCTGTGCTTTCTGCCGAGAGGGCCTAAGAGAAACACCCAACTAGGAAAAGGTACACCTAGTATCTAGTGTCCTTGAGTCCACGTAAACATGATATAAATAAATGATTGAATTAATTAATAGGTGGGGGAAAAAGACAAATCTCCCATGAATTCCCTGTAAGTTATGTGGATCCTCCACCCCCCAGGAGGGGGAGCAAAACTCCTTAGGAATGGACTGCACACGGCAAAGAGAACACAGTAGAAAGGGGGAAGAAAAAGTAGGTTTACAGTGGAGAAAGCTGACAAATGTTGCCAGGTGATCCAGGCCAACATTGTCATAAATCATGTTGCTAGGCTGTACCCTCTTGATATGATGCAATGAAAATAGGACTTCACTTCGTGGTCTTTGTTCAAAAGTCTATAATGTCAGTCTAACTATGCAGAAATCATCAGCCACACTCCTCCTCAGGGACACTTACAAAATATATGACCACTACTCCTCAAAACTGTCAAGGTCATCAAAAACAAAGGAAAAACTGCCACAGCCAAGAGGAGCATAAGAGACCTGACCATTACCTGTAATATGGTATTACTTTGGAAGGGATCCTGGGACAGAATAAGGGTATTAAGTCAAAACAAAAGGAATCTGAGTAAAATATGGGCTTTGATTATTAGTAATGTATCAATATTGGTTCACTCATGATAAAACATGTAACATATTAATGTAAGATGTAAAAAATAAGGGAACCCTCCATACAATGTTCTCAACTTTTCTATAAATTTAAAGCTGTTCTGAAAAACAAAGTATTAAAAAATAAAAATTGCTAAATTAGATATAAAACTATACTACAGAGCAATAGGGCCTTAACCTTTGGAGTTATCTCTTCACCAGACAAAAATCATCTGCCCCTCTGCTGGACGAAAGTCATTAGCAGCTTATCGATTATCTTCATTAATATCTAACTTGACAGAGTGTAAGCCACAATCAGCATAAGTTGTCAAAGTTTCATTCCCCCAGAGGCTGGCCCTCAGAAGGGCTTGTTGGCCTCAATGTGCCAGGATGACATTTGCATGGGTATATAGCCATCCTTTTGTCTAATTTAGAAGTTTTGGATAATTTTATCTTAACAGACATGGCCTGTAACTCTTATACTGATTTCCTCACAAATCACCACTACTGGACAGGTCTATGATTCTTAACTTAGGTCACACATAAGACTGTGACATCTTACAAACCTACTGCTAACAGGCCACCAAATATTGATCAAGACATATATTTTATTTTCGGCACAACTAAAATACAGTTACAGAGATGTTCAAACGATAAAGCACAGAGGTAAGAAGGTTGTTATAACAACATAGAGCTATGTGCAACTTACTGTAAGGGAGTCGAATGTCATCAATTGCCATCACCAAAGGCAATTTTGTGCTAATTTAAACAAGTGAGTGAAAGGCCAGGGAAGTGGTTAAGTTCTTTTCAAACAAAACATGGGCCTGAAAAGCTGTTCGGTGAATGAGGCAATTACCGTACATGCTTTCAAAGACACCATAAAAAAAAAGTGTTAGCCCTGGCTGGTGTAGCTCAGTGGATTGAGCACGGGCCTGCAAACCAGAGGATCACAGTTCAATTTCCAGTCAGGGCACATGCCTGGGTTGCAAGCCAGTTCCCTGCAGGCCAGCTCCCAGCAGGGGACGCATTAGAGGCAACCATACATTGATGTTTCCCTCTCTCCTTCTCCTCTAAAGATAAATAAATAAATAAATAAATATATTTTTTTAAAAAGTGTTAAACCATAAAAAAATAGTGACATGATCATTTATTGCTTACTTTTTTAACTGTTATTTTTAGTGTTTTAATCTCTTCAAATATGCCAAAGATACTCTAGCATACACAAATGGGCCAGAAACTTCAGAGTTGAAAGTCATTGAGCCAGACTGTCAAAATGTCAAAACTAAGAGAAAGCAAAAAACATGGGACCAGAGTGAAAGAGTGATAGATTTTTGACCCCATCTGCGAATCCTCTGCCTTCAAGATTAGGCACTAAGCAAAAAAAAAATCCTTCCAGGCCCATTCAGGCCTATGATTACATTTCAATAAGATTGCTCATATGTTGAAGAATCCATCTCCCACCAGCTGATCCCAAGAGAGAGACAAGAAGGGGTGGAGGGAAGCCATTTTTTAAAACTCTAGCTGAGCCTTAGACCACTGTCAACACTGTAATTATATTGCCCTTGCTATTTATTTTGGTAATTTATCGGGGTAAGGTACATGGGATCATTTAAAAATTAAATTCATTCAGTCACTTACAAAAATATTCAACCAGCTTATGTTTGGAGCAATAAAGTGTGAAAGTCACACAGCATCCAAATTGTAGCCATGTGTGACTTGGCTTTTTTATTTGAGGGAAAGAAAATGGTTAAGCCTTAAGTGATTATATTTCTGTCTGTCGCTCTGACTCTGAGGGAATAATGAGTTCCTGCTGGTGACACAGTGGCTTGGGGAGGCAAGCACAGAGGTGGTTTGGTGCACTTCCAAAGCTGTGTGTGTGCCTTTACCATGAGACCCTGGTTCTGTGGGAGGGCATGCTGAAACAGGGGCTGAGAGTACCATGTGTTAACATGCAGTCTTCCCCCCTGAGATCCCTAAACCCTTCTCGAACATGAATTAACTTGAGCAACTTTACTACAGAGCACAGAGCACAGCTCTACATTCATATATTCATCAAAATTCATATAGTCAACTACAAAGGGCCTCGCTACTGTGTTCCAGATCCTACACCAGATGCTGGGGATCTTTTTTGAGTTCCTTGGAAAGCAGATCCCGAGATAAAGGCCTCATCTCTCTCCTCCACTACCCTTTCTAGATTTTACTCACCCTTGGACAGTCCAGGCAGCCTAGGATGCCTGCCTGCTTGGCTGACCCAGAACCTCAGCCCTGAGTTCTTAGCTGCTTGGCATCGTCAAGCCATAGCTTTTGAAGATGCCCATTTACCATTATCCCTGGCATGGAAGCACCAAGAGACAGTAAGAGGTGCCTAAGTGAGTCTCCTAGGTTCCTGTCAACCCCCCCATGCTTTCATTATGTAAAAGAACCCTGCTATTATGGCTAATTTTGTCCACCAGTGCAGTAATTTTCTTTGCCAGTTCTTCCACTGACACAAGAAGCCTAAAATGACCTGGCAGTAGTCACAGCTTCAAGTTCAATGGCTGCCTGGTTTTTCCCTTGCAGGAATCAGGACCTTTAATATGACAGAGCCGAGGGGGTGCTGGGAAGATGGCCACAGAGTAGGACTGAGCAGATTCTAGCTCCCGTACGCGTGGGTGAAAATCCTGGCAGATCTATAGAGAAGCAGCGCACTAATCCATCGGTTATCCAGCATTTGTGAAATTAAAAGAACAGAGATTGTGACAGACGCTGAAACACCAGAAAGTGGCAAGTCAGTGGGGTCTTGGGGACTGGAGTAAAGACAAAGCGATGGCGGGGCAGCAGCAGGGGCCAGTGCCCCCGGTCAGGTGGCCCTGGTGCTGCCTCTATGGCCAGAGACCAGAGCCATCAGTCTGAGACCAACACCAGAGGTGTCTGCCACAGGAGCCTGGGCACCCAGCAGCCCCAGTGGCCACCAGCTCGGGCCGGCAGCTCCCCCACTCCCCATATAAGCAAAACTGGACAACACCAGGCAGAGACCTGTCTGCTTGCCTGCTTGCATTATCAGGGAGGGTTACAAAGACACAGGGCCCGGTTCAACTACAGACTCTGTGGTCCCAAGGCTGGGAGAACTGAGAGACGCATTGGCCTCACTGGTCTCACTGGGGACTGGGCTGGACTGAGAGGCAGGCTGTCTGGAGAGTTATGGTTTTTTTAAAAAAGTGGACTGAGGTGTTCTCCTGCCAGGACAGCTTGGCTTGCTTCCCACCTAGCCTTGCAGCAAGCCAGGGGGAAAGCAGAGGCATTTGGGGACTCGCCACAGGACTGGGAGGCACCTTGCTGGTTTCTCGGATCCCAGACAGCTTGGCGGGTGCACACAGGCACAGAAGCCTCTGAGTCCCCAACACAGGACTGGGAAGCGCCTTGCAGGTTTCAACTGGCCGGTGTGCACAGGCGCAGAAGCAGTTGAGTCCTGCCACAGGACTGGGAAGGACCCTACCAGAACCCAAGCAGCTTGGCAAGTGTGCGGGCGCGCACACCCCAATCTGATAGCCTGGCTGGTGCATGCACTTGCGCCGGCATCCCAGCCCACAGAGAGATTCTGCTGCAACCAGAAAAACCAGTCTGGACAGTTTGAAACCAACAGGGGAAGAGTTTCTCTGTTGTTGTTATTGGTTTTTTGTTGTTTGTTTGTTTTTTGGGTTTTTCCCTTTTTTTAGTAACTTTTTTGTGCGTTTGTTTAGTAATCTTATATATTTTTAAAATTTTATCACTGCTTTATCTTTCTATACTTTGTTCCTTTCCCTTTTCCCTGTTTTAGTCCTTCTTCCTTTCCTCTTAAACTCATCGCTTTTGCCTCCCATCTCCTGCCTTTTTGTTTGATTGTTTGTTTGTTGCTTCATTTCCTTTTACCCACAAGAGACACAAACAACTAGGAACTGTGAAAGGACCAGAATGGGACCCAAAGAGGGGGCATCTCAACAGTAGAGACAGAGAGACAAATTTCACCTTCTATAGCAGAGAAGCCACGAGGTGTTGCATATTTTTTCATTATTCTCACTTCTTTTATATTTTAATAACATTTCTGTATTCCTCCTCTTTCTGTATAGGCTTTTCAGTCTTGAGTAGTTATATTGTATTATTAGACAGGCTCCCCCGTCCTTTCCTCCACAGTGCTTTGCTAATCCTCTAAACTCCACGCCACTTGTTTTCCGTTAGCACACTACCTAAAGCTCTATACCCCCTACTCAGACAGATCACATAGAGTTTGTTATATGAGTGCTGCTCTAATATTAGTGTAAATAATAGCTGATCTATACAACAGTAAATACTTCACAACACATCTCATGGATCTTAGCCCATTGTACAGGTCCCTGAATTCTACCACTGTAGTGATTAACTCTATTTGCTCACACACTACACCTATTTACTGTTCCTTACACTCACCTTACCTCAAAATCTGACCGTCTGAAACCACACTGCTTTCTAGTTCCAACTAACAAGCCTTCCCTCCCCAACAGGAGGCCTATCTTTTGTCCATCCTCTCGTAAAAGTGTCAAGTTGGGCTGAAGAATACGGTTAATACAATATACACTCTAAAGATCGCCTATCTCCTCTCTACTGGCTGTGACTGTAAATATCATAAAAAACTCTTCTGCTGTCATAAACCATTTTGCATCCTCCTACAATTCATTACACATACATACACGATAAAAGGAGTAGGTGGAAACGGAGAACATCGAGATACCTGAAGGAGTCTGCACCACTGAAATTCATAGGTATTATACCACAGAGGTTCACAACATAAACCCAGGGAGTCAGAATAGATCAATTTTAGAAGCTGAGGCTAACAAGAAGAGTCTCACAAACAATGGAAGACAAAGAAACAATCCCCAAATGAAAGAAAAAGCAGAAACTTCAGAAAGAATGTTAGATGAAATAGAGGCTAATCAACTATCAGAGAGTGAATTCAAAACACTGGTTATCACAAAGTTCAAAGAGCTCACAATGAGCTACCAGAAACTACAGGGGAGCTATAATGATCTCACCGCAAACTATATCAACATGAAAAAGGAAATAGAAACTATCAGCAAGGGACAAGAGGAAATGAAGAATACAATTTCTGAATTGAAGAACACAGTAGAAAGTTTCAAAAGTAGAATAGATAAGGCAGAGGATCAGATTAGCGAGCTGGAGGACAAAGTAGAAAGCATCTCACAGAAAGAGCAGGAAAATGAAAAGAAACTCAAAGAATGAAGAGGGATTAAGAGAAATACAAGACAATATGAAACGTAATAATATCCGAATAATAGGGATACCAGAAGGAGAAGAAGAAGAACAAGGGATGGAAAACATATTTGAAAGAGTAATGAGAGAAAATTTCCCTAATTTGATGAGAGAAAAAGTCACACAAATCCAGGAATCACAGAGAGTCCCAATCAAGAGGAACCTAAGGAGGCCCACTTCAAGACACATCATCATCAAAATGGCAAAATTCCAAGACAAAGAGAGAATCTTAAAGGCAGCAAGAGAGAAAAAGAAAGTAACATACAAGGGAGCCCCAATAAGGTTAGCTACTGACTTCTCAATGGAACCACTCCAAGCAAGAAGAGAATGGAAAGAAATATTCCAAGTAATGGCAACCAGAGGCCTGCAACCAAGGCTACTTTACCCAGCAAGGCTCTCAATCAAGATAGAAGGCCAAATAAAGAGCTTCCAAGACAAAAGAAGTCTAAAAGAATATGCCTCCACCAAACCAGTCCTACAAGAAATACTAAAAGAACTGCTTTAAGGAAGGAAGAGAGGCAGAGAGGAACACAGGTACAAAAATGGCAATGAATAATTACCTATCAATAATAACCTTAAATGTAAATGGATTAAATGCTCCAATCAAAAGACACAGAATAGATGAATGGATAAGAAAGCATGACCCTCACATATGCTGCCTACAAGAGACCCACCTCAGGACAAAAGACCATCACAGACTAAAAGTGAAAGGCTGGAAAGAAATTTACCAAGCAAACGGACAAGAAAAAAAAGCTGGGGTAACAATTCTCATATCAGACAAAATAGACTTCAAAAAGAGGGCCATAAAGAGAGACCCGGAAGGTTACTTCATAATACTCAAGGGAAGAATCCACCAAGAAGACATTAACATCATAAATATATATGCACCAAACATAGGAGCACCAAAATATATCAAGAAAATCTTACAGGACTTCAAGAAAGATCTTGACAGCAACACAATTATAGAAGGGGATTTTAACACCCCACTATAAAAAATGGACAGATCTTCCAAACAAAATATCAACAAAGACATTGTGGCATTAAACAACACCCTAGAGGAAATGGACTTAACTGATATATATAGAGCCCTTCATCCCAAAGAAGCTAAATACACATTCTCTTCAAATGCACATGGAACATTTTCAAAAATCAACCACATGATAGGACACAAAACAAGCCTCAACAAATTCAAGAAAATTGAAATCATACCAAGCATTTTCTCTGACTACAAGGGACTGACAATGGAAACCAACCCCCCCCAAAAAAAACCCAAAGCACCCAAAATCATGGAGACTGAATGGTATGCTATTAAACAACAAATGGGTCAAGAATGAAATTAGGGAAGAAATCAAAACGTTTCTGGAAACAAATGAAAACAAACTCACAACAACCCAAAACTTATGGGACACAGTGAAGGCAGTCCTGAGAGGGAAGTTTATAGCCACACAGGCCTACCTAAAGAAGATAGAAACATTTCAAACAAACAACCTAACCCTACACCTGCAAGAACTCAAGGAACAACAACAAAGACAGCCCAGAGCAATCAGAAGGAAGGAAATAGCCAAGATTAGAGCAGAACTAAATGACATAGAGACTAAAAGCCCAATTCTAAGGATCAATGAATCCAGGAGTTGGTTCTTTGAGAAGATAAACAAAATAGACAAGCCTTTAAGTAGGCTCATCAAGAAAAGAAGAGAGAGGACTCAAATAAACACAATCAGAAATGAAAGAGGAGAGATTACAACTGATACCACAGAAATAGAAGGGATTGTAAGAAATTACTATGAAGAACTATATGCCAAGAAATTTGAAAACCTAGAGGAAATGGACACATTTCTAGAAAAATATAATCTTCCAAAACTTAATGAAAAAGAAACAGAAAATCTGAACACACCAATAACAACAAAAGAAATTGAAGCAGTAATCAAAAAACTCCCATCACACAAAAGCCCTGGACCAGATGGTTTCACAGGAGAATTCTACAAAGCATTTAAGGAAGAGCTAACCCCTATTCTTCACAGACTATTCCAAAAAATCCAGAAGGATGGAAAACTCCCAAATTCTTTTTATGAAGCCAACATCATTCTAATTCCAAAACCAGATAAAGACACAACAAAGAAAGAAAACTTCAGGCCAATATCACTGATGAACATAGATGCTAAAATCCTCAACAAAATACTGGCAAATCATATCCAACAATATATCAAAAAGATCATACACCATGACCAAGTGGGATTCATCCCAGGGATGCAAGGATGGTTCAACATTTGCAAATCAGTAAATTTAATACATCACATAAACAAAAGCAAAAACAAAAACCACATGATCATATCAATAGAAGCAGAAAAAGCTTTTGATAAGGTACAACACACATTTATGATAAAAACACTCAGCAAAGTGGGAATAGAGGGAGCATTCCTCAATATAATAAAGGCCATATATGAGAGACCTACAGCCAACATCATACTCAATGGGCAAAAATTAAAATCTTTTCCACTAACATCAGGAACAAGACAAGGATGTCCACTTTCACCACTTTTATTCAATATAGTTTTGGAAGTTTTGGCCACAGCGATTAGGCAAGAAAATGAAATAAAAGACATCCAAATAGGAAAGGAGGAAACAAAACTGTCACTGTCTGCAGATGACATGATAGTATACATGGAAAATCCTATAGACTCTACCAAAAAACTGCTCAAACTAATTAATGAATTTGGCAAAACAGCAGGATACAAAGTCAATATCCAGAAATCAAAGGCATTTTTGTATACTAACAATGAATCAGCAGAAGCAGAAATCAAGAAAAAAAATCCCATTTGATATAGCAAAAAGAAAAATAAAATATCTGGGAATGAACCTAACCAAGGAGGTAAAAGACCTGCACGCAGAAAACTATACAGCACTAAAGAAAGAAATCAGGGAAGACACAAACAAATGGAAACATATACTTTGTTCATGGACTGGAAGAATTAACATCATCAAAATGTCCATACTACCCAAAGCAATATACAGATTCAATGCAATACCTATTAAAGTACCAATGGCATATTTCACAGACATAGAATAAATACTTCAAAAATTTGTATGGAACCATAAACGACCCCGAATAGCAGCTGCACTTTTGAGAAAGAAGAACAAAGTAGGAGGGATCACAATACCTGATATCAAACTGTATTACAAGGCCACTGTAATCAAAACAGCCTGGTACTGGCATAAAAACAGGCACATAGACCAATGGAACAGAACAGAGAGCCCAGAAATCGACCCAACTCTCTACAGTCAATTAATATTCGTCAAAGGGGGCAGTAACATAAAATGGAGTAAAGATAGCCTCTTCAACAAATGGTGTTGGGAGAACTGGATGGCTACCTGCAAAAAAATGAAACTTGAGCACAAACTTATATCATACACCAAAATAAATTCAAGGTGGATAAAAGACTTAAATATAAGCCTTGAAACCATTAAAGTCCTAGAGGAGAACATCGGCAAGAAAATCTCAGATATTTCACGCAGCAACATTTTTACCGCTATGTCCCCTAGAGCAAGGAATATAAAGGAAAGAATTAACAAATGGGATCTCATCAAAATAAAAAGCTTCTGCGTGGCTAAAGAAAACAGTATTAAATTAAAAAGACAACCAACTGTATGGGAAAATATATTTGCCAATGATACCTCAGACAAAGGTTTATTCTCCAAAATATACAAAGAACTTACATGACTCCACTCTAAGAAGACATCTAACCCAATTAAAAAATGGGACAAGGACTTGAACAGACACTTCTCCAAGGAGGACATACAGAATATCCAGAGACAAATGAAGAGATGCTCAATATCATTAGCTATCAGAGAGATGCAAATTAAAACCACAATGAGATACCACTTTACACCGGTCAAGATGGCTATCATAAACAAAGCAACAAACAACAAATGTTGGAGAGGTTGTGGGGAAAAGGCATCCTTAGTTCACTGCTGGTGGGACTGCAGACTGGTACAACCATTATGGAAAACAGTATGGAATTTTCTCAGAAAAATAAAAATTGACCTGCCTTTTGACCCAACAATTCCACTGCTAGGATTACATCCTAAGAATCCTAAAACATCAATTTCAAAGAACCTATGCACCACAATGTTCATAGCAGCAAAATTTACAATAGCCAAGAGTTGGAAGCAACCTAGGTGCCCATCAGTAAATGAATGGATCAAAAAATTGTGGTACATATACACAATGGAATTCTATGCAGCAGAGAGAAAGAAGGAGCTACTATCCTTTGCAACAACATGGATGGAACTGGAAAGCATTATGCTGAGTGAAATAGGCCAGGTATTGAAAGACAAATACCATATGATCTCACCTTTAACAGGAAGCTAAACAACAAAACAAACAAGCAAGCAGAATAAAAACAAAGACACTGAAATAGAGAAGAAGTGACAGTGACCAGAGGGGAGAGGGAAGGGAATTTAAGGGGGAAAAAGTGGAGGGATTTGGAGGAACAAATAGGAAGGACACAGGGACAAGAACTAAGTGGGGTGGAAATGGGAGGGAGGTGGGGAGCTGGGCAGGGGGGGCTGGGATGGGAGAAATAGACAAAAAACTGTACTTGAAAAATAACTAAATAAAATTATTTAAAAAAATATGTCAGAGCCTAAAGCTGCAAGCTTGAGAAGCAGTGATGGTGAGAGGATCCACACCAACTACTTCTACCCCTCGGTTCCTGTGTCTGTAAATTCTAATTATCAGGAACATGGCAACATAGCTGCTGGTTCAGTACATATACTGAACACTGGAGGACAGCACCCTAACAATAAAGGTTATTTTCCCAAGGCTAGCACTCCACTGAGCCTTTAATAGTCTGTCCACTGTCCCCTTAGACTACCTACTTTTAGTTGATCAGATATCTGGTAAGACCAGTGGCTCTCGTGGCCATGTTCCCATTGCCACTATGCTATGCAGGATGCCACTTCAATAAATCAGGAATGCTGTGAGTCCTTGGATGGTGGCACTAACAGAAACATGTGGGCAGAGCAAGTGTCAGTTTGGGTAAGGGCGAACTGAAATTGAAATCATTCTGCCACCAAGTGGATAGTCTGGTTTCCTCAAGGCTCATCATTAGCCATCCATACCCACAAGATTAGACAGCTTGTCTACCTTTTTGTTGAGAGCTTCTTCTGCAGTGGGCATTCTCTGGTGGGCATTAATATAAGATATACAAACTTTGTACCCACAACCATAGGTTCATCATCATGCCTCTTCCCCAGGTTACCTTACCGCAGACCTTCTAATCTGGTTCCTTGTGAGCCCTGACCAAAGCAGCCAAGTAATTCATTCCTGTCCAAGAGTTCATATCAACCTCTACCTCAGGCCACTTTTCCCTTTTTACAAAGTGAGCCACCAAGTATGCTGTTTGCATCTCTCTCCATTGCAGGAATTACCTACCCTCACCAACTGCTATCAAGGCCACCCAAAGAGAAGCTATAATGTGGCAGCTCAGTCTGTTCCACCAGCACTGAGATTCAGTGATGCTTCTCTTCCACTGTACTGGCAAATGGGTAGTAGGCAGCTGATTAACTTTCCTGCTGTCATAAGTACAAGGAAAAGATGTGATATGAAAAAGATGGAATATTTTTCTAAGGAAGCTCTTTGGCACTTAAGTCTGTGTTTTTCCTTGGTGACTCCCCCTGCCAAACCAGAAGGGAGTGCTGGGCTGCAGAATTCAGAATTTCTCCCATAAGCTCCCTGCCCAGTGGGTGGTCACTACTGCTCTAGCAACTGGCCAGAACATGACACCCTCTGCATAGCAGATCAGAAAAATATCTCTGAGCCAGACCCAGCTCTGCCTGCTTTTGGGGGGCACACTTTAGGCTGCAGCTAAAGTTATTACCAGTTTGAATGACATTGCTACAGAAAAATGAAAAACTATGATTTGGTTTTGGCCAATCCTGGCTCACAAATTGTGCTCCAGCCTTCTGAGAGATTGACATTCCTAGGAGAATTTTTTTAAAAATTAAGAAATCTGCAAGAGGTCTGCCTTGTGTCAATTTTCTTAAGGGATTTAGAAGTTGCTGGATGCTTCGAAGTATTGAGTGACTAATTTCCCTTCCTTTTTTCTAAAGGCTCACATGGTAAGCATTTATTTTCTGAAAACACACCAAAAGGGTAATATTCCAAAACTTGGAATATTATTTTAAAATGTAAAATAAAGTCCTGATAGCAAGTGTTATCGATGTAGGCGCTTCAGTGTGCATACAGCAACTTAAGAAGTATTGCCTTCTTTTGGTTTCAGAGTTTGGGAGTTAAAAAGAGAGAGAGAAATTCCAAATGTTTCTACAGTGCTTATTTTTCTCTGAGATTCAGGTTTGCTTACTGGATGAGAACGGTCAAGCCAGGACAGTTGGCAGCTCTAGGTAAAAATGCGCCTATGATTTGTTTTTAGTTGTGTTATTACACCTTTCAAGCCAAGGCTGCAGATTGGCAGTGCCCTGGAGAAGGGAGAGAACTGGACACCACCCACACCTCCATCTGTGTCTGGAGCAGGACCACACTGGAACTGACCCAAGCTGGGCCCTCCTGTGCTACCGAGTTAGAGCACCACCCTCAGAACCTGTCTTTACTTGAGCCCACTCTACAGAGGCCTGTCTGGGGACATACGCAGATTTACTAAATGTGTGTCCATTTGTGTGCTCAGAAGTGTCTCTGTCAAATCCATCATTTAGGTTGTAGGATGGTGAGAAAACAGTATGAGAACAACTATCTGTCATTTAGTAAAGGTATAGGCCTTTTACTCCATTAAAGCACTGATTGAAAGTAAGGTATTCTTTCTCCAGAAGTAGGTACTTAACCTGAAATTTTTAAAATATCTTCCAAAAGTAACAGTAAACTGTATTTTAAGAGAAACAGTTAAGTGCCTTGTGTATTATGAAATTCCTTTGATTAGTAAGTCACATTATTTATGGACTGTTGGAAGACCAACCTCTCACTGTATAAACTGCCAACTGATCATTTGAGAAGGGAATCTAAGGGTGAGGAAGAGCTTTTCATCATGCTGATGCATAAAGAAACACAAAGCATGGAGCAGATATAAAAAGGGGCCAGCACTTTTAGCAGATGCCTTTCACGGCAGAGTTGAGAAGGCTGCTGTTTGGTAGCTCTAACAACGAAGAAAGTGATGGAGAAGGGACATGAGGAAACGCCACCCCAGTGAAACACAGTAGGAGACGAGGACAGGGGAGAGGTCTGGCTTCAGTAAAACACAAACAAACAAAAACAGGATGTGAAAGGACTTCATTTTTGTAGCTTCTGCCCCACTCCCTGAAAATATGAATCCAACGAAACATATCTGACTGCAAAACTCCACTCCATGTCTTCCATTACAAGAAGAGTATTAATTTGGACAATACCAGCTATTATAATAAAGTCTCTCAAAAGTATATAATAGCTTGAAGACCATAGAAGTTTACCTCTTCCCCATAATTCAGTGTGGGGAAGATATTCCGAGTAGTTTAGCAGTGCTCTTCCACACAGCGAGTCAGGAACCCAGACTGCATCTGGTTTATGGCCATGTCATTTCCTAGGGCCTTGTCATCTTCGGCATCGAAACATTGGAAGGGGGACAAGAATAAAGAGGGCAAAACTGCCTGTTAAAAACCCTACCTCAAAAGTGACATGCAGAATTTTACTCACATGTCAGTGGCTAAAACAAATCATTGGCCAGTTAGTCTATACCTGCATGTAAGGGTGCAAGAAAGGTAGTCTGCGTGCCCAAGAAAAAGAAGAAATGGATTGTTTGGTGAACAGCTTGCCATCTGCTTGGAAGCAGATAATGCTTTATTCATTTTTGCATGAGTGCCCCCTGATGTGCATGGTAGGGTTTACAGTAAGTAAATGTTAGTGAAACAAATGAATGCTTGAGTGACTACTGAGGTCATAGTAATAATAACTTATTGGGCAGTTACTATGTGCACCTTTCTAAGTTATTTGCACATAACATCTTATTTAATCCTCAAAGTATTGTGTACTTTAACAGAAGAGGAAATTGAGGCACAGAGATTAAGCAATTTACTGAAGGTCATATAGCTGTTAAGGGGCAATGCTGGATTTGGAATTGAGATTCCTTATTCTTCTCCACTGTGTTTTGCTGCCTCCAAGAGTATAACTTTTTAAAAAGTTTTTAAATTTTTATTTATTAATTTTAGAGAAAGAGAAATGTCAATTTGTTGTTCCACTTACTTATGCATTCATTGGTTGCTTCTTATATGTGTCCCGACCAGAGATCAAACCCACAACCTTGGGGTATCAGCACAGCAGTCTAACCAACTGAGCTACCCAGCCAGGGCTCCCAGAGTGTAACTTTTAATCACAACTTTTATTCATGAACACAAGAAACAAGCTTTTAGAATTTTACAACTCAAAGTTTAGCATGACATAATGCAGTGTATCTCAAACTGGATTCCTGGAGGGGTTCACTGACTTCACTATGACAACTTTAAAGTTCTAAGTTTCCACTTTAATGATAACCTTAAAAATACCATAGAGGGCACGCAATTTTTCCCTAAAATGTTATATATTTATTTGTTTATTTATTTATTTTCAGGGAGCAGGGAAGGGAGGGAGGAAGTGAGGGAGAGAAACATCAATGTGTGGTTGCCTCTCATGTGCCCCCAGCTGGGGACCTGGTCTGTAACCCAGGTTTGTGCCCTGACTGGGAATCAAACCAGTGACCCTTTGGTTCACAGGCCAGCACTCAATCCACTGAGCCACACTAGCCAGGGATAGAGAGTGTGCAAATTTATGCATGGAATAAATATATTATTTAATTCTCTTTCATTAAACTTAATATCTAACTTTGAGACTACTATTCCAACGGGAGTAGAACCTCAGATCTTCTTGCTCTCTCATCCAACATCTCAAAGGTTTTGTCACAACTCCATGAGCTTTCACAGAGCCAAACACCAAAGCATGGTGAGCTGCGAGGAAGGCCATCTGTCCAAACACTGAGTCAGGGAGCTGTGTTGCACACACCCCCCCACCACCACCCCCATCTCATGCCACTGCCTCCCAATGGCCAAATCCAAGCAGAAGCCAAAAGGCAAGAGGCTGGATGGTAAAATTCATATGATCAGCCTCCAATGGCACAAATCAGGACTGAGAAAAATGAAGGTATGAATGGAAGATAAGCAGTGCATTAAGGAAGAATGTACTTAGAAGTGGCTTTCATCTGGAGGCTTACAGAACACAAAGCATGAAAGCCTGCAAACAATCTGCTTTTCTGACCAACCAAATCTCTCCCATAAAGTCATAGGCCTAGAGCTCAAGTACCTACTTGAACAGTTTGGGTAGGAAGAAAGGGTAGGGCTGGAGAGGGACAACAAAGGGAGAAATCAATAAATAATTATCCAGAAATACTATCTCCACAGTATGATTGCACAATGTGAATTGTCTGGATGACCACCTTACAATCTCTTTATGCCACAAAGTTTCAGGGCCAGCATTTACATTTAAAAATATATTAACCCCAATTATTTGTTTGTTCATTAACTCCTACATCCATTAAACATTTATTGAGTACCCACCGTGTGCCCAGCAGTGTTCCAGACACCTGGAATACAACAGTGAAAAAGGCAGACAAAGGGCCCACCCTCAAGGAGTGAACATTCCAGTAATATAGTTCTTTTTTTTAATTGTCATGGGCTAATGAACAACGGTGGATTTCATAACAAAATAATCAACTGGGCCAAGTAAAGTCTAAATTGTATCATGAGATGCTATACAAACCTAGGATTTTCACAGTAGATCAAAGAGAAAACAATAATGTGACAATGAAATCATCACATAGCAATTAGAAATACCAAACTAAAAAACAAAAGTGCACCAAAAGAATCAATATTGTATTTACATTGCAAACCTCAATTTTACTTCGACAAAGTCATACTAATTGTATTTGAAGTTTTATTTTTATTTAAGTTCTGTACTTGCTTCTAGTTCTGTTGTTATATAAATATCCCAAAGAATGCTTATATCATAAGCATGAAACATCTAGGTTTATGCTTATTAAGAAACATTAAAATAATTTTAGTCTACACAAGGGGTCTATGGAAATGGTTGCCTTTAAAAAGAGGGGCTATTCTTCATTCAAATTTGGGAGACCCTAGGGTAGTGGAATTGGACTTGATGTTATTTTAACCTCAGCTTCCCCACTTACCAGCAGGTTACTCAATCTCTATCATTCTCTGTCTCTGCCTCTATGAAACAGTGAAAACACTAACACATATAGGGGCGGTGTTGGGAATTAAATGAGATAATGTGAGAGTTGTCTGGCACTTGCATGTGCTTAGTGAATGTTTATTCCCTTCCCTTTCTCATTTTGAGAATGGGTGATAAAAGGAAATACTTGAAATGGGAAACTAAAGACCATGTCTTTAAACAACTCTTTCCTCTCAAGAAAATGGAGCCAAAATTTAGCCTGGAAATTTCCAGTCTCATCAACTAAAAAACTGTTCAAAATGTAAATAAAAAAAGAGGAAGAAGCCATAACTAAAAAAGAAAGGCAATGCTTATGCTACAAATCTAAGTGAAAGAGTCTAGCTCCCAATTTTTTGAGAAATGAAATGTCGAAGGTATAATCCCTCAAAACTCCCACATAGCATGTTCAAACAGCAATGCCTTGCCTTAAGGAAATAAATTTAAGAAAAGAATGTTGCTTCTCTGTATTTGCCCATCCCAAGCACCCAAATCCTCTGTATAGTAGTTTGGACAAGGGTTGTTGCTCCTTACTTCCAAGGCCCTTTTGGTCTTTACTTTTGCGAAGACTCAAAGTTCAAGCCTCACCTTTAAGCATAGCTGCCTATTTGATTTGTTAACCCAGGTAATGGTTTTCACAGCTCTCTTGGCCCTGTAACTGCAGCTTGGGAGCTCTGTCTTGAAATTTTAGTTACCACTTCAATGAATTCACTCCCCCCACCACCACCACTCCCCACCCCCCACCCAGTGACTTATTCTTGGGTCAAAGGAGATGGACTTCTTTTGTTCCCTTTGGAAGGAAGAATCACTTCCTTGTTGGGGTTTAGGCTAAAAATGGATTTCTACCCTACACAGAGCAATGGTTCTTCCAGTGTAGCATCAGCAATTACTTCCCCAATCTTCTGCTGCACTCACACACACACACACACACATTCTAAAAAAACAAACAAAAACTACTCAGACTATGACCTTGTAACTCAGCAGGGGCAAGAACACAACTGAATGGATCAGGGAGGGTCAACCATAGCAGGTGATGACTAAGCTGAATCTTAATAAACGCAAAGTGGATTTGACCAGTTAGAGCAGGTAAGAAAGAAATTTCAGAAGCAGCAAAAGTGTATGCAGAAGTTATGACATAAAGGAACTGAGAGTAGTTCCACGGGACTGCAGAGTGTGTGGTTGTGAGGAGAGGCAAGATGAGAAGTATACTATATAGCTATGATTTTGTAGTCAAATACACTCAAGTTCAAACCCCAGTTGTATAAAGATCTTTTTAAGTTCTCTGAGTCTTGGTTTCCTCATTTGCATAGTTATTTCAAAAAGGAATAAATGAGATCGTGTATATAAATGATGAAAGACAATAATGACATATAATTTGTGCTCAGCATATAGTAGCTGATTTTACTGTAAATATATTAATATACAAGGCTGGCAGGTTAGGCAAGGACACACTATGAATATTTTAGAACATGGAGCTAATTCAACTAAGGTTTGAAAGCTGCTTGGAGCCACTGAAGGATTTTTAGCTGGGCATGGATTGATCAGGTTTCTGTTTTCATTAAGGCAAATATTCAAGTACAAGGCAGTGTGCAAAACACTGTGGGGAAGGTGTCTGAATAAAAATGCTATCTTAGTCTCCCAGTCTTCAATTCACTGCCATCAACGTGACAATTCAGTGTAGGTCTGGAGCGGACTTCAAAACAGGAAACTCTTCAATACTTTCCATTTACAAAGTGGGTGGAAGGAAGCTGGAGTTGGGTAAAGAAACACTGTAGTGGAAAGTCTAACCAGAACCAAGTGGAGAGACTTCTTCTAGCCCTGATGGCAAAGTGTTCCATTTTCCTCTAAGAGTATTAAAAATAATACATGTTAAGTGAGGGTCACAAAACCTCATGAAATAGTCATAACTTAGTAATTCCTCTTGATGTATTACTTATTTTTTAAACTGATATAAACAGCCGTTAGAGGAAGTCCTTGAAAGAAAAACAATACCAATGTCAAGATGAGTACTCTTGCCTTTTGCAGCACAGAGCTGCTGAGTTGCTCAGAACTAGTGAAAGAGTGAAGTATTCTAACACAGAACTATACATAGCATTTTTCTGTAATAACTTACTTAAAATTTGCATTTACTAAGGCAGCTGAAGGTCAATACCAGACTCCAAATCAGATAGGAATACATTCAAATACAAAAAAATTCATTTTTTGTCTGTTTTTCCAATGCTACTTTACAGTAAATATTTCCATGTAAATGCTGACCTCTTGTGGTAAGAACCAGTTATTTCAAGAAGCTATCATTTCAATAGAATTTAAGGTAAATTAATGTTAAGGGTAGAAAGAAATTAAATGATATCTTAATGAAAATAACAATCTCATCCACAAAAATGCCTTTTCTTTGGTACGCCCCATAGCTTTCTCCTTCCTCCACAAGATTTTACATTTCTTTTAGAAATTATAAATCATGTTCACTTCAACCAGTGAAAGACATTTATTCCCAGTGAAAAAAGTAAATCTAGTTCTTTAATTTTCACTGCCTTTCACACTCATCAGTTGAAGATTTAAAACTATATTCATTGGCTGACACTTGATGTTTCTAATTCTGTGGTATTACCAACAATACTGAAACATTTTTTAAAGATTTTATTTATTTTTAGACAGAGAGGAAGAGAGCGAGAAAGGAAAGTGGAGAAACATTCATGTGTGGTTGCCTCTCACACACCCCCTACCAGGGACCTGGCCTGCAACCCGGGCATGTGGCCTGACTCAGAACTGAATTGCTGACCCTTTGTTTTGCAGCCTGGTGCTCAATCCACCGAGCCACAGCAGCCAGAACTTGAAACATTCTTGAACATGTTTCTTTATACATGTTAAGAAATCCTCTTGTGCTTCTACCTACGGTAGAATTGTTGGATTGAAGAGTATTATACATCTTCAACCTTACTTTTCCCAAATGGTTGTACCAAATTAATTTCCATACACTGAGTATACAAGCTTCACCTCCTCATTGACGTTCATTCATCCGGCTTTTTAACTCATGCCAATATAACAGATGAGAAAACAGTATCTCAGTATTGTTTAATGCATTTCCCTGCTTACTTAAGATTAGGCATCTTTTTGTGTTTCCTCTTCTGCATGAATTTCCTGTTTGTCTTTTGCCATTGTTAACTTGGGGTGGAGGGTTTGACACTTTTAAATATTTATAAAAGTGTTTATTCCACATGCTAATCACTGGCTATATGTTGCAAATATCTTCTACCACTCTAAATCCCATCTTTCCATTTTTATCATGTATTCTGATGAACTGAAAGTTAATTTTATTGTAGCCAAAATTATCAATCTTTTCCTTTATGGTTTTCAATTTTGTTTCAGAAATTCCTCCCTATTGTAAGGTAATTAGGGTATATTCTAAATAATTTGGTTTTGCATTTCATACTATGTCTTTAGTCCACCTGGAATTTTTTGATACAAGGAATCCATTATTTTCCCACATGCAGGATAACCAACTGTCTTAGGATGATTTATCATATATTCTTCCATTTTCCTACTGTGAATCACAATGTCTTATGTGATACAATGAAATATTAAGTATCTACATAGCATGTGGGACTTTGGGGGGGGGCTCCTTATTCTCTTTCATTAATCTATTTGTCTTTCCCTAAGCCATAACTACAGTATCTTAACTGCTATTGTTATAAGTTTGTATCTGGTAGGTCAAATTCAAACTTCTTTCCAGTGCTGAGGTATAATTAACAAATAGAAATTGTATATGTTTAAGAAGTATGATGTGTTTTGATATATATATACATTGTGAAATTATTACCACAAACTAATGAATATATCACCTTATAGTTAATTTTATTTGTGCTTGGTAACACTCAAGATCTTCTCTAATAGCAAATTTCAAGTACACTATTATTATTTCAAGTATTATTAACTACAGTCACCATGCTGTGTAAGTTCTGGTCCTCTGGACTTACTTTGTACCCTTCGACATATCTCCCCATTTCCCCCAGTCCCTTACAACCACCATTCTGCCCTTATGAATTCAGCTTTTTAAATTCCATATATACATGAAATCATACAGTATTTGTCTCTCTGTGTCTGGCCTATTTCACCTAGTGAAATGTCATCCACGGCACAGTGGTGGAGGCCACGGTGGTGGTGTGGAGCACATGGAGCCATGACATCATCATCCGCAAAGGTCAGAGAGATCTCTGTTGCTGAAGCAGCATTCAAGAAGCTTGGGGACCTAACAATGCAGCTACATTCCATGGCTGCCTCTTCCCCTGTGGGTACCAACTGGATGGAGATGGAGATAGAGATGCTGAGGGCTGCTGTGAAGCAGTTTGGGGATGATCTTAATCACATCAGTTGTGTCATCAAGGAACGACAGTGGCTCAGATAAAGACCACTGAAGCACAAAGTATATGAAGACTCTGGTGTCCCCCTTCCAGCAAAGTCGCTCAAGAAAGGACCTAAGAAGGTGGCATCTGGTGTTTTGTCGCCTCCTCCAGATGTCCCTCCACTAAGCAGTTCCAGTGTCCTTGAGGCTGGGGTCCCCCCATAAAGCAGCAGAAAACTGATGTGACCCTCACTCAGTGCTCTGAATGACTCTGACACCAACAGTGACCTGGTGAATATTGAAGGGCTAGGAGAAACTCCTCCAAGGAACTCAGCTTGGACCTGTCCTGACCCTGGATTGTGGCCTTCTCAGGACCTCTGCTGTCTGGCTAAGCCTCCTGCCTCTGACCCCTCTCAGTGTTAACCCTGGGGCTGTAGATCACTTAGGACTCTGAGCAAGGCCTACATGAGAGAGGGTCGAACAACTGCTGGGGCTGTCCCCTTGCTGTTCCTGTATAAGCATCTACCCCAACCCCTTCGATTCGTACGTGATGGACATTTCATACAGAAAACAATAAAGATTCCCCTCTCAAAAAAAAAGTCATCCAGTTTTACCCATTTTGTCAAAAAGTCAGGATTTCCTTTTTTAACGCTGAATATTCTAATGTGTGTACATACAAGTTTTGTCCAGAGGGTTCCCAGCTACATATTATGAAAAATAGAGACATTTATTGAAGAAGATACAAGAGACAAGAAACATTGTACATAGGACAATAACACTTCAGTCCTCTTCAAAGTAGGCACCTTCCAATAACCATAAGCTGCCCTGTTGAATTTTCCTGAATCTCATCGATGATCTGAAATCTCTTCCCTTTGAAAGGTGATTAGTTTTAGGAGTAGCCAGAAGTCGCTGGGCACCAAATCTGGGCTGCAAGGGGGCTGAGTCACCTGGGTGATTTGATGTTTCACCAAAAAACTCTGTACAAGACATGATACATGAGCATGTTGTCATGATGAAGCTGCTAATTACCAGTTGCCCAGAGCTGCAACCTTCTGAGTCATCTGAATAGTTTCCATGGAGGAATGTTCAAGCTTCATATAAAATTTGATGCAGATTCTTTGCTCTTCTCTCTCAGTAGTTTTGAATGTGATGGCCACACAGTACACATGCACACTCAACAGCATATACCACCCCGACTAGTACAGTGAAGTCATTGTTGTTCACACATGCACATTCCAGTCTACTCTCTTTGGTTGCCAGGTTACATCAATGTTGGGCAAACAGTTCCCATTATATTAACAATGGCTGGACTTTCTCCATGCAGAGTATACACACATGCACACACATTCGTGCACTTATAGTATGCGTATATATGTGTACATATATATACATATGTATACACACACATATATCTCACATTTACTTTATTCATTCATCCAATTGACACTTAGGTTTTTTCCATATCTTGGCTATTGTGAATATGCTTCAATGAACCTGGGAATGCAGATCTCTTTGAGTAAATGACTTTACTTTCTTTGGATATATATGTGTATACACACACACAGAGCTGGGGTTGCTTAGTCACGTGGTAGCTGTTTTTAACTTTTTGAGGAAGATTCATACTGCTTTCCATAGTTGCTGCACCATTTTGCAGTCCCCCCAACAGTATACAAGGGCCCTTTTCTCCACATCCTCACAATTATCTTCTCTTTTTTTTTAATCTTCTCTTTTTTGATAATAGCCATTCTAACAGGTGTGCGCTGATACCCTATTGCGGTTTTGATTTCCATTTACCTGATGACCAGTGATGTTGAATACCTTTTCATACACCTGTTTACTGTATGTCTTCTTTAAAGAAATGTCTGTGTAAGAACATTGCCCATTCTTCGACTTATTTTTTTGTTATTAAGTTGCTGGAGTTCCTCATATCTTTTGGATATTAACCCCTTACCAGATGTATGCTTTGCAAAATTTTCTCCCATTCCATAGGTTGTATCTTTTTTAAATTGATTTTTAGAGAGAGGGAGGAAGAGGGAGAAGACAGAGAGAAGCATCAATTTGTTGTTCCACTTAATTATGCATTCATTGGGTGCTTCTTGAATGCCCTAACTGGAGATTTGAATTCGCAACCTTAGCATACGGGGTGACAATGCTCTAACCAACTGAGTTATCTGTCAGGGCTTACAGGTTCTCTTTTAATTCTTTTGTTTCCTTTTCTGTGCATAAGTTTTTCAGGTTGATAGACTCCCATTTGTCTATTTTTGCTTTCATTACCTCTTTTCAAATTCTTGTTCTATAAACTGTATGTTTTTCTTATTTTCTCCAGGGATCATATTATTCTACCTATATTATTGGAGGTGTACATATTATTCTAGGAGGTGTACATATCATTCTAGGTTCTAGAAATGATTGTCATTTATGTTTTAGAAATTTATATACTTGAATCTATTATTTTTAATTAGCTAAGACCCAACAAAACAGTTTATTTTAGCCCCTCCCCCCTTAAATAAGATTAAGAATTCAGCCCTGGCTGGGTAGCTCAGTTGAGTATTGTCCTAATACACCAAGGTTGTGGGTTCAATCCTTGGTCAGGGCACATACAAGAATCAACCAATGAATATATAAATAAGTGGAACAATAAGTCAATGTTTCACTCTCTCTCCCCTAAAATCAACCAATAAATAAAAAATTTAAGAGCTTCCCATTCTTTGGACCCACTTTTACTTAGCCACTGCTATGACAGCCAGGTCCACACAGGTGAAACTGAAAGTGCTTCACTTCAGCTGCATCATACATGCATGTTTTTTTGCCCCAGAGTGTCTCTAATATTGTATGGTGGCAAAGAACCGCTGTGGGAGCCCTCTATGTATTAATGCATGTGCACCAGCCATGTTCCCTAAGTCAGCCTTTGATGGAGGACTGGGTATCAATGGATAAATGCTTTCCTCCTTTTTTTGAACAAGCAAATATATCTTCTCAAAAGATTCCAGTGAAATTGAGTTCTAATCAAACTACATCAGTGACCAATACCATGATGTACTTCTGCAATGGCTTTTCCTCCCCTGTTTCTCTTTCCCTAGTTCCACTGTTTCTTTGGATCACTTCTCAACTAAATTACCTGGACACAAGACTTTGACTCTATTTTGGGAGGTGACCCAGAGTAAAACACTCCTCTTCCATCCATCTCTAAAATTTCCCAAGATTGTTAACATTTGAGATCTTAGAGTCATCATTACTACAGCAAATCATATTTACCAAATCACCTCCAGTCATATATGATAGGCTCATAATAATGTCTACAGCCACTAAATTCACCCCTCACCTAAGAGGAGGCATGCCTGCTACTTTCCTGTGCATGCAAAGAAAGGTCCACCACTACTCAGAGGTAAAATCCAACTAGATTTCACCTGGCTCATAGGAAGCAGTAGAGGTATGCAAAACCGCTCTGGGGGTGTCCAGCCTGCAGCCTGCGGGCCACGTGCAGCCCAGGATGGCTGTGAATGCAGCCCAACACAAGATCGTAAATTTACTTAAAACTTCATGAGATTTTTTTGTAAGTATGTGTTGCCATGTATTTAACATGTGGCCCAAGACAACTCTTCTAGTGTGCCAGAGAAATGCAAAAAGGGAGGACACCCCTGAGGGACCATAATCTCCAGCACAATAGATCATTTGAAGTCAACCCACTCCATTCAGAACTTCGTAGGAGTAGCCTCCTCTTTCTGACATTGAAAAGTGAAAAGGAAACTAAATAATTCACAAAATTGTAGATGAAACCCACCTCAACTCCTGCATTAATTGGGGCACTTTGACAGCAAATGAATTAAATCCAACACCAAATAGTATTAAGCTACAATAAAAGGGATTTAATAGTTCATGTAACTTAGAGCGTAATAGAGCTGTCATCTGACATGAGAAAGCCAACCTCAAAAAAAATTGCAATTAATCTCCCTTCCCACCACTTTCCCATCTCTCTCCCCACATCTCTCCTCCCCACCAAACATCTTTCTGTTACTCTCTTTTCTTTTCCTTTAGCCCATTTTTTCAGCTGTTTCTGTGGGTTGGCCTCATTTTCTCTTTGTATAGATTGGCGTTCTCCGAGTAATATGGAAGATGGCATCGCTAGCTCAACTTTCTCCACAGCTCCTGAAGTAACAGAAAATTGTACAGAACCAATGGATACTATCCTATTGGCTGCTCAGCATCCAAATACCCTCTTCAGTAGGAGGGAACTCCCAAAACAGGGCTCTGCAGCTCACCACAGAAGCTGAAAGAGGAAGGATGGGCATAACTTTCCCTGTTCTCTGTAAGCCAGGGCACAAACACAAGACCTGAGTGTAGCCACTCAGATACTCCCAGTCAAGACCTTGAATCTAGAGGAAAAAGTGCACAGGTCTGAAAGCTGGAAATGGGGCAGGACAGCTGCAGCAGCATGTTGTGGTGGTGCATGTTCAGGGACGTGGTGGCAAGTGCCTTGGGGCCACAGAATCCAGGAGTAGAGCCAAACCATTAAAGATGGTGTCAGTGGGGATATCTTAAGGGTGAAACTATGTCATGCTTCATTTAGCTCAAGCTTTATCTCCAGCCTTCCACTTGGTTGCATGAATTTCCTGATATCCTCCCAATAACTTACATTTCAAAACACTAACCAAAGTAGGTTTCTCCTGTTTATAAAAACGAATTCTGACAAGTACAGCAGCCATATTTTCCAGCTGCAGAAAAAAAGTCAGAGACTTACTGTTGGCCAGGTCTGGTCATATGGCCGCAACTGTTTTGTGTATTACAAGAACAGGATGAAAGGGGGTGGGAATGGTGAGTGAGGAATAGGAAATGTGCTAAGTATCCCCTGCAATAACTATTAGGACTGAACAATCTTAACCTTTATTTATAAATATGAACACATAATGAAAAATCACCAGTCATATGAAGAAAATCAGATGCTCCAGAGTGGAAGCAAGGTGACCAATGAAAGCAAAAGTCTCTCCTCTAAAACAGTTTATGCAAAAAGTAGAAAACTTTTAAAAACAAACTTTGTGTTCCACGAGATTCCAGAAGACTGTAGTGTGCAGAAGAGAATGAAACTCTAGAGAATTGCAAAGTCCTGAAGAATGTGGCCCTGTTCTTTTCTACAACCTCTTTTTCCACTGCTCCCCATCTTTCTCACTATGGCCTTCTTTCAGTTCTCAAATGTGTTAACCTTTTTCCCTAACATAAGCCATTGCACATGCCGTTCCTCCTACCTGAAATGTTCTTTCTTGCCTTCCCCTGTCAAATCTCACCCTCATAAACATGTAACTAATTCCCTTCCCATCCTTTAAATTTTACCTTAAATAGCACTTCCTGACCCTGGCTAAGTAGCTCAGTTGGTTAGAGAGAGCATTGTCCTGATACACTAAGGTTGCTAGTTTGATACCTGGTCAGGGCAGACACAAGGATCAACCAATGAATGCATAAATATTATTAGAGGAACAACAAATTGGTCTTTCTCTCTCACACACACACATACAAATCAATAAATTATTTTGTTTTAAAATAGCACTTCCTCAGAGATCTTTGCTACCAGAGAGGAACTGTGGATGCAGAGAACAGACTGATGGTTGCTGTGTGGAAGGAGGGTTGGAGGACTGGGTGAAAAAGATGGAGGGATTAGAAAGTGCAAATCGGCAGTTATGAAGTATTTACAAGGATGTAAACCACAGCATAGGGAATATGGTTAATAGTGTTGTAATAAGTATGTGTGGTGACAGGTGAGAGCTGTGGTTGTTGGATTACTTTGCAAATTATACGAATGTCTAACCATTGTGCAGTACACCTTAAACTAATATGGTGTTGAATGTCAATTGTAATTGGAATAAAAAAATAAATACTGCCTAAGTATTCTCTACCATAGTCTCTTACTTCTTTGATTTTGAATGACCTTGGAGCTTAGTTACTTAAGCACTGTTCACCTCAGGCTCTTCTGAAAACTGGGAATGAAAAGTACCTACCTTGTAAGGTTGCTGGGAAGACTAGAGTTCATACACGTAAAGCACTTAGAATCCAAACACACAACATTCGATAGAGGTTAGTTATTATTTCAATCATAGCATTGATCACATAAAATTCTTTTGTTTTTATCTACTTTAAAAAGATATGCTCTCCCACAGAATAAAAGTTGTGTGAGAGTAGTAACTATTCTGTTTTGTTCACAGTGCCAGGTTTATATATATTTATTGAAAATAAACAAATCAAGAAAATATTTCCTGAAAATGAGTGAACAGCAATACCATAGGACAGTGCGGTGGCCATGAAAATGCTCCACTTAGATCTTTTTGCTGTGGGCAGCACAACTGACTGACAGCAGAGGTATGGCCTCTGGATCAATCACATTTGCACAAAGCCAGGCTTTCTAAGGCGGCTTCCAGTCAATGTCTGAACGTGGCAGAGATAGTAGACCCGTTCTGGCAAACTCTATTATTCTCCCAGCTAGATTTATTTGAGGACTGTCCACAGGCAAAGCCAAACTTTGTTGGTGCTGGGTTTCACTTGAACTTTCTACCTAACCATCCTTTCTGGCACTGTGGTCTGTAAGCTCTCCCTGCCTACCCCTGCTCTCTCCATAATAGATCTCTTGCACATCGAACCCTAACAGTTGGTGTCTGCTTCTCGGTATATCCAAACTAACACAATCAGGATCTCCAGAAAGAAACCTTGAGGTGAGAATTTGTGAGCAAATGATTTATTAAGGTGATCTCAAAAGAAACCAGTAAGGGGTAGAGAGAAACAGGATGGGAAGTGAGAACAAGCCAAACAATGGTATAATTTCAGACAAAATCTCTTGTCTAATCCTACAGGGAAGCTACACTTTTCAGGGCAAGAAGTCATCCACTATTTTATTTCTCACCTTGAATCATGCTTACCTATGTTTTCCAACCAAGCTCACCAGACAGGATTTTACTATATATACTAGATAACGATATATACAATACTTAGAATTTTATAAAATAATAATACAGTGTATATGATCCTATCGTACCTATGACTGGCAGATAATAGGTCCTCAATAAATATGTATTGAATGAATACAATATTAATATACAGTGCTTGAAAAATGCCACCACTCTATAAAAATAGAGCACCTACAGTTTTCACATAATTCCTACTTTTCAAAAAAAAATACTCACAAAATGTCATTCCTTTCCCGTTATTATTCACCCAAGTTCCATTCCTTTCCCTATGAAAGAGTCTCATTCTTTTTGCTCATCTTTTACTCTCAAACATCAGTTCCTTGTCAATGTAATTCCTTCAATCCATTCAAATTACAGAGAGTTAGAGAAAGGAAAAGGTGACAAAGGCCCAGAACCTGAACCAGCGAAAGCTGCAACCCAATATCCTAATGTTGACTGGTAAGCTTGGAACAAAAAGTTTCTTTTAGCCTAGGCTAGAGGATAAAGACTAGAACAAAATCAGACTAAACTGCCCCATAGTCCACATCTGCTAGACATCACCACTCCAATGGTAACTTGAATCCAACTAGGATCCCACCAAGAAAAAGAGAAGGAATAAAGATGCAAATGCTTGGAACTGATCTAAACCAGGAGCCTAGCATTTCCCAAGGAGAGTGTTTCCTAACAGAGAGACAGTGCCTTGTCCGCCTTACCTTCACTAGCATAGGAGGAAAAACAAGTGCACAATAAATATAAGTGAAGAGATTACTTGCTATTGGATGTCTGCCCTTTGACTGTTATTATTACATACTTTCAAAAAACTCAGTGTGTTATTGAGTTAAGGATCATATTGACAATATGATCCTTAACCTTATCCACCTGTGAGAAAATAATTTACAAGACATTAACTAGGCCAATGAGTTAGTAAAGATCCAACAGTTAAGACCAAATACAGGCTTTGGGATTAAAGCCAGGCTCAAATCCCAAATTAGCTTTCTCTAGCCATGTGACCTAGCAAAGAGAAGTCTGTTTCTTCACTGATATATAACTATGTACAATGTTGTTATAAGGAATAAAAGTAGTACAAGAAAAGTATCTAGCTCATAAAAGGTTCTCACTAAAACTTAAACATTATACAACAGTATAACATAGTATAAGGAGCATGAAATTTGGAATCAAAACCCACAGGTAGTCTCATTTGGTCATTTACCTGTATCAAGAGCCCCATCTCCTTGAGTCTGCATCCTCAAGTGTATAATGGGCCTAACAGTTGGATTACCCACCTCAAAATATCACAGGATGAAATGAGGTATTATATGTTAAGTGCTGTGGGAACTATAAAGCATTTATTAAAAGTGATCTAAATGCTAAAATATTTTTACTGTAATGATTCTTGATGGATGTCTATTTAAAATACATTACCTTGTACTTCCTGGCTTTTTAAAATAAAATCTTAAGGTCTCGAATCACACTGATATCTGCACTATCTTTGCCCTTTTGAAGATGTCTAGATCAGATTTTTCTTGTTGTTGTTCTTTTACTTTAGTAAAACATACATAAAATTTAGCATTTTAATCATTTTTAACCATTTTAAGTGTACAATTCAGTGGCTTTCAAATACATTCACATTGTTATGCAACCATCATCACTAGACAACTCCAGAACTCTTTCATCCCAAGCCAAAATCTGTACCCACTAAACAGTAACAGCTCATTATCCCTTGATTGCTTTTTTCCTGTTTCTTCACTTAGCAGCAAAATAGTTCATTTCTCTACTTCCCCCCAAATGTACCATCAGCTATAACTCGGTAGGAACCATAAAAGCCATTTTTAAAACCATAATATTCTTTGGCTTCAAACACTAGTACGATCTGGTTCCAACCTGACTTTTAATCCCTCTGTTTCTTTAGAACCCAATATTAAAGTAAACAGCTATCTTTCACTATGCTTTCTCCCTTCCACACCTCTGCTCACACTATTCTCTCCATTGGGAATGTCCTTCCTATTCACCCCTTCCCAGTCCTACCTATCTCTATTGGAATCCTTCTTGGTCCAGCTCATATTGTATCTTCTCCATGAAGGCTTCCTGACCACCTCCTATGTTAATTTCTCTCTCCTTTGATGTCTTACAGCAGCTATTATCTTAATCATTTATGATAGAAATTATATACAAACTATAATGATTTGTGTTTTTTATGTCAACCAAACTAAGAGCTCCTCAAAACAGGAATTAAGTTTTATCATCTTGTTCATATACTTCTTATTCCTTTAATACATATTGTCCATTGTGTGCAAACAATTGTTTGCTGAATAGAATTCTAAGTGACTGGGCTTTGAGAGATGAGTCAATAAACTCCAACTTTTATGTTCAAATTTTTGCAAAAAAATTTTTTTTTCTCTCTCCCAGGTCTTAGTTGTGCTCTAAGTAGTTAATATTCATTTGTAATACGATAATAACCCTACATAAGCAGATACCTATTAAATTAGTTAGTACCAGTTTGTTTGCTAATTTTGAGATATACACAATCAAACCTGAATGGTTCTGATCCTAAAAAAGTCTGCAATGCTCCAGGTAGCCATCATCGTTCACAGCTCCCCCTTACAGGCAACGCTATACACAGTTATCTTTTTTGTTGTCTTCCTGTATTTTTGTTGCATGCTAATGAAGCTTAGGTAAAGCACACCTAGCTTTCTTCTTTTAGGTACACATGGAAGAGAAAGAACGAGCAGAAAACTCTTATGGTTGGGTCAATATGAAAGTTCTTTCCCTACAGCATAATCTCAACTAAGAAAGTTACTATTGGCTTCTCATTCGCCAAGTCTCTCCGATGAGAGGAGACAAGGGAGGAAAAATGATGAGAAAGCAGGGTTTTGCAAGAGGTGCCTCTACCCTGGATATGGAGCCACCAATTCCCCTGTCAGTGCAGAAAACTGCATTCCTCCTCGGTCTTTCTCTTTCTGTAAAGACCCGTATATGCTAGCAAAGTTAATTGACCCCAAAATATTAATAATCCTTAAACTGCCATACCAGCCACACTTGCATTCATTATTTTATTAGCGCTTTTCATGAGTCCTGTGGCATAAGTATTATTTCTATCTCACAGAAGAGTAAACTTCTAATGAGCTAACTACAGGGCCCATGAATTACAGGGCTGATGTGTAAATCCGAAGCTGACACTACTCCTTTGGGGAAAATGACTGCGGTCCAGCAGCCCACGGCCACGGCCACCACTTCCCCAGCCTGGAGCTTTCCCAGATAACCCACCTGCCTCGGATTCTCCAACTGCGGTTACCTTTCCAAGCAGCCTATTAAGCCGTAACTAGCCCGACTTTCCCAAACCCGGAAAACCACCGCTGCGCGTCTCGCCTACGCTCGGCTCGGCAGTGCACAGGTTACAGGGCGCGGCCGCCCACAGGTCGTCACCCCAAGTTACCCACGAACCCGGAATTGTCATTGTGTGGCTGATTCGGGCTTCTAACGCCCACCTGAAAAACGGTCACTGCTGAAGCTCCCAATTGTCAGCCGCCCCGCCCCGTGGCTCACAGGCCACTCTAGCCTCGTACTGAGCCGGTTATCTCGTTGCTTCCGGCTTGACGTCATCCATCTGCGCTGCGTGGTGGCGGGCACGCGCAGCCGAGAAGATGTCTCCGACGCCGCCGCTCTTCAGTTTACCCGAAGCGCGGTCGCGGTTTACGGTGAGCGGAAGGCGGGAGGGTGCACGCCTGACTCGGCGCTACTTTTTTGCCCTCATCGCCCAGAAATTACTGGAATTTTATCTTGGGGTAAAGAGGACACAGAGGTGTGTACGCCTCAGCGTTGGCTTCTGACCCCGTCGAGGGCTGGGAGGTGGGAAAGGCGATTTACCTGCCTCTTCCGCGTGCCCTCTGCTGTCCGCCTCCGCCGTCCCACCGGCGGGATTCAGGACCCCGCGTCCTGGGCACCCGGCGTGAGGGACTCACTTGTATGGTCCAGCTTCCCTGCGTTGCGCGCTTAGTGGGACAGGTGTTTCCAGAAACGGAGGAAGCTGCCGACGGGAGGGCCGGAGTGGTTTTAGGCAGACAACTGGCTCTTGCCCCGCCTCCTGAATGCCCGGTGGTGGTTTCGCCGCTCTTGACCACACCTTTAACCCTCCGTATCTCACTCCTAAGAGGTGGATTAAAAGATGTTAAGTAGGAAAGGCAAACAGATTAGCTTGGGAAGGCTTGCCAGATGTCATCTATTCTTACTCATTAGGGAAGAGTAGTTTTATCGTTTGAGAAACACCTTGCACAGAGTGTCTTCATGTTAGCTTATATAACTCTTAGCAGTGTTAAGTAGGCTGAGTTTTATTATCCCTTGTACATGAGATAGAAACTGAGACAGTAGCTCCAAAATAGGTGTGATTTACTAAAGTGTTTTTTTTTTACTTCAAACCCATTATTCTTATGTTGTTCATACATACTCAGCATGAAGAACCCTGATTTACTGTATTTTTCTTTACCATTTACGCCAATTTTTAAAGTAATGATTCAGCTACCTAGATATTTAACTGTGCCAATGTAGTTATTTATAGGAATGTCAGCGTGAAAATTCTGTGAAAGAAAATTGATTCTTTTTGGTAAGAACTTTTTCTTGTATGTGGTTTTTTTTAACATACAGTATTGGGTCTGTTTGTTTTTACCAGATTATATCTTGTTTATGCCATCAGAATTATTTTCTTTCTGTGCATTTTGCTGTAATCTAATTATCTGGTGATTTAAGATTCTGCTAAGAGTAATAGGAATATCCAAGATTATATTATCTTTGGAAAGGACCATTTAATTGGAGATCATCTAGTATAGTGCTTCTCCAGCTTCAGTTTGTGGTGGCATCGCCTGGAGATGTTGTTAAACGTAAATCCTGATTTAGTAGATTTGGAGTGAGGCATGAGTTTTTGCCTTTCTAACAAGTTCACAGGTGATACCACTGCTGCTGCAGGTAGTAAGGATAAACGGCAACCCTCTTATTTAACTGATGAGGAAAATGAAGCCTTAAGGGATTTGGCCAAGATGAGAGAGCCTATTCTTGGCAGAGTCAGGAATGTATTTTCCAGTACATTCTAACTCCTGTGAGGTACTAAAGTGACACTTTAAGTATATATGAATTTTCACAGGACGAATGACTTTGCAATATGTTTCTTTCAATTATGACTACTTTCAGACGATCAGCAGGTATTTATTCAGTGTGTACTATGTGTGAGGGACTGTGCTGAGCACTACCTAGAGGAGGTAGGACTTCAGTTGGGTCCTGAAGAATGGATAGAATTTGTATGAACAGGTGGGAAGAATATCATGAATGTGTGAATACACTAGAGTGAGCTTGATAGAACATTATGGGGGGAAAATGACTAGTGCAGACCTTAGTGCAGAGTATGTGTTAGGGGGAGTGGAAAGTAAGATTGGATAGGTTGAGTGGGATAATATTATCAGGGACCTTGCAAGGAGACAAAACTTCAAAACCAAAATCTGTAAATAAGGAGTTATTGGAGACTTTTTTTTAAGCAGTAGATTCTTACTGATGCAGTGGTTAAAGAGATGGTAGGAGGGAAACACATGAATACAAAGGTCAGGCTAGAAAGCTCTTTCCAGGCTTAAAGTGATGCGGCTGTATCAGTAAGTGATATTTGAGTAAGAATTACTGATAGAGTGACTGATAGGAAATTTTTCCCAGTTGCAAACATTTTTTAGTTAGACATACTATTAATGAATAACATGTTTTTTAGTAAATAATAAAAAAAAATATTTCCACTTATATTCTATTTTTATTTTTCTAGAAGTCTACCAGAGAGGCCCTAAACAACAAAAATATCAAGCCATTGTTGAATACCTTCAGCCAGTTACCTGGCAGGTAAGGCATTGATATTCCTGAAATATGCTTGCCTGCATCTTCATACTTACCCTGAGCTGTTTAAAAAATGCAGTTGTCTTTTGTTTTTAATAGTGAAAATGAAAAAAAATGTACCCTTGACCAAGCTTTCAGAGGTGTTCTAGAAGAAGAAATCGTAAGTATACTTTTATTTATTGGTAAATTAAGAAATGGTTACTTTTTAATTACTTTTATTCTTAAAAATGAATGTTTAAATATGATTACTTTTTCTAGCATGAGCTTGCTGCTTTGTGAAAGCTGACTTGATCATAGTGTAGAAGTTACGTAATGATTAAGGATTTTGACAGCACAGGTGCAACTTAAGTGTTTGGTTTGATAAATGAAGAGACCTCTCTCCAAATGGATAGTATGAGAAAAGTTGATACAAGGTCTTCCTGAGCAAGAGCTAGAGCTTGATGTAGGTCCTCTGGTATTGCTGTACGAACAATGCAACACATCCTGCAGTAGCACGAAAAGTCCAGTCTGAGAATGTGCAGCATGGGAACTGGGGTTCCATACTGTCACTTTCTTACAATAGCCTTCTCATCAACATAAAAAAATAGTGCCGTTTAACTTCAGTAGGCAAATTTAATGTGAGAGTAACTTCTCACACTCTAAATGTGAGAAATCTGAATTTATTTAACATTAGTGGGGCACTCGAAGGAAAGGAAAAAGTTTCGACAGTTTATTCTTGGTTAAGTGAAGGTTGGGTCCCAACGACATAGATCTTATGTCTTTGGTGATAATGCAGTGCCACCTTCTTTTGGGCAGTTCTGCATCAAAATTCATTTTTTCCCTTTTGTTCACACCTACTCACTTAACCCGTTGTGAGGCATCAGACAAGTTACTTTGCTTTTCTGGGCCTCAGTTTCATTGGTAAGAAGACAAATAACCATTCTTTCAAGATTGTTGTATAAAACAACAGTTAATGAACACTCAATAAATGCTGGCTTTTATGATGTTATGGAACCAAGACATTACTTCCCTTAAACTCTCCCTCAGTCATACTGAAGCACCAGTACACTTTATTCCCCTGGCCTTGCCTTTGCCCTGTCCATTGAGTTTTGGCCTCAGTATTTCTCTATTTGACTAGTTTATGGCCTCAATTATGCTAACGTAATTATTTTTCTAAGACCATTGAATTTTAAGTGAATCACCTGCTTATTATTTACTTGATATACTTCTACAATTAATAACTATTATTATCCAGTTTTTGCATTTTCATCTTAAAAGCAATTTTATATTTTGTGAGAAATATCTTTATCCCATTTTTGTGATAATCAGTTTAATGTCAGGGTATGTCTTTATTGTTAAGTTCATCTGAACTCTGGCTACTAAATTAAATTGTTTTCTCCTCTGTTGGTAGATAAATCATTCATCATGTGAAAACGTTTTAGCTATTATTTCTCTTGCTATTGGGGGAGTAACTGAAGGTAAGTATGGGTTGTTAATTTTTTTTAAGTAATCTTGGACGTGATGTGCTTTACTTAAAATTTATGCTCCTCATACCTGTTTGCCTATTTGATTTTGTTCATTTTTCAAGTTCTGCCTACCCTTTGCCAACAGGTTGTCCCAGTTAAATTAGCTCACATTTATTTCTCATCTTTAATATATAGCACACAATTTTGCACTTTCTTTGTTCTCCAGTTGTATCTTTTAGTCAGTAAGCATTTATTGAGCATCTACTATGTGCCTGGTACTAAGGTAAGTCTTGCAGATTCATTGGTCAATAAAACATTTTTTGCCTATAAGGAGCCTAGTGGCTAATGGAGGAAAAAGACGTGTAAATGTCTTAGTAGGTGTATTACTGCTGTTGAAGTGGGAATGCAATGTGGTTGAAGTACTCTTAACTTCAGTTTCCAAAGGAATCAGGAAGGTCTTAGAAAGGAAGCTGGGATGTGAAGGATGAATTTGTGAGACAGAAACAAATGGGAATAGCTATATGTAAAGGCCAAATTCAGCATAGCTAAAGAACAATGTCTCAGAGGAGGAAAATGGTAAGGAAAGACATGGGAAGAGATAGATTAGTGTCATTTTTAACAGGCTTTGTATACCATGCTAAAGAGGAGCTATGGAAGAATAGTTGTAATGGGAGAGACTGCTGGCAGGAAAAACTAGGTAGGGGACATTTGAAATGAGACAGTGGTGGGGGGATAGTTTCAAGAGATTTTTAAAAGGCATAGTGAGTGAACAGTGCCTAACATATAGTAGGAGCCGATTAAATATTTCCAGAAAGAAGCAATGCAGAAATAGCTCATTAGCACGCTTCTTTAATTTGGTTAAAATACCCATTTGATTAAATGAAATACTTATGTGAAAAGCACCTTTTAATCTGTAAAGCATTATTCACATATTATTTTGATATTTATTCCTACAAAAACTGGAATGTACAAGATAAAAGTGGTCTTCCAGTATAAGCTATTTTGTGAACTCAGCTTAATTCATAAATTCTGACTTTACATGTTAAACTTTTATATAAAATGCATATTCATTCAGCATATTTAAGTAAGTTCTACAGTGGAGTGAGTGTACCTCACTTAGTTCCTGTCATTTTGCAGCATCTGCTTAACATATCATTGATTACATCGCTGTTACTCTTGTAGACTAGTAATGTTTTTAACACTTGAAGTTACACGCAGTCTATAATTACAACTTTTACTTTATTTGAGAAAGATGAGGACTTAACATTTTAGTTAAACTGTAAATACATAAAT
This sequence comes from Artibeus jamaicensis, assembly GCF_021234435.1. Taxonomy (NCBI): domain Eukaryota; kingdom Metazoa; phylum Chordata; class Mammalia; order Chiroptera; family Phyllostomidae; genus Artibeus; species Artibeus jamaicensis. The sequence goes on from NW_026521803.1 coordinate 7,044,010, forward strand.
GCTTTTTTATTTTATTTTGTCGGGAAATTTTTCCTTGAAAGAATATAGTATTGTTTACATATGTGACATGTTTTCACATTGTCCATAACTATTTTGTTAAATTCCATACAGCAGATATTTATTGAGCTTCTGTTCAGTGTCAAGACACTTTACTGGTTAAAATGTGTAAAAATGTTTACCCTTAGAAAGCTCACAGTACACATTACAAAGGTAAACAGGATATAATAAGTGCTACAACTTATGTACAGTGTGCTTGATAGATGAGGTAGACTGCTCAAAGGTAAAAGGGATTTTTTTAGATATGTTGTGTACTTTATGCTTCAAAAGATTAAGTAGGAATTTACCCCATGATAAAGAGGAGGAAGGCTCTTTAATCATGGAAATGTGAACAGAGCAAGGTGTTTGGGAGCTGAGAAGCATGAACATAACAATGTGTTTGGGAACTGAAAAGAGAGTATCTGTGGCCAAGGTTAGTATGAAGCAAGGAGGGCTATGCAGAGGCTGGAACACAGGTTATAAAAGTTCTGGGGGATCATACTATATAATCACGCCCATTAGAATAACCTGTGATCTCTATTTTTAAATAGTTTCACTGAATGAGAATCTTTGGCAGAGAAATCTAGGTAATTTTAAGTTCTATAATTGTCAAATGTGACTTAACTAATGCCAAACTACACTGCAACTAAGGGCAAGGCATATGCCTTTCAAATCTCTTGGATGCACAGGGCATCCATATATCATCACAGAATCTAAGTGTTACGGGGTTTTAGAGGTCACCTGTTCCAGTCTCATCTATGACTTATCCTCCCTGCCTTCTTTCTGTGAGGCTCCTGGCAGGTGATCATTCAGCCTCTACACTCAGTGATGGAGCTTACTATTTAATTTCTGTGAGATAGTTTTATGCCTCCCACTGGTTCTAGGCCGTATCCCTCACATCACATTCCAGATATGATCTTACCAGTGCAGAGCAGAGCTGAAAATATTAATTCCTTTTTCTGGGAAAGTAATAATATTAATGCAATGTTTTGGGCATATAGTGCTCTCTAGATATACATAGATATATAGAGAAAGATGTTTTTCTGTTTTTTTACATGCCATGCTTAAGTGGCTACTTTTTCTTAAACACTTAACAAGTATTAGTAATTATTATCTTAAAATAGAAGGAAGAATGAGCAGGGAGATAAATGTGTTTTTTAACTAGTCTAAATGCCCTTTTCTTAAAATCTTTATTGCTTTAATAATGTTGAATTTAGAAATAAACAACTTTTTACTATTCTATCTCCTTAAATGCATAATAATAGTTGAAATCAGTATCAGACCTCCTTGTTATCTTTTTTAAGGTAATCTTTTCAAGTCTCAAGTACAATTTAGCAACATTATAGAACAGTTGCAAATGAGAAAAAGGGAAAGTACTAGTCATAATTCCTCTACTTTGAAAACTACCATTCATTTTGATTTATGGTTTTAGTTTCTGTAGTCTTTCTAAAATTTTATTGTCATAACCATAATAGACACACAGTTTTGAGGCCTGCCTTTCTCATATAACATTATATAATAAGCATTTTCCAAGTTATAGTCATCATAACCATCATTTTTAATTGGCTGCATTATATTCTCTTGAATAGCTTAGTGGTGAAGAAAACAGACTGTGGAGCCAGACTGCCTGGGTTCGTATCCCAGCTCTACCACTTACTGGCTCTGTGATCTTGGGCAAGCTATTTAACTTCTCTGTGTCTCAGTTCTTCCATTACATAAACTGGATATAATACTGTCAACCTTATAGGGTTAAATGTGTTAATGTAAAGCACTTAGTGCGCCTGACATATAGTAAATGCTCTAAAAGTGTTATCAAGAATAATTATCATTATTGAGTGCACATACTAAAACTTAGGTATGTCCTGTTTGGGGACTTTTAGGTTCCTCTCATTTCATGTCTATTAAAGCCTTGTGTTTGATTAAGTGTGCCTTTAAAATATCCTTCAGAATGATTTTGCATGGGCTGTTTTACTTGACAGTATTTTAAACTTTTAAATTGGCTTGTGCTCCACTTGAAGGTATTTGTACCGCTTCTACACCTTTTGTATTGTTGGGAGATGTTTTGGATTGTCTTCCTTTGGATCAGTGTGACACAATATTCACTTTTGTGGAAAAAAATGTTGCTACTTGGAAATCAGTAAGTGCCTTAGATTCTTTTTCTGCCGACATTATTTTTTTGTTGATCCAGAATTGTGAGGGTAGTTTTTTTTTTTTTGCTTGTATTTCTAATATTGCTGATTGTCAAAAAGTTTGTCCGTTTGAAAGAATTACTTATTCTGCTCTCTTGGAAAAGTCATGTATGGAGAAAAAGTTGAAGTACAAAATTTCACTTAGTAATTAATTTGAAAATGTACACTTTTACATGTTGAAACAGTTTCTTAGTATCATGTTTTATCTTATATATCCGAAAATATTTTTATTTCATTGAAAGTGTTATTTGCCTGGTAAAAGAGAAAGTGGCATAGTATATTCCTAATGCATATTAGTATTCTTTAATATTTAATTACCTGTGACTTACTGAAGGGTATGCAACAACTTCTGAACTATTATAAAAATTTGTCTTAATTTCAGAATACATTCTATTCTGCTGGGAAAAATTATTTACTCCGTATGTGCAATGGTAAGTAATTCACTGATAAATGATTGTTTTCTTTTTTTAATGTAGATGTGGCCAGAAAAACATGTTCACTTAACCACAAGTAAAAATAGTTTTTAAATAATTAGTGCCTTCATTTCTAAATAAGTCTGATTTATTAAAACTGATCATTGAGTATATTTTTTAGAGATGTTACTTATTTTTTAGAGAGAGGGGGAAGGACAGGGGGGAGAAAGAGACATCAATCTGTGAGAGAAACATCTGTAGGTTGCCTCTCGCACACCCCCAACTGGAGACCTGGCTTGCAACCCAGGCATGGGCACTGACTGGTAATGGGGCTGGAAACCTCGTTGGTCCACAGATTGGCATTCAATCCACTGAGCCATACCAGCCAGGGCAAAACGATCATTGACTTTAAATTAAACGGTTTCTGTTCTGTATGGCAACAAAATGAAAACCAGAAAAAAAATTGTAAAGCTTCTCTTGCCCATGCTAACCATGTTTTATTGAATTATTTCTGGTTTTCTAGTGGGTTGTTTGTTTGGTTTTTTTGTCATAGTAGTTTCTACCCCCCCCCCCCCATCTTGAGACTACTGCTGTAGGAAAATACTCATAACAAACTGGTGAAGTAACTTTGGTATGATGTAAAAGAAGAATGATCTTTTCTGTTTAACCTTTATTTCCATATATTTTAGATCTCTTAAGAAGATTATCAAAATCCCAGAATACAGTCTTCTGTGGCCGAATTCAGCTCTTCTTAGCCAGGCTTTTTCCTTTATCTGAGAAATCAGGTAAGCTTTTTTTTACATCAAATGCTTTGCAGGAAAATCTTTTCCAGCTTTTAATGGGTTAGAATCTGTCATGATAACAAGAAAATGGTTCTAAAAGGTTAAAAAGTAGCATAGAAAATTGTCTTTTTATTTTCTTTTACTTGTGAACAGTTATATTGGTCCTAATAATATAGTTAGCCGTTAAATAAAGTCATTGATTATTTAAGTTCAAAGCTTAATAATAATGTGCTGTTGAATCACACTGAAATATGTAGATATGAACCATCATTTTTATATCATTTTATATAATATATGCCTATTTTTCTGTCAGTTTTCTCCCTAAATCCTGCTGTTAGTCAAATGTACCTCCCTTCATTTCTTTTACCATTTTTTTCACTGTGAAATGTGATACTCATATAGAAAAGTGCTTAAAATTATGGAGAATAGTTATGAAGCAAATAATATGTAACCACTATCCACATCCAGAAATGGAACATTGCCAGTTCTTTAGAGCTCTCCACAATCTGTTTAAATATGACAGATGTTAATATTTCTTTGTTTCAGTCTTCTTTAATATTAGGCTAATGTACCACCTACTTCATATGTTGTAAGGATTAAGTGAATTAGAATATGTGAAGAGCTTACAGTAGTCTGCATCTGGTAAGACCTATAATATATGTTAGCAGTGGTTGTTTTGTGCTAGATGTTGGGCACTGACTGGTAATGGGGCTGGAAACCTCGTTGGTCCACAGATTGGCATTCAGTCCACTGAGCCATGCCAGCCAGGGCAAAACGATCATTGACTTTAAATTAAACTGTTTTTTAATTTAAAAATTAAATTTAGGTGGGTTGTTTTTTCCCCACCTGCTGCTTACTTAATGTGGTCAGGATTAATTTAGATTTACCAATGTATTACTACCACTTATACTTCTGACCTTCTATCTGAAGTCATTTTCTCCTTTACACTTTTCTTTAGTGCAGATATATTTTTGTCTGAATATCTTCATATCTTCATTCTTGAATGGTTTCAGTTAAGACAAGATCCTAGGTTGGCACTAGATATATGATTTTATTTCCTGAAAAATAATCATTACTCTCCTCTCCTGCATTTTCTATAGACAAGTCAAATGTCAGTCTAACTCTTTTAAAGATAATCTAGACTTTGTTTCTTATTTGCTCTTAGGATTTTCTTTTTTTTTTTTCCAGTTTTAGTACCATGTATATAAGCATGGATTGCTTTTTATTTGTTATGCTTAAGATTTGTGGGTATCTTGAATCTGTGGATTGGTATCCTTAATTAAGTTTATAAGAATTTTAGCTGTGATTTCTTGAAATATTTTATAGGACTCTCTCTCTTCTTTTCTTTCTGGAGCTCCAGTAAACATCTTTATACCTTCTCACTATATCCTGTGTCTCTTATACTTTCTATATTTTTCATCTTTTTTGTATATCACATTCTAAATAATTTCTTCAAACTGTTTTCCAGTTCACTACTTCTCTCTTGATCTATGAATAATCCGCTGAGTTCTTAATTTCAGTTATTGTAGTTTTTATTTCTAGAAGGTTTTTAAAATCTACTTTGTCACTTTTTAGTTTCTTCTTCCCTGCTAATATTTCCAAATTTATTTTTTAGTTTTTAAGCAGGGTAAACATTGTTATTTTTATTTTTTGTGTCTAATTATTCCAGTACTTTAAGTCTTTGCTGGTCTGCCTCTAGTGTCCTTTTTACTGTTTCTCACTCATGAAGTCAAGATGACTCATGAAGTCATCTGTGTGTCTGGTTAGTGTTTGATGTTATATTTGAGAAGATATTTGATGGAGTAATTTTGAGGCTTAGGATAGATACCCTTCACCAGATATAGATTTCATTACTTCTATAATAAAGGCACCTTTAGAAGGTGACTACTGCTAGTCCAGGATTGCCTTAACCCAGCCCAGCTCAAGGACTACAGTTCTCTAGGTCATTGAGAAGACTTGGTGGTGGACTGCAGTTTGTTTTATCCATACTGATGATGTAGCCTACAAGTTCCTATCCTTGAAAATGGTTGAGGTGGGATTTATTAGATTTCCCACTTTTCTTGGGCCCAGGTATTTACTTCTATATCCTGGATTAAGGAAGCCGATAGCTCAGTTTTGCAACTGAATCTTCCTGTTTGGTGGTTGTCCTCAAGACAAGTGGCTTTGAAGGTTAAATGATGCATTGCTTATTTTTCTTTCCTCCTAGATCTTTGCCAAATATTCCTTACTATTTTTTCAGGTCTTCACTGTTTTTAAGAAAATCATTTTTCTGTTTTATTGCCCAAAACAATGCTACGAACATGGTTTATGATCTATATTTGTAGAATTAATGTAATTTATAGTGGGAGGATTAATACAAATTAATTAATTAGCCTTCCATTACTGGAAACTTACCTTTTTTAACACATTTTGAGCTACTTTATTAGAGATATGAATTCACATACCATACAAGTCACCATTTAAAGTATACCATTCATTATTTTCTAGTATATTCACAAGGTGGTTTTACTGATTCTAATTTTAGAACATTTTCCTTCTAAAAGGAACCTGTAGTCATTAACTGTCAGTCCCAGTTACCTCCACCCATATCCTTTCCCCAAGTCTTAAACAACCATTAATCTAATTTTCGGTCTCCATAGATTTTCCTATTTTGGACATTTAAAAAGTGAAATAATAGAATATGTGGCCCTTTGTGACTGGGTTTTTTTCAACTTAGTATAATATTTTCAAGGTTCATTTGCCTTATAGCATGTATCTCTAATGCATTCCTTTTTTATGGCTGAATAACATTCACTCTGTGGATATACCACATTTCACTTAGCCATTCATCAATTGGTATACATTTGGGTTGTTTCCACTTTTTGGCTGTTATGAATAAAGCTGCTGTAAACATTTGTGTGCAGGTTTTTGTGTGGACATATGTTTTCATTTCTCTTGGGACTATACTCCAAGCGAATTGTTGGGTCATATGGTAACTCTGTTTTAATATCTCCTTTATATATTTTTCTAATAGAATTTCTAGGTCATATAGTAACTCTTAAAAGTCTTGAGGAACAACCAAAGTGTTTTCCAAACAGACTGTGTCATTTTATAGTTGTATCATCAACGCACAAGGGTTTCAGTTTCTCCACATCCTCACTAACATCATTGTCTGGCTTTTTTATTGTATTCTTCCTGAGGGTTATAAAGTGCTATCTGATTGTGGTTTTAATTTGCATTTTCCTAATGACTAAAGAGTTTAAGTGTGAGTTTCATACGCTTATTGGTTATTTGTATGTCTTCTTTAAATAAATGTCTATTCAAATTCTTTGCCCATTTTAAAAATTGGGTTATGTTTTTTATTAATTAGTTCTACAAGTTTTGTTTTTATGTTCTGGATATAAGATCTGTATGAAATACACAATTTGCGAGGATTTTCTTCTGTGAAATGCCTTTTCATTTTCTCTATAGTATCATTTGCTTTACAAAAGTTTTACATTTTGATAGAGCTTGCTATCTCTTATTTTTCTTGTTTTTTGCTTCTGCTCTTGGTATCATATCTAAGAAACCATTGCCTAACCTAATGTCATGAAGATTTACTCATGTTTTAAGTTTTAGCTCGTACATTTAGGTCTGTGATTCATTTTTAATTTTTACATATGGTATCAGGTAGGGGTCCAGTTTCATTCTATTTATGGGGTAGAATGAAAGTAGGTTTACTGTTGTGAGTACATGAAACACAAAGGTTTTTTTCTGCTTATTTTTTAGTATAAAATTTTTATATTTAGGATTTGCCAGCTGGACTCAGCTCAGATGATCCCAATTTTGTTATCGATTTCCAAAGCATCATAGTCTGGAGCCAGTTGAACCTATGCCTTCTTCTCTCCGTCAGGCCTGATCAGGCCACATCAGTGTCATAGAACTTCAAATCCTGTTTGATCTGGTGCTTGATGGCCTTGACATCCACAATGAGCACAAGTGTATTGTTGTCTTGTCTTTTTCATGGCTCAGTAGTCAGGAGGAACTTGATGATAGCATAGTCATCAACATGCTTCTCATGGGGGTGCTCTTCCTAGGATATTTAGGCTGCTTTTAGAGCTAAAGTGTCTTAGGCCTCTGGAAGGTGGGTAACATGTGGATCTTCTTTTTTGTGTGGATGTGGATGCCTTTTAGCACTGCTTTCTTGGTCTTCGAAACCCTTGCATTAGCTTTGGGAGAGGCAGGGGCTTAATTCCTCATTTTGTTCTTGTGTTATTTATAAATTACTGTATTTTCCATATGAACAACTAAACTTTTTAAAAATTTTAATTGATTTTTAGAGAGAGAAAGGGTAAGAGAGAGAGAAACATTTTTTGTTTTTTATTCCACCTATTTACGCATTCATTGGTTGATTCTTCTGTGTGCCCTGACAGGAGATTGAACCTGCAACCTTGGCATATTGGGACAACACTCTAACCAACTGAGCTACCCTGTCAGGGCTTACCCCAGCCTATATATGGATACCAAGTGGTCCCAGCACCATTTGTTGAAAAAAACATTCTTTCCCTACTGAACTGGCAACTCACCTTGTTTATGCTTTCAGAATATTAACATTAATTGAAACTTAGGGACTTGGGACTAAGTCATCCTTGTGTCTGTCATCCTTTTATTCATTATTGTCACATTACTACTGACTTTTGCTTATTCACTCAATCTCGGTTTAAATTTCAGTTCCTCTGAGAGGCTCTCTTTGAGCATCTAACCTAAACCTGCCGCTCCAGTCACACATTATCACCACCTGATTACAGATCTCTTCTTGGCATTTAATACCACCTGGCATTTTTAGTGTATTTGTGTTGTTCACCTCTGTATTCTTTGTGCCTAGAAGAGTGCCTGATACCTAGTCATTATTTAAATATGTGATGAATGAAGGCTTTCTTTGTGAAATGAAGTATGCCCCCTCGTAAATACTAATTTGTGATTTATTTTTCTTGAATTTAGAAGACATAAGAACAAGGTTTCAATTCCCAGTCATTCTTTTGTCCTTCCTGGGTATCTCCAGCCTCCACTCTCATTATTTAAAAAAATTAGATCTCTTTTTTAATGTATTGTATTTCCAAATTAGCAAGATAATGAGAAACCGTTTTTCTTTAACTGTTAACTATAGCTGTTAACTATTTGAAAGACTAACAATACATTGCTAGAGGTTGCTTTAAACTATATATGTCTTAGTAAATTATATTTTAGATTTTAAACTATAAAACTAATACAACATTCTTACAGAAAATTGGAAAGTGAAGAAAAAACACTATTCAAAATCAGTCCTACCACCCTAACATAAGCTAGGTTGACATTTCAGGATATTTTCTTACGGTACCTTTTCTTTTTTCTTTTTGACATTTGTAAATACTTGAGATTCACCTAGGGTATATTCCAAGATCTTCAGAAGGCCATTTTAGCATGTAATTTACCAATTAAATATAGTGAAGTATGGCTGAAATTTTTGACTTAAAGAGAATTATGGCATCTGCTATGTTAAGTAATAAGTAAAGGATAGACAAAAGCTGTTTTAAATAGTCATAGCCAAATGGTCAGCCAGGCTGATTCACGACCTTACTTGATCTAGCATACTAGCTTTTTTTAAAACTTTCCGTTTTGTAATAATGTTAAACTTGAAGAGTTGCAAAGATAGTATAGAGTACCTGAATCAACTTCACCTAATGTTACCTTCTTACATAAATGGCACTGTTATTGAAACTTGACAAATCAACATTGGCACTGGACTGTTAACTACAGAGTTTATTTGTATTTTACCAATTTATCATTACTCTCTTTTTTCTCTTTAAGGATCTAATCCAGGATCCCACATTGTCTTTATTTTTGTCATGTTTCTTTAATCTCCCCACTGTGCGAGTTGCTCAGTCTTTGCTTGTGTTTTTCATGACCTTGACACTTTTGAAGACCACTGCTCTGCTATTTTGTAGAATGCCCTTCAGTTTAGGGTTTCCGATATTTTTCCATAATTAGATTAAGGTTACGGATTTCGGGGAAGAAAACCACAGAGGTGATGTGCCCTTCTTAGTGTAGTATTTCAACATGATGTTTATGTGTCTTATTACTAGCAATGTTATCCTTGATTCTGTATTTCTCTGCTATAAAGTCACTTTTTTCATTTGTAATTAATATTTAGAGGGGAGATACTTTAAAGCTATGCAAATAACCTTTTTTTTTTTTTTTTGGTAGACCTTCGGTTCAGTTGTACATATTCATCACTGGTTCTTGCCTACATCGATTGTTATTAGGTTGTCCTGATAGTGACTTTCTGTTTCTTTTATTCCTTCTACATTTAATAATTGGGTTTATTCTGTAAGAAAGAGTTGTGTCTTCTCACTTATTTACTTATTAATTCAGTCATCTATTTCATTATGAACTCATGCGTATTTATTTTATTATCTATATTATAATCCCATAGTATCATTATTTCCTTTGTTACTCAAGTTGTTCTAGTTTTGCTTATTGGTAATTCTTTCAAGTTTCCCTTGTATAAAAAGATGGTCTGAACACATCTTGTATTTTCCCGGCCCCAGCTCTGGAATCACCCACTTCTCCAAAGGGCCTGATTTTGCATTCTTGCATTTAAGAATGATACTTAGAACCCAAAATATGCTAATATGCTCATTGCTCCTGGAATGTGAGTGCTTCTAGACCCTCTCAGTGGACAGAGCTAGGAAAGATATGTATGTATACAAACCCACGTATACATATACATCTATATCTATTTCTGTATCTTATGAGATCCCTGGACTCAATTCCAGGATTGGGGTGGGGTGGGGGGCAGTGGTGCCCCACACCAACAAGCATTTGAATTCAGCTCAGTTCTGACACTGTGTATGTACACAAAGATAGCGTCAGGTTCCACAGGTAAAGGACTCAGTCCCACAAGACCAGCCTCCACTTGAGTAGCAGTTGCAAGACCAGGTTTTTACCTGTGCCTCTTACCAACTGGCTATAAATGAGAGATTTTCCACAACCTGCTCCTTAGGTTCAATTAATTTGCTATAATGGCTCACAGAATTCAGGAAAACCCATTTACTTACTAGATTACTAGTTTATTACAGAAAATGTTAAAGAATATAAATCAACAACCAGATAAAGAAATAACGTAGGATGAGGTCTCAAGTAAAGGTGCTCTGTCTTCTTTGAGCTTGGTGCTCAGCATGGTACCACATGGAAGCACTCCGGTTCCCAAACTTGGAAGCTTCAAGAGGGCAGCGAGCTGTCCTTTTGGAGCGTTTATGGAGGCTTCATTACATCATCACAATTGACTAAGTCATTGGCCATTGGTGATTGGTTCTGTGTCAAGCCCTTCTCTCCTCCCCAGAAATCAGGATATAGGACTCCTCTAACCACCTGGTTAGCTCTACTGGCAAACAGCCCCCACCTACCCCTTTGGGTAGGGTCCAAAAGTTACCCCTTTAACGTAACAAGAGACACCACTGTTGCTCTCATGGCTTAGGAAATCCCAAAGGGTTTGGGAGCTGTAAGGCCAGGAACTGTGGATGAAGTATGAATATATCTGAGACATACATTTTGGTCACCTGAATGACCAAACATATATATTTCTTATAAATCACAGTATCACACCATTTCTCTATATATTTTTAAATAATCTACAGCAAAAACCATGAGATCATACTAATATTCTGGGAGTATTTAAGCACCAGTAGACCTGCTTATTTATAACTTCTTTTTCTGACAGAAACCTGTCTCAATAACAACAATATATTTCCCATAAATATTGTTACACACTCACTTCTTGCTTATACAGTTTTTATTGGTGATTCAGCAAAAGTATAAATTACTACGTATTTCATTATGTAAAGTTGTCTTGAAATATTCATGAATAATTAAGATAAACTATATTGTATGTAGAACTCTGTGTACTCTAAAGGCAGCTTTAAGAAGTGAATTTTCTTTTCTTTTTTAAAAGATTTTATTTATTTATTTTTAGAGAAAGGGAAAGGGAGGGAGAATGAGAGGGAGAAAAATACCAGTGTATGAGAGAAACATCGATTAGGTTGCCTCTTGCATGTACTTCAGTTGGAGACTGGCTGGCAACCCAAGCCTGTACCCTAACCAGGATTCTAACCAGCGACCTTCTGTTTTGTGGGAGGATGTCCAGCCAACTGAGCCACATGGATCAAGGAAAGAAATGAGTTTTAGAAAGATTTGGAAATCCAAGTGTGGTGTTATTTCTAACTTGATCTTTTGTTTAATTATGGATTTGTTATTTTATATGACAACAACATTATATTCTTAAAGAAGTTTAAGTGCTTGATGGATTTGCTTTGAAATCTTTTCTTTTTTTAATAGGTCTTAACTTGCAGAGTCAATTTAATCTGGAAAATGTCACTGTTTTCAATACCAATGAGCAGGAAAGCACATTGGGTCAGAAGGTAAGACTGATATGAAATCTAACAGAACATGTTTATATGTTTGTTATTGAGGTAACTTGTATGACCTAAGTCATCAAAAGTTTTAAAACTTTTATTTCCAGTTTGTAAAAATAATATGTATTTTCTTAAAAATGCAAACAAAGTAGAAATATTTCAAATAGAAAATATAGCTAATCCAAGGCCCCAAAGATAACCAACCACTCTTAACATTCTTTAGCAAGACTTTTTGTGTATGTGTAGTTTTATTCCAAAAATGACGTCATGTAGTACATACTGTTAAAATTTACTTTCTTCTTTTAGCAGTAAAAATAGATGCATTTTTGTATCAGTATGTTTAGATGTGGCTCAGTGTTCATGCCTCATGATAAATTTTTTGATATATTACAGTCCCCAGTCAGTGGGCACTTAGATAATGTCTAATAATGAGAAATTGTTAGCAGCATTATAGTGAGTAATATTGTGTATATCATTGCTGTATTGTGCAGGTGTTTTCTGTAGGATAAATTTTGATAAGTGAAATTGCTATGTCAGAATATATGCACATATCAGATTTTGATGGCGATTGCCCAGCTACTTCTCAAAAAGGTCGTACCCATTTATAGTACTACCAGTGGCACATAGAGAATGCCTGCCCATTTTCGTACAACCTCATAGCAACTCTGGGAATTAACCTTTTAAAAATCTTTGCTTGATTGATACTTAACTTGAAAAGTAAGTCATCTTTGCCTTAACTTGCTTTCCTTGGTTATTAATGAAGTCAATGAACTTAGTGTACGTTTATTGGAATATATTTTTCTTCTGTGCTGATTTGAAGCAGTGAGGAAGAGAATTGCCTATTAATGCCATTTGCTGTTTTCTGTGAAATGTTTTTTTCTTGTGATGTGTAGAAATTATTATTTTATATAGAGAATTTATTGCCTACCATATGTTGATACATCTTTTTCTCAGTTTATACTTTTTCTTGTAACTTTATGGAGTCTTTGCTGAATAGAATATTTACATTTGAATATAATACTAACATTTGTTTATCTTTTATTGTTTCTTACCTTTTGTCATACTTAAGGCTTCTGCTCCACAAGATTATATCAGCCCCTTTGTTTTCTTCTGGTGCATTTATGGTTTTGGTTTTTCCTTTATCTCTTTTTTTTAGGATTTTATTATTTATTTTAGAGAGAGGAAGGGAGGGAGGAAAAGAGACAGAAACATCAATGAATGGTTGCCTCTCACGTGCTGCCTATTAGGGACCTGGCTGGCAACCCAGGCATGTGCCCTAGACTGTGAATTGAACCAGCAACCCTTTGGTTCACAGGCCGGGACTCAGTCCACTGAGCCACACCAGCCAGGGGTCCTTTAACTCTAACCCAGCAGAATTATTGTAGTTTGGAATAAACTGAGTTATAATTTTTCCCCCAAGTAGTGAGCCAGTTATTTGCCCACTCATTCTTTAAAGATTATAATATGTCCAGAAGACCATCCAGGGTTGTGAAATTCTTTTTTTTAAATTTTTATTTATTTATCTTTAGAAGGGAAGGGAAGGAGAGAAGGAGAGAAATATCAATGTATGGTTGCTTCTGGTGCATCCCCTGCTGGGAACTGGCCTGCAACCCAGGCACGTGCCCTGATGGGGAATCGAACCCTGATCTTTTGGTTCACAGGCCTGTGCTCAATCCACTGAGCTACACCAGCTAGGGCTTAGGGTTGTGAAATTCTTGAATATTCAGCACCTACTCTTCATTTAGGACCAAGTAATAAAGTTTTCAAAATTATTAACTAGATAAAACTAATGTCTCACTGTAGATTAATTAGGCTACTTAAGTAATTTATTCCTTGAAGTGTGAAATCATTATCAATTTGGAAGTAATGTTGACTTTCCTTAAGGTCTTTCAAAATCTTGTCCTTCATCTTTATGTATCTTTTAAGTACTTCTTGGGCTATTCCATGTAAATTATTTTGAACTTTTCAATGTGGAGCTGGACACCCAGCATCCCAGCATATCCTGCCATGTTCCCAGCTAATAAGTGTTCTGCGTGAGGATCAGGGAGCATTTCCATGGTAAAAATAAGGTTGGAGATTAAATACTACCTAAATTCATTGTATTTAATGCAGTTCCAAGAGTCCTCAAAACACTAATGATTTTCTCAGTTCTCTAAAAGGCCGTTATATATATTCTACATATCTTGCTGTAGACCCCTTATTCCCAGAGAGAACCTATTGACTATGCTTGGAGAAATACTGGTTTAAAACTTTTCACATTATCTTCATGATTGTCCTGTATCATTGTCATACTGGTCTTGAGTTCTCAGCTCCTTGTCACATAGAATTCCCATTGCCTTAAAGATTAACTATAGGTCTATATAGTTACTATGACTAGACTGCTTTACTGATGATTGTCTAGCAATTTTTGAATGACATTACTCCAGCATTTACCTTCTGCCTGACAAATGCTTCATTACAGGCTGCACTTTTTTTTTTAATTTAGCACACTGAAGATAGAGAAGAAGGAATGGATGTAGAAGAAGGTGAAATGGGAGATGATGAAGCTCCAACAACTTGGTGAGATTTCAGAAGTTCAGATTTCTTAATTTACAAAGATAATCAAGTTCTAGGTCAGGGTGTCAAACTCATTTTCATCTGGGGCCACATCAGCCTCATGGTTGCCTTCAAAGGGCCAAATGTAATTTTAGGACTGTATAAATGTAACTACTCCTTAACTAGGAGCAAGCAGCTTGGCACTGCAGCCAGGTAGATATAAGGTGCCAGGCTGGGTAAAACAAGGTGGAGGGCCAGATTTGGCCTATGGGCCTTGTGTTTGCCACCTGTGTTCTAGAGTGAGAATGTACACAAAGAGTAAGGAAATCATGCTTGTAGATTTCTTTTATTTATCTTTCATGTATATTACTTACAATTATAAATTCTAAATTTCTAATGGGTTGTATCAATTGGTTTCTGAATTGCATGCAGGCAGTTTATTGTTTACACAGCCTACTTAATACATGTTCATAACATTTAAAAGACCAAGCACAAACAACCTAAGTACTCCTCCCCTTTTGCCTTTCATTTAGCTTTGTGGACTTAATGCCTGTGGTTATTGAGCTGACTATTTAATGAAGTAGGAGGAATAAGAAACTTCCTGTGCATTTCCCTTCATTTCAATTAGTTTAGCCTTCTTATGTTCCTCTAATTTGTGACTAAAATCAACCAGTTCTGTGAGCATCCTGATCACCAGTGTTTTGAACTGTGCATCTGAAAGTTTGGCTATTTCTTCATCGCTTAGATTTATCGGCTCTGGGGCTCTAAGTTCTTCTTGAGCCATGTTTTGATCTGTTTTTGCCTGCAAGAGATAAGGGGACAGTCACCTACAAAGGAGTTCCCATCAGACTGTCAGCTGATTTCTCAAAAGAGACCTTACAGGCAAGAAGGGGCTAGAAAGAAGTATTCCAAGTCATGAAATCCAAAGACCTACATCCAAGATTGCTCTACCCAGCAAAGCTTTCATTTAGAATGGAAGGGCAGATAAAGTGCTTCTCAGATAAGGTCAAGTTCAAGGAGTTCATCATCACCAAGCCCTTATTATATGAAAGGTTAAAGAGACTTACCTAAGAAAAAGAAAATTAAAAAGATGAACAGTGAAAGGACAGCAAACTCACAGTTATTAAGAACCACACCTAAAACAAAAGCAAACTAAGGATAGCTAGATCAGGAGCAGAACCATAGAAATGAAGATCACGTGGAGGGTTAGCAACAGGGGAGTGGGAGAAGGAGAAGGGGGGAGAAGGTACAGAAAAAAAGTAGCATAGACGGTAGGTAGAAAATAGATAGGGGAGAGGGCAAGAATAGTAGGGGAAATATAGAATCTAAAGAACTTGAGACACGACATAAACTAAAGGGGAATGGTGGGGGAGGGGTGTGCAGGGTGGAGGGGAATGACAAGGGGGGAAATAGAACAACTGTAATGGCATAATCAATAAAATATATTAAAAATTTTAAATTTAAAAATTAAAAAAAAAGAAACTTCCTTTCTTCTACCCTCCTGTCCCTTCCTGGGACCTTTTCTTATCTCATCCTCTATAACCATTCTTTCCTGTGTTCATTCCTTGCATATAATTTTTTTCTTTTTTTAAATTTTACTTATTTATTTTTAGAGAGAGGGAAAGGGAGGGAGAAAGGGAGAGAAACATTGATATGACAGAGAAACATTGATCACCCCTAACTGGGTACCTGGACTACAAACCAGACATGTACCCTGATCAGGAATTGAACCTGTGACCTGTGGGTTTACAGGCCAGCACTCAATCCATTGAACCATATCAGCTGGGACCAAATAATTTCTTTTTAATGATCATTAGAAGCAATGAGGAAGAGTGAAGGCATGAAGGAACACTTTCACTAGCATTCTTCCAGGCATCTGAGATGACAGAAGTTATGA
This sequence comes from Artibeus jamaicensis, assembly GCF_021234435.1. Taxonomy (NCBI): domain Eukaryota; kingdom Metazoa; phylum Chordata; class Mammalia; order Chiroptera; family Phyllostomidae; genus Artibeus; species Artibeus jamaicensis. The sequence goes on from NW_026521803.1 coordinate 7,060,270, forward strand.
TCATTATGATCATTTTCCTTCTGGAAATTGAGAGAATTTCCAGAAGATCAAGAAGGGGTTCCTATATCTGCACAGGGAGATATATTCCTTTTATTTCAAATTTAAATAAATACATATCCCCAAAGAAACACTGAAAGTTGTATAGCTCCAAGCATAGCCCTAATATTTCCTAGTCATATAATCTTGAACAAATTACTCGGTTAAGTAAGTTTCAGGGTCTTTAAAATGTAGTGATGCCTACTACCTACTTTAGTTATTGAGAAGATTAAATGAGATGCTATTTGGAAGTGGTCTGTTAAGGTGTTTGGTACTTATTCTTATTATGACTGTAGTTATTGATGTTAAAAGGAGTGATATATGTAAAGTGCTTAAAACAGCATCTATTCAGTACCCATCAACTCTTATCTATAGCTTTTTTGTTTGTGGGTTTTTTTAGAGACTTATTTATTCATGTGCATTATAGATAGAGTAGGTTTTTAAGGTCTGGTCTGTTGGCCACTAGGCAAAGCTATTAGGCTCCAAGATAACAGGTCACCTGAGACAGGTCACCAAAGACAAACTCTGATCATTGCAGTTTTTTCTAGTTAGACTCTGCCTAAGCCTGTGTAGATGAATCAGCCCCATTGGTAATGTTCATAAACTAGTCCCACCTGCAGGAAAATCATTTGAACAGGACTCAGTACTCAGTTGCCTCTCAATCTGTTATAATCATGTTTTTTTTAATGGAGGAAGAAATTGTATGAGGAATTACTTTGTGACCAACTATATCACCAGACTTTCTTAGGCACCACATTATATAAAGAACACATTACTCATGAGTCTACAGATTTGGCTGAAATACATAATAAAATTTCTTGTATTAAAAAAGTTTATTGTGTAAAATCATCAGCTTAACATTTAAAAAATACAGTAGTCCCCCACTGTCCATGGGGAATATGTTCTAAGATCCCCAGTGGACATTTAAAACTGTGTGTAGTACCAAAGCCTGTGTATGTTCAGTTTCTTCCTACACATTTATACTTATGATAAAATTTAATTTATAAATTAAGCAGTAAGCAAATGATAACAGTAACTAAAAATAGAACAATTATAACTATTGTAATAAAGGTTATGTAAATGTGGTCTCTCAATCTTACTGTTCTTATACTCACCCTTCTTGTAACGATGTGAGATGATACATGTCTGTGATGAGATGAAGTGACTTAAGTAACATAGGTATTATTGTGCTGTAGGTTAGACTACTGTTGACCTTCTGACAGAAAGGGTTACTTGAACAAAGGCACTTAGATTCTACAACAGTTAATCTGATAATCAGTGTAGCTACCCAATGACTAATGGGCAGGTAGTGTAAACAGTGTGGATACACTGGACAAAGGGATGATTCACCTCCTGGATGGGATGGAGCATGATGGTGTGGGTTTTCATCACACTGCTCAGGACAACTGACATTTAAAACTTATAAATTATTTATTTGAGGGATTTTCCATTTAACATTTTGGACCATAGTTTATCACAGGTAACTGAAACCATGGAAAGCAAAACAACAAACAAGGGGAAGACTACTGTATGTTGCTTTGTTTTTTTTTAATCCTCACTCAAGGATATATTTATTGATTTGAGAGACAGACATCGATCTATTGCCTCCCACATGCACCCCAACTGGCGATCGAACCTGCAGCCTAAGTTTGCACCCTGACCAGGAATCCAGCCTGCAACACTGGTGCGCAGGGCAGTGCTCCAACCAGCCGGGCTGCCTGGCCAAGGCTGTATGTTGTTTTATGGAGGATCTTCACCAAAATAGTAATGAAACATTCTACTTTGGATAGTAACTCTCCTCTCACTTGTTATTGTTTATATTTACAACAAGTAGTTATATTTACTTTGTGTGGATAAATATAAAATCCAAAAGTATCTGGGGAATGGTGAAGGTGAAAGGCAGAAATATAGCAGGTTGAAACATGAAAAGAGGGTAAGGAAGTGGTGAACATTGACTATAGACAACTCTGTCAAGTTTAGCTAGAGGGAGAGAGACAGCATGTAGTGAAAAGAACCATCAAGGGGGAGAATTTTTTAAAAAGTATATTAGTCCTCAACTATAAAAATATCCTAGCAATAATATATATTAAAACCACTTTAAAATGTATTCTGTGAGGCACCTCAATCACAAATAAGGCCAACTAAAGATAAAAGAAGAAAGATTAGATGCCCTTATAGATAGATGATAAGAAGCAACTTGGAATATGTCATCACTAGTATCAAACATTAAATTAGATGTGAGCTTCCTAGCAACTGAGATAAAAAGGGACATATAATGGCTACATAATCCTCATTCTCTAATAAGAGGTAACTTTCTGGTTTCTTAAGAGATAAACTTTCCTGCTACTTCAAGAGATATTTATTCTTATATGTAACTGAGTAACGTTTTGTGTGTGTGTGCGATATGCATGTACATATAAATATTTGCATGTAAATACTCTAAAAACAGTTTTGTTTCAAAAAAAATTTTTTACCAACTGTATGGAACTGTACAAATATTGAATGTTGTATTATTTGATGAATACAAATAATTTATATATGGCTGTTTCTTTTTCCATTTTACTTTCTCATTTTGGGAAATGTTCTTACTGTGGGTCTTTTTTTTTTTAATTAGAGCCAGAGAAAGCCAGACTTACAATCTTATTTTTGTAAATCACTAATGTTAATTATCAAAAAAGGTTGATATTCAGATCATTGTTTTCCTGTTTTCAGGGTTGTTTGGTACTAGGAAAGAGTTCAGAAAGTAAGTTAACATGCCCATTATTAGGTTCTTTTGAATATTGCTGTTTCTTGACAAAACTTTTGGCAGGAGCTAGATTTTTGTCAATTAAAAGTTGTCGGTCAATATTCTTCATTATTGATTTGAAGCAAGATCCACGTGCTTGAGATACTAGCAGTTACTCTAGCAAAGTTAACATTGTTTTATCAAAATTAGCTAAGCTTGCTGACTTACCTGTTTTGACAATTCAAAGCCTGTAACCTGGGTGAGAATGTAAAAGCATAATTTCAGACATTTTTGTGCAATAACATGTACATACTTTGTTACTGCTCTTTCCTTGTAAACCAAGGGCATTTTCAATTATTTCTAAGTTCAAAGCTTTATTCACGGCAGTTGTCAGAGTATAAAAATAAGATAAGTCATGTGATACCTTGTGGTTAGATGTATGTTTTTCTTGAATCCATATGCCCATTGATGTAAATTTAAACAAATAAAATTCTTTAATTGGATATTTTATGATATTAACTTATAGTTTGTCCTCTTAACCATATGAATTAAATTCCTGTGATGAGATTCTTACCTTCATGTTTTACTAAAGTACTTTTTTCTTTGTTCTTTCTTGGATTACTAATATACCTTTCCAGACTTTTGTAGAAAACTAAATTTTACACTAGCAAAGTATCTTTACATTTTTACTCTTTGTTACATTATATACAAAGAAACTAAGGCATTTTTCAGTCTTTTTTAACACTCAAGGATATGTATGTTTGTTTGTTTATTTTTGAGAGAAAAAAATGCAAGAGAGAAACATTGATCAGTTGCCTCCTGTACACACCCCAGCCAGGTATTGAACCTGCAGTCTAGGTATGTGCCCTGACAGGGGTTTGAACCTGCAACCTTTTTGGTGTATGGGATGAGGCTCCAACCATCTGAGCCACCCAGTCAGAGCCATTTTTTAGTCTTTGAAACATTAATTTCTCCCTCCAAAAATGAACTTTTGAAAAGTACATGGTAAAAATTACACACATTTTTATTTTACTGTAACCTTTAAAAAGCATTATAGTATTGTCTCTGATGCCCCCTAGCATAAGAAAAAGTTATTTTTAGTATATCAGTCTCTAAGATGAAGAGTGAGAGATTAATGTCCTGTTATTGGCCAGAAGAGAGATGGCAGGATTCTTAAGATCATGGTACTGTGTGGATCGCTAACCCTGTTTCCCATAGAAAATTTCAGTCTTACTGAGAATATTTGCATTAGCATGAAGCTTAGAGAAGATGATAACTATAGTCGATAGGTTTAGCTTAATAAGGTTTATTTAGAAAGAGTGAAGTATGGTAGTACACAGTTGTAATATAGACAATATTAATTTTATAGTGGTGATGTTGAAAATTTTGGTGGATATATCAAGATAGGAAAATTAAGTACCTCAAGCATTTTTGACATGGATAATACTAAAATATAAAAGACTTCATAGGCTATTCTCAGCGATGTAGCATTTTATTAAAAACAGTGATCGCGTGTATTTAAAGAGTGTGAAATGTTTGCTTTAATATTAAAAATTAAAACATTTTTAGTAGAACAATTGCTTATAAATTTAAAATTTGTAAGAATGTGTATTTTAACACTAGATTTGTAACATAGCCAAGTTAGAAGGAAAATTAGCAATGCCATAATAAAGACAATAAAGAAAAGGGCTTATTTTTGTAACACTAAACTGTTATGTGCCTAATGTGTTGGTGGTATACTAGGGCTTCTTAACCCAGCGTATTGGTTAGGATATAATGCCTATGGCTTTTAACAGAGTCAAATTAACATTAGCATAAACAACTTAGTTGACTTCTTTGTCATGTAAAAGTCTACAGACAGGCAGTCTAGGGATCAGTGTTTCTTCTAACTTTTGTTCCACCATCCCTTGGGGTTTGCTCTTTTTCCTGTAGTCCAGGTTGACTTACAATCTTACCTACATTCTAGCCAACAGAAAGGGAAAAAAGAAAATGGTTAAACAGGGCCCCCCAAAATCACATGACTAACACTCTCAACTGATTTGGTCCGAATTTAGCCACATGGCCATATCTAGCTACAAGATAGGTTAGAAAACAGTCTTAAATTCTAGATAATTTTGTATCAAGCCAAAATTCAGGGGTTTCATCACTATATAGATAAAGAGGGTCTATTTATGTATTCTTTTCCTCTGAAATTATTTATAAAAGTTTATAAGGACTTATAAATATGTACTTTTCTGGGGAGAGATTACCTTTTATCAACTTCTTAAAGGGTTTGTGACCCAAGAAAGGTTAGAGCACTTAAATATTTCTTAATATTATTATTATTTCTTAAAATTATTAAGAAATATTTAAAGGAATATTTAAAGAAATATTTAAGAAATATTTCAAGGAACTTAAATTATTTATTTAATATTATCATTTATTTTATTAGCTCCATTCCAATTGATTACAACCTGTATCGAAAATTCTGGTCACTTCAGGATTACTTCAGGAACCCTGTGCAGTGCTATGAGAAGATTTCGTGGAAAACTTTTCTCAAGGTAAGTTGCCAATCTCAAACTGCCAAAAGCCCAATATTCTCAAGCTAATGGCAAAGCCAAATTTTGACTCTTGTCCAGAATACTTATCGCTGTATATTTCTACCTCTTATGTTTTTTAACCTACTTCATAATATACCGAAGCTAAATTGTAAACACCTCAACAACTTTTTAAATGACTTGAGAATTTAAGAGTTACCAGTTACAGCCCTTTTTTAAAACATAGTATTATCAACATGAATTGATGAATTTTTGCTGGATATATTCTGTCTTTGCACAAAATTATTTCAGCTTTTCTGTTAGAACAAGTCTGTAAACTGTGGCCTTGGATCAGATCCAGCCTACTGCCTATTTGTAAACAAAGGTTTTTTGGGCACAAAACCACGCCCATTTGTGTTTACATATTACCTGTAGCTGTTTTTGTGCAACAATAGCAAACTAGTACTTGCAACTGAAATCATAAGAGCCATAACACTAACCCTTCACAGAGAAACTTTGCTAAGCTCTGTTATATAAGAATTCTCTATATTTCTTTTTTCTTGGCTACTTAAAGATCAGTTGTCCTTTTTCATTGTTATAATTAAAATCCAAGGTTAATAGATAGCTCTTAAAAGTAGGATGGTACCCCAACTGGTATGGCTCAGTGGATTGAGTGCCGGCCTATGAACCAAAGGGTTGCCAGTTTGATTCCCAGTCAGGGCACGTGCCTCGGTTGTGGGCCAGGTCCCCATTAAGGGGATGCAAGAGAGGCAACCACACTTTGATGTTTCTCTCCTTCTCTTCTCCCTCCCTCCCCCTCTCTCAGAAAGTAAATGAAATCCTTTAAAACAAAAAGGATGGTATATGTTCTCTGTTGTTTTGAACTGTTTTAATTTTATATGCAGTATTTTTTTGTTTTTGACCACCATCCAAATTCAGGTTAAGAGGTGAATGAAAAATCATCTGAAATTGTCCTTCACCTGGATATTGTTTGACATCATTGTTTTATTTTGTCAGTCTTTAGCACAAGAAGTACTTGAGAGTTTCCACAACTAGTTAGCTAATTTCACTGATAAATTTCTATATACTATCAAAGTATTCCTTTCTCTGTTTGTCTCTTACACAAACTGCATAAGAAATCACATTTCATCGGGAGTAGAGAGTTTATTTCTACTTTTATAATACCGTGAAATCTCATACAAAATAGTTTTACCCTTATCTTGCTATCATAATTTTCTTAATTTACCTTACAACATACATATATGGTAACTGGGAAGAAGTTCTAGGGATTCTGATACAGAAAATCACTAAACAAACTATTGGGCAACAATGCCAAATAAAACTAACTGATATTTTTACCTTGCAGTATTCAGAAGAAGTTCTAGCTGTTTTCAAGAGCTATAAATTAGATGATACTCAGGCCTCAAGAAAAAAGATGGAAGAATTAAAAACAGGAGGAGAACATGTATATTTTGCAAAATTTTTAACAAGTGAAAAGGTATAAATCTTTATTTTTCATTAAAGCATAATAAAATGTTTTTTTTTCTATTGATAGACTTAAGTTCAATAGCAATGTCTCTGGGTTAAAGCTGATAACTTAGTTTTAAAGTCCTATTTCTTCACTGTACAAGTAAGACTAATTTGGTTTCGAAGGTGAAAGAGGCTATTCTGCATTAAGTATGTCTTGTAGATTTACTTTAGAATGGGTGCAGTTTAATTACTTTCAGGTATATATATTTTGAACCTCAAGTTGGGCTATAATTTGCATTTATGAATATATTTTGCAATTAGTTTTTCATTTAGGCACAAATAAGGGAGTTTAAAATTACCTGTTAATCTTATTTATATAGTTAGGTAATTTTGTTCAAATATAAGGGATTTTATAAGCTTCTAGTCAACATGGCACATTGAGTTAGTTTAAACTCACTCTGCTCCAAGTACTTACAGATGGCAGATAAATATATAAAAAGGGAAAAGAGTAACTAAGAAAACTTTGAAGAAGGATATGGCAACAGTTCTATCCAATATTAACACCTATAGAGTTATAGAAATTAAAACAGGTAATTGTTAATACAGGTATAAAGAAGAAAAAAATACTGGGACATTAAAAAGTATAAACTATAGGAAAGTCTAATACACAAAAGAGTTACAAATTAATGACGAAAAGATGGATTATTCTTCATAAATGTTGGCTTGGACAACTCATCCATAGAAAAAATAAAATTTAATCCAAAGCTTAGTATATGCACAGGACAAGGCTCATAAAAGCCTGGATGAGAAGAGTAAAACTATTAAACATTGAGTAGAAAATATACAATATATTTGGAAATGAAAAAGATTTTTTTCAGCCACAAAAAAGACAAATCATGAAGGGAAGGATCAGTACATTGAATACTAAAATGTAAAATTTTTAATAGTAAAAGATATCAGAAACAAATGGAAAGATCTGCCACAAACTAGAAGAAGATATTCACTACCTATATAACTGAAAAAATTGGTACTTTAAACATTCCATTGATCAAACAGTAACCCAGTAGAAAATTGGAAAATTGTATGGACAGGTAATTTACAAACATAGAAACTGAATAGCTAATAAGTTTATAAAAAACACTAACATCACTGGTAGCCAAAGAACTTAAAATGGTGAGATAATCATTTATACTTACCAAATTGAGAAAAATAAAAAACCCCAGCAAATGGTATTGGTAAAGGCAGAGGAAAAAAAGAACTTTCATACACTGCTGGTCGAAGTATAAATTGTTACAACCACTTTGCAAAACAATTTTACAGCTAGTGAAGTTAAAGCTTTCATTCCTAGATGTGATCCCTAGGGAATCCCACACATGTATGTGCACAAGGAAATGGATCAGAAGGTTCATTGTTTGTAAGTTATGTGCTTGTAAGTGAAAGTTTGAACAAACCTAAGTGTTTATGAACAGGAGACTAGGTGGTAAATTTATACAACAGAGTTCTGTGGAGCAGGGGTCAGCAAATCTGGCTTAGTGCCTATTTTTGCAAATGAGTTTTATTGGAGCACAGTCATACTAGTTCATTCATGTATTGTCTGTGGCTGCTTTTGCACTATAAAAGCAGAGGTAAGTACTTGTAACAGAACTTAACGATCCACAAAACCTGAAATAATTTACTAACCGGCCCTTTATAGAAATTGTCAACCCTTAATAGAAATTTACCAACCCCTGAAATAGAGCTACATGTATTAAATTGTTTAAATTTCAACATAATGATGTATGAAAATGGTTTATTGCAGAATAACCTATATATGTAGAGTTCAAAAGCATGCGAATTACATAGATATGTGTAGATACTTCCACATGTAGTAGTAGTAGTAGTAGTAGTAGTAGTATAAAATATGCATGAGAATCATAAACACCAAATGCATGGTCATACTTACCATAGTCGGGGAGGAGATTACGAAGGGGCCTTCAACAGTTTCTATAATAGCCTATTTCTTTAACAAATGTGGAACAAGAGAAAATACTAGGATCTGTTATGTAATTGGGCAGTGAGGCATGGATGTTATATTACTTTACTATACTTGTTGACATTTAAAAATGTCATGATTTGAAAATTGGATAATTCTCAGCTGATGTATAAATAATAACAGATTAGTAGGATTTTTTTTTTAAGATTTTATTTATCTTTTGAGGGGAAGAGAGGGAGAGAAATATCAGTGTATGGTTGTGTCTTGTGCGTCCTCTACTGGGAACTGGCCTGCAACCCAGGCATGTGCCCCGACTGGGAACCATGATCCTTTGGTTCACAGGCGCATGCTCAATCCACTGAGCTACACCAGCCAGGCCAGATTAGTAGGATTTTAATAATGAGAATGGTCTTAAAATTTTGTTTTCTAGAACAAATTTTTCAAATATTTTGTGTTAAAGTGATATAAATGAAATAATACTTTAGTTTTTTACCATTAATATTGTTTACATATATAGTTTATTAATAGAAAGCATAAAGATACCGGAAAAGAATAGCCTGAGCCTTTTAGATTCGTAGTAGTATCAGAACATCTGAGGCATGAGCTAAGATGTACAATAAAAGCTAAAGATTATAAAAGGCCCCTTGTTCAAGAAACAAAGATGGCAAAGAAATATTTGACCCATTGCATAATAAATGGTGTAATTTTTAAAAGAACCAAAGAAAACTAGAACATATATAATTATAGAAGAAAGAATACAGTTGAGTGTGTCAGTTTTGTTCTAAGTTCTGTCTTTAACTAGCTGTGTAACCTTCCAGAAGTCACCTTAATTTCTCGGGTCTGGTTTTCTTAAGCATAATGTAAAGCAGTTAGTTTGAAGGATCACACCTTTCCACCTCCGACTCAGTGTCTTGTTGACTTCTGTTTCCAATCCATTGTTCCTATCAAGAAAAATTATCTTCTGGCATAAAAAATAATTGTGGTAAGGGGGACTTAAGGCTCAAGAGAGATGAAGAGTTAGTAAACAGTAGTCAGCATAGTTCATTTCTTCAATCCAGCAGTTCCTGTCTCCACTTCAAACTATTTGAACTACTTAGGGTCTTCAAACAGGCCAGTCTTTAATCAGAGTTTTTGTACCTCTTGTTTCTTCCCACATATTCTCCAAATTTAGGTTTGCTCCTATGGTTTATAGTTTCCACTTTTTCCAAGACGTCTTCCTAGAGTTGCTTAGGCAAAGAGACAGATGGTGGAGCCTCTCACTGAATTAGCCAACCTGGAGAAGAGTTGCGTAAAGCAGACTTTATGAGGGAAATTGGTATGTTTTATTTTGGGCTAGAAATCTGATCAAGTGTCAGTTGAACATTCAAGCAGAGACAGGTATTCCCTTCTTGAGCATACATACAGATCGGGAGACCAGAAAGGAGATTGAGTTTGAAAGTATAGATTTGGGAGTTACTAGCTTATACATGGCTATTAAAGAAGAAGAGCGTAGGACTGCCAGCCAAAATGGAGGCATAGGTGAGACCACTGTACCTCCTCACACAACCAAGTTTATGAACAACAAGGATGTAGAAACCAGAATGCAACCAGAACAGAGAAAATTGAACTGCACTGAAGTCTGACAACAATAAACCACTCATCCAGACCAATAAACCAGGCAAAGGAGCAAGCAGTGAGACAGACCGCGCAATCCAGGGCCCCAGCGCCAGGAAATAAAGCCTAAAAGCACCAATTGGAAAAACTTTTGGGGGTCGAGGTGCCAGGAGAGGCTCACAAGAGAGTTCGTTGGAGAGGACCCACAGAGTCTTAGAACATACACAAGCCCACCCACCTGGGGAAATCAGCACCAGGAGGGCCCAATTTGCTTGTGGGAAGCGGCAGAGGGGACCGAAATCCGAGAGAGAGCAGAAAAACGACACTGCACCTCTCCGACCCTGCCCCCACATATAGCATCACAACCTCGTGACTGGGTTGCCCCGCCCTGGTGAACACCTAAGGCTCCGCCCCCTCACCATAACAGGCACGACCTGGCCATAAAAAGGCTCAAACAGAAGAATAGTTCAAAGCACTGGTGATCAGCATGCTCACAGAATTGGTTGACCTTGCAAATTATATGAAAAAAGGAAGGCTATGCTAAGTGAAATGAAGGCAAATGCACAGGGAACCAATAGTGATGGAAAGAAAACTGGGACTCAAATCAATGAAGTAGACCAGAAGGAAGAAACAAACCAAACAGAAAAGAATGAAGAAACAAGAATTCAAAAAAATGAGGAGAGGCTTAGGAGCCTCCAGGACATCTTTAAACATTCCAACCTCCAAATTATAGGGGTACCAGAAGGGGAAGAGGAAGATCAACAAGTGGAAAACTTAATTGAACAAATAATAAAGGAGAACTTCCCCAATCTGGCAAAGGCAATAGGCTTCCAGGAAATCCAGGAAGCTCAGAGTCCCAAAGAAGGTGGAACCAAGGAGGAACAGCCTAAGGCACATCATAATTACATTAGCCAAGATTAAAATGAAGGAGAGAATCCTAGAAGCAGCAAGAGATAAGGGGACAGTCACTTACAAAGGAGTTCCCATCAGACTGTCAGCTGATTTCTCAAAAGAGACCTTATAGGCAAGAAGGGGCTGTAAAGAAGTATTCCAAGTCATGAAAGGCAAGAACCTACATCCAGGATTGCTCTATCCAGCAAAGCTTTCATTTAGAATGGAAGGGCACATCAAGTGCTTCTCAGATAAGGTGAAGTTCAAGGAGTTGATCATCACCAAACCCTTATTATATGAAATGTTAAAGGGACTTATCTGCCCTGGTTGGTGTGGCACAGTGGGTTGAGCGCGGGCCTGTGAAGCAAAGGGTCACCGGTTCGATTCCCAGTCGGAGCACATGCCTGGGTTGCAGGCCAGGTCCCCAGTAGGGGACACATGAGAGGCAACCACACACTGATGTTACTCTCCCACTCTTTCTCTTTGCCTCCCCCTCTCTCTAAAAATAAATAAACAAAATGTTTTTAAAAAGGGACTTATCTAAGAAAAAGAAAATAAAAAACATGTACAGTGAAATGACAGCAAACTCACAATTATTAACAACCACCCCTCCAACAAAAACAAACTAAGCAGCCCTGCCTGGTGTAGCTCAGTGGATTGAGCGCGGGCCTGTGAACCATAGTATCGCGGTTCGATTCCCAGTCAGGGCACATGCCTGGGTTGCAGGCCAGTTCCCAGCAGGGGACTCATGAGAGGCAACCACACATTGATATTTCTCTCCCTTTCTCCTTCCCTTCCCCTCTCTCGCAAAAATAAATAAATAAATAAAATAAAAAAAAACAAACAAACTAAGCAAACAACTAGAACAAAAACAAAACCACAGTAATTAAGATCACATGGAGGGTTAGCAATAGGGGAGTGGGAGGAGGAGAAGGGGGGAGAAGGTACAGAGAATAAGTAGCATAGACGGTAGGTAGAAAATAGATGAGGGGGGCAAGAGTAGTGAGGGAAATATAGATTCTAAAGAACTTGCGACACATGTAAATGAATTAAAGGGGGGGTTGAGGAGGTGTGCAGGGTGGAAGGGAAAGAAGGAAACGGGACAACTGTAATGGCATAATCAATAAAACATTAAAAAAAGAAGAGTGTAGGCTGGGAAGAGAAGAAAGCATCAGATTGAATCCTGAAGAAAACCAGCATTTAAAAGGAGAAGGAAGGGAAGAGGAGAGAAAACCATTAAAGAGTAGCCAGTGGGACCAGAGGGGAAAAAAGTAGAAAAGTAGTACCTCCTGGAAGTTAGGCATATCAAGTAGGATGAAGATTATGAAGAGTGTTCATTGGGTTGAACAACAAATAAGTCATTGATGATCTTGACAAATACACTTGCAGTGGATTGGTGCACCAGGTAGTAAGTTGAGGGGTCAGCTGGAAACAGTTCTGTTCAGAAAGGATAAGGTGAGGCTCTTCGGAAGAAGTTATTTAGTGCTAATTGAAAGAAGGGGTTGATACAGGCAGTTAATTGGTGGAATTCAATTAAGGAGACTGGAATGTCCAGATGGACAGTGTTGTGACAGAAAATGAGGAAAACAAGAATGTGGGTGCAACTGAAATACCCAGTTTGATGAATTCTCCTCATTCTAGGGATGTAGTTATCTATTGTGAGAGGGGTAATACATAGTGATTTGGGTAAATGGAAAAGCCTTGAAATAGTTGCTGTAGAGAATAGGAGAGAAAATAACTTTGGGAAATAGGGAAAGATTGCTGATTAGAGACAAAGAGTTTTAGGTTGGAGACAGTGACATAGCAGTGGTACCATCTACGTTGCTGTGTGATTAGTATTTTCTTTCAAGCAGCTCCACCTGCAGCCTAGACTGGAAGCTTTAGCATTGATGCAGAGAAAGGAAATAAAATTGGTTTGATCTAAGGTTGTCATTTTGCTCAATAGATGTGTCAGAAGTATGGGACAGGTGTTGAGACAGTTGGCAAGAAAGTGATAGAAGAGGTAAAAAAAAAAAAGTCTAAACCATGGATCAGCCAACTATAGCCCACTTACCATTGGGTTTTGTTGTTCATTTTAAATGTTTACATAAGTACCCACACAATATCCATAATATGCCCCTTGGCTCAAATAGCTTAAAATATTCTCTGGCCTTCCGATTTAGTTTGCTGACCCCTTATCTAGACTAAAATAGGATTAGAGTAAAAACAGGGTGGGACTAATGATCAGAAAACAGAGGATTTAAGGGACATAAGCCCTCAGGAAGGTCCAAATCTTAGATATATTGAGGCAGCTGAGTGAGAGACCTAGAAGAATAGGAGGTTATAGTTAGAGGATTGTGAAGTAAAGATTTCAAAGCTGGGGTTGTGAGTGAAAACCAGATCCAGCTGTAGCACTGGTAGCTGGGGGCCAGAGGGGCTGTGACTGTCACTGGAGTTTGTGTCAAGGAACTGAGAGCCAAGTGGGGATAGTAAAGTCCCTCAGGAGTCAGAGGAAAGAAAACTAGAAGTATGCTATTCAGTTGGCCAGGTTGGGCGTGGGATCATTAATATGATAAATAACAATCAAAATAGTCTCTAAAGGGGAGTAAAACCTGACTGGAAGCCAAATCATGTTTAAATTTTTGTAAAAGTCATGGGGTTTACTTAAGAGCCAGTCATGTGGAAGAAATGGCTGGTGAGTGTCAGGCTGCATTAGTAGTGAAACAGATAGCCAAAGGACACCTAGGGCTTCCCAGCATCTTACAGGTTACTCATTTAGCGCACACCAGCTTCCCCATTGTTGCTCTGGGTCAGGAAGGCAAAACCAGCACAAATTGGTGGATGTAGACTTCAGCTTTCCTTCAGCCCTGTAGGGTCCTAATAGAATGATAAACTTCATCACTGGAGGTGGTTCTTACAGGAAGAACAGCTAAGGCGCAGGGTTGTTGAAGAACTTTTTCCTAAGAGACCTAGTCCTTTCCTATCTGTGATAATTGAAGAATGATACAATTTTTCTAAAATGTAAAAAAAAAAAAGTCCATTTAATTCACAGATGACTCACCTCTAATTCCTTTCTCTGTATTTATTATTGAGTACCGACTCTGTTGCAGGCACTTTGGGGGGCTCCAAAAATAAGCAACACCCCTTACTGTGTTCATCTATGTGGACCTTTCCTTTAGCCATTATTTCTTTAAATGTGGGAAAGTGGGAAAACCTTTTACTTTTATATTTCTGCCTTTATCCTGACTTCAGGATCACAAATACAACATTACTATCCACTGACACAAATACGTCATGACCTAAATTGGTAAAGAAATCTATGAAGCCACTCTGTCTCGGGTCTTGTGCAGTAGTGCCTCACATACAGTGAGCTTTCAGCAGATGTTTTTTGAATTCTTGAAAGCTTTTATTTCTGTAATAGCATAACCTGTACCTTTGGGCAAAACTGGAATTTAATGTGTTGTTTTGTGTATATGCTTGTTTTTCGAGTAGTTGATGGATTTACAATTGAGCGACAGTAACTTTCGACGACACATCCTATTGCAGTATCTCATTTTATTCCAGTATCTCAAGGGACAGGTCAAATTCAAAAGGTAAGTATAAGTTAATAAATGAGTAGTAAATAGTTTCTAAACTCCAGAGAGAAAGACTTGCTGGCTGATATTTTGTTTTGTTCATTTGTTTTCTTATTTTTTTCCCCTGTGCATTGGGCTTATTTTATGTATAGGGTCACAGCCCAGAAACATTTCTTTTGCAGCAACATTAGATAATTGAGCTTTTGTTAGAGAGACTAGATGTTATTTGTTTTAGAGAAAAGATGTTGACATTGAGTGCCAGGGCTTCCTGGGGGTCCTCAGTGGTATTGGTGGGTAGAGGTCTTGCTCCAGACTTTCATCATCCCCTTCTGGCCTTGTTCGGACCTTCTCCAAACCTGATTTACAAACAGCCAAATATACTTTTTTACAAGGTGTGAGGCTGGCTTAAAAAATGAAAGTTAATCTTTGCAGCACAGAGGAGTTCCAGTTTCTTTGGGATTTCAAACTCCACCTGTGGTCTTGATCGTTTGCTCTTGTACTATCCACAATTAGAGTTCACTGTTACTTGGTGGTGGTTTTGTTAAGTTTGCAAAGAGGTATTATTTGTGTAAACGACATGGCTGTACTACCTGCTGGTTTCAGATTCCACTTTTATTACTCATTAGTAGCAATTTAGCTCTTTCAGACTTGTAATTTTAAGATAATACATAGCAAGCACACAAAATGTTCTCACTTATCCTTCTGTTTGTTGTGGAGGTTTGGTATAACACAGTAGAAAGATCAAGGGCTTTGGAGCCTGACCTAGGTTTGAATTCAAGTTTTATGGCCTTGGGCAAATCACTGAACCTCTCTGGTCTGTTTAGCATGCACAGGTACTCACTCTGAGAATTAAATGAGTACTGCTTGTAGAGTGCTCTGATCTTGGCACGTGGTAGTCTATTAATATTTATTGGATGGCTATAAAGCACCTAACACATAGTGAGAGTTGAATTAATGCTAGCCATTATTAATTTGGGTCTGCTTTCAGCCTTCTCTAGGCTTTTGGGATTTTAGTCATTATATTTTGAATGCATTTTAAAACAGAGGTTTTCATCCCATATTAAACTTACTATTTTAGGAAATATTCACTGTTCTGTTTATATTTAATCAAATTAATTCAGTGTTTTATTCTCCTTCATATACTTCCATGTTTTTAATTCTGACCATCTTATCTTAAGAATGAGGTATAAGAAGTTCTCTTACAATCCTCCCATTTGTGATTTTTCTTGTCTTGCTAATTTTTGACACTTTACATTATGGTTTACTTATATGTTACATATCTAGTGTTTTTTCAAAATAGTATGTAAACCTTATAATTGAATATACATTGCTGTCAACTAAAGCATGCTTTTATTGCTTTGTTTCATAGTTCAAACTATGTTTTAACTGATGAGCAATCACTCTGGATTGAAGATACTACAAAATCAGTTTATCAAGTAAGTTCAACACGCAACAAACCCATGATTGAACAAAATGGAAATTTAGAATTTTCTTTGTTTCAGCCCCAAATAGGAAAATAAGGATAAAGTTAAGCTCAGGTACAAGACCACAAACACTTCTTGGTTCTCTGCCTACAAACCACTCCTATGATGCAGAAAGTTGTTGAAAGCTTAGTATATTCTTTCTAATCACAGCTACTATCTGAAAACCCACCCGATGGAGAAAGATTTTCAAAGATGGTAGAGGTATGTGTTTTATATTTACACAGTATTCTTAGCACCAAATACAATTTCAGAAGCTCCCTTTATGCAAATGTAATGTTTTTGTTTTCCCCAGCATATATTAAACACTGAAGAAAACTGGAACTCATGGAAAAATGAAGGCTGCCCAAGTTTTGTGAAAGAAAGGTAAACCGTATCATCTCAGCCAATATGAGAAATATTAAAATATAATTTGACATGATTATATTATGTAGAGATATGTGTATATGTATCTCATATAAAAAAGTTGAGCTCAGTAATAATACAGCCAATTTATTCGAATTTTTTACCTCAAATTTCATGTGATTAGGCTCCCAGAACAAATCTATATTATTTTTAAATATATTTAATTGATTATGCCATTACAGTTGTCCCATTTCCCCCCCTTCATTCCCCTCCACCTTGCACACCCTCTCCCAACCACATTCCCCTCTTTAGTTCATGTACATGTGTCATAAGTTCTTTAGCTTCTACCTTTTCCATACTATTCTTGCCCTCCCCCCTTTTTTTTCTACCTACCATCTATGCTACTTATTCTCTGTCCCTTCTCCCCCCTTCTCCTCCTCCCACTCCTCTGTTGCTAACCCTCCATGTGATCTCCATTTCTATGGTTCTGCTCCTGATCTAGCTGTCCATTTAGTTTACTTTTGTTTTAGGTGTGATTGTTAATAACTGAGTTTGCTGTCCTTTCACTGGTCGTATTTTTTATCTTCTTTTTCTTAGATAAGTCCCTTTAACATTTCATATAACAAGGGTTTGGTGATGATCAACTCCTTGAACTTCACCTTATCTGAGAAGCACTTGATGTGCCTTTCCATTCTAAATGAAAGCTTTGCTGGATAGAGCAATCCTGGATGTAGGTCCTTGCCTTTCATGACTTGGAACTTCTTTACAGCCCCCCTTCTTGCCTGTAAGGTCTCTTTTGAGAAATCAGCTGACAGTCTGATGGGAACTCCTTTGTAAGTGACTGTCCCCTTATCTCTTGCTGCTTCTAGGATTCTCTCCTTCATTTTAATCTTGGCTAATGTAATTATGATGTGCCTTGGTGTGTTCCTTCTTGGGTCCACCTTCTTTGGGACTCTGAGCTTCCTGGATTTCCTGGAAGTCTAGTTCCTTAGCCAGACTGGGAAGTTCTCCTTTATCATTTGTTCAAATAAGTTTTCCACTTGTTGATCTTCCTCTTCCCCTTCTGGTACCCCTATAATTTGGAGGTTGGAATGTTTAAAGATGTTCTGGAGGCTCCTAAGCCTCTCCTCATTTTTTTGAATTCTTGTTTCTTCATTCTTTTCTGTTTGGTTTATTTCTTCCTTCTGGTCTACTTCATTGATTTGAGTCCCAGTTTTCTTTCCATCACTATTGGTTCCCTGTGCATTTGCCTTCATTTCACTTAGCATAGCCTTCCTTTTTGCATCTAATTTGCAACCAAAGGTCAACCAATTCTGTGAGCATGCTGATCACCAGTGCTTTGAACTATGCATCTGATAGGTTGGCTATCTCTTGGTCACTTAGATGTATTGGCTTTGAGGCTTTGAGCTGTTCTTCTGTTTGAGCCTTTTTATGGCCAGGTCGTGCCTGTTATGGTGAGGGGCGGAGCCTTATGTGTTCACCAGGGCGGGGCAACCCAGTCACGAGGTTGTGATGCTATATGTGGGGGCAGGGTCGGAGAGGTGCAGTGGCGTTTTTCTGCTCTCTCTTGGATTTCGGTCCCCTCTGCCGCTTCCCACAAGCAAATTGGGCCCTCCTGGTGCTGATTTCCCCAGGTGGGTGGGCTTATGTATGTTCTAGGACCCTGTGGGTCTCTCCAACAAATTCCTGTGAGGCTGGGAGTCTCTCCTGGCACCTCAACCCTTATAAGTGTTTTGATTCGGTGCTTTTAGGCTTTATTTCCAGGTGTTGGGGCCTTGGGTTGCATGGTCTGTCTTGCTGCCCATTTTCGCCTGGTTTATCTGCACGTGAATGTGTAACCGGGGTCAGCCAGCCACCTTGCATGGGTTGCGTGTTGCCACCCTGTGCCAAGGTCTGCCACCTGCACACCTGGGTCTGTCAGCCACTGCTTTTTCTGCCTCAGCCCCTCTCTGCCAGCCTCTTACTGGTCTGGGTGAATGGTTGTTGGACTTCTGTACAGTTCAATTTTCTGTCAGTGCTAGTTGTTTTTTTGTTATTGTTGTTGTCCTTAATTTTGGTTGTATGAGGAGGCACAGTGTGTCTACCTACACCTCCATCTTGGCCAGAAGTCTATTATATTAATTATTGCAAAAAAGCTGTATACCCAACTTCTAATAATTTGTACCCTGGTGTGACATTTTTGTCTTTGATGAGTGTCCTATAGTAATACGAATTTTCTATTTTTTAAGGAATAAAACAATAAATTTTCTTTTACATTAAGCACTCTTCCATTTCTGCTGTCCATTTGTAATTCCAGTCTGTTTTGTTCACCACAGAACATCTGATAGCAAGCCAACGAGAGTAGTACGGAAGAGAACAGCACCAGAGGATTTCCTAGGGAAAGGACCCAACAAAAAGATTCTGATGGGAAAGTAGGTTAACCTGTCTCCATATATGGAATGTTATTTTTTATTTTGAATATGTTACAATAAGAACTCTCCAGTTTCTGTGTTTTCCCAGTTTTTTGTGTGTTTGGACATGCACAGATGACTGAGTAAAACATCTCCTATCAATCTATAGGGCCTGTTATGTGAGTTCTTGCAACTAGAAAGGCTTCCAGAACCCATGGTTCTAGGCTGCATCATTTGACCACATGACAGACAGTACCAGTGCTGTTAGATTGATTCAGTTCATTTCGAGTTGTTGAAAGAATCCACAGTCCTTTCTGGTACCTTCTAGTTAACTGTTCACTGCTTTACATTGTGCTTGAATATTTTTAGAAAAAAGTAATGACTATTGATTATCATTTAGTATATGCTCATATAGAAAATTTGCTAAATACAAAAAATTAGTAAAGAAAATTAAAATTCAGCTGTTTAACTTTAGGTATTTTTATAGCTTTAAGACATATGAGGATGTATCCATTAAAAATGTACTTGTTTGTGTCTATTTTGTAGTGAGGAGTTAACAAGGCTTTGGAACCTCTGCCCTGATAATATGGAAGCCTGTAAATCAGACACAAGGCAAGTTTCATGTGGTTCACATTAAGTACTGCTTTTCTCAGATGTTAAGTAGAGTAGAATGGTCTTTTGTCAACTATCAGGAGAGTTCAAAAGAGATTTAAAATTTATTGTGGTTGACTTGGCACAGCAAAATCTGGCTTCCTACAATAAAGCACCTAGAGGTGCTGATAAAATAATTTTAAAAGTCACAACAAAATAAGGATTCATAAAAGAAGAGGGACCTAAAACCAAGGGATAGACTTCTTGTAGCTAGGGAACAATACAGACAATTCCCACTTTGGGGAACCATAGAACTTGGATTTTAACAGCACCAGCCATCAGAAGGTAAGACCTTAGGCCTACACAAACTGGCAGCTGAATTTCCCCTGGATAAAGCTGAGCCCCCTGATGCACTACATTAGCTGTAATAGAAGGGCAAAATGGGAAATGGAGGGGCTTCCCGAAAGCTTGTCTGTTACTATCTGGGCTATGGACATAAAGGAAGAAGTATCTCTGAGAAATTATAACCACAAGTCTGCTATACAACCAGCAGTTAGCTAAAGGGGTGAACTAAAAAGTCCCAGACTTTATGGAGGTCACATCTTCAACCTAAGCCACACAAGGATCCTGCAGATAAAAATATGAAGCTAAATTCACCACCCAAACTTAACATACAAGAAGACAACCAATCTACCATGCATAAGAGTCAGCAGACAAAACAAGCAGTAGAAATTAGCCACTTTGGGAAATAAAACCATCAGATAGAGGCTTAGAATAAGTATATTTAAGATAAAGACATGAAAGATGGAATTGAAAATTAAAGAAAGGAACATAATACTCAGAAAAAAACAGGTGAATTTGAAAAAAATAAATAATACTTCTAGCAATAAGAATTAATTATTTAAAAAATCACCACAAGTCCTGGCTGGTATAGCTCAGTGGATTTAGCATGGGCTGCAAACCAAAGGGTCACAGGTTCAATTCCTAGTCAGGGCACATGCCTGGGTTGTGCGCCAGGTCCCCAGTAGGGGGCCTGTGAGAGGCAACCACACATTGATATTTCTCTCCTGCTCTTTCTCCTTCTCTTCCTCTCTCTAAAAATGAATAAATAAAAGATTTTTTAAAAATAAAAAATCACCATGAAAGCAATACAGAGGTATCAAAAATTAGAAAATATTAAGGAGTAAAAGTCAAGAACAATAGAATGGTAAGGTCCAACAAACATATAATAGAATGTGAATAAAACTCTTTCCCATAAAAGAGAATGGGACAGAGGAAGTAATCAAGGCCATAATGACAGAATTTTTCAGAACTGAGAATCGGCATAAATTCTTAGGTTCACCAAGTACAGACCTAAGTGGGGTAAACAGAATAAATCCTTCTCTCTACACATTGTAGTAGTCACCGGAGAGAAAAAACACCTGCAAAGGAGCAAAGTTAGGCTGGCAGCAGACTTCAAGAACAAAAGGAACCAGACAGTGGAATGATAGCTTCAAAGTGAAAGCATCCACCCAAATTCTGTAACATTGGGTCAGGTGAGAGTGATTGGGAAATAAAGTTACTTTCAGACTAAAGCTGTGAGAATCTGTCATCAACAGTCTTACATTAAAAAGCTGTCAGACATTGAACCCAGAAGCATTATGAAAGTTGCAAGGATCACTATACAAAGACATTGGTAAATACAAATAAATCTCATCAAGGATTCACTGACAAAACAGTAATATTACTAATTGGGAGTTTTAGTTTTTAATTTAATTTTTTTTATTTTTAGAGGGGAAGGGAAGGAGAGAGGGAGAGAAATATCAATGTATGGTTACCTCTCATGCATCCCCTGCTGGGAACTGGCTTGCAACCCAGGCATGTGCCCTGATTGGGAATCGATCCACAATCTTTTGGTTCACAGGCCCGTGCTCAGTCCACTGAGCTACACCAGCCAGGGCTTACTTGGGAGTTATTTTAAAAGGTGGAACTAACCTACTTGATAGAAAGTACCATAAGGAGTGACGACAATTAAAGAATTACAGATGAAGATAGAGATAATAACGATTTCAAGTAAAGCATATTTGCTAAGTTGAGGAAAATACAGAAAATTAAAACAATCAAATAAAAGATAAATGAGGAGTATAGACAGGTCCAAGCAGAATTCCAGTAATGGAAAATCTGAAGAATCAAACAATATATATTTACTTTTTAAAAAAAGCACGTGAATGATAAATGCTCAATTCTAAAGAATGGCTACCTCTGGGGAGAGAGAGAATGAGATTAGGGACGAGTGCATGGTCCCACTCAACTGTATTTGTAGTGTTTGACACTCTAGGCTGGTAGATAGGGCAGAACTTTGGGATGCTTATTACAAAACTAGCAGATGCTTCCAAACACCTGTGAATTGATAGTCTGTCTGCTTGGGATTTTAGTGTGAGCCCTGTTTTGTCTAGTGTGACATCCAGAAGAAAACAAGTGATGGCAACCTTATAGGCCTGTAATGTTTGTTCATCAGTTTATAGAGCATGTTATTATTGTCAGGAAAGGCCTAAGAGTTGATGCTTGATTTTTCTTTAGAGAGCCTATTTTTCTTGTTTTAGTCAAAGGTGTCTTCTGATCAGATCCTTAGATCTTAATTGACTCTGTCTCAAAATTTTATTTCTAAAACCAAATTCAAGATGATGCAATTAAAAACCAGCTGTGCTACGATCACACTGATCTAAAGTAAGCTCAAAGTTAAACTCTGGAAACCTCAGTGGGTCTCGTTACTAGTTTTGGTTTAATTCTGGTTTAAAGGAAAAAAATCTATGAATGGGGACATAGTATGAATTTCCCAGCTTGCTGAAGAAATTTAAATGCTAGTAATATCGTGATACATTCCATTGTATGATAGTGTGTTACATTACGCAGTGCGTGGTAGACAATGCACTGGATTGCCACGCTGCCCCTTTGTGTTCCCCTTTGTGAAGTTGTTTTGAGTTGTTCACTTCGTTAAAATGAGGAGCTCCTAAGTAATCTGTTAAGTGTGGTAACACTAGTTAGAGTCTTTGATTGCCTGCCACCATTTTACAAGTATTTATTAAGAACACATGATCCTCACTGGTTATTTTTTAACATGCAGGGAATATATGCCAACTTTGGAGGAATTCTTTGAAGAAGCCATTGAACAGGCAGACCCTGAGAGCATGGTTGAAAATGAATATAAGTAAGTAATGTTTCTCATTAGCTAATTTTCTCCAACATTTCTTCTTAGGAATTTTATGTATAATAAACTCCTTACTAAGTACTTTTCCTCCTGGGTGAGTTTATGTACCAAGTTCACATTATTACACATCTGATTTCAGTGACCATTCCCACTGATTTACCAAACAGGATTTAAAAATCACTCTTGTTTCAAAAAATAAGAAAAACCCCCTTGAGCCTACATCTCCAACTATTACCTCTTTCTCTGTTCCCTTTCAAATCACAGTATAGGCATACCTTGTTTTATTGTCGCTCTATTACGCTTGACAAATGGCAGGGTTTTTTTTTTAATTACAGCTCACTTTATTGCCATACTTGCTTTTTGCAATGTCTTCGAGGTATACGGGGATCTCCCAACAGTGGCTGATGATTGCTGCCTTCCGTTCCTCACCTCCCATTGTCCTCAGTCCACTCCTGCTGGGCTCTCTGCTTGTCAAATAGCTCTTAATCAAGGTCACCTTTATTTTGACCTCAGCACCATTCCCTGGTCGATCTCTCCCTGTTAGGTAACATTTTCTTCCCTTGACATCCATGAAAATACAATTTTGTGTCACTGCTTCTCAGCCTCTATTCCTGGCTTCCCAACCCTCTGCCTAACTCTGGAATTGTGGAGGAACTCCGGGTCTCAGTCTCAGGTTCTCCAACTGTATTTTCTCAGTTACACACAGCCCCCGTGGTTTTGAATAGGCCTTATGGTAGTGTGATTTAAGGGTAAGGTCCATCTCGTCAGAGGGCCTAGGTTCCATTCCTTGGACTCTCTACTACTTAACTGACTAGGCTACTTGGGCTAGTCCTCGTACCCATACAAGCCCTGTTCCTGTTCAACCCAAAAGGCATTTCTCCCCCAGGACCTCTGTACTTATTTGCATGAAACTTCCTTCATGGTAAAATCCCGTGGTTTGCTCGCATGTCAGCTGTCATTCTAAATATTCAGCCGTTTTCCCTGGCCAAGCTCTTCCCCTTTCCCTCTGTAATGCAGCCCTGTTGTGTCTGAAATTCACGTTTCTCCTCACCACTATCTGAAATTGTCTTATACCTATGTGTCAATGGTGATGCTTGGCAACGAATTCCACATTTACTCCGTCAGTTACTTCTTAAGCACTTATATAACTCTAAGGCAAAAAACTGTTCTTATTTCCGTTTTGCTGTTAGGGAAATTAAGGCAGAGGGTAAATAATGTACTGACATTCTCAGCTAGCCAGTGGCAGAGCCAGGAAAAGCACAATGGCTTTGAGGGTCCTACTTGAAGCACTGCTGCAGTGCCTCCACGTTCAGGGCGAACTCACCGTCTCGACTCCTGAATGCCCAGTTCAACAGTATTTGTTGAAGGAATGAATATTGCTTTACTATTGCTACATAAGATTAGGTAGATTTTTCTTTTAAGTGGTAGCTGTCTAAGATCAGTTTAAGAACTTGGATGGTATGGATCTCCCAGTTCAACAGTATTTGTTGAAGGAATGAATATTGCTTTACTATTGCTACATACGATTAGGTAGATTTTTCTTTGAAGTGGTAGCTGTCTAAGATCAGTTTAAGAACTTGGATGGTATGGATCTCTGAAGAATAAGAAAGTTTATGTGTATAATTTGAAAGGGGATAAAATGCTTAAAAGACTCAAATTGTTTAAACAGAAATGCATCAGAGAAGAATGCTCATAACTGTTTAGGCAAAGCTGTTGATAATCTAACAATCTGGAGGGGAGGGGATTTCCAAATGACTCCCAAAACTCCTCCTGCAGCTTGGCTGCTTCGGGAGCTTTGTGATTTCCCCGAGGTGTCCATTTCTCACCTCACTGGGAACCACCTGTTACCGCTTTGCTTCATTAGGGAACAGTTCATGGACACTGGTCTCGGCATCACTGCTTACTCTGTTGGCTATCGGATAGCTGTCTTGTAGTTTTGGAGCCATTTTTATTCATTGAGATTGGACTGAGCAAATTAAAGTTTGGACATTACGTAATTAGGAAACCAAATATGGATGAAATTAACATGATCGAAACTGTCGAGCCTTATAGTCTGGAACCCACACCCGTAAGTGACATTGCTAGTATGGCTGTCAACTCCCGAAACATGATGAACCTATTATGATTCATCTCTTTTTTCCCTAAATAACTAAGTAGATGATTTCAGTCCTGCATGTATACATGCATGGACACACACTTTTTAAAATTAAGTAAAATACACACAAACTTTTAAAATGCCTCTTCAGATTGTTGGTTTCTATTATAAGTGAACTGCACAGAGATTTTTTTTAAAGATTTTATTTATTTATCTTTAGAGGGGAAGGAGAGAGGGAGCGAAACATCAACTATGGTTGCCTTTCGTGCATCCCCTGCTGGGAACTGGCCTGCAACCCAGGCACGTGCCCTAATTGGGAATCGAACCGCAGTCCTCTGGTTCGCAGGCCCATGCTCAATCCACTGAGCTACACCAGCCAGGGCTCTGCACACAGAGATTCTTTATGAACATGATCAAAATGAAAATAATGGTGCTGAGGCTACTTACAGAATTTCGCATGGTAAATTACATTAACTAGAAGGGAATAGAGAAATAAAGAACTGTAAATTGTAAGATCAACATCTCTTTTTACAGGGCTGTGAACAATTCAAACTATGGTTGGAGAGCCCTGAGACTACTAGCACGGAGAAGTCCTCACTTCTTCCAGCCAACCAACCAGCAGTTCAAAAGTTTGCCAGAATATCTCGAAAACATGGTAATAAAGTTAGCCAAGGAATTACCAGTAAGTATTACAGATCAATATTTTAATACCCTTTCGTTGATGTTATCATTACTTGAGCAGAGCTGAATTTAGTTGATCATATGAAAAAAATCTACAAACTCCCATGTTTTAGAATGAGGAAAAATGAATTTGAGGATACATTTTACAGGAAGTACATAAACTAATCAACTATAATTCTTTTTTATACAGCCTGTAATTTAGTATAAGTCAGTAATACTTTTGAGTAAACTATTACCATTTTTCCTGTTTGTTGTTGCAGTATATTGTCTTTTATCAGAAACAGGGTAGCAGTAAGCAGTTTGTCCTTTATTTGCTCTTTTCCAATAAAATTTTCTCATTTTATTGCTACAGTATGGTACTAACTGTACATAAAACCTAATAAAATCATCCAAAAAATTTTAAGGACACAGTTGTTCAACCTCAAGTCTTTCCTAGACCATAGTTTCTACTATTACTATATGGTAGGGATTTGAAAATCATTATACCACCCTTTTCACTGGCTCCCTTTTTCTCAGGTTGTGGGGGGCAAAGGGAGTCTTTCCAGCTTCCGGGTCTTCCGGTCTGCTCCTGCAGATGAACACTGTCTCGTTTGTGGTGCTTACCTAGCATTCCCATGTAACACGCTGTGGGGTAAAATTCCGGACCCTGAACTTAGAATGTCAATCACACTTACAGATGTATCCCCAATTGTTTTAGAAGTTGGCGTTCTTTTAAACAATCTCCTTATTTTAGCCTCCTTCTGAAGAAATAAAAACAGGTGAGGATGAAGATGAGGAAGATAATGATGCTTTACTGAAGGAAAATGAAAGTAAGAATTGAATTTTCTTGGCTATTTTACAAAATTGGAAAAGATTGTGGTTCTTTGTTGAGAGGTACGTTATTTAGTTTGACATACTTCTCAGTTTCTACAGTGTATCTCAGCTGTTTCTTATAGTGAGGAATGTAAACACTGCTTGACAATAACTTAAGTATTACATTTTATACAATAAAATTGGAAGTGACGGGAAGATACTGTACATCTGAAGGCTAATTCTTGTGGGGAGTAGAGGCGGACAGCTGGTTTCAGAGAGAACCTTCATAATTATAAAGAGGCAACAGCTTTAGCTTTGAATATTGATTTCCTAATGATCATGAATGTAAGAACAGTATTTCATGGAAAATATAAAAAAATTTTTAAAATAAAGCATATTAAAGGGATTAATATATCACTGGCGCCCTCTCTTCCCATTTCTTTTGTATGCTTTGAATTGTACATATCCTTGTACTCTGTACATAATTTACATTTCCTGTGTTTTTTAGGCCCTGATGTTCGGAGAGACAAACCTGTAACAGGAGAACAAATAGAGACATTTGCCAACAAATTGGGTGAACAATGGAAGATTCTGGCTCCCTACTTAGAAATGAAAGACTCGGAAATTAGACAGATAGAGTGTGACAGCGAAGACATGAAGATGAGAGCTAGGCAGTTACTAGTTGCCTGGCAAGATCAAGAGGGAGTACACGCGACGTCCGAGAACCTGATTAATGCACTGCATAAGTCTGGATTAAGTGACCTTGTAGAGAGTCTAACTAATGACAACGAGACAAATAGTTAGCTTATTTTTTTTTATTAAAACTGTGATAAGATTTTGTTACCAAGCAGCATTTGATAAGAGGTCCACTGGTTTTGGTAAACAATAAACATTTTTATAACAGTTGTTGTACGGTTGGCTGGTGCTCCAAGAACAACAGAACACATTGGCTCTTGATAACTGACCTCAGGGTTTTGGGAGGAGGGTGGAGTAAGTTGGGGAAATGGCCAAAAGTTAGTGACCTTGATCAAGGTCGTGACATTTTTGTTAAATAAATATATGCTCATAATGAAGTAAGTGATATTTAGGGTCATGATGGTTCCTAAAATACAATATGAAAATTAGTTTCTGCATGCCATTAGTAGTTGTAAAATTTAACCTGCTATTCTGAAACTCCCAGAATAAGACTTCCTGAAACCGTATGACTGCTCTAGTCTCACTCATGCTTTAAAGCAGAGGATCAGCAAGCAATGGTCCATTCACCACCTGGTTTTATAAGTGAAATTTTATCAGCACACAGCCATGCTGATTTTTTTAGGTATTCTCTATGGCTTCTTTCCTGATAAAACAGCAAAGTAGTTGCAACAAAGATGTTACAGCCCGCAAAGCTTAAAACATTTACTATCTGGCCTGCTACAGAAAATGTTTGCTGACCCACAACTTTAAAAGAAATGGGGTGAAGTCTAAAACCTAGTTCTTTAGCCTTAGAAAAATTACTTAACTTCTCAAGACATTAAAATGGGGATGCATACCTCAGGGATTACTGTGAAGTTTAAAAGAGATGTAAGTGAAAGCACCCTATAAACAGCAAAGTACTATGTAGTAATGGTTGGAGACAGAAGCATCTACTTTTCCTGTTCCCATATATGCGTTACCCTTTGGGGATCTAAGATTAGGTCACCACTGTTTCTTAATTGCATATTACACTGTAATTGTTCTTGTTTGGGCTTAACTTCACCAGCAAGTCCCACAGTAAGCAGCACAGCTCTCATACCGAAAGGGCCTCGGTTCTAGTGGCACAGCGTGAGAGACATACTCAAGAGTCAAGGCATTTTCTTGCCTACTAAATCCTAAAATAGCCTCATTAGTTTAAAACAACACTAGTGGAAGTCCAATTTCCTATACTTAAAATATCTTTGGAATAATGCTTTTTTGGATCAAATAAAATGGAATCAATTTTTTAATAATGACAATGAATTACAATTTCACAATTCCATATAAGGCTTATATGCTGTTCTAAATCTACCTCACCTGATCTCTATTAGCTACAGTATCCTGCAAATCAGAAAACCGAAATTTTAATTGCTAAATTATGTCATAAAATTTATTCAGGCCAAATAAGACAGTGAATTAAAAGAACTGCAATATTACAAGTATCACACTAATATATACAAGAAACATCACAATTCTTAGTCTCATTTCCCCTTCTATTCTGCACCCTCCCCCAAAGCAAAGGAAGAGTAATGATTGCCAAAAATTAAAGGAATTAAAGATTAGCTGAAAAAGCTATTTACAAATAAGTCCTTTAAATGCTTATTTTTTACCCCTAGTGTTCTCAGATTATATCACACTGGCCATTATTCTCTAGGAATCTACTAGTTATCAGTGCTGTGCTCTGCAGTGCATTAAACGAGCATAAGCAAAGATGAGATTTCATGATAATCCCCAAAACTTAATCATAAATACCCAACTCAAAAATCAGAGACCAATGAGGTAATATTCTATCATTATCTAACAATCAAGGTTCCTAAGAAAAGAGGAACTAATTAGAATATATTAAACCTACCATATTGAAATACTGCATACTTTGATATTTCTACCTCCACTTGAAAAATTAGTGAAATACACATGAAGATTTTAGGAACTGACAGCAATATAAAAATAAACTGAGCCAAGGAACAGATCTGACTGATAACATCACTGCATTCTGCATTCAAAAAACTCCACTGCTCTTAAACTTTGTATTTTTAAACAGAATGCTAACAGGCAAAAGATCATGTTTTAAAATGGATGCTTAACAGCAGAAAAACTAACCAGAATTAACATCAGAACTTCAGCCAACTCAACAGACAAAAAGACTTGAGGTAAAAAACTGTTAATCCCTTTTTTTATTAAATATCCCCGTTTTCTAAAAATAAGCAACCAGAGCCTGTCAACATTTTTTAAGGTTGATTACTACAAAACCATTGCAAAGTTAAACATACAAACCATAGTACATCAGAGACACAGTAATAAATGTATAATCAAATGTACTATTGATCACAATTTATTTTGAAAGTCATGAACAGCCAGCAACAATCAGGCTGGACAAATACTTGATTGGACCCATGTTTCCATGGGTGGGATATGGACAGCAGCACTGAGATACAATGAGAACGACACTTCTTTTCCATCTTCCTGGCAAAATTTGTTAGATAAGGCAAAGGATGGACAGCTACTGAATTACCTGTGGTTTGAACCATGCAAGAACAACAAATAACAGTAATAGGTGTGCAATAAACATCTCTGCTGAATCTTAAATTGAAAAAGGCAGGGGAAATTACCACAGAAGGTAATGGTTGAAAGGCATTTCAACTCAGATTTTTTTTTAATTTATGGAAGAAATAAACTTTTTAAAAATGTCTTCCTGCCACCTTTATTCAGGGCAGCACATTCCAAAGGCAATTTTTTCTGTAATTTTCTAGGTTGATACAGAGCGGTCTGCTTCTACCCTCTCTGTTTCACATGAGGGGGGAAATAAAACCACTTACATATCTTCCTCTAAAGTTCGGAATTATAAAAATGATCAACAAATAACATTTATTTCACACCTAAGCATAAACAGCTGAAATGAAGATTACTGTTCACTTTCCTCTTCCATTATTTCAACTCTGCGAGGCCCATAGAGTAAAACATAAGCTATATGCCAGTCTCCGCCACCAGAAAGCCGCAAAATATCTTCTGGTGTCACAATGCTGACTTTGTCATCATCAAACTTAATCCATTCATCTAAAGAACAAGAAAGGAAAATGAAATTAAAATTATACACAATTTTTCCAGAGTTCCACTTCAAAAAAGGTACTAATTTTATGTACAGCAATACTCTGTCTACCGTATCAGTAGCTCTCAAAGCATGACCCAGGAGTACTCAGGTTCAAGACCACTTCAGGAGTTCTATGAAGGTTACAACTGTTTTCATAACACCACTAAAGTGTTAAATGCCTCTCCCCATCATTCTCTCCAGTATGCTTTGGAATTTTCCAGAAGCTACATAATATGTGATAAAGCAAGAGACAGAATGCAGAAACAATTAGGAGAGTCTTCCTGTCTCCTATTAAGCCAGACAAGAAGATTTACAAAAATATAAATCAATACCATTTCTTGCTAATGTTTTTGTATTGGAAAATAGTTATTTTTATTTTTAAAATGTTATGTCATTTTGAAATGAATTTACTTCTGTTTTCTAGTAAATAAATTAATTCTTGTAAACAAAAGCTCTTCAATAATTAAGAATGTAATGGGGTTCTGAGACCAAAAAGTATGAGAACCACTGTGCTAAAGAATTTATATTAAACAAACTGTTGAAACAGTTTGTAACAATTGAAAAAAAAATAGAATCTTTACCTTGTTTCCTTTTCACCCATGATACATAATGACCTGAAGAGCTAGACCTTCCCTGATGTGTTAGAACTGCTTGTAAATCATAGTATCCACAATTATTGGAGCCAATGTCTACAGAAAGATATAAATCCATTAATATTAGACAAATAAACAGACATGTGCTTTCTACAGCCAGGTAACAAAAACAATTCTGAAGTTAAGCCTAGAGAACCACATTGCTCTATTAGAACCCAGTAAGGTACTACTGTCCAAAGTTAAGGCTTCATGAAAGATGTTTTAAGAAATATAGTATCATTCATAAAACTCTATGCTAATAAGATTGATTTTTTTATTGTACGTCACATTGAGATAAATTACTTCAGGAAACCTTTTTAAAAGCATAAAATCTACAAGATATGGCAAGACAATAATTTTCCTTAAAACACACACACAATACCTCAACTGAAATGAAGAATTCACTTACCATCAGCAAAAGAGAAAGGTTCATACTTAACTTCTTTCTGGGGACTACTCTTTGTGTCACTCTGAAGAAGAAAAAAGTAATTTAAAATCATGATATCAAAAATAAAATTTGCATTCCCAGTGAGTACATGTCTCCCCAGTATGTGAAAGAAGAGAGTTCTGTGAAAACCTTCATAAGCCAAACTGGCATCAATAAACTGAAGAGGATCCCCCTGTTTTCAGAAGTTCACATTATGCCATTTCACTTTTACAAAAAGCAGAAGACCTACATTAGAATGGTAGTGGACTTTTTCATAAAAGGAAAATTCCTCTTCAGATTTCATTCAGTTGGCTAGAACAGGTAGGTTTTTCATAGAAGTGAAGTGGTATAAAGCAAACTTTCAGAAAGCAGTGGATACTGTGTTCATTTTCACAAATACTGTCTACAATCCGAAGCATTGAGGCAAAAAATAAAATATATATATGGTCTGCCTTACAAATGACTAAAATGATGTAATTACAGTTAACAAAACTGGAGACCCGAAGATCCTGCACTTCAACAACATACAATCTTGTATGTACGGTAACAACAGGCCGTCTGGTTATAGGACCAAAGGTAACCCACTGATGCGTGAGCATACCAGTGAAGACAGTGGTACAGATAAACAGGGCTCTAGAGTTGTAGGGGGAAAACCCAATTCTATAATTTTATTTTACCAAAATATGGTATTATCAAACCACATAAACAAAAAATTTTAAGCTGCCTCAAAAAACAGATATTAAATTACAGCAACTAATAATCTATTAAGCCATGGCCGCCTGCCACTTTAGCTCAAATAAACTGAAATATTCAATTCAGCAAATATTTACCTATATTAAAAGAGGCATGATTTACTATGTTAGACAAGGATCTTTGGGGGAACTCCCTGCATCAACCCACTTCCATGTGCAAAACAAAAAAATTTAAACAACTTGTCTAGGCATATGGGCACAAAGTTCTGAAAAACTATAAAGGTAACGAAGACAATACAAGCAGTTTAAAGATAGCCAGACAAGAATTCAAAGGATCCTATAACAACAACAAAAAATTAGGTCAACTATTCCTTATTCTACCCAGATGACCCTTGAACAACATAGGTTTGAACTGCATGAATCTACTTATACACATTTTGTTTTCCAACTGACCCACACAGTTCAAACTAGCACTGCTCACTGTCAGCTGATGCTTGGGAATCTGTGTGCAGAGGACCAACTTATGTAATACATGCATTTCTAACTATGTGGGTGGTCAACACCCCTAGTCTCCACACAGTTCAAGGGTCAACTGTATATAATGTATAATGTAATAACTGTAGCAACCACAAAAGCAGCTATAAAAGTAATACATTATATACATAAATCAAACTACAATTCTATAAAAATGTTCAAGCAACCTACAAGAAGGCAAAAATAAGAAAAAATAGACAAAATAGATTTAAACACTAACAAATCAAATAATTACATTAGGTGTAAATGATCTAAATATACCAATAAAAAGAGTAATAAAATACAGTTGTCCCTGGCTATATCAGGGTTCACTTATTGTGGCTTCATTGTACCACAGGAACCATCAATACCATGAAGCCACAATAAGTGAACCACAATATAGCAAGAGATGACTATATACTTCACTGGTGAGTATCCATATAGAATTTTCTATGTTGTTAAAATTATGTAGGTTTAAGAGTATAGAAAGTGTTTAAGAGCGTATGAAGTGTTTATAAGAGTGTGGGAAGGGATTTATATATATATATTTGTTTTTTAATTTATATACATAAATAGATATATATAATGCTGCCACCTCGCGGATTTTCACCTATCGCAAGGGTCTCGGGAACATAACTCCTGTGATAGGTGAAGGATCACCGTACACCAGTAAACAGAGTGGATTAAAAAACATGATCCAAATATATACTATTTATAAGAAACTCTCTTCAAATATAACCGGAAAATTTAAAGTAAAATGATAGCAAAAGACATATCATGTAAACATTAACAAAAAGAAAGCAGTAGTGGTGACATTAGTATCAGATACAGTAGATTTCAGAGCAGAGGAAACTACCAGGGACAGGGAGGAATATTCCATTTTAATAAGTTCACTCCACAATCCTAAGTGTGTATGCACCGAATAACAGCTACAAAACATGCAAAGCAAAAGCTGATAGAACTGAATAGAGAAACATACAAATTCACAATTCTACTTGAAGACTTCCACTACTCCTCTCAGTAACTGACAGAACTAGACAGAAAAGCAGCAAGCTTAGAGGAAGGAGAATGCACCACCACCATCAACCAGCTGGATCCAGTCGTTATCTACAGAACACGCAACACCAGAAATAGGCATTCTTTTTACACGCTCATGGAATATACACCAAGATGGATGACACCCTGAGGCATCTAATGGAAACCTCAACAAATTTTTAAAAATTTAAATAACACGAGTATGTTCTCTCACTACAGTAGTACCAAACTAGTAAATAGAAACATAGCAGAAAAATTTCCTAATACTTGGAAACTAAGCAAGATAGATACTTTTAAAAAATTCAAGATCAAAGGGAAATACAAGGACAAAATACAAGGGACAGAATAAAAATAAAAGTACAGTCTAATGAAATTAGTAGGACACATTAAAAGCACTGCTGAAATTTATAGCTCTCAATGCATACATATGTTAGAAAAGAGAGAAAAGTTTGATATTAAAACCAAGTTTCTTTACCTTAAGAACCTACCCAAAGGGAGCAGAAGAATAGAGTAGAAATTAATAAAATTACACACAAAAAAATACAGAAAAATCAATGAAACAAAGAGCCAGTTCTCTGAAAGATCAGTAGAATAGACAATCCTCTAGCAAAACAAAGAAAATAAAATGACACTAATTACCAACATCAGGAATGAAATGGGAGAGACAGCACTATGCAACCTGCAGACATCAAATAATAAAATGAATTCTAGAGACAACCCCATACATAAAATCGATAGGTTAAATACATAAAGTCCATAAAAACGCAAACTATAAAAAAGATTATTTAAGCAGCCCATAACTATAAAGAAAGTTGAATCTGTACTTTAAACAATCCTGGAAAAGAAACCTCTAGGCCCACACTGTTTCACTAATACAGTTCTACCAAACATGTGAAGAAAATTAACACCAGTTCTACCCAATCTCTTTCCAAAAAGGAAAACAAGAAACAGCTAATAAACAGTTCAGCAAAGTAGAAAATACAAGATCAACAATGAATAGCTGAAAACGAAATTAAGAAAGCAATGCCATTGACAAAAACATCAAGAAAAAATATACTTAGGAATACATTTAACCAAAGTATAAGATCTGTACACTAAAATCCACAAAACATTGTTGAAAAAATTAAAGACCTAATAGACCTATCAAATTCATGGATTTCAAGACTTAGTTTGATACTATTAAAATAGCAAGACTCCCCATCCTGACTGGTGTAGCTCAGCAGGCATCCTGCAAACTAAAAGGTCAAAGGTTATAATTCCCAATCAGGTCACATGCCTGGGTTGCAGACCAGTTTCCCAGTAGGGGGCATGTGAGAAGCAACTGATAGATTTTTCTCTCCCTCTTTCTTCCTTCCTTCCCCACTCTCTAAAATATAAATTAAAAATCTTAAAAAAAATAAAACAAAACAGTACAACTCCCCTAAATAATCTAGATTCAATGCAATCCCTATCAAAATTTCAATAGCTTTTTTTGAAAAAATAGACAATCTGATCCTAAAATAAACCTGGACATACAAGGGCTTCGGAAAAGCCAAAACAATCTTGAAAAGAACAAAGTTAGAAGGCTCATACTTTGCTACAGTCCTTATTACAAAACTACACTAATGAAGGCTGTGGTACTAGCAAAAGGACATAGAAATCAATGGAATAAGACTAAGAGTCCAGAAGTACACATCTATGACCAACTGACTCTGCAAGGGTTTCAAAACCGTTCAATAGTCAAAAGAATAGTCTTTTCAACAGTGCTGGGACAACTGGACATTCACATGTAACAGAATGAATCTGGGCTTGTGCCTCATCCCACACACAAAAATTAACCCAGAATGGATCAAAGACCTAAATGGAAAAACTAAAACTATAAAAATATTACAAGAAAATAGGTATAATTCTTCATGGCCTTTGACTAGACAATGGTTTCTTAGACATAACACCAAAAGCAAAGCAACCAGAGGGAAAAAAACATATTTAATTACATCAATATTAAAAATTTTCCCTCTGCAAAATACACTGTTAGGAGGATGAAAAGGCAAAACTATAGGCTGGGAGAAAATATTTGGCAACCATATATACAACAAAGGACCATTATCTAGAATGTAAAGAACTCTCAAAATTCAAGAGTAAAAACACAGCATAATTTGAAAATGTGTAGAAGACATGAAGAGACATTTCACCAGAGAGGATACACAGATAAATATATATAGACATGTTCAACATCATTAGCCACTAGGAAAATGCAAAGTAAAACCACAATGAAGTATCACTGCAAACCAATTCAAATGGTTAAAATAAAGAAGTGATACCACCAAATTCAATGCAGAAGAGGGGGCCTAATCATACTGCTGATAAAAGCCTAAGTTAGTACAGCCACTACGGAAAACATTGACAGTTTCTTAAAAAACTAAATATACGACTACCATGAAATCTAGAAATTACATTGCTGGGTATTTATTCCACTTAAATGAAAGTTCAGGTTTACAGTAAAACTGGTACATCAGTGCTATAGCAGTTATTTATAATAGACAAAATGGAAACAATTCAGCTGCCTTTCAGTGGGTGAATGGTTAAGCAAACTGGTATATCCATGTCCACATGAAATACTATTCAGCAATAAAAAAGAAGGAACTATTGCTTTGTATAGTGAAATCTTTACCAGGAAATATCTTTTTCATTTGAAAAAAATCAACGTGTAATAGTTTAGTTGTACTTTATCTGAACCCAAAATACAACCTGTTGTTAAATATAAAGTTGACATGGTTATAAGTGTAGGAGTTACAGGCATACCAGCACCACTTACTTAAAAATACAACTCAGCAGTTGCAGTGGATATAAATGAATCAGTATTCTGTACCACCACTTCCATCTAAAAAATGGAGATAACTTCATAGCTTCCAGGGAAAATAATAAAATACACTGAGACTACTAGGCAAGATTTTATGTGAAGTGCTTTGAGGACATAAATAGAAAAGGAATCTAAGGAGCAAACTATAAGAAAAACAAATATATTAAATTTATTCTACTATAAAGGACCCTCACCATAACTAGAGTTCTTTTTCTTATGCTAAAATACACCTAAAACTTTAAAGGCTTGCACCAGTATGTTGAATTTGCATATGACCAAAATAAAATATAGGTCATCCATTTTTTACAGTAAATTAACAATGCAAAGTAACCGCTGAAGATTAAAGATTAAAATGTTAGGATTAAAAAAACAGCAATTAAGAACCTACTGTCTTTGTCTGCTGATTCACTTTTTTATCCTCCAGATCCTTGAATTTTGATCGAAAAGAGATCATTTTCTCTTGAAGTTCTGGTGTACACAGTTCGTACACATCCAACATAAGAGGAAATTTGACATCCTATATAAAAGTCATAGAAAAATAATGTGTAAACAGACTTATGAAGGCAGTTACTTAAAATATCGCACCTATTTTATTAATCTTTTTTTAAGCTTTTCTTCCTACGTTGGGTCGACTGTTACGTGTTGTTGTTTTTTTGGTTTTTTTTAGATTTTATTTATTTATCTTTAGAGGGAAAGGGAAGGAGAGAAATATCATTGTATGGTTGCCTCTCATGAGTCCCCTGCTGGGAACTGGCCTGCAACCCAGGCTTGTGCCCTGACGGGGAATCGAACCGAGATCGTGTGGTTTGCAGGCCCACGCTCAATCCACTGAGCTAAACCAGCCAGGGCCATTTTTTATTAATTTTTTAAAAATATTTTATTTATTTAGAGAAAGGGGAAGGGAGGGAGAAAGAGATAAAAGAGATATGTCAATCAGTTGCCTCTTGCACGCCCACTCCCAGGCATGTGCCCTGACTGGGAATGTAACAGGCAACCTTTCACTTTGCAGACCAGCACTCAATCCTCTGAGCCTGACCAGCCAGGGCTCTATTCCACTTTTAAAACTAATGTTTTCATAATTCACCTAAAGTTGAAAATGAAATCTGTAAATCACTTGGAAATCTATGCAGTTGAAAATATCACAGTGCTCATTTTCAATCTGGTCCTAACTTTAAGGTAAAAACATTTTAACCTGTGAAACTGACCACAGAGCAGTTACCAAAGTCTATATGAACAGACACACTTTAGAAATATTAGACCAGCTGCTGTGAAAATAATGGAGACCTAAAACCAGCAATGATGTCAATTTACAAATGGGGTCATTTTTTACCATAATTTGAAATACAACTTTACATAGAAACAATAGTGATATAGTTCAATAACTAGTATTAATATATGAAGTTAACACTAGTAGACACTTCAACTACAGTTAACCTTCAAATATAACACTAAGTATATCTGAAAACAAGCTATGAATTTCAGAACAATAGGCTAGAACTATATACCTCTCCCAAGGATCAGGGGCACTGGCTATGAAGCAGAGCTACGGTTCAAAAAACAGCTACATTGTATGGCTGGCTCCTACATCAACAGACTACAGCTTAAGTACTCTTTGGGTACCAATAATTTAGCACTCCTTTCACCAGGAAGAAACACTGCCTAGAACAGCGAGAGTGCAGTGTATCGCACTGGAGTTGAGTTGATCTAGGGCAATGTTCCTGGGGACTAGAGGACATTCATGAGAATTATCTGGAAATCTTTTCAAAAATGTAACCTCAGGCCCAACTTAAATCAGAATCTGGAGAAGTCAGGCATGTACATAAATTTAAAATAAAAAGGACAATAGATAATTCCAATACCCATCTTGGTTAACAACCACTAGTCTAATGTTAATAACTTTCCTATTTACAGTATTTCAAAGAAAATTTAGCTATCCCTGAAAGAATGAAAAAACCTACTGTAAGGGACTGTCTTCAAAGAGTAATTTTTTATTACACTAAGAAGTTCATACTGCCTTGGCTGGGTAATTCAATTGGTTAGAGCTAGCCCCTATACAACAAGGTTGCTGGTTCGATCCCTGGTCAGGGCCCATGCAAGAATTAACCAATGAAGGCATATATAAGTGGAACAACAAATCAATGTTTCACTCTCTCTAAAATCATAAATAAAAAAATGAAAAGTTCATTACTAACCTTAAGAACTTTAGCATTCACAGATTCTTTCTCTTTATAAAAAAATCGAACCATCTGAATAGTCAAGTAAGCAGGCAGTCGGCTTATCTTGGACTAAGAAGAAATAATACAAAGAAATCGTATTATATGAAAGCATGCAAGTTTTTCATTCCTTGATTTGGTTAAAACAAAGACTGGGCAATATTAATTAACTGGAAAACTTTTAACAAAATGGAATTCAATTTCAAAAACAATGTACAACTTACTGATTTGATATACAAAGCATTTCTTTGCAATGTTGGAGACTGCTTGGTGATTTCTTCCTGAAGTCGCTAAAAAACAACATAACAGAACACCAAACATTAGTCTCTAAAATTTTCTCCCACAATATAAAATCACACCTTCGATTCTTTTAAAAATTAGCACTATTTAACAAACAATGTACAAGGTCTGTCCGGAAAAAGTCCAGCCACTGTTAATATAACAAGAAGTTTTCATGACGCTAATGTAACCTGACAGCCAAGGAGAGTGGACTGCAATGCACATGCGTGAGCAATGATGACTTCACTGTACTAGTCAGTGGGGTGGCAGACACCATTGAGTGACTATGTGTACTGTGTGGCTGGTGCATTACTCAAAGTGACTGAGTAGAGAAAGGAATCTGCATCAAATTTTGCATTTAGCGTGAACATTCCTCCGCAGAAACTATTCAGATGATTCAGAAGGCTTTCCGGGATGATGCAATGAGTGTAGCACAAATAAAAATGTGGCACGAATGCTTCAAAAATGGTTGAGATTCTTTTGAAAGTGATCCAGGTTCTGAAGGCCTGCAATAAGCAGAACATCTGGGAATGCTGAACCTTTTAGGGCTGCAATTAACAAAGATCAGCAACAGACAGTGCAAGAACTAGAAGTGGGTCTGGGGATTCCCGAAACTACTGTATCCAAGATTTTGATGCAGAATCTGGCATGAAACGTGTTGTAGCAAAATTCATTCCATGGCTTCTGCTACCAGAGCAGAAAAGAACACTGTGCTGCAGTTACTGATGACTTCATTCAAACCACCTACCAATGAACCAGATTTCCTCAAGGAGGTCATGACCAGAGATGAATAGTGTGGGTCTATAGCTATGATCCAGAAACCAGGGCCTAGTCATCCCAATGGAAGTCTCCTGGTTCTCCACGGCCAAGGAAGGCCCAGCGAAGTCACACAATACCTAGACCATGTTAACTGTATTTTTTGATTGGGAAGGTGTTGTCCATCACAAGTATGCCTCTCCAGACCAAACAGTTAATAAGGAGTGCTACCTCAATGTTCTCTGTAGGTTGAAAGTTGCATATGACGAAAATGGCTACAGCTATGGGCAACTGGTGATTGGCAGCTTCATCACAACACACCCACTCACACATCACATCTCATGCAGAGTGTTTTGGCGAAGTATCAAATCACCCAGTTGACTCAGCCCTCTACAGCCCAGATTTGGTGCCCGGCAAATTCTGGTTTTTCCCAAAATTAAAATCACCTCTGTAAGGAAAAAATTTCAGACCATTGATGACACTCAGGAAAATACAATTGAGAAGCTGAGTACAATTCCAATAAAGGATTTTGCACAGTGTTCTGAATGGTGAAAGTGATGCTGGGAGAACTGTATGAAGTTCCATAGTGCCTACTTTAAAGGGGACTGAGGCGTCATTTTCTTATGTACAATATTTCTTTTATCTTACAGCTTCTTCAAAATATCTCTATTTTTCATAGTACATGGCTAGATACTTTCTGGGCAGACCTCATACGTTATTGGATTTATATACCGCTGAAAAATAATCTCTATGAAGACAATGTGGGAGCACTTTTATTTTTAGATATGGTTCAGTTTTTTTTAAATATTCTATTTCTTTTCAGAGAGGGAGAAGGGAAGGAGAAAGATGGAAACACCGATGCCAGAACATCAATCAGTCGCCTCTCGTGTGCACCCTGACCTGGGACCAAACCTGCAACCTAGAAAAGTGCCTTCGCCAGGAATCAGACTGGTGACCTTGTGCTCTGTGGAACAAAGCCCAACCAACTGAGCCACACAGGTGAATCATAGCCACACAGGCTATGATTCAGTTCTTGAAGGGCATCAGATAGCATCAAAACATTTACTCTGGTGTGAACTCGCTGGAATATAAGCATAAATAATGTTTAAAGTTTTTAAATTATGACCCAAATGTGACTCAAATTCTGAGACTCTATACTGCTTATTATATAATATTAGATAGCCTTTTATGGTATTCCTACTCATGGTTTATTAGAATATTTATATTACAGAAAAATTAAGAGAATGCAGGAAATCCTAGTTCTTTAGGCCTGATATATAAAAGCCTTGCAGAACCAGCCAGTTATTATTAAATTTGAGAAAAGTCGTAACAAAAAAACCCTCTGTTAATCTAGTTTTGGCCACTATACATATCTTCATAATTACGTCTGCCTTTCCACTCCTCAGATAACAAATTATCTTGTATATCAATCTAATTCCTGCCCCAGTTCACTGCCTATCCTTCAAAAGGATGTGCATATTCCCCAAATCACATCAAATTAATAAGCTGGCAAGCAAATCCATTGTATTTTATCATCTGCTCACTACAGTGCCTTCTTTAATGTCACTGGGCAAAGAGTACCAATGAAATAATGAAAGAAGCAAGTGCTAGATCTGGCTCTGCCATAAACCAAAGTAAGTCACTAAGTTCTAGAGCCTTGGCTGCAATACTAGTGCAATGACAGGTGGAATAACTATATGGCCTGATATGCACAGCACAATCCCAGTTTATACCTCAGAATTATTAAAATATCCCCATTATCATACCCTCAGAGTCCCCCTGGAAGCCTCTGGCCTCATTTTTGTCAACCAACCAATACACAACCTTGTTTTATGGGTGTTTCTCTATAATGACACCTTACTTCACATACACTGTTATTTGTTAACAAGGTACTTAACACACAGCTACACTAAAACACCCCTCAATGAAGCTTATCTAAGAAACTTAATTTTCTCCTTAAGGTATGTCACAGCTCTCTTGCACTTAAAACATCAGATAGCACTTCAGCACTATGCCTGAAGGCCATTTTAAACAGCAAAATCAAAAAGCACAAAAATGTGAGACTGTCAAATGACTACAAGAAGGACACTTGTTTATAGTGTGAGAGCTGAAACAAGAAAGAGCATCACCTAACTGGACCTGGACCTCAGGGGAAATAATGCGTGCCAGCTGACTCAAAACTTCTGCCACACTAGCCCTGGCCAGGTGGCTCAGCTATTCGAGTATTGTCCCACATGCCAGAAGGCTGCGGACTCAACTCCCAGCAGGGCACATACCTAGGTTTTACATTCGACCATGGGAGGCAACCATCAGTGTTTCTCTCACATCAATGTTTCTTTCTTTCTCTCCAAAACTCAAAAAAAAAACCCCATATCCTCAGGTAAGGATAAAAATAAAATAAGTTTTTGCCACACTAAGCATGTCTTCAAATGGCCATGAAAACACTACAAGTGTTGATGATGGGTTACAAATACAATTTTTGCAAGTAGGTGAATTTGCAAATATCGAGTCCACAAATAAAGACGATTGACTCTAATTGTTCTTACCAATTTAAGTCCTGTAAAAAGATACTTGACTTCTTGATTGATAAAACAGCTAAGCTGAAGCTGACTTTCCTTTCCTTTAGTGACTTCTTCCTCTTCAGATTCTGTACATTTCATGCTTTGTGAAATAAGATAAG
This sequence comes from Artibeus jamaicensis, assembly GCF_021234435.1. Taxonomy (NCBI): domain Eukaryota; kingdom Metazoa; phylum Chordata; class Mammalia; order Chiroptera; family Phyllostomidae; genus Artibeus; species Artibeus jamaicensis. The sequence continues at coordinate 7,102,457 of NW_026521803.1, forward strand.
GAATATGCTAACAGACATTAAATTATATAATCTTGAACAAACTATCATAATGCTATTAAAATTAACAGTATCATTCCTCAGTATTTAAAACATGTTGGTCTTCCAACAGAGATTTATTTCAACGTATTTAGAAATGCTCATTCAGTTACCAACAACAATAAGCAATGAATGTATGAAAAGCATAAACGTTAAACAAATCTGTATTTTCTAAAAATGGTCTTAAAAACCGAAAGATAAAGAGAAATCTTTTGTAAGTCTTTATCCATTACCTAGAAAATAATACTTTCATAAATTCATGTTTTATAAATTGTTTCCATCTCATGTATTTATCTGATGTACTCCATTTCATACAATTAAAAATTAATTCTGTACGAGGGAAATTAATGAAGTGGACTCCAAAAAAGATGTTCTTAGGGGACTTCTGGCCAAGATGGAGGTGTAGATAGATACATTTTGCTTCCTTGCACAATGAAAAGAAGGACAACAACAAATTTAAAGATAAAAAATAACTAGAACTGCCATAAAATTGACCTGTATGGGAAGTCCAACAACCAAGGAGTTAAAAATGACACATTTCAGGTAAAGACTTCCGGCCAAGATGGAGGTGTAGGTGGAAAAACTGCCTCCTTGCACAACTAAATTTAAAGACAACAAAGTTTTAGCAACAAAAACGCAGCCAAAACACAGACAATTGAACCGTACGGAAGCCCAACTACAATGAACCATTCATCCAGACCGGTAAGTAGGGCAGAGTCAGCAGTGGAGTGGGTCAGGCAGGAAAGATCAGCCGGACCGACCCAGGAGCACAGGCAGAGGTTGGCGGATCCCAGGCGTGGGGTGGCAATGGGCAGACCCAGTGAGGGCGCAAGGCGGTTGGCTGACCACGGTCACACATTTGAGCCCAGATAAACCAGATAAACCAAGCAAAGGAGCTTGCAGTGAGACAGACCGCTCAGGCCAGGGCCTCAGCGATGGGAATTAGAGCCTGAAAGCACCAACTGGAAAGACTTCCAGGGTTCAGATGCCAGGAGAAGTTCCCAGGCTCACAGAGAGTTCGTTGGAGAGACCCACAGGGTCCTGGAGGGTACACAAGCCTACACACCTCAGAACCAGCACCAGAAGGGCCAAATATGCTTGTGGGAAACAGCAGAGGGGACAGAAATCTGAGAGAGAGTGGAACAAATGCCATTGCCCCTCTCTGACCCCGCCCCCACATACAGCGTCACAACCCAGCAACTGGGTTGCCCCACCCTGGTGAACACCTAAGGCTCCGCTCTCATACATAATAGGCGTGACCTGACCAAAACATTAATAGCTCAAGCCCCAGAGCCCATAAATCTAAGCAATGAAGAAATAGCCAAACTTTCAGATGCACAGTTCAAAACACTGGTGATCAGGATGCTCACAGAACTGGTTGATTTTAGTCACAAATTAGAGGAACATAAGAAAGCTAAACTAATTGAAATGAAGGGAAATGCACAGGAAACCAATAGTAATGGAAAGGAACCTGGAACTCAAATCAAAGGAGTAAAAAAATGACCAAACAGAAAAGGATGAAGAAACAAGAATTCAAAAAAATGAGGAGAGGCTTAGGAACCTCCAGGACATCTTTAAACATTCCAATATCCGAATTATAGGGGTACCAGAAGGGGAAGAGGAACAGCCATGAGTGGAAAACTTATTTGAACAAATAATAAAGGAGAACTTCCCCAATCTGGCAAAGGAAATATACTTCCAGGAAGTCCAGGAAGCTCAGAGAGTCCCAAAGAAGTTGGACCCAAGGAGGAACACACCAAGGCACATCATCATTACATTAGCCAAGATTAAAATAAAGGAGAGAATCCTGGAAGCAGCAAGAGATAAGGGGACAGTCACCTACAAAGGAGTTCCCATCAGACTGTCAGCTGATTTCTCAAAAGAGACCTTACAGGCAAGAAGGGGCTGGAAAGAAGTATTCCAAGTCATGAAAGGCAAGGACCTACATCCAAGATTGCTCTATCCAGCAAAACTTTCATTTAGAATGGAAGGACAGATAAAGTGCTTCTCAGATAAGGTCAAGTTCAAGGAGTTCATCATCACCAAGCCCTTATTATATGAAATGTTAAAGGGACTTACCTACGAAAAAGATAAAAAAGATGAACAGTAAAAGGACAGCAAACTCACAATTATTAACAATCACACCTAAAACAAAAGCAAACTAAGAGGACAGCTAGATTAGGAGCAGAACGATAGAAATGAGATCACATGTAGGGTGAGTAACAGGGGAGTGGGAGAAGGAGAAGGGGGGAGAAGGTACAGAGAATAAGTAGCATAGATGGTAGGTAGAAAATAGGGGGGAGGGCAAGAATAGTATGGGAAATATAGAATCTAAAGAACTTGAGACATGTGGTCATAAACTAAAGGGGGGAACGGTGGGGGAGCAGGTGTGCAGAGTGTAGGGGAATGAAGGGGGCAATAGGACAACTGTAATGGCATAATCGATAAAATATATTTTTTAAAAAAAGAGCATAGAAAATGGAGAAGCCAAAAAACTTATATGTATCACCTATGGACATGAACCAAGTAGGGGAATGGGGGTGAGAGGTGGGATACAGAGCAGAGAAGAATAAAGGCGGGAAAAAATCGGACAACTGTAATAGCATAATCAGTAAAATATATTTTTTGAAAAACATGTTCTTAGGAAACAATATTGAATATCCTTAAAGTATAGTTATCTAAACTTCAAGATCACTCCAACTGGTGTATTTTTCCAAATTTCTAATTCCCATGATATTGCTTAGACACAAAAATCTCTGAAGAATTTTTCTTCACATCCCACCCCCCATTCCCATCAGTTTACATTATTTATACCAATTTACTTCATTCACTTCTAATAAGTTATGAGTAGTTCATACATATCTTGGCTCATAAGGATACGTAGTTTCAAATTCAACTCCAAAGAACTGATCAATTAAACTTTTCTTTTTGGAAGGTGTCAATGCTGATGCAGATGAAGAATCTGTCTGCAAATATTAAAATAAAAATGCCTGTTTTACATTATGTAATTATACTTCCTCCCACACAATCCAGTTTAGTGAAATATATTTAAGCTTTTTAAAATGTAATCCCTTTCTGTAAAATCCTTCTGCTGTTCAAAAAACATTATGAAAAAACTACAGATGCTCAATAATATCAATTAAGTTTAATAAAAATACATTAATTCAAGTGTCAAATGAAAGCTTTCAAATTCCAACTACAGATCGAACATCTAAAGTATGCAAGTTCATGCCTATCTATTAAGATGAATTGATTTCAAGCCATTGGGGTGGGGATGAATCAAAGTACAATGAAAATCAATAATTGCAAATATATTTCAATTACCTCTTTAACAGAATCATCCTCGATGGCTTCCAATTTCTGTTGCAATACTCGCATCATTTGTATCCAACATTCATTAGCATCCTGTAATTTTAAAAACGACACAGTAAATAATCCTGGCTATGACAGTGTCTGATCTACAGAATCCTTCCAAAAATAATTAGTGTCCTTAAGGAAGGAGAAGAAAGCTAATTTTTTCTTCAAAAATTTTAAGCTAATGTTGATCTTTTATGATCTTCAAAACAACAAAGAAATTCCGAAATAGTTCTTTTCATTCATTCAAGAGATATTTTTATGGTAGAACTGTATACTTAAAATCTATATAATTTTATTAACCAATGTCACTCCAATAAATGTAATTAAAATAAAGAGAGATGTTTACTGAACTCCTGATTATGCTAAACACTGTTCTGGACACTAGGAACACATAGCAGTAAATAAAATAGAAAGGTTCTAATGGGAAACCTAGATAAACAAAATATAACATAAATTCAAGTAGAGAAGGGTAGTAAAGGGGGAAAGAAGGCAATACGGGAGCAGAGTAACTGGGAGAAGGAAAAGTGTGCTACTTCAGTAGGATAATCAAGGAGAATCTGTCTGATGCAACATTTGAGCCATGAAACCTGAAGGTAAGGAGGAAAGTGAAAGTCATATTACTAAGAGCCAGAGGAACAAGAGCAAAGACCCTGGCTGCCCTCCTTGGGGCACTTCATTCATCTTCTTTTCAAGTGAATTTTCTTCCTCCTAAACTCTAAGGGTCCCATGAGACTTGCAGCCAGGGGAGCAGTGGGCAGTGGCAGCTCATCCTGGGCTAACCCCCTGAATCTGTCTCCAAGGCTCTTTTTTCACTGACCTTCCAGTGGGCTGACAGCAGCCCCACCACGGCTCGCTTCTTTCCTGTCTCTAGACAAAGCACCCCCGCCTAGGTAGGCTCTCCTATTGCTGCTTCTATCCTGAACCCTTCCTTGTTTCACTGTCTCCAGCTATAATAAATGTAATCTCAAAATTTACAAAAAAAAAAAAAAAGATCCTGCAGAAAGAGGATTTTTGGAGGTTTTAAAAAATAGCAAGGAAGCCAGTATGTGGAGAGAAGTGAGCAAGGACAGTGGCACATGATAAATTCAAAAAAAGTAGGCACAGGATAATTATTTAGAATTATTTACGATTTTAATTATTTAGGGATAGATGATCACCAGGAAGTATTGAACAGGGACCAACATAATCTTATTTACATTTTAAAAGGAGTTTGGGAGCTATACAGAGAAACACTGCAGAAACACAAGTGAACAAGATGATCACTCCAGGCAATATATAATAGTGGTTTGAACTAGAGAGGACTGATGTTTGTATTTCCAAATAAACTCCAATAAGTATGGTAATGTAGAAAACCTAAATTTTACATTTACAAAATGAAACCAAGAGCCTTGCCCTGATTACCTGTTGAAGATACTGTCCTTGTTCGCCCTTCTCTGCAAACTGTGGAAAAGCCATGTGCAAAAACTGCAGTAGAATAATAGGTGGAATACTAGAAGAAGTTTTATCCATGGAATCAAACAAATCTCTAAGGGCTTAAAACAAAGCAAACAGTACCTTAGTAAAACAGTGGCATATTTAACGCATGCTACTGTAAATTAAATCTCAATTACTGCTTAATAACTGCTTAAAACTGCTTAAATAACTGTTTTTGTATACATCTATTCACTTTGTAATTGTTAGATTCCTAATAAGAAAAACATGTGTTGTTCAAACTGCAGGAACTCCCCAGACTTCACAATGCAATCACCAGTTGTAGTACACAGTTCTGCGTCCAGACCCTCTCTCTGCCAGACGTCGTCATCTAAAACAACTTTACAGTGGGCAATTTTGGCTCGATTGTAAAAATGTAAATAGTCTGTCATCAGGCGAGAAGGAAAAATAAATAAATAAATAAATAAAGTCCGTATTTTAGAGTACCGTATCAGTGTTAAATCCCCAGATTTTAAAAATCGTCCTATGGTTATGAAAGTCCTAATCCTTGGGAAATACATATGGAAGTATTTGGAAATAAAAGACATGATGTGTGCAACTTACTCTCAAATGGTTCAGAAAAAAGAATATGCATTACAGACAGCGATGAACCAGATGTGACAAAAAAATCTGTAACTGGTGAATTCTTGGAACTTTTTTGTGAATTTAAATTTAATTCAAAATAAAAAAGTTTAGCCCTGGCTCAGTTGTTTAGAGCATCCTCCCAATATGCCAAGGTTGCAAGTTCAATCTCTGGTCAGGGCACATACAAGAAGCAACAAATGAATGCATAAATCAGTGGAACAACCTATGCTTTCTCCCTCTCCCTTCCTAAAAATCAATTTTAAAAAAATGTTTAAAAAATAAAATGAAGTTTAAAAAGTCAAGAAGCAAAAAATAACTATCCCATCAACACTACAAGCCTTCTATAAGACACTGGAAAAGCAGTTGAAAATTCTGAATTACTCTTAGATGCATATAAGCAATCAAATGAACTAGATATAAATGATATTTGCTCATTAAAAACTCCATTAAAAAAAATAAAGCTCCTTTTAGGAAAAAAAGATTAGAGGAAATCTCTAACTCCAAATGACACAAAGAAACTCACTGCTTATAGTATTAAAATTAAAAATTAATAGTTGACCACAGTAAGATACTACTTCAGATCCCTGGAATGGCTATAATCAAGGACAAAAAAAAATCCAGCATTATTGATATATCAACAATATATTGAGAAACTGGAACACTAATACATGCTGAAAGAAATGTAAAATGATGCTCCTTCGGAAAATGGCCTGGCAGTTCCTTAAAAGGTTAAATATAGTTACCATATAAACCAGCAATTCACTCCTAGAGATTTACCCACCCAAGAGAAATGACGACATATGTCCACACCAAGACTTATACACAGAATGTTCAGCAGTACTTGTAATAGTCAAAGAGCAGAAACCACCCAAATGTCTTTCAATGATGAAAGGATAAATGAAATGTGGTATATCCAATCAATAGAATCTTATTCAGCGATGAAAAGGGATGAAGTACTGCTACATGCTATAATGTGGATGAACCTTGAAAACATTCTAAGAGAAAAGAAGCCAGTCCAGAAAAGACCACAAATTGTATAATCCCATTTATACCAAAAGTGTGGAATAGACAAATCTCCAGAGGCGGAGAGCTGATTAGTACTTGCATGGGGCTGGGAGTGATGAAGGGAAAGCAAGGTGACTGCTACAAGGTAGAGTTTCTTTCTGGAATGCTCAAAATACTCTAAAATTAATTTTGGTGATGGTTGCACAACTCTATGAATTCACTAAAAAATAATGAATTATACACTTTAAATGAGTGAATTGTATAGTATATGAATATCTCAATAAAGCTGCTACAAAAAACAAACCAAAAAACCCACACACCTATAAAAACTCTATCAACCTAGCCCCATGATTGAAGAGGGTACTCATTTTGTCAAAATGCCCCAAAATGAGATGGGGGAATAGATGGTCTCATGTAATAAAAAAATAAATTATTCCTATCCTTTAAGAATTTCTATTTTTCCTCATTCCTCATACCCCACTTACACTAAAACCCACTAAGACTCTCTTTTATTATTGATTTCATCAACTATAACATAACCTATCTCTGGATATCCCCCCAAATTTATTTTATTAATAGAATCTAAAGTCAAAATTATAATTTAACCCAAATATTGTTTCTCAAAAAGGACACACATCACTGGTTTATAATTTAAATATAAGCAGTCACAAGTAGTTTACAGTAAGTAGTCCAACTTTAATGAGGTGATGTTTTACAAATCACATTTTATAAATTGAAAGGTACTAACAAACTGTGAGTGAAAAATAACATTTAGTAAATACTATGCTCTCTCTTGAAAAGTATGTATTTTTAAGACACTCACCTGCAGTAATATACTGTGCTGAAGCCATTTCCCCTGAAGCTCTCAAGGCACCAGCATACCTAGGGACATGAAGGCAGAATTAAAAACAGGGTTCAATTCCTGACACTCAAATGGGAAGAAGCAAGTTAAAAGGACTTATGACATCCTCAACTGCAAGTTTCTCAGAGTTGCTCCCACCTTTCTATTTTTATCTCTTCTGGTCTTACTTCTTTAACCATAAGGGGGAAAAAAGGGAGAGAGAGAGAGTGCTAAAATAAGGGGAAATTAAAAGAACGAAGCCACTTTAAATTTGTTCCCCTTATCTAACTCATCTATACCAAAAATTTTCTGGAGAGAGTATAAAACAAAAGGTACAGATTAACTGGTCATTTATTACAAAGAAAATAAAATACAACTTCAAAAATGTTCAGAAAAAAAGGCATTAGATCAAAAACATTAAATCAAAATCAATTCACCTACATTTAGCACTAACTAGTCACTTAAATTTCAAGTCGGTTTGCTCACCCTATAAAATGAGGGTTTTCTATTAAATGATTTCTAAGTGCACTTTCAGCTTTGTGATTCTCAGTTAATTTACAATGGTACAAAGGACTTGCCATCCAAAGGAAATACTCAAACCACAGTATTTTCTAATATGTCTTATAACAAAAGATCAGAAATTATTATTCAGGTAATATTCCAACATTGGGGGCAGGAGAGAGATTGCATATTCACTTTGATCAAAACTATGCTTACATATTACATACCCACTAAAATGAAAAACGGTGATACCCCTAAGACTGGCAAGAATATGGAGCAATCAGAACTACTGACACAGTCAAAACATGGATGGATCTCAAAAACTATGCTGAGTGAACAAGGCCAAGCCAAAAACGAAGTACATTCTGTACAATTTCAGTACACACAAAGCTACAGATCAACAGCATCTCAGGGATTTGGGCAGTGGGAGGGAATGAGGACTGACTGGAAAGGATTCAAGAAAACTTTCTGGGATAGTGGAAATGTTCTATAATTTGATTATAAACAGGGTTACAAAGAATTTATATTTGTCAAAACTTATTACTCTGAACATTTAAGATACATGCATTTCACTATACATAGATATTTCAATTTGAAAAACAAAATTCTGTGCTTATGTTAGTAGAATGAAAAGTCACAGAAAAGAGAAATAGGTGGAAGATGAATCCACTTGCTCTTGTTCCCAATTAGAATATTTGGCTGATCGTCTAAAAACTGATTATTCAACAGAATCTCAGTGGACTAGAAGCCAAGCAGTACAGAAGACACTTCCCAACAGGTGTTTTAAGATTTTATAGGTTGAAGGGGAGGGACCATAGGTACGGTGCCTGCAGCAGTGGAGACGCTGGTCAGATTGCAGCTCTGTGACTCCCTCCCCTTCCAGGGCAGAGAACTCCCAGACCCAGGCCAAGAGACTTGGATACACAAAGCTAGGGAGATCCAGCGCGCACGCGCACACACACACACACACACACACACACACACACACACACACACACACACACCAAGGAGCACACCCACAGCTGCAGCAGCAAACTGCCAACCAGAAGAGTGCCAGAGAGGCAGGTATTCTGTCAGGTAGAGACAGGATGCAGTCAGTTTTGACTGTGAGAGACCTCTGACTTTTGAAGAGGTGGTGTGTGCAGAAAGCCACACAGTGACTCAGTGCTGCAGTGGAGATGCCTGGAGAGACTTGGGGGAGAAACCGGCAAACCTGCAACCCTCTCCCTCTCCCACGGGGTGGAGAGACTTTTTAAAAAGAGAAAATGAGGTGTTCTGGGCAGGGAATCCTTGTATGGCTGCCCTGCCAAGCAAGGGGGAAAGATTGAGGGTGTGGTTTGATCCCAATGAGTGCAGCTAGGCTGAGAAAGAAGAAAGCACAGCAAGGAGATTTCTCGGCTCCAGCCTGGCACAGCTAGCAGGATGGAGGCTGAGCAGAGTGGTAAGTTCAGGACTGACTCTGTTACAAGGGCAACAGACTAGGAACTGGGCGGGCAAGAGCACCTGAGATTATTTGCAGCCAGACAGAGCCCTGTTCCCCTGGGGGGGGGGGGGGGGGGGGGGGGTTGAACCTCCAGAAAGGGAAGGATGTACCCAGCCCCTACCTCCTGCAGGATTGCAAGCAGGAGAGGCTCAAGAACCCCCCCTACAAGGTGAACATCCACAAGAGAAAGACAGAAAGAGAAATCCTAAAGGGCCCATTTTGAACTTCTCTCAGGGAGACAAAATACACTGGTTCCTAGGGCTCTATTTCACTGAGCCCAGCAAAGCAGGGAGATCAGAAATCAATGCAGCAAGGGGGAACCAGGGCCCCACCCAGCCTCAGCTCTCACACAGAGTTGCCCGCAGCACCAAGCAGTAAAGAGCAGACCCTCTTACACAGATTGGCTCCTCCCTTGAAACAGACAGCTAATTCAGCAGAAACTATACACTACTGAAAATAAGCTAAGACAGACCAAGATGGGCAGGGCAGGGGGAACACACCCACAACTTTCCCAGAAGACTGAACAGTGCTTCCCAAGGGAGACCCAGGGCCCACTACCCCAATCACAATAGAAGCCCCCTCTAGAGGCAGGGGAAGGTAATACTGGTAACACTGCCTGAAGTTGGACAACCCGCCCTAGGACCTTGAGCTGACAAAAAACCAGAGGCGGACCCAGAAACAGAAGGCAGAAGGCAAACACCAAACTCTGCCACAGGGGTGTTCAGCCTTTTGGCATCTCCGGGTCACACTGGAACAACAGTGGTCTTGGGCCACACATTAAATACATTGTGATAAGTAATCATCAAAAAAGCCTCATAACATTTTAAGTAAATTTATGATTTTGTCTTAGGCCACACTCATAGCCATCCTGGGCCACATGTGGCCCGTAAGTTGGACACCCCTGCTGCTGAGACAAATTCCACCTTGTTCCTCTTCAGAATCTGTACTGTTTTTTTCTTTCACAGAGCCTTTTAAGACTTCTTTTGTGTCAAGTGTATTTCAACTAATTCACTATTCTTTATTTCTTTTTATTTAAATTTTTTATTTCCATTTAAAATCTCACACTCTACCCTTCCCTTCTCTTACTCCATTTTGCCTTCTTCCTGTCCTTGAACATTTTTGTTGTGAATCATATTTTCCCCCACACCGCATCTTGTTCCTATTCCTTACTCTCCTCCCTCTGTCCTCTCAAAATCATTCTTCCTTCCTTCAGTCAGTTCTCATTCTTTTTCTCCGTCTTATAATTTTCTTTCCACCTTTATAAATTGTGGCTTGTCTGGTGTGGATATTATTGTTATTGCTAATATTCTTCAACTGCATTCCTACTTATTCACTAATTTTTTTCATTTCAAATCTCATAGGTTACATTCCCCGCGTTTTACTCCATTTTGCCTTCCCCCTGCCCACGCTTATTTGAGTTTGGAATTTTATTTTTTTTCCTTTTCTTAGCCTGGATCTTATTCCTTACTCTCATTATTTCTCTTCCCTCTATCCTCTCAAAATCACTTTTCCTTACTGTAGACATCTCATATTCTCTTTTTTCTTTTCTTAAGCAGAATATAAGAATAAGAATATTATTATTCTCCTTCCATCTTCATTAATCTTTGCTTAGCTGTCACTGTTATTGACCCTCTTAGGGTTTTTCTGCATTTTTATTCTCTTTGGTTCACTACTTTTTAAATTTTATTTCAAATCTTATATTCTACTCTTCCCTTTTCTTACTCCATTTTGCCATCACCCTTCCCTGGTTTACTTACATTTTAAATTTGATCTTCTCCCTTTCTTTGCCTTGTTTCTGTTCCCTACTCTTATTCTCTTCCTTCTCCAAACACAAAATCATTCTCTCCTTTAGTCATCTCATATTCCCTTTTTCCCCACACTATTCTTAATCTCTCTCCACCCTTACTGATCTTTGCTCAATTGTTATTGATACTGCTGATGTGGTAGGAGGTTATTTTTGCTGGCATGGGTTTGGTATTCTGGGTAGTATTGCTTTGTTAATCAGCACCTGTACAACAGCATACAAGACATGGCGGGGGTTGTGACTCCAAGTCAGCCTGCAGGAGAGGAGAACCCAACAACAAATGAGCCATCAATGACCAAAGTTCATGTACAATGAGAGCCCATATAAAATGAATAAAGGGCAACCCTAGAGCATATAGACCAGGAGATCAAAGAGACTGCATCACTGAGTCCCACAGAAGTCCATGCCACCAAGACAGGCAGGCAAAGCCGAGCAACCCGAGACACAGAAACAAACAAAAAGAGTCACCGAAAATGAGAAGACAAACAAGTAACCCCCGAATGAAAAGAAAGGCAGAATCCCCAGAGAGGGTGCTAACTGAAATTGAGTTAAGCAATCTGGCAGACACTGAGTTCAAAATAATGCTTATAAGAATGCTCAAGGGAGTCAGAACTACAAGAAACTTTATGGGAGCTACAAGGAACTTCATGGGAACTACAGCAACATGAAAAAGGACATAGGGACTACGAATACAAACCAGGAAGAAATTAAGAATATAGTATCTGAAATGAAAAATACAATAGAAGGAATTAAAAGCACCCTGAATGAAACAGAGTACCGAACCAGCGAGCTGAAGGACAGGTAGAAATACCCAGTCAGAGCAACAAAACAAAACAAAACAAAAGACTAAAAAAGAACAAGGATAGATTAAGGGAGCTTCAGAACATGAAAGATAACATTCTCATCATAGAAATATCAGAAGGAGAAGAAAAGGTGCATGGGATAGAAAACCTGTTTGAAATAATAATAGGAGAAAACTTCCCTACTTGTTGAGGGAAAAAGTTGTGCAAGTTCAGGAAGCACAGAGGATCCTAATCAAGATGAACCCAAAGAGGCCTACTCCAAGACACATCATAAGTAAAAGGGCAAATTTTAAAGACAAAGAGAATCTTAAAAGCAGCAAGGAAGAAACACCTAGTAATAGACAAGGGAGCTCTGATAAGACTGTCAGCTGATTTCTCAACAGAAACACTGGAAGCCAGAAGGACTGGCACAAAATATTCCAAGTAATGAAAAGCAAGGACCTACAACCAAGACTACTCTACCCAGCAAAGCTCTTATTTAAAATGGAAGGTGATACAAAGAGCTATCCAGACAAAAGAAGGCTAAAAGAGTGTATCTGCACCAAGCCAACACTGCAAGAGGTGCTAAAGGGACTGCTATAAAAAGAAGAAATGGGAGCAGGATGCACAGGTATGGCAAAATTGGCAACAAATAAATACCTATTCAATGATAACTTTACAAAAATGGATTAAACGCTCCAGTCAAAAGACATAGGGTAGCTGAATGGATAAGAAAACATATACAATGTCTAGAAGATACCCACCTCAGAACAAAGATCTATACAGGCTGAAAGTGAAGGAATGGAAAAAAATATTTCAAGCAAATGGACACAAAAAAAGCTGGAGTAGCAGTACTTATACCAGACAAAACAGACTTCAAAACAAAAGCCATAAAAAGAGACAAAGCAAGTCACTACATAATAATTAGGGGAGTAATTCAACAGGACAACATAACCCTTGTAAACATATATGCATCTGCCCTGGCTAGTGGAGCTCAGTGGATTGAGCCTGGGCCTGTGAATCAAAGGGTTGCTGGTTTGATTCCCAGTCAGGGATGCAAGCCAGGTCCCCAATAGGGGATGCTCGTGAGAAGCAACCACACATTGATGTTTCTCTCTCTTTCTCCTTCCCTTCCTCTCTCTCTGAAAGTAAATAAAAATAAAAATTTTAAAAACTTATATGCATTCAACATAGGAGCACCTAAATAAAGAATCTTGGAGATCTTCAGAAAGATACTATCAACAACATAGTCACCATAGGGGATTTTAACATCCTACTGTCAACAATGAATAGATCTTCCAAATGAAGAATCAACAAGAATATAATGGCACTGAATGATACTATAGATCAAATGGACTTAACTGATATAATAGAACTTTTCACCCCAACAAAGCAAATTATACATTTTTTCAAATGCACATGGAACATTTTCAAAGATAGACCACATAGTAGGACATCAAAAAAGCTTCAAAAGATTCAATAAAATTGAAATAATATCAAGCATCTGCTAAGATCACAATGGATTGAAAGTAGAAACCAACCTCAGGTAAAAAACTCAAAAACATTCAAATACATGAAAACCCAAAAACATGTTATTAAATAATGAATGGGTCAACAATGAGATCAATGAAAAAATCAAAAAGTATCTGGAAACAAATAAAAATGAACACACAACAACCTAAAACCTATGGGACACAGCAAAGTACTGAGGGGAAGGTAAATAGCACTACAGGCCTACCTAAAAAAGACAGAAAAATCACAAATAAACAACCTAACCTACATCTGTAAGAACTGGAGGAATAACAACAAGGCCCAGAGCAAGTAGAAGGAAGGAAATAATCAAGATCAAACTTTTAACCACACTCATTAAGAAAAAAGAGAGGGCCCAAATAAATAAAATAAAATAAGAAATGAAAGAGAAGTTACAACCAATACCATAGAAATATAAAGAATTCTAAAAAATTACTACAAACAACTAAATGTCAACAAATTGGACAACCTGGGCAAAATGGACAAGTTTGTAGAAACATACAATATTCCAAAACTGAATCAAGAAGAAGCAGAAAGCCTGAATAGACCAATAACAATTAGTAAAATCAAAGCAGCAATCAAAAAACTCCCAGCATACAAAGCCCTAGATCAGACGACTTCACTGGAGAATTTTATCAAACATTTAAGAAAGACTAACTCCTATCCTTCTCAAACTAATTTTTTTCCTTTTTTAAAAGATTTATTTATTTATGTTTAGAGGGGAAGGGAAGGAGAAAGGGAGAGAAATATCAATGTATGGTTGCGTCTTGTGGGTCCCCTGCTGGGAACTGGCCTGCAACCCAAGCATGTGCCCTGACTGAGAATCGAACTGCAATCCTCTGGTTCACAGGCCCACGCTCGATCCACTGAGCTAGACCAACCAGGGCTCAAACTATTTCAAAAAATTCAAGAAGAGGGAAGACTCCCAAATTCCTTTTATGAGACCAGTATCACCCTAATTCCAAAACCAGGTAAAGACACAAAACCGTAAGAAAACTTCAGGACAATATCACTGATGAACATAGATGCTAAAATCCTCAACAAAATATTGGCAATCTGGATTTAGCAATATACTAAAAGATCATACACCAGGACCAAGTAAGATTAATCCCAGGAATGCAGGGATGGTAAAATATTCACAAATCAATAAACATAATACACCACATAAACAAAATGAAAGACAAAAACCATAAGATCATATCAATAGATGCTGAAAAAGCATCTGATAAAATCCAGTACCCATTTACAATAAAAACACTCAGCAAAGTGGGAGCAGAGGGATCATACCTCAACATAGTAAAAGCCATATGCAAGAAACCTACAGCCAACATTATACTTAACAAGTAAAAACTAAATGCTTTCCCCTTAAGATCAGGAACAAGACAAGACTGTCTGCTTTCACCACTCTTATTCAACATAGTGCTGGAAGTCCTAGCCACAGCAATCAGACAAGAAAAAGAAAGAAAAGACATCCACAAAAAAGCTACTTGACATATAGTAAGTGAATTTGACAAAATAGTGAGTACAAAGTCAATATTCGAAATTGATGGCATTTTTGTACACCAGCAATGAAAAATCAGAAAGAAAAACTAGGGGAAAAAACCCACTTACAACACCAACAAGAAAAATAAAGCACTTAGGAATAAATTTAACCAAGGAGGTAAAAACTCGGTACTTGGAAAACTACAGAACACTGAAGAAAGAAAATAAGGAAGATAAAAATAAATTGAAGCATATATAGTGTTTATGGATCGGAAGAATTAACATCATCAAAATGTCCATACTACACAAAGCAATCTATAGATTCAATGCAATTCCTTTTAAAATAACAATGGTGTATTTCACAAATCTACAAGAAATAGTTTGAAAATTTACATGAAACCAAAAAGGACCCCAAATAGCCTCAGCAATCTTGAGAAAGAATAACAAAATAGGAGGGATCACAATACCTGATATCAAACTATACTATAAGGCCACTATAATCAAAACAGTCTGGTACTGGCCTAAGAACAGACACATAGATTAGTGGGACAGAATAGGGAGCCCAGACATAAAGCCATGTCTCTATGGTCAATTAATATTTGACAAACAGGGCAGGAGCATAAAATGGGGCAAAAATAGCCTCTTTAATAAATGGTGTTCAGAGATCGATAGTGGCACATGAGCCCCCAAAAAAGGAATAAAAAAAGAAACTAGACCACCACCAACTTACACCATATATCACAATAAACCCAAAATGGATAAAAGACAAATATATGTCATAACACCATAAAAGTCCTAGACCTAGAAGAAAACATAGGCAGGAAAATTTCAGATATCCCATGTAGCAATATATTTGCCAATATATCTCCTAGGGCAGAGGTGTCGAACTCATTTTCACCAGGGGCCACTCCAGCCTCGTGGTTGCCCTCAAGGGGCCAAATGTAATTTTAGGACTGTATAAATGTAACTACTTTTTTTTCTTAATTATCTTTTTTTATTTAATTATTTTTCAAGTACAGTATTCTGTCTTTTACTCCCAACCCAACCCCCCCCCCCCCAAATGTAACTACTTCTTAACAGTTAAGGGAGAGCTCAAAGCTGCCTGTGGTTTCCAAACAAAATGGAACCACAGGCATGGAAACATGGAACAAACTGAGTGACCAAAGGTGAAGGGAGAGGCAGTTAATGGTGGAAAGGAGAAGGGACTAGTCAAAGAACATGTATGAATGACCCACGGACATGTACAAAGTGTAAGGAGTTGATTGCAGGAGCAAGGAAGTGGGAAGGGCAGAGGAGGGCAAAGGGGGAAAAAACTGGGACATGTGTAATAGAATAACAGTTAAAAAATGATAAGCCTGGGCTGGAGTGGTTCAGCGGAATAAGCACCAGACCGCGAAGCAAAGGATCACCAATTTAATTCCCAGTCAGGGCACATGCCTGGGCTGCAGGCCTGGTCCCCAATGTGGGGTGCATGAGGGGGCAACCACACATTGATATTTCTCTCCCTTTCTTTCTCCCTCCCTTCCCCTATGTCTAAAAATAAATAAATAAAATATTTAAAAAATAAAGAAACAACTGATAAATTAGACTTCATGGAAAAAAACTTTAAAAATAAAATGATAAAGTCACAGAAAATGTTGTTAAATTACATTCAACTGAAAATTTGTTTTTCTTTTTTTCATTTACTTAGATCTTTGGAAACTGCTGCAACAAAAATTTTTTTAAATTTTCAATGCACAATAATTCATAATGATGTCTAAATTACACATGGTCTGTCTGGAAAAAGTCCAGTCACTCCACTGTTAATGTAACAAAAACAGTTTGTGTGACATTGATGCAACCTGGCAGCCAAGGAGAGTGGACTGGAATGCACACGCATGAACAATTTCACTGTAGTAGTCAGTGGGGGTGGTAGATGCCATCGAGTGAGTATGTGTACTGTGTGGCCATAGCATTCAAAATGACTGGCTGAGTAGGGCAACAAATCTGCATCAAATTTTGTATTTAGCTTGAACATTCCTCTGCAGGAACTACCGGATTCAGAAGGCCACAGCTTTGAGCAACTGATGATTGGCAGCTTCATCATGACAACCAGCTTGTTCATGCATCACATCTCATGTAGCGTTCTTCCGCTAAACATCAAATCACCCAAGTCATTCAGCCCTGCTATAGCCCAGATTTGGTGCCCTGCAATCTCTGGCTTTCCTCAAAACTAAAATTGCCTTTAAAAGAGAACAGATTTCAGATCACTGATGAAACTTAGGAATATATGAAAGGGCAGCTGATGCTGACTAGGAGAATTGTGGGAGGTCCCAAGGTGTCTACTTTGAAGGGAACTGAAGCAGCATTGTCCTATGTACAGTGTTTCTTTTTCATATTACATAGCTGGACACCTTCTGGACAGACCTCATATATGTTCATTAAAAAAAAAAAAAGAATGTCATAATAGTTTCCCTGTCAGGCATTATAGCAACTTTTTCAAAGGCACTTCTGAAATTGAAATGAGGCACTAAGAGATCAGATCTATTCCAGAACATCACATAATGACATAACTGCTATTGTTACTGAATTTTGCTTCTAATTGTATGGTAACATGAATAACTATTTCTACATTTATGGCAAAAAGCTACATTAATGAATTATCAAATTTCTTTTAAATAAATGAGAATAGAAGAATCACAGGTAATTTAATACTATCCCGTAAAAACTCTCAATATTATAAGAAAACATATACTTCCTAATTAAGATAAAACCATCTAATAGCCAAATAATATTAAGAATCACCTTTACAAAGAAAAACTGTTAAAAAGTGAAAGATGGCCCTGGTTGGTGTGGCTCAGTTGGTTGGAGCATCATCCCATGAACTGAAAGGCTGCAGGTTCAATCCCCAGTCAGGACACATACCTAAGCTCCAGGTTTGAATACCAGTTTGGGCATATATCAGGCAACTGATCAATGTTACTCTTTCTTTCTTTCACTACCTCTCTCTCTAAAAACAATTTAAAAAAATAGAGACTTCCAGCCACGATGGAGGCGGCTTAGGCAGACACACTATGCCTCCTCACATAACCAAAAGAAGAATAATTTAAAAACAAAAACAACCGTAACTGACAGAAAATTGAACTGTATGGAAGGAGTTAAAGACAACTCCGACAACCAAGGAGTTAAAGAAGAAACATTCATCCAGACCACAGACAGGCGGCCAGGGTGGAGAGGTCTCGCCGCAAGGTGGCAGCTAGTGGACCAGGGGCAGCAAGGTGGTGAGGAAGCAGTGGAACTGGGCACACAAGGCTGCAGCTTGTGGCAAGGCAGTGGCTACTGCATGGGGCGGTCCCACATTCGCCAGCAAATAAACGAGATGAAACAAAGGGCGAGTGGGACTGACCGCACAACCCAGGATCCCATCACGGGGAAATAAAGCCTCAGACCACTGATTGAAAACACCTGTGGGTATTGAGGTGGCAGCGGCAGAAACTCCCAGCCTCACAGGAAAGTCAGTTGGAGAGACCCCAAAGGTCCTAGAATGTATACAAGCCCACCCACATTGGGAATCAGTACCAGGAGGGCCCAATTTGCTTCTGGGAAGTTGGGGAAGTGTCTGAACTCTGGCAGAGAGCGAAGCAAGCACCACTGTTCCCTCTCAGACCATCCCACACATATAGCGTCACGACCCAGGGATGTGGGTTACCTCCCCGGGTGAAACCTAAGGCTCTACCCCGTACTACCTAACAGGACTGTCAAGACATAAAAAAAAGACCCAAAGGAAAGAACAGATCAAAGCTCCAGAAAAAAATACAACTAAGTGACAAAGATGTAGCCATCCTATTAGATGCACAGTTCAAAGCACTGGAAATCAGGATGCTCACAGAATTGGTTGAATTTGGTGGCAAATTACATGAAAAATGAAGGCTATGCTAAGTGACATAAAGAAAAATGTACAGGAAATCAATCGTGATGGGAAGGAAACTGGGACTCAAATCAAGGAGTGGACCAGAAGGAAGAAACATCCAACCAGAAAAGAATGAAGAAATAAGAATTCAAAAAAATAAGGAGAGGCTTAGGAACCTCCGGGACATCTTTAAACGTTCCAACATCTGAATTATAGGAGTACCAGAAGGGGAAGAGGAAGAGCAATAAGTAGAAAACTTATTTGAACAAATAATAAAGGAGAACTTCCCCAATCTGGCAAAGGAAACAGACTTCCAGGAAATCCAGGAAGCTCAGAGAGTCCCAAAGAAGTTGGACCCAAGAAGGAACACACCAAGGCACATCATAATTACATTAGCCAAGACAGAAAAATGAAAGAGAGAATCCTAGAAGCTGTAAGAGATAAGGAGACAGTCACCTACAAAGGACTTCCCATCAGACTGTCAGCTAATTTCTCAAGAGACCTTACAGGCAAGAAGGGGCTGGAAAGAAGTATTCCAAGTCATGAAAGGCAAGGACCTACAACCAAGATTGCTCTATCCAGCAAAGCTTTCATTCAGAATAGAAGGGCACATCAAGTGCTTCTCAGATAAGGTCAAGTTCAAGGAGTTCATCATCACCAAGCCCTTATTATATGAAATGTTAAAAAGGATTTATCTAAAGATAAAAAATACGCACAGTAAAATGACAGCAAACTCACAATTATTAACAACCACACCTAAAACAAAAACAAACTAAGCAAACAACTAGAACAGGAACAGACCACAGAAATGGAGATCACATGGGGAGTTATCCACAGGGGAGAGGGAAAGAGGGGGAAAAGGTACAGAAAATAAGTAGTATAGATGGTAGGTAGAAAATAAACAGGGGGAGGGTAAGAATAGTATGGGAAAAGCAGAAGCCAAAGAACTTGTATGTATGACTCATGGACATGAACTAAAGGGGGGGAATGTGGGTAGGAGGGGATATGTAGGGTAGAAGAAAGTGAAGGGGGGGTACATGGGACAACTGAAATAGCATAATCAATAAAATATATTTTTTAAAAATCCATGGGTAAGGATTAAAAAAAGAGAAACAGAAAGAGAAACTGGCAGGAATAATATCTTTCCTAGTCTTTGTCAAGTTAATAAAAATTAAATGATACAGAAAATTTGAATGTAACTAAAATTAACTAAATGTCTATTACACTTTACCACCCACAAAAAGAGAATCAATCATACATCAGATCATCAACTGAAAAATGAATAATTATGTGATAATTTATGCATAAATTGTGTACTTTATAGCATGAACACAAATGAATACAACTACACATACACACAACATTGATAAACCAAACCCAAATAAATACATTCTGTATGTTTCTGTTCACAAAGAGCTGAAAATAGTCAATATAAGACAGGTTAGAGATTAGAAAGGGACAGGTGAGAGGATTTGGGGACTGCTGATAGGTTTGTGTTTATCTGTGTTGGTTACATGAGTGTGTTCGTTATGGGATAGTTCATTTGTGTACTTTTATGAAATTTAATTTCATAAGTAAAAACAGATATTGAGCCAAGAGCAAAAAATAGATTTTAGTGTTTCTTTAAACATCTAATCAATATTATCTAATAAATAGAATACAACAGTAAAACCTCAGAATACTTTCATTATTATATATGTATAAATAAATGATCCAGGCATGCAATTTAAGAAGTTAGAAAATAAAACAAATGTAAGCGAAACAGAAGAAATTATTACAAACAAAAGCAGAATGAAATAGACAATTGAAATAACTGAGTGAATATATTTACTAGCTGATTCTGTGAAAAATAAAATATATAAACCTCTGACAAGATACCCAAAGGAGGGGGAAAAAAGATAATCAAGGGAGGAAAAAAACAAATGTAACAAATAAATAAAAAAGAGGGAAAATGCAGGTCCAAAAATAAAAGTAACTCTTAGGCTAAATAGTTTACACATAGAAAAATTTGTGGAAAAGCATGAATTACTAGAACTGACTCTAAAAGACAGAAAATACACATTTGAAGTGCAAAAAAAAGGGTGGATACAGCCAATTTCATGAGTCAATTCTACCAAGAAAAGATCATTCCTATACATATTTGAAAATGAGAATAAAATGGCAATCTAGTAATTGCTAATGGAAAAACTGACTATGTTGTACTTATCAAGAGTTGGCTTGCCAGAGCCCTGGCCGGGTAGCTCAGTTGATTAGAGCGTCCTCCCAATACACCAAGGTTGCAGGTTCAATCCCTGGTCAGGGCACATACAAGAATCAACCAATGAATGCATTGACAGGTGAAACAACAAAATTGATGTTTCCCTCCTTCAATCTCAATCTCTCCCCACCCCCATGCCTTCCTCTCTCTATATAAAATCTATAAACAAATTTTTAAAAACTAAAAAGTTGGCTGGCCAGTCTCCAATAAGACAAAATGTGGCCAAGTGATACTGTCTTTTATAAGTAGCTTACAGAATTTTCAAGGCTAATTTTTATTATATGCACGTTATACTTTTAGGTTCTAAATTTAGAACTCCCACACTACAATGAGGTTCCACTAATGAACAGGATCAAGCAAAACAGATTTTACCTGTAGCTGTAATTCTTGGCTCTCACTGACTCTTCAGCCAAGCCAGTCTACTAACTCTTGTATGCACTTTTTACCATTCATCATTATACATCTCACTCTCTAGAACCTGTCAAATAAAAACCCTATCTAAGAATAATCTTCACCACCTCCAGTTGTAAAACACCTTCCATGTAATTTTCCACTCTTCTTTCATTCCTATTTTCTCAGTTTGTGCCATTTTCCCAATGACACACAACCCCATTTCTGTCATCTTGTAGCGATTAAGTTAATAAGTACAAGAACTTCCACCCTTGTGAAACTTAAAATTCAAAAAAATACATCATTTGGTTTCAAAAACACAGAATCAGTAGGATGAAATCTCCTCTGCTTACAGAAAACTCAGAGAAACAAAACCTATACAGTATCAAAGAGCTTTCCTTGAAATAGAGCCTATAAGGTATCCCAGGTGAAAGAAGTCTTGAAGTAAGGCAAGTTTGTCCCAACTAACCACCCTCTGGGACAAGGAGCTGCTCCAGCAAGCTACTCATTCAGATAATTACAATCAAGACAAGAGGAAGAGAATATGGCTGAAAGATAAGTACATAATCTTCAAACAGATGAGGGAAAAACATTCTTTACATCCAAAGATAAGTGAGTTAAGGAAAAAAACTTTAAATAAGAGTATTTTAAAGGTTCAAAGAAATAAAAACAGGACCCATATCCAAATATTATACAGGAGGTTATAAAACAAAAAAAACAGTAGTAATAAATAAGCAGTTGTGGAACAAAACTAATGTAAAATCAAAGAAATATAAGTAAAAAAACAGGCATTCTCTCAAAACACAGCACATAAAAGTACAGAGGAAAAAAAAAGACATGAAATATAGATCCAGAAATTCTAATATTCAACATGTAAGATAAATCTAGAGAAAATAGAAGAGTAGCCATCTGAAGAAATAATGGCCAAAAATGTCCCAGAGTTTAGGACAAGAGCACTAAAAAAGATAAACAATAGCAAACTCCCACTTACAGTACTGGAAAGCTTTGAAAAATAAAGAGAAAATCCTAACGGTTATTACCAGAAAAGAGTACAAATTAAGAGTGATAGCAGACCCCTCATCAGTAACCATGGGCCAAGTAACCAAGTAACCACTAAAACAGCAGAGAAGCAACCAGGCCTCTGAGGAAAAATAACATTTCCTATCAAAGCAGTTCTGAAATAGTACCTATTTACTTGATCATCTTTCTCAATTAGATTTTAAGTGCCTTAAAAATAGGTACTGTGTCTTGTTCACTGATAATAAATCACATTTGCACTCTAGGCAACTTTATATAAACACCTGACAAATATTCACTTCAGAGAAATTTAGAAAACCTCCAGTTACTCTCAGGTTTCTATGTAGTCCTACCTACTCTGTAATGCTCAGTTCTACCAAAGCATTTCAGAAGTCACTAAGGAAATTAAAAGAAATCAACATTCAGCCCTGTCCAGTGTGGCTCAGTTGGATGGAGCATCATTCTGTAAACTGAAAGGTTGTAGATTTCAACACCTGCCTGGTCAAGGCACATGCCTAGATTGTAGATTCCCGAGTTGGGGCATACAAGAGGCAACCAACTGATGTTTCTCTCCCTCTCTCTCTCTCTCTCCCTCCCCCACCCCTAAAATCAGTAACTATGTCCTTGTGTGAGGATTTAAAAAAATCAGCATTCACGAAGCTAAGAAACCAAACTGCAGTTTAGAACTGTATCATAAAGAACTGCAATGGAGCATTCAGCCATGGCCCTGCACTACCCTTGGCTGTGGGCCTCAACAGGGGCCAAAGAGTGACCAAGAACATGAGCAAGCCAAGGCAGAGCCATCGCCACAGGTGCCTCACCAAACACAACAAGTTAATGCAGAACATTATCCAAGGTGTGTGGCTTTGCCCCCCAGTGACAGGCATACCATGGAGCTACTCAAGGCAACTAAAGACAAGAAGGCCCTGAAATTCATCAAGAAAAGGGTGGGACCTTGACTGGTGTGCCTCAGGAGGTTAAGCATCATCTCGCCAAATGAAAGGTTGCTGGTTCAATTCTAGTTGGGGCACATGCCTGAGTTGCAGGCCAGGTACCCGGATGGGAGGGTGCAAGAGGCAGCCAATCCATGTTTCTCTTGCACTTCAATGTTTCTCTCCTTCTCTTTCTCCTTCCCTTAACCTCTGTCTAAAAATAAATAAATAAATTTAAAAAAAAATAAAGGAAAGGATGGAGACACATCAGTGCCAAGAGGAAGAGAGGAACTGAGCAATGTCCTTGCAGCCACGAGTAAGGCAGCACCCAAGAAGGTCTAAGCCCCAACCCCTCCATGTATAAGAAAACCTGTTCAGAAGACAAGGAACTGCAATGTATTATCAAGACAGTTATACTAAATTTAGTCAGCCTTAAGTTACATATTTCTTAAGTTAAACATACACACATACTGGACCCGAATTTATAGACTATTTCAAAGGTTCTCAAAACATGAATAATTATTTACTCTTCTTTTGTACAGTGATATAAAACAAAGTTTATTTCTTCTTAAAACCTTTACTCTATGGCACAGACATACAAATTAATGCATTTATTTCTAGGCTAGAATCGAAAAGTCCAGAAATAAATCTCACTTATTATATGTATAATGGTCAATTAATTTTCAAAGATGCTAAGACAGTTCGCAAGGAAAGATTATTTTTTCCAACAAATGGTGCTAGAAGAACTGAATATACACATGCAAAAGAATCCACATGAAAAGAATGGGCTGGGCTGTACTGGTGTGGCTCAGTTGGGTGTCATCCCGCGAAGCCAAAGGTCACCAGTTCAATTCCTCGCCAGGACACATGCCTGGGTTGTGGGTTCAGTTGTGTGCATACGAAAGGCAACCAATCAATGTTTCTCTCTCACACTGATGTTTCTGTACCCTGTTCTCTCCCTTCCCTTCCTTCCAAAAAAAAAAGAATGGCATGGGACACGCACCTCCCACCACACATAAAAGTTAAGTGAACATGGATCACAAACCTAAATGTAAACAGCTAAAACTATGTAACTCTTAAAAAGAAAAACAAAAACAAAACGACACAGGAGTAAATCTTTGTGGCCTAGGATTAGGCAATGATTTCTTACATGACCAAAAACAAAACAAAACAAAACTTTTAACCAATCTTACAACAATCAACTGAATTTAAAAAAAAAAGAAAAAATTCAAAGCTTTTGTGCTACAAACAATACCATCAAGAAAATGAGAAAGCCCTGGCTGGTGTGGCTCAGTGGATTGAGCGCAGGCCCGCCAACCAAAGCATTGCCGGTTCAATTCCCGGTCGGGTACATGCCTGGGTTGCAGGCCAGCTCCCCAGAATGGAGTGCAATCACACATTGATGTTTCTCTCCCTCCCTTTCTCCTTCCCTTCTCCTCTCTCTAAAAATAAATAAATAACATATTTTTTTAAAAAACAGAGAATGAGAAAAACAACTCATAAAATAAAAACTATCTGAAAAAGTACTTGTATCCAGAATACATAAAGACAAACCACTTAATACACAGAATTTGATCTGACATTTCCCTAGAGAAGAAATATAAATGGTCAATACGTACATAAAAAATAATCAGTTACCAGTCATTAGGTAAATGCAAATAGGAACCACAATGAGACACTATTTCACCTTCAGCATGGTGTCCTGACAGTACACACAATGACAAGATTGGCATGGAAGTGGAGAAATTAGAACTCTCTTACATTGCCGGTAAGAATGTAACATGGTGAAGCCACTTTAGAAAACAGTTCAGAAATTCTTCAAAATGTTGTTTAAAATAAGAGTCACCATAAGACCAAGCAATCCAAACTCACAACCAAGAGAAATGAAAACAACTCATCTGCACAACAACTTGTGAATGGTCACAGCCACATTATTTCTAACAGCTAAAAAATGGATATCCAGATATCCATCAACTGATGAATGGATAAACAAATGCAGCATGTCCATTCAACTGAATACTACTCAGCCGTACAAAAAATGAAATACTAATACATGCTAAAACATAAATGAACATAAAAAATAATATGCTAAGTAAAAGCCAGTCACAAAAAGACCACATACTGTATGATTCCTTTTAAATGAAATGTCTAGAATAGACAAATATAAAAAGTAGATTAATGGTTGCCTAGAGCTGTAGGTGGAAAGGGTGTAAGGAGTAATTGCTAATGAGCATGAGGTGTCTTTTTGGGCAATATTCTGAAATTAGATGTGGGGATTGCTGCACAACCTTGTGAATATAGTAAGACCATTTAATTGAACACTTTAAAAGAATATGGTAAATTAATTCCATGTCAATAAAGCTGCTATTGACACACACACACACACGCACACACACACACAAACAGTACTCACCCAAACGTGAACTTCCATTACCCAAAAGACTTAAAACATTTCTCTTTTGTCTTACCTTTTAAGGGCATCTTTGAGTTCAGGCACAGAACGAATACACTGAACTGTAGCATTCATGTAACAAGTGTTACCGAGGTTTGTCAATCCACATGGTAGTTCCATCTGATAAGGAAAAGAATAAAATCACTTTTATAAAATGACAGAACACATATATAAATCACTGAGGTTCACACTTTAAAGCAAGTATAATTTACCAACTCATAATGATTTATATTCCACCTTTACTCTAAAGCAGGGTAAATGACGCCAAGGGGCGGCATTTACACCAGGGGCCACATCAGCCTCCAGGTTGCCTTCAAAGGGGCAAATGTAATTTCAGGACTGTGTAAATGTAACTGCTCCTTAACTAGGGCCAAGGAGCTTGGTGCTGCCGCCAGGTAGAAACAAGGTGCCGGGCTGGATAAAACAAGGTGGAGGGCTGGATTCGGCCTGCGGGGCTTGTTTTAGCCACCTGTGCTCTAAAGTAACATGTTTTATTCCCCAACAAAAACTTTTCCTTGCATCATACTCACAATCATTCTGTGTTTTAATCAATAATTCCTTTCTTGAAAATAATAAAAGGACAGTCATATCAATCCTGACCTCTTTGCAGGCTTATCATTAAAACAGGGTGACAAAATATATATACAAACACTTCCAAAAACATGAACAGTACTGTACAAATGCTGGGTGGTAAAATAATAACAACAACATTTAATAGATATATGCTGGCCAGTTTCTAAACCAATGCTGCATTTAAATTAAGGACGAATTGTATATATTTTCAACCTGGAAGGTTTTAAGAATTTAAATATCCTAGTACTTAAACTACTTAGCCTCTTTCAGCCCATTTCCACATAAAATTAATAGTAAAGACAAACAGTGTTGACAACTCCTCAAATTTATATTTAAGTATATACTAATTCACTATATAATAAATTATCTAATTATAGAAAAACTCCAGTCACTTTCAAAAAACATAAAAATAAAACATACATCTTGATATTAACTATTAAATCTTCAAAACAATCAGATGCTCCTTTCTGAAAGGCACTTTAATGTACTTCTGAAAAGCAGTGTTCACATAAAACATGGTTTGTCTTACAGCAGATGCCAACTGCTCTTCTGTCATATCTTCTACGAAGACAGTTTTAGCTGAGGGTTCCTCAGGAAGAGCATCTGCTGAGCCCATCATTAGTAGAGTCATTCCCTGTTTTAAAACAAATCAGATCCAAAAAATGCTCAAAAGTTGACCATTTTCATGCTCAATGAAAGAAGCCAGACATAGAAAAAACAATTACATGCTTGTACTTGCCAGAAAAGATAAATTTATAGAGACACAAAGTAGATTAGTGGTTGCTAGGACTGAAGGTGGGACGAGGGAGTAACTTCAAATGCATACATATTTCTTTCAGAATAATGCAAATGTTCTAAAATTAGACAGTAGAGAAGTTTTCATGACTCTACTAAAAATCACCGAAGTTTTTTTTAAAAGTACTGAAATGGCTGCTTCAGGCAGAGATCACCAATTTATCTACAAAGAGGCCCAAGGAAACTTTTTAGAGTGGTGGAACTTCTTTATCTTGACTATGGTGTGGTTACATGACTATACAAAATTCACCAAATTCATCAAACTATACACTCAAAAAAGGGTAAGTTTTATTCTATATAAACTATAAATAAAGCTAAAGGGAAAATACTGTCATAAAGAAAATTGAGAATGTTTCCATTCTCGCACAGAAGGGATTTCTTCACATGATCATCAACATTTAATGGCACAATTTCTTCTCATAACAAATAAACTAAGCACTAAGATTCTTTCTGTGAATATCTATTTTATAACTGTAACAATTATTTACATTTGAACAGAAATATCTTAAGAGCATTGAAATCTCCATTCCAGAAAATATCACATCAAACATATAAGTTCAAAATACTCAATTTTATAATTCTACAAATTGTTAAACCTAAACTTACATTCGATATACATGTAACATTCCACACAACTAAAGACCAATGAAGACACTGTCATCCTAAATCTCATTATGTTGAAATGTGAACAAGATTATTACCAAGCTCTTAACATGACGACATTAACACATGAAACAAAGAAAAGGGTACAGACTTTTTTGAAATAACAACCTGACTGGAGGTTTAAAAAACAAAGAAAGATAAAAAAATGTCTTGATGAGGATTAAAATTAGAAAATGAGGTCAATGAACACATAGTCTTAAAGGGAACCTATGTTGAAATCCAATAACCCTCATTGTATCACCTGTTATTTTTACTTAAGCTTTTTATGAGATAATGCCAAATCAGAACTAGAAAATCTTTTTCTGAAGACAAGTGTCTCAGGAAAACCAAATTATTTTTAAAATATATTAGCAATAGCTATTTAGAAAGTACAACAGGGACAAGTGAATACCAATAAATATCTAAGAGAGAACATAACAAAAAATACATGATAAGAAAACTATAAAGTTCTAGTTAAGGATAGAAAAAAAAACCCACCTAAACAAATGAAGGGGACAAAAGAAAACTGTACTTGAAAAATAACTCAATAAATTTAAAAAAAACAAAAACAAATGAAGGATATAACAAGTTTCTAGAATGAAAAGTTATTGTAAAGAATGATTCCGAATTATTATCCATATTTAACAAAATTCCTTTTTGAAACTTTACAAAATTTTTCATTCATGGAGCAAATTCATGTCCATGACAACAGCCAAGAAATTTCTGAAAAAGAATAAAGACCAAAGCAATGCCATTTAATATTATTAACAAACATTACACAATGAAGTATGTTGAGCTAAAGAAGGTTGGTTGGCCATGGCTGGTGTAGCTCACTGGAATGAGTGCAGGGCTGCAAACCAAAGGATCGCAGTTCAATTCCCAGTCAGGGCACATGCCTGGGTTGCAGGCCAGTTTCCAGCAGGGGATGCATGAGAGGCAACCATACATTGATATTTTTCTCACTCTCTCCTTCCTTTCCCCTCTAAAGATAAATAAATAAAATCTTTTTAAAAAAAAAGTAGGGGGAAGCCCTACTTTTCCAGCCAAGGGGGAAGCCCTACTTCCTCTCGTCTTCCAGCCAAGACGGAGGTGTAGGTGGCAACACTGCCTCCTCACACAACCAAGTTTAAAGACAACAAAGTTTTAGTAACAAAAACGCAACCAAAACACAGAAAATTGAACTGTATGGAAGTCCAAGAACAACTAACTACTCAGCCAGACCAGTAAGAGGGGCGGAGTCAGCGGCTGGTGGAGGGGGGTAGTGCAGGAAAAAAGTGGTGAGACACACCCAGGCGCACAGGCGGCAGTTGGCAGATCCCAGGTGTGGAGTGGCAATGGGCGGACACAGTGAGGACACAAGGCGGCTAGCTAACCACGGTCACACATTCGCACGCAGATAAACCAGGTGAGGGAGCGAGCAGTGAAATGAACCGCACAGGCTAGGGCCCCAGCAATGGGAATTAAAGCCTAAAAGCACCAACTGAAAAAACTCCCAGGGTCCAGGTGCTGGGAGAAGTTCCTAGACTCACAGAGAGTTTGTTGCAGAGACCCACAGGGTCATGGAGGGTTCATAGGCCCAAACACCCGGGAGCTGGCACCAGGGGGGCCCAGTTTGCTTGTGGGAAGCAGCAGAGGAAACAAAAATGTGAGAGAGAGGGGAACAAACGCCACTGCCCCTCTCTGACCCCGTCCCCAGATACAGCATCACAACCCAGCCACTGGGCTGCCCCACACTGGTGGACACCTAAGGCTCCGCCCCTCAATGTAACAGGCACGAACAGACCAAAACATTATGGCTCAAACAGAAGTACAAATCAAAGCCTGAAAGCCAATACTTTTAAGCAAACAAGAGATAGCCAACTTATCAGATGCACAGTTTAAAACACTGGTGATCAGGATGCTCACAGAACTGGTTGATTTTGGTCGTAAATTAGATGAAAAAATGAAGGCTATACTAAGTGAAAGAAGGAAAATGCACAGGGAACCAACAGTGATGGAAAGAAAACTGGGACTCAAATCAAAGGAGTGGACCAGAAGGAAGAAAGAAACAACCAAACAGAAAAGAATGAAGAAACAAGAATTCAAAAAAATGAGGAGAGGCTTAGGAACCTCCAGGACATCTTTAAATGCTCCAGGATCCAAATTATAGGGATACCAGAAGGAAAAAAGGAAGAGCAACAAGTGGAAAACATATTTGAACAAATAATAAAGGAGAACTTCCCCAATCTGGCAAAGGAAATAGACTTCCAGGAAATCCAGGAAGCTCAGAGAGTCCCAAAGAAGTTGGACCCAAGAAGGAACACACCAAGGCACATCATAATTACACTACCCAGGATTAAAATGAAGGAGAGAATCCTAGAAGCAGCAAGAGATAAGGGGACAGTCACCTAAGTACAAAGGAGCTCCCATCAGACTGTCAGTGGATTTCTCAAAAGAGACCTTATAGGCAAGAAGGGGCTGGAAAGAAGTATTCCAAGTCATGAAAGCCAAAGACCTACAACCAAGATTGCTCTACCCAGCAAAACTTTCATTTAGAATGGAAGGGCAGATAACGTGCTTCTCAGATAAGATCAAATTCAAGGAGTTCATCATCACCAAGGCCTTATTATACAAAATGTTAAAGGGACTTATCTAAGAAAAAGAAGATAAAAAAGATGAACAGTGAAAGGACAGCAAATTCATAGTTATTAACAACCACACCTAAAACAAAAGCAATCTAAGAGGACAGCAGATCAGGAGCAGAACCATAGAAATGAAGATCACATGGAGGGTTAGCAACAGGGGAGTGGGAGAAGGAGAAGGGGGGAGAAGGTACAGAAGATAAGTAGCATAGATGGTAGGTAGAAAATAGACAGGGGGGAGGGCAAGAATAGTATGGGAAATATAGAATCTAAAGAACTTAATGATACATGGACATGAACTAAAGGGGGAATGTGGGCGGGAGAGGGTGTGCAGGGTGGAGGGGAATTAAGAGGGAGAAATGGGACAACTGTAATGACATAATCAATAAAATATATATATACTTTAAAAAGCAGGTAATAATTTAGGGGGCAAAAATACTACCAGTTCACTACCTCATGCCATGCCATACCAAAATGAATTACGAATGAAAGGTTTAAATATAAAAAATGAAACAATTACAAAAACATGTAAATGAATCAAAAAAATCTTGCCATATTCTCTTTTCTTTTTTTAAAAGATTTTATTTATTTATTTTTTGAGAGAGGAAGGGAAGGAGAAAGAGAGGGAGAGAAACATCAATGTGTGGTTGCCTCTTGCGCATCCCCCTGGGGACCTGGCCTGCAACCCAGGCATGTGCCCTGGCTGGGAATCAAACCTGCAACCCTTTCGTTCACAGGCCAGTACTCAATCCACTGAGCCATACCAGCCAGGGCTATATTTTCTTAAATTGATATAAAAGATGAAAGAACGGATGTCACTAACTATATAAATACTAAAAACTTCCATAAAACATTACTATAATTAAAATTTAAAAGGACGACCTAGAAAAAGGAATTCTACTATTTATAAGCACCTTTAAAAAAAAAAGTCAGCCTGGCTGGTGTGGCTCAGTAGATTGAATACCGCCAAAGGGTTGCCAGTTCAATTCACAGTCAGTGCACGTGCCTGGGTTGCAGGCCACGTCTCCAATAGGGGGCATGCAAGAGGCAACCACACACTGATGTTTCTCTCCCTCTTTCTCCCTCCCTTCCCCTCTCTCCAAAAATAAATAAATAAAATCTTTTAAAAAAATGAGTAAGGCAAACACACAATAGAAAAATGGACAAAAATACACAGAAATCAAAAAAGGTTTTTGAAAATTAATAAAGTAAGGTTCTACCTTAAGAAACTAGAAAAAGCATACATTGAAACCAAAGTAAAAGGAAAAAATAAAACCGAGAGGGGAAATCAATAAAATAATAAATGAGCAAGAAAAGCTGATTCTTAGAGGGTAGGAAATTAATGAAATTAACAAACCTCGGAATTCACAATTTGCCAATAACAGGGAGAAAAGAGAGAGAAAAAATAGCACTACAGATTCTAGAATGAAAGAGTATATTATGCCAATCAATTTGACAACTTAAATTTAATGGACCAACTCCTTAAAAGATGCAAACTACCAAAACTTATATAAAAGAAAATATAATATCTGAATAGTACTAAGTTCTTAATTGAAAGTCTTCCCACAAAGAAAGCTCCAAGCCGAAAATTCTTTCCATTTTATAGAAATTCAATGGAAAAATTCTACAAAATATTTAAAGGAAAAACAGTATAAACTCTTTCAGAAAAGAGGGAAGGTCAGGATGCTTCCTAATTCATAAGCCCAGCATTACCCTGATAGCAAATTCAGACAAAGACAAATAAACTACAACCCATATCTCTTAACCAGTGCAATAAAGCAAGCAAAAAAGAGAAATAAAAACCACAGGACTGTGAAGAAAATAAATCCTTCTTTGTTGCTGATACCTACATTATCCTAAGACACTAATACATAAAAAAAATCATCAGTCATAGGATATAGGTCAATATAGAATTAATTATGTTTTTATATGCCAGTGAAGTAAAACAATAAAAAGACGTCATAAAGATTGTAAAGGAGAAGTAACGTTGCCTCTATTTGCAGATAACATGCTGTGTACACAGAAAACCTAATGGGATCTAAAAAAACAAAACAAAATTACTAGAACTCATAAGTAAATTTACTAAGGTCACGGGATAAAAAACATACTGTATTTTTATAATCTAGCCATGAACACTGAAAAACAAATCTTTTTAAATTATAGTTTTCAACAGCTAAAAAACATTGTTTCACGAATCTAACAAAAACTATGCAAAACCTCTATGCTGAACTGAAAAACTAAAAAATTCTGTTAAGAAAACATAAAGACCTAAATGGATAGAGAAGCATATCCTGTTTAAGGATTTTAATACTCAATAACAATATGTTCATTCTCCCCAAACTCAATGTAATCTCAAACAAAATTCCAGGAGCCTGTATCACAGAAACTGACAGACTTCTTTAAAATTATACAGAAATGCAAAGGAACTAAAATAAAATAGTCTTAAAGAAGAAAAAGTTGGAGAACTTATACTATCTTATTTCAAGAGTTACAAATCTTCAGTAATCAAGACCATGTGGTAGTGATGTATCAATGAAACAAAAGTCCAAAAACAGACATACAAGTGGTTTTTAAGAATCACTCCAACACAGTCAGGGTGAAGAGGAAAATATTTTCAATGGATGGTGCTGAAACAACTGGATATACACATGGAAAAAGGTATTTGGAATATATTTTGATATATTAGGAAATTGCACTATAAGAAGTTTTCTTAGGATAATACTTACATTTTTTATTTTGATGTTTCCCCAATCATCATCCTATTTCAAAGACAAATAAAAAACATTTAATAACTCTGTACAATCTAATAAACTAATTTTAAGCTACTTCCAAATAGAAATTTTTTTCTCAGAAGATTTTATTTAAATTACTGTAATCAAAAGTATTTTTAAGAAAATAGCCCTGGCTGGCGTAGCTCAGTGGATTGAGCACGGGCCTGCGAACCAGACAATCGCGGTTCGATTCCTAGTCAGGGCACATGCCTGGGTTGCAGACCAGTTCCCTGCAGGCCAGTTCCCAGCAGGGGATGCACGAAAGGCAACCATATATTGATGTTTCTCTCCCTCTCTCCTTCCCTTCCCCTCTAAAGGTAAATAAATAAAATATTTCTTTTTAAAAAGCGAATGCAAATATAAATTTAAAAAAAAAAAAAAAGAAAATACATGCAGCCCTGACTGGTGTAGCTCAATGGGTTGGGCATCATCCCAAAGAGTCACTGGTTCAATTCCTGGTCAGGGCACATGTCTGGATTTCGGGCCAGGTCCCCATTTGGGGCTAGAGGCAACCTAGTAATATTTCCTCTCTCTCTTTCTCCCTTCCTTCCCATCTCTAAAAATAAATAAAATCTTTAAAATAAAAAAATGCAGTTCTAAAAATAGGAAGTCTATCAATTGCTTAAACTACTTACATAAGATACCACCTAAAAGGCAGTAAAAATGGCAACCCAAAAGTAGTAAAAACACCTGATGGATGACAAATAAAAATATGCTGATTTTTTGCATGTTCATTACATATTTGGAACCAGCAGAGCTCAGGTGACAAGAATGAAGAGTAACATGAAGTAAGATCTACATAATTAGGATAATTATAGAATTTACATTCCAAATCAGGAGACTTGAGAAAGTGCTATTAAAAATTATACCAGAAGAGTAAAACAGGACTATCCAAGGCAAACTAACCCTTAATAATACTTGCTGTGTCCACAAATGTTTCTCCAGTACTAAATGTCACATCTATGAAAAAATTAACAAATACCTTTACTCTAATATGTTTGAATAAAGATTTTTTTCCTTAACGCCATGATTGGTCCATGAATAAAGTCAGTTCTATATTATTTCTCTGTTTCTTTTGTGGAAGGCACCGGGAACTCAATCTGCTTCCCTCTGCTGGTGCCATTACCTCTCTGGATACCCTGCTTCAAAGTGGCACAATAACTTCCTGAAGACCTTTCTCAGTATATGGGTTTTTTTGTTTTCAATGTTTTGCATGTTTTTTTAAATTTTTCATTTATTCATTTTTAGATAGAGGGGAAAGGTTAGGAGAAAGAGAGGGAGGGAGAAAAACATCAATGTGTGGTTGCCTCTAGCAGGCCCCCTACTGGGGACCTGGCCTGCAACCCAGGCATGTGTCCTGAATGGGAAACTAACCAGCGACCCTTTGATTCACAGGCCAGTGCTCAATCCATTGAGCCACACATGCCAGGCCTTCTCAGTTTAAAAGCAATCACTGCTAGTTATTTGTAATGATAACTATATATACCCCCTCAGACTAACTTACTTATCCAAGGTTGTCACAAAAGAGCTGGGAAATGTACCCAGATCTACTTGACTTATAAATGACATGCTCTTTTTGGTATCTTACTATATCTTACTTAAAGCTCTATGATGCTGTTTACTCATTATGGAATATATAAAATACATTTACTTTCATCATTTTTAAATACACACAGTTGAAATAAAAAAAGAAAAGCCTGGCACAAAACAAGTATTCAATAAGCAGTAGCTATAAGTAGTCAATTTCATTTAATTAGCATTTTTCTTTAATTCTCTACAGTACACCACCAAGACGGGCATAACTTGTTTCACTGTGCTTTCCTCTATTGCGCTTCGTAGATATTGTGTATTTTACAAGACTCTCCAACAGCAAAAAATCTCAGAAATGGTTATCATTTTTAGCAATAAAGTATTTTTTAATTAAAGTATGTACACTTTTTTTTAGACATAATGCTATTACACTCTTAATATAGTATAAATATAACTTATATACACTGGGAAACCAAAATAGTTGTGTGACATGCTTTACTGCAATGGTATGGAACCAAATTTGCAATATCTCTGAGGTATACCTGTATACAGCTCAGCAGAAATTAGGTTATCAATGTTCAAAAGCTGATACTGCAACTTGGAGAGGAAACAATGTTTCTTCATCAACATATTTTACTGCCCTTATCTTTAAAGTTAACTATAGGCCCTAGCCTGTTTGCTCAGCTGGTTACAGCATCCTCTACATACATCAAGGTTGTGGTTTCAATCAGAAAAGAACCAACCAATGAATTTATACATAAGTAGAACAACAAACTGATGTTTCTTTTTCTCTAAAATAAGTTAATAAAATTAAAAGAAAAACATTTAAATTTTTTTTTAATTAAAAAAAAGTTAACTATAGCTCTTTAGCATTTTGTATCTAACATTTTTTTTTTTTTAGCCTCACCTGAGGACACATTTTTCACTGCTTTTAGAGGGAGGGGAAGAGCGAGAGAGAAACACTGTTTGGCTGCCTCTCGCTGGTTCCCTAACAGGGAATCAAACCTGCAGACTAGGCATATGTCCTGAAGGAGAATCGAACCCGCAACCTTTCAATGAACAGGATAATGCTCCAACCAACTGGGCCACACCACCAGGACTTATATCTAACTCTTGAAGAAATACTGTAAAAACTATACTTGCATAATATTACAAACAACAATGAAGAAAATACCATTGGGTCTTTTAGGTGGCCCTTCCTCAATGATGCTAGTTAGCTTGGACTCTTAACTGTAACAAGGACTCTTAACTGAATGTGATCATTCCAAGGAAACTAAAGAGAAAATTAGGTTCCCTCTCTTTTTAAACAAACCTTTTTTTCTCCCATCACCAGATAAGCGTTAGATGGCAATTACTCTTAAGATAAAGGGGCTCTTTTTTAATGGTTTGGACGCAAGAAAGGCCATAGAAAAACTTAAGTTTTCCAGTATTCCACAGCCAGGGCTTTGGTAAAGATCTCAAAACATTCTGAATCTCGACATCCAAATGCATGTACACTTTGCAGCAGTCTTGTTATTTTTAAAAAATCTACCATATTGGCCCTGGCTGGTGTAGCTCAGTGGATTGAGCACGGGCCTGAGAACCAGACAATCGCGGTTCGATTCCCAGTCAGGGTACATGCCTGGGTTGCAGGTCAGTTCCCAGCAGGGGACGCAGGAAAGGCAACCATACATTGATGTTTCTCTCCCTCTCTCCTTCCCTTCCCCTCTAAAGATAAATAAAATTTGTTTTAAAAAAAATCTACCATACTGTTTCATATATTTAACAGAAATAAAATGTTCCACTCCATAACAGAAAATTACTAATACATATAGATTTTATAATAGTCTAAAAATAAAAGTTATACTTTTAACACACCCACCTAGGGGAAAAAAGCTCAAACAATACAAATAAATGGAAATGCCCCATTCCCCTGACCCACAAAGGTATTCATTAATACAGTGCATTTGAAAATAAAATATTTAATGATGCTTTTACACATTTGAAATGGCTACAATGTTCCTCCGTACACTAAAATGGATAGTTGTAATCCCATAACTACATACTCACCAAATACACCTCAAGTGCTACATTTCAGTAATTATGTAATAACAGTGCATAATAAAATAATGGACTCAGTTTTACCTTCAGTGTTCCTCCTTTCACCATAACTTTCTGTCTGGCGGGCTGGACTCCAGTCAATGCAAAAAGCTGAGCCTTGAACACCATTGGAGGTTCATCGGTATTCAATTCCACACCTTCGAATTTCTCCTTTCCCCATTTCACAGTAACTGCAATGAAACCGTAACTTATTTTTTCATTTACAAAATAACAAAACTTCAGATTTAAAAGGCTAGTTCTTTAAAGTACATCCGTCTTCAAACTACATCATTCACCTTTTTATATTTGTTATCTATACCAAATCAGGAGTAATCTGCATGCTGTAGGTCCTGAATATAATTTAACGTATCTAATCCAACATCTCATATGATAAATAAGGAAGCCAACATTTAAGAGAAGTTGGTTGATTTACTAATGTCAAAAAAAACTAGTTTGTAAATATTCAAGTCTTTTTGCACAACCCAGGGTTCCAATGTGGGAAACTACAGCTTCAAAACCTCTGCCTGTAAAAACGGGCAGGGGTTGTGGCAGCAGGACAAACTCCCAGCCTCACAGGAGAGTTGTTGGAGAGACCCCCGGGGTCCAAAAATGTAAAAAAACCCACCCCCCACCCCCGCCAGGAATCAGCACCAGAAGGGCCCAGTTTGCTTGTGGGTAGCAGGGAAATGACTGAAAGAGGGCCAACAGCAGAGCAAGCAGCACTGTTCCCTCTCAGACCCTTATCCCCACATACAGCCCAGCCCTGGTGAATACCTAAGGCTCCACCCCTTACAACCTAACAGGTATGCCAAGACAAAGAAATATGGCCCAAATGAAAGGACAGATCCAAACTCCAGAAAAAGAACTAAGCAATGAGGAGATAGACAATCTATCAGATGCAGAGTTCAAAACAATGAAAATCAGGATGCTCAAAGAAATGACTGAGTACAGACAAAAAATGAAGAAGTGAAGGCCATAAAGAAGTTAAATAAAGAAAAAGTATATAAGGAACAAACAGTGAAGGGAAGGAAACAAGGACCTGAATCAAAGACTTGGAACAGAATGAAGAAAGAAGAATTCCAAAAAATGAGGAGAGGCTTAGGATCCTCTGAGACAATTTGAAATGTTCCAACATCCCAATCATAGATGTGCCAGAAAGAGAAGAGGAGGACCAAGAAATTGAAAACTTATTTGAACAAATAATGAGGGAAAACTTCCCAAATCTGGCAAAGAAAATAGACTTTCAGGAAGTCCTGGAAGCTCAGAGTTCCAAAGAAGTTGGACCCTAGGAGGAACACACCAAGGCACATCATAATTACATTACCCAAGATTAAAGATAAGGAGAGAATCTTAAAAGCAACGGGAAAAAAGGAGACAGTCACCTACAAATGAGTTCCCATCAGCTGATTTCTCAAAAGGTTTCTTTTGGCAAGAAGGAGCTAGAAAGAAGCATTTGAAGTCATGAAAGGTAAAGACCTACATCCAAGATTACTCTATCCAGCAAAGCCATTATTTAGAATGGAAGGGCAGATAAAGCACTTCCCAGATAAGGTCAAGCTAAAGGAGTTCATCATCACCAAGCCCTTATTATATGAAATGTTCAGGGACTTATCTAAGAAAAAGAAGATCAAAACTAAATACAGTAAAGTGACAACAAACTCACAACTATCAACAACTGAACCTAAAAACAAAAACAAACTAGAACAGGAACAGAATCACAGAAATGGAGATGACATGGAGGATTACTGGTGGGAAGGGGGAGAGGGGAGAGTGGGGGACAAGGTACAGGAAATAAGAAGCATAAATGGTAGGTACAAAATAGATTGGGGGGGGTAAGAACAGTATAGGAAATGGAAAAACCAAAGAACTTATATGTACAACCCATGGACATGAACTAAGGGGGGTGGGGGGGATGCTGGTGGGAAGAGAGTGCAGGGCAGAGAGAGGCAAATGGGAGAAAAAAATGAGACAACTGTAATAGAATAATCAATAAAGATATTCAAGTCTTCTGAATCCTACAATAATCTCTGCAAAATATGACCACATTAAAATATTCCCCAGAATAAGATTCACAGACTTCGAATGTATTTAATTAAGCAGTCATTAAAATCTACATACTGTTGGGAATAGAAAGGAGAGATTTTAGAAAGGTAATTTGAAAATAAAAGAAATTGGGAGCATATTTAAAACAAGAGATACTGCATTCTATGTTTCCTGAGCATAAGATGGTCAAATATTAAGAATTCAAACACATAACTAAAACACTAAAAAATACATAAATCATACTTCACAGCCATTCGAATGGCTATTTCAAAAAGAAAAAAAACAGAAAATAAATAAGGACGTGGTGAAACTGCAACACCTGCCCATTGCTAATGGGTCTATAAAATGGTGCAGCCACTGCGGAAACACTATGGTAGTACCTCACAAAATTAAACACAGAATTACCACATGATCCAGCAATTCTACTTTTAGGCATATGCCCCAAAGCAGGTAAAGCAGGGACCCAAACTGATTATTCTATACTCATGTTCATAGCAGCATTATTCATAATAGCCAAGATAGGAGCAACCCAAGTGTCCATCAACAGAAGAATGGGTGAACAACATGTGGCATGCCCATGTGTGTATATAATGAATATTATTCAGCCTTAAAAAGTAATTGAGTTCTTACGAATGGTACAACATGGATGAACCTTTGAAACATTACACTAGGCAAAATAAGGCAGATGCAAAAGAACAGATACTGTATGATTCCACTTACGTGAAATACCTAGTCAAATTCATACAGGCAGAAAGTAGCATGAGGGGAACAGAAATAGAGTTTCAGGTCAGAAACATGAAAACATTTGGGAGATGGATAGTGATGACGATTGCACAACAATGTGAATGTACTGAATGCCAAAAGCTGTACACTTAAAAATGGTTAAAATAGTTCATTTTATGTTACATAAACTTTACCACAATAAAAAATGTTCAATTAGCTTCATAAAAGAGCTAATTTTTTAAATACTTAAAAATAAACTCAAGAATATATACTTTGTTCTCACTAAAAACTTTATACCTCCTCAAAATAAGAATTTCACAACAGTTGTCTGATTTCCAACTATAAAAATCAGAATATGAAAAACTGACCCTGTGACTCTATGAACTTATAGTCTAGTAAGGGAGAAATGGGGGGAAAGATTAAAATGAATAATGCAATATAAATATTATAAAGGCTACAGAAGCACAGAATATGCTTCATGAGTAAGGGAGATCTTCCTGAAAAAGTGGTAACTGTGTGTTATTGCTATCAGCTTTTTATTACTATCAAGTTGAGACTCAAAGAAAAATTAGGTGTTAGCCAGAGAAAAAGACAAAATAAAGCATTCCTGGAGAAGACAAGAAAAACATTAAAAAACATAAAACAACATGGTATGTTCTAAAATACAATTCCCACAATGCAGGAGAAGCAGCTGAAACTGGAAGCTAGTCAAGGAACATAAGTTGTATTAAAACATACAGGCTTTATGTCATAGAAAATGTGCAGCCCCAAAAAGGTTTTCATAAAGGCCACCTGGGTCTAGTTTGAACAGTAGACTAATAGCAGCAGGGAAAATGAGTTTGAAGAGGGTGCAACTGTAATCATTGAGATTAAGCTATAAACACACAAAACAGTACAAGCAAAAGACAAGACTAAACCAAAAACGGTTACCAAAATTAAGGAAGAGGGACCCTGGCTGGGTAGCCCAGTTGGATAGACCTTCCCCCAGGTGACTACCCCATGAGTCAAGATTGGGGGAAGGGTTTGATTCACAGTCTGGGTGTCCAGGTCCATTGCTGGTGCATGAGTGGGTGGAGCAGCAGGATGAATATTTGCTTCTCTCTCTCTCTCTCCCCCCGCCTTGCTAAAATCAAGAAAGGAGGGGAACAAAGGAAAGAAGGGGGAGAAGGAGGAAGGTAGTGAGGAAGGGAAGAGGAAGGGAAGGAGAGAGAAAGAGAGGAAGAGGAGAAAAGAGAAGCCAAGCCTATCTGAAATGTACTTAGCTGTGTCACATGGGCAAAATTACTTAAACTTTTTGCTTACCCATCAAGAATTATACCAGTATCACAGGATTATGTTGAAGATTAAAACAAAGCAACATGCAAAATAAATAAACAACAAAAAAAGCAACATGTATAAAAACACTAGCTTTGTGCCAGGCACAGAAGTGGTCATTAAATTTTATGGCACTTACCTTAACCACCCTAAAAATCTGGATATTTAGTTTTCTACCAAAATTTATGAAACAGTACCTAAAATGTTCTCGTTTTAATATAGGGCTTTTTGCAGAACTGACTGACTCAATACAGATGTCAAAGGAAGAAACCTCAGAAATCGACTTCAATTCCCTCATTTTGGAAATGAGGAAAAGTTTGATTGAATGTGTAAGAATGAACTCAACTTTTAAAACAGAAAGTTTGGTAAATATAGGCTTTTCTAAAAAAGATTTTATTTATTCATTTTTTGGGGAGAGGAAGGGAGAAAAAGAGGGACAGAAACATCGATGTACAAGAGAAACATCAATGGTTTTGTCTCTCCCACCCGCCCCAACCAGGAACCTAGTCTGCAACCCAGATAAGTGGTCTGACTGGAATCCAACCAAAGGACCTTCTGGTTTTCAGAATGAGGCCTAATCCACTAAGCCACACCAGTCAGGGCTATGAATATAGGCAACAGAGGAGCTGGTTTTGTTGTGTTGTGTGTTAGCTAACCTGTGTTAGTCTACACTAGGATTTATCACCATTACTTAATGCTCCCTCAATTCTATACTGCATAAATGGAATATTTCAAGTACTCTTCTAATGTTAATTACTGTGTATTTATCCTACTGTAATAATCACAGAAAGATATTCAGCAATAATTATTAAAGCATTCAATTCAATATTCTAGAACATCAAGAACCCGCCTTGAGATTAACATTCCTCTTTTGTTTCATACCATTCTTTTAAAATGCTGAATTTCCAATAAAGGAATTATGATAGCTGGGTATGGCCAAGGAATCACACGTCCATAGCCAAACACCACAAACACCTTAGGTGCCTTTCCTTTAGGTCTTTATTTTTATTGCTGACACTATTACAGATGTCCCCATTCACCCTCCCCCGCCCGGATGCAGCCTCCACCCAGCCCCCGCACCACTTTCCTCCGGCCATCACCACACAGTTGTCTGTGTCTATGGACCATACATATACGTTCTCTGCCTAATCCCTAGACCTTTCACCCAGGTGCCATCTGATGACACAGGCAGATTCACTGACTAAAAATGTGATCCCTCGCCAATCCCTTAGACTACCGTCATGCAAAATACCTGTCACACACCAATGAAAAGAAAATAACCCTGGAAATGGGTATTCATCTACCTCACAAAGCTAAGACTCTGCTTTGGACATAAACGCAATACAATTTTTGATGAAATAAAAACAAAGCCCCCCAAAGAGTCGCAATCTGCCTTGGGATAAAACAGAAACTGGTACAAAATAGGAGGGTGAGGCAAAGGCAGCAAGGGGTAAGCAAAGGGAAGCTACTGAACGATGAAGATTAATCTCACCCTCTCACTTCAGGCTTCCCTCCTTGCTGCGCCCTTCCACAGCTACCACTAATAAGCACAAGGAAATCCCACTACACCTGCAGCCTGGTCCCCGGGGCTCCAGGACACACCCTCACCTTTCCCGGCACACTAGGACAGCCACAAAAACTATTCTGCAGAGTCACCACTCCCAGAGGCCGATGCTCACGGCTTCCCCATCTCCACTCCCGCTCCCACCGCACCCACCAGGCGGCCCAAAAGACACCACGCTCCCTCGCGATGCGGGGCTAGGAAGTGGCAAGGACGGAGAACACGGCCAGGATCAACTCCACGCCGCAGTCACCCCCCCATCCCCACGCTCCCCTGCCCCCGCCCCCCCGGGCTCAGCCGGGCTTCCGACCCGCAGGCCAGGCCTACTCAGAGGCCTAGTGCTGGGCAGGATTGCGGGAAGCAAGGCGACGAGGGGGGCTCACCCGAGTACAACGGCATGGCGGGACGAGAGGAAAGGCGGTGGCGCAGGAAGGCTGGCCTGGTAAAGGCGGCGACGGGGAAAGGGACACGCAGAAGCTATGGCAGCAGCCAAGACAGAGGCACGGTATCAGCGGCGGCTCCGGTGCGACGACAGCCTCATTCAAACCGGCCACTGGCGATGACGCAGCAACACGCAGTTCGCCCTCAGAGCTAGAGGAGGCGAGAAGCGCAGCGGCGAGGCGGGGCCTGGAGGGTGGAAAGACCGGGGTGGTGGGAGCGAAGGCAGGAAAGCCTTAGCGGGCGAGACTGAGGGCACGGGGCGTGGGCGCGGGCGCGCAGCCCGTGCGCCTCTGCAGGTGGGCGCCTGCGCACTGCACGCGCCCACCTCCTCGTGGACCTGGCCCCGCCCAGTCTGGCTTCAGGTGTTGTAGGGACTTCATGTTCTTGTGACTGTATTTTTGAAGTCTGCCCCCTTTTTCGAAACGGTGGGTCAAGCCAGGGATTTTTGTTGGTGATGTGGCTAGTCGAACAGCTGAGAGCCTTATTCCTCTACACCTCAGATCGGTATATTTACTAATGAAAATGACTTTGTCTGCCCTTTAAGGAATTTTGTGGCAAAAATAAATATGACCAAGTTTGATTTCAGCACACCCCACCACATTTGGTGCAGTTAACTTCTATCCTCGTGAGGGAGCTGGGGGATCTGAACTGAAGACAATTAGAGCAAAATGAGGACGTGGAATGATGCTAAGAATTGAAAGGAAAAATAAACAAACTTGACATAGCTGGCCTTCCTGGATGGCAGTGAGAGTTGTAGAAGAGTTGTAGAACCTTGCCCCACATACCATATGTTGCTAAGCCCTGGTCTACGTATGTCTAATGGGTAGAAACTACTGGTTAAGGTTGACATCTTTAAATAATCAATGTACTGGTAATATTTTAACCTAAATGTTTATAAGTAAAGTATAAAATGTGGTTAAATAACAGAAAGTAAACCTCTTAGGGTTTATTGCTTAGAATATACCCTCCTTATCTGGTCAACAGAAATTGTATCCAACTTTAAAGTCTCCACGTAATGCTAACTCTTTCATGTACTCTTAAAGCCTACTCCTGCAATTACCCTTTCTGTCAAGTAACATTACATAATAACTGTTTGCTCTTTTTATGCAACAAGTATATATTGAGTGCAAGATACT
Source organism: Artibeus jamaicensis (assembly GCF_021234435.1). Lineage (NCBI taxonomy): Eukaryota > Metazoa > Chordata > Mammalia > Chiroptera > Phyllostomidae > Artibeus > Artibeus jamaicensis. Next base: position 7,146,499 of record NW_026521803.1, read on the forward strand.
CAATATGGAACTATGAATATGAAGATGAATTGGACAACCATCCTGTCCTCATACAATGGAGAATGTACTAGGAATACAGAAATATGTGCACATTAACTATGTGGCTCTCCGAATCAGTCAAACCTCTAGGCTATAAAAAACAGAAGCCAGAGAAGGAATTGATTGGTTGAATACAGGACAAACTAACAGAATCAATAGGAAAAGCAGCAAACCACATAGATACTGGATAGAAACCAAGGGATATGGGCACCAGGAAACAAACAAAGTCATGTCACAGAAAGAGTCTGGACATTCCTGCCACCACTTCCATAAGTAAATTCTAATTCTGCGTCTGCCTCACTCCCTCAAGATTTTGTGTTCCAAACAAGGACATATAATTGGCCAATCATGAGGAAAGGAATGTCTGGCTCTGCCTCCCACTCAGACCTATTGGAGTATGGGGCAGGGGCTGCCCAAAATGGAAAAGCTGTGTATTAGTTTCTTACAGCTGTGGTAACAAATTACCACAATTTAGTGTCCTAAAACAAGGCAAATTCATCATCCTACATCTGACAGACACAAGTCCAATAATGGTCTTAACCTTAAGGTGTTGGCAAGACTGTACTCTTTCTGGAGGCTCCATGAAGAATTCATTACTTACATTTCCCAGATCCTAGAAGTTGCCTACATACCTAGTCTCATACCCATTCTAGCAATTGCACTGTAACAGGGTGCAGCCAAGTGGGGGACCGCAAATGGGGATTTGTAATAGGGTCCAGAAATCAGGGTGTCCAGGAAATATTAGAAATATATATATTTCCATTTCTATATTTCTCTATCTGATGGCAATTGGGAGAACTGTGTGGGATCCCAAATTGTCTCTATTTTTCACATGACATGGCTGGATACCTTCTGAACAGATCACATATTTCCAATGTGTATGTGTGTGGCGAAACCTAGCACAGTACTTGTTACCTACAAACTATGTTCAAGAAGCACTCCCTGAATGAATGAATAACCTAGTTTCAGTCAACAGATGAGACAAATTAAATTAGGGTAAATGCAATGCTGCTATAATACAGAGGCTTCAACATTCAATTGCTAGCAATTTATGGATCAGTAAGAGAGAGCAATGGCTCTGCCTCATAGATTTGTTCAAAGGAAACATTATGTCCATAAAGTTTCTGTGTCATCTGCTAAAGCAGTGCTTCTCAAGTTTAATGTGAATGTGAATCACCTAGGACTTTGTTAAAATGCAGATTCTGAATCAGTAGTTCTGGGATGATGTCTTAGATACTGACAGGCTCTCGGGAAATTTTGATCAACAAGTCTTTAAGGAAACTTGTTGAAGATGGGTTGCAGGACTATCTGGGTTTCAGCCCACAGGAAGAAGAAAATTAAAGGGAAAAAATTAACCCTGGCTGGTGTGGCTCAGTGGATTGAGTGCTGGCCTGAGAGCCAAAAGGTTGCTGGTTCAATTCCCATTCACGGCCCTAGCCTAGGTTGCTAGCCAGGTCTTCATTTGATGTCATGTGGGAAGCAACTGATCAATGTTTCTCTCAGACATCAATGTTTCTCTCCCCTCTCTCTACAAATAAATAGAATCTTTTTTTTTAACAAAAGGGGAAAATTACATGGTAGCAATTTCCTTTTAAGCAAGAGGAGTTGGAAGCATGTGCACAAATCACTTCCATTCGCTTTTCATTGGTGAAAACAGTTCCTGGACCAGCTGCATGGAAGTCTGAAAACTGGTCTCTAACAGGGCAGAGGGATTCAGGCTTAAATTCTATAGGTATGCAACAGGGAGAAAATGGATTTCGGTGGAAAACCAGCGGTCTCTGCCAAGCAAATGCTTAACTATTTTGTAAGTAATGTTCAGGCTTATTAAGTTTTTCTAAAAGAAGTGACGAAAACTCCTAGTTGCTTAGTTTTTTTCACTCGTAGAAGGAAAATGATAATATCTGTTCCTATGTGCTCTCAGTGCTCTAAGATTTAAATAGCTAGTTGAGTGCATGTGTGTCAGTAATAATGACCAAATAGAGCTGATCTAGAACAGAACAAATACCAGGTGCACTCATGTTTATACAACTATCTTCGAGGCTAACTTCAGTTAGTAATGAGCCCAAAACAGAAGTAAATGATTTGTTACCCTCACCCTCCAAAAGTTTCTTTCAGAAACAGAAGTCCACAACTGGACACAAACAAATTTCTGGCCCAATATTTCCCTGTCTGTACTACCTTCTGCTTCAATTAAACTCAGTGATGCTTAACTGCTGTGTTATCTGCCTTCCATTTTTGACACCTGCCCCTACCTTAGAATCAAGTGCTCCCCAATTTTCCCTCCATGATACATTTCTAAACCTCACAAAGAACAAAGTTTTCTCTGTCTCTTTAAGCAGCTGCTTTTTTTTGGCATCACTTATTTAACATTTAATACTTACTGTCTTCTTTACATATGCATATAGTATATATATATATTAGTTTTTCATCTAGACTCTTCAAAGTTCTCTGCATCTCCTTCAGAAATGTGTGACAATTCAACTAGACAATTCAGGATCATGTTGTACTTTGAAGAACTTTTATACATTTAATTAGATCACTATCTGTATATTATCTGCTTCCTATCTGGACAGCAATACATCTGTCTTATTCATTTCTGTATCCTCTAGGCCTGCACAGACCCAGTGTGAATAAGCACCCTACATATTTGTTGAATAATGGATTGTTGGTGTTGGCTATAGGAATTCAGAGTAGAAAAATAAATTGAAGCAAGTGAGAAGCAGTGGGGGCCGAAGGGCTCTAGAGAGACAGAAAAAGCAAAACCTCATAGTAATCAAATTCATTAAATCAGCAATTATTTATTGATTGTCTATTCATGGACCCTGCATTGCTGGAACTCATAGTTTATCAGAAAATATAGAAAAAATATTAAAGTGAGGAATAACTATGCATATGGAAGATAGGAAGGACACTAGCTAGAACAGAGCAGAGGGCCTGTGCAAGGTTGTGGCAATAGATAATGCAGGGTGGCTAATGTGAGACTTGATTATAGGGCGCCTGAGTGACACGATAAAAAATTTAGGGGTTTTCTATCTTCTTAAAGTCACTAGGCATCACAAACAAGAAAAGTAACACTGACATTTCAACATGCTAGGTTTTCCCGGATGATCTCTCATTCCAAAGCAAGGATCTCACCTAAGTCAAAACTTCTCTTAGAGGGATCCCCGTAAGTCAAGGCAGAAAGGCCATTTAATGTTCTCTACTTTTAAAATTAGTAAAGCAATACATGTACAAGGTTTAAAATTCAAATAGTAACAGAAAAATACTTAAAGAAAAATAAAAAAGTCTATCTCTCCCTATCTCCCCCCAATATCACTTCTCACAAGAAACTGACTTGAACTTTTAGTGATTCTAGGGCTCCTGGTGGTCCTCTTCACAATTCTAAATTAGGTTCTACTGATGCTATTTGTTAATTTATCAAGTTTATACAATATCTATAAATCCCCACTGCAAAATACGAAGAGGAAGCTTATAATACTTTCCTTCCCTTCCCCTTCCTACTTCTCCCAACTTTTAATATGATTTATAATTTTGTTTTAGTTCTTTTAATGGTTACATTAAAGATTTTAACATAAAGTCTCCCTTTCTTGTTCCATGAGACCTTAAACTGTTTCTTAACTACAACTATTTAAGATAAGGAAAGCAGAATTTCTAGCTTTACCTTCCCTTTTTTCTCTCCCCTTTCATATTTCTATATCTTTCAGCTTTACCAACACTCACGTAGTGAAAGATTATCAACAATAGAAACTAAGAATACAGGGTGGGGCAAAAGTATGTTTACAGTTGTGAGTACATGAAACAATTTATTCTTTTATTATAATTTATTAATTATTATATTATTTTTCTATACAAACTGTAAACCTACTTTTGCTCTACCTTATATTATTATGGCATCAACAAAAAAACATGGACAAAAATTAGCTCCAGAAGGTGAAACATAAGACTGACAGGATGGCAATTACAGTCTGCTTGAGACAATGCTGCTCAGATGAATGAATTTTTCATGATACCATTAATATCGACTATATCAATAATCCTTTTGGTCTCCACTAAACTATATCATCTCCACTATCACTATATAGGTGATGAACTCTCTTACTTAAGTGCTATATAATATTTATCTATTTTTTTAGTGAGTTTCTAAGAATGATAGACTGCCTTATTCTACATTTGGCTGCAAATAGCTTTATTTTAATCATGGTCTTAACAATAGCTTAGTTGAATTAGAATTAGTAAATTAACAGTAATTTTCCCTTAGTACTTTGAAGATATTCTTTCATTGTCTTCTGTCATTTAGTATTGCTAGTAAGACTTAATTTTTAATTTAACTGTTATTTTGTAGGTAGTGGGGTTTTTTTTCCTCTCTGGTAACTCAAAATTTTCTCTAGCTCTTTCTTTAAATATATTTTATTGATTATACTATTATAGTTGCCCCATTTTTCCCCCCATCTCTTCCCCTCCACCCCATCAGCAGCATTCCCTCCCTCTATATGTCTACAGGTCATACATATAAGTTCTTTGGCTTCTCCATTCTCCACATGATTCTTAACCTCCCCCTGTCTGTTTTGTACCTACCATTTATGCTTCTTATTCCTGTACCATTTCCCCCACTCTCCCCACTATCACTCCCCACTGATAACCCCCCATGTGATCTCCATTTCCGTGGTTCTGTTCCTGTTCTACTTGTTTGCTTAGTTCGTTTTTGTTTTAGGTGTGGTTGTTAACAATTGTGAGTTTGCTGTCATTTTCCTGTACATGTTTTTTTTATCTTCTTAGATAAGTCCCTTTAACATTTCATAAAATAAGGGTTTGGTGATGATGAACTCCTTGAACTTGACGTTATCTGAGAAGCACTTTACCTGCCCTTCCATTCTAAATGATAGCTTTGCTGGATAGAGTAATCTTGAATGTAGGTCCTTGCTTTCATGACTTTGAATATTTCTTTTTATCCCCTTCTTGATTGCAGGGTTTCTTTTGAGAAATTAGCTGATAACCTTATGGGAACTCCTTTAGGTAACTGTCTCCTTTCCTCTTGCTGCTTTTAAGATTCTCTCCTTATCTTTAATCTTGGCTAATGTAATTATGATGTGTCTTGGATGTGCTACTTTGGGTCTTTGGGGAGACTTTCTGAGCTTCCTGGAAGTCTGTTTCCTTTGCCAGATTGGGGAAGTTCTTCTTCATTATGTTTTCAACTAAGTTTTCAATTTCTTGTTCTTCCTCTTCTTCTGTAGCATCACTATGATTGGGATGTTGGAACATGTAAAGTTGTCCCAGAGGTTCCTAAGCCTCTCCTCATTTTTTTGAATTCTTGTTTCTTCGTTTTGTTGTTTAATGTTTCTTTCTTTCTTCTGCTCTAAATCATTGATTTGAGTCCCCAGTTTCTTTCTTGTTATTGTTGGTTCCCTGTACATTTTCCTTTATATCTCTTTGCATAGCCTTCACTTCTCCCTCTATTTTGTGACCATACTCAACCATTTCTGTGACCATCCCAATTACCAGTGTTTTGAACTCTGCCTCTGATAGGTTGACTATCTCTTCATTGCTTAGTTGTTTTTGGAGCTTTGGTCTGTTCTTTCATTTGAGCCATATTTGTTTGTCTCAGCATGCCTGTATGTAGTAAGGGTTGGGGCCTTAAATATTCACCAGGACAGGGCAACCCATATTACTGCACAGTGGTGCTGTAGGTGGGGAAGGAGTCTGAGAGGGAACAATGCTGCTTGCTCAGCTTCCAGCTGGCTTTCAATCACTTTCCTGGCTACCCACAATCAAATTAGGCCCTTCTGGTGCTGATTCCCAGGTGGGTGGGTTTGTGTATATTCTAGGATACTGTGGGTCTTTCCAAAAATCTCTCCTGTGGGACTGGGAGTTTCTCCTGCCAATGCCATCCCCACAGGTTGTTACAGTCAGAGGTTTTGAGGCTTTATTTCTCCACACTTGAACCTTGGGTTGCGCACTCTGTCTCGCTTCCTAGTTCTTCCCAGTTTATCTGGATGCAAATGTAGGACTGCCTGGTCCACCAGCCACCACCTTGCCTTGAGTCCTCTGCACCACTCCTACTAGTTTGGATGAATGTTTCTTCTTTAACTCCTTGGTTGTTGGACTTCCATACAGTTCAATTTTCTGGCAGTTCTGGCTCTTTTCTGTTTTTACATTTGTTGTCATCTTCTTTTGGTTGTGCAAAGAGGCAAAGTGTATTTACCTATAGCTCCATCTTGGTCAAAAGTCCTAAAACCTCTCTTGCACTTAATATTAAGTAGTTGCATTGTTATAGGTTTCAATATGCATTTAATTTTAATTTATCCTTCTCATTAATAGGGGTAAACCTTTGAACTAAGGACTTACATTTTTTTAATATTACCTAATTTCTCTTTCAGAGTTAGTGCAGTGCAAGTCTATACTACCAGTATTCAAATTTAACAAAAGTTCAGGTTTCACCTAATTGCCTCATCTGCTTTTTTTCCTCTTTCTTTCTTGCTTAAGATTCTCAGCTAAGTAACTCGAAAACTGTATGGATTATTTTCTCATATAACCACAAGGTCATTATCATACCTAACACAATAACAATGATTTCTTGGAATCAACTAATATGGAGACCATCATCAAACTTTCAAAATTGTCTTTAAAATGTGTTTCATTGCTACTATTCTCTTTGTCTATTTTTGTTTTGTTTTCTAGAATTGGGATGCAGATGAGATTCATATATTACATTGGGTTGTTATTACTCCTACATTTTAAAATATAAAGTAGCTTCCCCTTTTCTCTCCCCTCCTTTATTTTCATGTCACCGACTTTTGGAAAAGCCAGGTAACTTGTTCCATACTATAAAATGTTCTGTGTTCTGGAGTTGTCAGTTTGCTTCTTTATGGCACCATTTAAAGTATCTTTTTCTGTCTCCCATGTTTCTTATAAAAGAAATTAGCTCATGCAATTATGGAGGCTGAGAATTCCCAAGATCTACAGCCAGCAAGTTGGAGACTCAGGAGAATCTATTTGGTACATAATTTTTAGTACCAAAGGTAGCATGCTTGTGACCTGAGAAGAGCTGATATTTCAATCTGAGTTTGAAGGCCAGAAAAGACCAATGTCCCAGCTCATGTAGCCAGGAAGAAGGAGTTGCCTTTTACTCAGCCTTTTTGTTCTATTCAGGTCTTCCATTGATTGTACAAGGCCCATGGGCATTAGAGAGGGAAACTCACTTTACTCCGTCTACTGATTTAAATATTGATTCAAACTTTGATCCTCATAGAAAAATGTTTAGCCAAATGTCTAGGCATCCAGTGGCCAGTTGATACATAAAATTATCGTAACTGGTATACTAAAAATCATGACACTGCATAATTAGAGGAGCCACCTTGGTCCATAGAAAACACAGAACACAATAGCAGAAGAAAAGTTCCTTCCACCCCTATCTCCCAAAATTAGGGTGCTGAAACAAGAAGAAAGAAAAATAGATGTTCGATGACAAACCCTAAATGATCCCTATCGTGGCGGACCCTGGCTAGCAGAGTCCACCTGTTGTGGCTGATGGCGAGAATGAATGCACAGGGGACAACAATCCTGTGGAGAAAAAGGGAACAGCACGACTACTCTCTCAAAGGGAGAGTGCCTATGGATGGATGCCTCGCCACTCCCTCAAGAGGGGAGCGCCCCGACCCTTGCCTAGAAAGGCTTTTATTGTTTTCCTGCAGTCTTACATCAGAGAAATATTTATTATCTATTACATAGAATATTATTGTCTATGTTTTAGGTACAATCAAGAAAATGAAAACAACATGCAGAAGGGAATGGTGATGAGCCTATTAGCTCTGTCCTTGGGAGAACTCATATAGGCTTTGGAAATTACCTTGAAGATAGACAATACACATTTGTTGTTTTAGACCAGGGTGATGGAGTTTTAGCAAGAGCAAGCCGTAACAATCTGTATGCATTTTCTAGGCCTGATTTCCATGGGAAAACCTGGTTTGAAGGTCTGGCTCCTGCCCACCACTTTGCTTCTGTAGGTTTTCTATACGGAGCTGAGTCACATTTGCCAGATCAAAACAAACCAGTCCCCTACACCCTATAGTGTTTTTGGCCTTGCCATCAAAAGAGACTCCAAAGCTTCACTAACACTATGTACAAAAGCATGTAAAATTGGTAAAAAAACAAAAAACAAAAAACAAACCATGTTGCATTGAAAGATACTGACATTAGGCAACCCCAACAGTACCATTACTATGAAACAAGACATTCTTCAATCACTTTCCCACTTTAAACCCAGCTCCTGCTCCTTTATTACTCACCTTTAATTATGTAAATAATTTTCAACTATGATATTTCTGATACTATAGTAATAGGTGAACTATTTCAGTAAGGTTTATTGGTTTCAGAAACTGTAACCTCCCATGGCTAAGGCTGAGTAAAGAGACCATGGGATCATAAGCCACTAAGGAGACAAAGCTTATCTTCCTTACAGGGGCATTGTCTCTGCCCACTTTACTTCACCCTGCTTGGCTCTGAGAGGACTGGTTAGCCAGTGACAGGTAAGATTCCTCAAAGGAGGAACGACCTAAGACAGGCATCATTGCAAAGAGGCCCTTAGGGAAGAACATGGGAAGTTATAGAAAAAAAGGGTGATGGACCCTCACACCTTGGCTTTGACATAGCCTGAGTCTTCCTTCTGTCTGCAAGAAATCTCCTATACTCTTGGCTGCCTTACTTCTCCTGCCTGACTTAAGTCTGAAACAATGATGGAGGGTGGTTTAGCCCTGGGCAGGAATGGGCGGTTTCCTGGGGCTACCAGGCCTAAGAAAGAATGCATAAAATCCTGTAAAACCTGCTTTGCTAATAATGCCCTCAATTTTCTGATAAGGGCCCAAGCATAAAATGAGTTTGTTTCCCAATGGATTATGGCCCTTTAGCTAACTGACCCTGACTCAGAATAAGCCCTCATAGTTCTTTGCATATTAGCTATTGTTTGATCATTACTGCCTGACAATAATGACTGAAGACCAGGAATTGAACCAGTGACCTTTCGGTTTACTAGACTGCTCTCCAACCAGCTAAGTCACAGCAGCCAGGCTACATCAACTTGATTTTTTAAATTTGAAAACGTATCCTTTAAATTTCTGATATGTAAAGTTTCACAACTCTTACATTGAGGTGGAAGCCATTTGTGGAAGAAGCAATACTTGGTTCTGGAAAATAATTCAGGTGACTATAGAAGAAATATTTCATTATCCCAGGACAGAAATGTCTATGCTTCTCTCAACTAGTTTGAAACTAAAGGCTGGGATTCTTATAAACTTCCAAGGTGCTAGTGTCCTCAAGATACAACATGTAAGCTCCTTTTATTTTATTCATTTTTCCCTGCTTTAAATATCATACACATCCTGAAGTTCATTTTATTAATTGAGGACTGCATCTAAAAGTCTAGATTTTTACTTTATTCTTTTTAACACATCTACAACAAGATAATTTGTATATCATGTAATTTGGAGCAAGATTTTGGAACACCGAAGCAGAAAGTTAAAGTGGAGAACTGAGTGGCAGTAACAGAAATATTGGTTTAAAATCTGCTCGTGCACCCTCAAAGGATTTATTTGTGTGACAGGATGCTCTATAAAAATAACAGTGGTGTTGTTATTTTCATACTAGCAACTTACCTGGGAATCAGCAGCAAAATTAGAAATTTCTCTACTTTCAGAGACCTACACACATTTTAACAAAGATTAGTGGTGGGCAGTGTCTTTGGGAGAATAACAAGAAAAAATATGTAAATACTTCCCAAAGAAAAATGGACTCTTTTTAAATCACATATATTTTCATTTCTAGTTTACTTTTGATCCTCACATTCAGATTTCTTTGCATGCACAGAAAATTTAATCGTCTTTATGCTAAAATTTCTTATGGTAATTATTCCCATGTTATTTCCCACTGTACATATATTTATCAAATTCATATTATGATTTTTACTCAGGTAGTTGTTGTTTTTTTTTTAATATAAAATGTGCCAAAATTCCCTAGTTTTCCCCATAGAGAACCAGAGAAACACAGCTATGAGAAGCATTTGCCTTTGCCTCTTGTCTTTTTGGAAAGACCAGCCTGGTTTTTACTTTGCAAACCAACCCTTCCTCCTCTCTCACTCAACACAAGTCGTTTGTGTAGCTCTGACCTCACATGACCCTGGCATAACCAATCAGAACACTGTTTCTCTCTGCCCACAGCGATGCTTTCAAGGACAGACATGTGATTGAAGCAATGAGATTTCCCCAGATCCCAGGAATGGTTAGGGTTTGCCTGAGATGGCTGCACTTTACAAATATAATCCTGGTGCTTCAGTGACAGGAGATGACTGTGTGAAAAGGAGGCCAAGCCAGAGGAGAAAACAGCTGGAAATAACAAGGATCATTGACCACATTGTGTGAGCCCCTGACAATATCAGTTGAGACAATTATCCCCCTAAACGTTTTAATTAGTTAATGAGCAAACAAATTTCCTCCTCTTTAGCCAGTTTGGGTTGAGTTTTCTATTTTCAACTAAAGGATTTAGTATGTAAAATCACAGATTTTAAAAATGGTATCTTGAGTTCCAGCTTTACTTTTTTCACCACATGTAAAAATATTATCTAGAATCACATTTATGTGGCAAATGATAACATATACTGAAATTTACTAAAAAGCGTATCATTTTAATAAGTTAGGGAAACAAAGCTATATGTAATAGAAACAGCATTCAATTGCCAGCTGGGTGACCTGGGTTCTTTCCTGCTTTGTGTCTAAATGCAATTTATTTATTTATTTATTTTTGGAGCTAATTAATTTTTTTAATTGATTATGCTGTTACAGTTGTTCTATTCCCCCTTTATTCCCCTCCACCCTACCCCCCATCCCCACCATCACCCCCCCTTTAGTTTATGACCATGTGTCTCAAGTTCTTTAGATTCTATATTTCCCATACTATTCTTGCCCCCCCCATCTATTTTGTATCTACTGTCTATGCTACTTATTTTCTGTACCTTCTCCCCCCTTCTCCTCCTCCCACTCCCCTGTTGCTAACCCTCCTTGAGATCTTCATTTCTATGTTTCCACTCCTGATCTAGCTGTCCTTTTAGTTTGCTTTCGTTTTGGGTGTGGTTGTTAATAACTGTGATTTTGTTGTCCTTTCACTGTTCATGTTTCTTTAACTTCTTTTTCTTAGATAAGTCTCTTTAACATTTCATATAATAAGGGCTTGGTGATGATGAACTCCTTGAATTTGATCTTATCTGAGAAGCAACTTATCTGTCCTTCCATTTTAAATGAAAGTTTTGCTGGATAGAGCAATCTTGGTTGTAGGTCTTTAGATTTCATGACTTGGAATACCTCTTTCCAGCCCCTTCTTGCCTGTAAGGTCTCTTTTGAGAAATCCGCTGACAGTCTGATGGGGACTCCTTTGTAGGTGACTGTCCCCTTAGCTCTTGCTGCTTCTAGGATTCTCTCCTTCATTTTAATCTTGGCTAATGTAATTACGATGTGCCTTGGTGTGTTCCTTCTTGGGTCCAACTTCTTTGGTACTCTCTGAGCTTCCTGGATTTCCTGGAAGTCTATTTCCTTTGCCAGATTGGGGAAATTCTCCTTTATTATTTGTTCAAATATCTTTTCCACTGGTGGCTGTGCCTTTCCCCCTTCTGGTACCCCTATAATTCGGATGTTGGAGTGTTTAAAGATGTCCTGGAGGTTCCTAAGACTCTCCTCATTTCTTTGAATTCTTGCTTCTTCACTCTTTTCTGTTTGGCCATTATTTGCTTTCTTCTGGTCCACTCCATTGATTTGAGTCCCAGTTTCCTTTTCATTGCTATTGGTGTCCTGTGCAATTCCATTCATTTCAATTAGTTTTGCCTTCATATATTTGTCTAATTTGTCGGTATAATCAACCAGTTCTGTGAGGATCCTGATCACCAATGTTTTAAACTGTGCGTCTGTGAGTTTTGCTATTTCTTCATCGCTTAGATTTATTGGCTCTGGGGCTCTGAGATCCTCCTGCGCCATTCTTGGTCTGTTCGGGCCCTTTAGGTGTGAGAAGCGGCGGCTTGGATTCCCAGGTCGCTGGGTTGTGACGCTGTATGTGGGGGCGTGGCCAGAGCGGGGAAATGGCAACCCCCTCTGCCACTTCTCACAGCTGGGTGCGGAGGAGCAGTGCCTTAGGTGGTTCACCTGGGCCGGGCCACTCAGAGTCGCTGGGTTATGACACTGTATGTGGAGGTGGGGTCAGAGCAGGGAAATGGCGGCGCCCTCCACTGCCGCTTGCCGTGGGGACCTGCCGGCCCGGTCCAACCGCCCACTCCCTCGCCTGTCCACCCTCACACAAATGCGCGACCTCAGTCAACACGCAGCCCCGGGCCCGGCTGTCTCCCCCGCGGTCGCTCGGCTGGTCGCTCACCTGGTCGCTCGCTGGGTCGCTCACTAGGTCTGACCCTGCGCCTGGATTCCGCGGGCCTGAGTGTGTCTGGCCGAGTCCTCCTGTGCAACCCTGCTCCGTCAGCCGCTGGTTTCGCCCCTTACCGGTCAGGCTGAAGAATTTGTTGTTAACGGACTTCCGAAAAGTTCAATTTTCCGTGTTCTGGCTGTGTTTTCTGTTGCTAATATTTAGTTTTCTCTAATCTTGGTTGTGTGAGAAGGCACGGCACATCCACCTATGCCTCCATCTTGGCGGAAGTCCTAAATGCAATTTAGAACACAGACATGTTACAATTTCCTTCCCGAGTACTGATACAAGAGGTAGCTTGAGTTGGAGTATCTCTAAGGTCACATCCAACATTAAAATTTTGTGACTCTAAGAAATACAGTTTGGAGGAGGACAATGTAAAGATTACACTAAATGGGGGGATAAAGAAGGCAAATCACACCACTTTCACTAAAACCTGTGTGTTTATTTGAAGTGACAACATATAAAAACTTTGATTTGTTGGCCAAAGAAAAAGAAAATAATTGTGGTAAGATACATTATTGTTTTCCAATATTTCCTGTCCTTGTCTATCAGAATATTATGTATTCTCACTTCCTTGATGGCAGGCTTGGCCTTATCATTTGCTTTGGCCTGAGATGTGAGTGGAAGTGACATGTGATGTCTAACAGAAGCGTTGAGTTAGCTCCTGAGTCACTGTGTTCTCTTTTCTTTGCCATGATGGTCAGTGGTGATCTTCCAGACAGGGGCTGGTCCATCAGCCACGTTCCCAGGGTGAATAGCATGTGGAACAAAGCTGCAGCTGACCCAAGCAGTGTGTGAGGGAGAAATAAACCTTTGTTTCACAGGCCACGGAGATTTACGGAATTGCTTGATACCACAGCATAATCTAGCCTCTCCTGATTAATCCTGTAATGGTGACTAAGCAAAATTATAATAAGGTGGTTATATAGACCCTAGAGATTTTAAAGGACACTCATAAAGGCTTGTTCTATGTATATAACAGAGTTGAGGTAATGGTAAAGTAATAATGACTAAGACTGAGGCTAGCATTGTATTAATGCAAACATTCATACAATGATTTTTTTTTTCTCCAAACTTTTCTAAAACTGATTAGGTTCAACTCTATTACTTAATAGTAGCAAAATATGTTGAAATAGTACCAGAAACAAAAAAGATCCACATGTATAAAAATTCAGTAGTAGGAAGCTACTTCAAGCCTGAAGTGATTTTATATGAAAGAAGTTATAGTCGAAGTAAGAAATAATGATTTTTTAAAGTGAGGCTGATACTTATGTGAAAGCTGTGAAATCCTGAGACTTAAAAAATAAGTAGTTATATAAATTCCATGAGAAGTTGGAAAAAATGTTAAAAATACCCTCTAGACATAAGGTAACACCTGAAGCAATTACAATAAATTGTGTTTGTAATTGTATATAAAATCTAACTGTAATGATACTCTAGATTCTAAAAGAATATATTGAACACATGTAATTAATTCTCTTGAGGCCAATAAAAATATAGATAACTATTTTAAGGGGCATTAGAAAGGATGAATAACTGATTGTGGGCAATTTTATGTGCCAAATTCTGAAGTCAGGATTAACTAAGCTGGAAAAAAAAAACAAACTTAGAGAGCTTGTGCAAATAAAAATACTTTGCAGACGACAATGGAGACTATTTTATAGTCAAGGCGTTTTTGTACAATTCGTGCCTAGTAATCTTGAAAACAATCTCCTTGAAAAACTATTACATGAATGTTGAAATACAATTAATAGTCAGCTAGATTTCTACATTTTAGTCTTAAAAGCAGTAATAATGCAAATAAGCCACCCTATGTAACTATGAAGACCTTCAGAAAATAATGTCTGATGCAGTACTTCCACTGTAATCTCAAATTTCTCTTTTGGCCAAATCTGGTCCAATATCATACAACACATGGAATTATGGGAAACAGTTCCAGCATAACCAGCTGATGCATCAGAAAACGGCGAGGGACCTTTTATAATTTAACATACTGTAGTTATCGCTCTGCTTCTATGCATATATTTCCATTTTTACGCATGGTTATACAGAATTTTGTAATTGAGTTGTCAATAAATTATCTGATATTTTGGTTTAAATTTTATTATAATAAAAATAATGCTATAAATTGTTCTATGGCACCCAAATAAATTTATTATTTTTCTATATGCAGTAGCATCCATGTATATATAGTCCTCTATCTTTCATGTTTTCCAAAGTAGGTAAATAATTTATTATCAGTAGGGTGACCATATATTCCAGTTCCTGCTGGTTGTTTGGGTGTAATTAACTCCCCCCTTTCTCTTTCAAAAGTATTACGTTGGATAATACATATTGTAACTCATATCAGTTGTTATTTAGGTTCTTACCCATCTCCACTGGAACCAAGGAGCTTATCTTGATCCAGGAAAATGGGAGGGATATGCAACTTAATCCGTAGTTTTTGCCACTAATACCGCCAATCTTACTGTTACCCAATTTGGATGCTACTGTTGAAACCATCCTCAGCACCTGGGCTGTAATGGCCAGTTCTTGGTACTCACACATCCATCCCTCTAAAATCCTATACAGGAGCCACATGGGGTTCTGAACCCTCGCTCATTCCCACCCTTCCCGCCTTCCTTCCCAATCTTGGAGTAATTTAGTCTCTTAGACCAACTTTCTTTGCTTTCTCCTTTAGTATTGATACCACCCATCTGAATTCTCCTTTAGGAACACAGACCACTCAAAATAAAGCCTGGGCTGGATTTATGTTCCAGGGGGTCATAAAACACAAATATGATGATAAGACACTACTGTCTCAGTAATGCACCCTTACATTGCAATAAATATCCTTATGCATGTATATTTTGGTGAATATGTGTGAGCATTTTCATAGGATCAATTCACACAAGTGAAATTCCCAATCAAAAGCCATATATATATTCCAAACCACTTTACTGAGGTATGATTAACATAGAAAAAGCTGTACATATTTGATGTATACAACTTGTTGAGTGTGTACATATACATGCGTGAAACCATTACCACATCAATGCCATGTCATGAACATTTCACCTCCAAATGATTCTACCACCCTATTGTGTGTGTCGTAAGAATATTTAATACATGATATACTGTCACAGCAAATGTTTAAGTATATACTAGAATATTACCTGTAAGTACTATTCTGTAGAGTAGCTCTGCAGAACATACTCATCTTGAGAACTGAAACTTTGTACCCTTAGACCAACACTTACCCATTTCCTCCTCTCTCCAGGCCCTGGTGCATGATTCAGCTGTTTCCGAGTTTGACTATGATAGATTCCTCATATAAGTGGGATGGTGTAGTATTTGTTCATCAGTGTTTGACTTATTTCACATTTAGCTTATTTTTTATAGGGTTCTTTCCTTCTTGCCTTCCTTTTCCTTCCTTCGATCCCCCTTCCATTTTTTTTTTCTTTTTACTGTTGGTAGGCAAGACATAGGGTTAAAATTTTAACTTTATGTCTTTTATGTTTCAAATATATTCTCCAGTGTCATTTATAGTTTAATTTTGTTTTTGGAGGATTTCAAGTCTGCTAAATGTTACTCGTTTGGCAGCATTGGAAAATTCAGAGATTTTAAATACCAGACAGATAACACAACTAAGTGTGGTCCAGGCAAGTGGGTGAATTTAGGCATATGCCCTGCCAGAGAAACAGTTGCAGGCAATTGCTGCAGTTTATGATTCAGTAACTTTTGAGAAACAGAGTTACTGGAAATCAGGTTTTAATTGAAATATTCTGATTTAAAAAAATAGTAACTAAAAAGTTTAAAAATACTGTATGAGTCTAACAAAACAATTATGAAGGCTGAATATCACTAAATTCTCTTGTTCTTGTAATTTTTTTAGTTAGTTACCTTGAAGATTTTTGGGGAAAAAACCCATATAGTTAGCAAATGATGACAGATTTTTTCAATATATTTAATACTTATTGCTTTTTCTTATCTCGTTGTCTTTGTCAAGATTCTCAGAATAAGGTTGAATAATAGGAATCCTAGTCTTGTTTCTGAATCCGATGACTCCTTGTTATGTCTTTTTCCAGGTTGACTTATTACTTTTACAAAGAGAAGTTATTAATTATGTAACTTATACAAATGATATTAAGATGATTACTACATGATAGCCTATGGTTTTAAGTTTTTAGCCTTTATGGTGGAGTATGCATTAATTTAATAAATTCATGAAATAAGCTAATGAGAAATACAGTTTCAGTAAGTACATAATTTTCTGAAGGTGTTTCAATTTTTCTATGGTATCTAAAGCACAATCATGAAAGTCTGGTTGGAATGGATATGCCACTAAAATATAAGATTTCAATGTATAGTTTATATTTGACAATGCTATTTTTACATAAATATATTCTGCTTATAAAGTCAATTATAGTGAAGCTGACTTAACACCAACTACAAGAGGTTTCTAAGCTTTACGTAAACAAGATGTTTACATTTGGGAGACAACTGTTATATAAAGTCCCACTGCTTGTATTTCTTCTAATGAAGTAAATACTTAGATTACAAATACCATAAATAGCACTGAATGAAATGTTTCAGAATATTACACATGGGAAGTACAAAGTCACTTATATAATATAAAAGCTATTTACAACTTTATATACATATATCTATATTTATAGATAAATATACATTCAGTAAAGGGCTAAAATGGGTAATACATATGAAATTAATGCAGTTACTGCTTTTGGGGGAGAACAGAATAGGAATGATAAAGTAATACAAAGAGAACTTTGATTAAATTTTAAATTATTAAAAATTTTTAAAATATATTTTATTATGTCATTAGTTGTCCCATTTCCCTCCTTCAGTCCCCTCCACCTTGCACACCCCCTCCCACCCATATTCCCCCTCTTTAGTTCATGCCCATGTGTTATAAATTCTTTAGCTCCTAATTTCCCACACTACTCTTTCCCTCCCCCATTTTCTCCCCACTGTCTATGCTTATTATCTGTACCTTTTCTCCCACTCTCCTCCTCCCACTCCCCTGTTGCTAACCCTCCATGTGATCTTCATTTCTATGGTGCGCTCCTGATCTAACTGTCCTCTTAGTTTGCATTTCTTTTAGGTGTGGATGTTGATAACTGTGAGTTTGCTGTCCTTTCACTGTTCATCTTTTTTCTCTTCTTTTTCTTAGATAAGTCCCTTTAACATTTCATATAATAAGGGCTTGGTGATGATGAACTCCTTGACCTTGATCTTACCTGAGAAGCACTTTGTCTGCCCTTCCATTCTAAATGAAAGTTTAGCTTTCATTTAGAGCAATCTTGGATCTAGGTTCTTGCCTTTCATGACTTGCCTTTCAATACTTCTTTCCATCCCCTTCTTGCCTGTAAGGTCTCTTTTGAGAAATCCGCTGACAATCTGATGGGCACTCCTTTGTAGGAGACTGTCCCCTTACCTCTTGCTGCTTCTAGGGTTCTCTCCTTCATTTTAATCTTGGGTAGTGTAATTATGATGTGCCTTGGTGTGTTCCTCCTAGGGTCCAACTTCTTTGGGACTCTCTGAGCTTCCTGGATTTCCTGGAAGTTTATTTCCTTTGCCAGATGGGAAAGTTCTCCTTTATTATTTGTTCAAATAAGTTTTCCACTTGTTTTTCCTCTTTCCCTTCTGGTACCCCTATAATTCGGATGTTGGAATGTTTAAAGATGTCCTGGAGGTTCCTAAGCCTCTCCTCATTTTTTTGAATTCTTGTTTCTTCATCCTTTTCTGTTTGGTTGGTTGTTTCTTCCTTCTGGTCCACTCCTTTGATTTGAGTCCCAGTTTTCTTTCCATCACTATTGGCTCCCTGTGCATTTTTCTTCATTTCACTTAGTATAGCCTTAATTTTTTCATCTAATTTACAACCAAAATCAACCAGTCCTGTGAGTATCCTGATCACCAGTGTTTTAAACTGTGCACCTGATAGATTGGCTATCTCTTGTTCGCTTAAGTATTGGCTCTGGGCCTTTGATTTCTTCTTCTGTTTGAGCCATAATTTTTTTGCCAGGTTGTGCCTGTTATATAGAGGGGTGGAGTCTTAGGTCTTCACCAGTGTGGGGCAACCCAGTGTCTGTGTTGTGATGCTGTATGTGGGGGCAGGGTCAGAGAGGGAACAATGGCGCTTGCTCTGCTCTCTCTGATTTTCAGTCTCCTCTGCCACTTCCCACAAGCAAATTGGGCCTGATGCTGGTTCCTCGGTGGGTGGGCTTGTGTACATTCCAGGACCCCATGAGTCTCTCCAATGAACTCTCCTGTGAGGCTGGGAGTCTCTCCCAGCACCTTTCCAATTGGTGCTTTTAGGCTTTATTTCCCGATGCTGGGGCCCTGGGTTGCACAGTCTGTCTCACTGCCCATTTTTGCCTAGTTTATCTGTGCACCAATGTGTGACCAAGGTCAGCTAGCCACCTTGTGTGCCTCACTGGGTCTGCTTGTTTCCTCTCCAAGCCCTGGGTCTGGTGGGTCTGCTAACCCTGCACCACCTGCACTCCAGTCTGGCAGCCACTGTCAGACTTCCATACAGTTCAATTTTCTGTCTGTTCTGATTGTTTTTGCTTCTTAATCTTTGTTGTCCTGAATTTTGGTTGTATGAAGAGGAACAGTGTTTCCACCTACGCCTCCATCTTGGCTGGCAGTCTCTAAATGTATTATTTTTAAAAAAACAAACTGTGAGGACTTCGTGTCAAGATGGTGGCATAAGCAGACATGGCTCACCTCTTTACACAACCACATCAAAATTACAACTAAAATATAGAAGAACGATCACTCAGGAATGTCAGAAATTGAGCTGAGTGGAAGTCTGACAACTACAAACTTCAGTTGAATGGAAGTCTGACAACTATGGAATTAAAGAAACCACATCCATCCAGACTGGTAGGAGGGGTGCAGAGGCAGAATGAGCTGCTCCCACATCCATTTGGATAAAAATTTAGGAGGGGTAACTCAGAAGCAAG
Organism: Artibeus jamaicensis; assembly: GCF_021234435.1. Classification (NCBI taxonomy): domain Eukaryota; kingdom Metazoa; phylum Chordata; class Mammalia; order Chiroptera; family Phyllostomidae; genus Artibeus; species Artibeus jamaicensis. Next base: position 7,165,953 of record NW_026521803.1, read on the forward strand.
GAGTCCCAGTCCCACACCAGGCCTCCAGCCCAGGGTTCCAGTGCCAGAAAGGTAAGTCCCCACAACTGCTGGCTCCAAAAACCAGCGGGGATTGAATCCTCTGGAAGAACCCACACATAGACTCTCCTACTCAGACACACTCCCTAAGCTCCAGCACTAGGGTAGCAGCTTGAAAGGCACCAGTGGCACACAGGGAGAGACTATAGTGACTGCCATCAAGGTAAGCAGAGGCCATTGTCCTTTTGCTAAGTCCTCCCCACACAGAGCCAACAAGCTGGTGTTATATCTGAGACTTCATCAACCTGGCTAATACGGTTTGACCTGACTTGAGGTCCCTGGAGACTCTGCCTCACCCAACACACGGGTCCACCCAAACTGCTTTTCCATAAGAATGGCTGGTCTTGGCTCCTATATTCTATCAAACAAGCAATAGCTGGCTTCAATAAGCCCTGGCAGCAGCCAGATTAAATTCGCAGTTTGGCTAGACCTGGGAATCTCCAAGCCCCACACAAGAAGCAGCCATCTCAGATTGCTGTACAGCTCAGGCAGGGTGCCCCAGGCAAAACACAGGTGGGGGCTGACCTTGGCCTGCACCACCCAGGAAACCCCAGGGCCAGCACACCCAGTGGATAGTTACAGACCACATCGGAGAAGCAACACCCTGCCCCTGCAGAGATGATCCTCCACAGACAGTGGAGGTCAGTGGTCAGAGCTAGTCCTTGCAGCTGACTGGCATGGGTAAATCCTCCCATTGACTTGCCAACAGCAACCAAGGCTCAACTACAAGAGAAGGGTGTACTTAGCCCACATAAAGGGCATACCTGGAGTACCCAGCTTGGGTGATAGGGGAGGCTATGCCACTGGATCCTGTAAGACACCTACTACCATGAGGCCACAGTACTAAGACATGGAGTCAAAGCAGCCCCAATACATAAAAACAAACACAGGGAAGCTGCCAAAGCAAGGAGACAAATAAACATGGCTCAAATCAAAGACAGATCAAAACTACAGAAAAAGAGCTAAATGAAGTGTAGATAGGAAATCTAACAGATGCAGAGTTCAAAATACTGGTTATAAAGATGCTCAAGGAACCTAGTGAGGACCTCAGCAGTATAAAAAAGACCCAGTCAGAAAGGAAGGATATACTAAGTGAAATAAAGAACAATTTACAAAGAAACAGCAGTAGAGTGGATGAAACTGAGAATCAAACCAATGGTTTGGAACATAACCAAAAAACAACCACATAGAACAAGAAAAAAAAAAGAATCCCCCCAAATTAGGGTAGTATACACAGCCTCCGGGACAACTTTAAGAGGTCCGGCATCCACCTCAAAGGGATGCCAGAAGCAGAACAGAAAGAGCAAGACATTAGTAATCTATTTGAAACAATAGTGACAGAAAAGTTCTCTAATTTGGTGAAAGAACTAGACATGCAAGTTCAGGAAACACAGAGAGCCCCAATTATGATGGATGCAAAGAGGCTTACTCGAAGACACATCATAATTAAAAGGCCAAAGATTAAAGATAAAGAGAGACTCTTAAAAGCACCAAGAGAAAAGAAGTTAGTTACCAGATGGTTATCAGATGGGAGGGGGCAGAGGGAGGATGGGTGAAGAGGTGATGGCTTTAAGAAGTACAAACAGGTAGTTACAGAATAGCCATGACTAAAATGGTAATGGTAAAAAATATAATAAAGATTATATATTTTTTAAAAAGAGAAATTTGTAACACATATAAAAATAACATTTTATTATTAATTCTGTGGCAGGTATAAAATACATTTTGAATTTTTTCAGAATAAAAAATTATCAATACTATGACCATAATGAATAAAGTAAATGAGCCTTTAGATACCAGTGTTTAATGCAGTATAATTACAAAGGTAATTAGAATAACAATGTTATTAACAGGACAAACCTAGGAGTTATTATCAAAGAAATAGCAATATAGAAGTTAGCTGTAGTTGACATAGAATGTAATGAATATATGATGTAAAAGAAAATATTAGTTTCTTGATATTATGAAATAATGAAAATGTACAATACAGTATGTAATTCTATTGAACAATGTTGAGGTGAATTTTATCAAATAAAATTCCTGTTAAGTGACACATCATAAAGGAGAAATAATCTCTAGGGCTCATAAGACTCATAATTTATTTTATAGTTCCTGCATGAAGTATATTCAATCAATTAGAAGCTTTCAATCCAGTATAAAAAAATGACACCCATTACTGTATAATGTTATTTTGCATTTTTGAAAGTTTCCTTTATATCTTGGCCTACTAAAAAGCTTAGAAAACCAATAGGCATTTTTTCTATACTGTGACAGTTAAATCCAATTCCCCCCTCTAAATAATAGGTTACAATATGTGAAATCTACCAAAGTCTAGTAAGAGAAGAATCAAGACTTAATTCGTGAGTGATTTCCTCCAAAGTTTGGTTAACTTTCATATCCCAGATGGAAAATTGAGATTTATGGCTCTGTCCCCAGAGCAGAGGACCTAACATTTTGTTTCTTCCTCTCTAAACTAGGAATGATAATACAAACTTCATAGTTATTAGTGAGAATTAAATACTTTTTTTTAAATTAAAAAATATTTTATTTATTTTTCAAGAGAGGGGAAGGGAAGGAGAAAGAGTGGGAGAGACACATCAGTGTGTGGTTGCTTCTCATGTGTCCCCTACTGGAGACCTGGCCTGTAACCCAGGCATATGCCCCAACTGGGAACTGAACCAGTGACCCTTTGCTTCACAGGCCTGTGCTCAATCCACTGAGCTACACCAGCCAGGGCAGAATTAAATACTTTTAAAATCGAAGGGTATTTATTGTTTGATTGTATAAAATGTACATAGAAAACCCAACAGGTAAAGAAGTATGAACAAAAAGTAGTTTTTCCTCCCACCTCTGGCTTCCAGTCATTGAGCTCCTTTCAAAGAAGCAACCACTATCACTAACCATTAGTAGGATTTTGTATTGACTTGTGGATACAGTCTCTGCACTTACATAGGGATAGGGGGTATGCACTTTAGTTTATTTTTATAAAGCCTGAAGTAATGTTTAGTCTTTGAAACATTCTTTGAGAGTTTCAAGATGGTGAGGTATCTCATGGTAATAACAAATGCAGTGGAGAAACTATTTTTGATTTTTTTTTCCTTTTGGTAGTTACATACTTGACTTCCTTTATCCCTAATCTCATGAGCCTTTCTTCTGGTTAACTGACATATTCTGAATGAGTACTGGATCTGAGTAGAGTTGGCAAATGCGTTACACGTGTAACAGGGCTTACCTCACATAAAATCAATGACACCTTAACAAGGTATAATGAGATCTAAGAAGCATCCATTTAGCCAAAGGAGAAGAAAATTTCAGAATATTTTCTTTTACTCAGCTGGACTAATGTTACATTTTTGCTATGTTACTAAGTTGCAGACTTTTTAAAACAATTAGTACAAGAAAATGTTAAATTTCACACTGATAATGATGCAGGCAAATAAATCATTGTATTCAATCTAATGGCCAAATCATCCTATACAGCAACTTTTTAAAACCTGTAAGTAACAATATGTATAGAATTGAACAACAAATAAGTATTACTCTATTCAAGAATTTTGAATTATATGATCTCTAACATCTGAAAATACTTTATGGCAGGGTTGTCAAACTCATTTTTACCAGGGGCCACATCAGCCCCATGGTTGCCTTCAAAGGCAACCACGAATGTAATTTCAACTCCTTAACAGTTAAGGAATAGTTACATTTATACAGAACTAGAATTAGAAATGAAACTTAAAGATGTGACTGAATTGCTGCAATCTCATCATAAAACTTGAATGAATGAGGAGTTGCTTCTTATAAATGAGTAAAAGTGATGGAACCTACCTTTTGATGAAGATGCTGTAAAGATTGTTGAAATGACAACAAAGGCTTTAGAATATTAAATTTAGTTAATAAAGCAGCAGGGTTTCAGAGGACTCTAATTTTTAAAGAAGTTTTATGGGTAATGTTATCAGGCAGCATCACAAACCACAGAAGAATCATTTGTGAAAGGAAGAGGGAATTGATATGGCAGACTTATTTTGAAAAACTGCAACGACCCCCCAATCTTCGGCAACCACTGCCCCCAGTCAGTCAGCAGCCATCAACACTGAGGAAAGACTCTCCACCAGCAAAAAAATCATAACTCAAAAAGACCCAGGTGAAGCTTAGCATTTTCTAGCAATATGTTTTTCAATTAAAATATGTACATTTTTAGATGTAATGCTACACACTTAGTAAACTACAGTGTAGTATAACTTTTATGTCTACTGAGAAACCAAAAAAATAATATGACTCATTTTATTGTGGTGTTCTGAAATCACAGTATCTGTGAAGTTAAGTCTTAGTTGTGTTTTCTTTCTTAGCAGAGAGAATTCGGAAGTGTTATAAACTGGAAACTCAAAGTAGCAACCCAGTAAAACCCAACTTGATTAATATGATTCCTAAATTTGGTTATTATAAAATTTCTAGCAATAGGAAAAGAAAATGAAAACATTTAATGAAGTAGAGTTTGTTTGCCATGTTTAAATTCTTTCACTTTTTTTACTTTAAGAGTGGATAAGTTATTTTAAGCCAAAACCGCAAATGATGACAAGTGACAAGTTTCAGCCAAGAAGGCAGAAGTGAGGTAGGGGCTGTACTAATGCCCGCATTATACAGCATTATAAAGCATTATAATGAAACTAATTTTTCTGAGGCAGCAGTGACAGAGAACCAGCATCTAGACATGAGGTTCCTAAGTGGCAAGAGGAATGGTACAAAGCATCTAGCTTGGTGTGAAGTGTAGCAGGTATGGACAATATATTATAAAGCAGCAGCAGCAGCAGCAGTGTGGCTTCCTTACCATGGCACGTACTCATCCTTACAGCATGTCAGTACACTTTGAAATTTAGTGGTTTCCTGACCTGACAAGAAGCTCTCTTGATTAACTTGGTTTTGCAATGTGGCATTTCAAGTCATTCCTGAAAGCTCTGCCAGTTCTCAACCATTCTATGCTCAGATTAATATTTTAAGAACAAGTCCTTTTTTGCTTAATTAGAATTAACTCTGTTCTCTGTACTTTACTGGGCCTGAATGCATTAAATTAGATCTTAATACATTAGGTAATGGTGATGGTTCCAAGATGGTAAGGACATTGTCAAGAACAGTGAAGAGTCTGAGATTTCACTGTACTTCCAAGCAAGAATTAGACTTGCAGCATTTCATGGATCCTGGCAAAAGACAACAGACTCCTGGACTGGAGCCAAACAAGCTTACACTAACAGTGCAAGCAGCATAAGGTTCATGCTCTTGTCAGTTCCCCATGCTTCTCAAGTCCCATGGGAGCGATGCAGAGTGGCTCAGCTGGGTGCTTGAGCATACAGTGGGTTTGCATCACAGCTGAGGAACCCCAAGTTTAGGGTGTCTGAATCTTTTGTAATGAGTTCAAGCAAATCTGCCCAACTTTTGCTCTGGAGGGAACATTATCTCTATTGTAATGGACAGTAGACATACCTGCCTTCCTCTTGAGAAGTCACAGTATCTTCCAAGTCTGTTCTCTATATAAATCTCCTTGGAAAAGAGTCTGGAAGAAAGGTTTGTCAGAGCCTCTCCCTGCTCACAAGATGTGAGAACTGCAAAAAATTCATGGAAAATTGTTTCCCAACAGACAATAGGCAACTTTTCATTTCAACTGTAGCCATTCTTCTTTCAGAGCCCAAACCAGTTTTTATCTTTTAAAAATTCACTTTAATGTAATCATGGAATTGAACAAATATTTGTACACAGTCAAACTAATTTATAGCATGATTTCTATTCATTTCAGCCATGAGAAAACACCATAGCAGTCAACATTAAAGGTATCCATCCATAAATTACTTTTATTTCTCATTAAATGAGCACAGGGTCATTAGCATATTAATAACAGATATGTTTATTATTACATATCCATCAGTGCGGCTTTCAATACCACTTGAAACATGCATATCATCCTAGAGACGAATCAGTTTTCCAGTGCTTCTTATTTGATACATTACTGCAAAGCCATTATAAATTACTGAGGAGGTATTTGGTTAAAAAAATAAACAATAAATCATACTACCCATATGAATCTACTCTTGTTATTGGACAAGAGTTTAACAGTATTTATCTGGTAATTCCTATGTTAACTGGAAAACATCACAGATGTATTGCCATAAATTTCTTTTATACTGGTGCAACTTTCTACATGTTTTGCAGTTTTATAAAGTCATTCATTATTTTAGCAGGTAGTTTGATGCAAAGATTGTACTTAATTTATGAAAGTTCAACAAACCTCTAAATATTTAAAATTAAACCAATTATTCAATGAAAACCCACTGACACACATACTTTTTGAAAATATGTTTTTGAGACTTCTATATTTAGTCATGGCAGTAAAATAATTCTCTCAAATTAAGGCACTAAAAGCTCAATGCAACGCCCATTGAAGTGTTCTAAGAATAATTTACATTTCAAACAGTGCATATATTTCTTATATGTTTGTTAACTTAATGTCTTTATCACTTAAAACCACAAAGAAATAACATACAATTACAGAAATGATGTACCCCACAAAATGTTTTTAAACTTTTTTTTTGTACAGTTAGTTTCTAATGTCTCTAGTAGTAAAATAACTCAATATGGCTTGGCAAAAATGCATAGATTAAATGTAATTTTTTTTTGCCTTCTCCCATTCCCCAATCTACAAACTTTCTGAAACACATACAGTATTTTGTAAAGCATAATGTAAAATATTTATTCTCCATCAAGTCCACCATGGGCAAACAACAGTAAGGCTTTTAAATTCCACAGTGAGGCACGGAAGTCAAGTGATATCACTGCTTTTTAAAAATAGTTTCATATAGTCTTGCAAGAGCACAAAAACTGAAGTCATTTAAAAAAATTTCAGTTGTCTCATTTTGAGATATTTTCTTTACTCCTTCCATGAGCTGATCTTGATAGTGACGGCCATTCCACTTAAAAGTGAAAGTCCCTTCCTCTCACTCATATGAGGAAACTGTGTTCTATCATGATTGACAGGCATTTTCTTAGAAATTCAAAAGGCAGCACCTTTTTAAAAAATATATATCTAGCTAAGCTTTTCCCCAATTGTACTTGCATTACATAGTAATAATTAATCTAATCTACCTGTAGGCAAACTCGCAAAAAAAAAAACCCAAAAAACAAAAAACAAACCCCTCGATGTGCTTTTGTGCCAAAGCAATGACAGAGTAACAGCAATCAACCCTGAAGCCTGTGATATTGCGTCAAAGGAACAGCCTGTCTGCTCTGCATGGTTAAAGAAGCCTGGTTTATCACGGAGCATCACACACAATTCCACAAGGTGCTAGGCCGCATGGTTAGCTGTTGGTGGGAAAAAGAGAAAAAACTGTAATTTAAAAAATGCACTCTGTTGGAGAGAAAGGTAAATTACAACACATTTATATCTAACAATTAATAAACAAAATTTGAAGAACAAGAAAATAGAAAAATATACTTTGTGTTATCTCCTTTTTGCTTCTACTATATATATATACATATATATTTTTTTACAAAGCTATAATAATCAATTTTTAATTATTTTTGGTCAATCTTAAATAAAATTATATCCAGCTTTTATCCTACACAGGAGGGGCTGATATAGGATTCTACAGAGATAAGTCATGAGTAAAGCAATAATACACTGGAGTAGTATGGCAGCTGAAGAATACAGAAAGAAAAATGGGTATGTCTCTTCTAAGAATTAGAGTTGGTTATTGACAACAGGGAGTGAAGAAATGGGAAGAATTAAAGATAGTCTTAAGTTTGCTGGGAAGACCTCGGTGATAGTACCAGAGAAGCAAATAGACCTCAGCTTCTATTGTCAAATGCCCTTCTTAATATAAAGATGACACTCCAAGAAAAGCTGGTATTTGGTACAGGAGAAAAAGTAAAGGCTTTATAATTAGATGTAAACGGGATCCCATCCTGACTATGCCACTAGTTAGCTGTGATATTGTGCAAGTTGTCGAATTCCCTTGAACCTCACTTAGTCACATCAAAATGAGAACTCAATGAGTTATCATAACCTCTCTTCAAGAAAAGTTTTAGATCCTGGCCAGGTTCAGTTGGTTTGAGCATTTTCCCGATATGCCAAGGTTATGGCACGGATCCCATATGTATGTGCTAGTCACGGCACATACAAAATTAACCCATAAATGAATGAATACTAAGTGGGACAACAAATTGATGTTTTTCTTTTTCTCCCTTTCTCTCTAAAATCAGTAAATAATATTTTTAAAGATTTTATTTATTTATCTTTAGAGGGGAAGGGAAGGAGAGAGGGAGAGAAATATCAATGTATGGTTGCCTCTCATGCGTCCCCTGCTGGGATCTGGCCTGCAACCCAGGCATATACCCTGACTGGGAATCGAACTGCGATCCTTTGGTTCCAAGGCCCACGCTCAATCTACTGAGCTACGCCAGCCAGGGCAGTAAATAATATTTTTTAAATAATAAAAATAAATATAAAGGGTTTAATTATGTCCTATAATTGTTTTTATAGCATACAGATATTTTTGAAAAAATTCCATCAAAACCAGTTAACCCCTCCCCACAAAAGGATACTGAACTAGGAAGTTTATTTGTAACACCATAGTCACTGATGATACCAAATAATTCTTGTTCTAAAAAGACTATGCCAACATAGTTAAGAATAAAAGATGGGCAAAGTTTTATATGAATCTATTTATATTAAAAAGGGGGTAAGCCACAAGGTTTTTCAAATGTTAAAGAGCTATACCAACCAGTGACAAAATTTAACATGGAACTAAAAAAATATTACATTTATAAAATTGTTAACTTTTCATAGGAACCAATTATACTACTTTGTAAAGTCATTTCAAGTCATATATAAATACCTAGCTATAAATGATGCTCTTTATGGGAAAATAACAATTAGATTTAAATTTTAGTGGGTGTTATTCAATCAGTTTCATGGTTTTTTCAATAATTTAATCCCTGTTTTATTTTTCTCCATTACTCTTTAGTCCCCTTATCCCCCCTCCCCATAGCAATCACCACACTATTGTCCATGTCCATGAGTCCTTTTTCCTTTATGCTCAATGTCTCCACCCCTTAATCTCCCCCACCCTTACTACTTGTCATCCCGCTCTCCAAAAGAGTAACATTTCAATCTTTACCTAGTTTTTCCAGATGTATTTTTGACTACTTTCCGGAAAGACTGATTTGCAGTGGATCTTGTAGAAAGTGTTCGAGGGGATGCACGAACAAAACCAGATGGCGGATTCTTAGGTATCTTCTTTACTAAATGAGTTACCCACTTTTTTTGTTCATCCTGAGAACATGCTAACAACAGCATATCTCTTGCTGATGTTACATCATAACTTACTATGTTAAGAGAAAAAGAGTACAATTAAAGTCATATAAAATCTTAAAAAAAAACTCTACTGAATGCCTAATTGTAAAAGTTCTTAAAATCTGAAAAGATTTACTATGCTTAATTAAGCTTGGACAATATCTCTTTTTCCTTAACTTAATTAAGGCTGAAATTTAAAAAGAACACATTAACTATAAACTAATAAAAAAATAAAGTCAAATCAGAAACATAAAAAATGCAGAAGTGAAACAAATGTATTTTTAGAACACAAGTTCCTTGCCTTAAAATAGCTGTAGCTTGTACCCTTTCCCCCTAGCTACCTCTCATAAACTAGACATTTTGTCTCTGACACAGCATGCTGGTTCAGGCAGTGAAAACTAGATAAAAAAGAAAACAAGCCAGAGGTAAAAATTCAAGAGCAAACTATAGTGGAATTCACTTATAGGTCTTTTCTTCAATTTAGAATAATTTCTAAGTGATCCCCCCCCCTTTTTTTAACACAAGGGGTGATTCTCTTTAAAGACATTATGTACTAAGTTAAATCTATAACTGTAAAATAATAGTTGTACGTTGCTCTACCAGTACCAAAATATTTTTATAACCTCTTTTCAATTTGGTATAGAAAAAGCTACACTTGAAAAAGTTACTGGGACATAATTCTCTAACTTGTAAAAAATTTCATGCCTTACCTTTACATGGAGAAATTAAGTCTTCTTTCTTATCTAAGTGATCTCTATGGCACTTAACATGGCATCTTCGACATTCTAGGGCAGGGGGTGGCTTAAAAACATGCCAGAGTGGTTTGGCACAGGCCTCACAGTTGGCAGGAAAGTGGTAGAGTGTGGGAATGAACTCATGGCCTTTGTGATTTTGAAAATTAGTTTTTTCAGCTTGTTGTACTGGTTCCATCTCTACATCTTTTCTACATTCACCTTCATTTGCATATAGTATCTATATTCAGGAATGGTAGAAGAAAGAAAGTAGAAAGACTTTGTATTTGTACATACACATTTCAAATGTATAAAAGCATTGGTATATATATATATATATATGTCTACTTCACAAAATATACTTAGTAATTTCAGAATTTTTACCTGGAATATTTTAGGAATTTCTTCAGTTTCAGCTCTGTACACATCTCCTTGGGTTACAGGTCGAACATGAAACAATTTACTAAAATGAAAATAAATATAGTATAGGCCATCATAAAACTCATTTATAGTAAAAGATATAAACAAACATTTCTTGAAGAGAAATTAATCATTAGGAAAATGCAAATTAAAACCACAGTAGGTATCACTATACACCTATCAGAACTTTAAAAATAATACAAATAAAGCAAATGCTGATGAGGATGCAGAGAAACCAGATCACTCATACAACTGTGGCAGAAATGTAAAATTGCAGAGCCATTCTGGCAATTTTTTATAAAACTAAACATGTGCTAACCATATGACCCAGCAATTATACTCCTGGGTCTTTACTCCAGAGAGTAAAAATTTATATCTATGTGAAAATCTGTACATGAATGTTCACAGGAGCTTTATTATAATAGCCAAAAAATTGGAAACAATCCAAATGAATGGTTAAACTGTGGTACATCCATACTACAGAATACTACTCTACAAGAAACAAACTACAACTTGAATGGATCTCAGAGGAATTACACTGAGTGAAAAAAATTCAAAAGTTTGTATCATATTTGATTCTATTTATGTAACATCCTTGCAATGACAAAATTATGGAAATGGAGAACATGTTGACAGTTGCCAGGAATTAGGGAGGGGTGGAGAAAAGACAATTCCTGTGGCTGTAAAAGGGTGAAAGAGGGATCCCTGTGATGAAACTGTTCTGTATATTGACTGTGGTGGTGATCTTAAGAATCTGCACACAGGAGATGAAATTATTGTATATATAAAAAAAGCCCTGTGAAATTTAAAAAAATCTATAAAAATAAGTGAAAAGCAAGATTAGTGAATTCAAAGTCAATATATGAAAACAAATGGTGTTGGAACAGACATTCATATGGAAAAAAACCAATCAGATATTGACATGGGGAAAAAACTAACTTCAATCACTACCTCTTTTTAAATAAAAAATAAATTTGAGGTCAATCATAACTTAATTGTAAAATCTAGACCAATAAAGATCCTAAAAAAATTTCTTGGATAGATTGCAAAAGACAATAATTATTTTAAAAATCTGATACACTGTCTCTGTTAAAAGACACGGTAAAGAAAATTAACAGATAAGCTGTGTATTGGGAAACATATGCACTACATATTTCTGTTATTGCATTTATATCTGGCATACACACAGAACTTCTATAAGTCAACCTTAAAAAAATAAGCAGCCCAAATTAAAAATGAGCATAAGACTTTGAGACACTTAAAAAAATAGGCATACAACTAGCCAATATGTGTATAAAAAGATTCTTGGCATAATCAATCATGAGAAGAATACAAAATTAAAACAATGAGATAGCATTTTCTTTTTTTCTTGAATTTATTGGGGTGACAATGGTTACCAAAATTATATATTGGGTTAGCCAAAAAGTCTGTTTAAGTTTTTCCATAAAAGACACACTTTTCATTTTTACCAATAACTTTATTAATATGGGTATTTTGAGTATGTCAGTTGTCTCCTGTGTAGTATAATGTTGACTGTTCTCAATTAATGTCTCAATTTGGTCACTATCAACTTTAACTGGTTCATCTGACCATGGAGCATCATCCAGTAAGTAATCTCCAGCATGAAACTTTGCAAACCACTTCTGACACATTTGATTAGTCACAGCACCTTCTCCATACACTACACTAACCTTTCTTCGCATTTCAGTTGTGTTTTTACCTTTTTTGAAATAATAAAGTATAACATGCCAAAAACATTGTATATTTTCTTCTATCTTCAATATTAAAATGGCTATACAAAAATTCACCAATTTTTATGTTTTTTTAAAAATACATGCTGATGTAACAGCTGTCACAATGCAATCTAACAAAATTGTTTCAAATGAAGTTAAAGACAACTAAGCACTATTAGAGCCACGTAATGGAAAAAACAAACAAACATTTTGGCCAAATCAGGTGTACAATTCAAGTCTCCTTCTGTCACCATTTATCCCCTCTTGATTGTGTTTCATATCCATTAGAACAGAAAAAAATCAAACACCAACAACACCAAATGCTGGTGAGGATGTGAGGCAACTGAAACTCATATTACTGGTGAGTATAAAACAGTATAACAATTTTGAAACTATCTGGTAGATTTTTTTTTCTAAAAAAATTTTATTTATTTTTAGAGAGGGGGAAGTGAAGGAAAAAGAAGAGAAACAACAATGTGTGATTGCCTCTTGTGCATCCCCTACTGGGGACCTGGCCTGCAATCCAGGCATGTGTCCTGACTGGGAATTGAATTGGTGACCCTTTGGTTCTTAGGCCAGCACTCAACCCACTGAGCCACACCAGATTCTGGTAATCTTTGGTAAAGATTACCAAAAAATCCACCAGCTTGTAGATTTTTTGGTAAAGATTAAACACAGATTTACTCTATGACCCAGAATTCCACTCCTAGATATTTACCCATGAGAAATGAAAACTTAAGTCCCCCAAAGGAATGTTCATAGCAGTCTGTCTATAAGAGTCCCAAACAGTAAGCAACCCAAATGTCTGTCAACAGAACAATGGATGAACAAATTGAGGTACATTCATTCAATGGAATATTACTCAGCAGTAAAAAAAAACACAAAAAACAAAACCCCAGACAACTGCTACATAAAGCAAAACATTAGCTGAGTGAAAGAAGCCAGGCACAAAAGCACACACTATATAATTCCATTTATGTTAAGTTGTAGAATATGCAAAATTAGTATCAGTGATAGAATTCAGATTTTTTTTTCCTGAGAAGATGCAAAAGTGAGCATTATAGGATGATGGAAATGTTTTTTTATCTTGGCTTGGGTGGTGATTATATAGGTATTCACAATTACAAAAATCACTGAACAGAACTTTTAAGATGTATGTTATTTTAACACATGAAAATCATATGTCAATAAAAAGGTAAAACAAGTACAACCTCTGATTTAAAAAGTACTTAACTTAGTTGAAATATGATGTTTCTCATATTGTTTATGTATTATTCTACTTCAGTGATCATTTAAATTTTCACAAGTAATGTTTTTTAAAAAAATAGGAAACAAAATATCAGTACTCTTCAGGTATTTGCTAAATTCTTTTTACATTCTAATTGTAACTGGCTCCACAAATGTTTAATTCTAATGGCAATACTTCATTTTAAGTTTATGCTTCTCTTGAACAGCACCCACTACAGTTCGCTTTAAAAAAATATTTTATTTATTTATTTTTCAAGAGAGGGGAAGGGAAGGAGAAAGAGTGGGAGAAAAATATCAATGTATGGTTGCCTCTCATGTGTCCCCTGCTGGGAACTGGCCTGCAACCCAGGCATATGTCCTAACTGGGAATCGAACCGAGACACTCTGGTTCGCAGGCCCATGCTGAATCCACTGAGCTATGCCAGCCAGGGCTTACAGTTCACTTTTAATTTAATTTTTATTGTATATGTTTTACCTTTTCTACAACTAGTCTATAAACTTCTTAAATATGGTACTGTCTTAATCATCTTTATATAATCTATACAACCTATACAATAGCACAGGGAGCAGTGCTAATAAGAAATGGCTTTAGAATGAATGCAAGGGGAAAATACCTAAGCTTATTACAGGCCTCTTTGATCTATTGTTTAAAAAAAACAGATACATTTACATTTCTTTTTTAAAAACATCATATAGCCCTGGCTGGTATGGCTGAGTGGACTGAGTGCTGGCCTGGGATCCAAAGGGTCACGGGTTCAATTCCTATTCAGGGCATATGCCTGGGTTGCAGGCCAGGTCCCCAGTGGGGGCGTAAAAGTGGCAACCACGCATTGACATTTCTTTCCCATTCTACCTCCCTTCCCCTCTGTCTAAAAATACACAAATCTGTAATAAACAAACAAACAAACAAAGAAATAAAAACACCATATAATCAAGTCCTGGTTGAGTAGCTCAGTCAGTTCAGTTAGTTAGAACATCCTCTGAATACACCAAGGTTGCAGGTTTGATTCTGGGTCAGTGCATATACAAAAATCAATGAATGAACGAATGAGTAAGTGGACAACATACTGATGTCTCTCTCTCTCTTGTTCTTTTCCTCTCTCTCCCTCACCCCCCCTTAAAAAAATGACCATATAATCATATACTTTTTAAGATGCTTTCTGAACTTAAAACCAATAAGCCCTGAAATAAAAAATTTGTCTTTAGAATACACGAATCAGGGGACTTCCAGCCAAGATGAAGGCATAGGTGGAAACACTGTGCCTCCTCATACAACCAAAATTAAGGACAACAAAGATTTAGCAACAAAAACACAATCAGGACAGAAAACTGAAGTCCAACAACAATGAACCATTCATCCAGACCGGTAAGAGGGGCGGAGTTGGTAGCTGGTGGAGAGGGGTTGAGGCAGGAAAAAGCTGTGGCTGGCAGACGTGGGTGCACAGGCAGGTGCTCAGGCGGCGTGGGGCTAGCAGACCCCAGGCGCAGGGAGGCAATGAGCAGACCCAGTGAGGTGCGTAAGGCCTCTAGCTGACTGTGGTCATACATTTGCATGTGCAGACAAACAAGACAAAAATCGGGCAGCAAGACAGACCACACAACCCAGGACTCCAGCGACGGGAAACAAAGTCTAAAAAGCACTGATTAAAACACTTGTGGGGGTGGAGGTGCTAGGAGAAACTCCCAGCCTCACAGGAGAGTTTGCTGGAGAGACCTACAGGGTCCTGGAACATACACAAGCCCATCCACCCAGGAACCAACACCAGAAGGGCACAATTTGCTTGTGGAAAGTGGCAGAGGGGACTGAAATATGAGCGGAGCAAATGCCACTGTTTCTTCTCTGACCCCGCCCCCACATACAGCATCACAACACAGCCACTGGGTTGCCCCATCTTGGTGAATATCTAAGGCTCCACCCCTCAATGTAACAGGTGTGACTAGACCAAAAAATTATGGCTCAAACGAAAGAACAAATCAAAGCTGCAGAGCCAATACTTTTAAGCAAACAAGAGACAACCAACCTATCAGATGCACAGTTCAAAACACTGGTGATCAGGATGTTCACAGAACTGGTTGATTTTGGTCGCAAATTAGATGAAAAAATGAAGGCTATACTAAGTGAAATGAAGCAAAATGCACAGGGAACCAACAGTGATGGAAAGAAAGCTGGGACTCAAATCAATGGAGTGGACCAGAAGGAAGAAAGAAACAACCAAACAAAAAAGAATGAAGAAACAAGAATTCAAAAAAATGAGGAGAGGCTTAGGAACCTCCAGGACATCTTTAAATGCTCCAGGATCCGAATTATAGGGGTACCAGAGGAGCAGAGGAAGAGCAACAAGTGGAAAACTTATTTGAACAAATAATAAACGAAAACTTCCCCAATCTGGCAAAGGAAATAGACTTCCAGGAAGTCCAGGAAGCTCAGAGAGTCCCAAAGAAGGTAGACCCAAAGAGGAACACACCAAGGCACATCATAATTACATTAGCCAAGATTAAAATGAAGAAGAGAATCCTAGAAGCAGCAAGAGATAAGGGGACAGTCACCTACAAAGGAGTGTCCATCAAACTGTCTGCGGATTTCTCAAAAGAGACCTTACAAGCAAGAAGGGGCTAGAAAGAAGTATTCCAAGTCATGAAAGGCAAGAACCTAGATCTAAGACTGCTCTAAATGAAAGCTAAACGTTCATTTAGAATGGAAGGGCAGACAAAGTGCTTCTCAGATAAGATCAAGTTCAAGGAGTTCATCATCACCAAGCCCTGATTATACAAAATGTTAAAGGGACTCCTCTAAGAAAGAGAAGATAAGAAATATGAACAGTGAAAGGACAGCAAACTCACAGTTATTAACAATCATACCTAAAACAAAAGCAAATTAAGCGGACACCTAAAACAGGAGTGGAGCCACAGAAATGGAGATCACATGGAGGGTTAGCAACAGGGGAGTGGAAAGAGAAGAGGGAGTGGAAGTAGGGAGAAGGTATAGAGAATAAGTAGCATAGATGGTGGGGAGAAAATAAATAGGGGGAGGGAAAGAGAGGTGTGGGAAATGTAGAAGATAAAGAACTTATGAGACATGGACATGAACTAAAGGGGGTGAATGTGGGGGGAGGGGGTGTGCAGGGTGGAGGGGAATGAGGGGGAGAAATGGGACAACTGTAATGGCATAATCAATAAAATACATCATAAAAAATAATACATGAATCAGTCATGCAAATTTTTTTTTTTACATTTGGTAAAGTAAGATTTAATATAAAGTTATTATTTAAATGTAAGAAAAAACTAAAATTAGATAACACTGTTTAAATAAATAAAATGAATTAAGTCTAAAAATAATTGATCATTGGAAGTTAACACTCAATTGACTTAAAATTCAATCGAAGGCAACTTACTCTATATCCAATACCATAGATGGATTGGATTGCTCCTTATCTTGTTCATCGTTATAAAACAAAATTTTTTTGCTGCTTACCACAACATACTGAAATGAGAAAAAAGGGGAAAGAAGTATAAGAACCCCATTAACTCAATTTAAAATAATAGGCATACTATCTGCCACTTAAGTCTAAATTATATTGCATAAATCTAAAATCAATGCTAATAATAGAGCAGTTCATATAAGTTTTAAGCTTTAGAAGTAAATATATCAGCAAAATATCAATTACAAAACAATGAGGCCATTTGGTACCTGTTTTTTCCAGCCATATCGCTTGATATTTCCTCTATTTGGTATTGAAAGCCAACCTTCAATTCTTGACTCTAGGAGAAAGAGAATATATAGTATTCAGTCTTAAAATTGTAACAAAAGGAAAAGCTATTATAAGTTGTCTGACGGCATGCAGCAACAGGCATTTTAACACAGCTAAATGAACAAGTGCTATAATTTGCTCTTTCATGCTTCAATCACACAAATCAACTTTAATGGACATAACAAAGACTGCAGAAAAATTTCCAAGCCACTTTTCCCATAAAATTAACGTTTAGTACTCAGTTATGAAAGTATGAAGTAACAATAGTACCCTTAAGAGCCAGGCAAGACTGGAATGGACTACAGCTTAAATGGGAAATAATAAAGAAGACTTTAATTAAATACTATTTAACATTCATATAAAAATATTTAGCAAAAAAAATATGCAGCAAGTGGAACAAATCAGAGCCATAATTTACACAAGAGCAAGCAAAAGTACAGAAGTGTCCTATTACTCACAGAAGATAAGAATAGAAGATAAATAAATTAGGAATGCAGGTAGAATCAACTAGATATAAAGAATAAGAGACAAGCATTTTATTTGTTTTCTCAGTACAATATTCTGATAAACTTTTTGGTAAAACACCCATAACAATATCAATAAAACTGTCCAAAATTAGTTGGTGGATTGCTTAATTCCAGTGTTAAGTCCAGCTGTAATTTTTATTAAACTAAAGAGGTATAAAGCCTTCTAACTAATTGTGGCACCAGAATTTAACACACAACAAAAGAATACAGATTTCATTGGTCAACCATTAATATTTTCACCAGTCTGTACATACCAGGAATTCCTTGACTAATTATATCAAAGCATTTTATAGTAATTATTACTACTGTTTAAATATAATTAATGTTTATTAGAAATACTTAGGAGAAAAAATGATTCCATTAGAAATGGTTATTTTATATCAGATTAGAGTATTCAATTGCCTTTGTATATATATTTTATATTTGAAATACAAAAGATTGGAAAAGTAACCAAATTTAAATACAATACTATAGTGTGATATTATATTATGGCTCCTATCATGATCTAATCAGAATATAATTTTGCCTTTCTCCACATAAAATTTGTAAAACAGCTCAGTCTTACAGTAAAATTATTAACAATAGATAAAACTTACTGAACATTTCTTTTTGCAAGTAATATCTCATCTGAAAATTATATAATCCCATGATTACAGAGTATAATATTCCTAGAAATATAGGACAGAATAGGTTCTATTATCATCTTCCATTTACCATGAAGAGAGTGAGGCTTAACAAGGCGAACTGACTTGCCTAGGGCTACTCTATTAGTAAGTGTCAAAGGTCTAGGTTTTGCCCAGGCAGCTAATATCTGAGCTTATGTTTCTATAGTAGAATGCTGTTCTGTCCTTTTTTTTTTAAATCCTCATCCAAGGACATGCCTACTGATTTTTAGAGAAAGGGGATGAGGGGAAGAGGAGGAGAGAGAGGCAGGGCGAGGGAAAGAGACAGAGACAGAGAGAGAGAGAGAGAGAGAGAGAGAGACAACAATCAGTTGCCCCTCCTATGCACCCCAACAGGACTGAACTCAAAACCCAGGCATGTGCCTGCCATAAGTGGGAATCGAAACCATGACCTTTTGGTTTATGGGAGGATGCTCCAATCAAGTGAGCCACACCAGCCAGGGTGGCTGGTCTGTCCTTTAACAAGCTTTGCAGATAATTGAATCAGGGGTCATGTTCTTGTTCCAGCTCTTCCATGTACGTATTTATGTCATTTGTTTTTGTTATTCCCTTTCACCTAATTTGTACTTGTTAAAGTGAAGGGAATAATGAGAACCTTCAGTTCAACATGATCCCATTCTTCTCTCAGCTTTTTTCTTAGATACTGTTTTTTAATAATTACCCTCAATAGTTATTTTGTTTCTTTAGGTCAGGGGTGTCAAACTCGTTTTCACTGGGGACCACATCAGCCTCATGGTTGCCTTCAAAAGCCGAATGTAATTTCAACTTCTTAACAGTTAAGGAGTACTTACATTTATACAGTCCTAAAATTATTTCAGCCCTTTGAAAGCAACCGTGAGGCTGATGTGGTCCCTGGTGAAAATGAGCTTGACACTCCTGCTTTAGATAATTCCTTAGTAAGTTCTGAGACTGCAGGGATCATATCCTAACACTTTTTTATATAACCCATTGCATCTGACACACGGAGGAAATACCTGATAACGATCTTTTGATTATTTTGCAATTATGCTTTTTAAAAAATAGCCAGTCATCTCTATAAATAATGCTTATAATTAATAACCAAAGGGCAATTTTATATTAAGTAACATGCAGAAAGTAGGTGATCACTGACAAATATTCTTACAAAAGCAAAGAAGTTATTGCTAAAAAAAATTTCCCTCAAGTGTGCCAAAAAAGGCACCTCTTACTCCTAAATCTATTTAATACCAGGTAATTATTTGCTGAAAATAAAAGATGTGAAATCCATTGAAATTTTGGCATTTACACAAAATTGTATATTCCTAAATACTCCACCCCCCGTTATTTTTTGAGACTAAATGTCATAATCTGTGTTTTCTTTATTTTCTTTAATATAGTTTCTTTTTAAAAAGATTTACTTTTTTTTAAAGAGAGAGGAGATGGGAGGGAGAAAGAGAGGGAGAGAAACATTAATCTGTGAGAGATACATTGACTGGTTGCCTCTTACATGCCCCCAACTGGGGACCTGCCTGGCAACCCAGGCATACGCTCTGACTGGGAATTGAACCAGCGACCTTTCAGTTTGCAGGCTGGCATTCAATCCACTGAGCCACACCAGCCAGGGCTGTATTTTCAATGAATTATTATACAATGTTATGACTTTGGTTGTCATTTTAGTGTTCCAATAGAAATTTTATATACCAAAGGCATTTTATGAACCATATAAGCCCAATTTTATATTTGTTGTAATTTAAACATAGAAATTTAGAACTCAATGAAAGATGTAGAGGATATGTAGGGGTTTTTTTTGCCAATTAAAAACAATAATGTTATGGAAGAGAATTTTAAATTTTCCTTTTGGTGAATTACTTTCAGAAAAACAGCTGAATTAAGCTCAGCAATAAAAAATAAAAAATACATACTAGCTTCTCTTCTGTTTCCTCTACTTCTGTCTTAGATGCAAGTTAAATTATTAGTTTTTTTTAATATAGAAAGACCTTTAAAATCATGACCACTTGTAAGTGGTAATCAAAATATAATGCAGTACATTTCATCTTTTACATCAGAAACACAGAAATCAGCTTCTCCACAATAAGAAATATTGATGACTTCTAAATCTAGGTTATCATTAATAAATTGCTATAGAAGTACAAAAACAACTTGGCCCCATATTTTCTGTATTTGTAGAGCAAATTTAACTTACAAAAAAATTCAATGTGTATTATTGCAATATCAGCAATTAACTCCTTTACCCAGATAAAAGAAAGGCTAACTACATGTAAATCAATATTTAATACAACCAATTTAAACATCAAAGTTAAATTTACTTATCAAAGTTTACCTGGATAAACCATACAATGCTTAAGAAACAGAACTAGAGAATCATTCCAACATATTTTAATTATATTCAGAGGTGATATAAAAAAAGAAAATGAAATCAATCAATGCTTAAGAAGTCAGATGCACTAATTACCTTCAAATCACTACTTATAGTTGGACAAAGTCACAAACTCTCATATACTCAAGTACTTGGAAACACATAAAAAATACACCAATTAAAGGTTTAAATTGTACATTTTTAGATAAAGCTGTATGGAAAGAGAATGATGCAGCTAATCAATAGATAATGAATATTAATGGATGTTGATACCAAGTGTTTCTCCTAATGCTTCATAAATACTTTTATATTTTTAGGTCAATAGTTACAAAAGAAGGAAAGAAAATAAGGAAGGAGAGACATTTACTACATTAGACTTTTTGTCATAAAGGCAAAGAGGAAAACCTTAACTCTAAGGGTGATCTCATATTCACACAGTGTGCTAGGCCAGAACCTGCCACACAGCCAAAAGGATGAAAAAGACATAAAAGAAATAAAAGAATGCAAGTAATTTTAAGAACTAAAATTATATGCCACAGAAGAAATAACAATTTTTTTCTAAGCTTTTCAGAGTTGGGAAACTTAGAGGTTTGATTTAGTTAATGATAAAATGTCCACTAAGATTATAGAAACTGAGCTCTAGTAAATAAGATAATTAACTGAGACTTTTCATATTAAATGATGAAATCTAAGAGAAATATTCAAAGTCATTTATCAGTTCATCTGCCCAATTAATTAAAAAGCCATCTCATTGAACTAAAAATATGATCCATATCTCAAAAGGCCTTTAAACTGTTGAATAAACACATTCCATTTAAAGCCCTGTCATTTTTAGCCTGTAGTTTATTAATTCATTTACTGATTTTCTAAAATAGGTCAATTGAATCATTAGTCATTACTTTTGAAAAATCTTTCTGATACCTGAACTGTATGTAACTCTCTCAAATTAAGAATAAAGTAAAAATTCTTTAATAATTCTTCCTAAATATGACCGCAAACCCTAAACTTTATTTGCAAGGGACCATTTTTAGGCATCTAGTAAATAATACATCTAACACAAATTTTCAGTTTACTAGCAAAATGACACACAGAGAGGTAAAATAACATTGACAGATTACCCAATAATTTCTACCTCCAATACGAAAATCAATAGTATAACATTGCAGAGATCTTTGTAAGTTTTAAGACTAAGAACACAGTAATATGGAAAAAGGTCCTTTAACTGATTTCCTTTTTACAGCAATGGAGAATGAACACTAATACTTTTAATATTTTCTCTCATTCAGTTGGACTTTGAAAACATTAAGTAAAAAAAAATCTCTGAACATACTCAGCTATGATAAGTAATATACTCATAGTAAGGGGTGTTGCAGCAGCTTTAACTTTCAACATGGAGCCAGTAGAAACATTTAAAAAGCTCTCCTGACTGACTCCAAAGTGGATTTATTAGATTGGAATTCTGAAATCTAAATGGATTCCTAAATCCACCAATCAAATCATCTGATGACCATTTGAAGTTAGCCTCCTGAACAAACCAGAATGACAGATAAAACTCATCACCTTCCACTTTTTAGAGGTTCCCCAAACTCATCTTTCAATTCAGATCTTCTACATAGATCAGTCTTTGAAATGTTTAACTTAATACAAAATAAAACCAAGGCACAATAAGACATTATAAACAAAGTTAAAGGGAAGTGAATGGAATAAAGACACAAAAAGCTGGTCAGGTTATTTAACTTACACTAAATTCAACAATTGAAAGAATGTAGCCAAACACTTCTAAAAGTCAACTCTTACTAAATTAGTAAGTCAAATTTCAGGAAGATGTTCAAACAACTCAAACTAGAGGTTACTTTCAAATCCAAAGTGATCCTCTGATAAAAATATGCACATACAAGTTTCTCAGCAGGCAGGTGGTTTTATTTTATTTAAAAAATTGTTTTTTAATCCTTACCTGATTATTTTTTCTTTGCTTTTAAAGAGGGAAGAAGAAAGAGAAGAAGGGAGAGCTAGAAACACTGATGTGAGAGAGAAACATCGATTGACTGCCTCCCATATATGCTGGGACCAGGGATTGAACTGGTAACCTAGTTAATATGATCTGATGAGGAATCGAACCCACAACTCTTTGGTTACAGAAGGATGCTCCAATCAACTGAGCTGCACTGGCCAGGGCCAGGCCTGAGGTTTTAAAGAGCCAAAATTGAGAAAACAGAAGAAATTCCTTGACCACTGGCATAAGAAATATTCATTCCCCGCCCTTCTTTTCCCAGGTCCCCGATTCTGAGCAAAGTCACTCAGAAGAATGAGGGCAGGGATTATATGGTATACAAATAAGAGATGAATTTGCTCTCTACTTTCAGTCCTACTTCCTTGGGGCCAAGAAGACAATGTAAAAAATTTTTAAGTAATTCATCAAGTTTCTAATATCAAGTAATATAATAAAATCCTTATAATATTGAACTTCATAAATATCTCTATTCATGCATTATTCAGGAAATATACTAATTAAAATATATTTTCAAATTTATGACTATGTAACAAAACTTCCAAAACCCTGAATTAAGAATGCATCTTACATCAAATGTGTGTATGTATATATATTTATATATATATGCCTTTAAAATTTGTAATGCATGTTTTAATACAAAGATACATATATAATACATATATAACCTATTTACTGTTATTTGAACCTGTACTATGTGTATTGCTCATAGATACTTTTTAACTTCATTTGTTAAAAAGATGTATACTATACTTTGCACTATAATTAACCACAAAATGAAGCTATGTTTATTTTTTAAATGATTCTCCACTGGAGAAAAAACAGAAAATAAAAGCCCAAAATACTAGCCACTCACTTTTGCCTTTACTTGACTCCCTGCCCCCTTGTCTGCAACTGCTAACACTTGTTACCTATTTCTCTAAAATTAAAATTTAAAGTCTGATTGAAGTTTATCACTATCACATTACGTACACTTCTATATAAAGATGCCATGATTTTGATTAAGTACTGTTCTTAGTTTAGCACAAAAAAATATGTAAAACATTGAAGAGCTGCTACTTATGAAATATATACATTGTTTTAAATAGTAAGGGGTGTTGCAGCAGCTTTAACTTTCATCATGGAGTTAGGCTGCTCAAAATAGGTTGAGAAAGTTCTTCAGATCTCTATTCAGGTAGAGCCTCTCAGATCTATTGTAATAGCCTAAGACTGCTCATGACTAATTTCATTCCATAAAATGCACTAAGTATACAAACGTCAAGAGACTTTGGCTACCAGAAACATAAATTCCTTCTTAAGATCTATGGACAAAATGACAAGAGGTAGAATATCAAATGAAAGAAATATACATTAATTTCCACAAAATAAGTAAAACTGATTGAAGTAACAGAAATATTCTTACCTGGCAGGTTTCCATCAGTTTCATCAGCACTAGGAAAACTAGCAACACTTGTAGAATCCGAAAGGTCCAAAAGCTTAGCACGCAATTGCTCAATATCACTCTCTTTGCTAGCCAACTGCATCTGAAGCTCATTCCTATGCGTACATTCTTCTACCAATTGCTATTTTTAATATCAAGAAAAAATAAAGAGTCAAATACAAATTTCCAACATCAAGAAGTTAAAATTTAATGGAACTATATAAGTAATCTAAAGAGGCTAAAAATATAAATTTACTGAAAACCTCACGAATGCTTTACCACTATAGATTTTAATACAACTATAAAAAGTTCTCTTCCTCAGGAATACATTGCTTGGATAAGCTCCTTTTCTCCTTTGAAAAGAATTTTTTATATTCTTGTTTTTTTAAAAACATAGCATCAACAAATAAAAAATAAATACCTGTTAAAACAATGGGAAATACTTTTGGGGGGATCCAAAGGAAATAGTTTAAAGGGTTCAGAAAGCTTCTCAGTGTGGTAAAGTTTTTAAATGATGGAGTCAATGTTTGGATCTAAGACAAAGACTAAAGACCATGTCCTCAATTTTGTGCTATTAATAACCAAGTCAATCAGGTATTTTGATTTCAGAAAAGCAAATCCTGATCAAAGAGAATAAACATACCAAATATACCAAATGTAGCTCCAATACATCAAAACTTCTATTCCAACAATAGTCACTATAATACTAGCTATATCTCAACTTCAGTTTGAAACCAAAGAGCAGATACTAATGGGCAAAAATTACTTAAGATAAAATGGTTAACAGGCAACAAGGCATCTTTCTAGTTTATCAATATCATAGTTTATATTAGAGTAATAATAATCAAATTATAAAGTACAAACCAAAATATGAAATTTTATGTGAAAAATATAATCTAAGTAAGATTAATAGATAATAGGTAAATACAGTAATAATAATTTAAGAAAATAACCCTATGTGTGCACACACACAAACCTTACCGCTTGCATGTCATTTAGTTCCTTCTGATGTTTCACTACCATCTGGTTGAATTTCTCTCTTTCTTGGTTGAGTTCCAGTTGTAGCTTTCGGTTTTCCTTTTCTTTCTTCCTCAAATCCTGTGTATTAGCTTTCTTTCTATCAATTTTAAAATCCTTTCGGTTCATTATTTCTGCCAACTTGTTTACAGCCTGTTCAAAAAATAAAACATTATTAGTTAGAACTACAGTGCAGCTATCCAATTTAAATTTCCACTAAAAATGTATTTTTTATTCAAAATCAGGAAGAGGATTTTTTTTGTCTATGAAAATTAGGATAGCCTAATGAAGCTTGAGACATGACAACTGATACATAATTAACAACAATTCCTAACTTAACTCACTGTTCAAATGTAAAAACCAAACAAGCCTGACAAAGCCATTTATCATTCAACAATCATTCAGCACTTACTATATTGTATGTAGGTACTATGCTAGGCACCAGATATAAAGATAGTAAATACAGATATGCTCCCAAAGCATTCTAGTCTGGTGGAGGAGCTAGATAAGCAATCATTACAATAGGGTAGTAAGTAAGAAGAAAGAGGCATGTACCATAGGAGCAGTACCTAACTGAGAGTTGGTGAAGTAGTGAAGGCTTCCTGGAGGACCTACATGTGTGTCCACATGTGTTTCTTTCTTTAAAAAATGTTTTTCCCCCTCATCAGTGGGGGAACACCTGACCAGTGTTGGTCAGAGCACTGTTCTGTAACTGAAAGACTGTGGGTTCAATTCCCAGTCAGGGCACATCCTTGGGTTGTGGGTTTGATCCAAAGTCCGAGTGTGTGAGATCCCCAGTTCAGGGGCATATGAGAGGCAACCAATCAATGCTTTTCTCTATTTGCAACAATGTTTCTCTCTCTCTCAGCAATGAAAAAAATGTCCTTGGGTGAGGGTTAAAAAAAAGTGAAAGAAAATTTTAAAACAAAGTGAAAGAAAAGAATTTAAAAAAATATTTGATTTTGGAGAAGATGGAGAGAGAAAGACAGCAACATCTATTTGCTGTTCCACTTATTTATGCATTCTTTGGTTGATTCTTGTATGTGCCCATATCATTACATGTAAATCTGCTTCATTCATTTTCAATGGCTCCTCTGCATTCCACAGTATAGATGTATCATGACTTATCAATAGTACATTGACGCGTGGTTGGGTTATTTTTATTGTTTCATTGTTAAAGCATATAGATAAATTTTCCCTATGTTCTTGCCAATGCTAATTATTATACATTTAAACCTGTCCATTTGACTGTCAAAAAGATAATTCATTTTAATTTCTATTTCTTTATTATTGTGGTTGAGCTTTTGAAAAATCTTTATCCTTTTTCTCTCAAATGTCCCTTTTAATTTAATTAAGAATCTAAAGCACATTCTTACAAACGACTAGACAAACTAACTTTCTTAACTCAATTGAAATCTTATTTCCTGAATAAATCTTCCATATTTAAGAAGAGAGACTATGACATTATTTGTTCCAATGAAAACTTTGAATCTTACAACCTCAGTTTTAAGAAACAGTGCAGAAAAAGCAGCTATTAGCTTTTGGATATATGACACTCAAATGCAAACAAAGAAAAGGCTGAGCACACGTACCTGTGTTTTAAGGGTTCGTTCTGTATTGATATTCTTTTCATAGGCAGCCTTAAGATTAGTGATCTCCTCCTCTTTCTTCAATTTATAATCTGTCAATAAATTATATAAAATGTTGCTGCATGACATTAATTAGTTTAATTTCAGCACTCCAAATCAGCAATGTCCTTAATTATCGAATCAGTATATACTACAAAGGAACTTCCAGTAACCTCATTTAAGATATCATTTTCAGCTTTACTGAGGTATAATTGACAAAACTGTAAGATATTTAAAGTATACAAATGTGACGATTTGATATATAAGGTGGGAAAAAGTAGATTTACAGTTGTAATACGAATAAATAATATAATAATTAATGAATAATATAAGAAAAAACTTTTGCATACTCACAACTGTAAACCTACTTTTGCCCACCTCGTATATACACTGTGAAAGGATGTGCTCCTCCCCCATTGAGTTAAAATACCATAACCTCATGCATTTACCTTATTTAGTTTTTAGGAGTGAGAAGATTTAAGTTCTACTGAGATAATTTTTCAGGCTACAGAGTTATTAACATATGAAAAAAAATATTTCCAAAACCTAACAAATAATATAAACAGCTAAGGATTTACTCTGAACTGATTTAACATTATGATTAAAAAAAAACCCTACATACCTTCCTCTGCTTTCCTCATTTTATCAGTTAGCTCTTCATTTTCTTTTCTTAATAATTCAATATCTTTGGTTAGCATGTTGCTCATTTCTTCGAGCTAAACAAAGCACATAAAAGGTTAAGCTACAGACTCTTTGCTAGTCATATTTAAAGCAATAACTACAAAAATGCTTGGTTTCCAATTTAAAATAGGTGACTATAATTAAATTAAAATATTGTAGAAACAATTGTTAGACTCCAAAAATTATTTCAGAGTGTGTGTGTGTATGCGCATATACATATGAATAAAAGGAAGAAAAATACAATGGAAAGAGGACTAGACTGGAAACTAGATGGCAGCACAGGAAAACATGGCTTGTGTTCTCACTCAACCACATCAAAATTACAAGTAAACTATCGAATAACCACCGTCTAAAACCATCAGCAACTGGCTGAATGGAAGTCCTACAATTACAGAATTAAAGAAGAAACCACATAGAGAATGGTAGGAGTGACAGAGAAGCAGAACAGACTGGTCCCATACCCAAGAGTGGTGGATAAAAATCAGGAGGGATATCTCAGAAATAAGGGGTCCCAGCCCAGAGTTCCAGTACCGGGAAGATAATTCTCCACAACTTCTGGCTATAAAACTAGAAGGGACTGAGGCTGTGGAAGACAGAAATCCTAAGCATTTCCTCTTGAAGGGCCCAAACATATGGGGAGGAACTGAACTGCCTGGCATTAGGGTGAGAGCTGTGGGACAGCCTTTTCCCAGACAGAAATGCTGGCAAAGGCCACTGTTCCTTTTCTGAGCCCTCCCCCCCCCAGAGTTTGCATGAGGGTGTTATATCTGAGGCTCCATCAACCTGGCTCACACTGCCCCACCCCAGTGATTCCCCTATGCAACTTTCAGGCCCACCCAAGCTGTTTTCAGTGGCTTTACCATGTGAATGGCTTGTCTTGGCCTATGCTTCAAATTTCCTAAATTCTCACAAACAGCACCTGGCTTTGGCAAGCCCCCTACTTCTTACTACATGGCCCCAGGCTGGCATAAGCAGCAGACGATTTTGTTTCACAGATTGGCCTCTTGGGCACCTCTAAGCCCAACACAAGTAGCAGTAATCTGCAGATAACTTTGTAGCTAATGCTGTGTGACCCTGCACAGACACAGGCAGTGGCTGACCTTGGACATGACAACAACAATCAAGCCTTAACTACAAAGGGAAGATGTACTCAGCCCACCCACTGGGTATACCTTGAGTACCTAGTGTGGATATTAGGAGAAGCTGTGCCACTGGACCCTATAGAACACTTACATTAGGCTACTCTTTCAAGCCTAGGAGACATAGTAGCTCTACCTAATACATAACAAAAACAGGAAGGTTACCAAAATGAGGAGATAAACAAACATGGCCCAAATGAAAGAACAGAACAAACCTCAAGAAAAATAACTAAACAAAATGGAGAAAAGCAATCTATCAGATGCAGAGTTTAAAACACTATTTATCAGGATGCTCAAGGAACTTAGAGAGGATCTCAACAGCATAAGAAAGACCCAGTTAGAAATGAAGGATAGCCTAACTGAAATAAAGAAAAATGTATAGGGAATCAACAGTAGAGTGAATGAAGCCAAGAATCAAATCAACAATTTGGAACCTAAGGAAGCAAAAAACCCCCACCCACTTAGAGCAGCAAGAAGAAAAAAGAATCCAAGAAAATGAGGACAGGCTAAGGAGCCTCAGGGACCCTACAGAACACTTACATTAGGCTACTCTTTCAAGCCTAGGAGACATAGTAGCATACCAATACTCACATCTTAGGGGTGCCGGAAAAAGAAGGGTAAGAGCAAGAGTTTGAAGTCTATTTGAAAAAATAATGAAAGAAAAATTCCCTAACTTGGTGAATAAAATAAACATACAAGTCCAGGAAGCACAAAGTCCAAACAAGATGGACCCAAAGAGGTCCACTCCAAGACACATCATAATTAAAATGCCAAAAGTTAAACACAAAGAGAGAATTTTAAAAGGAGCAAAAGAAAAGCAGTTAGTTACCTACAAGGGAGCCCCTATAAGACTGTCAGCTGATTTCTCAAAAGAAACTTTGCAGGCTAGAGGGGATGGGCAAGAAATATTCAAAGTCATGAAAAGGAAGGACCTACAACCAAGATTATGCTACTTAGCAAAGCTATCATTTAGAATCCAAGGGCAGATAAAGAGCTTCCCAGACAAGAAAAAGATAATGGAGTTCATCATCACCAAATCAGCATTATATGAAATGTTAGAGCCTTCTTTATGAAGAAGAAGAAGGAGAAAAAAAATATGAACAGCTCTGGATGGTGTTGCTCAGTGGATTGAATGTCGGCCTGCAAACAGAAAGGTTGCTAGTTCAATTCCCTGTCAGGGCACACACCTGGGTTGCGGGCCAGGTCCCTGGTTGAGGGCATGTGAGAGGCACCCGATTAATGTTTCTCTCACACTTTGATGTTTCCCTCCCTCCCTTCTGTCCCCTCTCTCTCAAATTAAATAAATAAAATATTTTTTTAAATGAGGAATAAAATGGCAATAAATACATGTCTATCAACAGTTGAATCTAAAAAACAAAATAAACAAGCAGAACAGAAACAGAATTATAGACACAAAGAATGTTTTGATGGTTGTCAGATAATAGTGGGGGGCTAGGGGGTTGCGTGAAAATGGTGAAAAGATTAAGAAGTACAAATTGGTAGTTACAGAGTAGTCACGGGGATCTAAAATGTAGCACAAGTAATAGAGTAGACAAAGAACCTAAGTGCAGGACCCATGGACATAGACAATGGTGTGGGGATTGCCTGAGGAAGCTGGGGAGGCTGGCTGGAAGGGAAAGAAGAGGGCAAATATGGGACAACTGTAATAGCATAAACAATAATATATAATAAAGAAATAAAAATGTCTACTTTTAGAAGGTATTCACCATTCTATGTCTATCATTTAATTTGATGTTCATGAAAATCCTGTGTAGTAGTGTTATTACTTCTGTTTTATAGATAAAGAATCTGAGGCTTGGAGGAGTTAAAGAAAATGGACAAGACCATGTCACTTCTTAGGGACAAAACTGGGATTTGAACCCACTTTTGCATACACTGGAGCACTTGATGGTGTCTTCAAAAGAAGAAAAATCTAACTCCCCTTTCTAGACCTATGATCTATTTTAGACTGAAGTATAAATTTCAGGAATAGGTAACTGTTTATAGTACTCATATTTCTATAATGGATTGTAGATACTCACAAAGAATTCCTCATCCCAAATTAGTTTCTTTGAATTTTACAGAACTCTGGCCATAAAATAGTTCTGATGTATTAAGATAATACAACAAATGAATTTAAACTAAGCATTTCTTCACATAAAATATATTAAGATCTATAGCCAGAAGAAGAAAAAACCCAATACACTGAATGTCAATTCTTAATAATTATTTTGAATTATATAAACTATTGTACACATGAGTACAGATTGACCACTGTACAGAACTATACTTGTGCACACATTCACCCTAAACTTTAAGCTGTAAACTATTTTAATTTAAATTTTTAGTTATATAACGTACCTGACTATCACCACTTACCCGACTAACAGTGTGATCTTTGTCTGTAATCTCTTGTCTGTTTCTTGAAGCAGCTTTCTTGCTTTCTTGGGTCAATTCGAAGTACTGTTCTTCCAAAAGCCCTCGAGCCAATTGCTCAGACTCAGCTTTTGTTTCTGCTAGATCCAACTGAGTAGCAAGAGTTTCTCTGCAACAGATTTATAAGAGAAATGGATATAAATTCAGTTTATTCTTCCAACTTAACCATATGCATAAAAGCACAACTTATAACTTCTTCACTCTTGCACAGTGATTGCCACAAACATTCTCCTGATCGATGAAATAATGCAAGCTCAAGGAGTGAGCTCAAAATGAACTCTTCTAGAATCTGAGATTTAGCACATCCTACATCCAGCTACCATCTCTTCTTAATTTTTAAATAATTAATGAAGCTTATGTTTGTTAAAAAACACACTGAATGATTAAAATAATTTTTACTGCCTAAAATAAACTGAATCCATTACCAACTTTATATTAAATGTAAGTTCTCACTTCGATAACCTAAAGAAAAAAGAACTCTTTAAGCTTGTATCAGCTCCTGTGCTTAACTAAGATAGGTAATAAGCAATGACAAGCAGTCTACTTTTAAAAAGAAATTTGTTTTGGATTTGGAATGGAAGGTAGCATGGTACACTGACTTGTAAGTATGGAGGCCAGACTTAAGACCTTATTCCTGTTCTATCACTAACTAATTGGACAGGGACATTGGGCACATTCTTCACACTTCCTGGAGCTCAACTTAATTAAACCTATAAAATAAGACAGTTGAACTAAATTATTTTTGAAGTCCCTTCCAGCTTTGAAATTCAAGGGGGTTATAAAGACTTATAAATAGATTTGCAAACTACTATAAACTATTCTAGGAATGTTCCTTGGAATTTCATTTTGAGGTTTTTCAGAATTGACATTCAAATCGGGACCAGATCACTCCAGCTTGTCTGCTCTTTTTCCAAAGAGCCTCTCTTCAATAAGCTATTCCATTCATGATTGTATCCTTTAGAACTAAAAGTAAATAAATAAATTTAAAAAAGGGAGGACATTCATTTATTCAATCAATTTTTATCTGAATACTACCATGTGTAGGAATTAAGGCATGTAGCAGTAATATAGGTGCTAACCTCAGAAAACACACATTAGTGAGGTAATACAGGCCATTTAAAAAAAAGTAGTATATAGTATGCCATAGAGAATAAAAGGTGTTAGAATGAACAATATATAGTATGCTAGAAAAGAATTAAGAAAGATGAAAGAATGTGGTTTCTACATAAAATGTGGTCAATATTTTATATACGGTGATCAAAGAATCCTTTTTGCTGAGACAGCATTTGAGAACAGATATGAAATAAGAGAATAAGCCATGTAGATCTCTGGGAACAGTGTTAGGCAGAGGAAACTATTATATAACAAAAGCCCTGAGGTTGGTCTGAAGGTAGCTAATATGAGCAGAGTAAGAGATGGGGGAAAGTTGGGAGAGACATGAGAGGAGGCAAGAGGTAGCAGGGAGATGAACACACATAAGGCTCTCTAAAACAATATGGGGACTTTGGATTTTATTCTGAATGCCCTCATTTAAAATTTTTGGCTGCTGTTAAAAAGACGTTTTTAAAGACAGAAATTTGAGCATACTTAAATGAGACATGGGAAGGATATCAGAGTGGGAAAGTTGTACATCTATCCTCTGATTCAAACAAAATTTCTGAGCACTTTCTGTGGCACGATGGTAGAATCAAGGAAACACCAGGTAGGAAAGTACTGAAATAATCAAGATTGAAAATGATATTTTGGATGAGACTGGTAATGGTACTAATAAACTGATCAGATCCTGGGCATATTTTTTATTTATAGTTAGGAGGAGTTATTGATGGATTGCATGTAGAAAATGAGAAAAGAAGAAGAGTTTAGGATGACTTCAAGTTTTTGAATGAAATAACTGGAAATAATAGAATTGCTAATATACTGTAATTGAAAAAGACAGGAAGGGGCAGTTTGGCAATGTGAGGAAGTAAGGAATTTTTTTCTGGACATGTTACATATGAGATGCATATAAAAACACTCAAGAGAGATATAAAATAGCTGAATATACAAGTCTGGAATTCAGGGGAGAGTATACTAGTACACTAGCGTTATTTAAAGTTATGAGGCTAGATAAGAACAAGTAGGGAGTGATCTATATGATGTGGATATGCAATAGAGAACAAAAACAAAACTTCCCACTCTTCAGTGTTGGATAATTTGAAACTCTTTAGCTTGATACACATGCTCTTTGTAATCTGACTCATTTATCTCTCCAGTATTACCTGTCACCAACTGTTTCCCTACCTGCAAACTAAGCTATTTGCTGTTTGTTGTTCAAATCACAGGTTCGCTTTTGCCTATATTCCTCCTTTCCCCGTATCCCATTCCCTGGTAAATTCCTCTTTTTCTTCATTGTCACCTGAGAAGTGTTCTCTGAATCCCACATGGTAAGATGAGGTATATCCCTTTGATATGTACCAAGAGCACTTTGTCACAGTCATCTACATTAATTTTATCTGTCTCTGGCCTAGATTCTGAAGCACTTGAAAGTAAGAACCATAACTTACTAATAATTATATCACTGGCATGAAGTAGAGTACTCAGCACAATAGTAATGATCAATATATTTCTTTTGCCCTGAGTGGTGTGACTCAGTGAGTTGGGCATCACCCCCAAACAGAGAGGTCACAAGTTTGATTCCTAGTCAGGGCACATGCCTGGATTGTGGGCCAGGTCTCCATTTGGGAACATGGGCAAAGTGACTAATCGATGTTTCCCTCTCTACCCGTCTCTCTAAAAACAAACAAATAAAATCTTTAAAATATATATATTTTCTCTTACATAGAGCAAACAAAAGCAAACATGTCAATCCTCTAAAACAAGACAGTCCATAGTACATTGGGTTCTCCATCACCCTGAATGCCCAAAACCTACAATTACATATTATACTGTAAATACAATATGAATGACAGGGCACTGACTATACAACAGGAGTCCTATCACTGTTAGAGAGACTAACCAGGAAACATAACTTTGTACTTCTTTCAGACCCCAGCTACTGTATTAAGGATCTAAGAATGAGGGTCAATAGTTGCTAACAACACAAACAGGAAACCAGACATTACCAAGTTATATACCAAGCAGTCTTGTCCCCTCTAAAAATCAGATCTGAATCTGATTAAGCCTCCAGATTAGGGATTTCCAATTAAATTTTCTACAGTGATGGCATGTTCTACACCTATGCTATCCAATATGGCAGACACTAACTACATGTAACTATTAAGCACCTGAAATGTAACTAGTACATCGGATGAACTAAAGTTTTAATTTTATTTAAATGGATTTAAGTTTAAATTTAAATGGTTACATGTAACTAGTGGCTACCATACTGGACAGCGCAGCTATAGATTTTACTCCCGATTTGCAGGAAACACAAAAAGGAGGATAAAACTACTTAATTAACTATAAAAAAAGAATCAACAAAATCACAACCGAGAAAAACTATATGGAACGAATGATCCAATTCTTTCAACAAATAAGTGTCAGGATAATAATCACTCTTGTGGTGGGGAGGGAAAATGGTATAACTAGAGAGGGGGTATAGTGGAATTCTGCAGTGGAAATAAAGTTCCATCTCTTCCATGGGTGGTAGTTATAATGATATTTGTCATATAACTCATATAACTATATATGTTTTATTATTTTATGTTATTTATGTTAAAAGTTATTTTAACTTTTAACAATAAAAGTTAAATTTTTAAAATTTCTTTTAAAGGTGGTTACATGAAAGAGAATGTAACAATGTCAGACTGTTCTAGTGTCTGCTTTGACAATACCTATGAGAATTTGTTACACTTAAGTAGCTTTAGGAGATCTTTCTAAGGCCCTTAGCACACATGCAAAGCACAAATGAGGAAGACATTAAACACCTTTACCTAACATAAAAAGACTTGCAAATACAGCATGAACTATTTATACACAAATAGATGTTTGAAAATTAAGAAGCCCTTGGAAACAATTTACTGTCAGTTTATCGAATCTTTGTATAACTGCTACAGTGTTAATGTAGTAAATTATTTCTTCACTATAAACTTTAGCCTAAAGTAGTTTGATTTGTTTTGAATTAATCCCACATGATTGCTTGCTATAGCTTTATCATTGCCATCAGAATAATGGCAGAGCTACTATCTTTAAACTTAAAGAATGTTTTGCTGTAAACATTGATTCTTGTTCTAAAGTAAAGTGAACATACTTCTCATTTTGTAGTTCCTGTATTTTCTTTAAATTTTCTCTGTTTTTTTCTTCAATTTCTTCCTTAAGTTCCTTTACTTGGGTTTTGTAGAGTGTCTGCAAAACAAGTGATAGGAAAAAAATGAGTGTTTACAGTGAATTAAAAAACAGTTGGTAGGTTCTTATAAAGTTAAATAATTAATATATGATTCAACAATTTCACTTCCAAGTATTTAAACAGTAGAGCACAAGCTTAGCAACCAAAAGAAACAAAAACTTCAGAGGCTTCAATAAAGCCTCAAAGCTATAAATGCTCATCAACGGTAGTAGTAAAAATAACTTAGCCTGCAACAACTAAGAGTCAGAGTGATTTTTATGGAGAAAAAGCAAAACAGATGCATAAAATGCATAAAAAGTCAAAGAGGAGAAAACTCTGGAACAAATGTATGTATATAGGCTACTGTAATATGCATTCATGAATCACACATGGTAATTCTGGTGCTGTAAACAACCTGTACTTGCTACCAGGCAGGCAGAACCCTTAACAAAGTCTCATATGTAGCTCTAGAGTTTGAACGGCAATTCTGAAAATTATTTGCACAGAAATGGTCATTTCTTTACAAATTAAAAAACCACAAACTCACATTCAGAAATAAAAAGGAAATGGAGATATAAAAAGGGAAAAAACTACTTCACACAGTCATTTAAAAAAGAATTAGCATTCACACTAATCATCTAAACTTTATTTTAAGTCAGGTCTTGAAACAGTCTACATGTTAAAATGATTCTCACCGAGAAATACTGCTCAGCTTCAAGCTGATCTTGTAGTTCCCGCATCTGTCCTTCATTTCCTCTATATTGTCTTCATATAAAAGAGAAAAGAATAAACACATGCTCTTATTTATAGCAGACTTTATATCATTTTTTGTTTGCTAAAAGTGCTAAAATAAAGGTTTACTAAAATGACCTTTGTTTAGAAAAATCCTACTTTACTATGAAGTATTACTTCACTTGGTTAGTATCACTTTATTTGGTTAGGCCATACTGTCTGGTTCCATTTTGCTCCTTATAAAATGATACTATGCAAGCAAAGCAGAGGGAACCCTTTTCTAACGAAGGTCACTTTCAAAAGAATATTAATTGTGGATAAATGCTAGGTACAAAAATAAAAATGAGTCTGGGAAATTTTTGTAGAGAAAAGCATTCTTAGGGGTACATTTAAAAAGTCTTACGTAGTAAGTAAACCATTAAAAGCAAAGGACATTAAAATATTTAATATGTAATAAAAATAAGTCAGTACTATATATTTTGGCCAATTAAAAACCAGGCAGGGGTGGGGTGGTGGAAATGAATAATCAGGAAAGGAAAAGAAAGAGAGGAAAAGAAAGTGACAACTAACTACATGTCTAAAACACAATTCAAATAGAGAGGAACCGACTCAAAAAGACAGACACAGTGTGATCCACAGACTCAGCTTTTCAAAGATGAACAATTCCATCTTCTGCTGCTACATTTTTATATTAAATATTAATACCTTTGTATTCAGAGCATCTAATAAGGCACATATGGTTGACAGAAATTACACAGTCAAAGTTCAATGAATACTGAGTTAAAGTTATTTTGGAAGAAGAAAAGTATAAGACATTACTTGATGAGAACAGTGGCTCTAAAAGGGGAAAAGAATCTCACCAATATAAATCCAACAAAATCAAAACTGACATTTTATCCAAGAATCATTGTTATACATTTAGCTGGCAAATGAAGATACTGTAACATAAATTTGGAGTAAATAAACACACATGACTGGGTATAGGATATATCCATTTATGATGCTAAATTTCTAAAGCATGTCCTTATACAAGTTTCAAAAGCAATTGCTGACACCTTGCTTTGTCTCCATTTCAAGTAAGCAGGCACATCCGATTTCAGAATAAAGGGAGAAAAAGGCACTTTGCATTCTGATATGAACCAAAGGAAAAAAGCTAAACAAACAAATACAGGGTCATGTCTAATTCTAGTCTCTAAAGTAAACCTTGAATGTTTCCTATAAGGTATGGAATCCTTAAGAAAAAGTTTATCCCTGATGTTTGTAACTCAAATGTGAAAAAAAGACGAATTTTGTGAACATAAAAATCATGAGAATATTGTGGTTTTTCTCCCATAAACAGACTTAACGCAAAGAAGCAGCCTTGTTAATAATATCTTCTTTTCTTCCTTTAAATACCTGAATTTTTATTTACTAAGCTTGTCCTTCTAAAGCCTGAATTCTCTTGTAAACTTTCATTGTAAGTAAATTATTTTTTTAAATGTTTAAGTCTTCTTTTCAATAAATTCTAAGTATGTATCTATGTAACATATCAAACACACAGCATGCTGAGTACAAAAAGAAATAAATAGACTTCTGGCCAAGATGGTGGCATAGGTGGAAACACTGTACCTCCTCGCACAACCAAGTTTATGAACAACAAATATTTAAAAACCAGAACACAACCAAAACAGAGAGAAAATTAAACTGTACCAAAGTCTGACAACAATGAACCATTCATCCAGACCAGTAAGAGGGGCGAAGTCAGTGGCTGGCAGAGGGAGGTCGCGCAGGAAAATGCTGCCAGACCAACCCAGGCACGCAGTGGTGGCTGGCAGATCCCAGGCGTGGGGTGGCAGTGGGCAGACCCAGTGAGGGCACAAGGCGATTGGCTGACCACGATCACAAATTCACACGCAGATAAACCAGGCAAAGGAGCGAGCAGTGAGATAGACCGGGCAAACCAGGGCCCCAGCGCAGGGAAATAAAGCCTAAAAGCACCAACTGGAAAAACTTTCTTGGGTCGAAGTGCCAGGAGAGGCTCCCAGGGTCACAGAGAGTTCGCTGGAGAGACCCACAGGGTTCTGGAGGGAGCACAAGCCCACACATCTGGGAACTAGCACCCAAAGAGCCCAATTTGCTTGTGGGAAGCAGCAGAGAGGACCGAAATTTGAGAGAGAGAAAAAAAGGTCATTGCTGCTCTCTGACCCTGCCCCCACATATAGCATCCCAACACTGTGACTGGGTTGCCCTGCCCTGGTGAACAGCTAAGGCTCTGCACTTCATACGTAACAAGCACAAACACACCAAAACATTATGGCTCAAGAAGAAGAACAGCTCAAAGCCCCAGAGCCAATACTTCTAAGTGACCAAGAGATAGCCAACCTAACAGATGCACAGTTCAAAACAATGGTGATCAGGTGATCATAGAACTGGTTGATTTTGGTTGCAAATTACATGAAAAAATGAAGGCTACACTAAGTGAAATGAAGGGAAATGCACAGGGAACCAATAGTGATGGGAAGGAAACTGGGACTCAAATCAATGGAGTGGATCAGAAGGAAGAAAGAAACATTGAACCAGAACAGAATGAAGAAACACGAATTCAAAAAAATGAGGAGGCTTAGGAACCTCCAGGACATCTTTAAACATTCCAACATCCAAATTATAGGGGTACCAGAAAAGGAAGAGGAAGAGCAACAAGTGGAAGACATATTTGAACAAATAATAAACAAAAACTTCCCCAATCTGGCAAAGGAAATAGATTTCCAGGAAATCCAGGAAGCTCAGAGAGTCCCAAAGAAGTTGGGCCCAAGAAGGAACACACCAAGGCACATCATAATTACATTAGCCAAGATTAAAGATAAGGAGAGAATCTTAAAAGCAGCAAGAGAAAAGGAAACAGTTACCTACAAAAGAGTTCCCATAAGACTATCAGCTGATTTCTCAAAAGAGACCTTATAGGCAAGAAGGGGCTGGAAAGAAGTATTCCAAGTCATGAAAGGCAAGGACCTACGTCCAAAATTGCTCTATCCAGCAAAGCTCTCATTTAGAATGGAAGGGCACATAAAGTGCTTCTCAGATAAGATCAAATTCAAGGAGTTCATCATAACCAAGCCCTGATTATACGAAATGTTAAAGGGACTCCTCTAAGAAAAAGAAGATAAAAAAGATGAACAGTGAAAGGACAGCAAACTCACAGTTATTAACAACCACACCTAAAACAAAAGCAAACTAAATGGACAGCTAGATCAGGAGCAGAAGCATAGAAATGGAGATCACATGGAGGGTTAGCAACAGGGGAGTGGGAGTAGGAGAAGGGGGGAGAAGGTACAGAGACTAAGTAGTATAGACAGTAGGTAGAAAATAGGGGGAGGACAAGAATAGTATGGGAAATATAGAATCTAAAAAACTTGTGACACATGGATATGAACTAAAGGGGGGGAATGGGGGAATGGGTGAATGGGTGAGTAGGGTGGAGGGGAATGACAGGGGAAATGGGACAACTGTAATGGCATAATCAATAAAACATTTAAAAATTAAAAAAAAAATAAATATTATTTTTTGAGACTTACTTTGTAAGCTGGGCTAACTCAAATTCTAATAATCGTTTTGCTTCCAATAAAGTATTTATTTCCTGTTTCATCTGCTTTTCTAGACCTTTTAAATTATCTGCCTCAAATGCCTGAGTCTTCAATTCATTTTGTAACAATAGTCGCTTATTTGATTCCTGCTCCAACTGCAAGGTGAGAGTCTTAACCTATGAATGAGAAAAATGATTGTGATCTTAAATGTCTTTAAATTTATTACATATTATTTATTTAAAAAATACAAATCAAATGACAAGTACATTATCATGCCTTATATAAAGACAGAATATCAGTATTCTAAAGTCTCTATTATTCTATGTGTTTATTACTTTAGGATTTACTATAATTAAGTCAAATTAACCTCCAAATTTCGGAAAGGCGACCTTAGTGCAGTGGGGACAATTTGGGTTCTTTCTACTCCAACCTGTATGGAAATTCTGAAATAGAAGATTGAGTATAAAAGCCATTTTGGGGTGGGGGGGAACTTCCTAAGGGGCATTTAAATTTACTGGTTCCTTTATAAGTATCTGTGCTAGTTTATAACCCTCCAAAGTTTTTGAGGCCTTCCTTAACTCCTAGATGTGATTACACATAATACCTCTACAGCACTCGCCAATTCTTCTTTTAAATATATGTCATGCCTATCTTTCCCTCTGGACTGTTCAGTTCCACCAAAGTCAAGACCATACCAGTATTATTCAGTATGCCAATTCCTGCACAGAAACAGGTGGATAAGAGATGGGCACAAAAATTTTAAGTGACTATTATCTTTCAAAATTTTAATATACTTTCTTCCTGCAAGCTGACTCTAATAGGTATCTCTAATTTCTCTTCTTTCTGGGTTATTATATATACTACTACCAGATGAGTTTCCCTAAAAGAGTTTTTTCACCTCTATCTTCCATCTTAAGTTTAAAAGACTATTAATACTTTGGTTCCCAAGTTTCTCCCTTCACCAATCAACAAGTCTCTTATTCTCTGGTCAGATCAAGTCCCTTTTGTTCCTCACTTACCTTTCTTTTAAGCACTCAGTAATCACGCTTTCACTATTATCTTCACTGGTAATACTCCCTCTACCAACTCAGACTTCCAACTCTCAAACTATTAACTTCTGAGGTCTTTCTTAACCTTTAAAATAATGGTAACGTTTCATCTCTCCTTTGTGAAGTCTCCTCATTATTCTGGTCTTCTCTTTCTCTCTTCTCTAATTTACATATGTGGACTAATCATTTTCACCTTATAAGTAATTTCTAAAACACACACAGTAGCCACAGAATATAATGTCATTTTGTCTTTTTATTTCTTGCTTTGTAAATGTGTATCCTGTGATTTCTATCAATCTAAGCCAGTCAAGGCT
Organism: Artibeus jamaicensis; assembly: GCF_021234435.1. Classification (NCBI taxonomy): domain Eukaryota; kingdom Metazoa; phylum Chordata; class Mammalia; order Chiroptera; family Phyllostomidae; genus Artibeus; species Artibeus jamaicensis. The sequence goes on from NW_026521803.1 coordinate 7,207,060, forward strand.
ACAGATTAACATTTCTTTTGGAAATCCAACAGCAATGCCTCTTTTTGGGATTACAGAATACTTTACAATAAAGATAGACTTTTTTGTTTGTCTTTTTTAAAAAGCAGATGGTCAGTTTCTTCAGGGGAGGAACTAGGACACCTCTACACAGTTGTACTGTCACAGTGCAAAATGGTACAGATCCTATAGTACGAATGTTTAATAACTCGTTGAAGATAAAAGTTCTAAGAGAGAATGATATAGTGGTGACCATAGAGCAGTGAACGCAGCTCTACATATACACAGATCGATCTATTTATCTATCTATGAGTATAAATATGTGTTATTTCATTCAAATTTCCACCATGTTGTTTAAATTATAGATAATACTTTTCAGATATAACGTGATTATTTCTCTTTTACAAGATGAACAAAATCAGTACTTTTTCTTACTTCATCCTCCATTCTCTCTTTACTCTCAGTCAAATGCTCGAGCTTCTGCTGAGACTGTTTCAGATCAACATCTAGCATGGAACACTGTTTCTCAATCTGAACAACCCTATTTTCAGCCTTCTCTCGAGCTTCTCTTTCTTCCTTTAGCTTTTTTTCCATCTCTGAAAAAAAAAGTTGCAAACATACATTTAAACAAAGAGATTACTTCATTGTTTTTCTCTTTTTTCCTTAATTTTCATTTGTTGATTTTAGAGAGAGAGGAAGGGAGAGAGGGAAAAGAAGAGGAGGAGAGACGTAGAGTGGGAGAGTAGGAAAGGGAAAGAGGGGAGGGATCAACTTGTTGTTCCACTTATTTTTGTATTTATTCACTGGTTGATTCTTTTTTTTTAAATCAATGTATGGTTGCTTCTCGTGTATCCCCTGCTGGGAACTGGCCCCTGCTGGGAACTGGCCTGCAACCCAGGCATGTGTCCTGACGGGGAATTGAACCGCAATCTTTTGGTTCGCAGGCCCGTGCTCAATCCACTGAGCTACACCAGCCAGGGCTTCGCTGGTTGATTCTTGTATGTGTCCTGACCAGGGATTGAGCCAGCATTCTTGATGCAGCAGGACAATGCTTGAATCAAATGACTACCTGGCCCGGACTACTTTATTACTTTCTACTTTCAACAAGTGTATAACACAAGCTGGTACCAAATATCCTTGTTTTCATCCTGGGACTCTGATAAAGGAATTTATTATAGAAGTCCTAATGTTATTTGAATAATTTATATAGTGAGGTGTCTAAAGGAAGAAAGTTATAAAACATAATAAAGTAATAAAATAAAACCTTCTAAATCCTTTTGCAATGATTTGAGGGATTACCTGTGTCATTTTCAGACCACAAGGTGGAAATATAGCTAGAAAAAAAGGCAGGGAGAGTAACTAAAGAGAAAGATGGCTGTATCTCAGATAAAAGCCGAAAAATAGGTTATGGTTTTTAATCTATACCTTGCATTGTTCCAGAAAAGTTTCAAGAGACTAAAGGCTAAGTTAGGAATTCTACTTTATGCAACTCAGATAAACAAGATTCCATGGTGGTACTGTGTAATATCTATTTTAATTTTTACCAGAAAATATTAGTCTACACTGAGGTTCCTTTTCTGAGATACAGTAACAAAGATTTTTGAGAGGTTAATAACTTTTGCATGACCCTGAAATTAGTAAATTGCACCAACAACATGCAAACTTATTAAGCCTGCTTTCCCACTCTCTATGAACTGGATGACAAAAAGGAAACATTAGAAAGAAATTTCCTCATTTTCCCCCTAAACCTACAAACTTAGCTGCACCAATACAATCATCGCTTCTTTACTTCTAGCCAAGATGGAGGCGTAGGTAGACACACTTTGCCTCCTTGCACAACAGAACAAGGACAACAACAAATTTACAAACAAAAAACCAGAACTTCTAGAAAATCAAACTGTATGGAAGTCCAAAAACCAAGGAGTTAAGGAAGAAACATTCACTCAAAGACTGGTAAGAGGGACAAGAGACAGGCACTGGGGGCAGAGAGGACATGTGGCAAGTTGGTAGCTGGTAGAATAGGCTGTCCCATATTTGCTTGTGGATAAACTGAGAGGAACAACTGGGGAGCAAGACAGACCATGCAACCCAGGGTTACAGCGTGGGGAAAAAAAGCCTCAAAACCCCTGGCTGTAAAAACTGGGAGGGGGTGTGCTGGTAGGAGAAACTCCCAGCCTCACAGGAGAATTTGCTGGAGAGACCCACAGGGCCCAAGAACATAAACAAAACCACCCACCTGAGAATCAGCATCTGAAAGAGCATAATCCACTTGTGGGTAGCTAGGGAAGTGACTGAAAGCTAGCCCAGAGCTGAGTGAGCAGCATTGTTACGTTTCTGACCCCTCCCCCAGACAGTGCCACAACGTGGGTTGCCCTGCCCTAATACTTATGGTTCTGCCTCTTACAACATAACAGGTACACTAAGACAAGGAAATGTGGCCAAAATGAAAGAACAGATGAAACCCCCAAAACAGAACTAGGCAATGAAGAGATAGCCAACCTATCACATGTAGAGTTCATAACACTGGTAATCAGGATGCTCACAGAAATGGTTGAGTATGGTTGCAAAACAGAGGAAGAAGTGAAGGCTATCCAAAGTGAAATAAAGAAAAATATAGAAGGAACCAACAGTGAAGGGAAAGAAATCAATGCTTTGGAGCAGAGGGAAGACATAAATATTCAACCAGAACAGAATGAAGAAACAAGAATTTGAAAAAATGAGGAGAGGGTTAGGAACCTTGGGGACAATTTTAAACATTCCAACACCCGAATCATTGAGGTGCCAGAAGAAGAGGAAGACCAAGAAATTGAAAAAACAATGAAGGAGAACTTCAACAATCTGGCAAAGGAAACAGACTTCCAGGAAGTCCAGGAAGCACACAGAGCACCAAAGAAGCTGTACCCAAGGAAGCACACATTAAGGCACATCATTACTACATTAGCCAATATTAAAAAGAAGGACAGAACCTTAAGATCAGCAAGAGAAAAGGAGACAGTTACCTACAAAAGAGTTCCCATAAGACTGTCAGATGATTTCTCAAAAGAAACCTTACAGGTGAGAAGGGGCTGGAAAGTATTCAGAGTTATAAAAGGCAAGGACCTATATCCAAGATTACTCTATCCAGCAAAGCTATTATTTAGAATGGAAGGGCAGATAAAGTGCTTCCGGGATAAGGTTGAGTTCATCATAACCAAGCCCTTATTATTATCAGAAATGTTAAAGGGACTTATCTAAGAAAAAGATCAAAATTATGACAGTAAAATGACAAAAAATGCAAGACTATCAACAACTGAACCTAAAACACAAAAACAACCTAAGCAAACAACTAGAACAGGAACAGATTCACAGAAATGGAGATCACACGGAGGGTTATAATTGGGGAGTGGGAGGAGGAGACAGGGGAAAAAAGTACAGAGAATAAGTAGAATAAATGGTAGGTAGAAAACAGACAGGGGGAAGTTAAGAATAGTGTGGGAAATGGAGAAGCCAAAGAACTAAGACATGAACTAAGGGGGGAAATGCTGGTGAGAGGAGGATGCAGGGCACAAGGGACAACTGTAATATAATAACATAATCAATAAAATATACTTAAACAAAAATCATCACTTCCTATTCCTATCTCTAATCAAACGTAAATCCATCCACTTCTGTTCTGGACTTTTGTTCCTTCAAGTATTTCATCTCTTTCCTTCCTCAAGGATTTCCTCCTCCCAAGTGAATCATTCCCATGAACATAATAATCTAATTTATTATCTCCTTCAATATCCTCTACTGATCTCACATCCCTTTTTAGCTACCGCCCATCTCTGTTCACTGTCATAGTTCAGAAAGACTTATCCACACTAACTGTCTCCAGTGCCTCACCTGCAACACATTTATATCTTTCCGATTTGGCATCTACCTCCACCATTCCACTTAAACTCCTACTGGTATGCTAACCAATGATGCCCATCTTGCAAAAAATTCATAAGACACACATTATCTTTGTCTCTATCTTAACTGACCTTAATAGAATTCAATATACTGAACCACTTCCTCATTTTCCCAATGTTTTACTCTTCAAGCTTCTGAGATCATATTCTCTTAGTTTTTCTGTTATCCATTTGGCTGCTCTTTCTTTCGTTGATTTCTTCTCTTCTACCTGACCTTCAAATGTTAGACTGCCTTAAGGCTCCATTATGATTCTTCTCTTCTGACCTTATTCTTCCCTTCACTGATTTCATCATGGTCTTCACATGGCCACATGTGTATGACCCCTGGTTTGATACTCTATTCTAGGCTTAACACTTATTATATACAATTGACTATTTGACATTACTACCTACATGTCAAACATGCTTTTCAAAGTTAACATATCTAAATAGATTCCATCATTTTCCTCCCTTCCTAAACTACTCCTACTCATCATATCAATGTCAAAATATATTAACATAGATCTAGCTATTAAAATTAAAAGTCTGAGTCTTTCTTGATTCCTTCTTTTCCTCTTTCCATTAAATTTGTCATTAATTCTTGTCCTCTGTATCTCCAATTCTTTTCAGTTTTACTACCACCAATGCCTATACCCTATAGCACAGGTGGCAAGCACAAGGCCCATGGGCTGAATCCATCCCTCTACCTTGTTTTACTTGGCCTGGCACCTTATTTCTACCTGGTGGCAGCACCGAGCTCTCACTTAACTGTTATGGAGTAGTTATATTTATACAGTCCTAAAATTACATTCTGCCCTTTGAAGGTAACCACGAGACTGATGTGGCCCCTGGTGAAAATGAGTCTGACACCCTGCCCTATAGCCTTCTAGTTGATCTTCCATTGTTACCTCTCTCAAAAGCATTTACCACACAGTAGTAGGTGTGGTCTTTTAAAAACATTAAATTATACATCTCCTGTAATAAAGTTTAATTTATAAATTAGGCACAGTAAGAGATTAACAATAATATCTAAAAATAAAATAGAACAATTGTAACAATATACTATAAAAAAAGTTAGATGAATGTGATCTTTGTTTCTCTGAAAACTGTACTATACAATTGTACTATATTAACCCATCTTATAACGATATGAAATGATAAAATGCCTGTGCAATTAAGGGAGCTTAATGACATAAGAATTGTAATGTAGCATTTAGGCTACTACTGACCTTCTAACAGTATGTAACAAGCACTTTATGGCTTCTCCTTGGCACATCCGAATTGTTAGCTTCACTACTCTTGTGCTTTGAGGTCATTATTAAGTAAAATAATGGTCACCTGAACATAAGCAATGAGATACTGCAACAGTGGGTTTTATAACCAAGACTAACAGGTGGAACATATATAGCGTCAATACACTGAAAAAAAGTGGCTCACATCCTGGAGGAATGGAGCAGGACATTGTGAGATTTCACTGTGATACTCAGACCAGCACACAATTTAAAACTTATGAACTGTTTATTCCTGGCATCTTCCACTTAATATTTTTGGACCTCAGATGACCACGGGTAACTGAAACAGGAGAAAGTAAAACCAATGGATGGAGTGGGGGAGAACTACTGTAATAGGTTAAAATGAGATAAGAAGAGACTGGACCTGAATACAGCTAGAACATATCAGCCAAGACAGGAAAAGGATCGCCCTCCCCTAAGATGACAGAGAAGGTACTGAAGATGGGTAAAGAAGTAGGATAGGTTGATTAAGTAAGAGAACTAGATTTTAAGAAATTCACACCTATGCTTTCATGATTTCTTTTTAAAATAGGAGAAACATTCACCTAAAAATGGAGTAATAAAGAAATGGCATAGGAAGTTCGAGAAGAGAAATAGGAGAAGGAACTCATGAGTGATATATTTTAAAAAATGACAGCTCAACTGCAGTAGGAGATAATGCAGTAGACTGACACCCATCTGAAGAACTATATAAAATGAAGAAAGTGGCTGGTTGATCTGATCTAAGGTTGTGTTTAGAGGGCTAATACAGTGGAATTACAAGGAAATGAGAAAAATAAGGGTACAGAGAAGGAAAGCAGATGAATTAACAGATGGTAAGTTCCAGGATAGATCGGTAAGAAAATGAACTGAAAAACTTGGAAAAGAGAGCAATTCCATCTACTCTAGGGAGTAGAGGGTAGTATAGGGGGGTGGAGTGAGGAAACTAGAAGGTAAAATTGTTATTTTACAAAAATGAGCAAAACAAACAAATGAGCAAAATAGAACCAGAGACATGGAAATAAAGAACAAATTGATAGTGACTGGGGTTGGGGGCAGATAATGAGGGAAAGGAGGGGAAGGGGTAAATAAAGGAACTTGAACAGAGGACTCATGGGCATGGAAAATGGGGGGAACTGACTGTGGAAGTGGGGGAAGATGGGATAGGGGAGAGCAATGGGGAAAAAGGTGGGAAAATTGCAACTGAACAACAATAAAAAAAGAACTGAAAAAATTTCTTAATAAAGGGATAATTATTATAGAATTACAAAAAAAAAAAAGGTATCCTGCCCTGGCTGGTGTGGCTCAGTTTGTTAGAGCATAATCCCTTGCACTGAAAGGCTGCTGGTTTTATCCCTGGACAGGGCACATGGTTAGGTTGTAGGTTCAATCCCAAGTTGGGGCACATACAAGAGGTAGCGACTCATGTCTTTTTCACTTGGAGGCTTCCGTTTCTCTCTCCCCTCCTCTGCCACTCCACTCTCTAAAACCAATAAATGTATCCTTGAGGAAGAATTAAAAAAAATAAAAATAAAAAGGCATTCAGAAAAAAAAGGTAGATGATGTCCTCCTCCTAGATCATTATTTGTAATGTTTAATGTACTACTATAAAGTGAAATTTTGATCAAAATCAAAATTTTTGTAGGTATTATTTAAAAACTAATCATGTAGAAAGTATTAAAACTGATACTTACCATACATTGCAACAGACTTTGCTTCTTCAATAGATTGATGTTTGTCAGTTAAACGAGCTTTGGTTACTTTATGTTCATTTACCTCTTGTTCTAACCGTTGTTGCAATGATTTAAGCTTATAGTTTAAATCTATCTCTAAATTATTCTTTTCCTGTAAAATGAGATTGAGAGTCATATAATTTACTATTCAAAAGACAAATTATTAAATCTTACATTCCTTAATATCCCACAAGAAATAATATATGAATCAACTGGCCTGAAATGTGACATCACCTTTCTGAAATATTTTTATTCAGGACTTAAGTTTATTTTTTAAACTTTCTTACATATTTCACATCATATAAGCAAAATGTCACCTTTTCTTTACCTACAACATGGGCCCTTCCCATTAGAATCATTAGCTATGGCTGATGATAGGGCAAGACTGCAGAGGCAATTACATTAGAAGGGTTAATTGCTAGGATCAGAAATAAATAGGACAATTCTTCAATTCATAAAATAATTTTTGCTACTACTTTTTTAAACAATAAATCATTTCTATCTACATTTGTATCTGTACTGAGATTTATGTTGCTTTGATGAAAGGTCAAGTCAAAATGTATTTCATTTCTGTTTGGGTGATTCTTCTACTGTTCCTTCTTTCACTCTATTTCTACATTTACACCAGGCTTAGACATCAAAAAACTACTTTGCTTGTCATAAAACACATACAAAGGACAAGATAACTGGTAGATTTTCTCATTACTTATCTGAGGATCTAGTAAACTTGCAACATTTCAGTGAGGCATCAAAAAACTGACAGCTAAATTTGCATATTATCTATTTCATCAGTTTTTTAAAGCTAGGCAGGAACAGAGGATAACCAATAATATTCCTGATTAAGAAAATTCTACCTGTAGAGGCCAATCACTTTGTGCATTCTCTATTTTGCTAATTCCTACCAACAAAATGGAAAAAGTACACATGATCCTTTGTTTTCCTTCTTCATAAGGATAGTAATAAGGCTCAGCACCTTCATCATACCCATGTACAAAAAAAAATTCTGATGAAAATGTATTTCCAAACCAAAACAATTTGTGATCAGATAATATCAAACAACTACTACCCTTCAAGGGTAAAAACAAAAATGACACAATGAAAAGGCCTAATTAGGACACATATACCAGCCCCATACAACCAACTGATCAAGCATAAAATTTTTAGAAACATAATATATAAACATTAGGAATGAATGCTATTTTATAAAACCACCTTATAATATTTGGTAACTAATAAATACTATCTCATAATTGGTAATGTTAAATCATTTACCTTTTCTGAATGATTAAGCATTTCCTGAGCCTCTTTTCTTTCTCCTTCTACTCTTTCAAGATTATGTTTCAGATGCTTCACCTCCTCTTGTAAAGATGTAATTCGTGCTATCAAGTGAGAAAAAGTTCAAGTTAGTCATTAAAACAGGTCTTTTTGTTCTGCATGACCATTAATATAAAAAATGTTTTAAATTTCCTGGCCAGGTTAAATTGTTTTCTTGGTAGTATATACAGTAACTACAGTATACAATAAAAAAATGTTAATGCTAATTGGAGATTATCTAGTACATATTCTTTATTTTACCAATGGTCAAAGAGATGGACCTTGCGCTCGGTCCAGAAATCAGATCTGAGGCTATTCACTGCTCTTTCTATGATGTTAGGAATCAGATACTTAAGTTAATTAATGCAAGTATTTAAGTGCTTTTTATGCGCCAGACATTCTCAAAGTGTTTAATCACTCTTAAACTTAATGGAGCCAAACTCCATTTTTATAGAAAACTAAGTTTTAAGGAATTCAAACATTCTGACAAAGCTAGTTTTAACCCACCTAAGGCTCATGCCATGCAATAGCATCAATTCCTACTTAGTAATCAATCTCCTCACAACATGCTTTAGGGTTTTAAGATTTTAATGCATAAATATTTAAAATACACACATTTAATACATATCCAATTTAACAAAAATGATTTTTATTATATGGTCTAGTTCAAAAACCAGAACCTATTTTATTACTTTGTGATTCAAAATAGCCTAGGCCCTGACTGCTGTGGCTCAGTGGGCTGGGTGTTGTTCTGAGAACCAAAAGGTCACAGGTTCAATTACAGATCAGGGCACATGCCTGGGTTGCACGGGCCAGGTCCCTGGTTGAGAGCCAGCGAGAGACAACTAACTGATCAATGTTTCTCTCCCTATCCCTTCCCCTCTCTCTAAAAATAAATAAAATGTTAAATAAACAAAGAATCAAAACAAAACAAAAATAAAACACAAAGTGGCCTAGGACTTGGCAGGGAAATGAAGGACCAGAAAAATTTTTGTAGTTCTTAAAGTTCAGCGTTTAACTTGTACTTGCCTAAGTCTTCACTCTGCCTACTTCCTGTATTTTAATGTGTCTTAAGCAGTTCTTTAGTGAACATATGAATATTAAATCTTTGGCACCTAAAAATGCTTATCTGCTAGACAGCAATGAAACAATTTTATACACACACACACACACACACACACACACACACACACACACACACACACACAAAATGGCATTTGTCAATGCAAGAGAAAGAAATACCTGCCAGTTTCTTTCAAATGATTGGGCAAAAATACAAAGTGTGGGTGTATGTTTGTATGGAGAGAGAGAGAAAGCAAAAGTGGCAAGATGTTTAAAGGTTAAAGTGGTCTTAAAAAATATCTCTTCTTTTTCTCATAGTATGTTCTAAAAATCCATAAAAAATAGTATACTCAGATTAAACTAAATTTTTCATGAAGTTTATATAAACCAACTCCCAAATAAGACAATGGGTTGAGTGTCAGCCTGTGAACCCAACCGTTGTCACTGGTTTGATTCCCATTCAGCGCACATGCCTGGGTTGCAGGCCAGGTCTTGGGGTTGCTCAAGAGGCAACCATACATTGATGTTTCTCTGCCTATTTTTCTCCCTTCCTTCTCCTCTCTCCAGAAATGTATAAATAAAATCTTCAAAACAACTAAGACAAAGTAATGAAGATATGAGATGAATTCATTATAGACTCCTAATAACCCCATGTAAGACATGTTAAATAAAATATAGTTCATGTTCCTCATTTATTCTATTTTTAAAAATATGCTAGGAGGAAGCTAACTTGTCTGTGCATTACGTGACAGTAAAGAAGCTTTACATACAAAAATGCATGAAAATATAATGAAAGGAAAAAGAACCATAACCTAAATAGATTAAAACTTCTAGAAACAGGGACCATTACCTTCATGACTTGATCAAGAAATTTAATAGGCTACACTAATTACAGCACTAATCATAAAAAAATTAAAATAAATTAGTCTAAATTAAAAATAAGAAAAGGGGCCCTGGATGAGTTAGTCAGTTAGCTAGAGGATCATCCTGTACACCAAAGGGTTATAGGTTCGATCCCCAGTCAGGATACTTATATAGGTTTCGGGTTCGATCTTGCTCAGGACACATGAGGGAGGCAACCAATCAATGTTTGTGTGTGTGTGTGTGTGTCTCTCAAATCAATAAAAACATATCCTTAGGTGAGGACTTAAAAATACATAAGTAACACATTATGTTCACTGTCAGACAACATTTAAGCGTGAAAAGGCAAACCACAGAGTGAGAAAAGACAATACACATATTTGATAAAGGACTAATATCTAGGAGTCATATAAACCAATAAAAGCCAACCAATTCAATAAAAAATGAGAACATTACAAACTGCCAGTATATATGGCTCAATCTTAGACAACAGGGAAATAAACACATATGAACCTCCAAGAAAATATCATCATGTACCATCAAGACTGACAAAAATCAAGTAAAAATCAAGTAAAAATAAAAAGAGACTGACAAAAGTCAGCTGGGATAAGTACTTTCCCTGATGAGGGTATGGAACAACTAAAATTCTTACATTCAGTGCTGGCTGGTGAATGTAAACTGGTATGGCTACTTTGAAATACTTGGAAAGTACTTACTAAAGCCAAATATACATATACTCAATGGCTCTGCAACTCCAAGGTGTATACCATCAGGAACTATATGTATGATTACCAAAGGAGTATGTTCAAGAAAGTTCTTATCAGCACTATCCACAATAGCACCCCAAAAGATAATAATCAGAATAGCCATTTGTCACCGAATGATTGTAGTGGTTGTATATAATAATGGAATACTATACAGCAAGGAGAAATAAACTACTGCCATACACAACAAAGGGATAAATCTCACAAACATAATGTTGAATGAAATAAAAGACACAGGGATTTTCACTACATGATTTCATTTATAAGAAGTTAGGTAAAACTGATTTATCATATTAGTAGTCAGAACAATGATTACTTCAGGAGAAGGGAGTTAGTGACTGAGAAGAAGCACAGGGGAATTTCTAGGTTGCTGGCAATGCTCATTTTCATAATCAGGATTCTTGTTATGCATATCTGTTCAAGTTATAAAAATTTCTCCAGATGTATAGTTTTTATTTATTTTGATATGTGTATATGTGTTAAGTTTCAACAACAACAAAAAACCCACTGAAAAATCTAAACATATTTATATTCCCAAATATGAAATCTGTAACCTAAATATGAGGCCTACCAACTACACACAAAAATTAAAAATAAATGAATGTGCAACATATAACAGGAAAGTGCAAAATAAGGAAAAAACCCTTAAGGTCAGATGCATTTAATATTTTTAATAATACAATTCTAATCCAGTAAGATGACATAGAAGTCATGAAACCTTGACACAAGCAATACTGAATTAAATATAAATGAAGTAGAGTATTTATGAACTACCCACCCCACAACTAATATACTCAATGAACAATACAAAAATAAAATTAAAATGATTCCACTTATGGGAACATTTAAAAGAATACATAAAAATAATTTAATGAAGGTGGTGTAAGGCTTATACAGTGTACTATTAAAAAAACTGCTACAGTGATTTTTTAAAAGACCTAAATAAATGAAAGTTTATCACATATCCATGGACTAGAAGACTTAATATGTCAAGATGGCAATACTGCCCAAAGTGCTCTGTAGGTTCAATGCAATCCCTATCAAAATCCCATAGATCTTTTATGCAGAAACAGAAAACCAGATCTTCAAATTATATAAAATTATAAGGAGGCCTGAGTAGTTAAAACAGTATTGGAAAAGAACAACAAACATGAAGAACTCAAACTTCCCTGTTTCAAAATTTGCTAGAAAGCTACAGTGATCAAAACAGTGTGGGACTGACATTATGGAATAATGGAATAGAACTGAGAACCCAAAACCAAACCCATGTATCCATGGCCAACTGATTTTTCAACAAGGATGGCAAAAACATTCAATGGGGGAAAATAACCTTTTTGACAAATAATGCTGAGACAACTGGATATTTACATGCAAAAAAAATAATAAATTGGATCCCTTCATCACAGCATATACAAAAATTAACTCAGCACAGGTTAGAGTCCTAAATATAAGCACTAATACCACAAAAGTTTTAGAACACATGGGGTAAAGTCATCACCTTGAATTTGGCAATGTATTCTCAAACTTAACACCAAAAGCATGAGCAACATAGATAAGCTGGACTTAAATGTTGTAAGACATTATCAAGAAAGTAAAAAAAGACAACATAAAGAATGGAAGTGAATATTAAGCAAATCCTGTATCTGGTAAGGTTTACTGTCTAGACTCTAAAAGTCAACATAAAGATAACCCAATTAAAAATGGACAAAAGATATGAATAGATACTTTTCCAAAAAGGGTGTACAAATGGCACATGAAAAGATGCTCAGCATCATTAGTCATTAAGAAAATGAAAATCAAAACCACAATGAGACACCATTTCACAACCATTCGGGTGGCTATGACTAAAAATGGTTAAATATAAAGCATTGGCAAGGACATGGAGAAACTGGAAACCTTCCACATTGCTGGTGGGAAAGTAAAATATGCAGGCATTGTGGTAATAGTTTGGACAGTCCTCAAAAGTTAAACACAAATTACTATATAACTGAGCAATTCTACTTCTAGATATAGAACCAAAAGATCTGAAAACAGATACTCCAAAAAAAAAATCCTTGTACCTAAATGTTCACAGCAGTGTTATTCACAATAGCCAATAGGAGGAGATAACTCGATGTCCATCAATAGATGAATGGCTAAACAAAATATGGTATATACATACAACAATTACTCAGCCACAAATGAAATACTGATACATGCTACTACATGGATGAATCTTAAAAAATGTGCCAAGTGAAAGAAGCGTAACACAAAAGTTCACATACTGCATGCTGTCATTTATATGAAATATCCAGAACAGGTAAATTCAGAGATAGAAATGAGATTGGTGTTTGCCAGAGGCTAGGGGGAGGAGGATATAGTGAGGAATAGCTTAATGGGTACAAGGTTTTCTTTTCAAATAATAAAAATATGGGAGGCTACTGCAGAACACTGTAAATGTACCAAATGCCAATGAACTATACACTTAAAACAAAATCCTCACCAGAAGTTATTTTTTTCCACTACTTTTTAGAGAGAAAAGGACACAGGAAGGGAGAAAGAGAAACATCCACGTGAGAGTGAAACACTGGTGGACTGCTTCTGCATGTGCGCCAACCAGGGATCGAACCTGCAATGCTTCTGTTATTGGACAACACTCCAACTGAGCCACAGTGGCCAGGGCTGAAATGTCCACTTTTAAATGGTTAAGTTTTTGTCATATGAATTGCACCTCAATAAAAAATACACAGAGCAAAAGTTGTTATACATACAATGGGGCTGGAGAAAAAAAGAGCCAAAAATCACAGGAGTAACTTAAAAAAAAAATCCTCACTAAAGGACATGCTCACTGATTTTTGGAGAGAGGAGAAGGGAAGGAGAAAAAGGAAGAGAAACATGGATGTGAGAAACACTGATCAGCTGTCCCTCATATGTGACACAACTGGAGACCAAACCTGTAACCTAGGCATATGCCCTTATTGGGAATCAAACCCATGACCTATTGGTTCACAGGACAATGTTCCAACCAACTGAGCCACACTGGCCAGAGCACAGTGGTAACTTTTAAAACACATTATAAAAATTGACAGATTAAAGAAATAAAGAATAAATGGCACCTTAGAAAACTAACTGATGAGAAAACTGATCTATTATTTTTCTTCCAAAACACAAACTCAAAATATATTAAGCAAAAAACCTACAAAATTCTCAAATGCCTCAATTAACAGCTATGAATGTTTTATGAACAAAGCCAGAAAATATTTAAGGTAGGTATCTGGTACATAATAGTTTCTAATCACAATACAATAAATTAAGAAATGTGCAACTACAATGAAAAGTATGTCCTACTTCTGTCCATTAAAAAGTCCTATAAACATCTATCAATAGCAGTGAGTACCCACAACATTCAGGTTACAGTCTCTGAATGCCATATACCATAAAAAGAGCTAGGGTTCCTCGGTAATGGGTAATTCCAGGTGTGGGATAGAAAATGATCTCGGAAAATATATTGTATGTACCAAAAAGAAAAGATGCTATCCAGGACTACTAGGACACTGTGTAATCTTGAAGAAATTCCCTCTAGCCACAAATGAGCATCCATAAGAATACTGCAGTGAGCTAATATAGTAAATATAAAATTTGTTTAGCTCATAAATACACTTTTAAAAAGCCACTGGTTACCTTTAGAGTATGCTGGGAAAATAACTGTTCTGAAAAATATTAAAGGAAAAGAAAATCAAGTGTTTAACTTTTCTTTTATAAGCTGTACTTCAAGGTAACTCACTGGGGAAAAATGTTTATGTAGTATTCCAGTTCATGAAGAAATGAATGGAAAAAACAGATCATTAACACTGCAAACTCCTAAAGAAGCAAAGTACCTAGGCAATGATAATCCATGGCTTGCAGTAACAAAAAAAGAGAACCAGACTTTATGTGCATCTTGGTACATAAATGTCTTACAAGTATTCTTGCCAAAGTCCTACCTGAGATAAATCAAACCTCCAGAAATACCAATTTAAAGTACAACAAGGGACACAGGAATAAGTTAACTGATGGAATCAGCAAAATTCAGAACAAGAGATGTTCAACAGAACAAAAAAAACCCTTTTTTCTTCAACCAACAGCAAATACAAACAAAAAAGGGAGGGGGGACCAATAGATTTAAAAAAGAACTTAAGGAACATATTATAAATGCAATGTGTGAATCTTAACTGAGTCTGATTCAAGCAAAACACAAAAACAACAACAAAATGGGACTACTGGGAGATTCTGAGCACTGACTAGATGTTACAGTGCTACACAGTACAACATTAAACAATTATCAATTATTTTCTTGGTTTGATAGTAACATTTTGGCCATCTTTAAAAAAAGAATCCTTTATCTTTAAGACATACTGAAATATTTACAAATTAAACAATGAGGTGCCTGTGATTTGCTCTAAAATAATTCAGTGCTGGATGACTGGGAAAAAGAGTGGGAGTTTAAATAAAACATGACTGGCTGCTAGATGATTACTGAAGCTGTGTAATAGGTACCTAGGGGGTCATTATAGTATTCTCCTATGGTATATATGACTGGAATTTTCCCAAAAAGAGTTGAAGAAGAAACCAACTAAACAACAGGATTATTAAAAAGATATTTTAAATGGTTATTTTTTAAAAGTTATCTTTTGTAAAGTATATTTTATTGATTATGCTATTACAGTTGTTCCATTTTTTTTTCCCATTTGCCCCTTTCTGCCCGGTACTCCCCATCTCTCCGACAAGCACCCCGCCTCCGCCCCGGCATTAGTCATGTCCATAGGTTGTACATGTAAGTTCTTTGGCTTCTCCATTTCCCATACTCTTCTTAACCCCTCCCTGTCTAATTTTATACCTACCAATTATACTTCTTGATTCCTGTATCTTTATCCCCATTTCCCCCTTCATGCTGATAACCCTCCAAGTAATCTCCATTTTTATTTTTCTATTCCTGTTCTAGTTGTTTGCTTAGTTTGTTTTTTAAATTCAGTTGTTTATAGTAGTGAGTTTGTTGTCATTTTACTGTTCATAGTTTTGATCTTCTTTGTCTTAAATACATCCCTTTAGCATTTCAAAGAAAGGCTTGGTGATGATGAACTCCTTTAGTTATTAGCTTTACCTTATCTAGGAAGCACTGTATCTCCTCTTCCATTCTAAATGATGGCTTTGCTGGATAGAGTAATCTTGGATGTAGGTCCTTACTTTTCAAGACTGTGAATATTTCCCTTCTTGCCTGTAAGGTTTCACAAAATCAGCTGATAGTCTTATGGGAACTCCTTTGTAGGTAACTCTCTCCTTTTCTCTTTTATTTTAAAGATTCTCTCTTTAACCTTTGGCATTTTAATTATGATGTGTCCTAGTGTTCCCCTCTTTGGGTCTAACTTGTTTGGGACTCTCTATGCTGCCTGGACTTGTATGTCTATTTCCTTCTCCAAATTAGGTAAGTTTTCTTTCATTATTTTTTCAATTAAATTTTCAATTTATTGGTGTCCCTCTTCTCCTTTTGGCATCTCTATGATTTGGATGTTGGCACATTTGGAGATGTCCTAGAGTCTTCTTAGTCTCTCCTCATTTTTTGAATTCTTGTTTCTTCATTCTGTACTGGTTGACTGTTTATTTCTTTATGTTCCAAACCATTCATATGAATCTCAGCTTCCTTCCCTTCACTGTTGGTTCCCTGTGGATTTTTCTTTATTTCTTAGTATAGCCCTCATTTCTTCCCTTATGAGTTTACTGTACTCAATGAGATTTCTTAGGCATCCTTACCACCAGTGTGTTTTGAACTCTGTATCTGATAGGTTGGCTATGGCTATCTCTGTTTCACTTAATTCTTTTTCTGGAGTTTTGATCTGTTCTTTTATTTAATCTGTATTTCTTTGTCTCCTGAATTTGGCAGCCTCCCTGTGTTTGTTTCTGTGTATCCAGGTACAGCTGCTTTGATTCCAATGCTTGGCATACCTGTTATGTTGTAAGCAGGGAAACCTTAGGTATTCACCAGGGTGCAACAGCCCACTTTGACTGTAGCACTGTATGTTGCGGAGGGTGGGAGAGGGAAAAATGCTGCTTGCTCGGCTCTTGCCCTGTTTCCAGTCACTTCCTCCACATCTCACATATGACTGGTGCCCTTTCTAGCTGCTGCCCTGGTGCTGAATACCAGAGTGGGTGGATTTGCATATGTTAAAGGGCCTTGCGGGTCATTTAAACAGACTCCCCTGAGAGACCAGCAGTTTCTTCCACTATCCCAACCTCCACTGGTTTTTACAGCTAGAAGTTATGAGGCATTATTTTCCCGGTCCTGAAACCCTGGGCTGCATGGTCTGGCTGGGTGTACTAGGATGGCTTGCTCCCCAGGTGTCCCTCCTGGTTTTTATCGACTACACATGAATGTGGGACTGCTTCTCCCACTAGCCACTGACACCTTGCCATCGCCCCCTCACTGTGTCCTCTTTAGCCTGTTCCCTATCTCCACCCCTCTTACCCATCTGAATGAATATTTGTTTGTTAAATCCTTGGTTGTCTGACTTCCATACAGTTTGATTTTCTGGCAATTCTGCTTGTATTTTGTTTTGAGATTAGTAGTGGTCCTTCCTATGGTTGTGTGAGGAGGTGAAGTGTGTCTGTCTATGCCTCCATCTTGGCTGGAAGTGAAAAATTTGTCTTTTTCCATTTTAATCTGAAGAATCACAGATACATTTACTAGATGGAGAGTTTATTATTTCAGTTGAAATTTTCAGTCCTCCACAACATTTTGATCTTTGTTCATTCACTTTCTTTGAACGTCTATGGCCTGGACTTTTGGAAGCTAACTTTGTCTGTAACAGCAGCCTACACTAGTCCAGGTGCGGACAAGCTCCAGGTCCGCTGTCTGTTTCTCTATAGACGTCAAGCTAAAAATGTTTTGGTTTTTATTTTTCCTTTTTTAAAGGACCGTAAAGAGTAAAAAAGAAGAATATATAACAGATCATATGTGGTCCACAAAGCCTAAAATATTTACTATCCAATTATATTTGGGAAATTATTTTCCACACACATGAAAAAGCTTCTGCCCACTAATATATATGAAGGACACTGAACCAGGAAATAATCCTGACTCTTCCAGAAGCCCAGTTCCTAGACTATGAGAAATTTATACTTGAGGGACCTGAAATTTCTTAAAGACCATAAAAGATTAATGCAAAAGTTGGTTTTTAAACAAAATGCATCTTTATATGTATGTTGAGGCTCATATAAGTTGTGTTTTTAGTGCATGTGAGCTTTGATTCCCATGAAAATTAAAAATTAAACCTCAAGGGAAGCACTGAAAAAGGATAAACCTCAACAATAAATCATGTTATGAATTTTTCCTTAACATTACTAATATCTAAAAAATAGATTCAACTAAAACCACTGTTGATGAACACATAGATAATAGTCTCTTTCTTTAAGGCAAGCACTCCAAACCTCAGTCATAACTGTAAAATCACAAACTTTAAGAATTTTATGACTGGAAGGATTTATAGGGGGTCACCTATTCTAGTCTCCTTGGTTTAAAATGAAGGCAGATAAATGACTTTCACACAGTTAGGTTATATATAAAAAGTCCTAGAAAAGCAATGTAAAAAGTCAAGTATAAGGCTTTTCTAATATATAAAATGAGGTTCCTTTCTTGATTATATTTAGATCTATTTTAAGCCTAGACATAGACTGCACAACAATCCTCAGCTAAGAACCAACGGGAGATCTTAATTTCCGTTTCCACAGTCACGAAAACTGACCCTGACCTTTCTGTACAGAATTACAGCTAATCATCAAGTCCCATGAGACCCCAAACTATGTTCCCATCCTGTGACTATGGTTAAAGTGAACCACCCCACTCCCAATTTTCCCCTGAGAGTTCTGGCAACTTCCACGCATATCTGTTTGATTAGTTAATACAGATGTTGTTGCTAATAGGAATATAAAATAGAAAAACATATGAGAAGTGGGTAGAACCAAGCATCTTTTTTAAAACAAACTGAATTTTATTACCATTATAAAATTGTTCCCTTATTCACTGTTATATTCATTTTTTTTAGACTTACAAAGACAGATGATATCTTTAGGGCTACCCTTCCCAAGTACTTAATTAATTCTTTATAATGGGATTCTATTTCTGCAATTGAGCTTCTATTTCTACCAAAAATACATGATGAATTCCCATGTTTTAACAGTAATAATCCTCTCAGCCTGGGTTAGTCCCACTTTGAGTAAGACTTTTATGGATTAGGCACATTGAAAATTACATTTTTACTAATCTGGCTGTAAAATTAGACATATCCACATTACCTACCTCACAGGAGTGCCCATGACAGTAAAGAAATTACAGTGTGATACAAATGCAGGCATTATACTGAAAGAGAAAAACTGCTAACCATTTCTGGTTTCACCAGGGTAATTTCTTTATGAGGGCAATAAATAAACAATATATTCCTTTACACCTAAAAAGGACTAAGGTGGTAAACTTTATGCTTTCCAGCATTATTACGAATAAATTTAGAAAATTACCTTCTACTGATAAACAAAATGTCTTATATACATACAATGGAATATACTTCAGCCTTAAAAAGAAAGGAAATTCTGATACATGCTACAACATGGATGAATCTTGAAGACATTATGTTAAGTGGAACAATACAGACACAAAAGGACAAATACTGTATGATTCCACTTTTACGACAGTCAAATTCATAAGAAACATAAAGTAGGATGACATTTACTAGAGAATGGGAGGAGTTAAAAATGGAGAGCTACTGTTTAAAGGGTATAGAATTTTAGTTTGGGATGAAAAAAGTTCTGCAGATAGATAGTCATGCTGATTGCATAACAGTATGTAAGTACTTTACGCCATGAACCATGCACTTAAGAATGGATAAAATGGTAAATTTTGTTTTATGTATATTTTACCACAATAAGTAATATTACCTTGAAGGTCTCCAATCATCTCAGAATCATGACCTCTGTCTCTTCGTTCAGCTTCTAATACAGCTTGCAACTGGTAATACTCTTTGTCCGTCTGTGATTTGGAATTCTCTAAAACTCTATTTCTTTCCTGCAATTCTCTGTTCAGGGACTCTAGCTGACTGACGGACTTGCTCATCTCTGTGTGACTCTTCCTTAATCTTACAGCTGTGTCTGATTCTGTCCTAAGCAAGTCATTGGCCTCTTCCAGCTATTTAAAAAAAAGAACAAGAAAATATTTTTTGACCAAAATGCAATCAAACTTATTAACTGATTATAATTTTTAAAAAAATCACATTCCCAAAACTTACCTGCTTTTGTAATTGTGCCACCTTCTCACTAGCAAGCTGTGAATTCTGACTTACTTTCTTTAAGTCTTCCAGCTGATCCTTTAATGTAGAAACTAATAGGTAAAGTAGTAACATGTACAAATTACAAAGTTTTCAAGGAAGAACCATATAAATCCATTAAAAAGTGAAATTTAGTCTTAGGCCCTAATAGTCAGCTACAGTAGGTCCACCCCTAATACGAAATTCCACCTTCGAAGTACTTACATTTTAAATTCATCATAAAGCAGAGCACTGGTTTATAATACAGAATGCAAAAATAGACATTTTTCTACTGTTATAGTATTTCAAGTTATTTTATTCCCTTGATAAAGTCAATCTATTAATGAAATGTTATGGAACTAGTTTTAATATTATTTATTTTGAACAGTACAAATCTGACTAATTCAGTCTTTTTTAAATGGTTCAAAACTCCAAAGGTACCAAAAGGCGTACCTCCAGTGTCTCCTAGTCCCTATCACTTTTCTCCCCAGCCACAACTATTACTAATTTCTTGCATATCCTTCCTAAAATAGTCTATGTATCCACATTCTAATATGTAAAAACACATGTAACATGTTTTCACACATATATCTATGTGTGTATTTGTGTATATACATATACACATGTATATACACACACATGCACACACATATTTAAGCTATACAGACAAGCACTTTTGTTTCAAACAATCTGTATTTTTTTCACTTAAAGATACATCTTAGATTCTTTTATAATATGTTTCATTCTTTTGTAAGATGCATAGTATTCTATGACATAAGCATAACAAATTATATCATTGATTACTCTTATGTTGTTTATAATTTTTTCCATTTTAAAAATTCCTACAATGAATAGCCCTGTTTCTACATCAGTGTGCATGCGTGTAAGTGTGTATGTAAAAATTCTTTGAAGTGAAATCATGGGATCAAAGGGTGTAGAAAGCTATTCTAAAAGCATTTATAACACAAACATTAAACATATGAAATTCTAGTTCAGGAGTTCTCTAATATGGCTACTTGTTAGAAATGCCTAAGGAGCTTAATAAAAACACCAATCTCAGGCCACATGTCTATATCAATTAAATTAGAATCTCTGGAGTTTATGTTATCAGTATTCTTTAGAGCTTTCCAGGAGATTCTAACAAGCACATAAGGATACAAATCACTACCTAAAACATTACTACTGAATTTAATATGTTATATATTTATCTTGGGACATGGGTATTTAACTCAGGAAGTGTCTTAGGGTTTTAAAAATATGTCACAGGCACTAAATTCAAGAAAACCTCATGACAAAGACCTCAATGATAGTGTTAGAAATTCCAGGTTTTTTTCAAAAGAAGTAACAACTTACCTTCATTTTCTACATTTCTCCTCTTTTCATTTTCTTGTTCTGCTTTTCTTTGGTACTCATTAACTCTGTGCTGTAGCAACATTTTCTCTTTCTCAATCTGAGACACCGTAGATTCTAGATTTCTTCTTTGATTCCCCTGGAATGGTGACACAAGTTACCATTGCAATTAATACTCAT
The DNA here is from genome assembly GCF_021234435.1 of Artibeus jamaicensis. Taxonomy (NCBI): domain Eukaryota; kingdom Metazoa; phylum Chordata; class Mammalia; order Chiroptera; family Phyllostomidae; genus Artibeus; species Artibeus jamaicensis. The sequence continues at coordinate 7,228,808 of NW_026521803.1, forward strand.
TTATTTGAGAGAATACACTGTTCTTAAAAACAAAACACAAAGACTTAGGATGGACTTTTTGGTTTCAAAAACAGGTAGTACCTCCTAATGATAACTTTTAAATAACAGAATTAGCTTGTCTTATAAGAAGACAGTGAGAATCCTCTATTCGGACTACGTATGTAAAATTTTCAGCGAGTTTTGACTATATGAATATAAAAAAAACCATTAGATTGAAAGCCACTTTATTAGTTTAAGATGAGCACAATGCATTATATTATCAATATCTTAGTTTATTTAAATCCTATGTTTAAGATATAAAATATGAAAAGGGTTAGGGAATAACATATTTGATAACTAAATGGTGCAAAGCTCAAATGACACCAAATGCTACAATGTGTGCAGTTACATTAACTAGTCCCTGTGTCTCCATCAATCTTTCCCCTGTCTCAGTAACTTACCTTTCTAAGATATTCTATGTATCTACTTACTAATGCATATTAAAAAGTAAAGAAGTAAATACCTATTTCAGACAATGAAAATAGAGGGAAGTTGAAAAAAAAAAACCCCAAACTTCTACAACTTAAAACTTTATCTTCTGAGTTACCACTGTCAGCATATCCTGCTTTCAACTGCTTCATTTTCATCTGTAAAACTCTGTGTTAGGGTCCTGGTTGGTGTGGCTCAGAAGACTGAGCGCCAGACTGCAAACTGGAGAGTCACTGGTTCAATTCCCAGTGGGGGCACCTGCCTGGGTTTTGAGCCAGGTCCCCACATGGGGACCTGAAAGAGGCAGCTGATTGTTTCTCTCCCTCACCTTCTCCCTCCCTTTCACTTGCTCTAAAAATAAATAAAACTTAAAAAAAAAAAAAAAAAAGATTCTGTGCTAGGAAAACTGCCTTTATAGTGCTCCCCCTGCCCCCAGGCTTTCCCGTCTTTAATTTTTTAAAAAATGTATTTTATGTAAAATGCTCTCAGTTTACTATAATTTGACAGATCATAGAAAAGGTCTTTCCAATTCTAAAAATTTTTTCTCTTAATTTTTTGTTTTTGTTATTTTGAAATAATGGTATATTTCAGGAAGTTACAAAGACAGAACAGAGAGGTCTCATGTACCCTTCCACTCATTTTCCTCTAATAAAACCAGGAATTGATACTGGTATAAAGTATGTATAGTTCTCTGTCATTTTATCTCATATATAGATTCATGTAGCCACCATTGCAATTCAGAAATAGAAATGTTCTATCTATCAGCACAATGATCCATTTCTAACCACCACTTATAGCCACACTCATCTCTGTTCCCCTAACACCCATATTCCTGGCAACCAATAATGACCCCTCCATCTGTATAATATTGTCATTTTGAGATTATATAATAGTAAATCATACAGTATGGACCCTTTGAGATAGGCTTTTTACAGTCAATATAATGCCCTTGAAATCCTTCCAAGTTGTATACATAGTTCATTCCTTTTTGTTGCTGAGTAGTATTCTATGGTACAGATATATCAAGCTTTGTTGAATCACTGGCCTATTGTGGAGCATTTTGCTTCTTTCTATGTTTTAGCTATTAAAATAAAGCTACTGTGAAGAGCAGTATACAGGTTTTTGTGAGGATGTGAGTTTTCATTTTTCTTAGATTACTGTTTAAATGCTAGTTCACATGATAGTTGCATGTTTAGTATTTTAAGAAACTGCCAAACTATTTTCCAGAATAGCTGTACCATTTCACATTCCCAGCCGTTACACATAAGTAATTTAGTTTCTCCATGTCCTTGTCAGTTTTGGTATTGACACTATTTTTAACTTTATTTGTTATAATATAATGATATATTGTGGTGGTTTTTAATCTGCTTTCCTCTAATAGCTAATGATGCTGAACATCTTTTCATGAGCTTGTCATCCACTTTGATGTAATATATGTTCATGTCTTCTGACAATTTTTGTTCTTATTCAATTAAAATCCCGTGTTATTTTTTTATTATTACTTCTTATTCAACTTATTTGTGCATTCATTGGTTGATTCTTGTATACACCCTGACAAGGGATTGAAACCACAACCATGGCATGCTCTAGAGCATTGGAACAATGCTCTAACCATCTGAGATACCTGGCCAGGGTAAGTCATTTTTTATTATTCAGTTACAGTTGACATACCATATTATTTCAGGTTCAGGTATACACCCCACTGACTAAACATTAAAATAACTTACAAAGTGAGCATGCTGATAACTTGAGTACCCATTTGACACCATAGTTCTAGATTATTGACTATGGTCTCTATGCTGTATTTTATATCCCCATGGCTTCTGTAACAACAAACATGTACTTCTTTTTTGTAAAAAAAAATAAATAAATAAATAAAATAAAGCATTTATTTTTAGAGAGAGAGAAAGAGAAATATCAATGTGTGGTTGCATCTCATGTGCCCCCTACTAGGGACCTGGCCTACAACCCCAGCATGTGCCCTGACTGGGAATGGAACCAGTGACCCTTTGGTTCACAGGCCAGCACTCAATCCACTGAGTCACACCAGCCAGGGCCCAATATGTACTTCTTAATCCCTTCACCTTTTTCACTCATTCCAACCCCATCCCATCTGGCAACTGTCAAAATGTTTCCTGTATCTACGAGTCTGTTTCTGTTCTGCTCCTTCATTCATTTTGTTTTTTAGATTCACTTGTTGACACACATGTAATTTATTGCCATTTTATTACTCATATATATGTGTATGTATATATATATTTTAAGCCTCACCCAAGGACTTTCTCTCATTGCTTTTAGAGTGAGAGGAAGAGAGAAGAGAAACATTGATGTGAGGGAGAAGCACCCATTGGGTGCTTCCCATACTTTCCTGTACTGAGGATCTTCTGGGTCTGGAATGGGGATCATATGCACCCAAACCATGGATCAAACTCACAACCTAAGCATGTCCCCAGGTCAAGAATAGCATCCACAACTTTTTGGTTATGGGATGTCACTCCTAGCAAATAAGCCACAAGGGCCAGTGCTTATTGTTCCTACTTTTAATCTTTTTTCCCTCTTCTTCTTAAAGAATACACTTTAACGTTTCATTATTACTGGTTTGGTGATAATAAACTCCTTTAGCTTTTCCTTGTCTACGAAAGTCTTTAAATTTCCTTAGATTCTAAATGATAGCTTTGCTGGGTAGAGTAATCTTGGTTGTAGGCCCTTGCTTTTCATCATTTTGAATATTTACCAGTCCCTTCTGGCCTGCAAAGTTCCTGTTGAAAAATCAGCTGACAGTCTTAAGGGAGCTCCCTTGTAGGTAACTAACTGCTTTTCTCTTGCTGCTTTTAAGATACTCTGTCTTTTAACTTTTTGCATTTTAATTATGATGTGCATTGATGTGGGCCTCTTTGGGTTCATTTTGTTTGAAACTCTGTGCTTCCTGGACTTATATGTCTATTTTCTTCACCAGGTTAGGGCAGTTTTCCTTCCTTATTCTAATAGGTTTTAATTTTATATATTTAATCTTAATTGTATTTTGTTTCCATGCTCTCTCTCTTCCCCTTCTGGTATCTTCACGATAATAATGTTACTATGCTTGAAGTTGTCCCAGAGGTTCCTTCAATCTTTTCTTTTCCCTTTGTTCACTTTGCTCTTTTGATTGGGTGATTTTTCTTTCCTTATATTCCAAATTGCTGACTTGATTCTTGACTTCATCTGCTCTCACCATTGATTCCCTGTGAATTATTCTTCATGTCAGTTAGAGTATCCTTAATTTCTGGGTAGTCCTTTTTTATGCTGTTTAAGTTCTAAATTCAATTGTTCTTCCCATAAGTTCATTGAGCAACCTTATACCCAGTGTTTTGAACTCAGTATTTAGTACACTGCTTGTCTCCATTTTGTTTAGTTCTTTTTCTGGAGTTCTATTCTTTCATATGGGACATGTTTACTTGTTGCTTCATTTTAACAGCCTCCCTGAGTTTTGTATGTATCTGGTAGAGCTGCTAAGCCCTTAGGGTTGGTAGGGTGGCCTAATGCAGTAGATGTTGTGTAGGGTCATGGCACAGCCTCCCCAGTCATTCAAGCTGAGCATTCCAGGTGCACCCTGCCTCCACCATATGGCTGTGTACACCCTCTTGTTGTAGCTGAATCTTGATTTGTGTTGGAATGTCAACAAAAGGGATTTATCCCAAGGCCAATCAGCTGCAATGACTGGCTGCAACCACCAACCACCCTAAAGGCTTATCTGTGCAGTGGCCTGCCCCACAGAGCAGGACGTACATCAGCAGGGCTCCATTCTCCACTGATTCCACCTTTGAGCATATCACTTGAAGAGCTGATTGGGTGGTGGTGCTCTCCCATGGTCTGACGCTGTCCACCAGGTGTGCTAGCTTTGAGGAATCCCAGGAGGTGCAGGCCAAGCTCTGCCAGGACCTCTGTTCTGCCCAGGGTCACCCAGGTTGAGCTACAAAGTAATCTGAAAATGACTACTACTTGTGCTGGGCTTGGCAGTGTTTAGAAGCCAAGCTGTAAAACAAGGCAGGCAGCTGCTAGTGCCAGGCCTGGGGCCACCTGGCAAGAGGTATGAGGCATACTAAGGCCAGATGCTGCTTGTTTTGAGCATTTTGGAAAAGTGTGAAGCATGAGCTTAAACAGTCAATTCATATAGAAAACCACTGGAAACAGTTTGGGTGTGTCTACAAGACTGCTGGATGGAACCTCAGATAATCAACAGAACAGGGCAAACAATATAAACCAAGTTGACTGTGACTCTGATATAGCCCCCCATCCACCCTCTGCCAGCTCTGGGGGAGGAGGGTTCATCAGAGGATCAATGGGCCTCTGTCAGCATTTTTGTCTGGGAGAAAGCTGCCTCCTACCTCATGCCCTAATGCCAGACAATTCAGTTCTTCCCCATATGACCCTAGAGCCATTTGAGTTGCTATCCCAGTGCTGGAGCTCAGAGGAATCAAACCTAAAACCCTTCGGTTATCTCTTACCAACTGAACTATACTGGCCAGGGTCTTATCAGGGTTTTTTTACAGAGCGAATATTGTTAATTTTGACCATTCCAATTTATTAAATTTTTTTCCTTATCTGGATCATGTTTGTGGTGTCATGTCTAAGAACTCTTCATTAAGCTGTTAAGGTCCAATGATTTTCCATAAAATTATATATATTTTTATGTTTGCATTTAAATATATGATCCATTTTGAGTTAATTTTTACATATGCTGTGAGACTTAAGTTGAGGTTCATATTTTGGCCTATGGATATCCAACTGCTCCAGCACTACTATCCCTCCTCTATTGAATTATTTTTGCACCTTTCTAAAAATTCAGTTGGTTATATATTGAGGAATGCTGATCTATAGTTTTCTTTGTAGTAATGTCTTGAACTTCACTGGAAAGTATTTCCTCTTTTTATATTTTCTGGACGAGAGAGTATAGAATTGGTGTTAATTCTTAAACACTTAGAAGAATTCTCTAGTAAAATCATCTGGTCCTGGCGATTACTTTTTGGGGGACTCTCTTAAATTATAAATTCATTTTAGAAGTTATACAGGGATTTTCAAATAATCTATTTCACATTGGGTGAATGGTGGTAGTTTGCATTTTAGTAGGAATTAGTCCATTTAATCTAAATTTTACATTTATATATTTATTTTTTTTTTGCAGAATTCTTATGATCCTTTTGATGTACGTATGCCTTGTGTTACTCATTTTCAAAAAAAGAGATTTATTTACTTTTAGATAGAGAGGGGAAGGGAGGGGAAAAGAGAGGGAGAGAAATATCAATGTGCAAGAGATATATCGACCAGATGCCTCTTGCATGCCCCCAACTGGGGACCTGGCTTGCAACCCAGGCAAGTGCCCTGACTGGGAATTAAAACAATGACCTTTCAGTTTGCAGGTCAGTGCTCAATCCACTGAGCCAAGTCAGCCAGGCATGTCATTTGTGATTCAGCACATTTGTGTCCTCTTTTCCCCTTGTCAGTCTTGTTAGGGGTTTGTCAATTTTGCTGATCTTACCAAACAGCTATTTTTTAAATTTATTTTTCTGTTTTTGTTTTCAATTCCATTGATCTCTGGTCTTGTTTTTCCTTCCTTATTTTTGCTCTTCCAGGTTCCTGAGGTGCAAACATAGATAAATGATTTGAGACTTTTAATCCTTTCTAATGAAGGCATTTAATATACAAATTACCTTTAGAGCACTATGGTAGCTGCATTCCATAAATTTTCATGTTTTATTTTCACTTTCATTGTTCAAATATATTTTTTAAAGATGAACAACCATAACTTTTTAACCTAACTTATGACATATTATTAACATTCCAAGATATTTTTTCTTTTGCTTCAAGATTTTTTCTTTTTCTCTTTTATCTATGAATTATTCAGAACTGTGTTGTTTGGTTTCTGTGTGTTTACAGATCTGCCTGATAATATTTCTGCTATTCATTCTATTTTAATTATATTTTGGTCAGAGGTCACATTCTGTATGACTTCAAGTCTTTTAAATTTGTAGGAGTTTGCTCAGGGTTGGCTCTTAGAATGTGTTCCTTGAGTGCTTGAATAGAATGTGTATTTTGATGTAGCTGGGTGAAAGATTCTATCAATGCTGACTAGATCTTGCAGTTGTTTGATGGTGTGGTTCAGTCTCCTATATATTTTCAGATTGTCTATTTATGGACTGATATTGAAGTAACCCAACAATAATTATGGATTTGTCTATTTCTCCTTTTGCCTCACTTATTTTGTAGCTTTGTTGTTTGATGAGTACAAATTTAGGAATGTTATTTATCAGTGGACTGACCTTATTATCATTTTGTGCTACATTTCTCTGCCCCTACTAATCATATTCATTGTCCTGAAGTCTAACTTACCTGATTATTGACATTGCCACTGCTTTCTTTTTGCTAATGTTTGCATGATATATTTTTCCATCCTCTTATTTTCAAATTACCTGTATAATTACATTTACAGAGAACTTCTCTTAGACAGCACATAGTTAGGTCATTAAAAAAAAATCTACTCTGGAAATATATTTCTTTTAATTGCTGCTACATTTAGGTCCTAGCCAGGTAACTTAGTTGGTTGGAGTGTTGTCCTGCCTGATATGCCAAGTTTGCCGGCTGAGTCCACGGATCAGCGCACATTTAGGAATCAACCAATGAATGCTTAAGCGGGTGGAACGGCAGATTGATATTTCTCTCTCTCTCTCTCAAATCAATTTAAAAAGTAATTGTTGCTTTATTTAATTTCCACTTAATGTAATTATTAATGTTAGAATTAAGTCTCCCTTTCTTGTTTGTTTTTTTCTTTCTGTGGATTACTTGGACATTTTTTAGTATTCTATTTTTATTTATCTACAGTGTTTTTTAGGGTATCAATTTGTACATAGTTCATCACAGTCTACTGGTGCTGACATCTTTCCAGTTTAATTAAATCATAAAACCTATACCTGCCTTTATATCTCTTTATCCTCCTGTATATAATTATATTAAATATTCCTTCTACATGTATAGAGAACCACAGTAGCCAATGATAGAATTTCTGCTTTGATTGTCAAAAATAATATTTAAAAACTCAAAAGGAGAAGACTAGTATATTTACCCATATTTTTACTCTGTTGTTCTTTCTTCTTCCTAGTATGTCAAGAGTCTGTCTTTTACCATTTCCTGGATATATTTAATTTGCTTTCGCAAATCTTTTAGGGAAGGTGTGTAGGTGACAACTTCTCTTAAGCTTTCTTCCATCTGAGAATGCTGTGATTTTCATTGGAAAGGATGTTTCATTGCACAAAGACTGCTGGGTTGACAGTTTCTTTTCTTAGCCACTAAAAAATACTGAGACACTCCTCTACCCTCCATGGTTTCTGATAAATCTGCTGTCATTTGTTAATAATCTTCCCACTAGTTAAGTGTCTTTTGCTGAATGCAAAATTTCTTGTCATTAGTTTTCAGAAGTCTGACCATTGTACATCATGGTGTGGGTATCTTTGGGTTTATTCTTTGTGATTCACTCCACTTCTTGTACGTTTGTCTTTTTGTAGGTTCATGACTTGCCAAATTTGTGGAATTTTCAGCCCCCTTTCTCCTCTCCCTCATCAATTTCCATGACCCGAATGTTAGAACTTTAAAAAAAATTTTTAATTAAATTTATTGAGGTGATATTTGTAAGATTATATAGGTTTTAAGCGTACATTTCTATGATACACTTTTTTCTATTATTCACACTGTATAATTTCTATTGTTCTCTCTTCAAGTTCTCAGATTTGTTACTTGGTATCCTTCATTATGCTGTTGAACTCGCTCACTGAAATTTTTATTTAGTTACTGTTATTTTTTGTTCGTTCTACTTTGTATCTTCTTTGTCTCTGCTAAGACTTTCTATTTTTTTGCTGAGACTTTCTAACAAATTTTTCATTTGTTTCAAATGTTTGTAGTTACTCACTGAAACATATTTATGATGATTCCTTTAAATCTGTGTCAGAAAATTTTAACAACTGTTACATTAGTGTTGGCATCTATTTATTGCATTTATTATTTCAATAGAAACCTGGACATTTTGGGTATTATTTTAAAATGCTCCATATCTTACTTAAGTCTTCAATTTTGTCAGGTCTCATTTGTCACTGTTCTAGTGGGATTATGGGATTAATGAGATACCGCCTCCTTTCTGCCAGATGGAGGTAAAAATGTAGGTTTTCCACTTGATCTTTCAAGACACAGAGATTGTGGGGGCATGGATCCTCATTACTGTTGGACGGAAATGGGAGTTCTGGTACCCCACTAGGCCTCCACTGATAACACCATGGCTGAGCAGGGAAGGCTCGTCATTTCAGTGTTAAAGACTCAAACTCACTACCTGGACTTTTCTGACACTGCCCCAGCAGGGACTGGGAAGGGTTGCTTGTTGAGTTCAGTAGAAAAACTAGACTCCCTACATGGTTTCCAATGACACTGCCTGGGGAGGCGGGGGGAAGACTTGCCATTTCTCAGTGGATACAAAAATCTCTCCATTGGATCTTCCCTGAAACCATTGCGTCAGACAGCTGAAAATCTAGGCTCTTCATTTAGCATTTGCCGGTGAGAGTGGCGTTACATTTTTTTATGCTGTGTTTGGCTGACTAGAGCAGCGATTATGTAATTGTATAAGTTTTCTGACTTGCTAGCCTGACCCTTTTCTGGTCCATTGGCTAAAGAGAGAGGCTCTTCTTGTCTGTGCTTGTTGGTGTTTCCAGATTGCTGGTTTCTCCACTATGCAGTCTGGGATACATGCTGGGAAAAGAAAATCCATACTACTCATTTCTACGTCACTTCTTGGGACCCAAGTCCTCTCGCTGGTCTGCTTTCTCTTTACCATTCAGAATCTTTTTTATGTTTGTCTTATAATTAATGTCAAGGCTTCTTTAGCTGTACTTTGTAGGAGAAATAGGGGAAAAGTACTCTTACTCTATATTTTCAGAAGCAAGATTATAGCAGTCCATTATTTGTGGTTTCACTTTCCGCAGTTTCAGTTATCTGCAGTCAACTGAGGTCCAGAAATATTAAGTGGAAAATTCTAGAAATAAACAATTCCTATGTTTAAACTGTACACAATTTTGAGCAGTGTGATAAAATCTCACATTGTACTGCTTGAAATGTGAATCGTCCCTTTGTCCAGCATACCGATGCTGTCTGCATAGGCTCCCCATCCTCATTATCGAACGGTCATGGTATCACAGTGCTCACGGTTTTACTTAATAACGGCCCCAAAGATCAAGAGCGGTGATAATGGCAATTCAGATACGTCAAAGGAAAGCCATAAAGTGGTTCCTTTAAGTGAAAAGGGATGTAGGTAAAAGAAAAAAACACAGTATATTGGGTGTTTCAGACATCCACTAGGGGTCTTGAAATGTATTCCTAGCAGATAAGGAAGGACTATTGTATTCTAATGTTATAATTAAGATCTCTTTTCTTCCTTGAATTGGAAAGCTGAATAATTTGAATCTAGCACACTTGAATTTTACCGGTTTCAGAAATGGAATAAAAAGCAGAGGATATGCAAAAAGGATTTCTTAAATAATACTTAGTATCAAATAAGTGGTGCTAGGCTGAGTACACAATGACTAGTGGCAGGTTGGTAAAATACTGTCTATATCTTCTCAGATAACTATATATATAAAGCTACAAATGAAAAAAGAAAGCAACAAAACCCTACTACTGACACTATTCCTTAACAGCACAGAAAATTAGGACAGCATAAAAACCATCAAAAAGACTGAATCTAAAAGGTCAAAGGAAATAACCAACGAGAAGACGACACAGAGTACATGTCTTTCCAAAGGACTTTCATATATGTGGTAGAAAGACTTTTACAAGTTAACCAAAGGGAATGAAAATGTATTACATATTTGCAAACAAACATCTGTATCAAAAAACTTTTATGCTGTACATCCCTGATAATAAGAACTTGTTAAATGACAATGGAAAACATACATAATTTTAAAATCAATATTATTTCCCATTTGTTCACATGAAATTGTTATTTAGTCCTTTTGAAATTGTATTCTTTCCTCTTTCCTATTTGTCTTTTTTGGTTATAGCTACAGATTCAATTTCTGATCTTGATTCTTTTGGTCCTTTGGCCCTGATTTGCAAATATTAAGAACCACTGAAATAAAATTTTTGTGCTAAAATTTCAAGTGTTCTACAATAAAATTACAAAAGAAACTAAAGTATAATCTAATCTACATTACTTGAACCTGCAACTCCTATGTGGAGCTCTCATCATAATTCTTTGTATTTCAACCTATAAAGTTCAAATGTAATTTTCTCAGGAAATAAGACAATCCAAAAAGAGGGAAGAAAGATCTTGAAAAGGAATACATTTCATTAGAAAACAAAAGGTACCTCCTCATCCAATTCTTTCATTATCTTGTCTAGTTTAATGTTTGAAGTTCTGTAAAAACAAAAGCATTATAGATTAGAAATACGTTTATTTTTTTTATTGACCATGGGTGGAAACCCACATTTCTTTCTTTTCCATTTAACTAAAATTTTGCAACATTTTTTTGCGCTGTGGATCTCTCTGGCAGTCTGGTGAAGCTTATTATTGCTTCTTCTCAGAATAATTATTTTTAGAAGCATAAAATAAAATACATAGGATTAAAATAAAAGCCAAGATTATACTGAAATACAATCATAAACTTTTAAAAAAATGTGTGATTCAGTAATACGCATGCTTCTTTGTTAATTTTTTAAATTGCAAGATCTATGGCAGTAATTTCAAAGTAGCAGTGAGCACAAATTATATTTAGAGGTAACTGTATAATATTTGTAATTTCTATTGGTGATAAAAAATTCAGTTACTGCAAATTATTGTTGATTATTGCCTATATTCATAATTAAAGGAAATGCTGAATTTCACTTTTAGAGAAAATATTCACATTTTCTTATCTAAGTTTAAAGACCCCAAATATCATCCATGGATCCTTTATGAATTCCAGGTTAAGGACCTCTAATGTCACTTATGCAATACCTGCTACTAAATAAAATTAGCCATTTAACTTTTAATACAAGATTAACTAAATAAAGCAAAAGGTGGCATACACATATATGTATCAGTAAATATATCCACCAGCAACTTGTGCAACTTAAGATAAACTGAAAGTATATTATCTCCATCACAATTTATTTTCTTTGGCCCTGAACAGAATTCTGAGCTTCAAATTCATACACGCAGCCGTTCCCATGGATATCTCATCAAATACTTTATTCTGCATTTCCAGAACTCAACTTATTCCCTCTGCTCCATACCCCTACCCACAAAACTAATCTGCTTCTTCTCCAAGTGTCCCTCAGCAAAAGGAATGGAATCATCCTTGACTCATCTGCCTCCCTCATTCCCATATAGTAGAATTAATAAATGTCAAGTACTGCCAACTAACCAGACTTCTTTTTAAAAATCAAATTTGATCAGATATTTACTTGTATTTCTGAGAGGTTTTTTCTTTTTACTTCTTAGTTTAATAACGTTAAAAGTGTTTTTCCCATTACCCTTAGGATAAAAATTACAAATTTCTTAGCTTGTCAAAAACAAAGTCATCCAAGTTCTAGATTCTGCTGATCTTCCCAGACTCATCTTAGGCACCGGCATTCCTCCTCCCCCATTTTCACATGATCACTGGCACTTCAGCCATTCTTATTTTCCTCCTCAAAAAGATCCCCACCATCACCACCACCGCTAGTTTGTCATTTGCCTTTTAATTTTGATTATTGTATTTTTTGGATGTAGCAACTTCTCAACGTGCATGCAATAGCATCTATTTATTTCCTTCCCTTATTTCTGTATTTTATACTTAGAAATTCATTGCAAATCCTGGCATCAGTTAATTATTTACTTTTAGTCAAATGCTGTTATAAAGAAGGAAGGTTTGCATTATATGCTTAACTACTTAATCTATCAGGAATGGTATACCGTGAGAATTTTACTTATTTTGTCTTAACCCTGATCACAAAACTGCCAGTTTTCTCAATTCAGTTTGTTGCATACTTTATCTCTATATCACCTCTGTATTTCATTTATACAATATATCCACTAAAAATGTAATTATAAAAGGTTCTAATTAATAAGTAACTCACCATTATGCTATGTTATTTAAAATAATATATTTTTCATAAATATACACTCTTACTAAATTTAGACTCATGGCAAAAAATTCTCATTACTGTCCTAAAAAGATCATAGTGGAAAATAGAATGTCTATATCTGAAACTTAGTGAATTTTAATCTTCAACAATATTTACATCTTAGAAAGTATTTTATGTAATGCAAACTAATCTGCTCTTTCAGCTATCTAATTAAAATGGAAGAGAAAAACAATAAATCAGGCACAAAATGAATCAACACTATATAGTTTTTTAATAAGGACCTTGGGGAACAAATACATTTTATATTCTGAGGAAAATACCTCTACAATGCCAACATACACATTAATTTCCAATTCTAACCTAAACATTTTTCACTGATTGTGCATCAGTAGCAACCTTTATATCCCCATCTTACTTCTGCTTATTTTCCAGTGTTTATAGAGTGAAAGCTTTAAATAAGCTTTGCTGTACAACTTTTAATGTAAAGAACATAATTACTTTCTTACCTGCACTTTTGCTCCATTTCATCTTTTAACTGCATTTCATTATGTAGTTGTTCTTCCAGCTTATAAATTGTTTTTTGCAAACTTTCCTGCTTTAATTAAAAACAAAACAAAACTCATTCTACTAAGAATATTCATAGAGAATTTAAAAACAGCAAGTTTATGTTACCATTTTACACTGTTTAGGCAGGAATTGTTTGATTCAATCTTACCCTTTTCCTATCTGACATTTTATTATTAATGTAACAAGCATTACCCCCCCAACACTTACACATATGTCAGGCACTATGGGGGGAATAGTAATACAAAAATAAAAAAAGATTTTGTAACTGTTCTTATGGAGCTAACAGTTAAATAGTGAGGCATGGGAGAATGAGATGGTGGAAAGAACCTACAGTCACCCATAGACATACACACAAAAATTACAATATAATGAATATAGTAAGTAATAATAAAATTACATGTAAAATGTTATGAATGTAAGAAGTCACATCCAGTTCTTCCAGGAAGGTGTCAAGTTTGAGATGAAACCTACAAGATCAATCATACTTACCAAGCAGAAAAGATGGCAGAAGGCAGGCATTTTAGCCATGCAAAAGTAGAGGCAGAAAAAAATGATATATTTGGGAAATTCAAAGAAACTAACTATACACAGAGCACATAATACAACAAGAAGAACAAATAACATTAATATCTGAAAGGTGAGCAGGACCATGATCTTTGTATACAAGAAGAGAAGGGGAGGACTTAGATGTATAAGCATTTTAAAAAGAGAAATGACATAGTACTGGCATTTTAGAAACATCACTTCAGTAAATAAAGTGAACAGATTAGAAGGTAGAAAAATTCTAGACAAAGCAACCGATTAATCATCTAATGAAACAGTTTAGGCAAAAGAGTACAGAGGTCTGATACAAGGCAGAGGTTCTAGGAATGAGAGGAGGAAATATATAACTGCAAATTAGAAGGCAGAATTTATAACCTAACCTGACTGATTTGTAATAAGAACAGAGTACCATTACAAATGCAAGTAACAATAAGAACTGCTGGGAAGGGGATGGAGAGAGAAGAACTGAGTTTAGGTTTAGCCTAGGTTGAGGTGCCTGAGAGGGGAGGGAGGGAAGAAGGAAAAAGGATGTGAGGAGGGGGGAAGAGAATCTGCAAATTGGACCGAAGATAAAATCCAAAGAGACAGGAAGAAAAAAAAAAAAGAATGAGCACATGAAAAAGTTACAAACACTTCTAAGGAGAAGGAATTAGTAACAAATGCAGCAAAACAGTAAATTAAGTTATGGAATGAAAATTATTCATTGTATTTGGCACTCGCAAAGTTGTTCACTAGCTTCTCTGCTAGAAGACTTTCATGTCAAGGAAGAGTTAAAAATTAAGTTAGCTGACTTTTATATTTACTTCTAGATGAACAGAAATACTAGGCATGCCAATGTTTTCTTCTTCCCCTGTGATCTTACCAGGACAAAAGATAAAAAGGCAACAGCCACTGAAAGTAAGTTATGGCAATCATCAATAAACAAGATCAGCCCCCTAGAACATGACTCCACTGAATATTTTTTGAAGTCCTGATGTACTACTGATCCTACAGATAAGTAACACACTGAGAGCTAGGTTGCAAAACCTCCTTATCGTCATCTTCCATAGGTCAAAGGTGCTTAAATTTTAAAGATTTCTGAGCTCTTGTTAGCTATATGACTTGGCAAATAGCTGTACTGGCAAGAGAATTTAAGAGAAAAAGAAGACCCAAACAGTTAACAGGTACTCACATAATTCATTTCTCTTTTTCTCCCTTTCCCGTCCCATCACATGTTCTCTTACATTTAAGAGTTAAAATACCAAGGAGAAAGAGAATTTTATCAAGCTTCTAAAAAATGATTGTTACTTACCTCCCCAGTTAAAAATTATGTCAATTGTAGTACATAAAGAGTTTAAAAAAATCTAAGAATGGTCAGATTAATTATTTCTGATATTTATAAGAACGATCTGGTTCACCCAAAAGAACATTCTCAAAAGTAAACAAGTAAGATTTTTACTTTAACCTCTATCTACTGAATCTATATGAAAACAGAAAGGACTCATGTCTCTAATATTTACTTCCAGTAATTTTCAGTAGTCAAACCAGAAGTCATTCTCCATTTGCCCCTTCTCCCTTTTCTCATTGAAGATCCATTAGACGGGATGATCTGCATTCTGTTGCCCTATAATTTTAAGGCTGTTTTCAGCCTGCATGGGACAGCAGTAGGGAATTAGAAAGTGGGACGAATGAAGTTCTTTTCACTCTCCCCACACTCCTCTTGCATTACTGTGGTTCTGGCAGTGTTCTATCTCTTTTGCTCCTCATTTATGATTCTATGATTGTGCAGAGCTGTAGCAACAAGATTTGCCTCCCCTAAGTCCTTCAGACTAGGGGCAATGACTTCTCATTGTTAATCATTGGGTGCTTTAGCACACTTTATTTATTGCTCCCCTTTAATCCTGCTCCTACCACTGTTAATAGTCTCTTCATTAAACTCTCTTCATTTAATGAATGAATAAACAAAATGTGATTTATACATTTAATAGAATATATCTGGCCTCAAAAAAGAATAAAACTGATGCATGCTAGAAAGATGAACCTTGAGGACATTATGCTAAGTGAAATAGACCAATCACAAAAAGTGAAAAATTACTTAAGTCTACTCACATGAGGTACCTAACATAGTCAAATTAAGAGACAGAAAGTAGAATAATGGTTACTAGGAGGATGGGGAAAGGAGAAATGGGGAGTTTAATGGATATAGGGAGTTGAATGAATATAAAGTTTTAGTCTGGATGAAGAAAAGGTTCTGGAGATGGATGGTGGTTAAAAGTTGCATAACAACGTGAAGGTGCTTAATGGCACTGAATTATACACTTATAAACTGGTTAAAATGGTAAATTTTGTGTTAAGCATATTTTATCACACATACAGAATTTTCTTCATTTAAATCTTTCAAATGTGCCATCTATTTTCCTGTCAAAACCCTTCCGATAAAATTGATTAATCAAAAATTCCTAATCCCAAGGGATTAGAAAGACCAAACTGTCCATCTGTGTAGCAATATACAGATTATCTCCCCTCACATGTAATAAACCATGTGATATTTAGGCAAGAAATCAAACTAGAGAACAGACAGGAGGTAAAAAGTACTATAAAAATCTATTAACTTCCAGCCAAGATGGAGGCATAAGGGGAAACACTGTGCCTCCTCACATAACCGAATTTAAGGACAACAAAGATTTATAAACAAAACCAGAACAGACAGAAAATTGAACTGTATGGAAGTAAGACAATGAACCATTCATCCAGACTGGTAAGAGGGGCGTAATCAGTGGCCGTCAAAGAGCTCCGACAGGAAAAAGCGGTGGTTGGCAGACCTGGGGGTGCAGGTGGCACTGGCCTAGCAGACCCGGGACTGGGGAAGGAAACCCAGTGAGCAGACCCGGTGAGGCACACAAGGTGGTTGGCTAACCGTAGGCAGCTGACCGTGGTCAAACATTTGTGCCGTAGATAAACCAGGCAAAAAACAGGCAGTGAGACAGACCGCGCAACCCACGGCCCCAGCGATGGGAAATAAAGCCTAAAAACACACATTGAAACACCTGTGGGGGTTGAGGTGCTGGGAGAGACCCCCAGGCTCACAGGAGTTTGTTGGAGAGACCCTCAGGGTCCTGGAACATACACAAGCTCACCCACCCGGGGAACCAGCACAGGAAGAGCCCAATTTGCTTGCAGGAAGCTGCAGAGAGGACTGAAATTCAAGAGAGAGCGGAGCCAGCACCATTGTTCCTTCTTTGCCCCTGCCCCCACATACAGCCTCACAACCCAGTGACTGGGTTGCCCCGCCTTGGTGAACACCTAAGGCTCTGCCCCTCACATGTAACAGGTGTGACCAGACCAAAAAATTATAGCTTAAATGAAAGAACAAATCAAAGCCCCAGAGCCAATACTTCTAAGTGACAAAGAGATAGCCAACCTATCGGATGCACAATTCAAAACACTGGTGATCAGGATGTTCACAGAACTGGTTAATTTTGGTTGCAAATTAGATGGAAAAATGAAGGCTACACTAAGTGAAATGAAGAAAAATGCACAGGAAGAAGGAAACTGGGACTCAAGTCAATGGAGTGGACCAGAAGGAAGAAAGAAACAACCAAACAGAAAAGAATGAAGAAACAAGAATTCAAAAAAAATGAGGAGAGGCTTAGGAACCTCCAAGACAACTTTAAACATTCCAACATCTGAATTATAGGGGTACCAGAAAAGGAAGAGGAAGAGCAACAAGTGGAAAATGTATTTAAACAAATAATGAAGAAATTCCCCAATCTGGCAAAGGAAATAGACTTCCAGGAAGTCCAGGAAGCTCAGAGAGTCCCAAAGAAGTTGGACCCAAGGAGGAACACACCAAGGCACATCATCATTACATTAGCCAAGATTAAAATGAAGGAGAGAATCCTAGAAGCAGCAAGAGCTAAGGGGACAGTCACCTACAAAGGAGTTCCCATCAGACTGTCAGCTGATTTCTCAAAAGAGACCTTACAGGCAAGAAGGGGCTGGAAAGAGGTATTCCAAGTCATGAAAGGTAAAAGGACCTACATCCAAGATTGCTCTATCCAGCAAAAGTACCATGTAGAATGGAAGGGCAGATAAAGTGCTTCTCAAATAAGATTAAGTTCAAGGAGTTCATCATCACCAAGCCCTTATTATATGAAATGTTAAAGGGACTTACCTAAGAAAAAGAAGATAAAAAAGATGAACAGTGAAAGGACAGCAAACTCACAGTTATTAACAACCACACCTAAAACAAAAGCAAACTAAGCAGACAGCAAGATCAGGAGCAGAGCCACAGAAATGGACATCATGTGGAGGTTAGCAACAGGGGAGTGGGAGGAGAAGAGAGGGGGAAAAGGTACAGAGAATAAGTAGCATAGATGGTGGGGAGAAAATAGACAGGGGGAGGGCAAGAGAAGTGTGGGAAATGTAGAAGCTAAAGAACTTATGACTCATGGACATGAACTAAAGGGGGGAAATATAGGTGGGAGGGGGTGAGCAGGGTGGGGGGGAAATGGAACAACTGTAATGGCATAATCAATAAAATATATTTTAAAAATCTATTAAAATTTAAGAAGGAATTTTTACCTTTTGCGTCAGCATGGACCTGGAGATTATTATGCTAAGTGAAATAAGCCCGTCAGAGAAAGACAAATACCACATGATCTCACTTATATGTGGCATCTAATTAACTAAATAGAAACAGAGGCATAGATACATGGAACGGACTGACAACTGTTAATGGGAAGGAGCAGGAGTCACTGAATGAGGAAAGGGAAAAATATTAGACAAAGAATATATACGCATGACCCATGGACACACACAACAGTGTGGTTATGGTCAGAGGGAACGGGTGTTGGGACCTGGGTGGAGGTGGGCTAAGGAGGGGAAAATGAGGACCTCTGTAACAGTGTCACTAATAAAAATAAATGAAAAAAATTTAAGTTTACCATTTTGACAGTTGCTAGATGGGAAAGGGTTGAGAGGATGGATGAAAAAAGTGAAGAGATTAAGAATTATAAACTAGTTGTTACAGAATAGACATTGGCATAGGGAACACAGTCAGTAAAATTCTAATAACTGTATGGTGTCAGATGAGTATGAGATTTATCAGGATAATCACTTAGTAAGTTATATAATGTCTAATCACTATGGTATACACCTAAAACTAATATAATACTGTATGTCAACTGATATTGAAAAATTAAAAACTGATTAAATGGCAAAATAAATAAAAAGAAATTTCACTACATATTTAGAAGCAATATAACTTTACTTAATATCATGCAGGCAATATACATTCTCCACAAGATAACTTTTTAAAAAAGAGTAAGAAAATACCTACCAAGCTTTTATCTGTGTTAGAACTAGTTCTGTTATCATTAGGATTTGCTGAAGATAAGTATCTGAAAGGAAAAAAGATGTTACAAGTAAAACATAAAACTCTTTAATGTCCAATGACAACCAATAACAAATACTACGTGTTTTTGTACTTGCTCTACTTTCAAAAATGGAGTACAGGTAAGGTTGCTATTGCTGCTGCCATGCTGTCCCTGCCACGACTTGTACCTTGCTATAACTACTGCACTATTATTACCACATCTACTATCGCCACCACTACAGCCACTGCCTTGGTTAACCAGTAGAACTCTCTCAAAAAGATAACAAATAACGACAGTATACTTCACAGCTGTTGTAGGGCAGTTGTTAATGTACTAGATATTAACAGTAGAAAACAGAAGACAATCAAGTGTCCTTTAACTATCATTAAACATATATAACAATGCTCTAAAAGAAACAGCAGGAAAATATATCACTTTCTATGTTTTCCTTGGAAAATTATTTAGATCAACTAGTGAATAAAATAATCAAGAGACAACTACAGCTATGTAGCAGAGTGGTAGAGAAAAGGTCCCAGGTGACAAATGACAAACTTTAGAGGTACTAAAATTTAATTCCATTGACTATTAAGTTAATTCATAAATTCAGTGCAAGATTCTGCATTATATAATGTAAATAAAAAAATATAGGAATGCCAGTAGAATCTGAATTAGATAAGAGATTACACTCTTTGATCTGTATGATGTCTTCTAAATTTAGTATGCTATATAACTGAAGTTGGTATTTAGCCTTCTGCAAAGTTGACATGTTTCCCCGAATGCAGCACTGGGAATGTAAGAACACCAACTGTACCCATCCATTTGCTCTTCTACTTCTTTTTCTCTTTCTTTCAAGGTTCTTTTGCATACTGTTGCTTTTATATAAAATGTGGTAATTCAGGTAACTTTTTTAAATGAAAGACATGTTAAATTATTAGTAATGTAGTGAAAAAGTTTAAGGCTATTTTTTAAAATAATTTTTAATTCAGCTATACTTCACCAATAAGGATCTCTGCCCTTGGTAATCAAAAGTATGTTTAGATTTCAGAAGTAACAATTTCAGAAGGTTTTTATTTTATACCAGTAATTCAAAATTATACTTACTCCTATATAGTATAGTCCTGTAATATTAGATATATTACAATACAGCTAATCAATACTTTCCTGATTTTTTATTTATTAAGAGTAACTGTCCCCTTGACCATTGACATAATATAAATGCATTTACTAAACAATAGTATATTACTCAATAAGGCAGTGGTACTTAAAAACACAGTTCAATTTCTACTTTTAAGAACCAGAAATTTAGTTTGAGATATGCAACAAATGAATGTAAGAAAAAAAAACAGAGAACATAATCAAGTGCATGACAACATAGTACAAGTAGTATAATGTTTATCTAATTCTAATTAGCTTCGTATAGATGAACCTAAATAAAGTAATTAACTGCAATTATCTACAGAAAATCCCTGCAGTTTTACAGGTTGTTTACATCAACATCTCAAGTGTTTCAGAAACCAACCCAGAGAATAATTGATAAAAAAATTTTTTTAAGAGAGGGATGTTTCAGCAAAAACTGCTTTAAAGCTTCTCTGTGTATTTATTTCAATATAAAATAGCTACAATATTATACTCATGGAGTGTTAGGAGGAAAAAAAATTAAAATATGGGACTTTTCTAAGGGTCAAAACTCAAACTACCTACCTGACTGGTGATGCAACAAAAAGTATCCAATACTGTCTTACATTTAGGTTACTACAAAAATGCACAAGCCAGGACTAAATTGCCTTACTTTCTAAACTTGACCTGAATTCGCTCTTATTAAAAGTTATGACTAAAATGACAAGATGCTTCACTTTAAAATAAGGTTAACTTATAATAACCGCAAATTTAATAATTACTCAAAGCCATTCAAATATCTAATGCCACTCTGATGGAATATAATTTACTTAAAAATATATATTTTAAACATAAATTTAATAAGTAGATTTGACACACCCAGTAAATGTTGCCATATGGCTCACTATATATTGGTATAGCACTTTGTTTAGATTTCTATTGTGTAGTTCTTTCCAACCTATATTATACAATTTATCCATATTCTTGCTAGGATATGAACATCTCAAGAGAAGGTACTATAACTTACTCATTCTTTCTCTGTACCTAGGTGCTTAGTATATACCACACAAAGAGTAAGATGTCAAATATGCTTGTTGAATGAATGAATAAATGAATACTCAGCCAAGTAAAAAAATAATATTAAATGTTTAACCTATATCTCAAGTGCATACAGTTAATACTGACTGCTTATTCCATGTAAAGCATTGTTCTAAGTGTGTTACTGTTTTGATTTACTTAACCCTTACAACAACTCTATCAAACTAGTATTATCATTATTATCATAATCATCTTCCCTATTTTTGAAAAAATAGAGGCATAAAAAGCCAAAGTTACTTGCCTAATTTAAGGCCACAACGTCTTACATGTTCTAAGACAGGGTGAATTCATTGAGCAGTTTTGGGGAGGGGTCATAATTTTTGAAGAGCTAAAAATTACAGGCTTTTGGTATGTATCAATGCAGTTAGGATAATGCTAGAAAACTGTGTTGTTCCAAAATGTATTTTATAAAGCCAGAACTCTTTGGATAACAAGATTATCCAAAATATTAGTATTAAAAGAATCTTTTAACCTATTAATTGTTATAATTTGAAGATATATAGTGTATCAAAAACAAAGAATTTCCAAAAATGGTATCCTGAATGTGGATGAGTCTGAAAGAAATTAAATATGAAATACTAGAAATATCATGCATTGCTGAAAAATGGCATATTAAGGTATCTCTTTTTATACCATTCAAATCTACCTTAAAGCTCTTAAAATGATTTTTAGATGTCCCTAAGAAAATAATAAATATGACTACACAAATTAGTACCTGTCCCTAACATCATACGTACCTACGGTTGCTATAATAGGTAAATCCTACAAAAGGGAGTTGATTGCCAACAAAAGCTTTAGGTATAGGAAACGTTTCCTCATCTCCTTTATCTTCTTCCAAGTCATCAAAGTTACTTGTATCAATGTCACTACTTAAATCAGGTACAACTGGTGCTACAGCTAAAAATAAAAACAAAATTAGTAGTTCACTTCAAATTTAATGTAAAAATAAAGTGAAACAAAAATTATATACCAACTACTAATGGTTTCTTACAAACAAGTAACTTGCAAACCACAAATTCCAAATGGGGAGAGTCATATTATAGTATGATTTATTAGGATAATCAATTAATTGATATTGATCATGTAGAATTCTGTGGAACAATGATCTTACTTCAAAATCACTTATAATTACACAGATATAATTGCATATCTCACATTTAATCTGAATATTACAAGGCAAGTATTATTAAGGTTTGTTTTAGAATACTATAGCATAAAATATGCAAAAGCAGTTAGAACTATAAAAGACTTTTCAGAAATTATAGCATAAAGAATTGTAACCGAAGTTGATTAGTTTCAAATACAGTATTGTGTCTGTTAATGTGCTCTATAGCAAACTAGGAATCAAGGATACTTCTTAGTAGTCCTGGAATACTGGAATCTGGTACTGAAATATTTTTCTCAATCTAAAATCTAGATGATCGGTATCCTCCCCCCTCAGTCAATAAATGTAAGATTAACTTATAAGAAGCAGAGTATTTTGAACTATATTTTCAGACTCGTTACCTTTCCTGAATCAAGTGATTAAGGAACAACTCAGTGAGGTATTTATGAAATGCCTGTAAGGAAAAAAGGAAACAGGCCAGTGTGGCTCAGTTGGCTGGGCATCACCCCCAAAACTGAAAGATTGCGTGTATGGTCCTCGGCTGGGCATGTATGAAAGGCAACCAATCAGTGCTTCTCTCATATATTGATGTTCCTCTCTCATATCAATGTTTCTATCCCTCTCTTTCTCCCTCCTTTCCCCTCTCTCTAAAATCAATAAGTATATCCTTAGGTGAGGAATGAATGAATACATAAATTTTTTAAAAATCTTTAAGAGTTATAAACCTGAAGGGGGGCAAGGCTTATACATACATAATAATATAAAACCATACATGACAATGCTTAAATCTTCATTACACAAAAGTACCATATGAAACTAATGCTACTACTATCTTCCTTCGGGCTCGTTATAGAGAGTGAATTCTAAAAAAAAGTTTTTACCTACTGCCAACATCATGCTCAATAGGCAAAAAATAGAAGTATTTCCCTTAAGATCAGAAACGAGACAAGGGTGCTGCTTTAACAACTCTTACACATATTTTTGGAACATAGTAATGGAAGTTCTAGCCACAGCGATTAGACAAAAAAGGAATAAAGGGCACCCAAACTGAAAAGGAGCAAGTAAAACTCATTATTTGCAGATGACATGATAATGTACACAGAAAACCTAATAGGCTCCACCAAAAAAACTTCTTGATCTAATTAAGTGAATTTGGCAAATTAATGGGATGCAGTTATTATTCAGAAATCAATGGTATTCTTGTATACCAATAATGAATTATTAGAAATGTAAACTAAGAAAAAAACCACATTTACTATATCAACAAGAAAAAGTCCTTGAGAAAGAACAACGAAGGTGGAGGGATCACAATACCTGATATTAAACTATATACTACAAGGTCACTGTAATCAAGACAGCTTGTTGCTGGCATAAGAACAGATGCACATATCAAAGGAACAGAATAGAGAGCCCAGAAATACATCCATGTCTCTATGGTCAATTAGTATTCAACAAGGGGGGCACAAGCATACAGTGGAGTAAAAAATAGTCTCTTCAATAAGTGGTATTGGGAGAACTGGACTGGTACATGCAAAAAAGTGAGACTAGACCGTCAACTTACACCATATACAAGAATAAACTCACGGGGGGTGGGGTGGGATGGGAGAAATAGATAAAAAAAATGTACTTGAAAAGTAACTAAATAAAATTTAATATTAAAAAAAAGAATAAACTCAAAATGGATAAAGAACTTAAAATATAAGTTGTGATACCATAAAAGTCCTAGAGGAAAACATAGGCAGTAAAATTTCAGACATCTCATGTAGCAATATTTTTGCTGATATATCTGCTAGAGCAAGGGAAATAAAAGAAAAAAGAAACAAAGGGAACTACATCAAATTAAAAAGTTTCTGCATGGCTACAGAAACCATCATCAAAATGAAAAGGGAACTCACCGTATAAGAGAACATATTTGCCAACGATACACCTAACAAGGGTTTAATCTCCAAAATATAGAAAACCCGCATACGATTCAACACCAGGAAGACAAACAATTCAAAAAATAGGCAAAGGACCAGAACAGACACTTCTTCAAGGAAGACATACAGATGGCCCATAGACATGAAAAAAAAAATGCTCAACATCACTAGTCATCAGAGAGATGCAAATTAAAACCACATGAGCCCTGGCTGGTGTAGCTCAGTGGACTGAGCGCAGGCCTGCGAACCACATGATCACGGTTCGATTCCCAGTCAGGGCACATGCCTGGGTTGCAGGCTGGTTCCCTGCAGGCCAGTTCCCAGCAGGGGACGCACGAAAGGCAACCATACATTGATGTTTCTCTCCTTCTCCCCTTCCCCTCTAAAAATAAATAAAATCTTAAAAAAAACCCACAAAAACTCACATGAGCTACCACTTCACACTGGTCAGAATGGCCATCATTAATACATCAGCAAACAAGTGCTGACAAGGATGTGAAGAAAAGTGAACTCTAGTGCACTACTGGTAGGAATGTGGGGAATGCAGACTGGTACAGACACTGTGGAAAACAGTATCAAATTTCCTCCAAAAATTAAAAATGGAACTGCCTTATGACCCAGCAATTCTATTACTGAATACACCCTAACAATCCTGAAACATGATTTCAAAGGAACATAAGCACTCTTATGTTCATAGCAGTTTACTACAGCCAAGTGTTGGTAACAGCCTAGCTATCAGTACATGAGTGGATTAAATTGTGGTGCGATTACACAATGGAATACTAAGCAGCAGAAGCAAAGGAGGAAGTACTACCTTTTGGGATAGCATGGATGGAACTGGAGACTATTATGCTAAATGAAATATATTAGCCAGTCAGCAAAAGACAAATACCATGTGACCTCACTTATAACTGTAATCTAATGAACAAAATAACGAGAAAAATATAATTGAGATATGGAAACATGGCAAAACTGATAGCTGTAGGATTGGAGGAGGGAGAGGTGGAATGGGGGAAGGAAGGAGAAGGGATTAGTCAAAGAAAATGACTGACTGACTTATGGACATGGACAATGGAGAGGGAAATGACTACAGGTGATGTGTGGGCTGGGTAGGGAGAAGGAAGGGAAAAAACTGGGACAACTGTAATAAAATAAACAAAATAATGTAGAAAAACAGGTTTTAGGAAAAATGACTTTTCAGTTAAAAGATACAGGGGTATAATAAACATCACTGAAATATTATGGTTACAATACTGAATAACTACTCTAGATAAAATCATCTCATGTTTCTTAACTGACCTGGTTTCATGATCTTAATCTTTTTACATATAGGAATCATTTTTCTACGGAATCATCTGGATATTCCAGGCCAGAAATAACTAATGTTTTGTGTCTGGGACACAATGAACGATTTGATGACTATGGGAATGAAGCAACATATTAACTCAAAGAAACTGTTAATACTACTACTACCAATGAATGAGAAGATATCTTATTACCATTCCCTTACCTTAATGGACAACAGAACTGCCAGACTAGACTATTCTAGCTTCACAAAAATTAATTTGTAAACTGAGGAAGAAAAAAAATGAGTTGTCTCTCCTAGTGAAGTACTTGTCAATCATGGCCTTGGTACAAATCTGACTTTGAAAGAATGGCTCTCAATTTTAAAACAATTTTGCATCCTGGTACTTACCTGGTAATGTCTTGGTATGTTTTTTGGTTGTTGTACTGAGGGAGGCATGCTACTAGCATTTAGTGGGTAGAGACCAGGAATGAACTCCTTACAATCACATACAAAAATTAACTCAAAAGAACAGTAAACAATGACTCTGATATATATTAGCACACCAATGTTCATAAAAGTATTATTCACAATAGCTAAATGGTACAAGCACCCCAAATATTTATTACTAAATGAATGGGAGAAAATGTGGTACATACAGACAATGCAATATTTAGATCTGAAATGAAATTGATACAGGATATATAACATGGATGAATCTTGAAGACAAACTAAGTGAAATAAGCCAATCTGAAAAAGATAAATATTGTATGTTTCCACTTGTTTGAGTAACAATAGTCATATTTACAGAGACAGAAAATAGAAGCTATGAGCAGGGGGCTAGAGTTAGAGAAGAATGGAGAGCTACTGTTTAAAGTGTACAGAAATTTACTTTGGGATGAATTAAGGTTCTATAAATAGATAGTGGCAAGCGTTGCTAAAAAAGGTAAAGGTGATTAGTGCCACTGAGCTATACAGCAAAAACATGGTCAAAATGGTAAATTTTATGTTATATATACTTTACCACAATAAAAGGAGGTATTTTTCTAAAAGTTTTTTAAAGAGCCCACTGTAAATGCTGAGAAAGTATAAACTCCTAAACACCTGACACTTGCCAGACTCTAAATTCTTTCTCCATAAAGCCTGCACTAATAATCTCTTCCATGAGAATGTAACTCTAAAAGAGAGGATGTTAGACTAAATCCATGGAACTAAGAATAGAGTATGTAGGTGCTGTTAGACAATAAATTTTTGTTTTTAACTAAACTGAAAACTTACGTCATGAGGTGATAGTTACCATGTTGCATATTTCTCACCAGCTATAGGTGTATTAAGGAATGGCAATATCTTATCTCAAATGACATGCATGAATAGAAAATGTTTTGCAAGTTAGCATATATTACATTTAACATGGTATTAGTAAAAATATGTGCAATAAATATTATCATTTTCTTTTAATTTTATTATATATTTTCCCATTACTATTTAGTCCCCTTATACCCCCTCCCCCTAGCAATCACCATTGTTGTCCATTAGTCTTTTTTCCTTTTTGCTCAATCCCCACACCGCCTAACTTCCCCCTTCACTAGCTGTCACCTGTTCTCCATCTATGAGTCTGTGTCTGTTTTGCTTGTTAGTTCGGTTTGTCCATTATATTCCACATATGAGTGAAATCATATTGTATTTCTTTGACTGGCTTATTTCATATAGTATAATGTTCTCCAGGTCAACCTACACTGTTGGAAAGGGTAAAATTTTCTTCTAATTTAAGCCAAGTAGAATTCCATGTGTGAATGTCCCATAGTTGTTTTATCCACTCATCTATTGAAGGATACTTGGGCTGCTTCCATATCTTGGCTATTGTAAATAACTCTGCAATGAACATAGGGATGCTTATGTTCTTCCTGATTAGTGCTTTGGGTTCCTTTGGATATATTCCCAAAAGTGGAATAGCTGGATCAAAAGGCAGATCCACTTTTAATTTTTCGAGGTATCTCCATATGGCTTTCCACAGTGGCTATACCAGTCTGCATTACCACCAACAGTGCACTAGGGTTCCTCTTTCTTTCCATCCTCATCAGCACTTGTTGATTTATAGATGATAGTCATTCTGACAGGTGTGAGATGGTAACTCATTGTGGTTTTAATTTGTATTTCTCTGATGATTAGTGACACTGAGCATCTTTTTAAATGTCTATCGGTCACCTGGATGTCCTCCTTGAAGAAGTGTGTATTCAGGTCCTTTGCCCACTGTTTAACTGGGTTGTATTTTTTTCGGTGTTTAGTTTTGGAAGTTCATTGTAAATTTTGGATATTAACCCCTTATCAGATGTCAATGAACATGTTCTCCCATTCTGCGGTTGTCTTCTTATTTTGTGACAATTTCCACTCTTGTGCAAAAACATTTTAGTCTGATGAGGTCCCATTTGTTTATTGTTTTCTTTTGTTTCCATTGCCTGGGAAGATATAACTGATAAAGAAATTCTACAAGCAACATCCAAGATTCTGCTGCCTATTGTTTTCTCCTAGGATTTCTATTGTTTTCTCCTAGGATTTTTATGGTTTTGGTTCTGACATTTAAATCTTTGATTTATTTTGAATTTATTCTTATGTGTAGTTTAAGAAGGTGGTCTAGTTTCATTTTTATGCATGTATCTGCCCAATTTTCCCCAACACCATTTATTGAATAAACTATTTCTAGCTCACTGTATGTGTTTGCTCCCTCTGTCCAATATTAATTGACTATAAAGGTGTGGGTTTATGTCTGGGCTCTTTATTCTGTTCCACTGATCTATATGTCTGTATTTATGCCACCACCAGGCTGTTTTGATTACTATGGACTTGTAGTATAGTTTGATATTAGGTAGAGTGATTCCTCCAACTTTGTTCTTCTTTCTCAGGATTGCTGTTGCTACATGGGGTGTTTTGTGATTCCATATACACTTTTGAAATATTTGTTCTAGTTCTGTGAACTATGGTCCTAGAATCTTGACAGGAATTACACTGAATCTATACATTGCTTTGGGTACCATGGACTTTTTAACATTGTTAATCCTTCCTATCCATGAACATGGTATGTGCTTCCACTTATTTGTATCTTCTTCATGTTCTTTCTTCAGTGTCTGATAATTTTCTGAGTACAGGTCTTTTACATTCTTGGTTAGGTTTATTCCTTGGTATTTCTTTCTTTTTGAAGCAATTGTGAATGGGACTGTTTTCTTAATTTCCCTTTCTGTTAGTTCATTATTGGCATACTGAGCCAATAAAAGTGCAACTGAGCCCTGGCTGGTGGCTCAGTGGACTGAGTGCCGGCCTGGGAACCAAAGGCTCACTGGTTTGATTCCCATTCGGGGCACCAGCCTGGGTTGTGGGCCAAGTCCCCAGTCAAGGTCATGCAAGAGCAATCACACACTGATGTTTCTCTCCCTCTCTTTCTCCTTCGCTTCCTCTCTCTCTAAAAATAAATAAATAGAATCTTTAAAGAAATAAAAAATAAAAGGGCAACTGATTTCTGGTATTAATTTTGTATGCTGCTACTTTGCTGAATTCATTTGTCAGTTCTAGTAGTTTCCTGGTGGAATCTTTGTGGTTCTCTATGTACAGTATCATGTCATCTACAAATAACGACAGTTTACTTCTCTTCCAAATTGGATGCCTTTTATTTCTTCTTCTTGTCTGATTGTTGTGGCTAGGACGTCCAGTACTATGTTGAATAAGAGAGATGAAAGCCAGCATTCCTGTCTTGTTCCTGATCTTAAGGGAAATAAATGCTTGTAGTTTTGCCAGCTGAATATGATGCTGGCAGTGTCATATACAGCCTTTATTATGTTTGGTTGTGTTCCCTCTATTTTCACTTTGCTGAGAGTTTTGATCCTAAATGGGTGCTAGATTTTATCAAAAGTTTTTTTCTACATGTATTGATATGATCATGTCATTTTTATCCTTCATTTTTTGTTTGTGGTGTATCATATTTATTGATTTGTGAATGTTGTAGCCTCCTGGAATTTCCAGAATAAATCCCATTTGATCATGGTACACAATCTTTTTGATGCATTGCTGTATTCAGTTTGCTTATATTTTGTTGAGGATTTTAGTGTCTCTGTTCATTAGAGTATTGGCCTATAATTTTCTTTCTTTGTAGTGTCTTAATCTGGTTTTGGAATTAGGATAATGCTGGCCTCATAAAATGAGTTTGGGGCCTTACCTCCTCTTGAATTCCGTGAAACTGTTTTGAGAAGGAAAGGTGCTAGTTCTTGGAATGTCTGGTAAAATTCACCTATAAAACCATCTGGTTCAGGGCTTTCGTTTGTTGGCAATTTAGTGATTAGTGCTTCAATTTCACTATCTATTCAGATGATCTGATTCTTCCTGATTTAGTTTTGGAAGATTGTATATTTCCAGGAATTTATGCATTTCATCTAGGTTGTGCAGTTTGTTGGCATATAATTGTTCAAAATATATTCTTACCATCCTTTGTATTTCTTTGTTGTCAGTTGTTACTTCTTCTCTTTCATTTCTGATTTTATTTATTTGGGTCCTTTCTCTCTTTCTTGATGAGTCTGGTTAAAGGTTTGTCTATCTTGTTTATCTTTCCAAAGATCAAGCTCTGGATTCATTGATCTTTTGTATCATTTTTTAACTATTTCATTTATTTCTGCTCTAATCTTTGTTAGTTCCTCCCTTCTAGTCACTTTGGGCTTTGTGTGTTTGTTGTTCCTTTTCAAGTTCCTTTAAGTTTGCTTAAACTGTGAAGTTAGAGCAAACTTCACTTCCTTTAAGTGTGAAGTTAGATTGTTTATTTGCTTTTTTAAAGATAGGCCAGCCTGTACTGCTATGAATTCCCCTCTTAGGATTGCTTTCCCAGTGTCCCACAGATTTTGGAATGTTATGTCCTCATTTTCATTTGTTTCAAGATATCTTTTGATTTCTTCCTTGATCTTTATTGTTGACCCATTTATTTTTATTAACATTTTATTTAGCTGCCATATCTTTGCATGTTCTCCTTTTGATTGATTTCTACTTTCGTAGCATTGTGGTCAGAGAAGATGCTTGATATGTTTTCAATCTTCTTAAATTTGTTGAGACTTGTTTTGTGTCCTAACATGTAGTCTATCCTAGAAAACATTCCACACGCACCTGATAAGTTCGTATATCCTGCTGCTTTGGGGTGAAATGCTCTGAAAATATCAATTAAATACATTTAATCTAGTGTGTCATTTAAAGCCACTGTCTCCTAGTTGATTTTCTGCATGGAATACTACCCACTGAGGTCGAGTGTTAAAATCCTCAACTATGACTGTATTTCTGCAGATCTCACCCTTTTTGTCCATCAAGATTTCCTTCAGGACTTCCGCCAAGATGGAGACGTAGATGGAGGATCCAGCTCGCCTCTGTGCACAACCAAATCTAAGAACAACTATTTTTAACAGCAGTCACAACCAAGCCACACGGAAAATCGACAATACGGAGTCCAAAGGACAACTAGATACTCGGCTGGACCTGTACAAGGAGCGAGGCCAGCAGCGGAGCAGGTTAGCAAGAAAAAATTCCCGGGGTGGTGCGTGGCGCGCGCAGGCAACGAGGGCGCTGATCGCCAGCAAGCTGGCTGCCGGAGCGCACACGGAAGAGGCGCGGTGGGTCGGTCGGTCGCGCGCATTTACGTGCGGAGAAGCCAGTGAGAAGGAAAGCCGGCGGGGGGCAGCAGGCTCGCGCAATTCCGATCGGATAAACCCCAGGCGTGCGGAGTGACTGGAAGCGCTGGGCTAGCGGAGAGGAACGCCATTGCTCCCTCTCTGACCCTGCCCCCACACACAGCGTCACAAACCAGCGACCTGGGTCGCCCCGTCCTGGTAAACAACTAAGGCTTCGCTCCGCTCACTTAACAGCACGAACAGACCAAAAATGGCTCTAGGACAACTCAGAGCCCCAGAACCGATAGACCTAAGTGATGAAGAAATAGCCAGTCTTTCAGATGCACAGTTCAAAACACTGGTTATAAGGATCCTTACAGAACTGGTTGACTTTAGCCACAAATTAGAGAAACATATGGAAGCTAAATTAATTGAAATGAATGGGGATACAAAAGATTCCAATAGTAATGGAAAGAAAATTGGGACTCAAATCAAGGGAGAGAACCAGAAGGAAGAAAAAAATGATCAAACAGAAAGGAATGAAGAAATAAGAATTCAGAAAAGTGAGAAGATTAGGAACCTCCAGGACATCTTTAAACGTTCCAACATCCGAATTACAGGGGTACCAGAAGGGGGAAAGGCACAACCACCAGTTGAAAAATTATTTGAACAAATAATAAAGGAGAATTTCCCCAAGATGGCAAAGGAAATAGACTTCCGGGAAATCCAGGAAGCTCAGAGAGTCCCAAAGAAGTTGGACTCAAGAAGGAACACACCAAGGCACATCATCATTACATTAGCCAAGATTAAAATGAAGGAGAGAATCTTAGAAGCAGCAAGAGCTAAGGGGACAGTCACCTACAAAGGAGTTCCCATCAGACTGTCAGCTGATTTCTCAAAAGAGACCTTACAGGCAAGAAGGGGCTGGAAAGAGGTATTCCAAGTCATGAAAACCAAAGATCTACAACCAAGATTGCTCTACCCAGCAAAACTTTCATTTAGAATGGAAGGACAGATAAAGTGCTTCTCAGATAAGACCAAATTCAAGGAGTACATCATCACCAAGCCCTTATTATATGAAATGTTAAAGGGACTTACCTAAGAAAAAGAAGATAAAAAAGATGAACAGTGAAAGGACAGCAAACTCACAGTTATTAAGAACCACACCTAAAACAAAAGCAAACTAAGAGGATAGCTAGATCAGGAGCAGAACCATAGAAATGAAGATCTCAGGGAGGGTTAGCAATAGGGGAGTGGGAGGAGGGGAAGGGGGGAGAAGGTACAGAAAATAAGTAGCATAGACAGTAGATAGAAAATACATAGGGGGAGGGTAAGAATAGTAGGGGGAAATACAGAATCTAAAGAAATTGAGACACATGTTCATGAACTAAAGGGGGAAATGGTGGGGGAGGGGTATGCAGGGTGGAGGGGAAGGGAGGGGGGAATAGAGCAAATGTAATGGCATAATCAATAAAAAAATTAAAAAAATTAAAAAATTAAAAAAAAAAAGATTTCCTTCACATCTTTAGGTGCTCCTATGTTGGGTGCATACATGTTTACTAAGGCTATATCCTTTTGTTAGATTGTTCCCTTTATAATTATGTAGTATCCTTCTCTCTTACTACAGTCTTGGTTTTAAAGTCTATTTTGTCAGATATAAGTACTGCTATCCCAGCTTTTTTTTTTTCAATTTTCCATTTGCATGAAATATCTTTTTGCATCCCTTTACTTTTTTTCTCTTAGTATCTTTCGATCTGAGATGGGTCTCTTGGAGGTAACATATATCTGGGCCTTATTTTTTTATCCATTCAACTACCCTATGCCTCTGGTCAGATCATTTAAGCCATTTATATTTAAGGTGATTATTGACAATATGTATGTAGTGTCATTTTATTGTTAGACTGTTTTCCTCTGTTTTTTCCCTCCTCCTCCACTTTCCCCTCTTCCTCCTCTTCTTCTTCTTCTTAAAGCAAGCCCTTTAATATTTGTTGCAGTACTTAAATGTTATCATTTTCCCCCAAAATTTAATAGCCAACAAGTGTTGATTTACCTACATTTCTAGTCTGTATGATACTGAATAGTGGAAACCTTGAAGTGGTATATGGTGTTACAGAAGACTGAAGGCTTTTCAGTCAAACAGACTTAGATTAGAATCCTGACACTGTCATTCACTAGAAGTGTGACCCTGTAGCCAAGTTTTTAGGTCTTCTAATTTTTTCTGTCTTCTGTTTTTAATCCTATTCCTGTCATTTCTTTAATTCTATCTCAAATGAATGGGGAAAGTAATTTATAAACTTAATACTTTGTGCCTCTAAATTAAGAGTGGATAAAATCAGAAAGCTCAAAGAAATTCTGCCAAAAATCAAGCTACTTTTTACCCTGCTCTCACACCATCCAAGAACAGATGGTAAAGATTAATTGCCTTCTTATTTGAAGACATTTAAGTGGTAAAATTACCAAAAGAACTATTACTTGCAAAAGATAAGCAATTTTGACAACAAAAGAAAGTTAAATGAAAACTTGTTATATAATTTTTAAAAACTTAGCTAGTCAGAAAGGTCACTTCAGAATAAAAGTATTCTTGGTATTTTAAGGGTGGGAAGGGAAGAAGGGGTAGGAAGAGGGAAAGGGAAAAAGAGAACAATAAGTTCCACTGACTTTCATTTTTCTTTCTTTTTTTCCCCTATACTATAACCACAAAATAGGAGCTATTAGGATTAGGAAAAGTATTAAAATGTTTGTACATATGTTAAATCTAAGTGTATCAATGTAAAACCATAGATAATAATATACAACTTTAAAAATACAGAAATAATAATACTAATTACTTAAATATAGAAATCCTTTAAATATAAAGTTCATTTGCATTAAATCAATGAAGTAATTCACTTTACCAGCCTTTTTATTTTAAATTTTTTAATTATTTATTTTTAGAGAGAGGAAAAAGGAGGGAGAGAGGAAAAGAAACATCAGTGTTTGGTTGCCTCTTGTGCAACCTCTACTGGGGACCTGGCCTGCAACCCAGGCATGTGCCCTAAGAATCAAACTTGTAACTCTTTGGTTCACAGGTCAGCACACAATATACTAAGCCACATCAGCCAGGGCTACCTGTTTTATTTTTGCATAACTATAAACAGTTATATTAAGGAAGTATAACAGTTATCATAAAATGCCATTGATATGGATGCCCCAATTCCACTGGACTATGAGATCCAAAAGGTAAATAACATTTGTTGGTCTGATCATTGTTGTTTTCCTAGTGCCTGAAATGAAATAGTGCTCAGAATATAGTAGATGTTCAGTACTTGTTGACTAGGTTAGCTCCTTCCCAATTAATTATCAGTTCTTCAATTAAAAAAAAAAGTCCTCTTTACCTTTTAGAGTCATTTATTGTGTGGTTATTCTAGTTATTTATGCATTGTTTCACTCTGAAAAAGAATCTAAATCAATACAAAAGATACTTGTATTTCTCCGATCCCCTTTTAATTTTCTTTGGATTTATAAACATACTTGTATGTTTTCAACCTTCTTAAACTTCACTAAGAACAGAACTTTAATAAAAACACAAAGCTTTTCAATGCAACCATTATCACCTCACTCTACTTATCTCTTTGTCTTGCAAGTTTCTCATGCAGCATGAAGGCAACAACCATGTCACATTTACTTATGAGGAGGAAGAAGTTACTTACTTCCTAGAGTACGATTATTAATAAATGCCCTCAAGGTCAAGCTGCTCTTGTAGCTTCTCCAGATAGCAGGTTATTCAATGTTGTTCTGTACAGTAGTATAATTTCTTAACTTCCGCAAGATTTATTTCCCCTTTTCCCTTCTCAATTTTATAGCTCAGTATACCTATTACTCAAGATAATATAACTTATTTATTTTACAATATTTGATAACCAGAATGCTTGGCTAATTTTGGCAAACCTACATGATCTATTCTTCAAAATTAACAAGATTTTTCTCTTCTGAAAAGTCTCAACTAGACAGGCAGTCCTAAAGACAAATACCTAATTTGTAACTGTTTCTAAAATCACACAGCTGAGTTCATTTCCATTATTACTGTTCCTTGCTATTTCTATTGCAGGAAATGAGGGACTGGTAAATACTATCCTTTCTTTGCTAAAGAAAAGGGAAGAAAATTCCTGAGACTTCAATAGAGGAAAAGTAATTTTGGACTCCCAAATTCACAAAGATGATGAGAACTTTGGTGCCATTATAACTTTGACTGAACTACGCTAAACAAGGTTTTCTGTAAATCTTATAATTTTAACTTTGTTTTGAAATAGGGAAATGTTCTAAACTAGATGAAAATTAACTTTTTCCACACTACATATTTGTGAACTGCAAACTTTAAGCCTGAGGGAAATCGAGTATACCACGATTTCCTATATCCTTACACAAATTAATATTCCACTAATATTTATTAATAGAATCTTGTATTTTAGATTTTAGTAAAAAATGAAAGAATAACTTGTATTTGCACAAGGAATACATTTTAATTAATTCTTATTTATTGACTCTTCCACAATGAGATATGTCTGAAACAAAGAGCAATTCATGGAGGCATAGGTAAATGCAGCTAGCCTCCTCACATAACCACAGAAAAATTACAGCTAAATTACAAAACACGTATCACTCAGAATCATCAGAAAAATCAAGTTGTATGGAAGTCTGACAACTAAGGAATTAAAAAAACCACATGCATCCAGATGGGTAGTGGGGATGGAGGGGCAGAGACACAGAACCATCTGGTCTCAAACCCATTTTGGTGGATATAATATGGAGGGATGTTTAGGGCATGAGGGATAGCAGTCTCACAGCAGATCACCCAACCCAGGGTTCCAGTGCCAGGAGTTAAGTCCCCGTAACTTCTGACTGTAAAAACCACTGGGAGTTGAGTCAGTGGAATAAACTGTGGGATTCTCAGCCCTCTACTCTTAATGGACCTTGCACCATATACGAACTTACTCAGACTCACTTTTTCCGGGCTCTAGCACTAGGGCAGTACCTTGAAGGGCACCCACAGCATACAGGGAGGAACTAAAGTATCTGGCATCACACAAGAGCTGGGGGTACAGCTTCCTCCCAGGCAGAACTGCAGACAGCAGCCATTGTACCTTTTCTGAGCTCTCCCTCACACAGAGCCACAGTGCAGAGGAACTATATCTGAATCTCCATCAACCCGGAGATTGCCATCAACCCGGCATCACAAGGTTAAGCCCGCCCTGACAATGTGCCCCATCCAACTTACAGACCCACACAAATTGGTAAAATGGTTTTTCCATATGAAGGGCTGGGCTAGACACAGGTTTCAGACCTTCCTAAATCTGCTCAAACAAGCAACAGCTAAGACCAGTTCCTATACCCTTTTCTCAGCACCCCAAGGTCCAGCACCAGCAGCAGACATCTGTAGATGGCTTAAGCTTAGCCAAGGGGCCACAGAGAGAAGAAAGGGGGAGGCTGACCTTGGAATGCACCACCCAGGTAACCCCAGAGCCTGTGCACACAGAGGAGTTATAGACCACATTGGAGCATCCCCCAGTCACTTGCCACAAGCCAGAGTCAGGTGGTTGTTGGCCAGTGGACACAGCCAGTCTTACCAGCTATCTAAAGTAGGTAAACCCTCCACACTGACCTGCTTACAACAATCAAGACTCATCTACAAGAGGAGGGAATACTCAACTGACACAGAGGGCACACCTCGATTACCCAGCTTAGGTGATAGGGGAGGTAGTACCACTGGACCCTACAGGACACCTACTACATAAGACACCGAGGCAAAGCAGCTCTACCTAATACATAGAAACAAACACAGGGAGGCTGCCAAAACAAAGAGACAAAGAAATATGACCCAAATGAAAAAAAAACAGAACAAAATTTCAAAAAAAGAACTAACCAAAATGGAGATAAGCAACCTATCAGATGCAAAGTTCAAAACACTGGTTATAAGGATGATCGAGGAACTCTGTGGGTACTTCGACAGGATAAAAAAAACCCAAGCAGAAATGAAGGATATACTAACTGAAATAAAGAACATTTTACAGAGAATCAACAGTGGAGTGGATGAAGTGAAGAATCAGATAAATTATTTGGATCTTCAGGAACAAAAAGATATCCAATCAGTACAGCAAGAAAAAAAAATCCAAAAAATTTAGGATAGTGTGAGGAGCCTCTGGGACAACTTCCAAAATGTTCCAACATTCACATCATAGGGATGCCAAGTGGTAAAGGATTAGGCAAACAAGTTCAGGAAGCTCAGAGAATTTCAAACAAGATAGATGTAAAAAGGACCACACCAAGACATATATTTAAAATGCCAAAGGTTAAAGATAAAGAGAGAATCTTAAAAGCAGCAAGAGAAAAAGCAGATGGTTACCTGTAAAGGAGTTCCCTTAAGACTGTCAGCTGATTTCTCAAAAGAAACTAGGCAGGCTAGTAGGGACTGGCAAAAAGTATTCAATGTGATAAAAAACAAGGACCTACAACCCAGATTAATCTATCCAGCAAAGCTACCATTTACAATCTAAGGGTAAAGTGCTTCCCATACAAGGTAAAGCTAAAGGAGTTCACCATCACCAAGCCATTATTATATAAAATGGTGAAGGGACTTATTTAAGAAAAAGAGGAAGATCAAAACTATGAATATTAAAATGGCAATAAATAACTAGCAACAACTGAATCTAAAAAACACACTAAGCAAACAAGCAGAACCGAAATGGAATCATAGTTATGGAAATCACTGAGACAGTGACCAGAGAGGGGTGTGGGGACAATTCCGTAAAAAACTGAAGGGATTACAAAGTACAAATCGGTAGTTACAGAAGAGGCAGGGACACATTAAGAGCGAGTATAGGAAATGGAGTTGCCAGAGAAATTATATGCATGACCCGTGGACATGAACAAAGGAGGGGGATCAATGGAGGGTGTAGGGGTTGCTGGATAGAGGGAAACAAAGGGGGGAAAATTGGGACAACTGTAATAGCATAATCAATTAAAAAAAGGAAAAGAAACCAACAGAAAACAAAGTAATTCAACTAAGGTCAAATTATAACTGATGAACCCAATTCAATTATGTGTATAAAATTTCATCTATCTTGAGAGGTAGCAGTATAATTTTCACAATATTATCAAATATTCTCTCTAAGTTAGAATAATACTCATGTACTTTAGATTTTCATCAGGAACACAAATATATTAGCAAGGGAATTTCAACAGACTACTACCACTACTTTCAAATATTCTCTCTTAATATGCAAGAAAAAATAACTTACTGTCTCGAAGTGTTTCCCAAGCCCATTGATCATTTTTGAAGAAGAGATGTCGTTTGATTTCTTCCACACCATTTCGCCCTAATCTTACCTCTCTGAATAGAGAAGGAGGGGGAAAGTTATTAATCATTTAAGATATTATTATAATCTGTCCACATTTATTTGTGGGCACAATGTTAAATCTGTACAGAATAAACATAGGTGTATATTCATAGGTCTATATTCATTGTCAGCATGATTTTCAGCTTAAAAAAGTTAAAGGCTGAGAATATTTAAGAATTTTTAAAGAACAAGTATATAAGAAAACATAGATTTGTTTATACTTCATGACTTTCTGTTGATGATAATCAGATGAATCACTCATCCTGGTTCATAAGCATAAGGAATAAAACAGTAAATTTTCTCAGTAGGTTTTTAAAATAGTGGTAGTTATACATTTTTTGCATCCAGCAACTTTACTTCAGACCAGAAGCTAATAAAAAGTGAGAAACGCATTTTAAATAAAATTTCCATTTTATAATTTATCAAATATTTCTGACCAGTTAAAAACCAGTACCTAATTCTTGACATTACTACAAAACTGAATTTTTTTATTGGGACAAGTTACTGATTCCTGGCATCTTGAGTGAACACATAATATTTAAAGATGTGCCTTTAGCTGATTTTGAGAGAGGAACTCAGTAACTTTTGTTCTCCAGTAGAGTACTTATCAGCAACAAGAAAACCCAAATTCCAAATTGTTTTCAAGAGTTAAAAGATAAATTGCTTTAGATATGTGATACTTTTCAAAGAACTATTCACTATAGAACTGACTTTTGACCCAGTGGTTCCACTTTTGGGAATATATCCGAAGAAATCTGAAACACTAACTTGGAAGAATAATATGCACCTCTATGTCACTGCAGTGTTATTTACAATAGCCAAGATTTGGAAGCAGCCCAAGAGTCTACCAGTTACATACATGACTGGATAAAAAAACTGTGGTACATTTACAACATTTAATTAACTCAGATGTAAAAAAGAAAGAAATCTTACTCTTTATGACAGCATGAAGAATATTATGCTAAGAGAAATGAGACAGAAAAAGACAAGTACCATGTGATTTCACTCATATGTAGAATCTAATGAACAAAATAAACTAACAAACACAATAGAAACAGGCCCATAAATAGAGAACGGACTGAAAGCTGACAGGGGGAATGGGGAGTTTTGGGGCTGGGTGAAAAGTTGAGTGATTAAGCAAGAAAAAAAAACCATAAATAGACACAGACAACAGTCTGGTGATTACTAGAGGAAAAGGGAAGTAGGGGAATTCAAAGAGGGTATAAAGGGGATAAATGGTAATGGAAAGAGACTTGGGGAGAAGAATGCACAATACCATATACATATGATGTATTATGGAACTGTATATCCGAAAACTATATAATTTCATTAACCAATGTTACCCTAATAAATTTGATAAAAAAGAAAAAAAAAGTTTTCACTGACTCTCCCAGACTGGATGGGGGAACCTATCCATGATTCTATGGCACACACTGCTTAATTTAGAGTATATATCTCCCTGTACAGTAAGTGTCTCCTTTGCTTGTCTTTTTCCCCCAAAGGACTACAAGGTAGTGAATAGCAGGTGTGTCTCATTCATTTCAATATCCCTAGCACCTAACATGGCACAGCACCTATATCTACATAGTAATTACATTAACATGTAAAAATTTGAAAAATTATAAATTTCAGGTTCTAAGGGACATACTGAAGAAGGATAATTTAAATAATTAGTGTAAATCTGAAATTGAAACAAATTAAAAAATACTAGGCCTCCCTAGTATTTAAATTAACTATATACAATCACAATGTTATGTGAAATCTTAGTTCTAAGTCATTTAGCTGATGTTTAAATTAAAAAATTAAACCACAGGGGTATGTATAATATGCTACTTTAGTTTCTAAAACACATGCACACATATACATTTATACAATGATTATCTCTAGAAAGAAGGAGGTAAGAAATATCCTTTTTTATATCTTTGCACTATTTATTTAATTTCAATATATATCATATGTATCATTAAAATCATATATATCATAATTACATCTTTTTTCCATCTGTACTGAGGTATACTGATAAAATTTTAAGATATTTAAAGTGCACATGATGATCTGACACATGTACATATTGTGACAGAATTTCCCCAGTGAGTTAATTAACATATATGTCACCTCACATACTTATCCTTTTCTTGTCTGTGTGAGAACTTAAGTTCTACTCTTTCAGCAAATTTCAATTATACAATACAGTGTTATCTTAAATGGCTTCAACTGGAAGGTGCATCATCACTGTTCTACCACTAGGAAAAAAATTTTCCCAATGAACTCAATACATGCCATTGCTTGTAAAATACAGTCTAATTTCAGAGATGTAAACATGTTAGAAAAAATCTCAGACTCAATATATACCACCATTTTTATACTAAACCAAGTTACAAATTTAACAGAATAAAAAGATCATCTGGTCTGTCAGAAAAGATATACTGTATCTCATTTTCATAGGCAAAGCAAGTAAACAGATCCAAAAAAGGCAGGCAAACAACTATAAGGTTATATTAGGTTTCACTGTAATGAATGAATGTGAAAATGGCAATATTTTTATTCCAATACTGTAAACACAGGCTCTCAGATATAGATGTCAAAAACTAAACAGCAAACTGAGAATTTCCTTAAGATAAATATAAGTAAATTCAATGTTAAGATTATTTACCTGTCAGTAAGGAAGGCACAAATAAGATTTTTTGCTTCTTTTGATATGTCATTATCATCAGGGAAGGTAAGTGAATTTTTATGGTTCATAATCTTACTGTAAGTTCCAACCAGAGAATCTGCATAAAAAGGTGTATCGCCTGAAAATATGACAAGAAAAACAAAAGCACAATAAGATACATTAAAAAAAACAGTTTCAAAGGAAGGGTCAGTGTTACCTGTTTAAAGATCACTATATAGAGAGTAATCTTTATTACTCTTTATTACTTTATTTATTGAGTAAAAAGAAATACATATTAAAAAGTTGCTTTAATCTTCCAAATAGCTTTTAAAAACACACAAAGTAGATTTGCATCAATTTGTTTCCTATACGCAAAATCAATACTTTCTAATATCTTAATAGAAAAAACTAAGTTGTAAGTTTGAGGATAAACGATTATTTTAGAGACACACAAAATTCTCTTTACTTACCTACAAGCATTTCATATAAAAATACACCAACTGACCACCAGTCACATTCTCGTCCATAATAACCATCACCACCTTGAGATTTTAATACTTCAGGGGAAATATAATCAGGGGTCCCAACTGCTGTATCACATCGTACCATACCTTCCTAAAAAGAAATGCCGGTCAAATTTGGATTAGAATACAAAATCTCAATGATTTAAAATGACATAGTCTGCAGAACTCTAAATCTTTGAGCTATAAAAAATATCAAAATGTAATGCAAAACTAACAAAAATGAACAAATAGCTTAATCATATATATGTATTATACAGAATATATTCAAATGTATGTATATACATAAGTGATTTTCATCTTGTAATAATACTAGACACACTGCCAACATTTATTATACCCAGTTGGGCCAATATAATGATCTCATCTTAACAGCAGAGAGCAAGTATATAAACTAATGCAGTAAGACTGAGGGGCTCATAGGATAAATCATTTGATAATATTAATATACGAATGCTGATTTCATTGTTTTTACCGAAACAGCCACCTAATTCAACAATGCTTGAAACTGAAGAACACACGTAAGAGTCAACTGTACAAATATATTGGGGGAAGCATGGGAAAAGGGCATGATGGTGGTAAGCACACTGAATATCTATCTAACATATATTTTAATCATAAAAAATATATATACATAACTATTATTTATTTTAGCTGGTGTTAATGCAATAGAATTATAATGTTTATAAAAAAACTCTCAAGTAGTATTTCCTTCTAACCAGTGATTTCCTTTTAAAATAATAAATACAACTTCCTGAATATTGTTTTGTGATAATTTTCAAAGAATATAAACTGTTCCAACTAAAAATAAAGCAGCATACTTGCTACTTCAGCTATATATGTTACTGATAATATAAACAGTGACAATAGGTATATTTTAAGATTGATTCCCTAAATAGTAAGATATTTACTAGAAGGCTAACTAAAAATATGTACATTATTGAAATCTAATAGTTATGGAACTCTAATTTTAGGTATTTTTTTCTTAAAAAAAATTTTAAATTTAATTATTGTTCAAATACAGTTTTCTGTCTTTTACTCCCATCCCAGCCTACCGTCCCAGTGCTCCCCACCTCCCTCCCATTTCCACCCCCCTTAGTTGTTGTCCTTGTGTCCTTCATACTAGTTCCTGTAAATCCTTTCCGTTTTTCACCTGAAACTCCCTCCCCTCTCCCCTCTGGTCACTGCCTGTCCCCCTCCCCTTCTCTATTTCAGTGTTTTTGTTTTTATTTTGCTTGCTCGTCCTGTTAAAGGTGAGATCATATGGTATTTGTCTTTCACCACCTGGCTTATTTCACTCAGCATAATGCTTTCCATGGAACTCTAATTTTAATATTGACAGTAGTCTTTAAGGACTATTTCCATTTCTAGTTACCAGTAGTATATTACATTTATTATAAAGGATTTAGTAAATCTGGCAATCTACAGTTACCCTAAATAGAGAGGAAAAAATAAATCACAAGTTACTAATACAACATTGAAACAGTAACATCTATTTCAACAAATAAGACAAGTCACATCAATTCTGTACAAGTCCAGCTATGATTAGTAAATTTTTATAACATTTTCTAAAAAGCATATGTCTTGTATTAGCAAAAAATCAATTAAAATCTAATTATTTAACCTTATTCATCTTCATACAAGTACCAAAATCAGCTAACTTCAAATGT
The DNA here is from genome assembly GCF_021234435.1 of Artibeus jamaicensis. Lineage (NCBI taxonomy): Eukaryota > Metazoa > Chordata > Mammalia > Chiroptera > Phyllostomidae > Artibeus > Artibeus jamaicensis. Next base: position 7,272,230 of record NW_026521803.1, read on the forward strand.
CCAGCTTTATCCAGCAGCATGTTATCAGGCTTCACATCTCTGAGGGGGAAACAAAAGAGCATTTCTGATACAGATCAGACACTGATAAAATTATATGAAGCACTTATTTTAGTCTACTTATCCTCACTCAATGTAGCTAAGAAACTTTTGACCTGTATGTGCTCTCTATGCACATGTAGACATTTAACTTCATCAGGGAAAATTCTTTATATGTTAATGACTCAGAAGGAGACACCTAATATTCTCCTTTCTTCTAAGTAGAAGTTTGTTCTAAGAGTTTGTTTCTTCTGGGTGGGTGGAAGGGGTGTGTCACAACATTTGAGAGAGAATAATCATAAAAAATCTAAAACTTAGAAATAAAAAGTAATTGAAACACACTTCTCAAAATAAGTGCATAAATATTTCCAGGACAGGGTCTAAGTCACTTTTGTACCCTTGGAACTTGACATAGCAACTGCACAGTGGGTTTGATACTAGGTGCAGCCAAGGGGGGTGGGGTGGGGCAAAAAAAGATTTGGAATGGTGTCCAGAATTCAAGTTGTCTAGGAAATATTGGAGAGACATATAAGATGTCCTCACCCTTTCCCCCACAGGTGTGAGTTGGGGGAAGGGATGCATGGAGCAGGAACATGCAGGGCTGTTTTCTACAGCCACAGTCTTGCAGCTAATCCATGGCATGGTAATTTAACATATCTATAGCCTTTGGTGGGTCACTTGGATATATTAAATGGCTGTGGCCAGGCTTGGAGCTAGGGGGATGAAGTCACTTCCCCCCAAGATGTAACTGGGGGGCAGGTCCCCCGAGTTACAGTGCCTGCGTGGGAGCTTGGAGATTGGCTCTAGGACATGGGGCCATACCTGCCCAGATTCACAATGGCAGCCCAGTAAACTTGTAATAATACAGAAATACTGGCAGGTGTTAACTGATCGTGGGAGAATTTGGAAATAGGGGTACAGAGGAAGATTGGTGCAGGGATTTAAACCCGGACACAGCAGCCATTGGAGGAAGAACCATGAGGTTTTGGGCACAGTGAGGGCCCCCTCTTGCTCAGGTGAAAGGGAGAGCTACACAGTTTTAGCAGAGTGGGGACCCCTGCAGCCAAGTGAAGAAAAAAAGCCACACACTTTTGGCAGAGTGCGGACCCCTGCAGCTTTGGCAGAAGAGGCCTATGCAGCTTTGGGATGCTCCCTTTGGCCGAGTGGCCTGGGAAGCAGGAGAGACTTTGCCTGGAAAAATGGGTATGAAAAACTCTTGCCAGTGGACCGTGAGAAGGTGCCACATGACTTTAGATTAACTGGAGATCCTGCCTGGACAGCGACACAGCTAATGGTGCCAGCAGCCTGAAACACAGACATGTGCTTCTTTTTCTGAGATACAGTACCCTGAATTAGGGCAGGGGGAGAAGGAAGCACTGTGGGTGTCTGTTGTTATCCTAAAGTACTTTGATATTTTTATGGGGACATCGGGTCACTACTTTAAGTCTGTGCAGCTTTAAATAAACCTTTTCTTTCCTTTTCACAAATCTCTGGCATTGAGAGATGTCTTTCCTCTGGCACAGACAGACGAGCCCAGTAGGTATTAATATACCATCCTTGGGAGAGGCCCCTGTTGTTCTGTAGCAGTTTTTGGCACCCCTTGGTGGGCCAAATATTGCCCCCTGCCCCGGATCTCTGTTCGGTAAGAGATTCAAACAGTGTTTGCAGAACAAATAAAATTATTATTCTAACAATATGATATATCCACTAATTAAAAGCAAATTCATTTGTATAGTAAAAAGTTATATATAAAAATAATCAAAAGCAAATTAACTTGTATACTAAAAAATGAAAACTAACACTCTGGCACATACCTCAGAAAACCAACTTACAAATTTTGCTTTCCAGAACACCAAATAAAAGCTACATAATCTCATTTTAAGGGACAGTAAAAAGTACACTTACATTAACATTAAGCTGAAATGTTAAAACTACAAATTTAAAAGTTTTAAGTTCTGAAATACTACCCATGTCATGTAAAAGGAGAAGAGGTGAATTTAGAGTGGGAAATGATTAAGTATTTTCAGCTTCTCTCATCAACCAATGAGAAAATTTAAAGCACTTTTATCTTTACCTATGAATGAAACCCATGGAATGGATTGCGTCCAATGCAAGAACTACTTCTGCAGTATAGAATCGTGCCCATTTTTCAGGAACATCATAGTTGCTCATTAAGTTTACAAGATCTCCGCCAGGCATGTATTCCATCACCATGTAGAGATAACGATCATCTTGGAATGCATAAAAAAGCTATACAAATATAAAAAATAATTCATTAAGTTCAGGCAAAACTGTCTCATTTAAAAATTGGCAAAAATACTAATGAAGGGTTTAATTAGTCAAATTGCACAAACAATAGAAACAAACACAAACATAAATACCACAAAGTCCCTTGCATATGCAAAGGAACTGTTAACAGTTTCTAAGGATTTTGATGAAGACTTTTTCGCTATGTATTTCTATCTCAATTTAAATTTTGTAGTTAGAATTAAAAACTATAATAGTTTCATACAACTCTCCTAAACAAAGAAATATTTTGGTTCTATTTCAACTTGTGCTTTAGCGGGGTTTACTGCTTTAATTTGTATGAACGCTGCAATTCTCAAGAAATTGAGAATTTTACATTCTCAAGAAATGTAAACTGGACTACATTGTCAGTTGTCTCTTATTAACTGTGTGACTGGGCAATTTACTTAACCTCCTTGAGTCTCTGTCACTATCATCTCTCATAGAAGAATGTAAGGGACTATATCCTGTTTGACTTTATACCTGCTGCTCAGTCACCAAATGGATGTCTGGCAATCAGCAAATGCTTAATAAATGTCTAATAAATAAAGCATAAATTAATCTGTAAATTGGAGGTGTACCTGATAGGTATTAACTGCCTTTCAAAGTTGTTTTAAAAAAATTAACAAATATAGAAAGCACTTAGTAAAATAGATGCTCAATAAATGATAGCAGTTAATAGGAGAAGCACTAACAACTAACAAAGAAACAGGAAGAGGGCAGCAGCTACAGTCAAAGCAGCAAGAGTAAAGTCCACTGATGTGAATGAAATTGGCAAGAACACTAGGCATAAATGTATTTATTATGTGACCAGGGTTGAAGTTAAAAAAAAAAAAGGAGCAATTTAACACAAAAACATTTTAAGTAAACAGAGATTAGAATGAATACAAGTAAAATTAATAAAATAAACCTTAGATAAAATATACCTAATTTACCTAATCACTTATGTTTTAAAAATCTTTCCTTTTATGTTTTCTTTTTTAAGTGTTTAATGACTTTAATTACAGGTTTAATTATTTTAATTAAAAATATATTTTGAGAAAGCTAAGAAACTCAATGGTTTGTCATGGGTATCCCAGATATACAATTGGGCACCATAGTTAAAGAAACTGTTCATATTGGTGGCAGCTTATTTATAGACCATACATCAAGAAAAATAAAGCTTTGAGTATATAAATTATAAATTTAACCCCCAAAGTAACAATTATATCATGTCTTAACTCTACAGAACATGGGGCTTTTTCTCTATCAGTGGTTCCAAACTAGAGATTATAATTGCCTCTCCCTGTTCCCCAACCCAAGGGGATAATCAATACTATATGAACACATTTTTGGTTATTAGAACTGATACGTGGGAGTGGGGCAGGAGAGGCTACTACTGGCATTACCTGGGTAGAAACCAGAATGCTGAAAAAAATCCTAAAATGCACAGAATAGCCTGCAAAAACAAAGGATTGTCTTGCCCAAAATGTCATAAAACTGAGCCCAGGAAACCATGATATAGACAGCTAACAAAAACATAGCAGACATTCGAGCATAAAAGTCTCATTATGTAAATCTTAAACATTTTCCATGTCCTTTTTATCCCAAGTACTAGTATGCTAAGATACGATATGCTTCATTAATTAATATCAATCAATCAATCTAAAAATACATGTTAGGAATTTAGAAATGGTCTAGCCCAATAGTTTTTCTTTTTTAAAACCAGAAACTTTCCTTCCCCTTTATGAAATCTTACATAAGGATCCCAATACATAAGAAAGATTAAAAAACAAAACAAAACAAAACAATGACCTGCTTTAGTTGAGGCAGAAACAGAAAACCCAGAATTATAACCTACCCAAAATTCTTGCTCGTCCTTTATGACTTCACCTGAGTATCTCCACAGTTTAAAATAACCAATCAAAGCCAACATTCACATTTTTAAGCAAGGAAACAGAGGCCCAGAGATGTAAATAACTTGGCCACGGCTTCATAGATAGGGCTGGGGTAGTCAAGACTAGGACATAAAACTACTCATTATTCTTTCCACAAAAAGCCTAAAGCTGATACAGTATTATTTGGAGGCCTAACTTAACTCACTATCTCCCTCATTCTTTCCATTCCTTCCTCTCCACAAAATAAGGACAAACAGATGAACAGACAGTTAAATAAATAAAATAAGATCTCATATTTGGAAAATAAGCTTAAATTTCAATATTAAGCACAAGTATCAAAATATATGACTTCTCTCAAATCAAATAATATTTAAAATTTCTAATATTTAAATTCTACAGAAGAATAATTATTTTGCTTTGGTCTTTCCTCCTGGAGACAAGTCAATAAAACTAAACTTTATGATTTAAAAAATAATGGTATAGCAGACAATTCTGTAATTGTCAATGAATTCTCTATTACTCTTCAAGAAAACAAACTAAGCTTCTCAGATAGGTTTAGTTACAAACTAGTATAGAAAAAAATGAAATAGAAGAAATATCATACCTGAACAACCCAAGGACTGTTAGCAAAAGCCATGATGTCCCTTTCTTCCCAGAAAAAAGCAGAATCAGATCTCTTAATCATTTCAAATTTGCTGAGAAGCTTCATAGCATATACTTTCCTGGTGGATTTGTGCCTTACCTTTAAAATTGAAAATGGAAAACAATAAACTTTTGCATTAACATTAAATTTAAAGCTCACAGTTTCTTAAAACCATTTGGTAATTTAACAACTTGTTAAATTTAACATTATTGTTCTAAGCTATTTTTCCTTCTCCTCTGCTGATTTATCCCAATTAAATATCAAAGCTTTAATTAGCAGAAGCAAAGTCATGTTAGAAAAAAATCTTGATTTCCTATATTACAGTACACTCCCCCCTCCTCCGCCCTGGTATGCATGCTGCCTATTTATAAAACTTAATCTAATATTAAGAGTAAAGGTGTCTCCTATAATATTTGAAACCTTTTCTGTACCCATGAACATATGAGGAAAATATTTACACTACTGAATTAGACTCTGAACTTTCATATCCTTAGGCAGAATATCTAGCAGGGGGCGTCCAACCTTTTGGCATCTCTGGGCCACACTGGAAGAAGAAGAGTTGTCTTCAGCCACACATTACATACACTGAGACACGTAATCATAAAAAAAAATCTCATGTTTTAAGTAAATTTACAATTTTGTGTTGGGCCGCATTCACAGCAATCCTGGGCCGCATGGCCTGTGGGCTGTGGGCTGGACATCCCTGATTCTAGAGCAATTTAAAGCAACAACTTTATAAAAATGATATTTTCCTAAATAACATGTTAAAAATACAAGTGAATTTTTATTATTAAAAAGGCATTGTGTTTTCACCTTATTAAAATAACCTACCAATTGAACTTCTCCAAATGCACCTCTACCAATCACCTTCACTACTTCATAATCTTCAGCTTTCATTCGTAAATCTCTAATTTTATTTATTGTGTCTTTATCTGCATGAAAAGAAAAGTTCATTTTAAGTCACTAAAGCATTACAACTAACACTGTTTATTTCACATTTATGTTCTTGAGAAACAATGAAACAAAGAAACTCACTGAGAATTAATTACTACATAGTAAAGTGTAAAGTTACCAAATAGTGAAAGGTTCAATGTACATAGAATTGTTTTAAATAAATTCTGGACTGACTTTATTAAAATGTTTTCATTAAAATCTGACAGAATGTTTTAGAAAGCAAATATAAACACACACTAAGAACAATTAGTTTATTAGCTACTGGTATTCTAAGTACACATCAAATCTAAAGTGAGGGACCATGAGTAGACATTTTAGACTGATAAAATTTTCTTTTTATCAGTTTTGATAATCCTTTAAAAAAGATAAAAAGTAACTTAAGATATCAAAGGCAAACATATTAAAGAATCACTTACTTGTAACATTACATTTCTCCATTTGAATTTAGATTTTAATTTAAAACAGTGGGAATCACTGAAATTATTTATATAAACCTGTCATGCTACAAACTACAATAATTTACAAATCCCCACTGGATAGATATTCTATTCCTAATTTGGTCATAGATTAAAATACGGCTATTTTAATCCACATCAGTCAACACTGGCAAGAGTTTACATGGAAAAGCTTCACATTTCAGAGTTGTACAAAATACAGAACAGCTATTAAACTTAAGTTCCACTTCCTAATAAAAACCGCATATAATATTGTTTCTTCTTATTAAACTCACATTTCAACCCAAGTGTTTGTGTTCATAATGACCAATAAACACATGCAATACAGAACAAATTTTCACACAAAGATAAAATAAGTACATTTAATTTTAGGTTACATATCTACTGCAACATACAACAGGATGATGTGGATGATAATTAATTTTCTACACAAACATTCGTGTCTACCATATGGGCTCTATAGTAATCCCTGTAGATACATAAATATAATTCTAAAACATAGTTCTTACTCTTAAGGAATTCAAACTGTAGCAAATGAAACAGTGCAAAAAAGTAATTAAAACAAAACACTGGAAACAATAAGGGAGATAAGCATAATTTGTTGAGTATATTAAAGAAGACACCTAACCCAACTGTGCCTAGGAAGGAGGTGGCTACTAAAAGACACTTTCTGGAGATGAAGACTCCTGAAATGACTCTAACATGAAGAGTAGCAGTTAGGTTCGGGAGAAGAAAAGACAAAATACTACAGGCTGACAGGCAATACAAGCAAGGCACTGAGGAACTGTATAAAAGAAATTCTATGTTGCTCAAGTATCAAGTTTGTGGTAATGATTAGCAGGAGAGGCTGGAGAGACCCAAACTGGTTTAAGGGGCTAGAACTTAACCTACAGGCCAGTAGTTATAGAATTATTATTTAACCATCAGAAATATTTGTCACAATAAAGTTTAAAGCATCTCAGGATGTGAAAGACATAAAGGCCTGACCCAGAATGATGTATTATGTAATAGCCTGAAAGGATCCGTGGCTCTGGTTATATGAGGTTTAGAGCCATAAACAGACTATAAATTCTACACTTTGATCTCAGAAAATATATCTGCTGCAAAGTTACATGAGAATGGAGATTTTGCTTCCTGTTTTAATTTCTGACAGCACAGGAAATTTTTTATAAAGCAGCTTGGTATTACTTGTTATTCAAACAATATTAGTTGTCAAAATGACTATTAAATTTGTTTTACATAAAATTGTGATTTTGCCTTTAAGTTGAATTTACTGAGAACATTATCCAGTCTGGAGCAAAAACTTGTTTCCAAAGTCAATCAGTGTTCAATAAAAATTCAATGATAGCTGAGAGTGGTTCTTTTCTTTCAGAAAAAACTTTGCTTTGGTTCTTGTCTTACTCTGCTCATACTACCATACAAAATACCATAGGCTGTGTGGCTTAAATAATAGACATTAATTTTCTCACAGTTCTAGAGGCTGGAAGTCCAAGGCAGGGGACCAGCCCTTCTGGTTTCTGATGGGGCCTCTCTTCTTGGTTTGTTGGGCAGCTGGTATCTTTCTGTGTCCTCACATACTTCTTTCTTGTGTGCACACAGGTTAAAGACACTACTTGTGTCTAATCAGAATCCTACCCTTATGACCTTATTTAGTTTTAATTTGCTCCTTATTGGCCCTCTCTCCAAATACAGTCATGCTGGGGTTAGGACTTCAGCACAGAAATTGGGGTGGGGGACAATTTAGTTCACGGCAGCTCTTAACTTAAAAAAAAAACCCACAATAAAAACTATCACCACTAAGTCTTCATACTGCTGTATGCTAAGATAATTGGGATGTTCAGCTTGAATTTCTGACAAACTTTTAGAGGTGATGAATGAATAATGTTTACTACTGACACTGTAATTCAGTATCACATGATAGATTCAAATTTTTCCATTAAGTTCCTGCTGATGTATATACAATAAATAACTATAGGCTTTAAATACCTTGTTTTCACAAGCTTTGTTAGTTTGTCCAACTAAGCCTTTTTCTGCACCATACGTATTTTTAATTGCCATTACTTGTAACATATCTTAGCACACTCCACTTCAGTTGTACTTAGTGTTTTCTCAACTTCTTTAAAAATATTCTTGTCTGTACTTGTTCCATGAAAACTATACATTGAGGATAATTCTGTAGTCACTTTAAAGTCAGTAGTTGACTTCTCAAATAAACAAGAGTCAGGACAAAGTAATCAAAACTGTTTGTCCTGTTTTTTAATTGACTTGAAGCTGCTCCCAATGGCCTAAATTCTTTGAGCAACTGTTTTTGTCAAAAAGCTGTCTTTTAAAAAAAAATTTGTTTAATTTAATCTTTACTGTATCTTTTTCACTGTATTTCTTCCATTACCATTTACTCCGTTTATTCCCCCCTCCCCAATGCAACTACCACATTGCTGTCCATGTGCATAGGTCATTTTTGCTCGACCCCTGCACCCCTTAACCCCCCTACCACCAGAGCTGTCAGCCTGCTCTCCATCTATAAGTCTGTCTCTATGCTATTTGTTAGTTCAGTTTATTCATTAGATTCCATATATGAGTAAAATCTTATGTTATCCGTTTTTCCCTGACTAGTTTATTTCATTTAGCATATTGTTCTCCACCCATGCTACAGCAAAGGGGAAAACTTTCTTCTTTTTATGGCTGAGTAGTATTCCATTGAAGCTAATAGTCTTGAGCAAGTGTTTGTCTTTTTGTAAAAGAGCATTTGTTTTGCTGCTGCATTTATCATCAGTGAAGAGCTTTCCCTGCTTGGCTAACAAATAAGATGTGTGAAAACTTATGTAAGGCTGCAGCCTCATATTCCATTTTAACTTTTGTAAAGAAAATTCTGTTGCGATGAGATATTCCATTTTTAACTTTCTATTTTTTTTGACTGCTGCTTTTCTGGAGTTGGGAGTATTATGACTGTTTACTCTAGTAATGTCAATGACTTCACCTGAGTATCAGTACATTATATTTTCATAACACAGTTATAGTGTCAATGCACAATAAACACCATGCTTTGCCATCCAACTTGATAAAATAATCTACACTCCACTATGTTTCAAAATGACAACAAAGTTCACTTTTCTTTTTTTAATTTGACACAATGGGTAAGCAATAAAAAGTAAAGAAAATCTGTGATATGCTGATACACATGGAACACTGTCAAGTTGTAATAACTATGTCACTGTGATTTACAGTGTGAAGCAATGACAACACCACACACGATTTCTGTCACAACTACTCAACCCAGCCATCACACAAAAGCAGTCACAACAACAGATAAAAGAATGAATGTAGCTATTTCCAAATAAAACTTTATTTATAGATCTGGAGATCAAAATTTCATGTAATTTTCAAGATTACTCTTTTGACTTTTTATTAATCATTTAAAAATATAAAAACCATTCTTAGTGCATGAACCATAAAAAAGCAAGTGGTAAGCTGATCTGGCCTTTTGGCTGTAGTTTGCCAACCCTTGCTTTGATGGAAACCCAGCTCCCTCTGAGAGCACCATTTTCCCTGCAGCCTTCAAGTGGTTTCCTTTAACCTCACATTTGCCTTATACCACTGGCCCTGAAAGCAGGATACGTGAACTCCACTGGCGTTTCTAAATCTCCCAGCTTTGACTTTTATTTTATTAGGTTATATCTCCTACCACCTCTCATAGTTGCTGTCAACTATTGACCCTTAGGTCACCACATTTTATTACTAGATAATTTTAATTCCTCGTTTACTGATTTCTTTAATATTCTCCTGTTTTAACTCTTAAAGATTTTAATATACCCATAGGTGACATTTCTAATAACCTAGGTTCTCAATACCTTTCATTTCTCTCCTTCAATGATCTTGTCCTCTATCTTATCTCAGCCATTCATTTCCATGGTCATTTTCATTAACAGTAATTATAATCCTCCCATAATTTCAATTTGAAATCTTATATTCTCTAAGCACTCCCATAGCTTTGCTGCTTACTTCTGCTAATAATTCAACTCCAACAATCCCCAATCCCACCAAGACCTTCAATTCTCTGATCCTATCCCATTTTTACTAAACCTCACTGCACTGATAACTTCTCTTTCTTACTACCTAGCTTAAATTTCATGTTCAATTATTATAATCATTTGCTTGCATACACCTTCAATGCTCTGGCTCTTATACTTAGTTTGGCAAAAACATAATCTTAGTTAAATCCAATTCTCCAACTAACTCTATGTCAGCACCCATGCAGTTGAATATATCTGGATAAATACATAAAATTGTATTGGCTGATGTCACTTTATTTTTTTAATTGATTTTAGAGATAAGGAGGAAGGGAAGGAGGGAGGGAGAGAGGGAGGGAGTAAGAGCGAGGGAGAGAAACACTGCTGTTTCACTTACTTATGCATTCACTGGCTGATTCTTGTATGTGTCCTGACCAGATATTGAACTCACAACTTTGGTGCATCTAGATGACACTCTGACCAATTAAACTACCTGGCCAGGGCCCCACTTTAAATTCATAACCACAAAGCTGGCCCTTAATTCTGGTTGGTAATCATGTTCACTCTCCCACTCTGCCAGAGAGCACATTTCCTACTTTCTTAAATCTCCCACAGCTCTCCCACTGATATTCATAGCTAATGTCCTTGTTGGCTACCACCCTGAAACAAATTAAGCAATCAGAAGAAACTGGAACAGAATTACTATCATACCGACCTGTGGGCTGTAGTTTACCAAGCTCTGCTTTAATGGAGATCCAGTTCCTCTATAAGGGCACCACATTCCATTGGTGATATTATCATAACTTTTTTCCCCCCAAGCAGTAGCATGTGCCCTCATATGCTACTGCTTGAAAGATCTCTTCACCTTTTACTATAGGAGAATAACGCTATCTTACATCAATCCCTCTACCAATGATGTTACCATTTTCTACTAGTTTAAGGACATCGTTTTAGCAGTTCTTCCCTTTCTCTTGTACCAAGTTTTCCCCTTCCTAAATGGATCTTATCATGCTGTTTCAGTCCCATCTTAAAGAAACATCTTGATTCCAATTCTCTCACCAACTACTGCCCCATTACTCAACTCCACTAAAACAAAATTCCTCAAAAGTTGTGTATACTCTTTATTTATAAATCATTCTTACATATGCTCTTAACTCCACTCTGGGTGGGCTTTGGCCATTACCTTTCAACCAAAACTGCTTGTCAAAGTCACAAATGACCAGCATGTTGCTAAATCCAATGACCAATTTTCAGTTCTCATCTTAATGTATCAGCAGCTTTAGACACAGTTTTACCACTCTCCCCTGGTACTTACTTTACTTCCTGGATACAACATTCTCTGGATAATACTAAGAATATTTTTTTCAACCTCAGTGGTTACCTCCCCGTTGCGGTTCCTTCTCTTCTCCCAGATTTTTTAAAAAATATATATTTTATTGATTATGCCATTACAGTTGTTCTATTCCCCCCCTTCATTCCCCTCCAATTTCAAGGCTCAGTCTTCCATAGTGTTTTTTCCTCTATCTACACTCATTTCTTTCGAGGGCTTTAAAAACCATCTTCATATCAACAGCTCTAAAATATTTTATCTCTAGTCCGGACCTCTCAAACTTCAGATTTATATATTCAACTGCTTATAAAATGTATCTACTTGGGTAACAAACATCACAAATTTACTGTGTGAAATGAAAGAGATGTTCTCACCCAAAACCTCTATCCACGATCTCACATTTCAGTCGATGGCTCAATTTTGCTAGGGGCAAAAACCTAGGGAACATTCGTGACTCCTTTTTTTCCCCTTATATTCAACTGCATCATTCATCCCTGAGTGTGGTGGAATTACAGATTATTTTATTCCTCACACTTTCTATGTTTCAAGTTTTCTATAATGAGTCCGTTGCTTTCTAATGAAGAAAAGATATTATTTTGTCTAGCCTAAGATTTTAGATTATAAAATGTACCATCATTTTAGATATCATTGTAGAATGTAACACATATCCTAATTATTAGGTAGTTTTCTGAAGTGTCAAAATAGATAAAATATGGTAATAAAAGCTATGCACAGTATACTGGTTGATCAAATGCCTAAACTAACCCCACATACCTTGAATACTTTAAGAGTAGTCAAAGCAGCCCGTATAAGCTCTACAATGATCTAATATTTAACTGGAAAATTTACAATGTGATATTCACCCATAAAAATCTGGCCCTGGCTGGTGTAGCTCAGTGGATTGAGCGTGGGCCTGCGAGCCAGAGGATTGCGGTTCGATTCCCAGTCAGGGCATGTGCCTGGGTTGCAGGCCAGTTCCCGGCCAGGGATGCACAAGAGGCAACCATACATTGATATTTCTCTCCCTCTCTCCTTCCCTTCTCCTCTAAAGATAAATAAATAAAATCTTTAAAAAAATCTGTTTGATGCTAAAAAATTGTTTTAAGCCCAAATCTTTAAATGAAATCCAAGCTCCAGGAACATGTGTCATATTTTGCCAGTATATGGTGTGTACCCACGCATATAGCCCATTTGAGGAAAAAAAGCAGGAAAAAAATCCAAACTCTTCAACACAGAATAAAAAGGCTTTTAGATCTTGTTACTGTCTGATTCAGTCCTTTATTTTTAGATACTCTCCCCAACAATGCTCTGGCAATACCCAGTTACTTGCAACTCCCCACAACGCCTTACTGCTTTCACATCTCCATGCCTTTGCAGATGTTGATCACCAGCCTAAAATGAATTGCCTCACTTTATCTGACCAAGTTACTGTAATACAAAATCTAATCCTGTATCTCCTGCTCAGCCATCCCTGATCTTCTTAAGCATATGGGATGACTTCCTCCTCTAGGACACCACTATTTCCCTAGATGTCAGCTATCGATCTGGACTGAAGTCGTTTATATGTTTCTTCTTTTAGACTGTGGTTCCCATCTCCTCAATGATGAAAACCATACTTCATCCATGGTTATGTCCATGATGTATGTATGAGTTCAATGATTCTTACTAAAATATTAAAAACATTTAATGATATTTTGTATAAATGGAGACAATCAATTACATGCAGCTCTTATCTACTCAGGAATAACAGAGAAGCCACATACATTTACTCCAAAATAATAAAAGTATGCATTTAAAAATCAATCTTGGGTTTCTCAAAATGTTAAAACGGCATTATCAAATATATCATGTAATGTTAAACATAGCATTATCTAGGTATCATATCATACCTAGAAGTGGAGTGAAATGAAAACATATGTCCATACATGTTTTCATGTTTTAAATGTTCATAGCAGCATTACTCATAATAGCCAAAAAAATGGACAATACAAATGTTTGTCAACTGATGAATGATAACAAAACAAAATTTTGGTATATACCAACACATATAAAAGAATATTATTTGACAAATAAAAAAGAATAAAGTACAAGCTACAACACAGATGAAACTTGAACACATCATGCTAAGTCCAAAAAGCCAGTCACAAAAGACCACGGATAGTAGGATTCCACCAATAGGAAGTGACTATATTGGCAAATCAGTACAGACAAAATACTTGACTCATTACCTAGGGCTGAGGAGCTTGGATAGAAATGGGGAATGACTGCTAATGGGTATGGAGTTTCTTTTCGAGTTGGCAAAATGTTCTAAAAGTGATTGTGGTAATGGTTGCACAATACTAAACACACATACAAAACAATGAATTATATATTTTAAACGGGTGAACTTTATAGTATATAAATTATATCTCAATGAAGCTGTTAAAAAATCAATCATGGGTTTGGCAATGATTTTTACATATGATACCAAAAGCACAATCCTTAACAGAAATAATTGATAAATTAGAAACATCAAAATCAAAAACTTTTGCTCTGGGACAGAAAATATGTAGCCTTCCAAATCTAGAAGTGAGGCTGATTGATCCCCATTCCACTGAGTGTGGGCTGGACTAGGGACCCAATTCCAAGCACCAGAGTACAGATATGGAAAATAGTCAAAAAAAGGGAAAGAACCCTGGCAACCACTACCTTAAACCAAGTGATAATAGTTAACATTATCATTGATACATCATGATGTATCATATCTCATATATCTCAGATATAATGTGATATGAAGTTCACTTCATCTCTGTGGTACCCATTTGTCTCCCAAACTCATAACCCCAGGCTAATCACTGAAGAACATCACACAAGTTCAAACTGAGAGATGTTCTACAAAATATCTGATCAGTAACTTTCAAAACTGTCAAGGTTATAAAAACAGGAAGGATGGAAAAACTCTCACAGACTAGAGAAAACTAAGGAGAAATGGCAACTAAATACAATGTATTTTAGATTGCATTCTGGAAGAAAAAAAATTAGTGGAGAAACCTATAACTGAGTTAAATAGGTAGTTAGCTACCAGTAATGTACCAATTTTAATTTCTTAGTCTTGTCAATGTACCATATTTATATGAGATGGTAACATTAGGGAAAGATGAGTGAAGAGCATACAAGAATCTCTACTGTTTTTGTAACTTTTCTGTAAATTTATTACAAAATAAATACAAAGTAAATAAAGAGGATATTTAACCATTCTTAAAAAAATCTGATTGACACTTTATTTGTAATAACTTTGCAAGATTTCATAACATCCTAGGTCATACTGGAAAATGTATTCAATTTTATGACTCCAATTTAAAACTCTGACCTAAAAAAAAAGACTTTATTTATTTATTTTTAGAGATAGGGGAAGGGAGGATAAAAGAGAGGGAAAGAAACATCGATGTGTAAGAGAAACATGATCAGTTGCCTTTAGCACCTGGCCTGCCCTCCAAGCATGTGCCCTGACTGGGAATCGAACCTGCCACCTTTTGTTTTATGGGACAACACCTAATCTACTAAGCCATGCTGGTCAGGGCTAAAATTCTGATTTCTATTTCACCTTGTGGTATAAAACTGCATTTTGACAATATATGAAAACATAAACTAGATACAACTTTTGACTCAGCAATTCCTAGAATTCACTCCAAAGAAAGAAAAAGTGAACTGCTCATGTACTGATACACCAAAGATTTGGAGAAAGTAGTCCAAGGGTTCCAACTATAATGGAGACATAGACAGAAATGCTTCACTTCCTCACACAACCTGAAGAAGGACAACAGCAAATTTAAAGACAAAATACAACCAGAACTGCCAGATAGTCAAATTTCATGGAAGTCCAATAATTAAGGAGTTAAAAGAAACATTCATCCAGACTGATAGGAGGGGCGGAGACAGGCAGCCAAGGTGGAGAGGACTCACAGCCAAGGAGGTGGCTGGTGGACCAGTTGGTCCCACATTTGTGGGCTGATACGTTGGGAAGAATCACTGGAAAGCAAGACAGACCACAGAACCCAGGGTTTCAGCATGGGACACTGAAGACTCAAAACCTTTGGATCTAAAAATCTGCAGGAGTTGTGGCGGTGGAAGAAACTCTCAGGATCACAGGAGAGTCCACGGGAGAGGCCCACAAGATACTAGAATGCACACAAACCCAACCATCTGCAAATTAGCTTCTGAAGGGCCACAATTTACTTGTGGGAAGTGTGGGAAGAGAGGGAAGTGATGGAAAGTAGGGCCAGCATAGAGCCAGCAAGTGGCATTGTTCCCTCTCTAACCCCTCCCCCACAGACAGTGCCACAATGCAGCAATGAGGGTTGCCCGACCCTAGTGAATACCTAAGGCTCCACCCCTTACACCGTAACAGGTGTGCCAAGACAAAGAAATATGGCCCAAACAAAAGAACAGATCAAAATTCCAGAAAAAGAACTACGCAACAAGGAAATAGTCAACCTATCTAATGCAGAGTTCAAAATACTGGTAATCAGGATGCTCACAGAAATGACTGGACTCAGTCGCAAAATGAAGGCAGAAATGAAGGCTACACAAAGTGAAATAAAGTAAAATATACAGAAAACTAAAAGTGAAGGGACTCAAAACAAGGATTTGAAACAAAATGAAGAAATAAACATCCAACCAGAACAGAATGAAGAAAAAAGAATTCAAAAAAATGAGGAGAGGTTGAGAAAGCTCTGGAATAACTTTAAACACTCCAACATCCAAATCATAGTGGTGCCAAATGAACAAGAGGAAAAGAAATTGAAAACTTATTTGAACAAGTAATGAAGGAAAACTTCCCCAATCTAGCAAAGGAAATAAACTTCGAGGAAGCCCAGACAGTCCCAAAGAAATTGGACCCAAGCAGGAACACACCAAGACACATCATAATTAAATTACCCAAGATTAAAGATAAAAGGAGAATAAAAAGTGGCAAGAGAAAAGGAGTTTCCCCTAAGACTCAGCTGATTTCTCAAAAGAAACCTTACAAGCAAGAAGGGGTGCAAAAGAAGTATCCAAAGTCATGAAAGGCAATGACCTACAGCCAAGATTACTCTATCCAGCAAAGCTATCATTTGGATTGGAAGGGCAGATAAAGTGCTTCCCAGATGAGGTCAAGTTAAAGGAGTTTATCATCATCATGTCCTTATTATATGAAATGTTAAAGGGACTTATCTAAGAAATAGGTGACCTAACTATGAACAGTAAAATGACAACAAACTCACAACTATCAACAACTTAGCCTAAAAAACAAAAAAAACAAAAACTAAACAAACAACTAGAATAGAAATAGAATCAAAGAGATGGACATCACATGGAGGATTACCAGTGGGGAGGGAAAGAAAGCAGCAGGAGGCAGGGCAAGGTACAGGGAATAAGAAGCATAATAGGTAGGCACAAAATAGGGGGAGGTTAAGAATAGTACAGGAAATAGAGAAGTCAAAGAACTTATATATACAGCCAATAGTTATGAACTAAGTGCTTGGGGGGAATGCTGAAGGGTGGTAGGGCGCAGGGAGGAGGGGGATAAAGGGGACAACAAAATTGGGACAACTGTAGTAGCATAATCAATAAAATATGCAAAAAAATAAAGAAAAGAAAGCAAGTATACCAAGTTGTATGTCCAAGAATGGCCTCATAGCCTTACCTATAATAGTGAAAAACTAGAAGAAACCTAAGTGTTCACTATTACAAAAAGTTTTTAAAGTTATAGTACATTCATTCAATTAAATGTATATATTCATTTTTTAAAATGTGTTATCTATACATACTTACAAAAATATATTTTCTGAATGGTTTTTCATTAAACACACTGGATAGCTGACTGACTTCTATTGAATTATACTGTGTCTACAATGTTTATATTATATTTATAATGTTTTGCTCTAATAATATATTATTTGCTATGATGAACATTCCTGTATATTTGCAGAGTTTTATACAGGGTACATTTCTTTAATAAAGTACTAGGTTATGTTCATGAACATTATTAGTTTTGAAATATATTATCCAACTGCTGTCCAAAATGACTGTACCGATTTTAGCTCATAATACTTAACAAACCTAGATTTTTTTCTTTTTTATCTTTCTGATTCAGAATGAGATAGAGGTAGAGGTGGCATCTTTTTATTTTAACCCATATTTCTTAAAATATCAATGTATGTGTTCAACTGTCAACTGCTCATTAGTCATTTTTATTTTTTCTCTTTTATAATTTCAGTTACTTTGTCCATTTTTAAATTGTTTGCATTTATTGACTGGAAGGATCTCTTCATATAGTAGGAATATAGTAAGTATCTGTTAAGTACGTTGTAAATTTTCCCAGTTTATCAGTGTTCTTTATATTTGTTTTTCTTTACATAGTTTTAATATGCCAAACTGTGTCAATGTCTCCTACAGTTTCTAGCCCTGGTACCCTGCTTTAAAAAAAAGGCATTCTTTACTTGAAGACTATAAACACAATACCTATAATTTCATTTAGTACTTTATGTCTTTACATTTATCTATTTATGGAGAATTTGATTTTCTCCTCATATGCATATCTGTCACAAATAATCTACTTTTTGCCAAATGACCTAAATGCCATATTAAACTTATGCCAATTTTTCATTTATAAAAGATGTGCTTTCTGAGCCCTGGCTAGTGTAGCTCAGTGGATTGAGCGCGGCAGGCCTGCGAACAAAAGAATCGCGGTTCAATTCCCAGTCAGGGCACATGCCTGGGTTGCAGGCCAGTTCCCAGCAGGGGACTCATAAGGGGCGACCATACATTGATATTTCTCTCCTTCTCTCCTTCTCTTCCCCTCTAACGGTAAATAAATTAAAAAAAATTTTTTTAAAAGTTGTGTTTTCTATGATGATATATTGGTTCCATGTCCTTCAACAAAGTGCTATTTTTCTTATACTTCAGTATCCAGTTTAAATAAATAATTCGTTAGTAAAATCCTGCCCCAGCAAGATGAAAATACATTCAACGATAAAAGCTAAATTTACCAAACTATGCAAGTCATTTACAGATTTAATAACCAAAAGTCAAACACGCCAAAACTCTCCTACATTTCAAAGCTTCTGGCTGGATATATCCCACATTAATGTAGACTCTTATATGTACCTTAATACTTAGCTGCAGAGAAGTTTTAATGACACTACCAAATGGCAGTTTTAGCTTTTTTCAATTGAGATGACTCAAAATAGAATTGTATACTAATCACAGTACATGATCAATATACTCCATATATTCTCCTCCACTCAAGAAATTTATCCTTTTTAAATGTAGAAGTAAACAGTGTATAAAAGATAGTATATAAATTTTGCTATTTTTAGAATTTTTGCTCTTTATAATTCCTCAAAAAGTGTAGATTTCTAACTACAGCTAAAATTGTATTCAAAGTACATAAAAACCCTCTTTAATATTATTACAGGTAATGTAGTATTCATCTTCAATATTATAGTATATGATTTCAGAAATGTAGATACCCTTACGAAAACCCATAAAAACATCTGATGTTTTAAGTTATTATTACACCTTAATTTAAAATGAGGAAAAAGCTTTCCCTTTTCTTTTGAGCAATATGTACCTTCTGTGCAATGCCACAAAGAGCTAAGGCAAACACAGTCAAGTTGTTTTTTACTGCCTTGGACGAACAACAGATTCACTGATATCAGCAGAACATGCTGAACTGAGACTGATTTACTTATTCATGGCTTTTTAAATATAATTACTAAAACTATTAAATTTATTGATTTAACCTCCAACTAATGAACAGCTAATTTAAACATAACACTAACATTCAACTATCATAATATTCATTCAATAGGCAGAGAAGTATCATAATTTTACAAATGTAAAAAGTATGGAGAAGCATTACATATTTTACATTTTGAAGCATGCCAGGGTAATGACATATAAACCACTGAAGATGGGGGAAAATAGAAACAAACTCTCTGATGATCATTACTGACTGTTTATATATAAATAAATATTTAATTAAATGTGTATAATCCATGAAATCCATTTTGGAAGGAATTTAAAAAGGTAACCATTAGAGAAAAAGTTTAACTCTGTATTACGGAACATTATATTACAGCTAGTTACCAAATATAATTACTTGGAAAAATAAATAAAACTTTAGCTACAATCCTTCTACATGATACATGTAGTTTTACTTAGCAATGGTTTACCCTTTACAATAACATAATATAAATTTCTGAAAGAACTTTATTTTTTATATCACGACTAAAATTATATTTTTTCTTGTCATGTGTGGATTGTTGATTTATTTGTATGCTTGTTTTTGATGTGATGATTTTGTATAGTAGAACAGAAATCACTATTCTGATAAAGTTTAAGAAACAGTGACTAAATATATCAATTCTAGGCTAGTGGTTACCTCTGGAAAAGGAAGACATGAAGCTCAAGACCTAATGGTAACTTATCATTTTATTTTAAACAAAAGACCAGAAGCAAATAGGGTAAAATGTTAACTATTAGTTTAACTGTGATGATCAGTACACAAATATCTATATATTATCATCAATACATTTGAAATATGTAACGATCAAGAATAATTTTAAAAACTAGTGACCATGTCCCAATTCTATCAACAAAGAAATACTTTTTAGATCATTTCTAACAAATCAGCATTTAACCTTAAATATACTTAACAAATATTTAATGAGCACCTAATATTCAATCAGGTTTGGGAGTAAAAATACAAGTGTCCTGTTCTCATGATACAATAAGGGAAGGAGAAGACTATAACAATCAAATAACCACACAAATAAATATAGTTTAACTGTGGTAAGTGCACAAGATGCCATGAAAGCATATACCCAGGAGCAGGACATCTGACTAGCCTAGCTCAAGGGGTTAGGAAGCCAAATTGAAAGCTTATTTAAAATTTAAAGGATGACTCCTTTAAGTGGGACAGGATTTGAAGGAATTCTAGGGAAAGGAGGACAACATCTAAAAAGTCTATGGAGAAGGTTTCAAGGTACCTTCCAGGAAATAAATGTACTTTGTGTGGCTGAGTCATTAGAAAATTCAAACCACAGGGATCAAGAAGAGCAGATATATATGACCTATGGACAACAGTGTGGGTAGGGATAACTGTAATAGCATAAACAGTAAACTACTAATAATAAATTTTATGACAACAAATTCACAACTATTTACAACTGAACCTTAAAAAAGAAAAACAAAAATAAGCGAACAACTAGAACAAGAACAGAGTCACAGAAATGGAGATCACATGGAGGGTTATCAGTGGGGAGGGGGAGAGGGAAGAATGGGGAAAAGGTGCAGGGAATAAGAAGCATAAATGGTAGGTACAAAATAGGGGAGGTTACGAATAGTACAGGAAATGGAGAAGCCAAAGAACTTATATGTATGACCCATGGACATGAACTAAAGTGGGAATGAGGGTGGTAGTGGTGGTATGCAGGGCAGAGGGGAATAAAGGGGGAAAAACTGGACAACTGTAATAGCATAATCAATAAAATATATTTTAAAAGAATAAACATATAGATCAGTAAAGCAAAACAGAGGACTAAGAAACAGACCCACAATTAAACAGTCATTTGATTTTTTTTTATAAAGTCACCAAAGCAATGCAATGGGAAAAAGACATGAAAGTCTTTTCAATAAATGGTGCTAAAACAACAGAATAACCATACAGAAAAAAAATAAACTTTAATCCCTCACACCATTCACGAAGTTGATTTGAGATGAACCTTAAACATTAATCAAAAGCTAAAACCATAAAGCTTCTAGATTAAATCAAGAGAATATTTTGGGACCTAAGAATGGGCAAAGTTATCTTTTTTTAAAAAAATATTTTATCGATTATGCTATTACAGTTCTATTTCCCCCCTTCATTCCCCTCCACCCTGCATATACCTCCCCCACCATTCCCCCCTTTAGTTTATAACCACGTGTCTCAAGTTCTTTAGATTCTATATTTCCCATACTATTCTTGCCCTCCCCCCTATCTATTTTCTACCTACTGTCTATGCTACTTATTTTCTGTACCTTCTCCCCCCTTCTCCTTCTCCCACTCCCCTGTTGCTAACCCTCCATGTGATCTTCATTTCTATGGTTCTGCTCCTGTTCTAGCTGTCCTCTTAGTTTGCTTTTGTTTTAGGTGTGGTTGTTACTAACTGTGAGTTTGCTGTCCTTTCACTGTTCATCTTTTTTATCTTCTTTTTCTTAGGTAAGGCCCTTTAACATTTCATATAATAAGGGCTTGGCGATGATGAACTCCTTGAATTTGATCTTATCTGAGAAGCACTTTATCTGCCCTTCCATTCTACATGGTAGCTTTGCTGGATAGAGCAATCTTGGATGTAGGTCTTTGGATTTCATGACTTGGAATACTTCTTTCCAGCCCCCTCTTACCTGTAAGATCTCTATTGAGAAATCAGCTGACAGTCTGATGGGAACTCTTTTGTAGGTGACCATCCCCTTATCTCTTGCTGCTTCTAGGATTCTCTCCTTCATTTTCATCTTGGCTAATGTCATGATCATGTGCCTTGGTGTGTTCCTTCTTGGGTCCAACTTCTTTGGGACTCTCTGAGCTTCCTGGACTTCCTGGAAGTGTATTTCCTTAGCCAGATTGGGGAAGTTCTCCTTTATTATTTGTTCAAATAAGTTTTCCACTCGTAGCTGTTCCTCTTCCCCTTTTGGTACCCCTATAATTTGGATGATGGGACGTTTAAAGATGTCCTGGAGGTTCCTAAGCCTCTCATTTTTTTGAATTCTTGTTTTTTCATCCTTTTTCTGTTTGGTCATTTTTTCCCTCTTTCTGGTCCACTCCTTTGATTTGAGTCCCAGTTTCCTTTCCATTACAATTGGTTTCCTGTGCATTTCCATTCATTTCGATTAGTTTAGCCTTCATATGTTCCTCTAATTTGTGACTATAATCAACCAGTTCTGTGAGCATCCTGATCACCAGTGTTTTGAACTGTGCATCTGAAAGTTTGGCTATTTCTTCATTGCTTAGATTTTTCGGCTCTGGGGCTCTGAGTTGTTCTTGAGCCATGTTTTGATCTGTTCGTGCCTGTTACCTACGAGGAGGTGTTCACCAGGGTGGGGCCACCCAGGTCGCTGGTTTGTGATGCCATATGTGGTGGCGGGGCCAGAGAGGGACAATGGCAGTTCCCTCTGCCACTTTCCACCACTGGGGCCTGCACAATCTGTCTCACTGCTCGCTCCTTCACTGGTTTATCTGCATGCAAATGTGTGACCATGGTCAGCCCTCAGTGAGTCCACTGCCTTGGGCCCTCAATGGGTCCGCCTGCTACTCCACAGCTGGGATCCGCCCACAGCTGTCAGCGTGCCTGGGTTGTGAGCCCGGGGTTGGTTCAGTGGATCTTTCCTGCCCGACCCCGCTCTGCTGCTGGCTCTGCCCCTCTTACCAGTTTGGCTGAAGGGTTTGTTGTTGTCAGACTTCCATATAGTTCAATTTTCTGTGGTTTGGCTGCGTTTTTGTTGCTAAAACTTTGTTGTTTTGAAACTTGGTTGTGTGAGAAGGTGCAATGCTTCCACCTATGCCTCCATCTTGGCAGAAGTCCCAAAGTTATCTTAAATAGATCTTAAAAGCAATAACTATTTTGAAGATACTGATACACTAGACTTCATCAAAATTAAAAACTTCTCAAAAGGAAAAAATTAAAAGCACCTGCTCATCAAAATATGCCATTAAGAAAATTACAGCAATCCTCAGACTGGAATAAAATATTTATAAAACATATCTGACAAAGGGCTTATACACAAAATATATTGATATAATTAATATATAAAAACTGCAGATATTTAATGTATACAATTAGATGAATTTGTACATATATATATATATAAAACCTCTGAAACTACCATCACAATCAAAGTAATAAATATATCCATCTCCTCCAAAAAAAATTTAAATAAAATTCAGCTAAAAAAAAACCCCCAAAACATGAGGAGAGTAATACAGAAAAGAATGTAATTTGAAGGGTCATGCACAGAAAAGAATGTAATCTGAAGGGCCATACAGTGCCACACTAGGAAAATCAAAAAGGCAGGGGTTGAGATGTGACTTAATCAAATTTTCAATAAAAAAATATCCTCTGGCAGCAATATGGAAAACTAACTGTAAATGAGCAAAAGTGGATGTACTGAGATACGACAGTTCTTTGAAGCTCAGAAGTTTTTTATTTCAATGTACCAATTTCTTTTTCTTTTGTTGGTAGTACTTTAGGTGTTACACTTAAAAACCAACTGCCTAACTAAGGTTATGAAGATTTATGACTATATTTTCTTCTAAAAGTTTGAAAGTTTTAGTTCTTACATCCTGAACTAATTTTGCACATGGTGTGAGGTGGGGGTCCAACTTATTCTTTTGCATATGACTATCCATTTGTTAAAAGCACTATTCATTTCCCTTCCACATGTTTTGCAACTATTTTCTCCCAAGTCTGTAGCTCACCTGTTCATTTTCTTAGCAGGTGTCTCCTAAAGACAAAGAGTTTTGAATGTTGATGAAATCTAATTTATGTTTTAAAAAAACTAACCATGGTTTGTGCTACTTGTGTTCCATTTCAGTAATCCTTACCTAACCGAAGTCACAAACATATTCTATGCTTTCTTCTGGAAGTAGTACAGTTTTAACTCTTACATTTTGGTCTATGATCCATTTTGAGTTAAATTTGTATATGGTGCAAAGTAAAGCTAAATACTGAATTTGTTTATCACCTTTGTGGAAAATCAATTGGCCATATATGTATGGGTCTATTTCTGGACTTTATTCTGTTGTATTTATCTATATGTTTATTCTTTCAATATTAATTACACTTCCTTAATCTTGAAATTGAGTAATGTTAGTCCTCCAACTCTGCTCTTTACTTTTCAAAATTATTTGGCTATTCCACCCTTCTGAATGAATTTTTGAATTGCTGGCACTTTACACAAAAAGCCTGTTTAGGTTCTGAAAATACATGGACTCCATAGATCAACTGATTTGGGGGACACTGAGTATTTTATTATTGAATGGTCCAATCCATGAACACTGAATAGCTATTCTTTTTTTCTTGGTTTTCTAAAATTTCTCTCAGTAATATTATGTAGTTTCAGTAAACAAGTCTTGCACATATTTTGTCAAATTTATCCATAAATTTCTCATGTTTTTGCTTTTATTGTAAATAGTGTTATATTTGTTATAGTGTCTATTTCAAATCACTTGTTGCTAATATACAAAAATAGAATTGCTTTTTATTTATTCACCTTCTAACTAGCAATGGTGTTTAACGTGATTAGTTCTTTAATTTTTTTTAGAATCTTGGGAATTTTTATATAAAAATGCATGTTGTACAAATAAAAAAAATTTTACTTTTCATCTTAATGTATATAATGTTTCTTTATTTTACCAAGTTGCACTAAAACTTCTAAAACAATGCTGAATGAAAGTGGTGAGAAAAAACTGACTTTTCACCCTGGCTGGTGTAGCTCAGTGGATTAAGTGCAGGCCTGCAAACCAAAGTGTTCCCGGTTCGATTCCCAGTCAGGGCACATGCATGGGTTGTGGGCTAGGTCCCCATTAGGGGGGCACACAAGAGAAAACCACACATTGATGTTTCACTACTCTTTCTCCCTCCCTTCCCCTTCTCTCTAAAAATAAATAAAATCTTAAAAAAGACTGACTTTTCCTAACCTTAAAGAAAAAAGCATTTAGTAAGACACAAACACACTGTAGATCTGAACTGTAGGTTTTTTGTAGATTCTCATTATCAGGGTGAGGGAGTTTTCCTTCAAATTCTAGGTAGCAGAGAGATAGTATCAATATTTCAAAAAATAAATACTGAATGTCATCAAATGCCTTTTCTGTATCTACTGAGATGATGGTATGGATTTTCTTTTTCAGTGTGTTAATATGGTAAATTACACTAACTGATTTTTGAAACTTAAACTAATTTGCAATCCTAGTATAACCCTCGTTAGTTACAATTTTTACCTGATGCTAGATATGATTTGCTAAAATTTTGTTTTATTATTCTCTACACCTGCAACTTAAAAACTAGATTATCGCAGGAAAAAAAACTACGAAAATAATCCCATTTACAACTGCATCAAAAAAATACCTACGAATAAACTTAACCAATGTAAAAGACCTGTACTTAGAAAATTAGAAGACGCTGAAGAGACCGAAAAAATACAAATAAGTAGAAACAAATACTGAGTTCACGGACAGGAAGAAATAACATCATTAAAATGTCCATACTAAACAAAGCAATCTATTGATTCAATGCAATTCCTATCAAGATACCAACGGCGTATTTCACCGAACGAGAATATTCTAAAAATTTATATGGAACCACAAAAAGCCCCAAATAGCCACAGCAACCTTGAGAAAGAAGAACAAAGTTAGAGGAATCATGGTACCTAATATCAAACTACACTACAAGGCCATAGTAATCGAAACACCACAGTACTGGCACAAAAACAGGTATACAGATCAATGAAACAGAAGAGAAGCTTGGAAATAAACCCACAGCTTTATGGTTAATTAATATTTGACAAAGGAGACATACAAGCGGTATAGACAATCTAGTCGGTAAATGATTTTGGGAAAACTGGACAAATATGCAATGCAAAAAAAATGAAACTAGACAACTTTCTTACACTATATACATGAATAAACTCAAAATGGATTAAAGATTTAAACATGAGACTCAAAACCATAAAGCTAGAAAACAAAGGCAGTAAAATCTTGGACATTTCATTTAGCAATATATTTTCTGATGTATCTCCTCAATCAAGGGAAACACAAGAAAAAATAAAATGGGCTACATCAAACTAAAAATTTTGCACAGCAAAAAAACCCCCACAAAACTATCAACAAAATGAAGACAACCTACTGAATGGGTGAATGGGAAAACACATTCACCAATGATAGATCTGATAAGGGGTTAATAACCAAAATTTATACAGAACTCATACAACTCAACACCAAGAAACAAACACTCCAATTAAAAACCAATAAAAAATAAAGAATGTAACAAAAACAATATAAGCAGAGGACCTGAATAGACAATTCTCCAAAAAGGACATACAGATGGCCACTAGACATACATAAGCATGCTCAGTGTCACTAAGAGTCTGAGAAATGCATATTAAAACCATAAGGAGGTATCATTCCACACCTGTCAGAATGCCTATCATTAATAAATCTACAGACAAGTGTTGATGAGGATGTGGAGTAAAGGGAACCCTTGTGCATTGCTAGTGGGGATGCAGCTTGGTGTACACACTATGTAAAACATTATGAAGGGTCACCAAAAAATTAAAAATGAAACTGCCTTAGGAGCCAGAGATTGCACTTCTGGGTATATATCCAAAGAAACCCAAAATACTAATTCAAGAGAATATATGCACCCTTGTGCTCATTGTAGCATTATTTACAATAGCCAAGGTATACCAAGTGCCCATTAATAGATGACTGAATAAAGATGATATGGTGCATATATAAAATGGAATACTACTCAGCCATAAAAAAGAATGAAATGTGCCCTAGAAAGAATGTCTCAGTTTGCTGGAGCGTTGTCCCAGAAACTGAAAGGTAGTGGCTTCAATTCCTCGTCAAGGCACATGTCTAGTTTGCAGATTCAGTCCTCAGTCAAGGCACATGCAAGAGATAACCTACTGATGTTTCTCTCTCACATCGATGATTTTCTCCCTCTTTCTCTCCCATCCTTCTCCTCTTTCTAAAATCAATAAGCATGTCTTAAAGTTAGGACAAAAAATAATAAATTAAAAAAAAAAAAGAAATCTCACCATTTGCAACCACATGGACTGACCTAGAGGGTATTATGCTAAGTGAAATAAGTCTGTCAGAAAAAAACAACATACGATTTCACTTATATGTGGATGGAATCTAAAGAGCAAAATAAATGAACAAACAAAATTCAAACAGACTTGTAGAAAATAGACTGATGTTTGCCAGAGGGTAGAGAGTATAAGGGACTGTGTGAAACGGTGAAAGGTTAAGAAGTATAAATTTATAGTTACAAAACAGTCACAGGGATTTTAAGTACAGCACATGAAATAGTCAATAATACTACAGTAATGGTGTATAGTGCCAGATGGGTACTGGAAATATCAGGGGGAACATTTCATTAAGTACATGACTTAACCACTATGCTATACACCTGAAACTAATATAAAATAATATTGAATGTGAACCGTAACTGAAAGATAAAATTTAAAAATAGTTTAAAGAACAAAAAAATAAAATAAAAGCTGGACTAAAATACACACATTTGTCAGTTAAAATAATTCACTTGAGAGGTTTATGTTTTCATTTTACTTTACTTATTTCTATTGATGTTTCTGTTTATAAGATGTAGTATATAATGGCATACTTAATATTATGAAACAACATTGCATAGCAAAAGGAGTAACAGACTAAGAAAACATATGGTCCAATTCTTGCTAACGTAACTCTACAAAAATACACACTCCCCTTTGTATTAATGTGCATTTATTCTGTCTCCCTTCAAATAAGAAATAGTCATGTTTCTCCACCTTTTTAGTTCTTTTGCTATAGTGTTAAGTAGGGAGGGAAGCAAATGTAAACAAGAATAAAATTCTTCTGCAATTTCAGTAAGATGTGAGAAATCAAGGAAACTTTTATACTTAAAAAAGTTCCTATTCAGAATTGGCAACATATTCCAAAATAAAATTAAGAATAAATAAATATTTGTATTAAAAAAATAGAAACTAAAATAACATAAAATTGGTTAAGTAAAATTCTGAGGCAAGATTTCCAAATGTAGAAATAATAAATTACAAAAAAGTAAAAACCTTTACTATAAAAAATAAAACCTTTTAAGCAAAAATATGTAACCAAACTTGAAAGATAACACTAAAAACAACCCAACCTAAATGTATCTAATATCAAAATCCAAACAATGTTTTTAGAAAAGAATATTTGTACAATTTAAACACAAGCCACCTTTCATGAAGAAAATTCTTGTATCTCAGGGGGGCTTTTCATATGTAATCTATTCTTACTTGCAGGTATTAAAATATAATAGTTCATTCATTTACAAAAGTAAAAAGAATATAACTTTACTGAAACTTAACATATTATGTATGTATATGCTTATTTTAATATACTTATTTTAGCCATTTACATTTCATTCCCTTTTCTGCAAAATATTTTTAGATTATCCTATTAGGCACTCAAACTAACTAATAAAGTTTCTTTCCCATTTCACCCATTTTATGTACAAACTACTGATGAAAAAACCAAAGAGTAGACAGAAGGGGAAAAAAAGTCTTGAATTATCTAAGTCAAGAGTTCATTATATATAGTCTGTCATTAACCTCAACAAAAATTACTTACATCTGCTTAAAAAGTTGTCAATATTTTTGTTTTTTCTTAAGGCAGGAAAATCCAAATCATATACCAAAGCATCCAATCCATCCTAAACAAATGAACAAACAAACAGTTAGTTTTTTGGATCACTCTATGAACACTTTCCTTTTTTATGAATAAAGAAACAAATACACCTTTTAATTTTTAATTAGCTCTTTCTCATATATCTTGCATTCATTTAACACCTTCTACGAGGTTATATGAGTACTGGGAGAAGAGAAAATTTATTTTTATTTCACATACAGATTTTTCATATTCTAACTTTCCCAGACTAAGAAGCAGCAACACAACCACCAATTGGCCACAAATGACTTCAACTCATGCCCTTTTCCCCTCATCAGGGCACAAAATTTTACTTTTCACTCCCTCTTACTACTGCATTTATCTTCATTTCACAGACATGCATAAAAAACAAATGGCTTATCTTTGTGATTACACATATTTATAAGGTAGATGCTAAATAACAGTTCCTAAACTGTGGAGTTTAGTGTAAAATAAATTCTACAGTTTGATATATTTTTATAATTAAAATACATTTAATTATAAACTACAATTTCATAAGAGTTTCATTAGGGTTTTCATAAGAGTTTTCTTTCCTTGAATCACTTTCTAAGGAAGCTATTAGTAAAGGACAAACACTGGTTTTACTTTTACTTCTGAACAAGTGCAGGGCAATGTGAAGGTGTAACAATGAGTGAAATGGGAGGCATCTATTCGGGTTATATCTACAAACGTAGCAGGAGAAAAATTCAGATAACCCAAGTAATTTTCACTTTATTTATCTGGGAAAATCTAGTTTTGTCCTGCAGAGCCCCAAAATAAAAACAGAAGTAGCAAAAGGAAAGGTACCTTCTGCAGACCCTGTAGAGTCATGTTCATAAAAGGAGAAATTAAAGCCAGAGGATATACAGTTTATATTTTATGTTAAGCCATGGGTGTGAATTACCCAGTTGTTTTAGAATACTTAAAAAAATACTCCCCTAGGAAACCAAAAAGCAGATTCAAGGTTTTAAAATGTATCATTGCATGAACTGGAAAGTAACCATGGAGAAGACTACTAATTCCAACACTGTTGACTGCTTGAAGAGAGAGAACAACAATCCACCCTAGACTGGCTTTTTGAAATTCAGAGGTCTGTGCAGATGTGAAGAAAAAGTTCCTCCACTAAAACAAGTTCATCTGTTCTTGAGATACATTTCTTAGAGCCTTATAAGCCACTTGAATATTTTTACAGAAAAGAGATGAGAACCTTTATATGAGAACTCGATTTTTAAAAAACGAACTGATGCCTGGTCTGTTCTAAATTGAAAAACCAAACCAATAAATATCTGAATTCGCTGTTTTCTAGGAAAAGGTAAATTAAGTATGAATATATATTTAAAATTTTGACTAGATTTTAAGTTCTTTAAGGTCGAAATCACAGTTAACATCTCATTTTCTTCCATAGCACCTTGAAAAATGACCTGTACAAGTAGACATATAATGTACAATAAACCAATGATTTTTTAGGTTATACAGTAAAGCCAATACAATATTCAAGAAATAATATTTTTCTTAAACACTAAGTTTTGTGTATCATGTCACTCCAAAAAATTAATACAAACTACAGAAGAGTGCAAATACAGCAGAACCCCCATATTCATGGTTACAGTTACCCATGGTCAACCTTGGCCCAAATATATTAAATAAAAAATTCCAAAAATAAACAATTCATAAGTTTTAAATTGTGTAGCATTCTGAGTAGCATGATGAAATCTCACATTATCCCAACTCCACCCTGGCTGGGACATGAATCATCCCTTTGTCCAGAACATCCACTCCGCACTCACATATTCTGCCCACCCCTTAGTCACTTATAACCATCTTGGTTATCAAATCCTGTCACATTATCACAATGCTTGTGTTCAAGTAACTTTCATTTTACTTAATAATGCCCCCATAGTGCAAGAGTAGTGATGCTGACCATTCAGATATGCCAAAGAGAAGCCATAAAGTGTATGCAGTATACAGAGAAAAAAATAGTATATATAGGGTTTGGTACTATCCACAGTTTCAGGCATCCACTGGGGGTCCTAGAATGTATTCCTTATAGATAAGGGGGACTACTATACTATTAGCTACGTAAGAACAATTTTAAGCCAGGTTCTGACACCTTAATGTTGTCTGAGAAATGCAAGTATATGCAATGTGATAACCTCAATATGTTATTATACTTTATAACAACTATTATTTTAAAGAGCTCATAATAAACATCTACTTCCAAAGACACATTCCAGTTTTCAAAGGCTCAACACATCTAAATTTATTTAGCTTAGATTATTTTCTAATATCAAATAAAACGTTTAACAGTGAAGTACATATTAAATTTTACTCACAGGCTCTCTTTGGTAAATATATTGAAAATAACTGCTTCTTCTCTTACTCCAAATTAAGAGTTTAGAAAAATTACCAAACATTGGATAGAAAAGAACCTCAAAATTTACCTTGTTTAATCCTCTCATTTTATACCTAAGGCAAATAACAATCAGAAATATTAACTGACTTGCCCAATGCCACACAGCTAGCTAGTAAGCTGTATAAGAATCAAAATACTCTTAGTCTAATAGTTACAGATATAACATTACCATGATAAAAACATAATTTTAAAAATCCTCAATCTTAAAAATGAAGCTAGGAATAGAAAATAAACATGTATATTTAGACCAAAGATGTATTGTTCAAAAATTATTAGAAAATCACCATTCTTCTAATTATAATTAGAAAGTACACTGGCTGAGAATCAAAATTCTAAGTTTTCTCTAATAAACCACTGGCTCAAAATCCCATGTTTTCTCTAGTATACCACTACTCCTTCTGCACAACCTTCCCTAAACTACCTATTAAAATTGACAGTTCTTGTAACTGAATTACTTTTTACTTCAATCCTTATAGCTAAATTTCAAATGCCGTCAGTAAGCTAAACCCCAGAACTGAGCACTACATTTTAATCAAAGCATAGCAGACACTGTTGGCTCTCCTTCCCCAACTATTATTTCTACCTTCCTAATTTAACCCTGACTTTGCTTGAGCCTCCAAGGAGGAAAAAACTGTCCCTAACTCCAGGAGGCTGGTTCTGATTAATCCAAGGCAAAAAAAAAAAAAAAAAAAAAAAAAAAGAGCTATAGTACCAATGCTATAGGTCTTGCTGCAGTGAAAGGGCAAGAAAATTGCCTGTTCAATAGTGTGGCCAGGGGCAAGATGGGACTGACAAAAAGCATCACTTTGGTAAATGTTGTTTGGTAAATGTTGTTTGCAGGACAGCAGTACAGAGAAGAATGGTTTTCAGTCATCCTTAATAATAAAATGAATTCCATGGATTGAAATAATTCAAACATAAAAAATAAAGCAAAAGTATTATAAAGAAAAATATGGGTATTTGTATGTTTCTGTTGGAAGAACAAGCCCCAATCTTTCCGAGTTCAGTGTTCTCTTTTGTAAAAAGAAAGTAACTATCTACAATTCAAAATAGATTTGTGAGAATTAAACAAGTGAAGTATGTGAAGTATTTGGTCTTTAATAGTCCCACTTCCTTCTCTTTATTTCTTCAGCTAACAGTTGCTGTAAGTTTAGTCTCATATTGATAGAAAAGACATAAAAAGAAAATAGACTTTTTAGTGATATGGCATAAAAACTTAAATCTTAGATCATGATGTTAAGTCCTTCCCCATTATAGTAATCCCATCTATGATTTTTTTTTAACATGGAACATCTGACTTTTACTTGACCAAAGAATTTGACCATGCATTTGTTAATGGAAACTAGCTGCCTCACTAATGGCCACTAGGTATTTGGGCCTACAGTAGTGTAAGATGGTATATGGCTTTTCAGTATCATCCATAGGCAAAAATTATATGCCTTTTATCAGAGAAACAGAATAGACAAGAAGATATTCTTCTGGCATAATCTAAAACATAAAACAACAGTAGCTAAGAGAAGTCAAAAAAAGTATAAGAATATAGCAGCACTAAGAAAGGTATACCATGTATTAAAAATAATTTTTAAGCAAAATTTCAAAATGGTTACTATTCTAAATGTGGACATGTTTTTTGAGAAACTACCAAAAAATCTATTGCAATTACAGCAGTAAAGCCAATGCTTCCAAAACACCAAACTACTTCTCAAATAGGCTGACCCTTGGTACTAAAAGACTTCTGTCAAGCTTAATGACAGAGAATGTACCATTTAAAAAATGTATTTCTGGTACATATAAATCTCTTTGCTGGGTAAAGAGATTAAGGAATTCCTCAATATTAAGTGCTAGTATGAAAATGAAAACAGAATTTCCTCAGAGAACTTGAACTTCTGATGTTAAACACAGTTAAAATCTATTTAACCAGTGTGACATTACTACATACATGCCAGTACTTCCTAAGACTCATTTTCTCTACATGCATGTAACTCTAAATTTCCAATCAGTCTTCAACTAAGTTATTTAAGTCTATATACTTAGTGTGTGCTCATTATATTAAGTCTATATTTGGAGAGTGACTGGGAAGTGCCACTGTATGTTTTACTAAATATTTAGAATACTTAGTTTTTTTGCACTATAATTGCCCTAAAGAACCTTGGCATGTATGTAGTAATGTCAAACAAGCCATACTCACCCTACCCCACTGCCTCTGCACCTGCTCTTTTCTCCAGCTGGAATGTGAACATTACTTATATTCAGAGTGCCTCAGTGTCACTTACCATGTGCTGCCTTCCCCAGACACACTGAGGAAATATTAATAATGACCTCCTACGTGTTTCCTATTATAGGAATTTTAATATTTAATTGTAACGTATTTACTTATGTCTGCTTCCCCTTTGTAGTAAAACATGTAGTGTAGCCGTAGTAATAGTAGTAGTAATAATAATAAATACTTCCTGTCTTTGGGAGTTCTTTGCTTATTAGGTAAAAAAAAGTAAACACAGGAAGGATCCTCCATGTAACAAGTAGGTGCTACATGGAAAAAAAGAGGACTATTTAATCAACTAGGGTTTTATAAAGGAGATGAAATTTGAACTGATCCTTAAAGAAGAGATTTAGAAAGAATAAGATGGAAGTGAGGCAAGTCAATCTACACGCAAGAAATTCACTTCAAATGTAACAATATGGTAGGTTCAAAGTAAAAGAATGAGAAATGATATACAATACAAACAGAAATGAAAAGAAAGTTGGACTGGGTATATTATAAAATAATGTAGACTTCAGAGGAAAGAAAATGACTAAGGACAGATAGAGAAATTACATAATGATAATAGTCAATCACCGAGAAAGCACAGCAATCTTAAAATATATTTCTTCTAAACAGAGCTGCAAAACATGCAAAACAGAAACAGATAGAAACAGAGAAAGACATAAATCGACAAATGTATTTGGTAACCTTGACACTTCTCTCTTAACAACCAATACAAATGCAGAGAAAAATCAGCAAGGAGAACTCAACAACAGAATCAAATTGACATTTATAGAACATTCCCCCATAACAGCAAAATGCATTCTTTATAAGTACTCATGAAATACAAGATAGACCAAAAGGTAATCAAACTAAAATAAATAACAGTGAATAGAGAAATGTCCAAACACTTGGAAACTAAATATTTCTAAATAACCCATAGTCAAAGAGAAAGTCTCAAGAGAAATAAAAATACACATTGAAATAAGTAAAAATGAAAATATAACATCAAATTTGTGTTATATGTTATTTAATTTGTGTTAAATAACAAACTACTTGTGCCATATAATTAAAGCACTGCTAAATGGAAAATGTATTAAATACTCATATTAGAAAAGAGTAGTGATTTTGAATCAATAATCTAAGTTCCTTTCTCAAAAAAACTACAGAGTAAAATAAAACAAGAGCAAAAATAAGAAAGCAAACAATAAAGAAAAACAAAAATCAATAAAGTTGAACACAGAAAGCAACAAAAATTCAATGAAACAAAAAGCTGGTTCTTTGACAAGTTCAATCAAAATGACAACCCCATAGCATGACTGACAAAGAAAAAGAGAAAACACAGATTACCAATATTAAAAATAAAATAGGCACTATCATCCAGATCTTGCAGATATACAAAGGATAATAAGGTAATATTATAAAAAACTCCACATATAAACATGGTAACTTCAGTGAGACAGACAATTCCTTAAAAAGCACAAAATGTCCTAGCTAGGTGGCTCAGTTGGTAGGAGCATCAATCCGTACACCAAAATGTTGCAGGTTTGGTTACTGGTGCAGGCACATACCTAAGATGTGGGTTCAATCCCCAGTCAAGGCATGAACATGAGGTGACCGATCAATGTTTCTCTCTCACATCAATGTTTCTTTCTTTCTATCTCAAATTAATAAAAGTATCTTTGGGTGAAGATTAAAAATAATAAATAAATAAATAAATAAATAAATGTGAATAGTCTTAGCACACTGATTAAAAGATAGAAATAAAAATAAATCCCCTGGCTGGTGTGGCTGGCTCAGTGGATTGAGTGCCAGCCTGTGAAACAAAGGGTGCCTGGTTTAATTCCCTGAGTTGCGGGCCAGGTCCCCAGTTGGGGGAGTGCAAGAGGCAACCACGCATCCATGTTTCTCTGCCTCTCTTCCTCTCTCCCTTCTCCTCTCTCTAAAAATAAATAGAATCTTTTAAAAAATCCATTACATGTTAATATAAACATTTTTATGAAAACAATTTTTAATTTGTAAGAATGGCATTATTTTACACTTTCACAAATCTCCATGGTCTCATCTAATAGAAGATAGCTGGACTCTCAAAGCTACTTCTGTATTCAATCTGTTGGATTACAGTGTCCTGGCTGAGGTAAGAAAATCTGATTTCACATAGATACTTAGATGGAAAAAGGAAGAGTATTTTAACAGCATTTTCTTTCTTTTTTAAAAAAGGTTTCATTTATTGAATTTTAGAGAGAGGGGAAAGGAGGGAGAAAAGAGAGGGAAAGAAACATCAATGTGTGGTTGCCTCTCATGTGGCCCCCCACTGGGGACCAGGCCCGCAACCCAGGCATGTGCCCTGACTGGGAATCAAACCAGCGACCCTTTGGTTCACAGGCCAATGCTCAATCCACTGACCTACACCAGCCAGGGCACATTTTCAATACTTGTGGAAACTGTTTGCTACTACACCAAACTTGACAAAAGTGTTTCTTAAAGGTCAGTTGTAATATGGAACCTGAAACTGTATCAATGAACTTTTTGTACTCACCTTGCAACATTAAAATTTACTGATCTATCTTGCACTTTGAATGGATCTTTCCCATGGATGATTCTTTAACATCATGCATCAGTCAGTGAGAAAATATGGCTCACTGAATTATGAACTCTTCCAAACACTGATACATTTCACATACCATATTGGAAACTCACATTTAATGTCACTATCAACCTCTTGAGAAAGTCTTCAGGCATGGGGAACTATCAAACTCAGGTAGCACATACAAGTTTTCCAAAATTCTAATTCTTACCTGAAAGTTCTAGTTTTATCACTCATCACAAATACTATCAGTTATTTCCAATACTTATACTTCAAAATACAGTCAGCACGAGTCCTTTCCAGGTGATGTGTAAATACACATAAATAAAATCACACAAAGACATATCCTTCATATTCAAAGGCCATATTACTGACAGTAACAAATGCTCAGTTCTGTCATGGAACCATTAATCCCTGTACTAAATAAGTATTTTCTTTTCCCTTTTTAAAAAAGGCTTATTGAGGTATAATTTACATTAAATAAAATTCATCCTTTTTAGGTTTACAGTTCTATTAATTTTGACAAAACACACAGTTGTGCAACAACTACCACCACCAACCACCACAATCAAGATACAGAACACTTCCGTCACCCTAAATGTTTCCTCAAACCTCTTTGTAATCAATTTCCTATTCCATTACCAGCCCCTGATAAATGTTCAGTTCTAAGACAGTAATACATTCACCAAATATAAGGATATTAATTTTTTTAACATTTCCCAAAGGCATCCCATATCTTGCTTCATACCAATTCAGTAAAATGTTACTATTTCCTACTGTTAAATTATGTACATGATATCATTAACCATCACCACTGTAATTGTTCATTTTATTCTACTTCAGATCTCCATGCTTCATAGCTCAGATTACCTACCAACACTCACTTTCCTGATGCATCAGGTCCAACAAAGATATGTTTTAGAAGGCAGCTATTTGAACCTTGCAATCATTATACTACAGGTTCAGTCAAAGAACTGGCTCCCACTTCTCATTCAGTTAAGTTCCAGACTACTGCTCCAACCCAGCCAATAAACACTAAAAGATCTTTTCTCTATTATTTTCTAACTTATCTTCCTATACTCCATTCTTTATCAATCCTCATATTTTTCAGTCAATTTAAATATTTTTCAGTTAATGCATTCCATGTACAAAGCACTCTCCTAAGTGCTATGGAAACACCTCTCTGTGGCATGTTATCTACAACTTTGGTGTTCTTTCTATTGCACTCCAGATCAAAGACCAGAAAGCCTGTCACTTATTGGCTATATGTTGTTGGGCAATTCATTTACCTTTTCTACAGTCTAGTTTCATTTACAAAGTAAGATGAATATTTACTCTAACCCACATTATTGTTGTAAAGATTAAACAAAATTATGAATGTGTAAAGCCTTATAAAATGGGTATTATTAATTTTTGGCACCTCATCTGAAATTCAGAGATAGCAAGATAGCAAGAGGGAAAAATATCTTTATACAGACTGCTTATAGTTTTAAAATATTATCTCCTAAGAATACATATAGGTTAGATTTAAATAAACTACCAATTTTACCATCTCTATCTCTTTTTTTTTAATCCTTGCCCGAGGACATGTTCATTGTTTTTTTTTAGAGAGAGAGAAAGGTCGGAGGCAAGGGGGAGAGACAGACAGACAGAAATCAATGTGAGAGTGAAACATTGATCAGTTGCCATTCATATGTGCCCCAACTGGGGATCAAACCTACAACCTAGGTATGTACCCTGACCAGGTATCAAACCTGCAACTTTTGGGTGTACATAACATAACAACACTCTAATCAACTGAGCCACCTGGCCAGGGCAATTTTACCATATCTCTTAACAATATGTCAGTCATTCTTGGCTTCTGTCACAAAAACGAGACATTTTCTAGCAATTCAACACCCATATATTTATTGAAAACTTTAAATATTACAGGGACTGCTCCAGGAAGTGATGATACATCAGTGAACTAGATGATCAGACACCCACTCTTATGGAGCTTATGTGAGGTCTGTACAGAAGGTATGCAGCCATGTAATATGAGAAACAAATACTGACTGAAGAAGATACAAGAAACATTATACATAGGACAATGACGCCTCAATCCCCTTCAAAGTAGGCACCTGGGGATCTCACAAGTTCTCCCAATTGCCATCAGCTGCCCTGTCGCATTTTTCTGAGTCTCACTGATGGTCTGAAATCTCTTCCCTTTCAATGGTGATTTTAGTTTTGCGGAAAGCCAGAAGTCACAGGGCACCGAATCTGGGTTGTAGTGGGGCTGGGTGACCTGGGTGATTTGATGTTTCACAAAAAAACTCTGCATGAGATTTGACACATGAGTGGGCATGTTGATGTGATGAGGCTGGCAATCACCAGCTGCCGATAGCTATGGCCTTCTGAATCAGCTGAACAGTTTCCACAGAGGAATGTTCAAGCTCAATGAAAAATATGATGCAGATTGGTTGCTTTACTCACTCAGTCACTGTGAATGCAACAACCATACATTACAAATGTTCAATCAAAAGTGTCTCCTGCCCATTGACTAGTACAGTGGAGTCATCATTGTGTACACATGCGCATTCCAGTCTACTCTCCTTGGCTGCTAAGTTACATCTATGTCACACAAACCATTCTTGTTACATTAGCAATGGCTGGACTTTTTCCAGACAGACCTCATTATCTTGAGCATCAATAGCTCAAATTATAATAGCTCAGAAGTTCAAGAGCTATTTAAATAATCAAGATGTGTTTCCACTTAGGAAAAAATATTAAATCTCATACAAACATTGAACTTCCATTTATCTTACATTTGTGAAAAAAAATATCTTTTTAATATAGTAAACTATTCTTTTATAGCCTGTTCACATTTAAACAATTTTGTCATACGTTCCTAAGAAAATGGGTTCTTTCCTTTTGACAGGCAAAGATACAAAGTACTGAGGAATCACAATGATGACTGAGAATAGCACTTTTTGGGGGGACTTCTTTATCAAATTTGACCCCCCCAAAGTCAGACTGATCAAACAAAACAAATCTTTCTATAAAGTATTCAGGGACAATAAAAGTTCTTTACTGTTTAAGCTAATTTGGGTCAGGTGTTCAGTCCTTTACAATCAAGATTTGTAATTAATATAAGTAAAAAGGAGTAGAAATCTCTAGAAGCCCTTGGCCTTCAATTCACTAAATTCAGTGGCTACTCTGAAACTACAAGAAGAAAGGAAGGAAGCAGGGACTGAGCCTGAATGTGACAACTACAGAATAAGCTATTGTTTTTATTTATATTATGATTACAATTCATTTAATTATAAATACTGTAAAAATATCTGGGAAAAGCTACATGATGTTGCTAACTTCTTCCTTCTTTCTACTTAAAAAGATGGTAGAAGCTATGTATGTGGGACCAAGTTCAGTCAGGTAATGCCAAAAGGCCAGTCAGCAACCTGGAATGTCAGGATAAGTCCCAAGAGGGGAAAAAAAGCTTTGAGCTAGGCCAGATGAGCACTGAGCATGAAAATAAAAGGAACCAAGGGACAGCCATTTACCATTAGCTTACACTACTGTTTCTGTGAGGTTTTGTAGACATACACTTCACCTCCTTGTGCAACCACAAGAAGGATCACAACTAATGTAAAAACAAAAAACACCCAGAACTGCCAGAAAATCAAACTGTACAAAAGTCTTGGCAACCAAGGATAAAGAAACCACACTCATGCAGACAGACAGAAGGGGCAGAGAGGATGTGGTGTGCTGCCGGAGAGGTAGCAACAGCAGCAGCAGCCAAAGGATTGGGTGGTCCCACATTCACGTGTGGTGGATAAAAACTGGGATGGATACCTTCAGAGAAAGCAATCCCAGCCCTAGGTCAGAACATGCAGCCCAGGGTTCCAGCACCTGGAAAATAATGCCTCATAACTTCTGTCTGTAAAAACTAGTGGGGGTTGGAGTGGCAGAAGAGACTGCTGGTCTCTCAAGGAGAGTCCGTCCAAAGGGCCCACACAGTCCTAGCATGCACGCAAACCCAACCACTCTGAACCACCACCAAGAGAAAAGCTAGGAAGGGCACCAAAGAAAGCAAACAACTAGAACAGGAACACAATCATAACAGGAGATCATTTGGAGGATTATCAACTGGGAAGCGGAAGGGAGAGAATAAAAAAAAGGTTAAGGGGACTTCTGACCGAGATGAATGTATAGATAGACACGCTGTGCCTCCTTGCACAACCAAAAGGAGGACAACAGCAATTTAAAAACAAAAAACAACCCGAAGTGACAGAAAATCGAACTGTATGAAAGTCGGGCAACTAAGGAGTTAAAGAAGAAACATTCATCCAGACCGGTAGGAGGGGTGGAGATGAGCAACCAGACTGGGAGGGGCAAGGTGGTGGCTGGTTGAGTGGGCAGTCCCACATTCACATGCAGATAAACCTGGAGGAATAACTGGACAGCGAGAGAGAACACACAACCCAGGGTTCCTGCATGGGGAAGTAAAGCCTCAAACCTCTGATTGAGAGCATGGGTGGAGGCTGAGGTGGCAGTGGGAGAAACTCCCAGCCTCACAGGAGTTCACTGGAGAGACCCACAGGGTCCTAGAATTTATGCAAACACACCAATCCGGGGAATCAGCACCAAAAGGAACCAATTTGATTGTGGGTAGCGGGGGAAGTGACTGAAAACCCACAGAGAGTCAAGCAAGTGCCACTGTTTTCTCTT
Organism: Artibeus jamaicensis; assembly: GCF_021234435.1. Taxonomy (NCBI): domain Eukaryota; kingdom Metazoa; phylum Chordata; class Mammalia; order Chiroptera; family Phyllostomidae; genus Artibeus; species Artibeus jamaicensis. The sequence goes on from NW_026521803.1 coordinate 7,313,237, forward strand.
GGACTGTCCCCACATACAGCAATACAATGTGCAGCAATGTGCGTTTCCCTCCCTGGCTAATAATACCTAAGGCTCCGCTCCTTACTACATAACAGGCACAATGAAACAAACAAACAAAAAAGGGCCCAAATGAAAGAACAGGTCAACACTCCAGAAAAAATACAACTAAGTGACGAAGAGCTAGCCAACCTATCAGATGCACTGTTCAAAACACTGGTAATCAGGATGCTCACAGAACTGGCTGATTTTGGTCACAAATTAGATGAAAAAATGATAGCTACACTAAGTGAAATGAAGGAATACGCACAGGGAACCACAAGTGATGGGAAGAAAACTGGGACTCAAATCAATGGAGTGGACCAGAAGGAAGAAAGAAACAACCAAACAGAAAAGAATGAAAAAACAAGAATACAAAAAAAATGAGGAGAGGCTTAGGAACCGCCAGGACATCTTTGAACCTTCCAACATCCAAATGATAGGGGTACCAGAAAAAGAAGAAATTGAAAACTTATTTGAACAAATAATGAAGGAGAACTTCCCCAATCTGGCAGAGGAGACTTCCAGGAAGTCCAGGAAACTCAGAGAGTCCCAAAGAAGTAGGACCCAAAGAGGAACACACCAAAGTATATCATAATTACATCAGCCAAGATTAAAGATAAGGAGAGAATCTTAAAAGCAGCAAGAGAAAAGGTGACAGTTACCTACAAAAGAGTTCCCATAAGACTGTCAGCTGATTTCTCAAAAGAAACTTTGCAGGCTAGAAGGGACTGGCAAGGAGTGTTCAAAATGATGAAAAGCAAGGACCTACATCCAGGATTGCTCTACCCAGCAAAGCTATCCTTTAGAATGGAAAGACAGATAAAGTACTTCCCAAATAAGGTCAAGTTAAAGGAGTTCATCATCACCAAGCCCTTATTATATGAAATGTTAAAAGGAATTCTTTGAAAAAGAAGACCAAAACTGTGAACAGTAAAATGATGACACATGCACAGCTATCAACAACTGAGCCTAAACAAAAACAAAAACAAACTAAGCAAACAACTAGAACAGGAACAGAATCACAAAAATGGAGATCACATGGAGGGTTATCGGCAGGGGAGTGGGAGGGAGAGATGGTGGAAAAGGTACAGAGAATAAGCAGCATAAATGGTAGGTAGAAAATAGACAGGGAAAGGTTAAGAATAGCACAGGAAATGGGAAAGCCAAAGACTTATATGTATGATCCATGGACATGACTGGGGGGGCACTGCTGAAGGGAAGGGGGTGCTGGGCGAAAAGGGGACAAAGGGGGGAAAATTGAGACAACTAGGACAGCATAATCAATTAAAATTCTCATTCTACTCTTCTCACAAGTTTCTAAGTATTGCATTATTTCTAACTACAGTGGAACCTTCATCAAGTCTATAACACAACAGCAAAGCAAGAAAACCGTAACTATTAACACCTGAATGAAATTATGGTATTTGCATATAAATTATTTCTTTAACCCTAATAACTAAAACCTATGAAGCATTGTATTTTCATTTTGCAAATTAAATATATTCAGGCTCAAAGACATTACATAACTTGTCCAAGATCACAAAACTAAATAAAAAAGTAGTCTACAGAGTGGGGAGCTGGATGATAATCCACTTAGCACAAAAGTCCTTTTCCCAGGACAAATTATAAAGATATATATAATAATGACAAGGTCGATAATGATTGATAGCTAACATATATTAAGTGGCTACTTTTTAATATATGGCTACTATTCAAAGCATGTTCCCTATATTATCACATTTAATATTCCTCACAGCCCTATAAAAGTCTATGATTAATCTTATTTGAGGATGATGTGTTTGAGTCCTAAAAAAATTAAGAACTTTGACGAAAGTCAGGAGGCAAGTGGCTGATCTGGGTGGAATTAAAAATTATATAGTTGGACTCCAGAGCCCATGCTATTAACCACTATGCTATACTATCTCCATGACTATAAATTACTAGAAATAAGAAAAATACAATTAGGATGAAATAAGTAAACACTTTAGAAGAGGATGATAATCATAAAAACATTTTCTTTGTCCTACTTTTAAGAAAGTAGTAAAATTTAAGCAATCTATGAAAGAACAAATAGAAGATGTATACCTAAAAGAGAATTTTTTGACAAGGCTGGAAATTTAAGAAAATGGTTTCAATTAGTGAATTTTGTATTATGTTCCTAAAATAAATCAAGGTTCATAAACTAGATATTATCTGATCAAGGCATACAATTTTTCAATTATAATTTACAGTCAATTACAGCAATGGTCCCCAACCTTTTTGGCACCAGGTAACAGTTTGTGGAAGACAATTATTCCACAGAACCAGTGGGGCGGGGGGCAGGGGGGGGTTGCAAAAATGTTCCTATTAGTCAAAGACTGGAAAAACTGAACATCAGCAAGAATGACAAAAATTGACTGAAACACATGAAATATATATATATACATATATATATACATATATATGTATATATATGGTTTCCATAATGATGTTAAAAATAAAAAAAGAGAAATAAATAAAAGCTGGGTATATCTTGTTTGTAACACTTAAGGACTGGATCAATAGGTTCTTTTGCATACTAGCTTTTCAGGCTATGGGAAACCACAGTTTAGGAGACTGCAGAATACGAGGGCAATAGGGCCGGGATATACTCCTATATTCATTCCCCTGGTTCCCTCACTTAAAACATGCCTCTCTCCACTTAAAATCACACCCTTGTCAGCCCTCTCCATGGAGCTACCCTCCCCAATTGCTCTCTTCCCTCGTCCCTTCAGGTCTAGAGGTTAATAGCAGCTCTCATCTTCATTGTTACTAGTTCCTGGATACTGCACTATTCCTGGATACTGCCTAAATTCCTTAAATATTGTATATATCTTTGAAAACAATGCCTTTCTTAAACTTTCCCCAAACTGTAACATGTCTATCACACTAAGCCTCCAAAATAAATCTTACTCTGAAAAGTGGCAATTAAAGAGAAAGACTACAGCATTAATCCTATATTTTACGAACTCTATTTCATGGTAAACAAACAGTCCTATAGATCAGCGGTCCCCTGTGTTTTTGGCACCAGGGACGGGTTTGGTGGAAGACAGTGGGTACAGGAGACAGAGTTCAGGTGAGCTTCACTAGCTCGCCCTCTGTGGGGGGAGGGCAGAGAGACAGGTGTTAGAGCTCTGTGGAGCTTTGCTGACGGCTGGTTCCTAACAGATTGGGGCCCCCTGCTATAGATAACGAGTGCAAGTTATTAAATTCTTAAGTTCTCGAAAGAAACTTAAAAGACCCAACAAACAAAAACAACATATGGACTTTGGATCCAAATTCTAATAGAGCAACTGTAAAAAAGCATTTTAGACAACCAGAAAAATTTGAGTATAAACTGGGAATTAATGAGCTTTTAATTTTGTTAGACACAATAATGGGCATTATAGTAACACAAGAAAAAAAATTCTTTTAAAGATGCTTACTGAAATAAGTAAGGATAAAATGATTATCTGGGATTTACTTTTAAGTATTTTGGCAAGAAAAACAGTGACTGATGAAACAAATGTGACAAAATCTTGAAAATTGCAGAATCTGGGCAATGGGGATTCACCTATTTCCCCTACTCTTCAGTGCATGTGAGAAATTTTTCATTTAAAATCTATGTTCTAGCAACCTAGGTGCCCATCAGTAAATGAATGGATCAAAAAATTGTGGTACATATACACAATGGAATTCTATGCTGTAGAGAGAAAGAAGGAGCTACTACCCTGTGCAACAACATGGATGGAACTGGAAAGCATTATGCTGAGTGAAATAGGCCAGGTGCTGAAAGACAAATACCATATGATCTCACCTTTAACTGGAAGCTAAACAACAAAACAAACAAGCAAGCAGAAAAAAAAAAAAAGACACTGAAATAGAGAACAAGGGGACAGTGACCAGAGGGGAGAGGGAAGGGAAGTTAAGGGGGAAAAGGGGGAGGGATTTGGAAGAACAAATAGGAAGGACACAGGGACGAGAACTAAGGGGGGTGGAAATGGGAGGGAGGTGGGGAGCAAAGGGCGGGGGGGGGGGGGGGAGGCTGGGATGGGAAAAATAGACAAAAAACTGTACTTGAAAACTAACTAAATAAAATTAATTTTAAAAAATCTATGTTCTTTAAAATCTAAGTTTTGTTTTTGATCTAAGTCAGAGAGCTCCGACTCCTGTCACTCTGCCCTCCCCCCAAAGAGGGTGAGCTAGTGAAGCTCACCTGAACTCTGTCTCCTGTACCCACTGTCTTCCACCAAACCCGTCCCTGGTGCCAAAAACACAGGGGACCGCTGATTAAAATCTATGTTCCATACACTATCACCATAGTTTTCAAACTTGAGTATGTCTAAGAATCCACACCTTGTGCAGAATCCTAGGACTCATACTCCAAAATTTCTATTTTGTTTGCCTAGGCATGGGTCCAGATTACATTTTTAGTAAATCCTCAAATGAATCTGATACAATCTACATTCCTATCTTAAAATTATACACTTACACTACTTTATCACAAGTCTTTAAATATATCTCAAAACTTAAAGAAAGGTCATGATTGTATCTCTTACCTCTCCTTCAAACATGACCCCACTCATATTTGTTCATAATTTATTCTTCACCTGAGGTGAAGAATAAATTCCATGAAAGCATAGCCCATGTTTGCTTTTCCTGACCATGGTGTCCTCCACGTGCCTATCAGAGCACCTAGCACACAGCACATACCAAATGAACTTTTGTTGAATGAATAAATGAATACCAGCAAATGAGAAAAAGAGTTAACTGAAGTTCAGTATTTCAAAATAAGTTTCAGGAAACAATCTCATATAACACTGCAATTTCTTGCCAAAGGTCAATATAGGAAGTCTGAAATAAAAGACTATAAATAAAGTATGGAAATAACAACAAAATAATAAAAACAAATAAACGGGGGAATAAAGAGAGAGCACAGGTTAGCCTACCTTTTAAACGGAGTTAAGTATAACTTCTCCCCTCCCAAGACATCAAAATCTGAACATCTAACTTCCTACTAATTGTCTAGAAACTCTAAGGAAAATGTACTCAAATATTTCACAATACCAAACAAGGAAAGCAGGTACATTAGAGAAGTAAAGTACATGTATACATTTTAAAGGATACACAAATCAGTAATTCAATCACTACTTTGTTCAAAATGTATAAACCCCCTAGAGTTATAAACACAAGTCACAAATGCAAAAAAGAGTAAGTGCCAAATATAACAATTAAAAATTTGTTTAGGATGATCTACCAAAGCTATACAGAACTAATTTCAAAAACAGCATTTAAAAAGATAGTTCCTATTCTTATATTTTTACACCAACACCATTTAACTTTTTTATTTCTTAAACAAGAAACCAATGACACACTTCTAAAGTTTTTATGGAAGTTTAATAAATAAAGACTCACGGAATTTTTAGAGACACAACAGACATCAGCAACTATATAGCCCAACTCTTCATTTTACAAATGGAGAAACTGAAGCCCAGATAAGAAAAAAGATTTCCTTGGTTACGGAGAATTAAAAGCAAAGTAAGGATATGCCAGTGCTCTGAATTTCTACTCTAGTCTTTTCATTATACCATGCTAATAGCATACTTTAAAAAAATATTTTCCATTGTGAAATGCAGTACTATCTGCTCCTATTCCTGTACATACATACACGAGTGTGGTATTCATCAGCTATTCTCTGGACATTAAATGAATGTACCTCTTTTTCAGTGGGGATTGGAAAGGGGAAGTAGAGCTACTGAACTATCTTCAGCAATACAACTCAATACGTAGTATTTTGTAACGTGGGCTATTCTGTTATATATAATAGAATCTCTAGTTTTTGACATATATACACAACATCAAAACTTATCATAAAATAAAATTAAACTGTAAAGTTATAAAAATGTAATCTAAAACTGAAAATTTACTCTCTGTTCATTGTAAAATTTTATTTGTGGCTCCTTCAGGATTAAAAACATTTCTGACTCAAGAGGTTAATGAATGGCCCAATTCATGTCTCCGTTATTACTCTGAGCCACCTCTCTATACACCCACAGGGTGCTTGTAGAGCAAGAGTCCATTTAACATATACTGAAAATATAAAAGATACACAAAGAAAGAAAACAAGATTAACAATTAAATTTCCACAAACCAGCTTCCAACTGCCTTTCTTATCAATCTTAACCCTTGACACAAAACAGGTATATTATAAATATGACTAAATGAATAAACAGGCTTTTGAAGACTGCTGAATTCTATCTAACTGTCTCCATTTTCAGTTACAACTGGCTTCGACACTTCAATAAAGTACAGCTGGGTTATGAATTTATGGGCATGACTTGAGGTGCCAGATAAATTCCTCTGCACTTAGAAAAGACAATAAATATCAACTTCCAAACTAAGCATAATGACTAGCATATAACAGGAGCACTATAAATATGACAAAAATAAGTTACCAATTAACAAATGCTTACTAAATGCCATATGTTGTGATAATTGCTTTGTCCATATTACTTGATCCTTAAAACAGTCTAGTACCATTATCCCCCACTTTCCTGAAAATGAAACGAGCCTTGAAGAATCAACACTCCAAAATCATCTAGTTAGAACACTGCAGAGCCTACATTTGAATCCAAGTTTAGACCCCACACCATAGCTGCTGAACAAATCAATGGAGTAATTTGTTTTCTTTAAAAATTCTTGCAACATATTAACATCAAAACAGTCTGGTCCAAATTAACCAGATTTGCAACTGATACTGGTAACACCCATTTACTCACTAACTGAACATGAACAATGGCAGGCATTAAGTCCTAAAGATTTAATGACTTCAGGTCTTTTCTTTCAGCACCAGCACCATAATGCTAAATTTGATCTATTCAACTGGCAGGACACAAGGGGAGAATATACAACAATAATCTAAAATATGGCATGCTTGTCAAAATCTGTTGAAATAATCTGATGTGTGGCCTACAGACTATCAAAGTTAAAGTTCAGAACAAAAATTCCAGCTGTGCCACAAGGAGAGTAGCAGGTAGTGATGACAAAACAGGTAAGTGCATTGGAGAAATCCTATTTTGAAATCTGAATGACAATGTGACATCTAAGTAGAGATGCACAGTAGGCAGTCAGGTATTTAATATTTAAAACAAGCCTAAAAATAAAGATTTGGATTTCATGGGCATAGAAATGATAGTAGTTGAAGCTGTAAGAATGTATAAACTCTCCAAGAAAATCAAGAGAAAGATAAATATTACAGGCCAAAGACTAAAGCTAAAAGAAAAAAGAAATCAGCAATGAAAAGATAGAAAACACTGGGTCACGAAGCCCAGGAAAAGAGAATTTAAAGGAAGAAAATCTCAAAAACAAACAAGTTTGCCTTCTACATTCTAAAAAACTAACTAATAAAATATGTCAGCAACAAATATGTACAAAGGGACAGCCTTGTTAGAACTCTGTATGCACTGTTCAACCAATATTGGTACCTTTTCCTACTCTCTTACCCACCCACTGCTACACCTTCACCAGCTAAACAAAAACTTGAAAAAAGGTCATGCTCTTAACTAGCATCCTGTAGGAGTGTGCTACACGTGCTACAGGCAAGACAGCTGTATTTTCAAGAAATGTTAAACTTCAAGATAAGTGTATACGTAACCCTCCCACCCACTTACCTTTGTTCTTCCTTTTAATTTACAAATTACGTGTATTTTTTTCTGCTGGGGCAGTCAGACTTAATTAAACTCTACCCATTACCATTTTCAAAAGTATGCAAAATTACTGAGAAATTGTTAAGAAGCCCTAGATAAAAATAATTCTAAGGTTAAAAAAAAAGTTAGAAAAGGAAAACAGCTCTTTATTATCACTATAAACTATAACATGGACCATTAGGCAATAGAATCATTTAAGGTACTGAAAAGAATCTGACTTACACAAAACCAAGGTTGAGCAATTTGGAGCTAAGAAAGTAAATAATTACAATATTATCTTGTATGTTATTTGAGCATTTTTATTCGTATTATAAAAAACATTTATATGGTCCTTAGAATAAATCATGTGTTCAACAAAGGTTGGATAACCACTTACCAATGCTCTTTCCAGCTACATTATTTTATAAGTACCAATACTCATCATTAGTACCTCAACCATAACAAAAAAACCACTATTTGGTGAGTAAAGTAATTTGAAAGATATTCGCCAGCAAATTCTTCTAATACCAAAAGTTTAAGAACTTTCATTTCTGAAGAGAGGATCTAGTCAAGGAAGTGAATCATAAATCGAATTTGAGACTACAATCAATCAATCAATACATCCTAGAACCTGAGTGCTGTACATGGCACATAATACATACTCACTAAGTATCGGTTAACTAAATCACTAAAGGCCAAAATAATAAAGGCAATTAATTTTAAAGAGGTATTAGCCCACACTGGCCAGGTGGCTCAGTTAGTTGGGAGTGTCATCCCATATACCAAAAATTTGCTGGTTTCATCCCTGGTCAAGGCACACACCTAGGTTAATATCAATAAGAACATATCCTCAGTGAGGATTTAAAAGGGGTATTGTCCCTATATAAGATCCAGAGAGGAAAGAGTAAGAACAGACTCACAGAAAAAGATGAAATTATTTATAGGTCTTTCTCAATGACAGAATGAATGAATGACTACTTAATGATAAACATAAAATATCATGCAAAGAAAACTTATGATAGACACTACAAAACTGGAAAAAGTATTGTCTCCAAAAATTATTTTAATCTTTATCAGTTTAGGCTAATATGGTAATGAAATTTCAACAGCTATCAATAAACAATTAAGGAACTAAGCAAACAAAAAAAGGGGCCAAGACTATAATATTATAAGGGGGAAAAATCAGTCTTTTGAGTACTTTCTTTCTTAAAATATTCTTTTAGAAATTGTGGGCTCCAAGATGCCTGGCTGTCCTAACTCTAAAAAGCCTTGACTTCCTACCTTCTCAACTCTTCCTTTTGTTCAACTTTCATCTTTTACCCTTTATCACTATATCTCTTTCAACTTGCATCTCTGTACGAATGACTTCCAAATTGTTCTAATTATGAGCTCACTTTCAAATAGCCAAATAGTCTAAAGGTCATTTCTTTGTGGTTGTCCCAGTATCCACTCAAATACAACAAATCTAAAATTGAATTTATCTGTTGCCTATTCTTCCAAAGCTATTTCCCAAACTGATTTTGCTGTTTTCACTAGTCTCCCTATATAACACAGACTCAAAATGTTTAGGATCATCTAACTAGTTTCTCTTTCTTTGGCTCCCTTTTCTTCCAAATCCTGCCAATTAAGCTCCATCAATGACTCCTTCCCCATTCTAATGCCCCAATTTTGGACTTTAATAACTTTGGGACTATTAAAATAATGTTTTAAAAGCTCTCCAACCTCACCCTATCTCCAGTCTCTTTCCATATAACCCATCCTGCACACAACTACCAGATTCATTTTCTTCATTCATCCTGGCACAGTCCTGTTTACAAATATTTAATAACGACAACATACTAAAGAAAATCTAAACTCCTTAGCTGAATCAAATACTCCACACTATATCCCCAATCTATCCTTCAACTTTATCTTCTGTGCACCTAAACATATTACAGCCAATTATGTCTCCATCCTGTACATATTCATGCTATCCTCCACTCCCCCTATGAATACCCTACCCATCCATCATAAGCAACCCTGGCTCACCCAGCTTGCAGTGATTGCTTCTTTTCAACACCCAAGAACATATATTACCTATACCAACTATTTGAAATTTATCCCGTATCTTCTCAATCTGTGAAGTGTTTTGCTTTGTTTCTGTGAATATAGGTGAAATTAAGTCTTGTTTTCCTAAATAGATTGGATTTCCAAGGAAAGAGTCCGTGACTTACCATAGTTCAATAAATCTGTGAGGTTACTATCAAATGAAGCTACAGTAACAGGCTAAAAGACCACCTAAGTTTAAAGGGAAAAAAAAAAAGCTACTATACTATACCTTGCCTACTACTTCATGAAATAAAGGGACCAAAAAATAAAGTAAAATCAAACATACTATATGGAAATTTGATAAATATTAAAATAATTAGACTTCTTAAAAGTTACAGAAATGCTTACTAGAAAGACATGTCCCTAATTCCTCCCACTACTCTCATTCAATATGTTTTAAATTGTATTAAGCATCAACCCTCCTTTCTGTTTTGCAATATGAAGAGCATGCACAATGTGGGTGAGACATTTCCAACATACAACTCACAAGACTCATTTCCATAATGAAGGATGCTTAGAGTAATTTTCTAAGTTTTGGGGGAAAAAAACCACTTTCTTGTAAAACCATACATATTTAAAAATCTACACTGGTATGTAGAGTAACTAAAATGCATGTTAATTTTAAATAATTCACATGATTTTCCTGATTCCAGGTGAAATTTTTATATGGTATTATTTCTTCAAATGGCATTATAGTACTTTGTTCACTTAATACCAAATATTGTGTACATCTAACATTAATTCTGAGGAGGCAATAAATTACTATCCGGATACATACTCACTGAAACTTTAGAGATTATATAGCTTGTTTGGACTAAAATAGAAGAATTATGTAACTTTCAGTTACTCAGTAAAGTAAAAGAAGAAACTCCCAAAAAGAATTTGCAACTATTAGTGTTAGAAGGAACTGAAGGAACTCAAAAACTGCAATTACTTGTTTATGCTATCAACCACTGAAGGATTTTTGAAATAGGATTTAGGTGTTTCATATCATAAAATCTTCTTTAGAATGTTTTAAAAGTGATATTGCTGACCACCCCACCACCAAACATGGCAGATAGGGTTAAAATATCAGTGTGGTACTTTCGTAATCAACAATACTGTAAAATACATTAACGTTGTGATGACTTATCATCAGTTTCCTGGGGTTTTTACACTTTAAATGGTCCGGTAAAAAGTTCCTTAAGACTCGTCACCTGTGACATTTTGACTCAAAAATCACTTCCTCGATATCGATTCTCCAATTGTCACTTCCACATCTAAAAACTAATTTAGGAGCTAAAGCCTAAATTAAAAGTAGTCTTTCCAATAATACTATCAAATAGGTCAAAAGATTAATATTACTAAGATCACCATTCAACAAACTATACACGTAGTAGCAAGAACTTTGACGTAGTAACTTTTTATATGACGCCCGCCAATAGAAATTTATAAGTATCTTTTGTGTAATGATGAACTGAATCAGAGCTAAAAGTTCAGAGAGTAGTTAGTACAGAGTCAGTTCAGTGATAAAGAGCACTACGGCACGAGACTTTAGTGGTACTCCAAGATTCTTCGGAGAGAAAACACCAGATTTTGGTACTTCCCAAGATTATGCAGCTGCAAATTTCTTCTGCAAATAACTAGAATGAAAGCAAGAGGAAGGCAAACACATTCCCACACAGGCAAAAGAGAACACTGCTACTCACCAGCAAACAATCAGAATTCACTTCCGATTTGGGATCCCGCAGCAGGTTGTCGATTTTTTCAAACCGAGTCTCAAAACTGTCCCCAGTCGACATGTTGCTTCTACTGTGACAATACCCTCGTACCAGCACCAGCAGCGGAAAGTAATTTCACCCAACTTCCTCCGGCGGTGGGTTCGCAGCCGCGGGGTGGAGGAGCCGGAACCTCAGGGTCACCAGGTGCGCCCGGTTCCCCCTCCTCCTTCCCCTCACTGAGGGGATCTCCGCTCTCCAGACCCCGGGCCCGGGGCAACAGCGACCCACAGCCGCTCGGACACCCAAAGTCGCATCCCACCAGGCAGCCCCTCACGACAGCCGACAGCGCCGTCGCCACCGCCTAGCTGCTCCCGCGGGGTGCTTCAGGATAGCGGGCCCCAGCCGCCTTTGCCAGGGAGGGTGCCCCGTCCCGAGATGGGTAGGAGGGGGAGAGAAAGAGAAGAAGGGTGGAGACGCCTCTGGGCAGCAGGGAGGGAAAAGAGGAAAGGCGAAAGCGAAGGGCGGGTGCGGAGCTGTGCCAGCTGCCGCCGCCGCCGCTCGGGCCACGGGATGGGCCCGCTCTGTTCTGAAGCGCTGCAGGCAATCTAGCCCCGCATCGTCGGCTCCACTCGGCCTGGCCAGACGCACGGATCCGACACGGCCGAGAGCTAGTCCTCACTTTCCCATTTTGTCCCGTCGCTGCTGGGGCGTCTGCTGCGGGGTCTGGCCGGGCAGGGCGAGGTCGGTGCCCGCTGGAGTCTTGGAAAGGCTGGAGTGCGGGCGTTGAGGAAGACTAGACTCGGTCCTGACGGCTGCAGATGAGGGATCTTCTGAGAGGCGCTGTGGCCCGTGCTGGGGAAAAGGGCAAGCGGCGACGGCGAATGCCGAGGGGGGTGGGGCGAGGGGGGCAGTGAGGGACTAATATGTCCGCCTTCCTGTTTAAACAAACGGAGACCGCCGGCGCGAACTGCGCATGCGGAGCGCGGACGCTGGGACGGGGAACCGGCTGGGGCTTGCGCCTGCGCACCGGCTTCACTGCGGGGCCCGACTAGGCGGGGCGGAAGGTGGGGTGTTCCCTGAGCTGCACAGACAAACGGTGGAGGCTGGCAGAGGGGATAAGTCCACTGGGTGCTGCGGTCGGCAGGCGGCATAGCCCTTGCTTTGGCAAGTTCTGAGGAGCCACACAGGGTTCCAGAGTTGCTGTGGCCGTCGGGGCGGGGGCGGATCTCCAGCTGCCTCTGGACCCGTCTTGGCAGCTGCCGCAGCTCTGCTTCCTCTGGGCTGCTATCATCCAGAGAATTCTAACTAGAAAGGGCGCTGTTTTTGTTACTTTGGAGATAAGGGGTTTTTTTGTTGTTGATGTTGTTTTTTAGTCAAGATGCTTTTTCTCCAGCAGGCACCAACAGTTTAGCACCAGCGGGGTTTGGTTTTCAGTAGTATTTAATCCTCGGCCCTCCGTAAACCCTGCAACCTTTAATTAGTCCACATTCCACGGGAAAGGTAGAAAGCAAATCAGTATTCAGCTTTCCCAAGCCAAACGGTTGTGTCGGGGAGCGTTAAAATATTAATTCCAGAAAATATAGTCAATGCAAGTCAGGTTCAATTTATTTTTTTAAAAAAGGAAAATAATCTCAGGTTAAAAAAATCATTATTTTTTAGTTATTTATACTAGTTCTCCCACACCATTAACACTCCCTTCGTAGTTCTCTTCTTGATATGTAATATTCCCCTTTCAATTTCAAAACGTTCAGTGAAACAGAATTGTGCTTTTACCTGAGTTAATGTACAAAATGAAAATAATAGGCATTTCCTCCCTAATTTAACTGCTTCATTGAATGTGATTTGAAAAGATAAAAGACTTCTTACTCAATTTAACTTATTTTTAATTAACTTTAGTTCTTTTTGTTCAGGTCTAATTAAGCATTGATAGAAACAAAATGTGAATGTTTTACCTCACATTGGGAATGCTAAAGATGAACTAGCTTGCTTTCTATATAAAAAGTATTGGACAGCATCTGAACAGTCCAACAACTTTCTGATGGGAGTCAGAAGTTAGGAAATGTATCGTTTGAAAAACTATCCTTTTTTCATTTTATTATATATAAAAATACTTAGATACAAAATCCACTATATAAATCAAGATAGGAAATTCGCAAGAATCTTATTGAAGACAACATCTAGACAAGATTCAGGTATTTCATTAAATGCTTTTGCAGTGACTTTTCTTGGCTCCGGTACTTTAAGCCAGTCATGTGAATTAAATTTATTTTTAAGCATAGGGCTTAAAATAAATCTGGCAGTTGCTCTAAAATTTTCTAAACCCTGCTCGTCCTTTTTTATTACCATTTTTAGGTATTCTTAGGAATTTTGTTGTTGTACAGAGACTGTGACATTATGTTGCTTTCTCTTTGGACACACAAAAAAGTACAGGGAGTTAATACCTGAATGGCACTGATAAATATAAGTGGGACTGGAAACCAATTGGCCAGAGCTACTAGAAATGTATGTGAGGTCTACATATTTTATAAAAGTCCTGACCTTTAATAGAGTAGAAGTATATGACATTAAAATCTCTTCCAACTTTAAAATGTTATTGTCCAATTGCAACTATTTGAAGTTATCCGTATAGGAGGTCTGTCCAGAAAGTATCCAGCCACATGATAATGAACAATAAAGACATTTATTGAAGAAGGCATTTTGCACAGGACAGTGATACCTCAGTCGCCTTCAAAGTAGGCATCTTGGGACTTCACAAGTTCTCCTAATTGCCATTAGCTGCCCTGCTGTATTTTGCTGAGTCTCATTGACAATCTGAAATCTCTTGTCCTTCAAAGGTGATTTTATTTTTCGGAAAAGCCAGAAGTCACAGGGCACCACCTCTGGACTATAGGACTACTCAGTCACCTTGGTGATTTGATATTTTGCAAAAAAACTGTGAAATGTGATACGTGAGTAGGTGCATTGTCATGATATAGCTGCCAATCACGAGTTGCCCATAGCTGCAGCCTTTTTGTCATATTGTATCTCTCAACCAATGAAGAACATTGCAGTAGTACTCCTCATTAATTGTTTGACTTGGAGGGTCATGCTCATGATGGACAACACCTTCACAATAAAAAAATACAGTTAACATGGTCTTGATCTTGCTGTGACTTTGCTGTGCCTTCCTTGGGTGGGAAGAACCAAAACACTTCTATTGGGATACTGGGCCTTTGTTTCCAAATTATAGCTGTACATCCACGATTCATCTCTGGTTATGACCTTCTTGAAGAAATCTGGTTCATTGGTAGCAGCTTGAATTAAGTCATTAGCAACTGCACTACATTGTTTCTTCTGCTCAAGTAGCAGAAGCCACAGAGTGATACTCTTCATGCCAAGATCCTGTATCAAAAATCTCAGAGACAGTAGTTTTGGGAACCCCCATATCAGTTTCTAGTTCTTGCAGTGGCTGTCACTGATCTTTGTTGATTGCAGCCCCTACACCTTCTACATTCTCAGGTGTTCCACTTGTTGCGGATTAGAACATGGATCACTTTCAACAGATTCTCAACCATCTTTGAAGCGCTTGTGCCACAGTACTTTCTATGCTGCACTCATTGCATCATCTCCGAAAGATTTGAATCATCCACATAGTTTCCACGGAGAAAATGTTTGTGCTTAAAGCAAAATTTGATGCAAATTCGTTGCTCTACATAGTCATTTTGAATGAGTCAGCATATATACTGTGTGAGTAACTCGCAGTATACATGCTGACTCAATAGCATCTACCACCCCCACTGACTAGTACAGTGAAGTCATCATTGTTCATGCATGAGCATTACAGTTCACTCTGTTTGACTGCCAGGGTACATTGATGTCAGGTAAACTGTTCTCATTATATTAACGATGGCTGGACTTTTTCTAGATAGATCTTGTATATTAAGGTTCTAAATCAATCTCATAATACTGATATTTATGTATAAGTATAATAAAAATATATTGATTATACATGCTGAGTGCTTATGTGCTAGGCACTAATCCATGTACTTTATTCATAGTGTTTATTAAAACTTCAGAAGAACTCTGCTATGATTATACCTACATCATAGATGGGGAAACTGAGGTACAGAAAGGTTAGATTTATTTAGGTTAAAGGTTTTTTTCTCAAGGTTATGACAACTCAGATTGGAACAGGCAGTTTGACTCAAGAGTCCCTGTTTATAACTGCTGAGTATTCTACCACTATCCAATCATAACACAATGACAGGTATTTCATAGTTGTATTATTATTTTGCATTAGCACAGATTTAAATGATTCCATATAAAAGAGGGAGTTTATAAAATTTGCAATGTGATCAGTATGATTACAGTTCTTAAGGAAAGATGTGAAACGATTTAAGCAAGGTTCAGAATATAAAGGAAAAGGACCTTGATGATATTCAGCAACAGTGGCTTGACTAGAGGTTCCCAAATTCTAGGTCCAAGAACCATTGGCAGTTATTAATAGAATTTTCCTTACCTGCACCAAAATGAGAGGAATAAAGACATAGTACTATATGTTTTCATAAGCAATTCTAATTTAAGATTGCCCTGGAGTCTGAGATTCTCTTTATTACTTTTTAAAAATAATTAAGTGTACTTTAAGAAGCAAGAGTAATAGTAAATGGTACAGTTTTTATTGTTCTTACTTACAAATTTAAAAAAATACAAAGTTGACAACTCTGCAAATATATAAAGTTATATATATTTGCAGTGTCATACCTTAATTTTTCTGGGTTTTGGAATTCATACATCTGGAAATGTTTCATTAGATGTTTCTTCATTTAGGTCATTCTAGGACCTGAATGAAGAAACTGCAGTGCTAAAAGCATTTCAATGAGGCATATTTGGGAGAGACCATGGAAAAATCAGAAAGATTTGAGTGTAGACTTGTGTATAGTGAAACACAATTAAGATGAGCAATCTTTTGCTTTTGGTTATTTGGTAGGAAAATAGACTCAATTTAATGTTTATGGGATTTCTCATAAGCATTGATGCAGCTAGCCTCCAAAGGTACCCCAATGAACCATGTCTCCTGGTTTTCATGCCCCTGTGGAATTTCCTCCTATACTGAATATGGGCTGGGACATAATGACCTGCTGTAACCAATAGAATGCAGCAAAAATAGCACTGTGCCAGTGTCAGACCTAAACTTTCAGAGTTTGCCTGGCAACTAACAGTTTAGTGCTCTAGGAAGTCCAACTAAATTGAGATCACCCTGGCATGAGGAAACCCAAACTAATTACATGAAGAGATCACACAAAAGACAACTGAGGAATCCAGCAGACCTTGAAACCTGAGACTCTAGATTCATGACCCAAGTTGTATCATTCCAGCAGCACCTAGCCATTAGAAACATCCCAGATGATGCCATGTAGAGCAGAAACAAGCTAATCCACACAGCAGACTCATTAGCAAATAATAAAATGATTGCTACTTCAAGACAGTAAGTTTTGGGGTAGTTTCTCAGCAATAGATAACCAAAGCAGTTGAATTTCATGAAATGAATTATTGATAGTAAAATACATATATAGAGATATATATATAGAAAGTAGCTTTTATACTTTTTAATATTGACCACTGTAGAAAAAAGCTATCCACAATGGAGAATTATAAAAGAATGACAAATTAACTCATGTTTACTTGCTGTCTTTGCTTCAACAAAACCTTGCACAAAAGAAATGTAAATCTTTTTAAACAAATTAAGGAATGCTTCCAGATTTTATTTTATTTTTTAATATATTTTCTTGATTGTGGTATTATACTCATCCCATTTTTTTCTCTTTCCTTTATATCACTCTGCCCTCCACCCAACCCACCAGCATTCCCCCACCCTTAATTCATGTCCATGGGTCATACATTCCCTATACTATTCTTAACCTCCCCCATCTATTTTTAACCTACCATTTATGCTTCTTATTCCCTGTATATTTTCCCCCATTCTCCCCCCCTCCCTCCCGATGATAACCCTCCATGTGATCTCCATTTCTGTGATTCTGTTCCTGTTCTAGTTGTTTGCTTAGTTTGTTTTGGTTTTTGTTTTAGGTTCAGTTGTTGATAGTTGTGAGTTTGTTGTCATTTCAGTGTTCATAGCTTTGATCACCTCCTTTTTCTTAGATAAATCCCTTTAACATTTCATATAATAAGGGCTGATGATGAACTCTTTTAATTTTACCTTGTCTGGAAGTGCTTTATCTGCCCTTCCATTCTAAATGAAACCTTTGCTGGATAGAGCAATCTTGGATGTAGGTCCTTGTCTTTCATGACTTGGAAAACTTCTTTCCAGCCCCTTTTTGCCTGCAAGGTTTCTTTTGAGAAATCAGCTGACAGTCTTATGGGAACTCCTTTGTAGGTAACTGTCTCCTTTTCTCTTGCTGCTTTTAAGATTTTCTTCTTATTTTTAATCTTGTCTAATGTAATTATGATGTACCTTGGTGTGTGCTTCCTTGGGTCCAACTTCTTTGGGACTCTCTGAGCTTCCTGGACTTCCTAGAAGTCAATTTCTTTTGCCAGATTGGGGAAGTTCTCCTTCATTATTTTTTCAAATTAGTTTTCAATTCCTTGTTCTTCCTCTTCTTCTGACTCCCCTATGATTCAAGTGTTGGAATGTTTAAAGTTGTCCCAGAAGTTCCTAAACATCTCATTTTTTTTGAATTCTCATTTTTTCATTCTGTTCTAGTTGAATGTTTATTTCTTCCTTCTGCTCCAAACCATTGATTTAAGTTCCAGTTTCCTGCCCTTCACTGTTGGTTCCCTGTACATTTTCCTCTATTTCACTTAGCATAGCTTTTACTTCTTCCTCTATTTTGTGACCATACTGATCCAATTCTGTGAGCATCCTGATTATCAGTGTTTTGAACTGTGCATATGATAGGTTGACTATGTCTTCATTTCTTAGTTGTATTTTTTTCTGGAGCTTTGATCTGCTCTTTCATTCGGACTATATATATATATATATATATATATATATATATATATATATATATATATTTTTGTCTCAGCACACCAGTTACATTGTAAGGGGCAGAGCCTTAGGTATTCTCCAGAGCGGGGTGACCCATGTAGCTGTGTTGTGGCACACTGTATGTGGGGGGAGGGGTCTGAGAGGGAACAGTGCTGCTTGCTCGGCTCTCAGTTGGCTTTCAGTCACTTCCCCTGGTACCCACGAGCAAATTGGGAATTCCTAGGTAGGTGGGTTTGTTTTTGTTCCAGGACCCTGTGGGTTTCTCCAACAAACTCTCCTATGAGGCTGGGAGTTTCTCCCACCTCGGCAACCCCCACAGGTTTCTACAGTTAGATGTTTTGAGGCTTTATTTCCCCATGCTGGAACCCTGGGTTATGTGGTCTGTCTTGCTCCTCAGGTATTCCTCCCAGTTTATCTGCACGCAAATGTGGTGCCACCTGGTCTACCAGCCACCACCTTGCCATGCATCCTCACTGGCTGCCCAACTCTGCCCCTTCTACTGGTCTGGATGAATGTTTCTTCTTTAACTCCTTGGTTGTCAGACTTCCATACAGTTTGATTTTCTGGCAGTTTTGGTTATTTTTTGTTTTTAAATTTGTTGTTGTCCTTCTTTTGGCTGTGTGAGGAGGCAAAGTATATGTACATATGCCTCCATCTTGGCCAGAATTCCCCCAGATTTTAAAATTATTATAAACTTGTCATATCCACATAGAAATATTTTACCTGTGTTTTTATATTTTTTCAATTTAATGCATATTAAATTGAATGTCTATTCATGTCTATTCTATCTAAAAAATATATACCAAAAGCTCTGTTTTATATTGTAAATTGCCTATCAATTATAATTCAGTGCCATAAATTTCCTGTAATTTCAAAATTGCATACCACAAACGTGTTAAGAATGTGATGTGGCTAAGTTTCCATAGAAACTTTAGCTAATATTTTCAAGAAAGTATGATACATACTATTTTTAATATAACATTCTAAAACGGCATTACAATTTTTTAATGTACAGCAATTTTACTTGATTCTGAACAATTTTAGCAAACTGAAAGTTGTGAAAATTTAGGTTCATTTCTCTTTTAAGAGGTTGGCTTTATGTGATTAATATTAACCCCAAGGTAATGTCTATGTACTTATTTTCTATATCTAAGAGGTAAATCAGATAGAATATGTTCATTCACCTCTTTTGAAGGACATATGAGCTTGAGAGTTGGTGTATTTTAACACTTTAGATCTACTATTGTGTTGGTGCCACTCAGGGAGAGTTGGGGATGTATTATAACAAGAAAAAGTATAGGGTAAACTGTGAGCACAGAGTGCCCTTAGGGGCTTCTTCTGACTCAGCCTGGAATGCCTTCTTCTAACATCTGTTTTTTATTTCTTAGAAGCTGCTGTTCCATTAAACTGCAAAAATACTTGTATTGACCCTAAAAACAGAATGGAGAAATAGATTTATGTAAAAAACTACTTCCCTGCTCTATGCCATTGTCATCTTGGGGACCCTCTTGTTACCACACTAACATATCCAGTCATGAAAATTACTGATATTACAATTTATTCCAAGGGTAGGGACTGTTATGTTTGTGACCCCCTGAGATGGTGGGTGCATGACCACAGTAAAAGAGGGAGGCACAGATCAAGAACATAATAAGAGATACACATAGTTGGTCACATACCTCTCTCATTTTTGCAACAGCCTCCTATCCAAATTTTCCCCTCCTACCCAGCATCACTCCAAGGAATTCAAGTGTGCTTTCTGACCCATTGCGTTTTAGGTTCTCACATTTTCCCCTTTAGGGCCCTTAAATTGGTGAATTTCCTTTTGGGAATGACTGGCTCTTCACCCAATATTTACTTCTCTTTTTATTATTCATTACAACTTTTACCACTCATTTAAGACTCATTTACAAACTTTAAGACTTCCATACCAACACACAGAAACAGAAAAATGTCTATCTCTGATATTTCACCATTTCCCCCTCCCTTCCATCTTTTAAATACCTCCTGGATTATAACATCTTCCTTAGAATAAATGTAACTGGAAAAGAGGCACTGATCCTGTTACCAAGCTCAAGAGGTTTGCTGCTTGGGGTATTCTATTCAAGATGAAACGTGGTTGTTGGAAGGTAGTTTTATTACTTGCAGCGAATAAAGGAGCATATCCAAAGTTCTGCCTCCCCAAAAGAAGGATTACTCATTGCTTATATATAATATTTGGTCACTTACATTTTGATTTCAATTGGATGTACTTGTTGGGGAGGCAATAAGTACATCCAATTGTACTATTGTAAGTACAATACAATTGTAATTGGGTTGTGTTCCTGTCAAACTCTTCCTGATACAGCTGATTGCAAAATTTTGTGCTACGTTTTAACATTTAGCAAGAATAGCATTTAGTAAGAATGCCCCAGACCTTGAGACCCTTGTCCTATCTAATATTTCCCCCCTGAGCTTTTTCATTCCTCATTCTTGAGGGAATAGGGACAAAGGTCATACTTCTGTAACCGCTTCCTTCTGAACATAAAGGTAGTGTGTCTGAGTTAGAGGAGTGAAATTCTGTGCCTGCCTGACTTACAAAAGCCTTGGGGTCCCCTAGGTTCTAGTGCTCCTGAGAAAAGAAATGCATAAAGAGAGCATTATTCTTTTTCTTAAAAATATTTTATTTATTCATCTTTAGAGAGATAGAAAGGGCGAAAGAGAGGAGAAAAACATTGATGTGTGAGATACATTGAATGATTGCCTCTCATAAGCTCCCAACCAGGGACCTGGCCCACAACCCAGGCATGTGCCCTGACTGGGAATTGAACCAGCAACCCTTTGGTTCTCTTGCCAGTGCTCTACCCACTAAGCCACACCAGACAGGGCTAGAAAGCACTATTCTAACAAGAGACATGTGCTGTAAGAGTTGAGGCAGAAGCAGGAGGAAAATCAAAGAGATGAAGACCCTGATGCTCATAAATTCACAGTCTATTTGTGATCTAATGAGCACGGTGGCCCAAAGTAACAGCCTCCCTAAGGACAAAGATGCCATCAAGGAAGAGTAGGGGGAAGGTGCTGTCATATTTGAATCTTCTTCCCATATGATCCAGGACACCAAGCTTTGGTTTTTATTCAGGAATCACTTATTGAGCTGCTAGTTCTATCGAGGACTTTGAAGGACAGGTAGGAGCTGCTGGGCAGGAGGCGACTGTGAAGAAAGGGCAAGCCCAGTGGATGAAGTACAGCAATCCCAAAGAAATACCAGATATGACACAGTTACACAATGTTCAGTCAGTGTCCTACGGTTTCTCAAATAAGGATGTGGCTGAGTAAAGAGCTACACCTCATGAGGCACCTAGGATTGAGGAAGGAGGACAGCTCAGGAGGAAGTCCTGACATGGCCCTCTGCCTTCACTCTCTTGGGTCAGTGCACCACAGAAAGGCATCTCCCACGACAGCAGGATGCACTCTCGGGGAATGCAAACTCTGTGTGTTTGCACATGCACACACACACATAGGAGGAGGATAAGGCCAAACATAAGGCCACAATGTTCAGGTCCACACAGCACAAGGCCCTCTGTGATCAGACATTCTGTTTGACATCATCCCCTAGTTAGCCACCTATTGAATACACAGCTGCAATTTAGATACTAAAGCCTTCTGAAAATCAGGAGAAAGGGAGAAAACACCACTCACTCACATCCTCTTTGTTCTCCAAACCCACATCCCAGCAGGTGCTGGGATGAGCCTTGAGATGAGCAGATCCCCTGAGACCCGTATAACCCACAGTTTCCATCTTTCACAGACTGTGGCTCCTCCACCTGCTGTCTTCAGTTTGGAATCACTAGGAGCTCAAGACTGAAAGTAAAGACAGGAAAGAGCTTCGGACAAAGGTTGTAGTAAAACAGGAGAGAAAATTAAGGAGAGTCAGCGATGCCATTAGGGGCTGTTCACATGAGGCACCAGCTGGCATTACCTCTTCTCCCTGGGCACAGACTCCCACACTAGCAGAGTCACTTCCTACTGAAGTTACAGATCCTGGCTCCTGGATCTCTGGACTCCTAGATAAGATTGGCTGGGAAGACCTCCCCAAGGCTTGCCCCCCATGTCCTAGACATCTGAGACTGTAAGAGGCAGAGAACAAGCCCAGGACACCTGGTTTAACAGTTTGACTCGCATGCCACAATTCAGACCTAGTCTGCTAAAAAGAAGGTTCTAGGTGGGGTGGCCTCCCTGCATCTGTCTCCCTTGCAGCTCACACCTTAGCAGTGCAATATTATGTTCTTAAACTTCCATGGCTGCCTCTGCCTGTGACAAAACACTGGGCTGCTCCACCTTGCTGCTTCCCCAGCAGGGCAAATGCCCAGCTCAACCCATTCCACTGCCAGTCAGCAGACTCCAGAACCACAGTGGCCTGTGCCCAGGCTGAGTGGGAGCTATTCCCAGAGGAGAGGCTATAGCTTAAAGGCACTTTGTCCTGACTGTGGATGCAGAGAGCAAGCTCTCCCACCTGGACCTGCAGCCCCACCCCCAGCCACTACATAGCTTTGGAGGAGAGAGGAAAGACTTGTCTTATCAAACAATCCCTCATACCCACCTATCAACGTGTAAATATTACCAATCTGCACTCTACCTATTCTTTGCTAATAACCATGGCACTTTCCCCTTTTTTGTTTGTAGACAGTGTACTCTGCTAGTTGAATTTATGCATTTGTTTCTGTTTCTATTCTTGTCATTGCTGCTTTATACATGCCCTAGTACATAAACTAGGACTTTAAAAGCAATAAGTATGTTTTTCTTTTCATTATAAAAATAGTATGCTTATTTTTAAATTTTAGAAAATAAGGAAAAGTAAGGCAGAGACCAAAAATCACCCATAGTACCATACCTTACTATTGAGAAACTCCAAGTTTTTCTTTTATTTTTTCCCCCCTGGCAAAGAATTGTTTGTTTTACATGCTATGTGTACAATTCTTCTATACTGTTTTTTTCAGCTTATATAATCATAGAAACATTTTTCCTTAAACATAACTTTTAACACCTGCATAGTATTCCATTCTAGTTGTTTACCATAGTTTATTAAACATTAATCTCTTCATCTTATGAATAGTGCTATTATAAACATTTTTATGCATAAGTTGTTGAGAATTATCTCCTTAGAAATGATTCTTAGAACTGGATCAAAACATCATAAACATTTTTGATATATTTTGCTTAATAGTTTTTCAAAATAGACATTCGGGTTTATATTCCCACTATGAATGTTTATGTTCCTTTTTATCATCTTTCACCAGCACTGGATGTACTTGTGTCATTATTAACATCTTAACCCATTGTTGTAATAATGTACATATCTTTCATTACTAGGAGGTTGAATATTTTACCAAATGTTTATTAACTAGTTGTTTTTCTTTTTCTATGACTTAATTTATAATCTGTGCCTATTCATCAATTTGGCCTTAAAATTTCTTATTGATTTGTAAGATCATATATATTAATATATATGCATGTATATACCTATGTATATATGTATGTTTTAAAGATACTAATCTTTTATAATTGAAAAAATTAGCATATTCTTTATTTTAAAATTTTTAGTATATTTTTGACAATTGACCTGTTAGTTTAAAAATATTCTGTCAAATTCATGAGTTTAAAAAAATTTATTTTACTAATTTCTGTTTAAAAAACTACTTCCACCTTTCAAAACTTTTATATATATTTCAATTTCCCCCTCCATCATAACCCCACCATGGCTTGGTTTTCTTTTTCCTTTTTTAAAACTTCCATTGAAATGTATTTTGGTATGTTGAATAAAGTGAGAATCTAATTGTATTTTTAATATCTTTTATTGATTATGCCATTACAGTTGTCCCATTCCCCCCTTTCATTCCCCTCCACCCTATACACCCCCTCACACCCACCTTCCCCCCTTTAGTTCATGTCAATGTGTCATAAGTTCTTTAGCTTCTACATTTCCCACACTACTCTTGCCCTCCCTCTGTCTATTTTCTCCCCACCATCTATGCTACTTATTCTCTGTACCTTGTCCCCCTCTCTCCTCCTCCCACTCCCCTATTGCTTGCCTTCCATATGATCTCCATTTCTGTGGTTCTATTTCTGTTCTAGCTGTTTGCTTAGTTTGCTTTTGTTTTAGGTGTGCCTGTTAATAACTGTGAGTTTGCTGTTCTTTCACTGTTCATCTTTTTTTATCTTCTTTTTCTTAGATAAGTCCCTTTAACATTTCATATATATTTCATCACCATATAACATTTAACATTTCATCACCATATAAGGGCTTGGTTATGATGAACTCCTTGAACTTGACCTTATCTGAGAAGTACTTTATCTGCCCTTCCATTCTACATGGTACCTTTGCTGGATAGAGCAATCTTGGATGTAGGTCTTTGGATTTCATGACTTGGAATACTTCTTTCCAGCCCCTTCTTGCCTGGAAGGTCTCTTTTGAGAAATCAGCTGACAGTCTGATGGGAACTCTTTTGTAGGTCACTGTCTTCTTTTCTCTTGCTGCTTCTAGGATTCTCTCCTTCATTTTAATCTTGGCTAATGTAATGATGATGTGCCTTGGTGTGTTCCTTCTTGGGTCCACCTTCTTTGGGTCTCTCTGAGCTTCCTGGAGTTCCTGGAAGTCTATTTCCTTTGCCAGATTGGGGAAGTTCTCCTTCATTGTTTGTTCAGATAAGTTTTCAATTTCTTGCTGTTCCTCTTCTCTTTCTGGTACCCCTATAATTTGGATGTTGGAACATTTAAAGATATCTTGGATGTTCTTAAGCCACTCCTCATTTTTTTTGAATTCTTGTTTCTTCATTCTTTTCTGGTTGGATGTTTCTTTTTTCCTTCTGGTCCACACTGTTGATTTGAGTCCAGTTTCCTTCCCATCACTATTGGTTCCCTGTACAGTTCCCTTCATTTCACTTAGCACAGCCTTCATTTTTTTCACCTAATTTGTGACCAAAATCAACTAATCCTGTGAGCATCCTGATTGCCAGTGTTTTGAACTGTGCATCTGATAGGTTGGCTGTCTCTTCATTGCTTAGTTGTATAAAATAAGTTCCTAAGGTATTTTAAACAGTTATTTTTGCATATGATTTTTTAGATTAATTTTTCAACTATCTCCCCAACTTCCTCCATTCCACTGACATTTATACTGAAAATATTTTAAATTTATAATTAGAAAAGAAAATTCTATGACATTCAATCTTTCCAATAAAATTAGTAACTTATTAAACATTTAAAAATATGTATTTGACAAAGTTATATAAATTTTTATCATCCAGGC
Organism: Artibeus jamaicensis; assembly: GCF_021234435.1. Taxonomy (NCBI): domain Eukaryota; kingdom Metazoa; phylum Chordata; class Mammalia; order Chiroptera; family Phyllostomidae; genus Artibeus; species Artibeus jamaicensis. The sequence continues at coordinate 7,339,010 of NW_026521803.1, forward strand.
CACATATACTTCTCACTGAAATTATTTATGGGTATTCTAAAACTTTCATTGCTGTCCTTAATTGGAACTTTGTTTTGATTATTTCATGATTATTGGTATAGAGGAGTATTGTTGACTATTATATATTTATCATCTTTTCCTGAGTCATTTTACTAAATTGCTATTGGGTCTATAAAATTTTCTTATTTGTTTTGAAATCCTTAAATATATATTGACAACTACCATGTTTCATTGAGTGTAAAACATCATTACTATTAATTATAAGATGCATAATTATTTATGTACTACCAAAAGGAGGAGACACTAACAAACTAAAATATCATTGATTCTAGGATGTATCTTGGTTTTTGAAAGGTTAAAATGTGAAAATGGACAAATCATAGATTTGATTAAATATTGTAATTTCTAAATAATGATGATTTCATTTCTTTCTCATCAATAATCACACCTCACATCTGTTTCAGGTCTCAGTGTCTTAGCCAGAGCATCAAAGCTAGTAGATGATAGGCATCCTTGTCCTTTGCCAATTTGCCACAGAGATAATTCATCTTTAAGCATGGTGTTAAGTTTTGATTAAAACGAACACTCTTTATCATGTTAAGATGGTATTTTTTGATTCAATAGTGTATTGACCTCAGTCAAATACTAACTTTATTTCTTTATGTGCTTCTACTTAGTTAACATTTTTTAAGTTATATCACTTTTTAATTGTAACTTTAATTTAAAAGGAAACGTTTCCTCATGATAGAAGATAGAAAAACAGTCACTTTCATTAAATAAAAGGTAACCATGAAAATAAATAACACAAAACAATATTTAAAAATTTTGTTTACTTACTGTTGCTTATTTAAAGCTCTGATGCCAACCCTTTCTTATTTAAAACATTTTTAAAAGGATGTTAGTAAGTGCCAGGGAAGTGTTAAAGATATGTACTGGTTCACCAAACTGAACTCTGCTAGAAGTACTTAAAGTACAAGGAGAACTGAAATAGAATAATCTCTACAGTTAAAACTATGTCTGAGTCATGTAAAATTATCCAATTTTTCAGAAACTGTTAGGAATGTGTTTCATGTATCAAGTGCTTTTTTGGTATATGTTGAGGTTATGTTATAGCTTTTACTTTACTTGAGTTAATTATTGATATACATATCATATAAAAAATTTCTAATATTATGTTACCCTGTGGTCCTGGAGATAAACGCATGTACACACACACACACTCACACACACATTGATTCAATATACAGTTGAATTCTTTTTTCTAATAGTTTATTTAGGATTTTGATTTTTCTATTTTATTTATAACTGTATTGCCAAGGTTTTAGGCATTTTTTATGGCTGTTGGAGGAAACAGAAACCAACATACATCGATTTAAGCAAGAGCAGAAAGTCTAACTAGATGTCAGAGGGACTAAAACTAGGAGTTGAGAACCTCTGATGAGCCAATGATATTCTCTTAGTCTTTCCAGGCCTGAATGGTCCTCATCTCTGCTTCTTTGTGGGTCTATTTTATACTTTTCCCAGTGTTTGTGAACTAATTTATTCAACTTCTCTTGCACATAAGCCAAATACAGTAACTTCAGCATCATACACATACAAGGAATTTTAGTACTAAAAGAGGTTGAGAGGCATCTTTTGTTCCAATCCACATTTTACAGTTGTTTTTGAATAGTTAATACCTGTATAGGACATATGCATATAAATCCAAAAGATACAATATGGTACACAATGAAAAGTAATGCTTCCTCTCATCTTTGTGCTCATGTCTCTTAGTTCCTTAACACAAAAGGCAAGAGCTGTTCAGTTTCTTCTGTTCTTTCCATAAACACACAATCATTCGTATTATTATACAGATTTTACTTATCCATGCTTTTTTTCACCTTTCCTAACAATATATCTTGAAGATTGTCCTATATCAGTAAATGTAGAAGTATCATTCTTTTCAAGAACTGAAGAGTAGTTCATTTTTAACATGCACAACAATTTAACCAGGACTCTGCTAATGGACATACAAGTTGGTTTCAGTCTTTGCTATTACAAACAATGCTGCATTAAATACTTTCATGTGTAAGTTTATTCCTGAGTTACTTTTATTCTTCTCTTTGTTGAATGGTTTCTTTATTTTTTAAAGCTTTTAAAAAGTTCATTTTTAGAGAGAGGGGAAGGGAGGGAGAAAGAGAGAAAGAGAAACATCAATGTATGGTTGCCTCTCATGTGCTCCCTACTGGGGATCAGGCTTGCAACCCAGGCATGTGCCCTGAGTGGGAATCAAACCAGCAACCCTTTGGTTCGCAGGCCAGCACTCAATCCACTGAGCCACACCAGTCATGGCAATTCTTTATTCAATACTTTTTTAAAAAAGAAGGAGCTCATTGGTACCATGGTTTCTGTTCATTCTTTTTAAAAATTTCTACTTAATCATTGTTTTTGCTTACTATATTTTGCTATACTATAAACTTGAGTTTATTTTTCCTTTTGCTTCTGCAGTGATTTGGATTTTGGAATAAATAATTCTTGTTTTTAGCTTGCTAGCAGTTACCTTTAAACATAAACAATGTTAAATATATATTTTTATGATTATAAATTTAAGAATAAAACTATAACTATTGAAAACTTTCTACATGGATGAGAAGCAGCACATTTTCTGCTCAGCTTTATCTTCTCCCTTCTTTCTTATTTTTATTTATTTTTTTATTGATTATGCCATTACATTTGCTCTATTCCCCCCTCCATTCCCCTCCACCCTGCATACCCCTCCCCCACCATTTCCCCCTTTAGTTCATGAACATGTGTCTCAAATTCTTTAGATTCTGTATTTCCCCTACTAGTCTTACCCTCCCCCTATCTATTTTCTATCTACTGTCTATGCTACTTATTTTCTGTACCTTCTCCCCCCTTCTCCTCCTCCCACTCCCCTGATGCTAACTCTCCAAGAGATCTTCATTTCTATGGTTCTGCTCCTGATCTAGCTGTCCTCTTAGTTTGCTTTTGTTTTAGGTGTGGTGGTTCCTAACTGTGAGTTTGCTGTCCTTTCACTGTTCATCTTTTTTATCTTCTTTTTCTTAGGTAAGTCCCTTTAACATTTCATATAATAAGGGCTTGGTGATGATGAACTCCTTGAATTTGGTCTTATCTGAGAAGCACTTTATCTGCCCTTCCATTCTAAATAAAAACTTTGCTGGGTAGAGCAATCTTGGTTGTAGGTCTTTGGTTTTCATGAGTTGGAATACCTCTTTCCAGCCCCTTCTTGCCTGGAAGGTCTCTTTTGAGAAATCAGCTGACAGTCTGATGGGAACTCCTTTGTAGGTGACTGTCCCCTTAGCTCTTGCTGCTTCTAGGATTCTCTCCTTCATTTTCATCTTGGCTAATGTAATGATGATGTGCCTTGGTGTGTTCCTTCTTGGGTCCAACTTCTTTGGGACTCTCTGAGATTCCTGGATTTCCTGGAAGTCTATTTCCTTTGCCAGATTGGGGAAATTCTCCTTTATTATTTGTTCAAATAAGTTTTCCAGTGGTGGCTGTGCCTTTCCCCCTTCTGGTACCCCTATAATTCGGATGTTGGAACGTTTAAAGATGTCCTGGAGGTTCCTAAGCTTCTCCTCATTTTTCTGAATTTTTATTTCTTCATTCTTTTCTGTTTGATCATTTTTTTCTTCCTTCTGGTCCACTCCCTTGATTTGAGTCCCAATTTCCTTTCCATTACTATTGGTTTCCTTTGTATTACCATTCATTTCAATTAGTTTAGCTTCCATATGTTTCTCTAATTTGTGACTAAAATCAACCAGTTCTGTAAGGATCCTGATAACCAGTGTTTTGAACTGTGCATCTGAAAGACTGGCTATTTCTTCATCGCTTAGATCTATCGGTTCTGGGGCTCTGAGTTGTCCTAGAGCCATTTTTGGTCTATTCGTGCCATTAAGTAAGCGGAGCGAAGCCTTAGTTGTTTACCAGGACAGGGCAACCCAGGTCGCTGGTTTGTGACACTGTGCGTGGGGGCGGGGTCAGAGAGGGAGCAATGGCGGTCCTCTCCTAGCCCAGTCCATCCGGTCACACCACTCGCCCCAGGCCTGTTTATCCGATCAGAATTGTGCGAGGCTGCTGCCCCGCGCAGGCTTCCCTTCTCACTGGTTTATCCACACACAGATGCGCGACCGACCACAGACAGCCCGCCGCGCCTCTTCCCTGTGTGCTCCCGTAGCTAGCCCGGGATCAGTGCCTTCGGCTGCTTGCGCACCGCGCACCACCCAGGGATTTTTTCTTGCCAACCTGCTCCGCTGCTGGTTTCGCTTCTCTTACCGGTTTAGCTGAGCATTTAGTTGTCTTTGGACTCTGTATTGTCAATTTTCTGTGTGGCTTGGTTGTGTTTATTGTTGTTAAAAATAGTTGTTCTTAGATTTGGTTGTGCACAGAGGCAAGGTGGTTCCACCTACACCTCCATCTTGGCGGAAGTCCCGGGTAATCAATATTCTGATTTCCATCACCATATATTAGTTCTATGTGTTTTAGAATTTCATAGATATGGGATCACACAATATGTACTCTTTTGTGACTGACTTCTTTGGTTTTTGTAGATTTAGGGAGCACATTTTATTGTAAAATATACATAACTTAAGTTTACCATTTTAACCATTTTAAGTCTACAGTAAAGCATCATTAAGTAGATTCACATCATTGTACAACTATCACTACCATCTATCTTCAGAACTTTCTAACTTTCCAAATAGAAATTGTGTATCCATTAAACACCAACTTACCATTCCTCATTCCACTTAGCCCCTGGAAACCACTATTCTACTTTTTGTGCCTATGAATTTGACTATTCTAGGTACCTCATATAAATGGAATCATATAATACTTGTTCTTTTGTGCGTGGCTTATTTCACTTAGCATAATGTTTTCAAGTCATCCACTGTAGCATATATAGAATTTTATTCCTGTTTAAGGCTAAATAATATTTCACTGGACATAATGTACCGCATTTTGTTCATTTATTCATCAGTCCATGGAAATATAGATTTTTATAAAACAATCTTTCTAACATTTATTTCTCATCCTGTAGTAAATGAGCATTAAATGAAGAGTGTTTTAAGTTCTTAGATCATTTTCCTTGTCATATGCTGCAAAAATTTATTCCATAGGTCCCACTTCCTTCCCTCTTTCCCCTACTCTCAACTTTGGGTTGATAGAAAAATATCTAGGCCCATAGTTTGAAAACAGATAAGGTTCAGAGTTTTGCTATTAGATCCCTCACCATTTAATCTAGGTACTGACAGACTCTCGTTCTTTAATACTCTGATTTGATGTGTACAAACCTTATTCTGGTTTTTACTGCTTAACAGGTATTTATCTTGTGTAGTTCCTGATATGAGATAGAATAACTTCCTGGCAATCTATTTAAAAGAGAATTGTTAAACCTATAGACTCTAACTGCATTTACTCTTCTTTAATGATATTGAGTGGTACATGACAACTCCTCCCCTGACTTCCACCATTTTTAGTATTTCTCTATCTACCTCATCTGAAATTTTTTTTTACCTCCAAGAGGACTACAGATCTCAAGTTTCCATTCTCTTTATCCTATCCTTATTGTGTATGGGAATTCTAGAAATGGATTTGGTTAAGAGGGACTGTTAATGACAGCCTAGTACACTCTGACAATTCAGAAATCTGTTTCCCTACAGTAAAAGATGTGGCTGCTTTGCTTTCTCATTAGTGAAACCCTGCGTCCTCAAACTATAGGCAGTCAGTGAGGAAGGAGAGCTGTGATACAGAGTTCTTGTAATCTGTTTCCCAGCTGTGCTTTCGTGATTTAAAAGATGCTGCATGACTCAGATGTCAATTCTGTTTTTTAATTTGGTGCTATTGAAATGTAATAGCAGAAATAATTCCAGAAATCTCCTTTATAATAGACTTTTATCCTTTATTTCAGGGTTGTTGTACACTTTCATCTCTTTGTACTACTTCATGAATATGCAATGAAGGTTGGGAGAAGATCTGTTTAATCATATTATTACTGAGTCATCATCCTAACACTATAGTGTGGGTCCAAGATTATTTAACTTACTTTGTATAACCAGGGTTTTATAAGACACCCAAGAAAGAATCTCTTCCCCCACTGGCCTGATACCTTAATTATTAAGAACTTGCCATTCTCAAGAGCCTTATAAAAAACAAATATTCTCCAAGAAGGTAAAACAAGTCACTATCATCTTGGTTTAAAAACTCTGATGACCACTAATGTTGCATTTTTCAGTATTCTGACAAGCACTTAAAATTAGGGGAGCAGAAACATATTGCTGCTCTGAGCCTTCCTTAGTGTCCCAACAATCCTTGAAAAGTCCTCAGTATTTTCCATCTAGAGTATCTCAGCTATTTTACAAGTATCAGAGGAGAAGAGTTGGATAGCACCATCACATATGACTATTGCTGATCAATCCCAGCCTCCACTGTAAACAGATGGCTTTCTAAGATTTTTAAACCAATATAAATCTTAATTGTTATGAGATCTTATGATACTTATGAGATCAATATGAAAAGCAAAAGTGGGAGCTCTAATTGATGAAGGGAGTAGCACCAGAGAGTCCAGCCCCTTCCCACTACTTTTGGCCTTGAAAGGGCTTTATGGAATACATAGAGCTTGGAGTAACATAATTTCTAAATCACTATCCTATATGAGCAACTATATGCCAACAAACTGGACAACGTGGATGAAATGGATAAATTCCTAGAAACATATAATCTTCCAAAACTAAATCAGGAAGAATCAGAGAATCTGAATAGACAAATTACACCTAATGCAATTGGAGCAGTAATAAAAAACCTACCAACAAATAAGAGTCCTGAACCAGATGGCTTCATAGGTGAATTGTACCAAACATTTTGAGAAGAACTAACACCTCTCCTTCTGAAACTATTTCATAAAGAGGAAGCAAGGCTCCCAAATTCATTTTATGAGGCCAGCATTATTATAATTCCAAAACCAGGTAAAGACACTACAAAGAAAGAAAATTATAGGCCAGGAGCTTCTGGTCAAGATGGTGACATAGGTAGACATGTTTTGCCTCTTTGCACAACCCCATTAAAATTACAACTAAAGTATAGAACAACCATCACTCAGGAATGTCAGAAATCAAGTTGAATAGAAGTTTGACAACTATGCAATTGAAGAAACCACATACATCCAGACTGGTAGGAGTGGTACAGATGTGGAATGGGCTGGCTCCACAATCATGTGAATAAAAATTCGGGAGGGACATCTCAGGAGCAAGGAGTCCCAGACCTACACTAGGCCTCCTAGCCCAGGATTCCAGGGCCAGGAAGTTGTCCGCACAACTTCTGGCTGGGAAAACCAACAAGGATTGAATTGGTGGAAGAGGCTGCTGGAGCCCAAGGCAGTTCCTCTTGGAGAATTCACACATGGACTCAACTACTCAGACTCTCTCCTTCTGAGCTCCAGCACTGGGATAGCAACTTGAAGAGCACCAGTGGTATATAAGGAAGAACTGAAGTGACTGGAATCAGGGCAAGCAGAGGTCATTGTCCCTTGGCTGAGCCCTCTCCCCCACAAAGCCACTAAACTTGTGACATATCTGAGAGTCCATCAACCTGGCTAACACTGTGTGACCCACCTTGGAGATCCACAGAGGTGGATCTCCACCCACCTTACCAGCCTACCCAAGCTGTTTTTCCATAAGAATGGCTGGTCTTGGCTCCTAAACCCTATCAAACTAGCAACAGCTGATTTCAGTAAACCCTAGCAGGCAGGCAGATTAGAGTCACAGCTTGGCTTCACCTAGGAATCTCAAAGCCCAACACAAGTAGTAGCCACCACAGACTGCTTTACAGCTCAGGCATGGTGCCATGGGCAAAACATGGTGGGGTTGGAGGGGGCTGACTTTCACCTGCATCACCTGGGAAATGCCAGGGCTAACATACCCAGTGGACAGCTACAGATCGTGCTGGAGCACCACCACCCTGCCTCTGCACAGCTGATCCTCCATGGAGAGCAGAGGTTGGTGGTCGGTGGTCACAGCCAATCCTTGTAGCTGACTGGCCTGGGTAATTCCCTCCCATTGACTTGCCAACAGGAATCAAGGCTTGATTACAAGAGAAGGGTGCACCTTGAGTACCTAGCTTGGGTTACAGGGAGGCTCTGCCACTGGATCCTCTAAGGACACCTACTATGTTAGGCAACACTATCAACACATGGAGATAAAGCAGTTCTACTTAATACATAGAGAAAAACACAGGAAGACTGCCAAAATGAAGAGATGAAGAAACATGGTCCAACTGAATGAATAGGTCAAAACTCCAGAAAAAGCTAAATGAAATGGAAATAAGCAATCTGTCAGATGCAGAGTTCAAAATACCATTTATAAGGGTGCTCGAGGAACTTAGTGAGGACCTCAGCAGCATAAAAAAGAGTCAGAAACAAAGGATGTGCTAATTGAAATAAAGAACAATTTATAGGGAAAACAACAGTAGAGTGGATGAAGCTGAGAATCAAATCAATGATTTGGAACATAAGGAAGCAAAAAACAACCAATCAGGACAAGAAAAAAATAAATGAGCTTTTGGGACAACTTCAAGAGGTCCAACATTCATCTTCTAGGGGTACCAGAAGGAGAAGAGAAAGAGCAGGAAATTGGAAATTTGAAAAAGTAGTAAAAGAAAATTTCCCCAATTTGGTGAAGGAAATAGACATGCAAGTTCAGGAAGCGCAGAGCATCCCAATCATGATGGATGCAAAAAGGCCCACTTCAAGACACATCATTATTAAAAGGCCAGAGGTTAAAAATAAAGAGAGACTATTAAAAGCAAGAGAAAAGAAGTTAGTTACCAGAAGGTTGCCAGATGAGAAGGGGAGTGGGAGAATGGGTAAAGAGGTGAGGGGACTAAGGAGCACAATAGGTAGTTACAAAATAGTCATGGGGATGTAAAGTACAGTATGGGAAATGGAATAGCCAAAGAACTTATATATATATGCATGTCCCTTGGACATGGTGAGGGGATTGCCTGAGGGAGTAGAGGGTGCTGGGTGGATTTGGCAAAGAGGAAAAATTGAGGGAAACTGTAATAGCAATCAATGAAATATAATAAAAAATAAAATAAAAATTAAAAAATATACAGATGATGCATTCTAAAATTGTACACCAGAAACCTATATAATTTTATCAAACAATGTCACCTTAATAAATTCAATTTAAGAAGTTAAAAAAAAACAAAATTATAGGCCAATATCCTGATGAACGTAGACACTAAAAACCTCGATAAAATATACCAGCAAGTAAACCAAACACAGTAATGCATAAAAAAGATCATACATCATGATCAAGTGGGATTTATTCTGGGAATACAAGTTTGGTACAACATTCACAAATCAATTAATGTGATTACCACATAAAGAAAAGGAAGGATAAAGACCATATAATCATATCAATAGATGCAGAAAAAACATTTGATAAAATCTAGCACCCATTTATGATCAAAACTCTCAGTCAAATTGGGTTAGAGGGAACATACCTAAACATAATAAAGGCCATATATATGAACTCACTCCAGCATCATATTTAATGGGCAAAAATTCCAAGCATTCCCATTACGATCAGGGATAAGACAGAGATCTTCTTTCACTTCTCTTATTCAATGTAGTACTAGAAGTCCTAGCCACAGCAATCCGATAAGAATAACAAATAAAAGGCATCCAAATTGGAAAGGAAGTAGTATAACCATCTCTTTTGCAGATGACATGATACTGTACATAGAGAACCCCAAAGATTCCACCAAGAAACTACTAGAACTGATAAACGAATTCAGCAAAGTATCAGAATACAAAATTAATATGCAAAAATCAATTGCATTTTTATATCCCAACAATGAACTAATAGAAAGGGAAATTAAGAAAACAATCCCATTCATAATTGCTATGAAGAAAGAAATTAAAGAAGATATAAATAATTGGTAGCACATAGCATGTTCATGGATAGGAAGAATTAACATCATTAAAATGTCCATATTATCCAAAGCAATCTACAGATTGAATGCAATTTCTATCAAGATTCCAATGACATAGTACATAGAACTAGAACAAATATTTCAAAAATTTATATGGCTCCACAAAACGTCCCACATGGCAACAGTGATCTTGAGAAAGAACAAAGTTGGCAGAATCATGCTAACTAATATCAAACTATACTTCAAGGCCATAATAATCAAAACACCCTGGTAGTGGCATAAATATAGACATATAGATCAATGGTACAGAATAAAGAGCCCAGAAATAAACCCATACCTTTACAGTTAATACTCAACAGAGGAAGCAAGCACATACAATGGGCTAAAGATAGTTTATTCAGTAAATGGTGTTGGGAGAATTGGATGGATACAGGCAGGCAAATGAAACTAGGCCATGTTCTTACACACCACACAAGAATAAATTCAAAATGGATCAAAGACTTAAATGTTAGACCTGAAACCATAAAAATCCTAGAAGAAAACAGGCAGCAGAATCTTGGACATTGCCCATAGCAACTTTTTATAGGATATATTTCCCCAGGCAAGGGAAACAAAAGAAAAAATAAACAAATGAAACTACATCAAACTAAAATGATTTTTCACAGCAAAGGAAATTGTCAATAAAATAAAAAGACAGTCAACAGAATGGAAGAACATATTCACCAATACATCTGATAAGGGATTACCAAAATTTACAAAGTACTTCTAAAACTCAACACCAAAGAAACAAAAAACCCAATTAAAAAATTGGCAAAGGACCTGAATAGATGCTTCTCCAAAGAGGACATACAAATGTCCAACAGACACATGAAAAGATGCTCAAGGTCACCAATCATCAGAGAAATGCAAATTAAAACCACAATGAGATACTATCTTATAGCTATCAAAATGGCTATCATCAATAAATCAACAAACAAAAGCTGGCAAGGATGTGGAGAAAGGGGAACCCTAGTACACTGTTGGCGGGAGTGCAGACTGGTACAGCCATTGTGGAAAGCAGTATAGAGGTACCTCAAAAAAGTAAGAATGGATCTGCCTTTTGACCCAGCAATTGCACTTCCTGGACTATATCCAAAGGAACACAAAACACTAATTTGAAAGAACATAAGCACCCCTATGTTCATTGCAGCATTATTTACAATCACCAAGATATGGAAGCAGTTCAACAATAGATGAATGGATAAAACAACTATGGGATATTTACACAATGGAACCCTACTCAGCTGTAAGTTAGAAGACAATTTTACCCTTTGCAACAGTGTGTATGGTACTAGAAAACATTATCTTACATGAAATAAGCCAGTCAGAGAAAGACTAATACCATATAATTTCATTCATTTGTGGAATCTAAAGAGCAAACTGAGCTAACAAGTAAAACAGACACAGACTCAATGATGGAAAGCAGACCACAGCTAGTGGTGATGGAAGTTAGGGGGTGGAAGTATTGAGCAAAAAGGGAAAAGGACTCTTGAATATGGACAACAGTGTGATAATTTTGGGAGGAGGGCAGGTGTAAGGGTACTATACTGCAATGGAAAAATACAATAAAGATTAAATAAAAAAGAAAAGTTAGAATAAATAAATTACTACCCTAGACATCAATAAAGGATATTTGTGCAAGAGTATTCATGCAATGGTATTTGAAGAAGAATATGAGAAAGGACATCGAGCTACCTCAGCATAACTAGAATGTTTGAGCTCTGTCTCCAGGTAGTTATTTTAAAGATAAACTTGATTGTTATTATCTACATTTAGCACTCTTTCCCAGTCCTACCCCAGGTAACAACTAAGGGGTGCTCTATTAGTCTGTGTGATCTCTAAGACATCTATCTTTCATTGTGTGAACTTTTCATATCTTTACAAAATCCTTAGAAAATTTTTCCTTATATCAAATATCATGATATGACTTCCAATTGTGACCAAGAAAGAGTAATCCACTATAGACTCCCTCTCCTTTGGATTACAACTAAAACCTCTGGGAAAAATACACACACACACACACACACAAAATTACCTGAGTACTGTTTAAGTAAAGGCAAGCCAATTGTGAACTGAAGTCAAAACTTAAAAAAGCAACACATTTAAGAATGAATTTTCCAATTATTACTTTCTTTTGTCCTATGACTTTGCCCCAAAGACAGGCTTCAACTGCACAACTGTCAGCAACGGTTATATAAGCAATTAAAACTCTGAAAGAAACCTGATATTTTTGCACAGAAAAACTGAGAAATAGGTACTCTGTGGAGCAGAGAGTATAGGAGGCATTCTGGAGAGAAGTGAACTTGAGAACAAAATGTCTCAACCGACTGTGTAAGAAATTCGATAAGTCTCCAGTTACCCTTGAGTTGCATATGTATGGGACAGACCCAATGCAGCCTAACAAACGTTTTGAAAATTGAACTAAGTATTAAACCACCGACCAGGTTTCAGACTTACCTCTTAGCAATATATGTGTGGAATAGTCCCAAAACAGCATCAACAAAATTTAAAAACTGAATTGAGATTGGAATCACTGTTTACAAAAAGCAATTTATTTGTTCTAACAATCTGTTTATTATTTATCCCCCCACTGAACCACCCCCCACAATGAGGAGGTTATTTGGAGTAGAATTAGTCTGAAATCAGAGGTACCTTCCTCATTCATTTTGGGCTTAGGTTGGGGCATTGTCCAGGCAGAATTAGCACCTCCTTTTGGATACTGCAGAATAGGGACTTAGGTAAAACCATAAAGGTGGCCAAGAGTGTTGATTGGCAGGCTGGGAGACAAATTCTTCCGATAAAGGCATTTTTATCTCCATAGGGAGCTAGGAGTTGACTGTAAATGTTCTGGGGGTTGGAAGAGTTAATTCAATGGAAGAGTTGCAGGTTGCAGAGAGAAATGAAGGGAATACACTATAGTGGGCCATCTGCAAGGTCAGTAGGGGCTGCTGTGTCTTTACTGTCTTAGGGGGAAGGTGATATAGGCATCATAGCCAAAGAGGCAGCTAGCACTTATGCCCAATACCCCGTCTATGATTTCAGAGCGGCTTCCTTTTACAGCAAGGACAGAAATGGAGGTGATCAGGTAGATAACTGCCGCTGAAAGGGTTCGGAAGAAGTCACACCAGGGCCAGTTGATGCATTGTATCTTGTTGTGCAGGCCAGTCAAGTACAAGACAAGGAAGACAACAGCAAGGTTCATCTCAATCCCAGTCAGGGAGTAGTATCCTACTCCTAAATCATGGAAGCAGGTCAGAATCACCAAGCAGAATATAATCTCAGTACACAAAATAATTCCCTTTTGGCTACTTGAGAAGTTGGTGCAGGTAGCCCAGCAGCTGGAGGCTGAGACATGCTGGGAATCCCCCATCGTGTGAGTCAGAGCCCTTGCAGGGCACAGAGGATCTGCTCATTTGAGGGCAGGTTTGCTGTTCACTCAGATGTCCTTTCTGCTGTTTAGAAAGTGATTATAAAAACTTACAGTCTGAAGCTTACTGGGTTGATTACCTGCTAAAACAGTAATAATAATAAAATTATTATTATTATTATTATAAAAAACAACATCCTTAGAAAATTTTAACAGTATTTATGTCTATAAAATTTAATATTCAAAAAGTTTATAATACAATCCAAAATTACTTAATAATTAAAGGACAAGGAAAATGTGACTATCAGGGCAAAAGATAATCAATAGTTATCAAACCCAAGAAGACACAGATGTTAAAATTATAAGAAAAAGGCTCTAAAGTAGATACTAAAATAAACTCCATGACATACAGATAAACACACATGAAAGAAAATAAATGAAAAACTAAAAGTTCTTAGCAAAAAAATTAAATTTTAGAAAAGAACAAAATTGGCCCTGGCTGGTGTAGCTCAGTGGATTGAGCACCAGCCTGAGAACCCAAGGGTCACTGGTTCAATTCCCAGTCAGGGCACATGCCTGGGTTGCTGACCAGGTCCCAAGTAGCAGATGTGTTAGAGGCAACCACACATTGATGTTTCCCTCTATTTCTCCCTTCCTTCCTCTCTGTCTAAAAAATAAATAAATAAAATGTTAAAAAAAAGAAAAGAACAAAATTGGATTAAAACATACACTCTACTGAATAAACTCAATAACAGATTGAAAGTGAAGTTCACTCAAAAGCAGAGTGAACTTGGAGAGAGATTAATAGAAATTATTCAATTTAATGAATAAGAGAAAAGAGATTGAAAAAAACTGAATAGAACTTTTGGGAGTCACAGACTACGTCAAAAATCTAACATTTTTAACAATAAAGAAATTGGTACAGAAGATAATTACTCAGGAGATATTTGGGGAAACAATGGCTGAAAACTTTCCAAATTTGGTGAAAGATATTAACTTGAAAATTCAAGAACTTCAACAAAAGTAAAACAGAGATGTTTTCCATTTGTCTATTGTTATTTCTTTATAAAACTAGATTGTGGGAGGGTGGGCTGTGATGGGAGTAAAAGAGAGAAAACTGTATTTGAACAACAATTAAAATAAAAAATTTTTAAAAAATCAAAAGTAAAATAATAAACATACAAAAAAACCCACACAGAGATATATTATAGTTAAACTACTGAAAACTAAATGTAAAGAAAAAATTCTTGGGTTTACCTCCTATCATGGATGCAACAAATGTACACTACATATAAAACAATTTCTTCTGAAGAACAACTGAGGAAATGCTGATTGAACAGCTTCTGCATAATAAATGATAGAAGGACCATACAGAAAAAGGTAGGAGAGATGGAGACAAGGTAATAATGGGACTGCTACCCCCCTCTTCTGAGTCCTGTAGTAGGGAGGGAAATTACTGAGTGGCCCAGGAACAGACTCACCAGCCCTGGGCACAGCAAAAAATATAAAATCTAAAAAATAAATTAAAAACAGCAGTTTAAAGAGCACCTAGACTATACATAAAGGATATCTATTTACTAACCCTGTAGTGTTTGCCAAATGGGTGGGGAACTGCTAGGACTATCGCCAGGGTCAGAGGTGCTGGCAAACATCATGTTTTATGTTCTCCGACCACTTTGATAGTATGGATGGGAGCACTGTTCAGGCACTTGAACTGGCTTGACAAAGCTGCTTCAGTGAGTCCTAGGCCCCTAGTCTAAACCTACTTTAGCATTTTCCCAAATGTGGACCCAGTATTTCATTTCCCAGGACCCCCTGGCCTGTGCACACCCCAGCTCTAGCCATCCTGCCAGGCTGGCCCTAATGCAGAGTGCCCCCAAACCCCTTGACTATGACTGTTCAAGCTCTGGCCATCCCACCATTGCAGTCCCAGTGCTGAGCACTCTTGGATTTCCTGATCACCATGTGCTCCAGCTCCAGCTGGTTTGTCAAAGCTCCTGGCACAAATAGTCTGCATAAAAGTCACTGCTCTGCAGGTCACTCTTTCAAGACTGAAAGAGGTAGCTGTCTTGCCTCATTCATAGAATCTGCATAAAGTCAAACAAAATGAGGAGACCAAGGAATATGTTCCAAACAAAAGAATAAGATAAAAACCCTAATGAAACAAACAAGTAATTTACTTTCAAAGTAATGCTTATAAACATACTCACTGAAAAGATTGAGCACCAGCCTGCAAACCAAGGGGCTGCTGGTTCCCTTCCCTGTCAGGGCACATGCCGGGGCTGTGAGCTAGGTCCCTGGTGGGGGGCACCCAGGAGGCATCCACACAGATATTTCTATTCCTCACTTTTTTCCCTCCCTTCTCCTCTGTCTAAAATAAATAAATAAAATCTTTTATAAAATTAAAACAAAATATTTTCTTGAAAGTTTGGTCCAAAAATGTGGCTGTGCATTATACATGGGGGCACATTAAACATGGCAAAATATGGTAATTTAAAAAGACACACAGAACTTTATGCTTATTGCAGCATTATTTAAAAAAGCCAAGATATAGAAGCATTAAGTGTCCATCAATAGATGAATGGATAAAGAAGAGGAGATATATAGGTATAGATACAGATACAGATGTAGCTAGATAAAGAGATAGAGGTACATAGAGATAGAGATAATGTCATTACTGAGCCATAAAAATAATGAAATTTTTCCATTTTCAACAACAGGGGTGGCCTTATAGGGTATTATACTAAGTGAAATAAGTTAGACAAAGACAAATACCACATAATTTCACTTATATGTGGAATCTAAAAAAAACAAATAAACAAAACAAAACAGAATGGACTCACAGGTACAGGACACAAACTGCTGGTTAACAAAGACATGAGAAGAGCAATATAGGTGAAGAAGATTAAGAGGTAAAAATTTGTTATAAAACAAATCATGGAGGTGTAATGGAGTATAGTCAATGACATTGTAATAACTGTATGGTGATAGATGGTAACTAGATTGTGGGAATCATTTTGGAATATATATAAATATCAAATCACTGTGACTGATATATTTGTGAAACTAATAGATATTGTATGTCAACTGTACC
The DNA here is from genome assembly GCF_021234435.1 of Artibeus jamaicensis. Taxonomy (NCBI): domain Eukaryota; kingdom Metazoa; phylum Chordata; class Mammalia; order Chiroptera; family Phyllostomidae; genus Artibeus; species Artibeus jamaicensis. The sequence goes on from NW_026521803.1 coordinate 7,355,464, forward strand.
TCAAACTTTTGTTTAAATTTTTTTATTGATTATGCTGTTACAGTTGTTCTATTCCCCCCTTCATTCCCCTCCACCCTACCCCCCCATCCCCACCATTACCCTCCCTTTAGTTTATGGCCATGTGTCTCAAGTTCTTTAGATTCTATATTTCCCATGCTATTCTTGCCCCCCCATCTATTTTCTATCTACTGTCTATGCTACTTATTTTCTGTACCTTCTCCCCCCTTCCCCTCCTCCCACTCCCCTGTTGCTAACCCTCCGTGAGATCTTCATTTCTATGTTTCCACTCCTGATCTAGCTGTCCTTTTAGTTTGCTTTTGTTTTAGGTGTGTTTGTTAATAACTGTGAGTTTGTTATCCTTTCACTGTTCATGTTTCTTTAAGTTCTTTTTCTTAGATAAGTCCCTTTAACATTTCATATAATAAGGGCTTGGTGATGATGAACTCCTTGAATTTGATCTTATCTGAGAAGCACTTTATCTGTCCTTCCATTCTAAATGAAAGTTTTGCTGGATAGAGCAATCTTGGTTGTAGGTCTTTGGATTTCATAACTTGGAATACCTCTTTCCAGCCCCTTCTTGCCTGTAAAGTCTCTTTTGAGAAATCTGCTGACAGTCTGATGGGGACTCCTTTGTAGGTGACTGTCCTCTTAGCTCTTGCTGCTTCTAGGATTCTCTCCTTCATTTTAATTTTGGCTAATATAATTATGATGTGCCTTGGTGTGTTCCTCCTTGGGTCCAACTTCTTTGGGACTCTCTGAGCTTCCTGGATTTCCTGGAAGTCTATTTCCTTTGCCAGATTGGGGAAATTCTCCTTTATTATTTGTTCAAATAAGTTTTCCACTGGTGGCTGTGCCTTTCCCCCTTCTGGTACCCCTATAATTCGGATGTTGGAGTGTTTAAAGATGTCCTGGAGGTTCCTAAGACTCTCCTCATTTCTTTGAATTCTTGCTTCTTCACTCTTTTCTGTTTGGCCATTATTTGCTTTCTTCTGGTCCACTCCATTGATTTGAGTCCCAGTTTCCTTTTCATTGCTATTGGCTTCCTGTGCCATTCCATTCATTTCCCTTAATTTAGCCTTCATATGTTTCTCTAATTTGTGGCTATAATCCACCAGATCTATGAGGAAGCTGATGACCAGTGTTTTAAACTGTGCGCCTGAGAGTTTTGCTATTTCTTCATTGCTTAGATTTATAGGCTCTGGGGCTTTGAGATCTTCTTGAGCCATTTTTGGTCTGTTCGAGCCCTTTAAGTGTGAGGAGCGGAGCCTTGGACTCCCAGGTCGCTGGGAGTTGTGACGCTGTATGTGGGGGCGTGGTCAGAGGGGGGAAATGGCGGTGCCCTCCCTGCCGCTTGCTGCAGGGACCCGCTGGGCCCCGGTCCAATCGCCTACTCCCTCGCTTGTCTATCTGCGCACAAATGCACGACCACAGTCAACCCCCAGCCCTGCTCCCTCGCTGTTTCCCCCCGTGGTCACTCGCTTGGTCGCTCACTAGGTCCAACCCTACGCCTGGATTCTGCGCGCCTGAGTCCTTCTGACCAAGTTTTCCTGTGCAACCCCGCTCCACCAGCTGCTGGTTTCGCCCCTTATTGGTCAGACTGAAGAATTTGTTGTTAACAGACTTCCGAAAAGTTCAATTTTCTGTGTTCTGGCTGCGTTTTCTGTTGCTAATATTTAGTTGTCTCTAAACTTGGTTGTGTGAGAAAGCACGATGTCTCCCCCTATGCCTCCATCTTGGCGGAAGTCTCTCAAACTTTTTTTAAGAAAGAGAAATTCTTAAAAGCAGCTAAGAAAAATGGACACATCACATATAGGAGAACAATGATGTTAATAATGATGGTGGACTTCTCAGCAGAAACCATGGAAGCCAGAAGACAATAGAATGTTTTTAAAATAATAGGACAGGATTGTCAACCTAGCATTCTATATCCAGCAAAAATATCCTTCAGGGATGAAGAAGAAATAAAGAAATTCTCAGGGAACATTTGAGATCTTGCTCCCTGGCACACGTCATCAGTTTGGCTCAAATAAACTTTTACAAAAAAATTTAAAAACAACAAAAAAATTCTCAGGTGAAGGTAAACAGAGAAAACGTATATAATTAAAAGAAATGCTAAAGAAGTTCTTCAGACTGAAGAAGAATAATATCAGGTTAAAATTGGAACTTTATGAATGAAAGAACAAAAACAATAATATCTGAGCAAATATAAAAGACTGTGTTTTTGTTTAAGGTTCTTTAAAATATGTTTAATGGTTGAGAAAGTTTTAACATTCTGTGTGATGAATTTTTAGTGCATGTGGTTTTTAAAGATTTTATTTATTTATCTTTAGAGGGGAAGGGAAAAAGAGAGGGAGAGAAACATCAATGTATGGTTGCCTTTCATGCGTCCCCTGCTGGAAATTGGCCTACAGGGAACTGGTCTGCAACCCAGGCATGTGCCCTGACTGGGAATGGAACCGCGATTGTCTGGTTCACAGGCCCGTGCTCAATCCACTGAGCTACACCAGCCAGGGCTTAATGCATGTTGATTGACTACATGTGACAATTATAACAGAAGAGTGAGGTTAAGGGATTTACATGGTTGTAAAGCCTCTATATGATACTTAAATAGTAAAATATTACTTTGACTTTAAAACATAGACTTTGAAACATAGATTTTGAAATGTTAAATATTCTACTATAATTTTTAAAGCAGAGGTCTTCAACTGGGGTGATTCTGCCCACAGGCAGATAATGCATACTGTCTGGAGACAATTTTGACTACTGTGATTGGGGGAGAGGTGCAATTGGCACTTAGTGGGTAGGGGTCAGAAATGTTGCTAGACATCTAGAATGCACAGGACAGCTGGTCTGGAATTATCTGGTCTGGAATATCAGTAGTATTGAGATTGAGAAACTTTCCTAGAACAGTGAGAGAGAGAGGCAAAAAGCAATGAAGTAGAATAAACTACCCAAAATAAGACAGGAAAGGGGGAACAGGGGAACAAAAAAGCAGACAGAACAAATACAAAACATAGCAAAATAACAGACAATCAAAGTAGTCATATTGAATTTAAAAATCCACATGCTGGTCTCAAGAAACCCATTTTAAATATAAGGACTTAAGAATAAAAGAATGGAAACGTGAACCATGCAGACAAAGCTGGAGTGGCTATTTTAATATGACAGAGCAAACTTTAGGACAAGGAATAGTATTAGAGGTACAAAGGACATTACAGATTTTTAAAATGGTCATTTTGCCAAGAAGACATAACAAACCTAATAATAGACTTTAAATACAACACATGAATCAAAAACAAACCTTGACAAATTTAAATAAACTAAAATCACATGAAGTGGATTAATTGACCATCATAAAATTATATTATAAATTAACAACAGCAAGATTACTCTATTTTAGTTTTGCATGTAGATGTCAAATTGTTTGATCACCAATTGCTAAAAAACTACTCTTTCACCATTGAATTTTTGTCATCTTTGTTAAATATCAATTGACCATTTTTGTTTCAGTCTATTTCTGAATTTTATCGTATTAAATAGATATAGATGTTTACCTTTACCAGGACTACACTGTCCTGATAACTATAGCTTTACAATGAGTTTAAATTAAGTATTGTAAGTGTTCTATTTCAAAGTTATTTTGCCTATTATAGGCCTTTTATGAAAATTTTAGAATCAGCTTGCTAATATCAACAAAATACTCTGAGATTTTGATTGAGATTACATTATATCTGTGGATCAATTGGGGGAGAATTGACATATTTATAATATTAATTAAGACTTCAATTCCACAAACACTTACTCCATTTATTTGGTTCTTCTGATATTTCTTACATCAATAATTCATAATTTTAGCACATATTTTATTGGCTTATACCTAAATATTTCATATTTTATACTATTGTACATTCTTTTCAAATTTCCTTTTTTTTAGATTTTTAAAAAAATTTTATTGATTTTGCCATTACAGTTGTTCTATTCCCCCCCTCTGTTCCCCTCCACCCTGCACACCCCTCCCCCACCATTCCTCCCCCTTTAGTTCATGAACACGTGTCTCAAATTCTTCAGATTCTGTATTTCCCCTACTATTCTTATCCTCCCCCCTATCTATTTTCTATCTACAGTCTATGCTACTTATTTTCTGTACCTTCTCCCCCTTCCCTGTTGCTAATCCTCCACATGATCTTCATTTCTATGGTTCACTCGTGATCTAGCTGTCCTCTTAGTTTGCTTTTGTTTTAGGTTGTTGATAACTGTGAGTTTGCTGTCCTTTCACTGTTCATCCTTTTTTTTTTTTATCTTCTTTTTCTTAGGTAAGTCTCTTTAACATTTCATATAATAAGGGCTTGGTGATGATGAACTCCTTGAATTTGGTCTTATCTGAGAAGCACTTTATCTGCCCTTCCATTCTAAATGGAAGCTTTGCTGGATAGAGCAATCTTGGTTGTAGGTCTTTGGTTTTCATGAGTTGGAATACCTCTTTCCAGCCCCTTCTTGCCTGTAAGGTCTCTTTTGAGAAATCTGCTGACAGTCTGATGGGGACTCCTTTGTAGGTGACTGTCCCCTTAGCTCTTGCTGCTTCTAGGATTCTCTCCTTCATTTTAATCTTGGCTAATGTAATGATGATGTGCCTTGGTGTGTTCCTCCTTGGGTCCAACTTCTTTGGGACTCTCTGAGCTTCCTGGATTTCCTGGAAGTCTATTTCCTTTGTCATATTGGGGAAGTTCTCTTTTATTATTTGTTCAAATAAGGTTTCCACATGTGGCTGTTCCTCTTCCCCTTCTGGTACCCCTATAATTCAGATGTTGGAACATTTAAAGATGTCCTGGAGGTTCCTTAGCCTCTCCTCATTTTTTTAATTCTTGTTTCTTCATATTTTTCTGTTTGGTCATTTTTTTCTTCCCTCTGGTCCGCTCCCTTAATTTGAGTCCCAGCTTTCTTTCCATCACTATTGGTTTCCTGTGCATTTTCCTTCATTTCAATTAGTTTAGCCTTCATTTATTCCTCTAATTTGTGGCTAAAATCAACCAGTTCTGTGAGCATCCTGATCACCAGTGTTTTGAACTGTGCATCTGAAAGTTGGGCTATTTCTTCCTCACTTAGATTTATGGGTTCTGGGGCTCTGAGTTATTCTTGAACCATGTTTTGCTCTGTTTGCACTTGTTATGTATGAGGGACGGAGCCTTAGGTGTTCACCAGGGTGGGGCTGCTCATGTTGCTGGTTTGTGATGCTGTATGTGGGGGCGGGGTCAGAGAGGGAGCAATGGGGGTCCTCTCTGCTCCCTCCCGCTGCTGGGGCCCACCTGGTCTGCCTTACCGCTCACCCCCCGGCCTTTGTTAATTTGTGTCTTTCAAAGAATTGTTCTATTTTGTCTAAGTTATTATATTTCTTGAAATTAAGTTTTTATTATACAGGGTGAGGCAAAAGTAGGTTTGCAGTCATTCATATAGAAAATAATAACATCATTAATAAATAATACAATAATAAACTGTTTTTGTACTCACAATCGTAAACCTACTTTTGCCCCACCCTGTATTTCCCTATTGTTTCCATAACGTTTGCAGTGTTTCTAGTGATGGCCCCTCTTTCATTCCTAATATTGATAGTTTGTATCTTCTGTCCTTTTTCTTAGTATGCTTGGCTAAAAGTTTACTATCTTTACAAGCAATCAGCTTTTGGTTTCATTGTTTTTTCTATTATTTTTCCGTTTTCAAACTTATTGATTTCCATTGTTTATTAATTTCTTCTACTTGCTTTGCATTTAATTTGCTCCTCTTTTTCTAGATTCTTAACTTGAAAACTTAGGCTATCGATTTTAGACCTTTGTTATTTTCCAATATAAAACATTCAGTTCTTTAAATTTTCTACTAAGTACTAGCTACATTCCACAAATTTTTATATGTCGTATTTACATTCAGTTCAACATATTATCTAATTTCCCTTAAGATTTTCTCTGGTACATGGCTTATTTAGAAATGTGTTGTTTAATTTCCAAATACTTGAGGACTTTCCTGATAACTTTCCTTTTGTTGATCAATTCTGTTCTGATTAGATAATATACTGTGTATGTGTTTTTCCTCAATAATTTTTTATTGTAGTAGAATATATATAACATAAAATTTACCATTTTAAACATTTTAAATGTACAATTCAGTGGCTTTAAGCACATTCACAATGTTGTATAACTACCACCATTAGCTATTTCTACGACATTTTCATCATCCTAAATAGAAACTCTTCACCTATTGAACAGCAACTTCTCTTTCCCCTAGCCCCTGATGACCTCTATTTGCCTATTCTGTGTATGGTTTTAATACTCTAATCCTGTTAAGATTTGTTTTGTCTAGTCCAGACTGTGGTCTATCTTGGTAAATGTTTCATGTGCATTTGAAAAATTTGTATATTCTGCTGGTGGTAGAATATTCTCTAAATTTAATTATGGTCAAGTTGGTTGATAATATTATCCTTTTATACCATATGGATTTTTAAGTTAAATTGTTCTACTGATTTCTGATAAAGAAGTATTGGTGTCTCCATGTATGAATTTGGATTTTCCCTTTAGTTCTATTAGTTTCTGCTTCATATTTTGAAGCCCTATTTTTAGGTACATACATATTTAGGGTTGTTACATCTTTTTGATGAATTACTCATTTGTAGTTATATAATGTCTCTACCCATGCTAATACTTCTTTTCTCCAAACTGCAATATAAGCCCTTAAGTTTTATGGACTGGAAGTATTCCATCTCACATTCCCCAGTCACATATCTTAATCTAATTTTGTCAGATAACTACAGTAGTTTACATGTTTCTAAAAACAGAACTATTTGGCTTACAGAATAAGTCAAGCACTACCCATAGCAACTAAAACAAGGCAATTTCACATGAGCAAAAAAGAAAAATTTTAGAAAGCCTTTATAGTGTTTAGTTGAAATAGTAGATTGAATGAAACTTGAAATCCTGTATGAAACCTTCTACTGTATTTTTTCTTACATTTGGGGACCTCTACCCTATTTTCTTGCCCTGTACTCTCCACCAAACTATTGTTCTAGTAAATATCAGTGGGACTGAGCATCAAAGTGACCCCTAATGCCAGAGTACACACATCCCACTTCCTACATGCCAACCTAAATTCCTCAGGGAGCCAGGATGGACTTGATATCTATTTCTGGATCTCAGAATAGTAGAGAGTTTTGTTAGGTTGTTTTTAGTCCCAGTAAGGCAGCATTAGCCAACATGGCTTGCAGTGTCAATGGTAGAGGAAATAGTATACCTTGCCACCTATTCTTAACTTGCTTCCCCAGCATGGGACTTAAAAAAAAATCAGCTACAAACCAGAAAACAGCTCTTATTGCCTAAAGAATGGGAACTACCTTCGAGTTGATTTGATTTTATGAAAGTGGAGAATGTCCTTTCATAGTCTCAAATTTCTCATCTGGAATATGAGGAATATTTCATAATCTGGAGGATTATAAAAATGCCTGCTTCAGATTTTTGTTGTGAAAAACAAAGATAATTGATGAAAATTTTGTAAGCTATAAAAATCTAAACATTAGAAATTAATATTGCCTTTTATATGAATCAATAAGATTTATCATCTTACCCTAGACCAGTACCACAGTTTGTTGGAACATCATCCTGATACACCAAGGTTATGGGTTCAATCCCCTGTCAGGGGACATATAAGAAGCAACTAAACGTATGGATGAGTGGAACAACAGATTGATGTTTCTCTCTCTCTTAAAAGCAACAAAAAAGTCATTAAAAAGAGATTTATCATCTTAATGATTTAGTTTAAATTGGAAAAGTTAATACTTTTATTTAGCTTATATTTCTTTCAAATTTCTTTCTTACTTTATAAAGAGAAGCAGTTGGCATTTTATCAATTTTTCTTTCACTTTTATTGAGATATACTGACATACAGTACTGTGTAAGTTTAAGGAGTACAGCATAATAATTTGACATACATATATTATGAGCAAACTATTTTTAAAAGTCCTTTATCCTTTATATTAATTTATCTGCTTTCTATTTTCAACAGGATGATTCAATCAATTGAATTATTTTCAATGAAGCCATATTCATTCAAAGGTATTAGGAATCCATAAATATACATGGTGCATCTTAATCTTTTCAGACTAACTTGAGAAGATAAAAATCTTCTCAACTAAACATGAGAAGATGAAAATCTCTCTTCAGCTATTCCTAAAACATATTGTACCTAAATACCAGTCTTCAGGGTTTCCAAAATCATATCCAGTCACCACTATAGAATATATATAAATAATATATAATATACATATACATGTGCATACACACATACATATATGTATCTATATATAGATACATATATGTACATACACATATATGTACATGTATACATATATACATATATATAGATTATGTTTCAGATAAAGTCAGTTGGAATATAGTCTTACTGTGTAATTCAGCTCTTAAGTCTATGCAAAGTATAGTTTTAAGGTCTCTCCACATAGATTATATGTTTTTTGAAATATATGAGGTTGACAAAAATAATTAAATACAATAAATTATAGTTTAAATAATTTAGCACAAATTATACTGAATTTTTTCATTATTCAGAGTAATTTAAAGATTTTAGTGTGTTTTAACAATGATCTTTTTAAACATTATATATGGGCATGAACATGACTTTTCATAGAAGGAATAGGAAATTCTGTTGAAAGTATAACCTAGATAATTAATTTTTTTTAAAGTTCTTAAGATAGACTTCTGGCCAAGATGGAAGTGTAGGTAGATATGCTTCTCCTCCTTGCACAACCGAAAGAAGGATAACAACCAATTTAAAAACAAAAACCAAGCAGAACTTCCAGAAAATCGAACTGTATGGAAGTCCGACAAACAAGGAGTTAAAGAAAAATCATTCATCCAGATTGATAGGATGGACAGAGAGGAAGTACGGTGAGTAAGTGGGTGGTGGACAGGGCAGTCCCACACTCACGTTTGGGGAAAAAAGAACAACCCAGGAGGAACAATGGGGGAGCAAGCAATCCCACCCCAGGAGACTGAGCAACCTAGGGTTCCAGTGACAGGAAATAATGACTCATAATTCTGGATGTAAAAATGTAGGGCATTTGTGGAGGCAGTAGAAATTTCCAGTCTCTCAGGAAAGTTCATCTGAGGGGCCCACAGGGTCTTAGAACATACATAAGCCTTCCCACTTGGGTATCAGCACCAGGGAAGCACCAGCAAGGGCACCATTCACTTGCAGGAAGTGGGAGAAGTGACTGAAAGTAGGGCTAGAGTTAAGCAAGCCCAGCATTGTTCCCTCTCTGACCCCTCCTCCACATACATGCCACAACAAAGTGAAGTGGGTTGCCCTGCCATGGTGAATACCTGGGGCCTCTGCCCCTTACAACATAATAGGAGCACCAAGACAAAGAAATATGGAAAAAATGAAAAAAAAACAGAACCAAACTTCAGAAAAAAACTAAGCAACAAGGAGATAGCCAACCTACCAGTTGCAGAATTCTAGCACTGGTAATCAGAATGGTCAGAGAAATGATTGAGTACAGCTGCAAAACAAAGGAAAAAGTGAAGGCTATACAAAGTGAAATAAAGAAAAATATGCAGGGAACCAACGGTGAAGGGAGGGAAACCAGGACTCAAATTAATGATTTGGGAAAAAAGGAAGAAATAAACATTCAACAGGGAACAGAATGAAGAAACAAAAATTCAAAAAAATGAGGAGAGGCTTAGGAACCTCTGGGACAACCTTCAATGTACCAACATCTGAATCATAGGGGTAACAGAAGGAGAAGAGGGAGAGCGAGAAATCAAAAACTTATTTGCACAAATAATGAAAGACGAGTTTCCCAAGCTGGAAAAAGAAATAAACATACAAGTCCAGGAAACTCAGAGAGTCTCTAACAAGTTGGACGGAAGAGGGCCACACCAAGACACATCATAATTAAAATGCCAAAGGTTAAAGATAAGGAGAGAATCTTAAAAGCAGCAAGAGAAAAGGAGACAGTTACCTACAAAGTAGTTCTCATAAGACATATTTCTTAAAAGAAACCTTACAGTCAAGAAGGGGCTGGAAAGAAGTATTCAAAGTCATGAAAAGCAAGAACCTACATCCAAGATTACTCCATCCAGCAAAGCTATCATTTAGAACAGAAGGACAGATAAAATGCTTCCCAGATAAGGTCAAGTTAAAGGAGTTAATTATCACCAAGCCCTTATTATTTGAAATGTTAAAGGGACTTATCTAGGCAAAAGAAGAAGTCAAAACTATGAACAGTAAAATGAAAACAAATTCACAGCTATCAACAAGTGCACCTAAAACAAAAACAAAACAAACTAAGCAAACAACTATATCAGGAACAGAGTCACAGAAATGGAGATCACCTGGGGGGTTATCAGCCAAGAGGTGGAAGGGTGAGAATGCAGGAAATGTTACAGAGAGTAAGAAGCATAAATGATAGGTAGAAAATAGACAGGGGGAGGTTAAGAATAGTATAGGAAATGAAGAAACCAAAGAACTTATATGTATGACCCATGGACATGAGCTAAGGGAGGGATTGCTGGGGAAAATAGGGGTACTGGGAGGAGGGGGACAAGGGGGAGAAAAAAATGGGACAAATGTAATAGCATAGTCATAAAATATACTTAAAATAAATAAAATATTTAAAAATAAAAAAGTTCTTAAGATTAGTTTGCCTATTTGTAATTCATTTTGACTAAAATTATTTTTGGTAATAAATGTTTCATCAAGGAGTTTTGCATATTATCAACAGCATTCATTTGGCCAAATATCAACACATCTGCAGAATCCTATTGTATATATGGTGGGCATGTTGATCGGAATATTTTTTATTGCAAATACAAAGTACAGAAATTTTTAAATTATTTCATTATCTCGACTGCTTGCACTGTGAATAAACTGGAGTTTTATGTATTTTTCACTGATTAAGCAATTAGGAGAGGGAGAATGCATTCATAATGACTAAAAATTGGCATTTATGAAAGATAAAGACAATAATTTATAAGTAGATTGTTTATATCATCATTTGTTTTTCACTACTAAAGTCTAATGACCAAATGTTTGTTTTCTTTATTTTTATTGTTGACAGTTACAAATGTCTCCATTTCCTCTCTCTTTGCCTGCCTCTGCCTAGTCCATGCCCCCCCTCCCCTCTGGCCATCACCATACTGTTGTCTGTGTATGAGTTATATATACATATTCTTTGGCTAATCCCTTCACTTTCTTTCATCCAGTCCCCGCTCTACTCCTTCCCCTCTGACAGCTGTCGGTCAATTCTGTGTGTTCATGCCTCTGCCTCTATTTTGTTAATTAGTTTGTTTTGTTCATTAGATTCCACATATAAGTGAGGTCATATAGTATTTGTTTTACTTTTACAGGCTTATTTTATTTAGCATAATAATGTCCAGGTCCATCTATGCTGTCACAAAACGTAAGATTTCTTTCTTTTTTACTGCCATGCAGTATTGCATTGTGTAAATATACCACAGCTTTTTTTACTATTCTCATCCACTGATGGGCACTTGGGCTGTTCCCAGATCTTCACTATTGTAAATAATGGTGCTATGAACATAGGGGTCCATTTATTCTTTCAAATTGGTGTTTCAGGATTCTTAGGATATATTCCTAGAAGTGGAATTGCTGATTCAAAAGGCAGTTCCGTTTTTAATTTTTTGAGGTAACTCCATATGGTTTTCCACAGCGGCTGCACCAGACTGCATTCCCACCCATGAGGGATGGGCATGAGGATTCCTTTTTCTCTACATCCTCACCAGCACTTGTTTGTTGATTAATTAATGGTAGCCATTGTGGCAAATGTGTGGCGGTATCTCATTGTGGTTTTAATTTGCATCCCCCAATGATTAGTAATGTTGAGCATTTTTTTATATGTCTATTGGCCATCTGCATGTCCTCTTTGGGGAAGTGTCCATTCAGGCCCTTTGCCCATTTTTTTAAATTGGGTCATTTGTCTTCCTGGTGTTGAATTTTATCAGCTCTTTATATATTTTGGAGATAATTCCTTACAAGATGTATCATTGGTAAATATGTTCTCCCATACAGTGGGTTCCCTTTCCATTTTGCTAACGGTTGTTTTGGGGTTTTTTGGTTTTTGTTTTGCTGTGCAGAAGTTTTTAAATTTGATGTGGTCCAATTTATTTATTTTTTTCCTTTATTTCCCTTGCCCTACAAGACATATCAGCAAAAATATTGCTAAAAAAGATAGCAATCTGAGATTTTACTGCCTATATTTTCTTGTATGATATTTATTATTTTATTACTTATATTTAAGTTTTTTTATCCATTTTGAGTTATTTCTTGTGTATGGTGTAAGTCAGGGTAATGGCAAGACTTTTAAATTGAAGCATTTGAAAGATTAAAAATTTTAATGAAAAGTGTGTTTTGTAGTTTTCCATAGCTAGGAGATAAACATAGATATTTCACTATGATATTTATTTTAAACTTCATAAATTATATGGAATAAAATGTCAGAAAAGGGTGTTGATGAATGTAATAATGAATAAAATATTCATTATTATTACCTTCTATTCTTAAAATATTTAGACATTTTATAACACATACTAAATGACTCAGAAATAGCAGTTTTAAATATTTTTATTTTTGAAAAAACATTAATAGACTTTATTTTTTAGAACAGTTTTAGGTTCACAGAAAAACTGAGTGGAAAGTATAAAAAGTTCCCATAGGATGATTCCCCGACTATAAACATCCTGCTTCTAAGTGGTCCATTTGTTACAATCATTGACCAGTATTGGCACATCAGTGTAACCCAAAGTATATAGTTTATATTAGGATTCACTTTGTGTTGTATATTCCATGGGTATACACAAAGGAATAATGATATGTATCTGCCATTACAGTATCATACAGAGTAGTTTCACTAAAATTTGCCCCTCTTTCTCCATAACCCCTAAAAACCCTTAAATAATATATTTACTGTCTCCATTGTTTGCCCTTCTCCAGAATATCATATAGTTTGAATCAGAAGCCTTTTCAGATTGGCTTTTTTCACTTAGTAATATACATTTAAGTTTCCTCTATAGTTTAATATCTCATTTCTTTTTAATGATGAATAATATTTCATTGTCTTAATGTACTACAGTTTATTCACTTACTGAATAACATATTGGTTGCTTCCCGGTTTTGGTAATTATGAATGAAGCTGCTACAAATATCTGTGCACAGGTTTTCTGTGTAGACATAAGTTTTCAATTGGGGGAGGTAAATACCAAAGATTACAATTACTGAATTGTTTGTTAAGGGTATGTTCACTTTTTAGAAACTGCTAAACTGTCTTCCAAAGTGGCTATACCATTTTGCATTTCCACCAGCAATGAATGAGAGTTCCTATAGTTTTACACCTAATAGCATCTGATACTGTCAGTGCTCTGGATTTTGGCAATTCTAACAGTTGTATGGTGGTATTTCACTGTTGCTTTAATTATCAATTCCCTAAATGACATATGATGTTGGACATCTTTCCATGTGATTATCTGACATCTGTGTATCTTCTTTGGTGAGGTGTCTATTAAGGCCATTTGCTCATTTTCCAATCAAATTCCTCATTTTCTTATCAAACAATAAATAGTTTGAAGAGTTCTTTGTATATTTTGTGCTTTTTATTTTTTTAAAAGTATTTTGATTATGCTATTACAGTTTTCCCAATTTTCCCCCCTTTATCACCCCTCTTCCCTGCCCTCGCAACCCTCCAGTGTTCTGCCCCTGCCCCCTTAGTTCTTGACCATGGGTTGTACATGTAAGTTCTTTGAGTACTGTGTTTCCTATACCACTTTTTATCTTTCCCCATCTGTTTTATGCTTACTAATTATGCCTCTTCTTCCCTGTACCTTTTATCCTATTCCTCCCTTCCCCCACCCCGCTGAACTCCCTCTGTGTGATGTCTATTTCTCTGATTCTGTTTCTGTTCTGGTTGTTTGCTTAGTTTTTGTTTTCATTTCTTTTAGGTTTCTTTGTTGATAGTTGTGAGTTTGTTGTCATTTTATTGTTCATATTTTTAATCTTCTTTTTCTTAGAAAAGTCCCTTTAACATTTCACATAATAATGGCTTGGTGATAATGAACTCCTTTAACTTGACCTTATCCAGGAAGCACTTTATCTGCCCTCCATTCTAAATGAAAGCTTTGCTAAATAGAGTAATCTTGGATGTAAGTCCTTGCCTTTCATGACTTCAAATACTTTTTTCTAGCCCCTTCTTGTTTCTTTCGAGGAATCAGCTGGATGGCCTTATGGGAACTCCTTTGTAGGTAACTGTCTCTTGCTGCTTTTAGGATCTTTTCTTTGTCTTTGATCTTGGATAACCTAATGATGACATGTCTTGGTGTATTCCTCTTTTGGGTCCAATGTCTGAGACTCTTTGGGCTTCCTGGACTTCCTGGAAGTTTATTTCCTTCGCCAGATTGGAGAAGTTTTCCTTCATTATTTGTTCAAATAAGTTTTCCATTTCTTACTGTTGTTCTCTTTCTGGCACCCCTATAATTCAGATATTGGAACATTTGAGGTTTTCCCAGAGAATCCCCAGCCTCTCTTCATTTTTTTTGATTCTTGTTTCTTCATTCTGATCCAGTTGGATGTTTATTTCTTCCTTTTGTTCGAAATCATTGCTTTGAATCCTGGTTTCCTTCTTGTCACTGTTGGTTCCCTGAATATTTTGTTTTATTTCATTTTGGGTACCTTTCATTTGTTCTTTCATTTTTCAACCAAGCTCAAACAGTTCTGTGAGCATTTTGATTACCAGGGCTTTAAATTCTCCATCAGATATGTTGGCGATGTCCTCATTGCTTAGGTCTGAAGTTTTGCTCTGTTCTTTCATTTGGGCCACATTTCTTTGTCTTGGTGCACCTAATAAGTTGTAAGGGGAGGGGCCTTAGGTATTCACCCAGGCAGGGCAACCCTCTTTACTGTGCTGCCTGTGGGGGAGGGGCCAGAGAGGGAACAATGCAGCTTGCCCCGTCATCTCTAGCTCACTTTCCAACAGCCTCTCACGGCAGACAGGAAGTATCTCCCACCGGGGCAACCCCAGCCTTAGACCAGAGTCAGCTCTGAGTCTCAATTTTCCCGTAAGTTAGTCCCTCCTGTGCAGCTCTGCCCAGCTTGGCAATCAGCCCCGCACCTCAGCTGCCTTGCAGCGGTTTTTCTGAGTCGCTGCACAGTCTGCTTTACCAGTTTGGTTGATTTTTTCTTTAATTCCTTGGTTGTTGGAGTTCCACGCAGTTTGATTTTCTGGTGATTTCGGTTGTTTATTGGTTTTAGATGGTTGTTGTCCTCCTTTTGGTTGTGGGAGGAAGCAAAGGGTTTCTACCTCCTCCTCTATCTTGGCTGGAACTAGTTCTTTGTATATTTTGGATAATAGTCCTTTACCAGGTATTTTGCAAAATATCTGCAACAATTTTGTCCCATTCTATGACATCTGCTCATTCTGTTGACATTGTCTTTCTCAGAGAAGTTTCTAACTTTAGTGAAGTCCATTTATCAATTATTCATGTCATGGATCATGCCTTTGGTGTCATATCTAAAAAGTTATCACCATACCCAAGATCATAGATTTTCTCCTATGTTATCTTCCAGGAATTTTATAGTTTGCATTTCACATTTAGGTTGGTAATCCATTTTGAGTTAATTTTTTGTGAAGAGTTTAAGATTTATGTTCAGATTCATTCTTTCTCTTTTCTTTTCCTTTCTCTTTTTTCTTTTCTTTCCTTTCCTTCTCTCCTTCCTTCCTTCCTTCCTTTTTAGCATGTGACTATCCAATTGTTCCAGCATTGTTTCTTGAAGAGATTATTTTTCCCCCTTCATATTACCTTTGCGCCTTTGTCAAAGATCAGTTGACTGTATTTGTGTAAGTCTTTTTCAGGGTTCTCTATTCTGTTCCAATAATCTATTTGTCTATTCTTCCACACAGACCAAACTGCATTGATTATTTTAGCTTTATAGTAAGTCTGAATTGGCATTTTAGACCATTTACTTATAAGGTAATTATTATTTTAGGACTTAAATGTTCCATTTTGTTTTTCATTTTGTGTTTATTCTCTTTCTTTTTGCCTGTCTGTGTTTTTTCTGCTTTCCAGTGGGTTACTTGAACATTTTAAATAATTCCATTGTAATGTATCTATGGTGTGTTTGTACATATCTTATTCTATAGATTTTTAGTGATTATTCTAAGTATATATATATATATAATTAATCACAATTTACTGATATTAACAATTTACCAGTTCAAATAAAGTGTAGAGACCATGCTTGGCTTTATATCCCTTTACCCTTCCTTGTTTTTAATATAACTGTCTTTAATATTTCCTCTACATACATTTAAAACCATGTCAGATAGTGAAACATCATCCTGGGTGGGCCTGAACAAATCAGAGGAAGCTGTAAAAGTAGATGAAGGATTAGATATCACACTCCCACTGGTCTGTGTCTTATGGGTGCCCTCTGGGACCTGAAAGTGGCCCCAGACCAACAACTAGCAAGAAAACTGGGATCACTGTCATACAACTGCAAAAGGTCAATTCTGCCAATAACCTGAATGATCTGGGAAGAGGACTGCAAGCCTCAGATGAGAACCATTTCCCCAGCAAACACCCTCACCTCGTTTCAGCCTGGTGAGACCCTGAGCAGAAGAACCAGTTACCCTGTACCTAGACTCCTGATCCACAGGAACTATGAGGTAAATTTAGTGTTGTTTTGAAGTGCTAAGTTGGTGGCATTTGTTACACAGCAGTAGAAAACTAATACACTTGCTTTGAGCTTTGAGCTTTGTTAGTTGGGACTAGAGCAGCTTTGAGACAAGGGCTAATTTTGTCCCACTATTGGGGCAAAACCTTTCTGCCCAGTACTCTGAATTAAGAAATTTTCCTCTCTGGCTATGGGAACAGGAGCCATTTCCACCTCCAAGAATTATTCCTTTCAATTCTTGATGATTCTTTCCCCAGCCTCAGGCCTATGTTAATCAGTGTTTAGCTGAAGGCTCCATGCTGGATCTCCTTAGGTCTCTGGGTACCTTCTCCCTGAGCCATGGCCTGGTAACTCTCCTAGATAAGATTGGACAACCATAGGTCTCATCTTACTTGTTCCCCATCTTGCATTCTTCACTGTCCTTTGTTACATGTACATAATGTCTTAAAAACATAATTACATATATTTTGTCTGGTTTTTCAGTTGGTTCAGGTGAGAGGATAAGTCTGGTTTCTGATATTCCAGTTTGACTATAAGAACTCCAGTGCCACAATCTGTATTTTTACATTTTCTTGGTTTTGCTCATCATGTTGTCTTTTCTAGATTATTACTTGGTGAACTCCTTATATCCCAAGGCCAGGTCAGATGTTACCCACTACATATAGCCTAATCCAAAGCTTCAGAAAGAAATACCCATCTCTTCCTTTGTACTCCCAATGGCCTCATTGCATCATATTTCTACTATAGGATGCATCACATTATATCCTAATTGCTTAATTAGGTGACTGACTTTCCTTGTGGAATAAAAGAAACTGGTTTTCATTCAATGGGCATTGGGACTACAATGATGAAGGGAAATGTTTTGGACTATTAAGAACTTTAAGTCAATAAGCACTCACACTGCCATAAAAGAGTAGTTTATACGAGATGCTGTGGACTGTGTATAGTAAGAAAAATCACAAAACAGGAGTCTGCCCAAGCATTACAGGAGTATATCCCTCCATCTGAACCTGAGGGCCAAGTAGGAATCCACAGGTAAAAGTGTTGGTTAAAAGAAACGCTATACCAAGTAACCAAGGGTCAAAATCAAGAGAGATATAGGTGGAGAACATGATATGTTTGGTTAAGGGTGAATAGTTTTAGCATGGGTATTTCAATGCTGTTTTCTTTACTTATTTACATTTGTAAATGTTCAGAAAAAAGTAAAACCAAAGCTATTTCAACCCTCAATATTTGTTAAGTGCCTATCTATGACATGTTCTTCTGCATTATAGTACTGTAATGATAAGCAAAAAGAGGTCCAATCCCTACTCCTATGTAGCTAAATGGCCAATACCAATTGCTATATTGTGTAATACAGGACACAAATGTTGAATAAAATAGTATTCAGTGACCTTATCAAGGCATGCCAAGCAGTTCTTATGACACATACACATTAAGCAGAAACTCCAGGTTGATTTTTTTCAACACATTATTAGCACGCTTCTCATCACTAGTGGCCAAGGTATCTGCCCTGCACTCAAGGATACAAACTAATGCTAATATTAGCTTCATCAGCACACAGGAATGAAAGACAGAGGAAGGAAGAAAAGAGGAAGGAAGGCAAGTCTGCCACCCCCAAAGGCAATGAAAACCGTTTTTTCTACCTCCTGCTTTTTGTATTATACATGCTACTCTTTTCATTAGAGTTAGTTTTGCATTTAGTTTTGTTAAATACTGGCCTAGGGTGAATTTGAACAGATGTTTCACATCTATGTTTCACATCACTGACTTTCCCTTCTAGTTATAGAGACCTGTATTCATAAAAAGTGGGATTCTCATGGGAAGTTATTTGCAATTTTGATAAGCAACATGGCTTAGTCAATCTAAAACAAACACATCTAGAAAAATAAGGGGCTGGGGGTAGTGTTAGGGATAGGAGAATCTGTCGTGCCCTGTTACTAAAGAATTGCTGTTTTCTAAGCATTACATGTGTGTTTCAAATAGATCTCAGGAGGTGTTTGTCATTTTGAAAAGGAGAGGGAAAAAAGAGTTAGATGCTAACTTTGTGCCCTGATCTCATTGAAATGCCTTTTTTTTTCTGGGTCTACTATATTCTTCCTCAAAAGGGCAGAATCCAGGCCTGATGCACGGAGAGGGAAGGGGTTAGTCTGTTCTATAAACTGTTAGAGAGATTTAAAAAATAGGCAATCTAATTGACTCATACATGGCTCACAGCCATTTAAATGCTTGCAAAATTGCTTCTTGCACAGTAGTGGTGACCACAGAGAAGCAGAAGTAAAATGCAAGTGATATGGGAAGTCTTGGGAAATGTTTTGCAGGACTTTAAACCTTCTCCCTGTTTAACCTTCTCATGTTTAACCTTGTAGGGAACTGTCCTTTGCAGTGAGCTTACTGCAAGTCAAATTTCACATACTTTGCCAACAAAATAATACCTCTTTGATTTCTACAAATACATCGCCTTTCAGAAGCAAGTGCTGAAGAAAAACAATTTTTTTCAAGAACTGTGCCTACATCATTACTAGGAGATTTGTAATGTGTTTTAAACATGTTACTAAAATAGAAGGTGACATAACTACTGTGTTTGCTGCTTACATTTAATTAAAGGAATTGCTTAAAATAAAATATATCGATTTGGTTTGTTGTTTAAGCTACCAGCAACATGCAC
Organism: Artibeus jamaicensis; assembly: GCF_021234435.1. NCBI lineage: Eukaryota > Metazoa > Chordata > Mammalia > Chiroptera > Phyllostomidae > Artibeus > Artibeus jamaicensis. The sequence goes on from NW_026521803.1 coordinate 7,374,866, forward strand.
TTGTGTTACTTTCTATATATTCTCTTTTAACAAAAGTTTTCTTTTGCTGTCTTCTTTAAGATACAGCACTTGTATCAATTGGCTTTACTGTGATTATTTTCTAGTTTCTCCTTATGCTGTGTTGAAACTCACCTCATGCTTTCACTCGGCATCATTTGTTTTTCCTTGTTAATCATACGCAAAAAAAATCTCTCACTGTTTGCCTAATTAATTAAATGTAATCAGCTGAAATATAATACAATTGATTTATAATTTTTATCTCTAAATTGGTTAGTTGGCCACCAACTTGGAGATAAGAAATGATTTCCAACTGTGAGAGACTTCATTCTAAAAGCCTAAGGTGTCATAATGAGAACACTGTAGTTACTCATCATGTTCTTTGTTATAAACAGTTATCTCCCCAGTTACCAACGACATGTTTTCAAGCATTCACTTGAATTTTTAAACTAATTTGTGGTTTATTTTATTACTGTTCTTGTTAGTTTTTTAAAAATATTAATTAACTTGAATTATATGCTATCATTTTGAGTCAAAATGAAAGATTGAATTTCCTTTAGGAACTAAGACCTGAGATTTATTATTAAAGTGATTTGGGGGGTCTTCTGGTGATTTAGTTATGATAAACTTTTAAATATTTTGTGTATTATGTGTGAATATGACTTACTAGACAATGATACAAACTAATAAAAAAGAAAAAGGATTAAACCATTCTAAAGGAATAAAAGTCTTTGTTTAAGCATCAAATTTCTTTTTATGGAATCATTAAAATTATATATATATATATATATATATATATATATATATATATATATATATATATATATAGCTTTTGTCCTAGCCTCATAAAACTTACCCTGCATGTTGTGCCACAGCTGGTTCCAATCATTTGAGATTTCCTATGGGACTCATGATATGTTTTGAACCTTTTTCTTTTTGAAATAAAAAAATTTCAGCTATTCTTGTAGAATTTAGGGATTACAATTAATATATGTGCAAAACAAAAGCTACAACCTTCAAATCACAGCCAGTATATTCCCTAACCACTTTCCTGTAGTTTTTATGGCTTAAAACATAGAGGCAAAGGTCAAATGAAGTTTGGGGAAAATACTGCACTTCTTAACCCCGAAGAAGTCAGGGGGAACAGAGCCATAAGTCATAGCTTTAGCCACTGCTGCCACCCTTTTAAATCCTTCCTTTAGAAGAGCCAACAATTAAAGAAGAAACTTATGTCTATCCCATCTATACAAAGAGTAAATGTAAGTAAATTTAACTCCTACATTGCTGTTCTTTATGCTTCCAAACTCTAGCTGCTTGGCAGAATGATTTAGTTTCTACTCCACTCTCAGGTTTACATATTTGGACCTAGCTTTACTCTGGAATAGAAAGGCTGTCACTTCAGTTCTGTGGATAAGTCTTTACCTGTGTTGACAGAGCTCCACAGGGCAGGCCAGGCAAATGAATGTGTTTGTTGCTAGGATACCAGGCTGTTTCCAGGGCAGCAGGCCATTGCTATTTGCTATTCACTTGAATACTAGCACTACACCTGTTCCTTAAGAAATATGTTTGTTTTCCTTCATTATAAAGCAAACACTTAATGGGAAATATTATAACTGCTTGGCTGCCACTTCTCTGTAGATTTCAAGGAGGAATATAATATACCAAATACAATCTGATTTATGGAAGGGGGATTCACATATCCATACAACCTAAGTACTCATATGTAATCACATGTTTATATGATTGTTTCAGTCACTGTTATATTTATAGTCCACTGTGTGCCACAGAAAATGTGAGGCAATAATTCATACTCTTCTGAGGCCACCCCAAGATTTGTCTTACCTGTACTCATGAAGTGATTATTTTTGTATGAGATGTTCAAGACTACACAATATACCTTCCTATGAAACTTCCCTTTTTTTCTCCTTCTATTAGCATCCGGTTGTCACCAACATTGCCGTCACTACTGTCTATGACTGCTAACCATGGCTGGAACTATGGTGTCTAGGCACAAAATCTAACGAGGACCTCACTTTTAGGGTCATGCAAGTGCCCTGCTGCCAACATTTACCCAGGGCAGCAAATACTTGAGTCGAGGATGCCAAGATCAAGAGCAAATCTCTTGTTACTGTTGAAATTCCAAGGGTCCTTAATTGTTACCAAACAACAAAGGGGGATCAGCTGCCCATTGCCACAAAGGGCAAACTTGAGAGGCAGAGTTCTGGTGAGATAGGAAAGAGGTTTTTATTTGGATGCTGAAGGATCTGGGAGAATGGGGGAATTACCTGTCTCAAAGCTCATCTCCTTTGCAAAAACTAACACAAACCCAGCTGTTCTCAGTAAGAACAAAACAAAAACCAGTGCCCAGAGTTCCTGCTCCATTTTAAAATACCATCCTTTGGAGCCTGCAGGCAGCTGCTAAGTGGTCATCCAGGTAGTTTAGCTTATTTCCAGATGCTCTCTGGCTTCAAGCTCCCTCCTGGGGGCTGTATATAGAGCTGGCATGGCTGTGGCCATGCAATTTCTAGGGCCACAAGGTCATGTGTTCCCAGATGAGAGAGCATGCAGACACACTAGGAAATGTTCCACCAGGTCAGACAGTCAGAGAGAGAGAAACCCCCTCCTGAAGGCCATGAACCACGTGACTGCTAAAGCCATGTGGCCCATGGAAAGGACAGGCCAGTGCATCATATGACTGTATGTCCCATGCGGTGAGAGACAATCAAGGACAGTTTCATTGGGACTCTATTTGTTTTGGGTGTGGGACAGGACAGGTACTTTCTCAGAATGACCAATTAACTTCCAAAATTTTCATGTGCTTTGGGTGGGTCCACCTCCCAACCAATCCCTTCTTTTCTCAGGCTAGACTGACAGACCTCTTTGGTTCAGCACCTCCCTCTGACACCATTCTGACTTCCAAGACACATGTGCCTGCTTTTCTTCTGGTCCCGCCCCTCAAATCTGTTACCGGAGGTGGGTAGGGGTCTTTATCATTTATCCAAATGTCTTGTTAGCCATGTGCATCTCAGTGCAAAAACCTCCCTCTGCTGCCATCATGGCTGGTGGGGGAGACTTGTGTGGCACTCTGTCAACTCCGCACCTTCCATGCCCTCGTCCCTGTATTCAATGAGTCTGCAGTCAAGGCCCACTGGCAGAGAGTGATGGAAGCAAAGGGACCCTGGAAATCCTACTGGCCTCTCAGGCAGTGCCAGGGGAAGGCATCTCCAGGAGGGGCAGGTAATCTGAAGCCAGGGCCAGGACTTTTGCTTTGGGGGTAGAGCATCTGCAAGGCATATGGTTCGGTTACTCAGTGACATGGAGTCACAGTCCTCTGGAAGTACAGCCTGGTACTACAAAACTCAATGTTCTCAGCATGGCCCTGGGTGGCTTGCAAAGCATTCTTTGTCCAGCTGCATGCTGTCATTACTTGAACCTCCAACCTCCATCCCTGAGGAGTGTGGCTCAGTGCACAAATGGCTCCCAGGTCCCACGACCATATCCTAGCTCTATCTCTCCTGGCAGCTCCTCCGGTTTCCTACCTTCAGCCCACTCCCAGCAGTCTGGAGAGACTAGACTATCTATCAGTATCATAATCTCTGAACTCAGTTTTTAAAAAAATTTTATTGATTATGCCATTACAGTTGTTCTATTCCCCCTTCATTCCTCTCCACCCTGCACCCCTCCCCCCATTCCCTCCCCTTTAGTTTATGACCATGTGTCTCAAGTTCTTTAGATTCTATATTTCCCATACTATTCTTGCCCTCCCCCCTGTCTATTTTCTACCTACCATCTATGCTTCTTATTTTCTGTACCTTTTCCCCCCCATCTCCTTTTCCCACTCCCCTGTTGCTAACTCTCCAAGAGATCTTCATTTCTATGGTTCTGCTCCTGATCTAGTTGTCCTCTTAGTTTGCTTTTGTTTTAGGTGTGGTTGTTAATAACTGTGAATTTGCTGTTCTTTCACTGTTCATCTTTTTTATCTTCTTTTTCTTAGGTAAGTCCCTTTAACATTTCATATAATAAGGGCTTGGTGATGATGAACTCCTTCAATTTGATCTTATCTGAGAAGCGCTTTATCTGCCCTTCCATTCTAAATGAAAGCTTTGCTGGATAGAGCACTCTTGGTTGTAGGTCTTTGGCTTTCATGAGTTGGAATACTTCTTTCCAGCCCCTTCTTGCCTGTAAGGTCTCTTTTGAAAAATCAGCTAACAGTCTAATGGGAAGTCCTTTGTAGGTGACTGTCCCCTTATCTCTTGCTCCTTCTAGGATTCTCTCCTTCATTTTAATCTTGGCTAATATAATGATGATGTGCCTTGGTGTGTTCCTCCTTGGGTCCAACTTCTTTGGGACTCTCTGAGCTTCCTGGATTTCCTGGAAGTCTATTTCCTTTGCCAGATTGGGGAAATTCTCTTTTATTGTTTGTTCAAATAAGGTTTCCACATGTGGCTGTTCCTCTTCCCCTTCTGGTACCCCTATAATTCGGATGTTGGAACGTTTAAAGATGTCCTGGAGGTTCCTAAGCCTCTCCTCATTTTTTTGAATTCCTGTTTCTTCATATTTTTCTGTTTGGTCATTTTTTTCTTCCTTCTGGTCCATTCCCCGATTCGAGTCCCAGTTTCCTTTCGATCGCCATTTCTTTCCCGTGCATTTCCCTTCATTTCAATTAGTTTAGCCTTCATATGTTCCTCTAATTTGTGACTAAAATCAACCAGTTCTGTGAGCATCCTGATTACCAGTGTTTTGAAGTGTGCATCTGAAAGTTTGGCTATTTCTTCATTGCTTAGATTTATGGGCTCTGGGACTTTGAGTTCTTCTTGAGCCATCTTTGGTCTCTTCGTGCCCATTATGTTTGAGGAGCTGAGCCTTAAGTGTTCACCAGGGTGGGGCCGCCCAGTTTGCTGGGTTGTGATGCTGTATGTGGGAGCAGGGTCAGAGCAGGGCAATAGTGGTCCCCTCTACTGCTTCCCGCTGCTGGGGCCTGAGCAGTCTGTCTCACTGCTCGCTCCTTCGCTGGTTTATCTGCGTGCAAATGTGTGACCCCAGTCAGCCAACCTCCTTGTGCCCTAACTGGGTCTGCTCGTAGTAACCCCAAACCTGGGATCCGCCAGTCACTGACCATGCACCTGGGTCAGTCTGAGTTTTCCTGTGCAACCCCACTCAGCCAGCTACTGGTTCCCCCTCTCTTACCTGTCTGGCTGAAGTGTTCCTTGTTGTTGGACTTTGGTACAGTTTAATTTTCTCTCTGTTTTGGTTGTGTTCTGGTTTTTACATATTTGTTGTTCATAAACTTTGTTGTGCGAGAAGGCTCAGTGTTTCCACCTATGCATCCATCTTGGCGGAAGTCCTGAACTCAGTTTTAACTCCCTCCTTCACTGTTTTCCTAGTACACTAAAACTACAGCAGGAGTCTGTGGTAACTGGGCTGGAAAATCATTTAATTGACAGACACTGTCTCAACCATCCCTCTCCTCCTACCCTGGCAGTCCAACAGGATCCTTGGATCTCCATGTAAACAAACTTCCACGGGCCAAATACTGTATCTTGAAACATGCTTACATATTCATTTACCTTGGATTCTAGATGAATAAGATTCAGGTTCAAGATGAAACTTCAACATCATATAATGTTTGCTTTTTGGAATGCAGCATCATTGGATACAGTACTGACCTAATATGGCATTAAAACTATTTATGGAGCTCTGATCAAGATGGCAGCATAGGCAGACATGGCTCACCATTTTGTGCAACCACATCAAAATTACAATTAAAATATAGAACAACTATCACTCAGAACCATCAGAAATCAAGTTGAATGGAAGTCTGACAGCTACAGAATTCAAGAAACCACATACATCCAGACTGGTAAGAGGAGTGCAGATGTGGAATGGGCTAGTCCCACATCTCCATGTGACACATAAAAATTTGGGAAGGATATCTTCAGAGTGAGGATTCCCAGCCCCATACCAGTCCCCCCAGCCCAAGTTTCCAGTGCCAGGAAAATAAGTTCACAAACGTCTGGTTCCAAAAACCAGCAGGGATTGAGTCAGTCGAAAAAATTCTGAAGACCCAAGCAGTTCTTCTAAAACAACCCTCACACAAACTCACCTACTCAGACTCACTCCCTCTGAGCTCCAGCACAGGGGTGGCAGCTTGAAAGGTACCAGTGGTATACAGGAAGAAACTGAAGTGTCTGGCATCAAGCGAGCAGAGGCCATTGTCCCTTTTCTAAATCCTTCCCCTACAGAGCTGGTAAGCTGGTGCCATATCTGAGACTCCATCAACCTGGCAAACACTGTTTGACATGCCTTGGAGATCCCCAGAGACTCCACCAACCCAACTTACAAGCCTACCCAAGCTGCTTTTCCATATGAATGGCTCATCTTGGCTCATGCATCACCACTTCTTAAATCCTCTCAAACACACAACAGCTGGATTCAGTGAGCCCAGCCCTGGACTAGCAGCAGCTAGCCTGGATTCACAGCTTGGCTTCACCTGAGAATCTCCAAGCCCAGTACAAGTAGCAGCCATCTCAGATTGCTTTACAGCTCAGGCAAGATGGCCCCAGGTATATAGCACAAGTGGGGGCTGACATTGGCTTACACCACCCAGGGAACCCCAGGGTCAGCAAACCCAGTGGACAGTTATGGACCATGCTAGAGCACCATCATCCTGCCTCTGCACAGCTGATTCTCCATGGAGAGCAGAGGTTGGTGGTAAATGGTCACAGCCAATCCTTCCAGCTGACTGGCCTGGGTAAATACCTCCCATTGATTTGCCAACAGCAACCAAGACTCAACTACCAGAGGAAGGTGTACTCAGTCCACATAAAGGGCACATCTAAAGTACCCAGCTTGGGTGATAGTGGAGGCTGTGCCATTGGACCCTATAGGACACCTACTACATTAGGTGACACTACCAAGACACTGAGTCAAAGCAAGTCTACCTAATACATAGAAACAAACCCAAGGAGGCTGCCAAAATGAGGAAACAAAGAAATATGACCCAAATGAAAGAACAGAACAAAATTTCAGAAAAAGAACTAAACAGAATGGAGATAAGCAATCTATCAGATGCAGAGTTCAAAACACTGGTTATAAGGATCTCAAGGAACTTAGTGAGGACATCATCAGCATAAAAAAAAGATGCAGTCAGAAACAAAGGATACACAAATTGAAATAAAGGACAATTTACAGGAAAACAACAGTACAGTGGATGAAGCCTACAATCAAATCAATGATTTTGAACATAAGGACAAAATAAATAACCAATGAAAACAACAAGAAAAAAAGAATCCAAAAAATGAGGATAGTATAAGCAGCTACCAGTACAACTTCAAGAGGGCCAACATTTGCATCATAGGGATACTGGAAGGAGAAGAGAAAGAGCAAGAAATTGCAAATCTATTTGAAAAAAAAATAAGAAAATAAAACTTCCTTAATTTGGTGAAGGAAATAGAATGCAAGTGCAGGAAGCATAGAGAGTTCCAAACAAGATGGATTCAAAGAGGCCCACTTCAAAACACATCATAATTGAAATGCCAAAGGTTAAAGATAAAGAAAGAATCTTAAAAGCAGTGAGAGAAAAAAGTTAGTTACCTACAAGGGAGTTCTCATAAGACTATCGGCTTTTTCAAAAGAAACTTTGCAGGCTAGAAGGGATTTGCAGGAAATGTTCAAAGTCATGAAAATAAGGGACCTACAATCAAGATTGCTCTACTTAGCAAAGCTATCATTGAGAATCAAGGGGCAGATAAAGAGCTTTCCAGAAGAAAGAATAAAGAAGTTCATTATCACCAAACCATTATTATATGAAGTGTTGAAGGAACTTATTTAAGAAAAAGAAGATCAAAACTGTGAACATAAAATGTCAAAAATACATATCTATCAACAACTGAATTTAAAAACAAACTAAGCAAACAAGAGGAACTGAGACAGAATCATGGCTATGGAAAGCATTTTGATGGTTGCCAGATGGGAGGGGGTATGGAGGAAGGTGCAAAAAAGTGAGGAGATTAAGAAGTACAAATAGGTAGTTCCAGAATGGGGATGTAAATTACAATATAGGAAATGGAGTAGCCAACGAACTTATACACATGACCCATGGACATTAACAAGGTGAGGGAATTGCCCAGTGGAGTTGGGGTTGCTGGTTGGAGGGAACAAAGGGGGAAAAAAATCAGGACAACTTTAATAGCATAATCAACAAAATATAATTATAAAAAGAAAATAGCTCCTCAAAAAGTTAAATGTAGAATTACCACATGATCCAACAATACCACTTCCAGTATATGTGCAAAAGAATCGAAAGCAGAGACTCAAACAGATTCTTTGTACACCAACGTTCACAGCAGCATTATTCACAGTATTCCACCAAAAAGTGGAAACAACCCAAATGTCTATGGACAGGTGACTGGATAAACAAATAGAATATTATTCAGCCTTAAAAAATGAAATTCTGATGTATGCTACAATATAAATGAATCTTGAAAACTTATACCATGTTTACTTATGCTAAGTAAAATAAAACACACAGAAAAGGATAAATATTGTGTGTTTCTACTTTGAAAAAGCCAAATTACCAGAAGCTGCAGTGATGGGTTACTTCAGAGACATTGTTTAATGGGTACAAAATTTCTGTTTAGGATGACAAAACAGTTCTGAAAATGGTTGCACTGTGAATTACTTCATAGTCCTGAACTGTACAAGCAAAAACTGTCAAAATGGTGACTTTTGTTAGGTATATTTTACCACAATAAAAAAAATCAACTAAAAAGATAAAAGCTATTGATATTTAGGATGTTGATTAGGTGAGAATCTGACCCAGTTGAAAAGATTATATAACCAAACAGAAGATATTGTAAAGATATGATGATCACTGTGGCTACGAAACTATTTCAGAGAGAAATGATTCTCCTCCTTTCAGAGAGTCACTTCAGTGCCTGAAAATAGAGTTCAAAGACCTTCCTTTCTCCTTGCCTAGTTAGTTAATCTTTCAAATGTTTTATTCTGGTGGTTCTCTTAGTTTTTCTTACTCTGCTTCAATCAGTGGCAAGACTTGCCTAAAGGCATCTGGACTCCTTTCCCAATTCAAATTAAGAGGCCATGTGGTTTGTCAAGGAGGTATAGAAAAGGGAGTGAACATGTCCTTAAAATAAGGGTTGATCCTTCTGAGTAGTTAATTCTGTTCCATCTAACTTTGACTTGACCCAAGATTTGTACTTGCTCCATTTACATGACCACCCAAACCCATAACATTCTAATTAGTTTGTTACCTGTTGCTGATACTATACTTTCTCCAATTTGTTTCATTCTGATGTAACTAACATTATGATCTGATCACCTTCCCCTTTAAAAAACATGAAATGATTTTCTAGTGCAGAGGTTGACAAACTATTGCTAGTGAAGCAAATCCAACTTCCTGTTTTTGTATGGCTTGTGAACTAAGAATGGTTTTAACATATGAACATTTGTAATGCATTTGTTGGTAGGCACACTAACTTTGAACCCCAATTAAGAAAAATCTGATCCCCCAAAAGAATTTCACACATTGGACCTATATTACAAAATAGTTCTTCTTCTTCTTCTTCTTCTTCTTCTTCTTCTTCTTCTTCTTATTATTATTATTATTATTATTATTATATTTTGAATTCCATTATGGAAATTTGTTTTCTCTCCTGTTGTATAAGTACTACTTATTTGATTTTGCCTCTTGGCCTGCAAAGCCTAAAACATTTGCTATCTGAATATTTATAGAAAAGGTTTGTTGACCTGTGCTTTAGTTAGAATATTCAGAGTAAATGCATATCCTTTAACCTGAGGTTTGAGAACCTGCCTGATCTTCCTCAGGCTTTGTATGGTCTTACCCTTGACCTCAACCTGTTCTTTCACTGATTTATTTATTATTCTACATTTTTCTGCCTGTTTTCTTTGTGCTGTTCTCTTTCACTGAATTTTCTTCTTCTATCTCTTGATACTGAAGACCTCCCTTTTCTATGAGATTTTCCAGTTTCCACTGTCAAATTATATATTCTCCTTATCTGTTCTATTGCATAATGTACCTCAAATATAATCAGTCCTCAGTTAATTAGAGTAATAAAACTATATGTGTGGAGCTCTGGCTGGGTAGCTCAGTTAGAACATCATCCTGATAAGCCACGGCTGTGGGTTTGATCTCTGGCCAGGGCATGTACAAGAAACAACTGATGAATGCATAAATAAGTGGAACAACAAATTGAAGTTTCTCTCCCCACACAGTCTCTCTAAAATCAATAAATAAAATTAATTTTAAAAAAGTATGTATTTAGGGCAAGAGTGGAGGAGGAGATAACACAAACTGTCACAGTCAAAACATGATTTGAAGTAAATTTGGCTATAGTTACATCTGGTGAACAGAGAGCACATGTATTACTTGCCTTTCCAGCAGCCATTCACTCATCTTGTAACCACAATCTGATTTCCAGTCTCAGGCCATATGATCTGAGAGGAGCTCTACCCTTGGTCTAAGGTAAGGTACATGACCTTGGCTTAAGCCAGTCAGCACATTACATATCTTTTGCCAAAGTGGTCAGGGTGGATATATGACTGAGTCTGATCCAGACTCAATCTTGGGATCTTTACTTGGACTACTTGGAATTACAAATAACAAGTGGAAATATGCAGCCCCAAGGCAAACCACCTTGCAACAGTAAAGCAGAATAAAGGAAGTGCAGCCAGAACTGGAGAGAGAAGAAAAGAAACCAGATAACATTTTTGGTCCTCTCTATCCAGCCACATGTGAAACTAGACTTAGCTGTAGACCTTAGCTATTTAGCTAGCTATTTAATTCCTTTTTAAAAATATTATTCTATATTAGTTTCAGATGTACAGCATACAGCATAGTTTAATTCCCTTTCTTGATTGACTAGTTTGGGTACAGGTTTTGGTTGCTAGGAACCCTAAAATCATGATGAAAGAACATATTTATCAGTTTGTAAATGTCATTCAAAAGCATGACAAGACTAAAGACAGCTGTCTGGATAAGAGCATCCTGCCAGTACATCATGAGGAATGTTGGCTGTGGTACTCCCGCTACCACTGTACTATTACTGCCATTTTTTCTTCTTTACTGAGTGAACTTCCAGTGTCATGCAAAATACGACAAAACAAATTTCTTTTTTAAATTTAAAAACAAATGAATCATTTGACTTCCATTTTATATGAAATTCAAGGCAACCTTTATCTACATATTATTGGAAAGGGATGAGTTGTTAGAAGTTGGCATAATGTGGCAAGTATTGTAGTTTATAATAACATATAAGGATTTTCACTAATTCAACATTGTTTTCACGTTTTAATTTTTTATAATATTTTATTTATTTATCTTTAGACAGACTGGGAAGGGAGGGAGAAAGAAAGAAAGAGAAACATCAATGTGTGGGATGCGTAAGAGACACATCAGCCAGGTGGTTGGGACCCAGCTCGTACTTCAGGTGTGTACTCTGACTGGGAATTGAACTTGCAACCTTGTAGTTTGCAGGCTAGCATCCAATCCACTGAGCCACACCACCTAGGTCTATTTTTATGCTTTTAAAATATAGATATTCATATACACACTTAAGTGTGTATATGTACATCTATATTGACTGCATTTGATCTTAAAACTGGTATAAGCCACTACTGACTTATTGAGAATTAATCATATTATATAGTACCGGCCATAGGTAGGTGATACAGGGGAATAATAGGAAAATACCCTTAAAACTAGAGCTTGTTCTTCTAGCCATTATGCAATAACAGAGACTAGATTTACCCTTCTACCTTAAATAACTGGAAAGTTGGATAAAATATATAAAACAATGTTTTCCAGATGTTAGACAATAGGTAGTATAGGACAATAACTCTTGAGATAAGGGAACAATTGAGGTGAAAGGCCAATGAGCACTCTAGTTCACAGGCCATGAAGCAGGGAGGAGAAACAAACATCCAGCCTAATAGCTTCACTGGGTTGAGGAGCCAGGGCCGAGAGTGTGAGGAGGCCAAAGCAACCACCATGCATGACGCAAAGCATCAGAGGAGAGAGAACTACATGCAAATCAGCATTGCTTTCAGAGATTTTGCAGAGAAGTCCTCTGGAGTTTTAGGGTGAGTGTGAGGAAACTGTGAAGCCAAGGATAGAACCATAGGAGAGGGACAGGAGGAAAAATCCCTAGAGGGTTGTTTGCACAGAGCTGAGAATAGTTCATGTTCCCACAAGTGCTGGTTAAAGTCCTCAGAAGGGCACTGAGCAAGAGACAGGAACAATTTGTGTCTCACTGCATCAAAAATAATGAATGTGGGGCAAAAAAGGGGAAGAGAAAGAGATGGTAGCATTTTAAAACATATTGTTGTACTTAAAATATTCCTTGTCCTTTTCATAGGATATTTTCACTCTAAAAGGAGAAAATGTAAGGGGACCTATTTAAACATTCAATTCATAGCATAAAAAAATTTAAATTCTTCCCAGAAACAAAAAGGTCTACCAAAAGGACACACCTTGTCTCAATCAGATATCAAAACACACATAAAAAAACTCATAAAAACCACTTCAAATATAACATTGCTTGACCCAAAATTCTTGGGGGAAAAAATAAAACCAAGAAAACATGACTGTTTTTATGTAAACTAAATTTAAAAAAATAGGGCAGAGTTGTGGGCAAAAGTCTTTTGAAAAAGATGGACTTACTCTGTCACCAAAAACAAACAAATCTTGTTCTGAAGTAGTAAATAGATGAATAATGTATGCTAATATTGTCTGAAATTTATATAGAATACTGATCACCTATCATAATATTATGGTCGTGAATTCTTTGATAGTCACCTTTATCTTGTGTTTTAACTTAGAACAATTTCTGATACACTATTTTCTCTATCCCCCCACCCTCCACCCCACCATTCTGCTTTCTTCCATTCAGGGATAAACAAACCCACCTTATTAAAATAATTATGAGAACTTTAAAAATGTCACCTAGTAAACTGGAGAAAAGAATTGAAAAAAAGGTTAGTAGAGAAATTGAGAAGATCTGTTTCATAGAAATGAATCCAAAAGCATTCATCCTTAGCAGTGCTACCTATTTGACTCGCATGTGCCAGGAATCTTACTCCCAACACCTCTGTACTGGTGTTCTCTGTATTCAGACTCCGCACACATTTATTATCAGTTCCTTATCTTCTAGCAGAATAAACATGGTTGACGTCAGATTCCCTTGCCCTATTCTATCCTGTGTATTTCTGGTCTTTTTTCCCCCCCTTTTTTTTTTAAGGGAAAAATCCATGGTAAAGTTGCTAAAGTTTTGGCAGGATTCACATTAAAATTAGGAGAAAAAATAGGATAACCACGACTATTCTATTCCATTTTAATAAAGTTAGTTTGAATTATATTTTCCTTAATAAGACTTATTCACCACTTTACACGGGTCAGAATTGCCATCATAAACAAAGCAACAGACAACAGGCGTTGGAGAGGGTGTGGAGAAGAGGGGCCCTAGTTCATTGTTGGTGGGATTGCAGACTGCTACAACTACTATGGAAAACAGTATGGAATTCCTCAGATAACTAAAAATGGATTCTGCTTTTGACCCAGCAATTCCACTGCTAGGATTATATCCTGAGAACCCTGAAATACCAATCCAAAAGAACCTATGCACCCCAATGTTCATAGCAGCACAATTTACAATAGCCAAGTGCTGGAAGCAACCTAGATACCCATCTGTAAATGAATGGATCAAAAAACTATGGTACATTTATGCAATGGAATTCTATGCAGCAGAAAGAAAGAAGGAGCTCCTACCCTTTGCAACAACATGGATGGAACTGGAAAGCATTATGCTGAGTGAAATAAGCCAGGTGGTGAGGGAAAAATACCATATGATTTCAACTTTAATTGGAACCTAATCAACAAAACAAACAAGCAAGCAAAATATAACCAAAGACACTGAAATAGAGAACAGGCTGACAGGGACTAGAGGGGAGAGAATTTCAGGGAAAAGGGGGAAGGACTTACAGGAACTAGTATAAAGGACACATGGAGAAAAACTAAGGGGGGTGAAAATGGGAGGGATGTGGGGAGCACTGGGCGGGGGGGGCTGGGATGGGATGGGAGTAAACGACAGAAAACTGTACTTGAACAACAATTAAATTTTAAAAAAGAAAAGAAAAGTTCAGGTGACTTCACTTTAAAAAAAAAGTATTCAATTTTCCCATTTATTTACAAGGGCTTAATTATGCTACATACTATGTGACTTAAAATAATGAGATAAGTCTAATCTGTGGCTATAATCAACCAGTTCTATGAGGATCCTGATCACCAGTGTTTTAAACTGTGCATCTGAGAGTTTTGCTATTTCTTCATCGCTTAGATCTATAGGCTCTGGGGCTTTGAGATCTTCTTGTGCCATTTTTGGTCTGATCGTGCCCTTTAAGTGTGAGAAGGGGCGCCTTGGACTCCCAGGTCGCTGGGTTGTGACGCTGTATGTGGGGGCGTGGTCAGAGCGGGGAAATGGCGGGACCTTCTGCTACAAACTCACAGTTATTAACAACCACACCTAAAACAAAAGCAAACTAAAAGGACAGCTAGATCAGGAGTGGAAACATAGAAATGAAGATCTCAAAGAGGGTTAGCAACAGGGGAGTGGGAGGAGGAGAAGGGGGGAGAAGGTACAGAAAATAAGTAGCATAGACAGTAGATAGAAAATAGAAGGGGGGACAAGAATAGCATGGGAAATATAGAATCTAAAGGACTTGAGACACATGGTCATAAACTAAAGGGGGGGTAATGGTGGGGATGGGGGGGTAGGGTAGAGGGGAATGAAAGGGGGAATAGAACAACTGTAACAGCATGATCAATAAAAAAATTTAAAAAACTAATGAGATAAGGAATATGTTATCATTCATTTTCACATTAGTTTGCTTTTGTGTCATCTTGTCTTCTCTCTTGCTCCATAGAATTGTTACATAAATGAAATTGCTATGAATTTTGCATATTATACATCAAAATATTAAAAATAAAGGCTTGGATCTCCTAATTACCTCCACAAAGGAACATATGAAACCTTATTTGCCATTTGTATTTCATTGGGAATATATCTGAAATGTTCCCAAGGACAGAAAGGAAGAGACTGTTGGAATTAACAAATGGAAAGGATGAGAACAACAATCAGCAAAAGGAGATTGTTGATGTCCAATACAGATGGTCTCTTTCACAAATCTGCAAGAAGCTATTCGTACAAGGAACAGCATTTTTCTTGCTGAGGAGAGGTGAAACCACCTGTCTGGGACAGCCCAAGCACAGAGCTCCTGCCTAGACTGCCAACTCCTGATGGAGCCATGCCTCCAAATTCCCCTCATTCACATGAGTATGCTTAATACTCTTAAAATATTACATTAGTAACAGTTCCTTGCACTGGTATATTACCTTATAATTTGAATACACCTTCACTTTCATAGCTCAATTAATTTGGTTCTCACAACAACTATGGAAGTAGGCAGATAAATGTTATTACTCCCATATTTCAGGTGGGGGAAACAAATCTCAGAGTGAGGTAACTTGTCTAAGATAACACATCTAGTAAATGATGGAGCCAGGACTAGACCTAACATGGAGCCTGGCTGCCCTTTTGCATTTTACGGTATTGCCAGCCCTGCCTCTTCCCCAGCAGGATAATGACCATTTCCTCTCTTAAAAAGTTAGCCTGCTAGAGATTAATTATACCTATAACATTTCCTTGTCTTGTTTTTCCAAGATTTTATACCACTATTTTCTAAAGAACCTCAATCATGAGACATTTTTCTTGGTGCTGCACTGTTTTTCTCAGGTCATTATCCAAAAGATGAAAAGCGCTTGTGTTAAATTTTAAGAATTCTTGGCTACACATCCTCAATAAGATTATTTCTGGCTTTAAAAACATTCTGCAAGTTGAGTTTACTGCTTAAAAGGTTGAGGTCTGTTTTTGCTTTTATTTTTTCAAAGCCTGTCTCTATCTATCCCAGTAAGCTTGTTGGATGCACTCAAATGAAAGAGGGAAATATGCTGGCAACACAGCATGTTATGCCATAGTGTATCACATGCAAGCCACATGAAAGCAGTGTAATTTCCATTGGTACCTTGTATGGAAGGGAAAGTCAATATAGTTTGCTCTTTGAGGCTTTGGTTCCATTCCACGTGACAGGCTCATCAACACACTAGAAAAGTGATCTGAGCTATGTTATCACTGGAGAGGCTTGGGTCAAGCATTAATCAAAACATATGAGCATGCGTTAGAAGGAAAGAAAACAGATTTTTTAGAGAATGTTAGATGAATGGAGTATGCAGAAAAATCTTATGATGACATTAGATTGTATTATCATGAATTTTATTATAATTTCTTCAGTTTGGGGTTTTACAATTTAGGAGAAATAGGGAGAAACTTGAAAATATGGAGTAAAAAGTGAAGACTAAAATAGAATTTAGAAAGAGTTTGAGGAGGTGGAATGTTAGGGAAGATTGAAAGGCAATTGAAATGAATTCAAAATAAATAGTCACTATAATTAGAGTTCTCTCCACAAAAAATTCCTAGCTTCAGTTATTTGGTCTATAAACTTTGTGGCAATAAAAGTGACTAGTTACTGCACATTAGAGTAATATTTAAACATAGTTTTAGAAATCATGCTGCTAAATACTAGTTACTGATCTTACCTAGGATCTATAACTTGAGGATTGCTACCAGTGATAAATAGTGGAAGGTTGCTTCTCAACCTCTAAAGAAACAGTTATTTTGCTTTTTATACTTAACTCATAATGTAAAACCACCTCTGACTTTATACTAGAGAGGTCTGCTTTTAAAATCTGAAGTAGAAAGCATGTGGTTACATTAAAATTTTCTTCCATATACTGGGAGGAGATCCAAAATTCTGTTTCAGCATACTGGACTGAAAACCACTTCTACCTTTGAAATTCGAAAAAGGCTAGGTGTACTCTGCATATAGGATCAGTCCTCATCATCTCCATTGCCTTTCTTGACTCAGCAGCTGAATTCTCATGTATATCACAATGATGGTAGAACAATGTTCAGGGTTCAGTAGATCATCCTGAAATACCAGCACTGCAGGAACTGCTTATTTGGCAGATGTGAATAATAAATTATAAAGGCAATAAACAATAACTGCATGTGAATCTATGGCTTGTCTCCGACACAGAAGTGACAACCTTATTAGAGCAGGCACTGTTCGAGGCCAGGGTAGCTAGTATTAAAGTGCCAGATCTGTTACTAATAACACCAAAACTAATCTCTTGAAGAATTAGATTAATTTTTAGATAAAGATTTAGGAAATGTAAGTATCTATCAATTGCCATGGTTATATAATAAAGTTTTTTAATGAATAAAAATTTTATTTTATTGTTTCAATTGTTTTTTTATTTTTCAATTACATTCAATATTATATTAGTTTCAAGTGTACCCCCAATGATTAGACATTATTTAACTTACTAAATGATCATCCTGATAAATCTCATATCCATCTTACACCATACATAGAATATTATTGACTATATTCCCTATGTTGTACTTTACATCCCCATGATTATTCTGTACTACCAATTCCTGCACTTCTTAATCCCTTCACCTTTTTCATCCATGCCCCAAGATCCCCTCCCATCTGGCAACCATAAAAATGCTCTCTATATCTGAGTCTGTTTCTGTTCTGCTTGTTTGTTTATTTTGATTTTAGATTCAATTGATGATACATATATATTTCAATTTTATATTTTTATTTCTTCTTCTTCTCCATCTCCTCCTCCTCTTCCTTTTCCTCCTCCTTCTCCTCTTTCTTCTAGTAAACCCTTAGCATTTCATGTAATACTGGTTTGGAGGTGATAAACCCCTTTGGCTTTTTCTGGTCTGGAAAGCTCTTTATCTGTTCTTTGATTCTAAATGATAGTTTTGCTGAATAGTGTATCTTGGTTGTAGGTCATTGTTTTTTATCACTTTGAATATTTCTTGCCAATCCCTTCTGGCCTGCAAACTTTCTGCTGAAAAATCATCTGACAGTTTTATGGAACTTCCTTGTAAGTGACTAACTGCTTCTCTCTTGCTGCTTTTAAGAGACTCTCTTTTTTCTTTAACCTTTTGCATTTTAATTATAATGTGTATTGCTGTGGGCCTCTTTGGGTTCATCTTGTTTGGGACTCTCTGGTCTTCCTGGACTTGTATGTCTATTTCCTTCACCAAGTTAGAGAAATGTTCCTTCATTATTTTTTCAAATTTGTTTTCAATTTCTTGCTCTCTCTTTTCTTCTTCCAGCACTCCCATGATGCAAATGTTGGTGTGCTTGAAGTTGTCCCAGAGGCTCCTTGTATTATCTGCATGTTTTTGGACTCTTTTTTCATTTTGCTGTTCTGGTTAGGTGTTTTTTGGGTTTTGGTTTTTGTTTTTCTTCCATAGATTCCAAATTACTGATTGGATTCTTACCTTCATTCACTCTATTGTTGAGTCCCTGTAAAATATTCTTCAGTTCAGTTAGTGTATCCATAATTTTTGACTGGTTCTTTTCATTGTTTTTATGGGTTTTTTTTCATGCTGTTAAAGTTCTACCTAAGTTCCTTGAGCATCCTTATAAACATTGCTTTGAACTCTACATCTGGTAGTTAGTTTGCCTTCATTTCAGTTAGCTCTTTTTCTGGAGATTTCTCCTCTTCTTTCATTTGGAGCCTGTTTCTTCATCTTTACATCTTGGCTGCTTCCCTATGTTTGTTTCTCTGTATTAAGTAGAACTTTTTATTATTTCTCCTGGACTTGGTAGAGTGGTCTTGTGTAGTAGGTGTCCTGTAGGGCCTGATGCACAGCCTCCACAGCCACCTGATCTGGGCACTCTGGTGTGCCCTTGTATGGGTTGTGTGCACTGTCCCGTTGTAGTTGAGCCTTGATTACTGTTGGTCTCACTGGGAGGGATTAATGCCCAGGCTAAACAGCCACGAGGACTGGCTACAATTACAGAGAAGGACATGTTGTACAGGAGTCGACTTTACGGAGTAGCACTTGCTTCAGTGGGGCTTTAGTGCTCACTGAGTCCACCCCTTGAGTGTGTTGCTCATGGAGGTGGTAGGGGTGTAGTTTGGTGTGGTGTGAAGCTGTCTACTGGATGCACTGGCTTTGGGGCCTCTGAGAAGGTGCAAAGTCAGCCACTAATTATGCACTTCCTGAGACCAGCTGCATGAGCTACAGAGTGATCTGCAGCTGACTGCTACTTGTGTTGGCCTTGGAGGTGTCCAGGTGAGGCAAAGCTATTAACCAAGGTAGGCTACCACTAGTGCTGGTTCTGAGGGCTCTTAGCAAGAGGTACGGGGTGCACAGAGGCCAGATGCTACTTGTTTAAGAGACTTTAGGAAAATCTGGACATAAGGCAAGAGAGGCCGATTGTATGGAAAAGCTACTGGAAATGGTTTGCATGGGCCCACAAGTTGAGTGGGGTAGGGTCTCAGGGAATCACCAGGGTGGGGCAAACAGTGTGAGCCAAGTTGATGGAGACTTAGTTATGGCACCCACCTGTTGGCTCTGTGTGGGGTGGGGGAGTCTCAGAAAAGGAACAGTGGCCTCTGCCAGCACTTCTGTCTCACAGAAAGCTATTCCCTCAGCTCTTACCCTGATGCCACACAATTAAATTCCTCCCCCTATGTTCCTGGTTCCTTTCAAGTTGTTGCCCCAGCACTGGAGCTCAGAGGGAATAGGTCCAAGTAAGTCCATGTGTGGGTCATTAAGAGGAACTCCCTGGGACTTAAGGAGCCCTCCATCTCTGTCAGCCACAGTCTCAGCTGGTTTTCATAACCAGAAGTTATAGGAACTTGTCTTTCTGACACCAGAACCCTGGGATGGGGGTTTGGTATGAGGCTGAGACCCCTTGCTCCTCAGGGAGGATCTCTACAGCCAAGATATCCCTCCTGATTTTAAAGCTCCACACATGGATGTGGGACAAGCCCATTCTGCATCTCTGCCCCTCTTACCAGTCTCAATGTGGCCTCTGAGAGGCTTTTTCTCCATTCTTATGGAGGTCAGGATCACAAATATACAATCGAGAAATAAAATATGAACAGCACCCCAGATACCCCCTTTGTATTCCAATATCACCTCCTCTTCAAATGTTTACAAACCTTTGACTTCTATTGCCATGCTTCCTTTTACCAATTTTTGAATTTTATACAAATAGAGTCCTGAAGTCTGCCTTAAAAAAAAAAAACAATTTGCAGGAATAAGTAGAAAAGACACATGGACAATAACAAGGGGGGTGGAAACAGGGGGCAGGTGGAAACAGGCGGGGGATGGGAAGGGCTGGGGGGTGGGCTGGGATGGGGATAAAAGGCAGAAAACCACTTGAACAACAATTAAAATAAAATAAATAATATTAAAAATATGTTGTACAGGAAAAATATTTAAAAATTAAAAAAGAATTTTATTTTATGTAGGGAAAGGCAAACTCCAGCTCTTAATTTTTTGTTCATTTTAATTCTTAAGTCTTTCAGGATTTGTGCACAAAGGCATCTATTGGCATGTTCTTGAGGGACCACTATCTTTGTAGACTCCATGACATCCAGTTTACTCATTCTTCAAGATTCAAATAAAAGAAAATATGCAAGTACAAGAATTATCTTCATAGTATTACCTATCATAATAGAAAGTTGGAAATAAACCTAAATATCCTACATTAGAGGACTAATTAAATGAGAGATGATATTTTTTATTGTGGAATACTATATAGCCATTTGTATTGTTTTTGATGGTTAATGATATGGGAAATGTTCATGATGTAATGTTCATTGAAAAGAATGGACAGCAAAACTATATATATCCTACTATATACCTGCGCATAAGAAAGTACAGCAGAAAGTCAACAGTGGTTTTCCCTGGGTGATGAGGTATTAAGTGAGTTTTATTTTCTTTTAAAGCTGGAAAGAAGTATTCCAAGTCATGACCTACATTCAAGATTTATCTATCCAGCAAAGCTTTCATTTAGAATGGAAGGACAGATAAAGTGTTTCTCAGATAAGATCAAATTCAAGGAGTTCATCATCACCAAGCCCTTATTATATGAAAGGTTAAAGGGACTTACCTAAGAAAAAGAAGATAAAAAAGATGAACAGTGAAAGGACAGCAAACTCACAGTTATTAACAACCACACCTAAAACAAATGCAAACTAAGAGGATAGTTAGATCAGGAGCGCACCATAGAAATGAAGATCACATGGAGGGTTAGCAACAGGGGGGTGGTAGAAGGAGAAGGGGGGAAAAGGTACAGAAAATAAGTAGCATAGACAATAGGTAGAAAATAGATAGGGGGAGGGCAAGAAAAGTATGGGAAATATAGAATCTAAAGAACTTGAGACACGTGCTCATAACCTAAAGGGGCGAAATGGTGGGGGAGAAGGTGTACAGGGGGGAGGGGAATGAAGGGGGGAAATAGAACAATTG
The DNA here is from genome assembly GCF_021234435.1 of Artibeus jamaicensis. Lineage (NCBI taxonomy): Eukaryota > Metazoa > Chordata > Mammalia > Chiroptera > Phyllostomidae > Artibeus > Artibeus jamaicensis. Next base: position 7,396,309 of record NW_026521803.1, read on the forward strand.
TAATAGCATAATCAATAAAATATATTTAAAAAAGAAAATATATTATAGGTATGTATGTATTCTCTGATGAAAAGCCTTCAATAGTTTGAATAAAATACAAATGCTTAGAAGAGCCCACATAGCCCTTCATTAACTGGCCTCGATTTATCCCAGCCACATCTCTCGCCACTTTCCAATATGTACCCAAAGATCGAGACATACAAAATAACTTACAGTATTCCTGATCTTTGTACCTTTGCAAAAGTTGTTTTTCTGCCTAGAACACCCTTAACCCTTTTCTTCCTCTTCCTTCACCTAGTTTTTCAGAACTCTAATTTCCCCTACAAGGAGGCTTTCCTGTACCATCCCACAAAGTTAGGTTAGGTCCCTTTGGTAATTTCTTCTATTTTTGTCAGTGTCCTCTATTAGACTATAAACTCTTAAAATCTTATGTCTTATTCTTAATAGCTAGTATAGGATCTGGCACATGCTAGCAGTAAATTCATTCAAAAATATTTAGTGATGAATTAATATCTCTATAATAGTACCCCTGTATTGTAATATAAGTTGTTTTTTATATCCTTCTCTCTTTGATAGATTGTGAGCATCTCACTCTTATTCATCTTTGTATTTCTCAGGCAACACAATTCCAAGGATATAATAGATACCTTATAACAGAATGAATGAATGGATATTATAAGCAGTCATTTTTAGGCACCTTAACAAATTTATCAGATGTGACTACCCAGAAAACAGTTAAACCTTAAGTATGATATTTTTTACTATTTTAAGACACATTTTAATGAATTTCTGAAAGCCACAAAAATGTTTTTTAAATGACTGTACATGCTGCAAGTGTGATTTAAATATATACAAATTTGCTGACACTTTGCCTAATTTATAAAAGAAAATTATATTCTGTGGAGAAATATGGTTTGCAAAGTAATAGGCTCAAGTTGATTAAAACTCACACATAGGTCAAGTATTGTAATTTAACAATTGAACATCTTTGCTTAACAGACAACTAGTTCAAAACAATCTGTCTTTGTTTGGAGAATACGATCAGATCCCCAGCAGCAAATAGAATTCACTAGCCCATTATACTAACACAAAGGCTGTTAGAATGTGCATGCTGGGTGAGTACTAAGCACTGCCATTCATAGGTCGGGTACAATAGTGTTTTATAAAGTCAGTAAGTCTTTATTACAGAAGCAATAACAAATACTTTCACAGAAATAATCTCCATGCTCATCACATCACAGAGAGTTCATGTAATTCAAATCTAAATGGACACATTTGACTGATCAAATGTATTCTCCATATGAGATAATAAAATGTTGATTTTGACAGACCTGCAACAATGGTTGATACAGGAAACCTTATGGTAAATAATCACATACCCATTTACAGATGGGGAAATCAAGGCACAGAAATGCTAAATGACTTGCTCCAGGGCACGTTAGTAAAAAGTGGCAAAGTCCAAGCTAGTACCAAAGTGATTTGGCTTTAAATCCAGGGCTCTTCTCACTGTACCACACTGCCTACATCTTTCCAAGACAGGCATTGGGAATCCTAAGTCGTATGAATCGAAGAGATTTTAAAAAGGGGATGGGGATACCCCTCCCCACCTCACATCTGTTGATTTAGAGTCCAATGACCGACCATCAACTTAATGATACCAGGTGCCAGAGTAAGTGGGCAGTCCCCATACTTGGATTTCACAGACATTTCATCCTGACCTCATGAACTGAATCGGGACCTCTTGTCATCCTTGACTGACAATGGCACTGCTGCCAGACACTCAGAAGTCAGAGGTAGGGGCTTAATGGGTGTGCTATCTAGAAAACAATGTTGTTCCTCCTGACTTTTTAGACTGCCTAAATTCATACCAGCTCTCATAGCACATATACTAATTTACTGAGTACTTACTGTGACCAGTCATTTAGTAAGAGTTTTACGCATTTTCCCTGGCTGGTGTAGCTCAGTGGATTGAGTGCGGGCCTGTGAACCAGATGATTCCCAGCCAGGGCACATGCCTGGGTTGCAGGCCAATTCCCAGCAGGGGCTGCATAAGAGGCAACCGTACATTGATATTTCTCTCCTTCCTCCTTCCCTTCCCCTCTAAAGATAAATAAATAAAATCTTTTTAAAAAAGAGTTTTACACATTTTACTTTATCCCCACAATAATTCAGTGAACCATGTACCATTCTTATCATCACATTTTACAGATGAGGAAACTACAACTGAAGGGAAGTTAAGTAACTTAATTTGCTCAAGATCATGAGGTACGAAGAATGGGATACAGAATTAAATCTTAGAGACTCTGGAGCCCATGCTGTCTACGCCCTTGCCTTTGAACAAGAACATCTTCGAGGCAGTTCTGCGAAGAACTGCCACCCTCACCCCTTCAATCACTGGGCCCAACCTTTAAGACCCCCACAAATGTTTTACGAGGTTGCAACCTAACAGGTTACAAACAAACAAACAACAAAGTAAAATGTACATTTTGGACTTAAATTTTTTCTAATATTTAACATAATGACAGAATATCACTCACCAATAAAAATAAATGGACTACTGACATGTGCAATAACACAGATGACTCTAAAAATTATGAGTATGCTAAGTGAAAGAACCAGATTCAGAAAACTCCTCAGTGTATGATTTTATTTATATGACATTCTGGAAAAGATAAAACTATAGGGAGCAGAAGATACATCAGTGGTGGCTCATGGCTAGAAACAGAGGGAGGGCCTAACTACAAAAGAGAACAAGGAATTTTGGGGGATGATAAAAATATTCTGTTTACATGTGTGAAACTTATAATGATGTGCACCTAAAAGGGTGAATTTACTGTGTATAAATTATAACTCTGTAAACCCAACTTTAAACAATAAATGAATAAATACAATCTCTAAAACAGTGTCTTTCAAATCTCCATTAGCAAGATATAAACCATCAGTAACTTGTGAACTCCAGTTAGTGAGCTGTGGCTCGCATTAGAAAGAAACAAGGGAAATAGAGCCCTGGCTGAGTAGCTCAGTTGGTTAGAGCATCATCCCAATATTACCAAGTTGCAGGTTTGGTCCCTGGTCAGGGCACATACAAGAATCAACCAATGAATGCATAAATATGGAACAACAAATTAATCTTTCTCTCCCCCCATTCTCCCCTCTCTCTAAAAAAGTGTTTAACTATATTAAAAATAAATAAGAATTAAAAAATGAAATAGAGTAGAATAGGAAATATAAGAGTCACCCATACAGTAGAAGAAATGTTGCTAGTGAAACATTGGCTTCAGGGAATTAATATATCAGGAAAACAGAAACCATTGTCAGTGTAATTTTAACAGAGAGAATTGGTTACACAAATGCTGAAAAAGTTGAGAAGCCAAATAGGGGAAGGTGAGGCAACCCAGAGGTCAGCAATGGCAGAAATCACCTATACCTTTAGATTGGAGGGATCTAGGGAGGTGACAGTGTTGCTGGATCTCAGAGATGGGATCACTCAGCAGGAGATTACAGGGGGCCTTTTGGCTGGAGCTGGAGCCAGGGAAGGGACTCGGCCACTGTGAGAGATGCACACAAGCAGAGAAAGTTGGGGAGAATCACCTTAGCTGTTTTTCATTTCTCCATTCTCCGGTGTCCTAGCAGGGCCACATGTGGGCGGGAACTAAACAGAAGTCGTTTAACAGAACCTGGGAGCCTCAGAAATGCAGCTTCTCGGGATCTGCAGAGGAAGAGCAGGAGTGGATTTGAAAGCCAACAGGCTATGTATGGGCAGGCACAGCTGTGAAGTAAACCTACTTTGTATTAGGGTCAGATTCTAAGAGGTTTAAAAGGCATTGAATTGCTTTAGAGGTATGCTGTTCTCTCTATATACAAAAGTAAAAATAAAAATAAAATCACACTTTCAACCATTACAGGAGGGCAAATGTTTCCCTATTCAATATGCTTGTAGAAGAGTGAACAAAAGTGCCAGATTGGGAGACAAACCCACTTCTCTCATTAATTTTGGAATAGTCACACAAAAGTCTCTTAGTAGAGAAGATAAAACTCCTAGAAGATATATGTGAAATTTAGGCTACAAACAATAGAGCAGGAATAAATATACAGTGACAAATATGTAAGCAAAGGAACTAAATGCTTCTCTCTGCCAGCATACAAGGAAAAGAACTGCAGTTAAAATTGATAAGCTGGGTATCAAATTGCCCTTCTCAGCAGCTATTTGTGTGATGGCTCTATAAAACTTCCTGGATCCACAAGGAACAGCAGCCGAAATTCATGAACACCACCTTATTCTTGACTCTGATGATGTTTTAGTTCCTCTAGTTCCAGAGCTTTGACCTTGAATCATTTGATGTTTCTGATCCCAAGAAATGGCTTTCAAGGCTCCCTCATTGAATCAGACGTAATGCTTGATCCCTTGTACTTAAAAACATGGCAGTGACTGCTTTTGCACTTCTCCATCTATACCATTTATGTAGGAAAAATGTACTTCAATCTTTTGTCTTGTTTTCTTCCATTATTTTAAAATACCACTTTGATAATATTGTTTTAAACTCAATTATACCATTATCAAACGTTATTTTTAAAGACAATAAATATTTGTTGGATGAACACATGTTTGGATGGACAGATGGATGAATGAATGAAAGGAGGAAGGCAATGTGATTGAGTCTGAGTTCAAAGTTTCAGCCAGGCTTATGAGGAGTCCTCAAGCCAGTTTCCTGGTTCTGATTGACAGGGAGCTTAAAGACCACCAGAACACCACTGTGCTGCCATCTAGTGGTATCTTAGCCTACTTGCAAGAAAAGTACTGTAGAGAAATAACCTTGAATGCAAAACCAGTTTCACAATTCTTTTTCTGATTCTAGCTGTTTATGATTACCTTTCTTCATTTGGCTATCTTTGATAGTAATAGCTTTTCACCTTGATTGTTTAACACATGCACAAAGAACATTCACAGGATTATATAAATAGATGTCACTAGCTCAGTCACCATATTGTGGGGTAGGTCTTCCTTCGTACAATAAATGTCAAAGGTCTATGTGTATTTTGATACAGTCAGCAGGCCCGCGGTTCTTAAGAAATGTGATAACCAGCTGTTTTTAAGAGAAAGCATGATAATTATTGCTTCCATTCTTTTGTTTCAATTAGACAACTGCCTTAAAGAACATACTTTTTTTTCCTCTGCAAACACCAATGTCTTAGTTGGTATAAACCATTTATTTCAGAACATAAACATGTAAAAATAAAATAAAGGACTTCCGCCAAGATGGAGGTGTAGGTGGAACCACCTTGCCTCTGTGCACAACCAAATCTAAGAACAACTATTTTTAACAACAATAAACACAACCAAGCCACACAGAAAATCGACAATACGGAGTCCGAAGACAATGAAATGCTCAGCTAAACCGGTAAGAGGAGCGAAGCCAGCAGCAGAGCAAGTTGGCAAGAAAAAATCCCCTAACGGGTGGTGCGCGGTGCGCGAGTAGCCGAAGGCGCAGATCGCGGGCTAGCCACGGGAGCACACAGGGAAGAGGTGCGGCGGGCTGCGGTCGGTCGCACATTTGCGTGTGGATAAACCAGTGAGGAAGGGAGCCTGCGCGGGGCAGCAGGCTGGCACAATTCCAATAGGATAAACAGGCCCGGGGCGAGTGGTGTGACTGGACGGGCTGGGCTAGCGGAGAGGACCGCCATTGCTCCCTCTCTGACCACGCCCCCACACACAGCGTCACAAACCAGCGACCTGGGTCGCCCCGTCCTGGTAAACAACTAAGCCTTCGCTCCGCTTACTTTAACGGCCTGAATAGACCAAAAATGGCTCTAGGACAACTCAGAGCCCCAGAACCGATAGATCTAAGCGATGAAGAAATAGCCAGTCTTTCAGATGCACAATTCAAAACACTGGTTATCAGGATCCTTACAGAACTGGTTGATTTTAGTCACAAATTAGAGAAACATATGGAAGCTAAACTAATTGAAATGAATGGTAATACCAAGGAAACCAATAGTAATGGAAAGGAAATTGGGACTCAAATCAAGGGAGTGGACCAGAAGGAAGAAAAAAATGATCAAACAGAAAAGAATGAAGAAATAAGAATTCAGAAAAATGAGGAGAAGCTTAGGAACCTCCAGGACATCTTTAAACGTTCCAACATTCGGATTATAGGGGTACCAGAAGGGGAAGAGTCACGAGTGGAAACCTTATTTGAACAAATAGTAAAAGAGAACTTCCCCATTCTGGCAAAGGAAATAGACTTCCAGGAAATCCAGGAATCTCAGAGAGTCCCAAAGAAGTTGGACCCAAGAAGGAACACACCAAGGCACAACACAATTACATTAGCCAAGATGAAAATGAAGGAGAGAATCCTAGAAGCAGCAAGAGATAAGGGGACAGTCACCTACAAAGGACTTCCCATCAGACTGTCAGCTGATTTCTCAAAAGAGACCTTCCAGGCAAGAAGGGGCTGGAAAGAGGTATTCCAAGTCATGAAAACCAAAGACCTACAACCAAGATTGCTCTACCCAGCAAAGTTTTCATTTAGAATGGAAGGGCAGATAAAGTGCTTCTCAGATAAGACCAAATTCAAGGAGTTCATCATCACCAAGCCCTTACTATATGAAATGTTAAAGGGACTTACCTAAGAAAAAGAAGATAAAAAAAGATGAACAGTGAAAGGACAGCAAACTCACAGTTAGTAACAACCACACCTAAAACAAAAGCAAACTAAGAGGACAGCTAGATCAGGAGTGGAACCATAGAAATGAAGATCACATGGAGGGTTAGCAACAGGGGAGTGGGAGGAGGAGAAGGGGGGAGAAGGTACAGAAAATAAGTAGCATAGATGGTAGGTAGAAAATAGATAGGGGGAGGGTAAGACATGTGTTCATGAACTAAAGGGGGAAATGGTGGGGGAGGGGTATGCAGGGTGGAGGGGAATGGAGGGGGGGAATAGAACAACTGTAATGGCATAATCAATAAAAAAGTTAAAAAATAAAATAAAATAAAGCAGCTGAAGTTACAAAACCAGGAACATAAAATAAGAACTCTATGTAATAAAAAAACTATATTGCATAATACATTTATCTTGGTTAAAGGGATTTGAGATTGAAACAAGCCTGCCTGAGATGTTAGAAAATATCTCTGTTACAAGGACCTTATGTTTGCTCTCAGTGGGATGTTTGGAGACTCAAATTTATACCCAGGCACATTTCTATGTTTGAATGAAGCTCAAGAGTCCTGTGGGGAAAGAGTTGAACTCTCTTCATATTGAGATATGTCTGACGGACTCAGGGATGAGGAGAGAAATATCACAGGAGACAGATCATGAAGAGGATAAAATCCCTAGAATAATCCTCATGAATGTTAAAGGAGCCTGGAAGGACCCTGGCCCAGTAGGTAACTCAGTTGGTTACAGCATCACTCTGACATGCCAAGGTTGAGGGTTTGGTCCTTGGTCTGGGCACATACAAGAATCAACCAATGAATTCATAAATAAGTGGAACAACAAATCTCCCCCTCTCTCTCATTAATAAAACAAATTTGTTAAAGAAGAAGCCTGGAGGGTGGGCCAGCCTATGCATCAATCTAGTCAGGACTTCAACTGATTAGACGGGGCCCACCCACATTACGAAAGATGACCTGCTTTACTTAAAGTCCACCACTTGTGTGAATCTGATCCAAAATACCTTTACAAAAACACCCATAATAATTTTTGATCAAGTACCCTGTTTAGACAACCTGCAACCTGGCCTAATTTACACATAATATTAACCATCACATGCCTTGGCATGGGCCTATTTTCATCCACTGTGCTATGCTTTCAGCGGGTTCTTAATTTGTAGACTTGTGCTTCAGACTTGAGAAATTTCATTGAGTCTTTTCTTTGAACACTGTCTTACCCATTTTCTTTGTTCTATATTTTATATATTGATTTCCAGAAATCCTCATATTATTAGGACTTTAGACTATACCTCCAATGTTTCTGTCTGCTCTTCTTGTTTTTCATTTGTTTGTCATTACCTGTTTTCTGGAAGACTTCCTTAATCTTTCAACCCTTTCATTGACTTTTAATTTTTGCTATCATATTTTTAGTTTCTACAGACTGTTTTTTCTTTGCAAGAACTCTCTTCTTTTAAAAATAGTATCCTGTTCTGGTTTCATGTAGTAATATTTTTCTTCATCTCTCTCAGGATACTAAAGGCAACATTTTTTAAAGTATTTTTTTCTTTTGCAAGGTTTGTTTCCTCTAAGCTGTTGTTATTGTTATTGTTTTTCCTGTTTGTTTCTTCAGTTTCTTTCTTTCATATGGAAGTCTTCCCTTAGATGTATGATACTTCTTGTTTGTTTTCATATCCTTAAGGGTAGGGAAGGGGAGAGGGAGAATGTGTTGAATGTGACCTTCACAATGGGGTGACAATGGGGTGAGCTAGTCAGATTGTGTAGTTGGGAACTTTCACTGTCGGTGTGTTTAGATCTGTTTTATTGGACTGGTCAAATCCCTGAAAGAAAACTCTTCTGATCTCCTTTTTTAAGGACAGGGCTTGTGATTGCTGATTTGGAGAAGAGGCCAAGGTGTCTCAGGATGTAGATGTAGATGTTTCCTTAATCTCTGTTTTCAGTACTATATACCCCACTTTTAGTTATGCCTGGTGTCCACGGTCATAACTTTAGTTATGCTTTAGTTATCCATGGTCTCATCAGGCTCATGCCAGTTGCCAGGCTGCAGAGCAGGGAAGATACCTGGGGTCCATTTACTTTAATGGGCTCTCAACCAATTTTCCTATTTTCAACCTCTACACACTCCACTTTCACACTTTCACATGCTGCCCCTATCTGAGCCAATAGAGACTGTGGTGTAAATTAGAATGGGTGCAGCTTTCTCTGCTGCTGACCTAAGATTCTATTTTTGGGCAGTTTGCTAAGCCATTTATCAACCCCATATTTTCTAGCCTCAAAGCCTTGCTTCTATTGCTTCTCTTTCTTTTCTCTCCATCTTTGTGGGTTTAAGCCTTTATGACACTTCACTGTTGTTTCAGTGGGGGTGGTGAGAAGGAGCAAGAGTAGATGCCCAAGTGTAATACACTATCTCCACCTTAAGGGCCTTCTGTCAGACCTTTAAAAACAATTTCTGTTTATGAAGTTTCTATTCATTTGAAAATTCTTTAAATATTTTTGAAGTAGATATATTGAGTTGGGTTTTTTGGGTAGTCTGACATTAACTTTTTGTGTATTATTTCTTTCATCGTTTCCAAAGCTAAGAAGTCTTTTTTCTATGTTAAGATTAGGTAAATATTTACTTAGGTCTATCCTAAGTAAAATTGTCAAGTAGTCATGGGTTTTTTTTTTTTGTTTTTTTTTTTGGCACCAGCTTCCAATCTTCTATTAGAGACCATGTCCTAACCCTTCTTCTGGAGTGTCCCCAGTGTCTTTCAGAACTCCATGATGGCATCTGCTCACTAACATTCTCAGCTAAGGCCTTTTCTTTCCTTTGATGGATGCTCCCTGTACTTAGGCCTTTTCCAATTCCTTCCATTCCAACAAAACTTACCTGTCCAGGGTCTTATATCATACTCTACTGTTCCTTAGCTAACAAAAGATATCCAGAACTATTTTTGGAAGACCTTTACAATTATTATTGATTTAATCCTTATAACATCCCTGTGTGATAGATATTACTAGTCCCATTTCATTGATTAATAAATTGAGACTAGAGAGGTCAGGCCTCTCTTTACAAGATCACTAGACTGGCAAGTCAAAGAAGGTCTATACCACAGTTCAACAGCTTTTAACCTTGCATGCAGTCTCCTTTATACTAGAAAATATTTACTGTGCTAATTCACACAATGAAATATAAAAAAATGTAATGACAACTCTTAAGATGATATTTTAACCTAAATAGTGAGTCTAATAGTGAAGTTTTCAGATGCAACAAAAAAAATTTAGGCAATGGAGCCTTTCACTGCCATTTAGGGTTGCCTTTCTCCTCCCATCCACTCCAACAGAAAGCAGCCTCGATTTGGCATTTTTAACATTGTAGCTAAAGATTATAAAAATAAAGCCATCTATGAACATGAAAAGCTCTGTGGGAGCTACATTATAAACTACAACACTCAGCCGAGAAAGACTAGTTTTTAAGCACTGTATTTAGATATGTTGACGGGTTATTAGACACATACTTGAGACCATTCTCCATTTCACCCCTGTGTTTTCCAGTTCAAAGAAGGAATTTTATTCTTCAAGGAAACAAATGATATCAAAATCACAAGGCATCTTCTCTGATTATTTCCATCTAAGGTTGTATAAACACACGGTATTTATATTTAATACACATTTTTATCCTTACTGGGCTAAATCACTTTCCAAGAAAACAGCAGAGTGTTTTTTAGATCTTCTCCAGGAATTCAGCACTATTTCTCCTCTGACCCAGAGCACTCAGCTCTTTCACCTCAGACACCAAGTTGTGCAGATTCCCACACAGACACACACATTAAAAGACTGTTGTGTGCATTGTATGTGACATAAAAATAATAAAGCAATAGCTCTATGTGAGCTTTACATAGCTTATAGTCAGAGCAGCAATTTTCAACTGGTGTGCTGCAAGAATTTTTAGGGGACTGGGAGCAGGGCAGAAGGGGCACCTGGGTGGGTGGGGGTTTGGTGCTGCCACAAGATGCCAGTGTGTGTAGGGGGTCCAGGAGGGACAGACACGGAGCCCGAACCCTGAAGGGGCAGAGCAGCTCCTGGAAGATCATAGTAGGGAACACAGAGTGCTGCTGCAGGCGTTCACCACGAAACACTTCAGGTTTCCCTTACTACAATAACATTAGAATCCTGGTTTATCCTCATTCAGACTGTGCTCATCTGCTTCCACATTAGTGGACCCGAAACACTGGACAGTGTCCTAAAAAAGTGGTGGGGGGGGGTGGAATGTCAGGGGGAGGGAGTGTGTAGGGTGGAGGGGAATAAGGGGGGGGGAATGAGACAACTGTAATGGCATAATCAATAATATATATTTAAAAAAAGAAGTGGCAGGGGGAAATTCATGAGTTTTGCTTCAGTGACAAGGCAGTGCTGGTTGGCCATAAACTGGATGGTCTGATGGACCTGCCCACACTGAGGGAGCTGTCCAATCAGGGACTTATCCATATTATACACCAGCAGGGCACTGTGCTGGCCAAGCAGGTGTAAGTCATGTTCTACCTGGAGTGCTTCTGAGTGCAGTATTGGGGATGTCTTTCCTGTGGCCACAGTGGCCTCCCTGGGCCATGGCCATGGGTAGCTGTGCCCTACTGACTCTGCTGGAGGCTGCAGTAATCCCCTCAGCTTGCAGGGGGACTGCTGTGACCCCCTCGGCCAGCAGGGCAGCTAGGTTGGAAGGGGAAGGAAGACAAGATACACAAGGATGGAGCCAAGAGTGCAACCTCATGTGAGGAGCCTGGAAGGGGTGGAGAGTCAGTACAGGGGGTGAGGAGCACAGCTGATCCCTTGCCTGCACACTGGCTTCCTAACCTCTGGACTCTGGCTGGGACTTCAGGGCAGGCTGAGTGAGCAGTTCTTCTAGGCAAAGGGCTCAGAGGCTAGAGGGTGCCACTGTTCTGCACCTCCTCATCCCTCTTTGCCACAGGGAGTTGAGGGAGCTAGCAGGGCAGGCATCTGGGCCAGGAGCTGGGCTGAGACTGGGGGTGGGCAAGTGGAGAAAGTGGCCTTAAGCAGTGACCTTGGTTGAGTTTCAGTATAAGAGGGGTGCCTTCCCTCCCTGGCCCCTCAGTTCCTATATCCTGATCCTGGCTTCCTTCCCTAAAGAAAGTACCCATTCCATGACCTTCCCTTTTCCTCTCCTCTCACTTCCACAGCTGTTCTCACTCATCCTCACCTCCAGGCAACAGGCACTAAGTTAAAAAGCAAGATGAAAAGACCCTCCCCTATAGATCCACCAGTTCTTGCTCCTCCCTCTCTTCCCCCAACAGTCCCCAAATAAAGTCCATGTCCATGGAAATAAAAAAAATTAAAACATGCAATACCTGACTATTTAGTAAGGGGTACTGATCTCTTTTCCCTTCAATTACCACATTAAAAAATGCCAACAGGCAACATAACAATAACCAAATGGTGTGACTAAATTAAAATTATACCTCTTTTTCTGTCAAATCAAAAAAAATTTTTTTGGTGTGCTGCAGAATTTTAGTAATTAGTTTATATGTGCCACGAGATAAAAAAAGATTGAAAATAACTGGTCTAGAAAAGAGATACCTACAATATACAATAAGAATATGAGGAAAAAATTTAAATTCATTCCTATAGGGAAAAGAATATGAATTTTCTCTTGTATTCTTCTGGACAAAGAATGGATGTTTCAGACATTTGCTCCCCAACACCCTTCTCCCCACCAAACAACCCTAAATCTTCTCATAGCCCTTCTCAATAACTGGCATACAGGCAGTTTTTCAGGTGGAAAAACTTCTGCTCTTTCTCTTAATGTTCATATCCCTCCCTTTTTCTCTGACCCAGATCCAATCTATCAGCAGGTACTGCCAGTTCTAGCTCCAAAATGTACTCAGCAGCCAACTGGTTCCCTTTTTGACAGCTACTACACTAATTTAAGCACATCAGTTCTCACTTAGATTGCTGCAACCCTTCCTGAATGGACTCCACTTCCATTTCTTCTATTTTTGTTTCATGATAATCTTATTCTTCAGAGAGCAGTCAGAGAGTTTGTTTGTTTGTTTGTTTATCCTCACCCAAGGACATGCTTGGAGAGGGGAAGGGAAGAGGGAGAGAGGGAGAGAAACAGGTGTGGCTCCATTTGTTGGAGTGTTGTTCTATTCCTGGTCAGGGAGCATACCTGGGTTGCAGATTCAATCTCCAATCGATGTTTCTCTCTCTCTCTCTCTCTCTCTCTCTCTTTCTCTCCCCCTCTCTCTAAAAGCAATGAAAAAATTGTCCTCAGTGAGATTAAATTAAAAAATATATAAGTAAACTGTGCACTACCTTCTTTTTTAGCCATAATGCAGTCACAGGGTCTGGATTTACCTTCTAACGTAACTAGAGAACTAAACAAAATACTATATTTAACAACTGCTTTCAGCTATTGGACAACTGGCAGCACAGGACTGTTATCACTGAGAAGGGAAACAGTAAGGCGAACCCTATGGCTGTTCCCAGTTACCTGAGGTAGTTTCCAGGCTTGTGCAGTCAGCAGGAACCCAGACATATCTCAGCAGTCTTACTGAATGGACTCCAGAGATGAGAGTTTAGGAAGCCAAAGCAGCTAGAATTTGTGGAGCATAATTTTTTGAAGAGACTTTATTTTCATAACAAATTATCTTGGCACTATGTCACAAATTAACTAACCATATAAGTGTGGACCTATTTCCTAACTTTCAGTTTTACTTCCTTTTACTTAACACTCATTGTATTATTACCGCAATCTTAATTACTACTTCTTAAGCAATCTTGTGATAAGGTAGTATATAGCTTCAGCTTTGTACTTCTTTTCCAGGATTGTTACTCTATTGTTTCTGGCATCCACTGTTTCTAACAAAATATCATTTCAGTAAAGAAATAGATCATACTCGTGTATCATTGTTCCTCTGTATGTAGTATTTTTCTCTGAATGCTTTAAAACAATTTTTTATTTAATCTTTATTGAATTTTTTCCATTACCATTTAGCCATTTTACCATTACCATTACCCTTATATCCCCCTACCCCCAGCAATCACTATACTGTTGTCCAATCCAAAAGTCCTTTTTTTTCCCGCAATATCTCCACCCCCAACCTCCCCCTCCCACTAGTTGTTGTTTGCTTTCCATCTAGGAACCTGTCTCTGTTTTGCTTGTTAGTTCAGTTTGTTCCTTAGATTCCACATATGAGTGAAATCATATGGTGTTTTTCTTTCTCTGACTGGCTTATTTCACTTAGCATTATGTTCTCCAGATCCACCCATACTGTTGCAAAGGGTGAATTTTTTTTATTTTTTACAGCCAAGTAGAGTTCCATCGTATAAATGTCCCATAGTTGTTTTATCCACTCATCCGTTGATGGATACTTGGGCTGCTTCCATATCTTGGTGATTGTAAATAACTCTGCAATAAACAAAGAGGTGCTATTGTTCTTTCAAATTAGTGTTTTGTGTTCCTTTGTATATATTCCCAGAAGTGGAATTGCTCAGTCAAAATTCAGATCATTTTTTAATTTTTTGAAATATCTCCATACTGCTTTCCACAGTGGTTGCACCAGTCTGCATTCCCATCAACAGGGCACTAGGGTTCCCCTTTCTCCACATTCTCACCATTTGTTGTTTGTTGATTTATGGATGATAGTCATTCAGACAGTTGTGAGATGATATCTCACTTTGGTTTAAATTCATATTTCTCTGATAATTGGTATTGTTGAGAATCTTTTCATATGTCTATTGACCATCTGTAAGTCCTCTTTGGCGAAGTGTCCATTCAGGTCCTTTGCCTATTTTTTAATTGGGTTTGTTGTTTTTTTTTTTGGTGTTGAGTTTTGAAAGTACTTTGTAAATTTTGGATATCAACCCCTTATTGTATTGGTGAATATGTTCTCCCATTCTGTTGTTTGTCTTTTTATTTTGTTAATGATTTCCTTTGCTGTGAAAAATCATTTCAGTTTGATGTAGCTCTATTTGTTTATTTTTTCTTGTTTCCCTTGCCTGGGGAGATATATCCTATAAAAAATTGCCATGGTACTGTCCCAGATTCTGCTTCCTACATTTTCTTCTAGGATTTTTATGGTTTGGGTCTAACATTTAAGTCTTTGATCCATTTTGAATTTATTCTTGTGTGGTGTGTAAGAACATGGCCTAGTTTCATTTTCATGCCTGTATCTGTCCAATTCTCCCAACACCATTTACCGTGAATAAACTATCTTCAGCCCATTGTATGTGCTTGCTTCCTCTGTTGAGTATTAATTGACTATAAAGGCATGGGTTTATTTCTGGGCTCTTTATTCTTTTTGTTGATATATATGTCTACATTTATGGTGGTAGCAGGGTGTTTTGATTATTATGGCCTTGTAGTATAGTTTAATATTAGGTAGTATGATTCTGCCAACTTTGTTCTTTCTCAGGATAGCTGTTGCTATACAGGGTCTTTTGTGGCAAAATATTCAGGGAAACAACAGTGACAGGAAGGAAACCAGGGCTCAAAGCAACAATTTGGAACAAAAGGAAGAAATACCTATCCAACCAGAACAGAATAAAGAAACAAGAATTCGAAAAAAGTGAAGAGAGTCTAACAAACCTCTGGGACAAATTGAAGCAATCCCAATATCTGAATTGTAGGGGTGCCAGAAGGAGAAGAACAACAGCAAGAAATTGAAGTTATTTGAAAAAGTAATGAAGGAAAACCCCAATCTGGCAAAGAAACTAGGCTTCTAGGAAGTCTAGGAAGCCTAGAGAGTCCCAAGGAAGTTGGACCCAAAGAGGAACACACCAAGGCACTTCATCATCAAGTTACCCAAGATTAAAGATAAAGAGAAAATCCTAAAAGAAGCAAGAGTAAAGGAGAGAGTTAGCTACAAAGGAGTTCCCATAGGCTATCAGCTGACTTCTCAAAGGAAACCTTGCAGGCAAAAAGGGGCTGGAAAGAAGTATTTGAAGATGTGAAAGGCAAGGACCTACATCCAAGATTACTCTATTCAGTGAAGCTTTGATTTAGAATGGAATGGCAGATAAGTGCTTCCCAGATAAGGTCAAGTTAAAGGAGTTCATCATCTCCAAGCCCTTATTATATAAAATGTTAAAGGGACTTACCTAAGAAAAAGAATATGATAAAAAATATGAACAGGAAAATGACAACAAACTCACAACTATCAACAAATGAACCTAAAAGAAAAGAAAAACAATGAAAACAAAAACTAAGCAAACAACTAGAACAGGAACAGAATCAGAGTAATAGATATCACATGGAGAGATTTCAGTGGGGAGTGGGAAGGAATAAATAGAGGGGAAAGGTACAGGAAAGAAAAAGCATAATTAGTAGGCATAAAATACATGGGGAGAGATAAAAATGGTATGGGAAACAGAGGACTCAAAGAACTTACATATACAACCCATGGACACGAACTAAGTGGGGGAGAGTGCTGGAGGGGGGCTGTAGAAGCAGGGCACAGGTGGGATAAAGGGGGGAAATTTGGGAAAACTGTAATAACATAATCAATAAAAATACTTAAAAAACAGTTTGGATTCAGAGCAATGGGAAAAGAAAAAGTAAAATTTACATTATGAATAAAAAAGGGAATGAAAAAGGCAGAATATGCACAAAGATGATAGACAAGAAATGAATGTTAAAAAGCTATGCAGGAAAGAAAGCGTTGCAAATTATGGAGAAGACCAGAGTGAATTTCATTTTGGTAGCCTCTAGAACTTACCACTGTTTTTTCTTTCTGGTGTTTTTTGCCTCTGGTGATGTCAGATGTTGACCTTAGGCAGCCTGTTTGAAAGGTCTAGGTGTCCATTGTCTGTGGCTGTCTCCTTCAGTGGTTAATCTAGTCACTCTGCACTCAGCAGTCAGGCTTAAGCACCATAGGACAGGGCAGAATCCCTACTGGGGTGGGGGGCTATTGTTTCCCTTTAGGCCATTGCTGCTCAGAGGATAGTGGTCTGCCTGAGCAAGATGACTGCTGCAGTATGAAAGATGACTCAGCATGGGGATCCTGGTGGTTAACTCTCTCAGCTCTCTTCCCAACGCTTTCGTCCACAGTCTCTCCTCAGGTGTCGCTAGCCCACTCTTCCCCCACCTTTGTTGAATCCCAGGGTAAGTGGCTGCAAATGAAATTTGTGTGTTGGCTCTTTAAATGGCTGTTTGCATCTCCAGCCATCCATCCCTGGCAGAAAGCAACCCTGTCGCTTTTTGCTGCTGGTCGTTATCTGTGTACTATTTGGGCTTTGGTGCTCTACACTTGGGATCCCAACTTAGGGTTTAGATTTCACTCTTCTCAGGAGTATCCAACCAGATGCTTAATTATCCCTCCATCACTGCCACCTGTGAGCATCCAGCTAGCCTTCTTGAGTCTCCACCACTCTCCTTACCAATCAGGTTGTCCTGAAGCTGATTCTTCTCTCTGTCTGAGGTTATAAGGCTTCTTTCTCGCTAGTGTTGTTCAGTTGTTTGTTGTGGGTGATTTCTCCACAATTTAGTTGTAATTCCAGATTGGTCCTGGGAGGAGGTTAGTGTGACTTCCATTCACTCCTCTGCCATCTTGTCCATTATCTCTGGTTTGGTTTATTCCTAGGTATTTTATTCTTTTTGTAGCAATTTTGAATGGGATTGTTTTCTTAATTTCCCTTTCTGTTAGTTCATTATTGGTATATAAAAGTGCAACTAGTTTCTGGGTATTAATTTTGTATCTTGCTACTTTGCTGAATTCATTTATCAATTCTAGTAGTTTCTTGATGGAATCTTGTGGGTTCTCTATGTACAGTACCATATCATCTGCAAATAAAGACAGTTATACTATTTCCTTTCCAATTTGGATGCCTTTTATTTCCTCTTCTTGTCTGATTGCTGCGGCTAGGACTTATAGTAGTAAGTTAAAAAAAAAAGAAGTGAAAATAGATATCCCTGTCTTGTTCCCTATCTTAAAGGGAACAGTTCCAGTTTTTGCCCATTGAGTATAATGCTGGCAATGAGTTTGTCACTTCTGGCCTTTATTATGCTTAGGGATATTCCTTCTCATCTCACTTTGCTGAGAGTTTTTATCATAAATCAGTGCTGGATTTTATCAAATACATTTTCCATCTTTATTGATATTATCATGTGGTTTTTATCCTTCATTTTGTTTATGTGGTGTATCACATTTAATGATTTGAGAATGTACCAATATTGCACTCCTGGAATAGATCCCACTGGATCATGGTGTATGATCTTTTAAATGCATTGCTGTATTCTGTTTGCTTATATTTTTGTTGAGGATTTTAGCATTTATGTTCATCGGGGATATTAGCCTATAATTTTCTTTCTTTGTAATGTCTTTATCTGGTTTTGGGATTAGAATAATGCTGGCCTCAGAAAATTAGTTTGGGATCCTTCCGTCCTCTTGAATTTTATGAAATAGTTTGAGAGGAGAGATGTTAGTTCTTTTCAGAATTTTGCTAAAATTCACCTGTGAAACCATCTGGTCCAGGGCTTCTGTTTGTTGGAAGTTCTTTGTACTAATGCTTCAATTTCAGTAGGTCTAATCTGCCAATTCAGATTCTCAGATTCTTCCTGATTTAGTTTTGGAAGATTGTATGTTTCTAGGAACTTATCCATTTCATGCAGGTTGTCCAGTTTCTTGGAACATAATTGTCCCTAATATTTTCTTACCATGCTTTGTTTTTCTTTGTTGTCAGATATCATTTCTCCTTTTTCATTTCTAATTTTATTTATTTGTATTGTTTCTCTTTTTTCTTGATGAGTCTGGTTAAAAGTTTGTCAACCTGGTTTAGCTCTTCAAAGAAGCAGCTCTTGGATTCATTGATCTTTTGTGGTTGTTTTTTTAGACTTTATTCCACTCATTTCTGCTCTGATTTTTATTATTTCCTTCTTTCTATTCACTTTGGGCTTTGTTTGTTGTTCCTTTTCAAGTTCCTTTATGTGTGAAGTTAGATTGTTTATTTAAATTTTTCTTGTTTTTTCTTTTTGAGATAGGTTTGTAATGCTATAAATTCTCTCTTAGGATTGCTTTCCCAGGATCCCACAGATTTTGGATTGTTGTGTCCTCATTTTCATTTGTTTCAAGGTATCTTTTGACTTCTTCCTTAATGTCATTGTTAGCTCATTCATTGTTTAATAACACATTATTAGCTTCCATGTGTTTGCCTTTCAGTATTCTTTTCATGATTAATTTCTAGTTCCATAGCATTGTGATCAGAGAAGATGCTTGATATGATTTCAATCTTGTTAAATTTATTGAGACTTGTTTTGTGTCCTAACATGTGGTCAATCCTAGAAAACATTCCCTGTGCACTTGAAATGTGTGTATATTCTGCTGCTTTGGTGTGAGATGCTAAAAGATATCAACTGAATCCATTTGATCTAGTGTGTAGTTTAAGGCTGCTGTCTCCTTGTTGATTTTTCTGCCTGGAATATCTATCTGTTGTAGTGATGTTAAAATCCCCAACTATGACTGTATTGCTATCTTCCTTTATGTTCCTTTCATATCTCCCTTTATGTTCATCTTTATTTGCTTTACATATTTAGGTGCTCCTACGTTGGGTGTGTAAATGTTTATTAGGATTATATTTATTTGTTGGATTGTTCCCTTTACCATTACATAGTGTCCTTCTTTCTCTCTTACTAGAGCCTTGGCCTTAAAGTCTATTTTGTCAGGTATAAGCACTGCTACCCCAGCTTTTATTTCATTTTCATTTGTATGAAATATATTTTCCCAACCCTTTATTTTAGTCTGTGTATATCTTTCAATTTGAGATGGGTCTCTTGGAGGCAGCATATATATGAATCTTGTTTTCTTATCCATTTGGCTACCCTCTGTCTTTGGTTGGATCATTTTTACATTTAAAGTGATTATTGTAGATAAGTATGAGATGTCATTTTTTTGTGAGACTGTCTTTACTCTTTTATTTTTCTTTCTCTCTTTCTTCTTCTTAAAGCAAGTCCTTAAACCATTGTTGCAGTCTGGTGTGGTGTTAACAAATTCCTTTTGCTTTTTCTTATCTAGGGAGCTCATTTCTCCTTTGATTTTAAATGATAGCCTTGCTGGGTTAATTAGCCTTGGTTGTAGGTCCTCCCTTTTCATCACCTTAAATATTTCACACCACTCCCTCTGTCCTGAAATGTTTCTGTTGAGTAATCAGATGCCAGTCTAATTGGTCCTCCCTTTTATGTAACTACCTGCTTTTCTCTTGCAGCTTTTAGGATTATGATGTGTCATAATTAATTATGTGTCTCAATGTAGGCCTCTTTGTGTCCCACTTGTTGGAGATTCTCTGAACTTCCTAGACATTTGTGTGTTTTTCCTTTACCAGATTAGGGAAGGTTTTGGTCATTATTTCTGCAAACGGGTTCTCAACTCCTTGCTCACTCTCTTCTCCTTTTAGTATTCCCATAATGTGGGTGTTGTTCTGCTTCATGTTGTCCAAAATGTTTCTTAAGCTCTCCTCGCTTTTTAAAATTCTTTTTTCCCTTTGCTGTTTTGCCTGGGTGTTTTTTCTACCTTGATTGAATCCTCTGTTTCATCTAACTTACTGTTTATTCCTTCCAGTGTATTATTTACTTTAGATATTGCATTCTTTATTTCTGATTGGTCCTTTTTTATGGTTTCTATATCTTTTTTTCATACTGTTGAATATCCTTATAACCATTACTCTAAATTCTCTATCCAATAAATTGCTTGCCTCTATTTCATCTAGTTCTCCTGGAGAATTCACTTGTTCTTTTATTTGGGGTCTATTTCTTTGTCTTCCCATTTTGGTTGCTTCTTTGTATTTTCTGCGTTAGTTATTAAACTAATTGGCTGTTAAACTTATCAGCTGTTAATCTAAGCAAGCTTTTAGGAGCAGCCTGGCTTAAGCACCACAGGTTGGGGCAAAGTAATTCCTGCAGGCAGGGGCATTGCCTCCCCTTAGGCTGATGCCATTCAAAGACGAGTGCTCTGCCTGAGAGAGATGGCTCCTGAAGTATGGGGAATGACTCAACACAGGAATCCTGGTGGCTGTTCCTTCAGTTCTCTCCCCGGAGCCACCAACCCCAGACTCTCCTTAAGGGTCTCTAGTCCTTCCTTTTGCTGGAGCCCAGGGCAAGTGACTGCAAACAAAATTTTGTGTATTTGCCCTTTAAGAGGCTCTCTGTTGTCTCTAGCCATCCCTCCCTGGCAGACAGATACCCTGCTGCTTTTCATAGCTGTATATTATCTGGGTTCCTTTCCAGCTCTCGTGCTGTAGATTGGGAAGCCCAGCTTGGCGTTTATACCCCACAGTTCTCAGAGGGAATCCCTCAGCCACTGAAATATCCCTCTGGATCTTCAGCTGATATCTGTGGGAGCCCAGACAGCCTTCTCATGTCTCCTCTGCACTCCCTGCCAGTCACATTATGGTGAAGTGGTTTCTTCTGTCTGTCCATGGTTACAATGTCTTCTCTCCAGCTAGTGTTCAGTTGGTTATTCTGGATGATTTCTTTACAATTTACTTGTAACTCCAGATTCTTCCTGGGAGGGGGTCAGTGTAGCTTCCACTTACTACTCTGCCATCTTGGATCCTCTTTAACTGCTTTTGTCTAAATGCTTTTGATATAATTTCTCATTTTTATCCCCACTTGAGGATTCCCCAAAATCTGGAATTATCTTCTAGAGGACAAGCCCCTTATAATATAGGCTTTTCCTGCTAGGTGAGTATTCTAGGACCCTATCTATATCAGTGTGTAGCTGGTGTTGCTGTGAGAGGCTGCGTTAAATTTTTTGAAAAATTTTGAAGACTCTTTGAATGCATTTGCCTATTTCATGATGGGTGATTTACAAGTACACCTGGCTCTACTGCACTGAGTGTTCAGCAGTTTTAGACCAAGAACAATATGACCCCTCATGGCCCACCCTCCCTATCCACCTGATTTTGCTTGAGCAATTCTCTGTGTTTCCCAGGTTTTAAAAAAAAAGCCCTTGAAGGGAAATATTTTGCTGATGTGGAAGAGGTGAAACAAAAAATGGCAGAAGCACTAAAAGGCATCAAAATCAATGAGTTCAAAAACTGTTTTGAGTGGTGGAAAAATGTCTTGATATGTGTATTGTATTAAATGTAGAGTACTTTGAAGGTGACTGAAGTTTAAACATGTAAGAATAAACATACAATTATTAATAAATAAATTCCTTTTTTATGGTAATCCCTTGTATGTTTATTGATTTTTAGAGAGAGAGAGGAAGGGTGGGTGAAGAAAGACAGGGAAAGAGAGAGAGACACTAACTGGTAGCCTCCTGTACTTGCCCAGACCTGGGATTGAGCCTGCAACTTAAGTATGTGCCCTGACCAGGAATCAACCTGTAACCTTTTTGGTGTACGGGATGATGCTCCAATCAACTGAACCACCTGGCTGGAACTCAATATAATTTCTCTATTTTAGTTTTGGGTAGTCAGACTATGATGTACCTGGTAGTGACTTTCTTGCATTCGTGTTGCTTAGATAGATTTGTTGAGCTTCTTGAATAGGTAATTAAATTATTTCCACAAATTTGTGAAAATTTCAACCACTGTCTTCAGTTCTTTCTTTGTCCCATTCTCTTTCTCTTTTTATTTTGGGATTTAAATTGCATTTGTGTTAGATCACTTAAAATGTCCCACAGATTCCTGAGGCTCTGTTCTTCATTTGCAATTCATTTCTCTTCCTTTTCCAGAATGTAATGGTGCTTCTTCAAGTTCGTTGATTGTGCTGGTCATGAGAATTGCCTCTTAGGCCACCAGCTACCAGAAGCATAATGGACTGGGGTCTGAGTGCCATACTGTGAAACCATCACTATGTCTATGCTAAGGCCACACTTTTCACGGGCAGCCAACAACAGAACGCTGAGAGTGGCAGAGGTTCTAAGGAATCCTCTGGTAGTTCACTTTGCCTTAATGACTCCTTGTTGGCCTTTCTGAACTTTCCTTAGATACATGACACCCAACTTTTCTTCCTTGTCTCTTTTATTCCAGGTTAGACTTGCAGTGTGATATGATGGCTATAAGAAGGATTTCCCTGAGTAAAAGCCTTTTACATTTAATCCAGTCTTGGTGTCTGCTTTGAGGGGGCTTCTGGAATCAGGAATGGTCTAAGAAAATAGGCAGCAAGATAACAACTTGAGACTGGCTTGCCCACCACCTGGCAAACAAATAGGATGAGATTCTTTTGGCAGATGAAACAAGGGTGGTCCATGGCAAAAGACATTAGCTAAACTGCTGAATATTTTACTGGTGGTAAATTGGGACAATGTATCAGAGAGCACTGCTGTAAAAGGTTTGATAACATAAACATACATACAGACTGTGCTGCATTTACATCAAGGGTAAACTGTCATTCATAATGGCAAGAACTAAGGAAACTGCTTCTGGGAGACACAGGACTCCCCTGCTGGCACTTTTAATCAAGGACTCTCCATTGTCTTTTCCAAACTTTTCTTAGGCTGGTGAACAGTTCATCCATCATCTTACTTCCCTCTCTCCTTCACTTTGGGGCAGACCTACATTACAATCTGATGGCTCTCCTGGCCTTCTCCAGCTCCCTCCCCATTTTTTTTCTCACAAGTATTTCCTATAATAACATTCTTTCATGTTCAATCCTCTCTTGGTGTCTACTCCTCAATGACCCAGATGAACACACTGACCCTTCTGCTATCTCAAATATCTATTAAGCCATCATTAAACTATTAAAGCAGTCTGGGGCAGGTGCTTCTGTAGCTCTCACGTGTTGTCTATCTGCTGGTTCACCTCACTGGTATGGCTCAGACCTGCAATTCTCCACCTTCTCCTGCCTGCTTCTTTAGCTTTCTCACTCCTGGATAGATGTGTTTACTTTCAGAATGAAGGACACCAACTGCTTTATGCAGGACACCCTAAGATATAATGACTTTCTAGAAGGTTTTTCCAGTGAGATGTTTCTTTCATTGGGCTTTCATAGTCTTTGCTTGTGTTATAGTATCTACATTCTTCTTCATATCTAAACTATTTAATTACTAAAGTACACGTCCTTGAAGGAAACAATCTTTCCACGTGATTCTCAGAGAGATGCCTAATACACACATGGCTTTGTCTTTACTGTAATCATAGTGTGCCATAAGCCAGGATGGCCAATCAGAATATGTTATTCTTCTGGACATAGTGATTGGTTTAAGTGACAGACACATGATCAAAGTCAAGTCAATGAGAGTTCTATTAGGGAGGTCAATACGAGACACTGAAGGGAAAGAGGTTTGTTTGTTTTTTCTCAGTTGTCATTAGTTTTACATTCAAATTCATCTCACAATCATTTTTGCCTCTGCATGAAAATTAAGTCCATACACAATAAAGTACCTTTTACACATGAAGAGAGACCATTGAAGACATGGCATTTGCATTCACCTGAGCCTGGAGCAGTTTAGCCCTTAAGACTTCAAGTTACATGGTAACGTGGTAAGGAAGTCTTTTACTCATGCTAATTTATGTAGAGTTCCTTTTTTATGTTATTTTATTTTACTTATTTTTTTGCTGAATGAATCTGCTTAATATAGGAAATAAATATAACATGTATTCATTTGATGCTACAATAGTATTTGTATAGCTAAACCTCAAAAAGTAACTTCTAAATATTGATCCTTTCAGTGAATTATACTTTGATATTGAGAAAAAAATGGACCCTTTGTTTCCAATATATTCTATACAAATCCAACCCCAAATTGTTCTTTTTTTCACTAAGCATTAGTGATGCCTTTTCTATCCATGCTTTTATTTTATACTGGGTAACCTTTTTGGGAAATCTTACCCACTTTCATTGTTTCAGCAACCACCTCTAGGCTGATAATTCTCTCCTTAAAGAATCAAGAACTGGAAATCCAATTACCTGTTTGCATTGACACACCACTATTTCCCATATACATCAAAATTAACATGTCATCTTCCCTACTAACTATATTCTTTTTCTTATAATTTAAAAGTATTAATTGATGAACATACAATTTATCTGACCTCTAAAATGTGACATCCTTGACCCTTTATCTGCCATTCAGTTTCTATACACAATCAAGCCATAAAGCCCAATTATTGATTTTGTGTTCCAGTTATTTATTAAACTTATCTACCCTTCTTACTGTTACCATCATCTACTTCAATAACATCCAATTTAGTATCTACCCCCCACCATGTACTTCCACAGCTCTGTATGAATCATAAGGCTGTTAGCTCTGCCTCCCTCTCCGGCTTCCCTTGCGGACACTAACTGCCCCTTGTTTTATGCCTGTGCTGTTGAAATTGCCCCACAATATTATTCATTACTTGGTTTTCTACTTTGACTCATACTATTGTTTTTTGTTTGTTTGGGTTTGGTTTTGGACAGTAATGCTCTTCCTACCCTGTCACCTGTGATTTTCCCCCTTTTTATATCAGTTCAGGAGGTAGTTACTTCAGGATTCTAGTCAATTCTTGAAACCAGATGAGGGGCTCTGAGCTCTCAGAAATATATGCACCTATTTTCAATTATGACTATGGCCACAGTAAACTTTTTCATTTGTCTCCCTCTCATTTCATTTCTATGTTACATTCAATATCTAGAGGTAGGGTAAACGGATGAAAATAGTCAAAGTTACAGATACTCCCAATGAACACTAGAGGTCACTGTTATCTTTTATTGAACGAATGAGTATCTAAATTCAGTTTTAAAATACTGTCTTTTTTTTTCTGGTTAAATCTTGGAATTAAAAAAAAAAGTTCTTGTCCTGAGATTTTTTTTTTAAACAAAAATAACTTTTTAGACTTATGCAGGTTCAACAATGGTTAAATTCCCAAACAAAAACTACTATAGTTTATTTTTTTAATCTACCAAATAATGTTTTGAGTTAACAACATTGCCAACTCAAGTAACAGTTGCTGACTATTAAAAAAATAGATTTTAAAAAGCATGTAATTAATTATATTTATGTGAAAAAATCATGGAACTTGGGGAAAGGGCTGAAAAATTATCTTAAAATGTTTTTCTAATCTTCACAAAAGATAAACTATTTTGCAATTAGTGAGTAGTATGTTATCATTTATTATGATTATCTGTAGAAATTTGAAGCATTAAATAATTTATTTCTTTTGGTGTAAGAATACCCCAAAAGAAAATTAGAATATGCTTTAAAAAGCAAAGTCTTGATGGTGCTTTAAATTTTTTTTTAGTATTTAAAATTTTCTTATACATAGGAAGAGTCACATAATATTAACTTTTATTTTTCTTTTCGGACTTCTCAGTTTACCAGGTTTGTAAATGGCTCCTGTCTAATGATTCCAACTTAAAACTTTGTGGTCATATTTGACTTTTTTAAAATAAATCTATTGGCTTTGTCTCCAAATACTTTAACCAATCTTCTACTCCCTCTCTCCTCTGCCACTCTCCTGGTCCAGCCTCCTGCCTGTCTTGGCCACAACAGCTTTCTCCCTAGTCTCCCTGCCCAAACTTCCAAGCCCTGGGTCCCTCTACTCTTTGGGGGAAAAAAAAACCAATTCCATTCTAAATCTGCTCTGTATAGAGCCCTAAGGAACAATCCCAGGTGGAAACTCCTTGAAAATTTGAACTAATCTAAGAAAGTTCACATGCTGATAAGAACTATGAAATACGTTGTGACTAATCCTCAGAACATCACAGAGTCACCTGAGTGCTACAGGAAGAGAATTCAGCATTACCATCTTTCTATTACGAAAGATGTTATTGGCAATGTTCTGCTCTTTGTTGGATTCTAAATGATCAGAACTGCCAAAATGAGGTTATTTATATTAAAGAACACTGAGTCTTGAAAGTATTTCTCTTGTGGTAATAATGTTTTTTTGTTATACTGTGAATGCAGGTTCTGAAAATAATTGAAAATTTTATCTTCTTATTTCAATCAAACAGGTCAGTGTCTTTGCAGTTCATTTAGTTGGAGAATACTTATTCGACAAGCCTCCACTTCCAAGGTGATTTATAGTGATTAAGTTAGAAACAGAGCAACATTTCATTCCTTTCCTTGAAGAGGGATAATTTCTTCCAAAAAATTTACAGGGTATAATATAAGGTAGGCCAATCTATTAAACTTCTCTGGAAATTTATTTTTGGCTTTATTTAGCATATCGACCTTGAGCCTGAAACTGAACAAAATTCCTATTTTGTTGCCTAATCTGACGAAAGAAACAAAAATCTTATTTTAAGGGGTTGGAATGAAGTATTCCTGTTATCTTTAATTTTTTTTGTCTCCTAGAGTTTTCTGATCCTAGTTATTTTTGCCATGTTCTTTGATTTAATATCTTCTGTCATTCTTAGCTTATCACAGAAAAGAAACATTAAATATATATAACTATCTGAAAATAATATTTAAGCACCATTTTAATGCATAGAATATTTTATTTCTGAATTAAAATTAACTTGTTTTCTAATATTTGTGTAAAACTATTTTTAAAAAGCTTTTATCTTAGTAAAGTGGTGAAAACGACCCTGCAAACAAATAAACAAAAAGTTGGGGTAGCAAAACCTTTATCAGACAAAACAGACTTTAAAACAAAGGCTATAACAAGAGACAAAGAAGGACCAAATAATTCCACTTCTGGGTATTTAGCCAAAGAAACTTAAAATGACAATTTGAAAAGACATATGCATTCCTGTGTACATTGTATCATTATTTACAGTGAAGCAACATAAGTGTTTATCAGTAGACAAATGGATAAAGAAAAGGTGGTGCATATATACAATGGAGTATCACTCAGCCATAAAAAAGAATGAAAACTTGCCATTTGTGACAAGTATGGATCTAGAGAGAATTATGTAAATGAAATAAGTGAGACAGAAAGAAAAATACCATATGATTTCACTTACATGTGGAATCTAAAAAACAAAACAAATAAACAAACAACAGAAGCAAACAAATATACAAAGTACACTTTGATGGTTGCCAAATGGGAGGGGGGAGGTGAAAAAGGGGAAGGAATTAAGATGTGTAAATTACCAGTTATGAAAACATTCATGGGAGTGTAAATTACGGCATAGGGGATATAGTCAATAATATTGTAATAATTATGTATGGTGTCAGATGGGTACAAGATTTATCAGTGTGATCACTTCATCAGTTATATAAATATCTAATCACTACATTGTACATCTGAAACTAATATAATGCTGTATGTTAACTGTAATTGAAAAATAAAACATTATTTTAAAAAAGTTATTATCCTTATTCCAAAAATATTTTTTAAAAATTGGATAAAGGAGTTAAAGAACAATTGTCCAGGTTATAGTAGCCTACATTATAAATGGGAGTCCTACCTTAGATATTTCTTCCCTTCTCTTAGTATATTTCCTATAATATCAGTTGCTATTTATTAAACATACGCTACATGCCAGTTGCTGAATGGGACACTTTCTATGTTTTCTTATTTAACTTATTTAGTCTTCACATGAACCCAATGAGTTAGTATTACTATCCTGTTGTACAGCTGAGAAAATTGAAGTCAGAGATATTAAGTAACCAAACTCAAAGTATGTTTGTTTTTAACCACCCTATAATTTCTTGTATGCCTTTTACCCAAAATATTCCTGAGTGGGTAATCACACAAATAACTTACAAGCTTCAAGTGTTTGGGAGATTTGGAATTGTAGGCATTTCCATCATTTTCAATCAGATAGCCTAAAATACAGTGAAACATGGAAGATTCACTTGAGCCAAGCAGTTTTACAAAGCTCTCACCAGACTGTATTTTAAAATACAAAACCAAACAAGATATCCACACCATTTCTAAAATTAACCTGAGAAATTAGGTACACTTTTTAGTAATAAAAAAGACCCTACCCATTATTGACATTCCGTGCCTATGATAACTGATATAAAAGCCAAAATCTGGTAGAGCATTCAATTTGCTTTGTGACGTAGAAAAGAATTCTGAGTTCCGGCCAAGATGGAGGTGTAGACACTTGGCTTCCTCTCACAACCAAAAGGAAGATAATAAACCATATGAAATCAATAAACAACCAAAAACGCCAGAAAATCAAAATGCATAGAACTCTGACAACAAAGGAATTAAAGAAGAAAGCAACCAGAACAACCAGACCAGTAAAGTGGTGGACTGTGGGCCAACTCAGAAAAAACAAAAAACTGCCTTGACCTTGGGGGCAGAGCTGGCTGCTGAGCTCAGCGGGCTTTGTGGGAGAGGCTGACTTAAGGGGACTCAGAGGTGGCTGTGACTATAGCTGGGGGTGCCACGGTAGGAGAAGCTCCCAGTCTCCCGCTACAGTCTGGGAGTCCATTGAAAACTGCACTAGAGAGAAGCAGGCTAGCTATACGGTTCCCTCTCTGACACCTCCCCGAGACAGAGGGTTGTCCTGCCCAAATGAATATCTAAGGCCCCACCCCCTTACAACCTATCAGCTGCACCAAGACAAAGAAACATGGCCCAAATGAAAGAACAGACGCTAAACCCAGAAAGAGAACTAAGTGATGAGATCACCAGCCTATCTGATGGAGAATTGAAAGCCCTGGTAATCAAAGGGCTCACAGATCTGATTGAGCTTGGTCAAAAAATGAAAAAAATGAATGAAGGATACCCAAAGTGAAATAAAGCAGAATGTTCGGGGAACCAACAGTGACAGGAAGTAAAACAGAACTCAAAGCAATGATTTGGAACAAAAGGAAAAAATAAACATCCATCCAGATCAAAATGAAGAAACAAGAATTTAAAAAAGTGAAGAGACTCTTACAAATCTCTAGGACAACCTGGAACGTTCCAATATCCGAATTGTAGGGTTTCCAGAGAAGAAGAACAGCAAGAAATGGACCACTTATTTGAACAAATAATGGAGAAAAACTTTTGCAATCTGGCAAAGGAAATGGACTTCTAGGAAGTCCAGTAAGCCCAGAGAGTCCCAAGGAAGTTGGACCCAAAGAGAAACACACCAAGGCACAACATCATTAAGGAACCCAAGATTGAATATAAGGAGAGAATCTTAAAAGCTGCAAAAGAAAAGGAAAGCGTTACCTACAAAGCAGTTCCCATTAGACTATCAGCTGATTTCTCAAAAGAAACCTTGCAAGCAACCTTATATTTGAAGTCGTGGAAGGCAAGGACCTACATCCAAGATTACTCTATCCAGCAAAGCTTTCATTTAGAATGGAAGGGCAGATAAAGTGCTTCCCAGATAAGGTCAAGTTAAAGTTTTAGTTCATCACCACCAAGCCATTAAATGTTAAAGGGCTTTATGTAAGAAAAAGAAGATAAAAAATATGAACAGTAAAATGACAACAAACTCAAGACTGTCAACAGATGAAACTAAAAGAAAAGATAAACAATGAACAGGAACAGGAACAGAATCAGAGAAATTGTCATCACCCAGAGGGATTTCAGTGGGGAGGGGGAAGGGAGAATGGGGGGAAGAGGTACAGGGAAGAAGCAGCATGGTTAGTAGGCATAAGGTAGATGGGGAGAGATAAAAATGGTATGGCAAATAGAAGACTCAAAGAACTTACATGTACAACCCATGGACTAAGGAGGGGGGAAATGCTGGAGGGTTAGGAGGGCAGGGCGGAGGGAGCATAAAGGGGGGAAATTGGGAAAACTACAATATCATAATCAATAAATATTATTTAAAAAAATAAATAAAATTCTCCAATAGAAAGAAAGAAGGAAAGAAGGAAAGAAAGAAAGAAAGAAAGAAAGGAAGGAAGGAAGGAAGAAAGAAAGAAAGAAAGAAAGAAAGAAAGAAAGAAAGAAAGAAAGAAAGAAAGAAAGAAAGAAAGAAAGAGAAAAGAATTCTGTGGATATCTAAGAGCCCAACAACCTTGAATTTTGTTAGCCTCTGCTCAGACTACCAGAGGAAACTCTGAAAGTTTACACTGATGGTTATACTATAGGAACAGCACCTCAAACACCAACATAGACTAAATGCTAAGGGACAGACAACCACCAGGGAAGTAAGTGGACTATGTGTTAAAGCCCAAAGAAGTGCTATACTGACCAATGATCAGGTCAATTTATGACTGTGGCTATTAGCTTAAAAATATATATAAGCATTAATGTACTAGGAATAGTTAATTCATTCGTTTGCTTACAGAATTTTACTTTTAATTTCTGTTATTCTCTAGATTTGTTTTACTTATTTAAGAAAAGTTGGATTTTAAATGAAAGTCTACTGAAGAATGAGATAATGTTCATTTAAACTGGTCAGAATTATAGACACATATAGCTCAATTTTTTATTCCTTATATTATCCCCAGGGAAAATATTAAAATTATATTTATAGTTGATTACCAAAAATATCTTTACTATGTTAGCTTTGATATTCAGTCATAATCCTCCTTCCCAAAACACACAAACAAAACAAAAAAACTCACTAAACACTTGCAAGTTAGGTGCCACACATTTTAAAGGGAAATTAATATTGTCCTGGTTATAATTTAAATTTAGAATTTAAAATTATGCATTCTAAAGGCAAGATCTAAAGAACTTGTACTAACTACTTTGTGTTTCTAATGACAGTAAATTAAAAACACTCCAAACCATTTAAGTAAGAAGAAAAAAATAGAACATGTAAAACTATAGACCTTTAAGAAGTTAGATTTAAGAAGGGAAAATGTATAAGCTTAAAAATAACGGTTGAAACATTATTAAAGCTATTGAATGAGGGTTTAACTTTCCTTTCCTCCCCTGACCAAGCACAGCAGTGTTATTAAGGGAAGTAACACCTACTTAAAGGATGTTAAGAAAGTAAAATTATGTTTTGTTTCACACGACTAGCCTAACATTGGAGCACGAGGTCAGTCAGATGACACCTTTTGTAATTACGGTAGCAGATGCTGGTCTGTACTGAGTCCCAAGAGAATTTCAGGCTCCAGGCTTGAAATCTTTGCTTCTCTTTGATATGGATGTCTTGAGAAACTTGTCCCTTTTCCCCAAACTCTTCGTTTCACCATTCCTCTTCCACAATTTAGGTTGTGGAACAACCTAATTAATTAATTGATCCACAATTAATCTCATCTTCTCTTTTACTCTTATTTCCCAATAATTTTTTTAACCAACATTTAATTGTTTAGCTGTTTTAGAGTACGTCTTGCATTTGAAAGAGAATGAGTTATTTCTCATTCATATTACTTTTGTAACAGTTATGTCATTGGAACCTACTGAACGTTATAGCTCAGTCTCAGTCTGCTTTTTAACATTATTTGGGCAGCCTTCAGCTATTTGTTTAAAGCTATTTTACTTTTTAAATTGCCCTCCTAATGTATATGGTATTTTAATGTTGAGGTTTATTGATTAAAATTTGTTCATGTCACTGTTTTATTTTAAAACAGTCTCAATGAACATATAAATAATTTTCCCAAATAGCAGCCAGTAGGAGAATATACACCATAGGTAACTCTTGAAAATAAAAACAACAAGGAAAACAAACCTAAGTACTTAAAGTTACCTGAAGGGGCTATGACTTAGGGAGATTGAGTATGTACTCAGTTGCTTTGAATTTGAAAATGAATCATACTTTGAACTTGACCCCAGCCTCATAGTCTATTGTCTCACCCTTGTACAGAGCTCAAGTATTCTGGAAGTGACAGTGACATAAAAACCAAGCCTAAAGTATTACCTGATAATTTCTAGTGTTCTGTGTGCTGCTGATATGTTTCTTTCAGGTACAATGACTCCTTATAGACATAGGTATTATTACCTTGATCCCTCTTTACTAGAAACTACAAATTGTTCATAAAATTTTGATACTTAGAGAATCACTTTATGATTTCTGAGTGGACATATGTCCCCAATAGTGTATCTGAGAATCATTCTTCTGTTCATTCCATTAGTGTGCCCTGATATATAGGCATGTGTCATACAAATGTGAACAAGACACCATGATCCCTGATTTTACAAAAGAATCTATTTTGACCTTCACCTTCTTGACATCCACAAGCGACTCTGATCATTTTTCTGCTAGAGAATCCAGCTAGAACCACCTGGAGTTATGCTTGCAAAGGCACTGTTAAGATTTTGAACCCTTTAAACTTATTCAGGTTCTTTCTAGTTCTGTTTCCACAAAAAAAGTCATCTTCATGGTTTATCCTTTCCTTTAAAAAATTCATCTTAAGAGGCAAAAATATACATTGTGGTAAAGATAGTCTATTCAATAAATGATGTTGGGAAAATTTGACAACTATGTGCTGAAAAATGAAATTAGACTACCTTTTATACTACATAAAAGAATAAAATCAAAATGGATCCAAGACTTAAATGTTAGACTCTAAACCATAAAAATCCTAGAAAAAAACATAGGCAGCAAAATCTTGAACATTACCATGGAATTTTTTTAAAATATATTTTATTGATTATGCCATTACAGTTGTCCCATTTCCCCCCCTTTATTCTCCTCCACCCTGCACACCTCCTCCCCCCCACATTCATCTCCTTTAGTTCATGTCCATGTGTCATAAGTTCTTTAGCTTCTTCATTTCCCACACTACTCTTGCCCTCCCCGTCTATTTTTTCCCACTGTCTATGGTACTTATTTTGTGTACCTTCCCCCCTCTCCTCCTCCTCCTCCTCCCATTCCCCTGTTGCTAACCCTCCATGTGATCTCCATTTCTGTGGTTCTGTTTCTGTTCTAGCGGTTTGCTTAGTTTGCTTTTGTTTTAGGTGTGGCTGTTAATAACCATGAGTTTTCTGTCCTTTCACTGTTCATATTGTTTATCTTCTTTTTATAGATAAGTCCCTTTAACATTCATATAATAAGGGCTTGGTGATGATGAATTCCTTGAACTTGACCTTATCTGAGAAGCACTTTATCTGTTCTTCCATTCTAAATGAAAGCTTTGCTGGATAGAGCAATCTTGGATGTAGGTCTTTGGATTTCATGACTTGGAATACTTCTTTCCAGCCCCTTCTTGCCTGTAAGGTCTCTTTTGAGAAATCAGCTGACGGTCTAATGGGAACTTCTTTGTAGGTGACTGTCCACTTATCTCCTGCTGCTTCTAGAATTCTCTCCATTTTAATATTGGGTAATGTAATTATGATATACCTTGGTGTGTTCCTCCTTGGGTCCACCTTCTTGGGAACTCTCTGAGCTTCCTGAACTTTCTGGAAGTCTATTTCCTTTGCCAGATTGGGGAAGTTCTCCTTTATTATTTGTTCAAATAAGCTTTCCACTTGTTGCTCTTCCTCTTCCCCCTCTGGTGTTCCTATAATTCAGTTGTTGGAATGATTAAAGATGCCCTGTAGGTTCCTAAGTCTCTCCTCACTTTTTTGAATTTTTGTTTCTTCCTTCTTTTCTGTTTGGTTGGTTGTTTCTTCCTTCTGGTCCACTCCCTTGATTTGAGTCCCAGTTTCCTTTCCTTCACTATTGGTTTCCTGTGCATTTCTCTTCATTTCAATTAGTTTAGACTTTGTTTATTCCTCTAATTTGTGACTAAAATCAACCAGTTCTGTGAGCATCCTGATCACCAGTGTTTTGAACTGTGCATCTGATAGATTGGCTATCTCTTGGTCACTTAGAATTATTGGCTCTGGGGCTTTGATCTGTTCTGTTTGAGCCACAATGTTTTGGTCTAGTCATGCCTGTTACATATGAAGGGAAGAGCCTTAGATGTTCACCAGGGCGGGGCAACCTAGTTACTGTGTTGTGACACTGTGTGTGGGGGTGGGGTTAGAGAGGGAGTAATGGCCCTTGTTCCACACTCTCTTGAATTTTGGTCCCCTCTGTCACTTCCCACAAGCAAATTGGGCCCTTCTGGTGCTGGTTCCCAGGTGGGCGGGCTTGTGTATGTTCTAGAACCCTGTGGGTCTCTCCAACAAACTTTCCTATGAGGCTGAGGGCCTCTCCTGGCATCTCAACCTCTGAAAGTTTTTCCAATCAGTGCTTTTAGGCTTTATTTCCCATCACTGGGACCCTGGAATGTGCAGTCCGTCTCACTGTCCTATTTTTTGCCTGGTTGATCTGAGTGCAAATGTGTATCTGAGGTCAGCCAACCACCTTGCATACCTCACTGGGTTTGCTTGTTTCCTCTCCACACCAGGTTCTCCCAAACACCTCCTCTTCCTGCCAGGGCCCCTTTCCACTGGCCAGAGACTGCCCCTCTTACCAGTCTGGATGAATGGTTTGTTGTTGTCAGACTTTGGTACAATTCAATTTTCTGTCTGTTCTGCTTGTGTTTTTGTTTCTAAATCTTTGTTGTCCTTAAATTTGGTTGTGCAAAAAGGCACAGTATTTCTACCTATGCCTCCATCTTGGCCAGAAGTACCATGGAAATTTTTTATCTCCCCAGGCAAGGGAAACGAAAGAAAAAATAAATGAATGGGACTACACCAAGCTAAAAAGTTTTTGCACAACAAAAGAAACCACCAAGAAAATGACAAGACAACTCACAGAATGGGAGAGCATATTCACCAATGATATATCTGATGAAGGCTTAATATTCAATATTTTTAAGAACTTATAAAACTCAACACCAAAAAGCCAAACAACTCAATTAAAAAGTGGGGAAAGGACCAGAATAGCCACTTCTCCAAAGAGGATATACAGATGGCCAATAAACATATGAAAAGACACTCAACATTACCAATCATCAGAAAAATGCAAATAAAAACCACAATGAGATACCCATCTCACACCTGTCAGAATGACTGTCATCAATAAATCAACAAACAGCCCTGGCTGGTGTATCTCAGTGGATTGAGTGTGGGCCTGTGAACCAGAGGATCATGGTTCATTTCCCAGTCAGGGCACATGCCTGGGTTGCAGGCCAGTTCCCAGGAGGGAACACATGAGAGGCAACCATACAATGAAATTTCTCTCCCTCTCTCCTTCCCTTCTTCTCTAAAGATAAATAAATAAAAAAATCTTTAAAAAAACTATTAAAAAATAAAAATATATAAATCAACAAACAACAAGTGCTGGTGAGGATATAGAGAAAGGGAAACTGTTGATGGGAATGCAGATTGGTACAGTCACTGTGGAAAGCAGTATGAAGATATAACAAAAAATTTAAAAATGATCTGAATTTTGACTCAGTGATTCAACTTATGGTAATATAGCCAAAGGAACACAAAACACAATTCAAAAGATAACAGGCACCCCTATATTCATTGCAGCACAATTTATAATCACCAAGATATGGAAGCAGTCCAAGTATTCATCAATAGATAAGTGGATAAAACAACTATGGGACATTTACACAAAGGAACTCTACTTGGCTGTAAAAAATTAAAATGTTACCCATTGTAACACTATGGATGGATCTGGAGAACATCATGCTAAGTGAAATAAGCCAGTCAGAAAAAGACAAATACCGTATGATTTCATTCATATGTGTAATCTAATGAACAAACTGAACTAACAAGCAAAACATAGACAGACTCAATGATGAAAAGCAGATGACAGGTAGTGGGAGATGGAAGTTAAAGGGAGAAGGGATTGAGCAAAAAAGTAAAAGGCTCATGGACATGGACAACAGTGTAGTGATTGCTGGGGGGAGAGGAGTATATGGGAACTAAAATATAATGTAAAAAATACAATAAAAATTAAAATAATAAAAATATAAAAGAAGAATGGAAAAACCCAGGGTAACTAACTGTATAATAAAACAAGACCCATATATACTGTTTACAAGAGACCCACTTCAGATTGAAATACACACAGACCGAAAGGAAAGGAATGAAAAAAACTATTTCATGCAAATGAAAAATTTTTAAAAAGCTGGGGAAGCAATGCTTATATGAGATAAAATAGACTTTAAAACAAAGATTATACTAGACAAAGGACATTACATGATAATAAAAGGATCAATCCAACAAGAGGATATAACCTTTGTAAATATCTATGCATTGAATATAGGAGCACCTAATTATATAAAGCAAGTATTGATGGACATAAAGGGAGAGATTGACAACAATACAGTCATAATAGGGGACATTAACAACCCAGTGATACCACTGATAGATCTTCCAGACAGAAAACCAACAAGGAAACAGTGGTTTTAAATGATATACTAGACCAGATGGGTTTAATTGATATTCACACAGCATTTTACCACAAGGCATCAGAGTATATATTCTTCTCAAAAGCATGTGGGACATTTTCCAGGAGATCACATGTTAGACAACAAAACAAGTCTCAATAAATTTAAAAACACTGAAATCTGATCAAAATTCTTCTTTAACCACAATGGTGTGAAACTACAAATCAATCAAAAGAAAAAAATAAAAAACACAAAAAAGCCATGGAGGCCAAATAATATCTTACTCAATAATAAATGGGTTGTCAATGATATCAAGGAAGACATAAAAAGATACCTTGAGACAAAAGAAAATTAAAACATAACCCCAAATCTATGGACACAGTAAAATCAGTCCTAAAAGGGAAATTAATAGCAATACAGACCAACCTCAAAAAATAACAAAAATCAATCTATTCTTACACCTAAATAAAACAGAAAAAGAATAATAAACAGCCCTGGCCAGTGTGGCTCAGGTAGTTGGAGCCTTGTTCTGTAAACTGAAAGGTTGTGGGCTCGAGTCCACGTCAGAGCATATGTCTAGGTTTGATCCCCTCTTGAGGCACATTTGAGAGTCAACCAATTGATGTTTCTCTCACATCAATGTTTCTCTCTTTCCTTCTCTCTCTGGGTATCTCCGTTCCTCTCTCTTTGGAATCAACTGGTTCCTTATATATCCTTTAGATAAGGATATATAAAAAAAGTACAACAATGAAATCCCAAAGTTGGTAGAAAGAAGGAAATAATAAATAACAGAGGGGAAATAAACAAAATAGAGTGTAAAAAAATACAAAAGATCAATGAAACCAAGAGCTGCTTCTTAGAAAATATAAATAGGATTGATAAACCTTTACACTTTATCAAGGAATCAGAGAGAGGAAAACAGAGAGAGGATCAAAATAAGTAAAGTCAGAAGTGAAAGAGAAGTGACAACTGACAACACAGAAATACAAAGGATTATATGAAAATATTATGAACAACTATATGCTAACAAATTGGATGATGTTGAAGAAATGGATAAATTTCTAGAAACATACACAGAAAATCTGAACAGACTTACTAAAACTAATGAAATTGAAGCAACAATAAAATTTTTTTTCAACAAACAAAAGTCCTAGACTAGATGGCTTCACAGGGGAATTTTACCAAACCTTCCATGAAGAACTAACATCTGTCTTTTTCAAACTATTCCAAAAAATTCTGGAGGAGGGAAGACTCCCAAGATCACTGCACTAAGCTATCATCATCCTAATTCCAAAACCAGATAAAGACACTACAACGAAAAAAACTACAGGCCAACATTCCTGATGGACAGAGATGCAAAAATCCCCAACAAAATATTAGAAAACCAAATTCAACAAAACATTAAAAATCATCTACCATGATCAA
This sequence comes from Artibeus jamaicensis, assembly GCF_021234435.1. Classification (NCBI taxonomy): domain Eukaryota; kingdom Metazoa; phylum Chordata; class Mammalia; order Chiroptera; family Phyllostomidae; genus Artibeus; species Artibeus jamaicensis. Next base: position 7,434,328 of record NW_026521803.1, read on the forward strand.
GTGGGATTTATTCCTGGGATGGGAAATTAGTGCAACATCTGCAAATCAATTAATGTAATACACCACATTGAAAATGAAGGATTAAAATCATATAATCCTATCAATAGGTACACAAAAAGCATTTAACAAATCCAGCATTGATTTATTATAAAAAATTTTCAGCAAAGTGGGAATAGAGGGGATATACTTCAACATAATAAAGGCCATGTGTGACAAACCCACAGCTAACATCATACTCAATGGTAAAAAAATAAAAACATTTCTCTTAAGATCAGGAATAAGGCAGGGGCGTCTACTTTCACCTTTCTTACTCATTAAGGTACTGGAAATCCTAGCTATAAGATTCAGACAAGATGAAGAAATAAAAAGCAGCCAAACTGAAAAGGAAGAAGTAAAACTTCCTTCTTGAAGATGACACGATACTACATATAGCAAAGTAAAAAGATTTCACCAAAAAAGTTCTATTCCTTATAAATGAATTCAGCAAAGGAACAGGATACAAAATAAATATTCATAAATTGGTTGCATTTTTCTATACCAATAGCGAGCTATCAAAAAGGGAAACTAAGAAAGCAATCTTATTTCCAATTGCATCAAAAAATACCTAAGAATAAATTTAACCAAGGAGGTAAAAGACCTGTACTTGGAAAATTACAAGATATTGAAGAAAGAAATTAAAGAAGATACAATAAGTGGGAGCATATACCATGATCATGAATAGGAAGAATTAACATCATTAAAATGCCCATAGTATCCAAAGCAATCTATAGATTAAATGTGATTTCTATCAAAATACCAATGGCATTATTGAAAACACTAGAACAAATAATCCAAAAATTTATATGGAATAAAAGACCCCAAATAGCCACAGCAATCTTGAGAAAGAACAAAATCAGAGGAACCATTCTACCTGATATAAAATTACACTACAAGGCTATCATAATTAAAACAACATGGTACATTCCTCAATATAATAAAAGCCATATATGAGAGACCTACAGCCAACATCATACCCAATGGACAAACACTAAAAATTTTCTCACTAAGATCAGGAACAAGACAAGGATGCCTGCTTTCACCACTCCTATTCAACATAGTATTGGAAGTCCAAGCCACAGCAATCAGACAAAAACAAGAAATAAAAGGTATCCAAATTAGAAAAGAGGAAACAAAACTGTTGTTGTTTGCAGATGACACAATAGTGTACATAGAAAATACTATGGACTCCACCAAAACACTACTCAACCTAATAAGTGAATTTGGCAAAACAGCGGAATACAAAGTCAATATTCAGAAATCAAAAGCATTCTTGTACACCAACAATGAGATATCAGAAACAGAAATCAGGAAAAAAATCCCATTTGCTATAGCAACAAGAAAATAAAATACCTAGGAATAAACCTAACCAAGGAGGTAAAAGACCTATACTCAGAAACCTACACAACATTGAAGAAAGAAATTAAGGAAGACACAAACAAATGAAAACATATACCATATTCATGGATCAGAAGAATTAACATAATCAAAATGTCCATACTACCCAAAATGATTTACATATTCAATGCAATCCCTATTAAAGTACCAATGGCATACTTCACAGATATAGAACAAACACTTCAAAAATTTATATGGAACCATAAATGACCCCAAATAGCTACAGCAATTTTGAGAAAGAAGAGCAAAGTAGGAGAAATCATAATATCTGATATCAAAGTGTATTACAAGGCCACTGTAATCAAAACAGCCTGGTACTGGCATAAGAACAGACACATAGATCAATGGAATAGAACAGAGAGCCCAGAAATAAACCCAAGTCTCTCTGGTCAATTAATTTTGATAAAGGGGGCAGCAGTATAAAAATGGAGCAAGGATAGCCTCTTCAACAAATGATGTTGGGAGAACTGGACAGCTACATGCAAAAAAATGAGACTCAACCACCAACTTATACCATACACACAAAAAAAATCAAGGTGGATAAAATATTTAAATACAAGTCTTGAAACCATTAAAGTCCTAGAGGAGAACATAGGCAGGAAAATCTCAGATATTCCACGCAGCAATATTTTCACTCATATGTCCCCTAGAGCAAGAGACATAAAGGAAAGAATAAACAAATGGGACGTCATCAAATTCAAAAGCTTCTGCACAGCTAAAGAAAACAGCATTAAAATGAAAAGAGAACCATCTATATGGGAAAACATATTTGCCAATGATACCTCAGACAAGGGGTTGATCTCCAAAGTATATAAAGAATTCACATACTCCACTCTAAGAAGACAGGCAACCCAATTAGAAAATGGGCAAATGACTTGATCAGACACTTCTTCAAAAAGGACATACAGAGGGTCCAGAGACATATAAAAGGATGCTCAGTATCGCTAGCCATCAGAAAGATGCAAATTAAAACCACAGTGAGATACACCTTCACACCTGTCAGAATGGCCATCATAACAAAGCAACAAACAACATATGTTGGGGAGGATGTGGAGAAAAAAGAACCCTAGTACACTGTTGGTGGGATTGCAGACTTGTGTGCAATCACTGTGGAAAACAGTATGAAATTTCCTCAGAAGACTAAAAATGGAAATGCCTTTTGACCTAGCAATTCCACTGCCAGAAGTATATCCTAAGAACACTGAAACACCAATCCAAAGGAACATATGCACCCTAATGTTTATTGCAGCACAATTTACAATAGCCAAGTGCTGGAAGCATCCTAGGTGCCCACCAATGAATGGATAAAAAAACATGGTACATCTGCACAGTGGAATTCTACACAGCAGAAAGAAGGAGCTCCTGCTCTTTGAGACAGCATAGATGGAACTGGAGAGCATTATGCTAAGTGAAATAAGCCAGACAATGAAGGACAGATACCATATGATCTCACCATTAACAGGAACCTAATCAACAAAACTAGCAAGCAAGCAAAGTATAGCTAAGGACATTGAAATTGAGGACAGGCTGACACTGATCAGAAGAGAGAGGGTAGGGGATAAAGGAGGAAAAGGGTGGAGGGTTTACAGGAACAATTATGAAGGACATATGGACAACAACAAGGGGGGGTGGAAATGGGGGAGGGAGGTGGGGAGGGCTGGGGTGGTAGGGAGGATTGGAGGGAAAAGGCAGAAAACTGTACTTGAAAAACAATTTAAAAAAAGCAGATGGTACTGGCATAAAAATAGACACATATATCAATGGAATAAAATAGAGCCCAGAAACAAATATATGCCTATATGGTTAATTAATATATGACAAAGGAACATACAATATAGTAAAATCAGTGCATTTAATAAATGGTATTGGGAAAATTGGACAGATGCATGCAAAAAAAGCACAAAAGTAGACTACCTACTTACACCACATACAAGAATAAATACAAAATGGATTAATAGCTTAAATGGAGGACATGAGACCATAAAACTCCTAGAAGAAAATGTGGGCAGTAAACTATCAGACATTTCTCTAAAAATTATTTTATTGTTGTTCAAGTTTAGTTGTCTGCATTTACCACCCCCACTACTCCCCCCAACTCCAGCCAACCCCACCTCCCTCCCTGCTTCCACCTGGCCCCCTTGGTTTTGTCCACGTGTCCTTTATAGTTGTTCCTGAAAACCCTTCCCCATCCCCCACTTTATCCCCTCCCACCTTTCCTCTGGTTACTGTCAAATTGATCTTAATTTCAATGTCTCTAGTTATATTTTGCTTGCTTGTTTGATTTTGTTAATTAGGTTCCGCTTAAACGTGGATCATATGGTATTTGTCAGACATTTTTTTTTAATCCTCACCCAAGAATATGCTGACTGGGGAAGGGAGGGAGAAAGAGAGAGAGAAACGTTTATGTGAAACCATCGACTGGTTTCTTTTTGGATGCACCCCGAGTGGGACTGAACCTGCAACCTAGGCACATGCTCTGATTGGGAATTAAACCTGTGACCCTTCAGTCTGTGGGACAATACCTAAACAATTGAGCCACACCAGCCAGGGCTCAGACATTTTTCATAGCAATATTTTTTTCAGATATATCTCCTTGGGCAGGGTCACAAAAAAATAAATGAATGGGACTACATCAAACTAAAAAGTTTTTGCACAGAAAAGGAACCTGGAGAAAAGGAAAAGACAACCTACTTAATGGAAGAAGATATCTGCTAATGATACATCTGATAAGAGGTTTATATCTAAAATTTATGAAGAACTCATACAACTGAACACCAAAACAAACAAAACAAAACCATGCAATTAAAAAAATGGACAGAGGATCTGAATATCTACTTTTCCAAAGAGGACATACAGATGGCCAATAGACATAGAAAAGATGTTCAACCTCACTAATCATCAGGGAAATGCACATTAAAACCACAATGAGATAATACCTTACACCTGTCAGAATGGCTACAACCATAAACCAGTAAATAACAAGTGTTGGCAGAAAGGGAAGAAAAGGAAACCCTCATGCACTATTGGTGAGAATGTAGACTGATGCAGCCACTATGGTAAACAGTATGGAGGTTACTCAAATAATTAATAATGGAACTGCCTTCTGATCCAGTGATTCCACTTCTGGGTACATATCCAAAGAAACCCAAAACACGAATTCAAAAGACTATATGCACTGCTATGTTCATTGTAGTGTTATTTACAATAGCCAAGATATGGAAGCAACCCAAGTGCCTATCGATAGACAAGTGGATAAAAAAATGGTGGTTCATATATACAGTAGAATATTACTTGGCCATAAGGGGGTGAAATCTTACCATTTGCAACAACGTGGGTGAACCCAAAAGGTATTATGCTAAGTAAAATAAGTCATACAGAAAAAGACATATGATTTCACTTATATGTGGAATCTAAAGAGCAAAATAAACAAAGAAAATAGAAACAGATTAATAGATACAGAGATCAGACTGATGGTTGCCAAAGGTGAGGGGGTCGGATGACTGGTGAAAAAAGCAAAAGGAGTAAGAATTACAAATTGGCAGTCACACAATAGTCATGGGGATATACAGTACAGTGTAGGAAATATAGTTGATAATATTGTAATAACTGTGTATGGTGCCAGGTGGGTACTTGAAATATAGGGTAAATTACATGAGTGTCTAACCATTATGCTGTACACCAAAAACTAATACAAAATAATATTGAATATAAACTGTAATTTTAAAATAAAGTTAATTTTTAAAAACGTTTCTGTGCTTGGTTTAGGAGGAAGTATATGATACTCTTCAGGCCAATGAGAGTCAGCCTTGGGTCTTTTTCTGGAACAGTATAGAAAAGTATGCATCCTTCTTGCTGAATTTACTCAATTATTGATGTAAGTGCCCAAGTTGCTACTGGCCCCATTTGCTAATACTCATACTTTACCTGAACTCATTCTGTTGGATGAAATCAGAGCCAAACAATGAAGAGAGAGTGATGATGTTTGTGATGACATTAAGCATGTAGGTTCAATATGCCTCTAAATCTCACTTGACCCACGGACTCCTTAAAATAAGTAAAACAATTCCCTTCTTTAAGTTAATTTGAACTGGGTTTCTGTCACTGTGACCAAAATAATTCTAACTAATGCGGAGAGTAAAAGTAGAATCAAGAGGACATGACACATTTAACCTGTTTTCAAGGAAATAATAGCCTGATTTGGAAAGGAGACACAAGCCAGCACACATAAAAATGAAGCAGATAATTAAATGCCAAATTACATGGTGCAGACACTAAATGCTGTGTAACTTTAGTAAACACAAAGATCAACTTTCTCTGAAGTACCTGGGAGAGGAGGTAATGGAAAGGTAGACAGTGAGTCAGCCTTAAAGGATAGGTAGGAATTCAAATAAGAAAAAAGGTCAAGGGAGAGAATTTCAGGAAGAAGACTTAAAGCAAAATACTGAGCAAAAATGCACGTTGAGAATAGGGGAATAATAAAGACATCAGCTAAACTGGAGAGGAAGTGTAGCATTAGAGGCCACTGAAAGTAAAGGTGGTACCTCACTTTGGAGGTCTTGAATGTCCAGCAGAAAATTTGCTGTTTTGAGGACAAGCATTAGGGGACCACTATACAAATTTGAATGGGTGATTGAATATTAAACGGGAACATTTATCTGAAAATGTGAATGATGTGTAGATTGGGAATATAAGAGACTAAAGTCAGTGTGACTAGTTATGGTTAAAACATAATAGATTTCCCAATTTATTATTATTTCTTAATTTGTTTTAAAATAATTTTGGCTCGCAAGAATGATGAGATGATGAAAAGTGAAGCATAATTAAGTTATTTTGAAGTCTTTAATCAATGGTATAACAACTATTCATTAAAAAACCAACTGAAATAAAGTATAACATTGGAGAACATGAGCACACCAAGCATTTGTACCAAGATCAGCATGTTCTAAAGCTTATTAACTAGTTGGCTTTTTAAAAAATACAAATCACCACAATTACTTGGCTCCCAGAATGCCTACATCAGGCAGTTAAAGCTAGCCACAGTTCTTACAAAGAATTTCCAACAGAAAAAATGCAAAAGCAAAAAAGTTTTTTGAAAAGCAAGTTTAACTGTTGTCTCTGAAATATCTCATATTCATGGTTGCCTTTCAATTTTCACAAATCCTGTTTAAGCCCAGACCCTCCTACGTCTGCCCTGGGTTATTGAATTGATTTCCTCCTTATTTCCTTGTCATTTTTTTCCTCTTTGCTGTGTAACCCATGCATTGCTGCCAGATAATCTTCCTAAATTACAGCTCAGATCAAATCAATTCTCTGCTCAAAGAACTTCATTTCCCATTGCCTTCCAAAAACTTTCACGGGGTATTCAAGGTCATCCAAAATTCTGTCCTCAACTTCCCTCCATAGCCTACTTTTCAGCCTATCCTGCTTTCTCTGCACAGTGCACAGTGCACACTGCACCAAATCAGATCATGCTTTCCTCCCTCGACAAGATCACAGCTTTTCTGCTCTGTCTGCCCTACTCACACAATCCCTTTACCTGGGAGGCTCACCACAAGGTAGGTTAGTCTCTACTGTTAAAATCCCTCATTTTATTCCAAATATAAAATAAAACCTTTATGGAAAATTATTTATCTCTAAAACCTGTACCTTTTCTCTCTTTAGGGTTCCCTGAGTTTTGTATTCTAACCTTTTAGAGCACATATCATATTTAGTCTTATACATGATAGTTGAGTATCTCTCTTCCCCCAACTTGACAGTAAACAATTTGAGAGACCAGATCTTGTTTATTTTTTAATCCCCCATAGCACCAATATAAACTTTGCTTTTACTTTTGTTAGTATTTACTTGTATATAGTTTAAAGATCCAAACAGTTCCATAAGGCTTATTAGGAAAAACAGTGACTCCCTCATTACTTCCCCTCTTATCTAATAATTTTGCCGTCTCCAGTTATCTAATACATTTATCCTGCTATTTTATGATTTTTCAATTTTAGACATTATGAATGAAACTCATTATGAAGGAAAAAAGCTTAGCTCTCTATCCCCCTGCTTCGATATCCTCACAACATATTTAGATTTTTCCCATCCCCCTATCCTCCAGATATAGTTATATTGTAAGTTTGGTTAGATCCGTATTAAGCATACATATATAAAAAACATATATTATGCAAATACTATTCACAGTAGAGGTATGTAGGAAACTATTATTACTTTTTCTGTTCTGTTCTGAATGTGTCTCTTAACACATTCACATGCATCAGGCATTTCATCAATTTAATCTTCTTAAGAAAACCTCTCTCAGCTTTCTGGCTTGTTAAAATTTGGACCAAAATAAAATATTTTGGAATAAATATTTTGGAATAAAATATTTTGGAATAAAATATTTTGGAATAAAATAAAATAAAATAAAATAAAATAAAATAAAATAAAATAAAATAAAATAAAATAAAATAAAAATTTGGACCAATCACCATCTATCCTCAGTAGATAGCCATTATCTTGATATAGCCTATATCTTGCTTGTTTGTGGTTACCTCTATGTTTTAATGAAGTATATTCTCTAGTAGTTTTCTGAGAAAAAATATTTATGGAAGGTGTATCTTTGAGACCTTGCATAAGTAAAAATGTCCTTATTTAATTTTCCCATTTGACTGATATTTACCTGGGTCTAGATTATCACTTAAAAATAATTTTCTTTCAAAAATTTGAAGCCAGTTCTCTATTGTCTTGTAGATTTTTGTATTGCTTTTCAGAAGTTTAAATATACTTTTTGATCCTTTGTGTGTGATCTGTTTAGGCTTTCTAATAGCTTGTAGAATTCTCTTTATCCCTAATATTAATAAATTTCTTTTTAAAATATATTTTATTGATTATGCTATTACAGTTGTTCCATTTGCCCTCTTCTCTCCCCTCCACCCTGCACACCCCCTCCCACCCACATTCCTCCCTTTAGTTCATGTCCATGTATCATACTTATAAGTTCTTTAGCTTTTACATTTCCCATACTATTCTTTCCCCCTGTCTATTTTCTACCTACCATCTATGCTACTTATTTTCTGTATTTCCCCCTCTCTCCTTCTCCCACTTCCTTGTTGCTAACCCTCCATGTGATCTCCATTTCTGTGGTTCTGTTCCTGTTCTAGTTGTTTGCTTAGTTTGTTTTTGTTTTTGTTTTAGGTGTGGTTGTTAATAATTGTGACTTTGCTGTCATTTTACTGTACATGTTTTTTATCTTCTTTTTCTTAGATGAGTCTCTTTAACATTTCATAAATATGGGCTTGGCGATGATGACCTCTTTTAATTTGACCTTATCTGAGGAAAACTTTATCTGTCCTTCCATTCTAAATTAAAGCTTTGCTGGGTAGAGCTATTTTGGATGTAGGTCCTTGCCTTTCATGACTTGGAATACTTCTTTCCAGACCCTTCTTTCCTGGAAGGTCTCTTTTGAGAAATCAGCTGACAGTCTGATGGGAAGTCCTTTGTGAGTAACTATCTCCTTGTCTTTGCTGCTTCTAGGATTCTCTCCTTCTTTTAAATCTTGGGTAATGTAGTTATAATGTATCTTTGTGTGTTCCTCCTCGAGTCCAACTTCTTTGGGACTCTTTGAGCTTCCTGAACTTCCTGGAAGTCTATTTTCTTTGCCATATTGGGGAAGTTCTCCTTTATTATTTGTTCAAATAAGTTTTCTACATGTTGTTCTTCCTCTTCTTTTTCTGGTATCCCTATAATTCGGATGTTGGAACATTTAAGATGTCCTGGAGGTTCCTAAGCCTCTCCTCATTTTTTTTTGAATTCTTGTTTCTTCATTCTTTTCTGTTTGGTCATTTTTTCCTTCCTTCTGGTCCACTCCATTGATTTGAGCCCCAGTTATTTTCCCATCACTATTGGTTCTCTGTACATTTTTCTTTATTTCACTTAGTGTAGCCTTCATTTTTTCATGTAATTTGCAACCAAATTCAACCAGTTCTGTGAGCATCCTGATCATCGGTGTTTTGAATTGTGCATTTGATAGGTTGGTTACCTCTTTGTCGCTTAGTTGTATTTGCTCTGAAGCTTTGATCTGTTCTTCTGTTTGGGCCATTCTTTTTTCACCTTTTCACACCTGTTATATAGCAAGGGATGGAGCCTTAGGTATTTGCCAGGGCAGGACAACCCACATTACTCTGTTGTGGCACTGTATGTGGGGACAGGGTCCGAAAGGGAACAGTGGCACTTGCTCCATTCTCTGCTAGTTTTTAGTTACTTCCCCCACTACCCACAATTGAATTGGTCAATTTTGGTGCTGATTCCCTGGGTGGGTGGGTTTGTGTACATTCTAGGACACCGTGGGTCTCTCCAATGAATTCTCTGATGAGGCTGGGAGTTTCCCGTAGCACCTCAACCCCCACAGGTGTTTTCACTTGGTGTTTTGAGGCTTTATTTTCTGGGTTGGAACCATGGGTTGTGTGATCTGTCTCACTCCCCAGCTTGTCTTGGTTTATCTGCGTGCAAATGTGGGACCACCTGGTTCCACAATCGACCTTGCACGCCAAGCCCCTCCACAATCTGCTGCCTTGCTGAGTCCGCCCACTGCTGTCTGTATGCCCTGAGTCCACCAGCTGCTACTTTCTGCATGTCTGCCAGCTATGGCTTTTTTTTTTCCCCCCGACTCCTCTCCACCCAGTCGCTGGATTCCACCCCTCCTACTGGTCTGGATGAATGTGTCTACTTTAACTCCTTGGTTGTTGGACTTCCATGCAGTTCAATTTTCTGTCAGTACTGGTTGTTATTTTGTTTCTAAATTTTTGTTGTCCTTATTTTGGTTGTGCGAGGAGGCACAGTGTGTTTACCTATGCCTTCATCTTTGCCAGAAGTCCTAATAGATTTCATGATAATATGCTTTGCAGTGAGTATTTTTATTCACAATGCTGGGAATTTTTAATTAAAAAAACCAAACCCTTTATTTATAAAAAATTTGTTTTTAATTATTTCTTTGATGATTTTCTTTGTTCTCTTTCTGGGAGTCCTATTAGATTGTATGTTGGATATATAGAACTTGTCCTCTAATTTTCCTTTCAAATTTTTTATTTTGCCTTTTTGCTCTACTATTTGAAAGACTTTCTAAATTTTATTTTCTAATATTTCTATTTAGATTTCTATTTACATCATCACATTTTAATTTCCAAGAGCTTTCTTTAATTATCCTTTAAATATGTATATATTTACTATCATCTCTTATCTCTCTGAATGTAATTCTTTGATGTTTTCATCTCTATATATAGCTGTGTTTTCTCCAATTTTTCTCTGTTTATTTGTCTTAGTTTTTATCCTTCATCTGAGACTTTTCTCCAGTGTATAGTGGTCCTTATTTATGAGTTCATATTTAAGAGAAGAGCACTAAGAAGCTTATATAAGTCTCTGAGGAAATGAATAGGGCTTTAATATAGAGTGAGCTATCTAGGTCAATCATTGAGGAATCTTGCCCTCAGTATGCTTAGGTCTTCCTTCTTGGAGTGATTAGCTTTCCTTAGAGAGTATCTTCTAATCACCTTCCTAGAGGGTAATGTCCAGATGCTAGTATTCTGTAAGCTCAATGGGGAAAGAGGGCTTGTAGGATTAAACATACAATTTACAAATGTTCACTTTATATCTGTCTTTAGAATAATACCCCTACCATAGTTATGCCTTCTGTGCCCAAGGCCTGAGACTCTAGAATCACTCTCTTCAAAGAATAAACCAGGTGAGAAAAGACCATTACCCAGATTTGCAGAATTGAGGAGGAGATCTAGGAATTTAACTGCTTCACAGTGTCAACTTAGCCTCCTATTTTCAGCCGCAGCTTTCAACTATACCTGATGCCACCAATTCCCAAGTCTTTTGGAATGTCCTTGTAAATTGAATTGCTTCTAGGCTTTCCCCAGTGTCAGTTTAGGAATTATGTTTCTCAGACATGCTAGATTAGTTGCCATACAGCCATCTCTTTTCAGCTTCCAAAGTTTTGTTCCTATTATGTCTCCTCTGGTCTTTTATGTCCCTATGGATTTCTGTCTTTAGAAAAAAATCCCTCTATTATTCTTTTAATAGAGTTTCAATAGCATGCAAAAACAAATCAATGAATTAAAATAGAATGTGGACCTAAATGCCCATAAGTATACTCTTTTGTAAGATTTTCAACAAAAGTTAATATGGAGTTAATAGTTCTAATGGAGTAGTGGACTCAAGAGTTCTATCAGTACTAGCAAAATGGCAGAATTCATACAGCATCAAAGTTGTCCTGCAGAAGCTTCGGTGGCCATTAATGTCTAAAAAAAATATGAAATCATCAGCCACCTGAAGGACACGGTCATAGTAGTTAATCAAAAAAGAAAAACCACAGGTGCTCCCCTTTCCCCTTCAATTTAATCAGTCTTCATTTCCACAGTAGTAAATTTTCTAGATGTACCTTATAGACCTCAAAGTATTGGAAAAGAAGCTCCCATTCAAAGGAAATTTATTTTAAGATACTGTAAATGATACTGATTTTTTGTCCACTCGAGATATATAAGTTGTACTAAATAAAGCTAAAAAATTGAATTTGGCATTTTTACCAATAGATGAACTTTGTTTGAAATAGTCTATTCTCCTTAAAACTACAGTGCTTTGTTCTTTTATTTTTTCACACAACTAAATTTTGAATTTGGGATTTTCCACCAGTGACTATGCTTTATTTTATGGTATTAGGTAAACTATTTATCTACCTCTATGACTTGAGCTTGAGTTTAATCAGAAATTTGGAGAGCAAACTTCAAAATAGAAGGGGACACACATCTGGCCTTAGCCCTAGCATATTCTTCTAAACTTCCTTAATCTCCAAATTCTAGGATGCCTCTGAGGACAAGGTGATACGTTCCGGTGTGGTTCTAGCTGTTGCAAATAAGAATTTGGTAGTCTGGACTTAGAGGCCAGTTTTGCTACAGTTAAGATTTCAGAGATCACTGTTCTATTTTTTTACCACTAAATTTGCTCAACTCTTCATTTCCCAGTTGTCAGGGTCAGACCAATAATTTGGCTTAGTAGCTTTAAAGTTATTTGTTATATGCATAAGGTTTATAAACAAATAAAGAAAAGCAGTCACTATGTGCTAGGTGTTTTATTGGGTGTTGAGGGTAAAATGGTGCATAGGTAATCACCTCTACTTTGAAGAGGACTGAGATGTCATTGTCCTATGTACAATGTTTCCTGTATCTTGTTCAATGAATGTCTCTATTTTTCGTAATACATGGCTGGATACCTTCTGGACAGACCTTATATATGTTATGCCTTACAGCATTCAAGAACTGGGGCATCTCAAAGAAGTAACAAAATGATGTTGCCTGAAACTGTAATGGACAGCCTACCTCCTTGGCCTCAAATCTTGTCCCTCTTTTAATGTTTACCTCCTGTTCCATTTTCTTCATGAAGTCTTTTTTTATGACTAAAACTCCCAGTACTTTTCTCCTTCATCAAATTTCTGTTGCAGTTAAAGTCCAAGGCCCTCAAGTTAGCACTGGATCCTATATATCACCTCGTATTGTTCACAGTTGTTTTCAAAGTTACTCTTTAATTTAGATCGTAAATCCCTTGAAGGGGGGAACTTGCACACCTTTAGACATCTTCTATAACCCTACAGTGTCTATAGTAGTGCTGAGAACATGGTACTGACATAAGGAACACACATTGATTTGTTTGTGGGCAAAAACAATGAGTTAACCTGACAATATTGGTCCATATCAATCCAAGATTTATAACAAAAGTTGTCATTCCTAGGAACAGGAAAATGTCCCATGTTGTGGATACCAGGTTTGTTTAAACCTTTTTAGTACAGTGCTTGTCTTCTAACCAAAGTTGGCCTGGATCATCACTGACAGAAAGCAATAAGAAGTTTCTTTTTTTTTCTTTTCAACATCTCTGAGGTATTGTCATAAAACAGGCTAAAATACAATTAAGACTACTTTTACTCTGAGATCAGTTTTCTTTTGAGAAAGGCAATTTAACTGAGTGTCAGAAAAGCCACTGGACTAGTCACTTGTGAGTCATTCAAAAGTATTTCTTAAGACTCTCTCCTGTGTCTAAGGTAACTCAAAAAAAAAAAAAAAGTAAGAATCATTTCCAGCAGTCTAGGAGCTTGCAGTCTCTTTAGGGAGATAAGATATGCAGGGCAGGTAAGTAAGAATAGATGACAGAATTTGATTACATGTGGATCAGAAAAGGGCAAAATCACTGTGAATTGGAGTTTTCAGGGAAGACTTTTTAGGGTAATGGAAACCCTACTAAACCTTGAAAAACCTGTTTATACTTATATTTTCATAGCTAGGTCATTAATCTAAATAATTTCATTTATAACAGATGCCTAGTTACTTGATTTACATAAACTAATTTAAGAGTCAAGTAAGAGGGAATATGTAGTATTTTTCACCTAGAGTCTAGCTGCAGAATCGAAGACAAGTTTAGATTGTTTTTGCCTATAATTATTGATAGCTCAAAGCAAAGTTTCAATAGGAAGAAATAATTGAAATTGATTTTTAATTATGTAGCTTACCTATCTATGAGTCCTTCTAAGTAAATAAAGACTGTTTCCTTAAGCAAATCAGTTTACCTCTAGGCCCCCACTTTCTATAAAAATGAGGGAATTGATCTAGAGCAGTGTTTCCCAAAGAGGTTCTGCAAAATGTTAATGAATATTATGCAAGAAAGGTCATCATGATCCTGTAAGTTTCAGAAATATTGGGTTAAACAAGTTATAATGGGTTCTTGTCATAGAATTCATTCATACTTTAACATGATTATTTGAAGCATGCATTTTCAAGATGAGGGTAAAACATATACTGTTTCCAAAACTTATTTGACTATTGAAGACCTTTTTAATGAAACATCATGTAGGACTACATTCTGAAAACTAAATTTCAGGAAATAATAATGCCTTTTCTGGCTAAAAAGTGCTGTAATTCTACCTTTGCACCTGAAATGCATATTTATAGATCTATGTGAAACCTAATCATTTTGTTAGTGCTAATTTCACTTAGAATTTATAAGAACCATATGATTTTCATATATTGCAAACTTAAAAGAACATGTCTATTTTTCACCTTCAGGTAACCCAAACCAAATTGCAGTTATGACTAACTCTGTATTATATTAACATACTGAAATGGTACCAAGTATTTGATTTAAGAACAATAATTTTTCTTTTGGTGTTAATTTTACAGTTTCTTGATTCTTCAGTGTCTTCTTTAAAGATACTACTTTAAAGGCAATTTTTGTGCTTAAGTTTGTCTATTAAATTGGTTCTATTTGATATATAGTGGAGAACTATTTGGTTAAAATAGTAGTTCAATTTAAGAAAAGTTACTTTTTGTTAAATAAGATCTGGAGCTTTATTTAATTATGATTTTGCCATCTGATAACTACTGAAAAAAATTTTATTAAAAGGAGAGCAAAAAAAAAAAAAAGCCAAGTCACATTTGTTTGTTTGTTTCAAGAATCTGCAAACACTCACTTTTACATTAGAAAAAACCTTGCCCTGCACTGAGATGTCATAGCCTCTGAGATTTTGTAAGACCCCTGCTGATTGACCCTACCCTTGACCTTAGCTCCAAAGCCCAGTTCCATTTTGGCATCCTGGTGTAGAGAATTTATTTATTTTAACAGTTGGGAGCCAGATTCCAGGAATATTCTTACAGAAGCCCCAAGATGTATTTACTAAATCTTCAACCCCACATGACTTGAAGGCCTCCACTAACACACAAAGTGGATGATAGTGAACGGTTGCTGTCTAAGGCTCCATAAATATAGGTCAGCTCTAAGCAATAGAACCTAGAGGGATGTGAAGAGTCTTGTTAGAAATGCCTTTTTGATTATCAAGAACAAAATGAAAATAGGTATATTTTAATAGCAGGAATCTTTTGGTAAAAGAGAGGAGGTCCCATAAGTAGTTTAGGTAATATCTATCAAAGCAGGGTAGCAGTCTTAAGGCCAATTCTCCATTTATGCCTGCTGCTATCTGCTAATTTCCATTCTTTCTCATGACTCCTGCTAATTTTAATATAGGATTTTAAAGTGCAATTTACTATGCATTTTTACTTTTAAAAAACCTTTATTTTTTATTTGATTTTGATAACATGCTGTCTAAACATTTGTAAAATGCTAAAAAGTACAAAAAAGGAAAAAATTACCCATATAATATTATCCAAATACAGCTACTATTAATAATTTAATAAATATCCTTTTTGGAAGGGGGAGGAAAGAGTCTCTTTTTATATATTTGTTCTAGTTTTTATATACAAATTTCTCATGCTTTTAAAATACATTACTTTATTATAAATATTATGTTTATTAAATAATTTTTCTAAGGTTTTATTATAAAATTTTTGAAGCATAGGCAGAGTTGTGAAGCATAGTATAAATAGTGAATTCTTAGAATCAGATAGATCAGCCTTGGCTGGTGTGGCTCAGTAGATTGAGTGCTGGCTTGCTAACCAACGGGTCACTGGTTCAATTCCCAGTCAGGGCACATACCTGGGTTGTGGGCCAAGTCCCTTGTTGGGGATGTACAAGAGACAACCACACATTTCTCCTTCCCTTGCTCTCTTTCTACAAAATAAATAAGATCTTAAAAAAAAGAGAGAATCAGCAGACAGATCAGACAATTATTAGGTAACTGACCCTGGAAAAAGTATTAAATGTCTCTAAGGCTATTTCCTCCTCTGTCAAGTGAAGAGAGTATTACTTGTCGTATAGGGTAATTATGAGAATTAAATGAGATGTATGCAAATCTATCTTTATTTCATAAATAGAAGATTTCCCAGAATAATAGTTTCATTAAAAAATTCAGTAAAAAAAAAGGAGAATTTTCAGTAAAGGAGAGACTTGATTAGACCTGGATTTAACTGGTTTAATCTTGTAGGAATAAGTGTAGTGGACAAGAGTGAGGGAGAAAAAGTTAGAAAAAAGTAGATTTGATTCAATTTAACAAACATTAACTGAGTATGTAGGAACTGCAAAGCACCAGGCTAGATACTTTGAGAATATGGAGCAGTAAAATCTTGACAGTCACCATGAGACTTGTCATGGGTAAAACAATAATGTAAAAGAGCTATAAAACTGAGTAGAAGAACTCAGCTATCCATCTATCTGCTGAATATTTATGCTGCTCCTTCTCTACACCAGTCACAGTTTTAGGTGCTGAAGATAAAGTGCAGAAAGAAAGATAAAAGATCTTGCCCCCACACAGCACACATTCTAGTGGAGAAGACAGATACTACACAAATGAATGAATAATACAATATAGATAGTAATAAATTCCCTTAAAAAGAAGCACTGTAAACCAGTGATGAGAATGTTATTTGTTTTTATGATTTATATATTTTTATAAGAGAAAGTTTATTTAGAATATCACAGATGTAGAAGTGAGCTGTAGAAGAAATGGGTTCAGGAAACAAGTTAAACAGGCAGAAGAAGGGCTCTTGGAGCTTAGGAAACAGAGAGGAGGAAGAGTGCCTGGGGGAAGGGGTGAAGAAAAGCATCCACGTGCTCCATAGAGAGTCCCTGAGGGTGTTCTTAAAGATACCCTCTCTGAGAAAGTGCTATTTAAGCAGAGAACTGAAAAAAGATTAAGAAGTAAAATGCACTGCTTTCTGAGTGAACAGATTTCTGGGTAGAGTCAAATGGAATGGAAAATATCCTGAGGCAGGAATGGGCTTGAAGGAACACCAGGGAGGGGAACTGGAGAATGTTCCCCTGAGTGTAAACTGGAGAATGTGATTGGAGCTAAAAGAGAAAGAAAGAGTATGGTAGGAATAAGGTAGAAGAGATAGGCTGGACTCAGGTAGGATCATTTAGGGCTTGATCCTACCAAGGAGACTGACTTTTATTCTGAGTAACACAGGAGAGCCAACTGAGGTTTTTGATAGGAGACTGATGTGATGAATCTCAAATTTTAAAAAGTGATAGTCTTGACTACTTTGTGCAATATAGACTGGGGCATGAGTCAGGGTGCAGTGGGGCAGAGTGTGGGGGTGGGGGGAGGCTATTGCATGGAAACTGTAAGGCTACTGCCATTGTCCAGGATCTCAAAATAAGGTGGTAACAGTGCAGGAGTTAGAAGTAGTCAGACTTAGACATACTAAGGCAGAGTCAAGTTTTCTTGATGGATTGAATGTGGGGTATGCAAGAATAAGCAGAATTAAGGATGAATCCAGATTTTGACACAGAGTGATATGGGTGCTTTAACTAATAGAAAAATGAGCAAGGTGGTGGTATGGCACCACATTGGACAAGCAATTATTTTTGACTGAGATTATCAAGAAAGGAATAGATGAGCACTGAAGTTTGAATAGCCTTGTTGCCCTTAACAGGCACAAATTTCAGGAGGCCCTCACTCTCAGGGTGGTGGAAACTCAGGGCTGGCATGGCAGAGTGAGTGCTTCCTTACATTTTGCACCCTAGGGGTCTTGCTTGCCTCACCCCTAGCACCAGCTCTGGTACTCAAAGAAGAGGTATGAGCATTTAGGCTGAACAAACAAAGAACATATAAGAGGCCCACTAAAAGATTGCTGTGATTCATTCTCTGGAGAAGAGAAGTTGAAGGTGTTGGGAAACCAGAAAGGCTTCTAGGCTCTTAGGCCCAAGCAGCTACCTATCCTCTCCTCTTATTTACTTATTTTTGACAGACCTCAAGAGCAACCTTTTTGCCCTTTGTTGTTGTTGTCATTGTCTTTGCATCCTTGTCATTTTTTTCTTCAGAAAACTGTCTATAAAGAGAAGCATGGTTTTCATAAATTTCTTCTTGTTCAAATGCACAAAAGAAAACAATTTGGTCCTTATATTTTACGGTATTACCATTCATCACTAAAGAATCTAATTAATACACATAGAAAAACTACAAAGTTAAGAAATTTCTAATATCCAAAATATAGAGTACTCCGACAACTTAATAGTAAAATATCAAATAATCCAATTAGTAAAATCCGATTAGTAAAGTACCAACTAATCCAACTAGTAAAATACGAAATAATCCAATTAGAAAATGGGCAGAGGTTTTCAATAGACATTTTTCCAAAGAGGACATAGAGATGACCAACAAGCACGGGACAAGATACTCAACATCTCTAATCATCAGGGAAATGCAAATCAAAACCACAGTGAGATATCACCTCCACCTGTGAGAATGGCTATTATCAAAAAGATAAGAAACAACAAATGCTGGGGTAGATGTAGAGAAAAAAGAAGGTCTGCGCACTGTTGGTATGGTAGGAATGTAAATTGGTGCAGATACTATGGAAAACAGTATGAAGGTTCCTCAAAAAATTAAAAATTGAAATACTATATGACCTAGCAATTACACTTCTAGGTATTTATCCTAAGAAAATAAGAGCACTAACTTGAAAAGATATATACACCCCTCCATGTTCATGATAGCATCACTTATAATAGCCAAGGTATGAATACAAACTAAGTGTCCACTGAAGGATGAATAAAGAAACTGTGATATAGATATATATGCACATTTAATCATATATATACACATATTTAATCATATATATATAAACATTTAATCATATATATAAACATTTAATCACATATATAGATGATTAGGCCATCAAAAGGAATGTAATCTTGCCATTTGTGACAAAGTGAATAGACCTTAATGGCATTATGCTAAGTGAACTAAATCAAACAAAAAAAGACAAATACCATATTGTAAAATCTAAGAAAAATAAAACAACCAAGCTCATACATACAGAAAATAGACTGGTAGTTGCTAAAGGCAGGGGATTGGGGAGTTGGACAGAATGAATGAAGGGAGTCAAAAGGTACAAATTTCCAGAGAAAAGTTAAATAAATCATGGGGATGTAATGTATGGCATGGTGACTGCAGTTAATAACACTGTATTGCATATTTGAAAGTTGCTAAGAGAATATATCTTAAAAGTCTTCATCACAAGAAAAAATTCTGTAACTGTGTATGGTGATGTTGTTAACTAGACTCATTGTGGTGCTCACTTCACAACATATACGAATATTGAATCATTACACTGTACACCTGAAACTAATGTTAAGTTGTATGTCAATTACACCTCACTAAAAAAAAAATGTACTGACAAAAAAAATTACTTAAAGTTTTTAACAGTCTTAACTATGATTCCGAACCTGAGATAGTCATAGATATAAAGCTTCTTGAGAAAATTCCATATGAACTTGCACAGGTTGCCATAACAACGAACCATAAACTGGGTGGCTTAAACAACAGAAATTTATGTCTTACAGTTCTGGAGCCTGGAAGAGCAAATCAAGGTGTCAGTGGGGTTGGTTCTTTTTGAGGGATATTGGGGAAAATCTGTTCCATGACTTTCTCTTAGTTTGTGGTAGTTGGTTAGAAATTTTTGGTGTTTTCTGGCTTACAGATGTATTCCTCAGTTTCTGACTTTATTTTCATATGGTGTTCCATCATGGTGCTTGTCTGTGTCCAAATTTTCCTTTTTATGAACTCTTTAGTCATATTGAACTAGGGGCCCACGCTACTTTAGCCTGATCTCATTCAAACTTAACTACTTATACCTGAAACAACCCTATTTCCAAATAAGGTCACATTCTCAAGTACTGGGGGTTAGGATTCCAACTAATTAATTCTGGGAGGACATAATTTAATCCACAGCCACCTCCCTTTGCGATTTTTTATTCCTGAAGGTATATCATCACATCTCTTTTCCTTGACTTGAGGTCAAGACAGAGGCATAAGTTAACACACTTTGCCTCCTCTAACAACCACTGAAAGAATTACTACCAGACCTCAGAACAAATAACACCCAGAACTGTGAGAAAATCAAGCTGTATAGAAGCCCAACAACCAAGGATTTAAAGAACCATATATATCCAGATGGGTGGGGTGGGGTGGAGACACAGAGATGGGAGGAGAGGCGTGGAGAGGGGCAGAGAGACACGGAGAGGTGGTGACAGTGGAACAGGAGGTCCCACATTCACTTGTTGATAAAAATCAGGAGGGATACCTTGAGAGTGAGTGATTCCAACCCCAAGTCAGACCAAACAGACTGGGGTTCCAGGGCCAGGAAGATAAATCCCCATAACTTCTGGCTGTAAAAACCAGTGGGGGTTGGGGCCTCAGAAGAAACTGCAGGCTTTCAGGAGATTCCAATTAAAGGGCCTGCATGGACTTAAAACATATGCAGACCAACCCCCCCTTCAGGATTCTGCACTAGGGCAACAGCAGGAAGGGCACCAGTATCACAGAATGAGTGCTGGGCAAACCTCCAGTGCTGGCATTGTCCCCTCTCTAAGCCCTTCTTTCACACAGAGCCACAAAGTGGTGAAGTGCATTGCCCTGCCCTGACAAATACCTAAGGCTCCATCCTACACAATTTACAGTTGCCTTTTCCACAACAGGCCGCACTACTAAGAGAGGGAGTCAGAACAGCTCTACCTAATACACAGAAACAAAAACAGGGAGGCTGCCAAATTAAGGAGACAAAGAAATATGGCCCCAATGAAAGAACAGAGCAAAACCCCAGAAAAAGAACTAAAGGAACAGAGATAACCAACCTACCATATGCAGAGTTCAAACACTGGTGATCAAGATGCTCAAAGAACTTATTGAGTATGGCAACAAAATAAAAAAGACCCAGAAAAAATGAAGGTTACATTAAGTGAAATAAGGAAAAATCTACAGGGAACCAATAATGAAGGGGATAAAGCTGGGATTCAAATCAATGATTTGGAACATAAGGAAGAAATAAGCATTCAACCGGAACAGCAAGAAGAAAAAGGAATTCAAAAAAACAAGGATAGTATAAGGTGCCTCTAGGGTGTCTCCAAATGTATCAATATCCAAATCATTGGAATGCCAGAAGGAGAAGAGGAAGAGCACGAAATTGAAAACTTATTAGAAAAAAATAATGAAAGAAAACTTCCCTAGCGTGCTAAAGGATAGACAAAGAAGTCTAGGAAGCATGGAAAGTCTCAAACTAGTTGGACCAAAGAGGACCACACCAACACACATATAATTAAAATGCCAAAGGTTAAAGATAAAGAGAGAATCTTAAAAGCAGCCAGAGAAAAGAAGTTACTTACCTACAGAGGAATTCCCATTAGACTGTCAGATAATTTCTCAAAAGAAACTCTGCAAGCTAGAAGGGACTGGCAAGAAGTATTTACAGTGGTGAAAAGCAAGGACCTACAACCTAGATTACTCTATCCAGCAGAGCTGTCATTTAGAATTGAAGGGCAGATAAAGTGCTTCCCAGACAAGGTAAAGCTAAAGGAGTTCATCATCACCAAGCCATTATTACATGAAATGTTAAAGGACTTACTTAAGAAAAAGAAGATAAAAATTATGAACATTAAAATGACAATATATTCACAACTATCAGCAATTGAATCTAAAAAACAAACTAAGCAAACAACCAGAACAGTGATAGAATCATAGATATGGGGATCATTTAGAGGGTTATCAGCTGGGAGGGGGGAGAGAACGGGGAGAAAAGTGCAGGAATTAAGAAGCATAATTGGTAGGTACAAAATAGAAGGATGTTAAGAATACTATAGGAAATGGGGAAACCAAAGAACTTAATATGCATGACTCATGGACATGAACTAAGGGTGGGAGATTGCTGGAGGGAAGTAACATACCAGGTGGAAGGGGGCAAAGGGGGAAAATTGGGACAACTGTAATAGCATAGTCAACAAAATATATTATGAAAAGAAAAACAATCTCCTCTCCTTGAACATACAAGCCTAACAACCTAGCCTCTGTAAGATGTAAGATGAAAAGAGCAGAGAAGTGATTACCAGGTCACAGGGAAAAGGGGCTGTGACATAGAAGCTTTGCTGAGCATAACACTATTTTCTTGAATGACAGAAATTAAAAGGAGACTTGCCTATGGGAAAAGGATATATCAAACTTGATGAGAGTGCATTAGTGACAAAAAAATCCAAATCACAGCTGGGACTGCCAAAATTAATCTTTTTTTCCCTTTACCTTTCCTTATCCTTCCACACTATACTTCAGCAAGCAAAGGTAACTTCAAACAAAGCTAAGTAATGATTTAAAAATATCATTGTGAAACATGTTTGTGTGTTAAATTAAAAAAGGAAAAAAATATAAGTAAAATGTAAAAAAGAAAAAGCAACTCAGAGAACCTATCCAAAGAAACATAAAAAATTCCAACAACTATTTCTGTATAGTCTCAAAGAAATCATAGATTTCATGATCTTTCTACTGAAAGTATCTACAAAGAGATACAAGCAGTTAAAGAGGATATTAACAACCTAAGCAAGTTAGCATAATGTTTTCCAGGTTCATCCATGTTGTAGCATGTGTCAGAATTTTTCTTATTAAGGCAGAATAATATTCTATTGCATGGATATACTGCCCGTTGTGTATCCATTTATCTGTTGATGGACATTTGAGTTGTGTCTATTTTTGACTACTATGCATAATACCACTATGAACATTCATATACATGTTTTGCATGAATATGTGTTTTAAATTATCTTGGGTGTATGTCTAGGAGTGAAATTGTTGGATCATCTTATAACTCTTTTTAACTTTTCAAGGAATTGCCAGACTGGTTTTCATAGTGGCTACACGGTTTTATATTTACATTCCTACCAGTAATGTGTAAGTGTTCAATTTCTCCCTGTCTTTGCAAACATTTGTTATTATAGCTTTTTTAAAAAAATTAAAGCCTTTAAAATAATATGGTAAACTATACACGGCATAAAATGTTCCATTTTAACCATTTGTAAGGGTACAGTTCTGTGGCATTGAGTATATTCATGTTGTTGTGCATCCATTGCCACCATTTATCTCTAGGATTTTTTTTATGTTCCAAAACTGAAACTCTAACCTTATCCCTAATCCTAACAACCATACCCATTAAACAATAACTCATCACCACCACCTCTTCACCTTGGCCCCAGATCGACCACCATTCTGTCTCCATAAATTTGACCACTCTAGATACCCATATAAGTGAAATCAAATAGTATTTGTCTTTTTGTGACTAGTTTATTTTATTTAGTATACTGTCTTCAAAGTTCATCACAGCAGTTGCATGTGTAAGAATTTCCCTCCTTTTATTATTTTATTTTTATTTTAACTAATTTATTTTTTTAATTGTTATTCAATTACAGTTGTCCCAATTCTCCCCCATTGTTCTTCCTTATCCTGCCCCTGCCTCCATGCTCCCACAGTCAATCCCCACCCTGTTGTCCTTGTCCATGGGTTCTTTATATATGTTTCTTCCCCTTCTATCCCCTGTTATCCCCCTTCTACCTTACCTCTGGTCATTGTCAGTTTGTTCTTTGTTTCCATGTCTCTGGTTCTACTTTGCTCTTTTGTTTGTTTTGTTGATTAGGTTCCACTTATAAGTGAGATCATATGGTATTTATCTTTTACTGCCTGGCTTATTTCACTTAGCATAATGCTCTCCAGTTCCAGCCATGCTGTCATGAAGGGTAGGAGTTCTTTCTTTCTTTCTGCTGCACAGTATTCCATTGTGTAAATGTACCACAGTTTTTTGGTTGACTCATTTACTGATAGGCACTTAGGCTGTTTCCAACACTTGGCTATTGTAAATAATATTCTATGAGGATTGGGGTGCATAAGTTCTTTTGAATTGGTGTTTCAGGATTCTTAGAGTATAATCCCAGCAGTGGAATCACTGGATCAGAAGGCAGTTGTATTTTTAGTTTTTTGAGAAATTCCACATTGGCTGCACCAGTGTGCATTCCCACCAACAGTGCATGAGGGTTCCCTTTTTTCCACAACCTCACCAGCACTTGTTCATTGATTTATTATTAATGGCCATTCTGACAGGTGTGAGGTGATATCTCATTGTGGTTTTAATTTGCACCACTCTGATGGTTAGTGATGTGGAACATCCTTTCATATGTCTATGGGTCCTCTATATTCCCTCCTTGAAGAAGCGTCTGTTCAGTTCATTTGCCCATTTTTAAATTGTCTTCCTGGTGTGAAGTCATGTGAGTTCTTTATATATTTTGGAGATCAAACCCTTGTCCAAGGTATCATTGGCAAATATGTTTTCCCAATATAGTTGGTTCCTTTTCCATTTTTGCTGATGCTTTGTTTAGCTATGCAGAAGCTTTTTAATTTGATATAATCCAATTTGTTTATTCTTCTTTTATGTCTCTTACTCCAGGGGACATATCAATGAAAATATTGCTATGTGGGAAATCTGAAATTTTCCTGCCTCTGTTCTCCTCTAGGACTTTAACTGTGTCATGACTTATATTTAAGTCTTTTATTCATCTTGAGTTTATTTTTGTGTATGGTGTAAGTTGGTGGTCTAATTTCATATTTTTTGCATATACCTGTCCGGATTAGAATTTCCCTCCTTTTTAGAGCTGAATGATATTTTATTGTATGTATTCTGCTATTTTCTGGGGGTTTTATTTGTTTGTTTTTGCTAATTGTCATTCTAATGCATGTAAAGTAGTATATTATGGTTTTTAAATTTTTTATTTAATTGTTGTTCAAGTACAGTTTTCTGTCTTTTACTCCCATCCCAGATATTATTACTTTGATTTGGATTTTCCTAGTGGCTAATTATATTGAGCACTTTTTTTGTGTGTGCTTACTGGCCATTTGTGTATCTTCACTGGAGAAATGTCTTTTCAATCCTTTCTCATTTTTTATTTGGATTACTTGCCTTAATTGTTGAGTTGTAAGAATTATTTATATATTCTGGATAATATCAGATATATGCTTTACAAATATTTTCTCCCATACTGCAAGTTGTCTTCTTACTTTCTTGATACTATCCTTTGATGCTCAAATGTTTTTAATTTTATGAGTTAATTTATCTAGTTTTTCCTTTGTTGCTTATACTTTTGGTGTCACATTAAGAAATCATTACTTAATCCAGTGTCAAACAACTATATAAGTTTTATAGTTTCAGCTCTTACATTACAGTAGCTGCAGTTTAGCCTTCCACAGTCTCAGTTACCTACAGTCAACCACAGTCTGAAAACACTAAATGAAAAATTCCAGAAATAAATAATTTGTAAAATTTTAAATTGCATGCTGTTCTGAGTAGTGTGATAAAATCTTGCTCTTGTCTGCTCTATCCTACCAGGAATGTAAATCATCCCTTTGTCCAGTGTATGTGTGTTATATACACTCCCTACCCATTAGTCATTTAGTAACCATCTCCGTACTGCAGTGCTTGTTTTCAAGTAACCCTTATTTTACTTAATAATGACCACAAAGACATTCACATAACTTTTATTATAGTATTGTGTTTTAACTGTTCTATTTTTATTAGCTGTTGCTGTAAATTTCTTACTGTGCCTAATTCATAAATTATATCTTATCATAGGTATATATGTACAGGAAAAAAAACAGTACATTTCAGGTTTGGTACTATTTGGGGTTTCGGGCATTCACTGGAGGTGGGGATGTCTTGGAAAGTATATTCCACAGAAAGGGGGAACTACTGTATATCTAAGGATTCATTTTTTTAGATTGATTAATTGATTGACTGATTTTTAGAGAGAGGGGAAGGGAGCGAGAAAGGAAGAGAAACATCAGTGTGTGGTTGCCTCTCACACTTCCCCTACAGGGTACCTGGCCAGCAACCCGGGTATGTGCCCTGACTGAGAAACGAACTGGTGAGCTTTGATGTAGCAGGACAGTGCTCAGTCCACTGAGCCACACCAGCTAGGGCTCAGATTCATTTTGAGTAAATTTTTGTATCCCCTGTAAGGTGGATGTCCACGTCCATTCTTTAGCTTGTGGCTATCCAGTGTTCTAGCACCATTTGTTGAAAAGACTATTCTTTCCCCACTGTATTATTTTCACAACCTTGTTGAATATCAATTGACCATAGATGCATGGGTTTATTTCTAGATTATTAACTCCATTCCATTGATCTATATGCCTGTCCTTATGCCAGTACCACACTGTCTTGATTTCTATAGCTTTGTAATGAGGTTTGAAATTGGGAATTGCAGTCTTCTGACTTATTTCTTCTTACAGATTGTTTTGACTACTTGAGTCCTTTGTATTTCCATATAAATTATAGAATTAGCTTCCTAATTTCTGAAAAAATGCTTCAGGAGCTTTGATAGGGATTACATCGAATCTATTGATCAATTTGGGGAGTATAGCCACCTTAACAATATTGTCTTCAGCTCCCATAACATAGTTTGTGTTTCCATTTATTTAGATCTTCTTTAACTACTTTCAATGATGTGTTGTAGTACACAAATACATATTTGTAGACCACAGTATAGATATTGCATATTACAACTGTATTAATATACAGTATCCCATTTTGCTTCTAAAATGCCCAAAGTATAAAAACTGGGTCTCTGGGATCCATTTAAAATTTTTTTTTACCTTTTCTTTTATAATTTTGATTTATTAATTTTTTTGCTCTACACTCTAAAAGAACTCTTTGAGATGGTCTTATAATTCTTTAATTCAGTTTTTATCAGTATCTTTCTCTATTAACTGCTTTGATAGTCTTTTTGACTTAAATATTCATGTATCTTTTTAATTTCCAGGAACATTATGGTTCTCAAATTGCTCCATTTTCATGAGAACCTGACCTTTTTACTCTTTAAATTTCACTAAGAACATCAACAAGATTTTTTTTATCCTCACCTGGGGACATTTTTTTTTCCATTGTTTTTAGAGAGGGATGAAGGGGCAGGGGAAGGGAGAGAGAGAAACAGTGATTCTAGAAAGAAGCATTGATGGTTGCCTCCCTAGGCATCCAAACTGGGGATCATATGTGCCCAGACCAGAGATTGTATGCACCTGAATCAGAGATTGAATCCACAACTTAGGTATGTGTCCTGGCTGAGAAACACACCCACAACCCCTTGGTTACTGAACAATGCTCTAACCTCACCTCCATAACTCAGCCACAACAGCCAGGGCATCAACAAGAGTTTTTAAAATTTTTTTCCTCCCATTTTCTTCATAAACTCCATGTTAGCACGTAATATCTGTTCCAATTTTGTCCTCTTCTTTCAAATAGTGGAATTAATCAATGACATTTTTTAAAGAATTTTATTTATTTATTTATTTATTTTTGTAGAGAGAGGGAAAAGGAGGGTGAAAGAGAAGGAGAGAAACATGAATCAGTTCCTTTTCCTATGCACCCACCAGGGGACTGAACCCACAGCCTAGGCATGTGCCCTGACTGGGAATTGAACTGGTGATCTTTCACTTTGTGGGATAATGCCCAACCAACTGAGGCACACAATCAGGTCTAGTAATATTTTAAATCTGCTCATAAGTGGAGATCTAGGTCATTCAGCATTGGTAACTGGTATCCCACCTGGAATTAGAGAAGCCACTGTTCAGTTCCCCACAGTGGGTCTTATCCTCTGAGGATGGTGGTGATAGGCTGGAGGGTGATTTTCCCTTTCAGTAAATTGGCTCTGAGTGGGGAAAGCAGTATCCCACCCCCACCCCCTTTATAAGTGAAATAATGGTTGATGGTGCACAGGATGAGCCACCAACCCTCAAACTTTGAGGGAAAAAAAGAATAAAGTATTTTAAACTTTGCCCAAGAAAGAAGTTTGGGTGTGACTTTTGGTACGTGAAACTCAGTGGAAGCAAATAAATATGAAATCTACTTAGTGTTTGAAGAAATATGGCCAAACCAGCCACAAGCCTGGCCTTTAAAAACCTTTAAATGTAAAAGAACTCTCAGGACACCAAACTTGTACCAGCAGGAAATGGGCTGTGAAAATTATTCAGTCTTTAAGGTGGGCTTACTTCCGAATTCCACTTCAAATGTGGCTATGGAAGACAATGAACAAGGAAGAGCTTTCCAGAGTGTGGAGCCAAGGGCCACAGAAGTTTATAAAAAGGGGTGTTCATCCTTGAGAGCAGAAGCAGGATATAATCCTAGAATTTCTATTGATGAGGCAGAGCATCTTCGCAATAACCACTTGGAAAGGTTCTATTAATTATAAGGACCTTGACTGCCATGAGTCTCACATTTTTCACTGAACTTGGGTTC
The DNA here is from genome assembly GCF_021234435.1 of Artibeus jamaicensis. NCBI lineage: Eukaryota > Metazoa > Chordata > Mammalia > Chiroptera > Phyllostomidae > Artibeus > Artibeus jamaicensis. The sequence goes on from NW_026521803.1 coordinate 7,462,773, forward strand.
TAATGCAGTGTATCTTTGGAGAAGCATTCAGGAATTATTGTTACGGGGAAGAGTGGAAGGAAGGATTCACAGACAATGATAGCTGTTAATATTTTATAATGTGCTCAGCACAATGCATTGTCTTATTCCACATAGTTACCCCTTGGGGTATGTACTATTATAATGTTATTCTACAGATGGGGACAGTAAGATGAGTGTCAAGTAACTTTATCAAGGTTACATAATAAATAAGTCTCAGGGCCAGAATTCAAAACTGTGCAATCTAACTACAGAGTTTTTACTCTTAACCCTATCAAATCTGATAATCACAGAAATCTGTTGGACATGATGAAGGATGTGTAAACAATGAAGTTGACACTAGGTATATACGCAAATAAATTCAGGGCAAGAGAATTTATTATCTAATGAAGGAGACATTGAAATGGTTCCATCTACCAGAATATAGTATATTACTATCACTAACTTTTAACCTTGTTAGGGACTTTTAACCTTGTTAGGTGCAGTTCCCACTACACCACCTGGCTCATGGTAGGTGTTCAATGAATATTTGTTGATTGAATGAAGAATCCTATAATATTAGTCTAAGGTCCTTGAGCAACTGTGCCAAATTTACCTTCACATCTACAAAGTCTACTGTGCTTGGCACTCAGCACACTGTCCTTGAACTAAAAGTGAGAGAAAACTGCACTGTGGTTTTACCATACTTTCAGGCTACTTTTACCATTGTTCCCAGGTTTCTTATCTTTAAAATGGAAAGTGTCCCCCTCCCTAACTATACAGACCTTGTGAAAGATCAAGATTTTCAAAAGATTCTCATCTGCTTTAACCTGTTGTGAGCTTAGTTTATATTCACCAGGTAAACATGAAATCTCAGGTTTCTACCGCCTTTTCCACCTATATGGCCAGTTCCCGTGGTGAGTTTGCTAACTGACACTGGGTTCCTTTTCCATATGTTTAGTTATACTGCTAAACATCTACACCTTTCTATACGGTAGTTACTGAAAAACCACATCAATTTCACTTACTAAACCTGTATTGTGAGGAAAATCCAGAATTGTGGGAAATACAGTGACTATTGAGAAAGTCATGTTTCCTGCCTTCGTGACCCATAAAAGTGTTTCTATGCATTTTTTTTAAAAGACTGGACAATAGGAATTCAATTGTAAAACCAAACAGAAACCATTTCTGCTCCTTATCCGCACAAAGAACAAACTTGATTTTTTAAAAAATGGCACTTGAGTGCATCTTCCCATTGGAGGAGTGAGAGAAGACAATCCGAACCACAAATAAATCACTTACTTTTGTTAGTCACAACTGAACTATGTCTTCAGTTATTTCCTGGAGATTCCAACCTTCCAGTCAATTCCCTCTGTGTCTACCGAAAGCGGCGGCGTGAGGTGCGGGGGAGGGCGGGATGCATTTTAAGAAAAAACAGACAAGACAAACACACACAATTTACTGACTTAAAGATCATATGAGGCCTAATTTAATTAAGGCTGTTTTTAAACTATAATTGACAAATGATACAGTAACAATAGAATAATAACCTACTCGCCGAGGCAGTGTGCCCACTTTCAAAACCATGCTCTATCCGGGACTCTACTAGCCACAAAGTACTAAAAATAGATAAACTTTTCTTTACCTAGACTCTTCTACCACACCCAGCATGGAGTTGCTTCTTTCAGAGTGTGGGCCACCCACTGAAGGAGTCTAGCCTCTTATCTCTGGCAATAATGACAGTTTTGAAAAAATGGAGCTACATCTCTAACAAGAAAAATCGCCGGCTGTGAAAAGTGGAGCTAAATCTATCACGATCGGGCCGCAGCATCTCTCCAGAGCGTTTGTCCCTGCGGCACCGGTCGAGGCCCTGGATCCCCTGGAAGGGGCTGTCCCTTGGGGCGGAGGATCCCTTTCGGCCCGTGAAGTTCGGAACGGGCGGTGGCGAGCCGGCAGCCTCCCCGAGCGCGGGACCGGCGTGCTCACCCAAGAGGTGCAAAAGTCGGCTCTGGCCCGGGCTCAGGGGCTCGGTTTGGTTTTGTTCGCGTTCGGCTCGGGCACTAACCCCCTTCATGCAAAAGGCCAGGGATTTTGACCCACCGTTGCCCAGGCGGAGTTCACACTTAGAGGTTTTTAATCTCCGTTCTCTTGACAGAGAAAGCAGCCGCTCAGTGAGACGAGAACACTCAGTAAACGCGGGACCAGCGAGAAAATCATTTTTTTTCTTGGCTGTGCGCGTCAGCCGCACCGGGGGGCAATCTCGCTTCAGAAGACCCGCTCCACACCCCGCCGTGGCCACACCCATCATTTGTGCTGGGGAGTTTGTAAATGGAGGCATGAAACAGTGGACCGAAGGCGCCACTGTATTGGTGGGGGGCGTCCTAGGCGGGGGCGGGTGAGGCACTGTGCCCACGACTCTCCAGGGCAAGGGAGCTTTAAAGGGGACTCGCGGGCGCCGAGGCTGCAGGAGGCCGAAGGACACGGCGTGGGAGGAGATGCTGGGGTCCCAGCCGCGGTGGTTCTGGGGAAGCGGGAGGGGCAAGCACCTGAGGAATCCGCCTCCGGCCTCGGCGGCCGCCGCCTCGCTCCGCCCCGGGGAACTGAGCGCGCGGCCAGCACGTCTGCCAGAGAGACGCCAGCCACCGGCGGCGCTAGCACCTCGGAGAAGGGCGGCCTCGGCGAGCGGAGGCGCAGCGCTGGGACCCGGACTGGGGGTGGGGAGACGAGCCCCGGCCGAGACGAGGGCCACCCCCTGGTCTTCTGCCCTCGCGCCACTCCAGGGCCAGGTGAGCGGCTGCGGGGACACTGGGGCGCGGGCGCGGGGGAGGCAGAGGTGAGAGGTCGCGAGCCGGGCGCGAGCTCACGCCTCTGCCCGGCAGGAGCTGCCCTTTGGCGGGCTGCGGACACCCTCCCTGCGCGGGGAAGCGCCGGGGCAGACTTTTTCTGGAGAGGAGGACTTAGGCAGGCGGAGCGGGGATGTGAGCGAGAGCTCGTTTGTATGGCGAGGGCAGGCGCCGGTGCCAGCCCAGACCCGAACCCGTTCTCCCCGCAGCCTCGCGTCAGCTCTCTGAGGGGACCCAGCTCTTGCGGTACGCGCCTGGAGGCCAAAGGCCTGTCACCCCGAGCCCTCCTCGCTGCCTTTGTGGCGGGAGCGAGGAAGCCGGAGAGTGGAATGAGGGAGGCTGCGGCGCGTCTGGGATCTTCAGGCTGAAACGGCGGGGGGGGGGGGTGTCCGGGACCCCTCTCCCGGAGCCTGAGGGGTGGTGAGGGGCTCGCGGGAGCGGAGGGGCGGCAGGTAGGGAGGCGCGGAAGCGGCTTGAAGAGGATGGAGAGAGCTCAGCTGGGGAAAGTTGAGAGCGGCCAGCGGTGGCTCTAGCGTTCGCTCGGTGTCCCTGGGTTTCTTCGCTCCACGCTAAATGTCACTTCGTCGCGAGCGCGCGCGCGCGTGTCTTCTGGCCATCATTTCCATTTCTCTGTGAGTGGCTAAGGACCACTCACCCTTTTCCTGAACGATACACAAAAGGTTGTATTGACAGCTGCTCCTGACGCACGTAGACAACGAAGTGAGGTGCGTGCGCGGGCCGGGTGAAGGTGTGATGGTGAGGCGGTTTGCTCGAGTAAATCAATTCCTTCAGTCTCTCGAGGTCCATTGAGAGAATTTCTGTGTAGATTCAGTCAGTGGGCTTTCTCAGTTAGAGCGAACCCAAGTAAGGTCTAGAACAGGATTCGTCTGCACGGGAGCCGCTGCTGAGGTGGACGGGATCAGGAGACACTCTCAAGCCTGCTCCTTTCCTCTGTCGGATGTGACTGCCACAAGATCCTTACGCGGCCAGCACCCCGCCCCAGCCCTCTGTCCCCTGTTGAGAAGATAGAAACCAAACTTTAAATTCTGTGTTTCACACCTTTACAGTTCCCTCCCTTAAGATGGAAGATCTCATATAAGTCTCTTTTTAAAAACATAACCATTTAAATCCGGGAAGAGATTTTCTACAAAAGGTTTTTGAATTAAATGGCTCCTCTGCACATTTTCTTCCTTGAATCCTGGAATTCTGCTTTGAATTTTATGACTGTTGGTTCTTCCTCTGTCTGATTATATCTCTGTGTTTTCACAAGTTGCGATCCTGGAAACTTATTTAAAAGAGAAAAAAGTAAAAAGAATAGTTTTATTGAAAATATTTAGTAATAGAATTGTACACCTATAGGCATGTGTTTAAAGGGAAATTTTTAATTAAGGTATATCGAAAAGTGATATATAGAGAGTAAAAATTTCTAATTGTGTAAAGTAAACTCTCTCGCTCCCATACTACCAATGCCCTAGTCCTCCTCCCCAGAGGTCACCACTGTTGTCAATTTCTTGTATATTCTTCCATAAACTTCCTATTAAAATAGAATTGCATTATGGAAGTAAAAAGAAAGGAACTGCATATAAGAATGAACTATGTATTAATTATGATAGGTATTAATTTGATGTCCACTCATGATGACATTTGAACCTTTTATTTGGCCTAAGGCAGACTTATTACAGCTGAAGACCAGTTAGAATGCTAAATATCATAGACCAAGTGTTCAGTAGAAAGCAGAACCATTAAACTGTTATTCCACCCCACCCCCATTGTCCCTTTTTCTGCAGTTGATTTTTATAATTGTTGATTTTTCCCTCCATTTGGGAACTCTTTATGATACAGAGAATGATACAAACTATAGTTTGTTCTGTCCAGTGCAGTATATATCTGAAGACATTGAAAGGACATATTTATATTTCTGTTAATATGACATAATATAAAAATTTTAATGTAAAGGGAAAAATAGGAAGGCCAAGTTTAAGACATTTGTTCATATGTCTTAGCTCCAGGCCTGGTTTACTCTAGCTAAATGAAGTCACTTTTTTAGAAATACTTTTGTTTCCCCTGCCTGCCTCCTACCCCCTAGCTCAGTAAAAGGAATTGAACTGCAGGGCTTCTAAGGGTCCTTCTCACTTCAAAATTCTGTGATTAAAATAGTGGTTTCTTTAGGTGTCCTAAGACTGGCTAGGGATAACTCTCTGTTGGACCTATGGGTATGAGACAGTGGAGTGACCATATAAAATCATGAATGGTAGGTAGATTCATAAAGAGGAAGTTATAGATGTTTAAAACATGTTCATACTCTTGTGAGACTGATATTATTAGAGAACAACTACTTTACTTTTCCACAAAATGTCTGTTTATGGTACTGAAAGAGGCCAAACCCTGGGCTAAATGGGTCTCCATGCATCCACTTGTATGGCTATAGAGAATAAATTTTCTTCACAGCTCATGGTACCATTTGGGGGGAAATTACTCTTATGAAAATCTTAATTTTCTTTTTGGTAAAGTGGTAATACAGTTCATTTACCTACTTCAAATGGGACTTGATATGACTTAATTAGTAATTCTCAAAAGTATTTAGAATATGATATCCCTTATAGCTAAGATATTTTAGTTTATACATATTCATCTAGAGATTATGTTATTAGCAGAAAACTTTTCTAATCTCTTAAACACCTGCAGCCTCTGGGCTAATGGTTCCTGGATGGGTGCAGGGAGCTAAGGAGTCATTGCAAGGTTATGACTGCAAAAGAAGTAGCTTATTTTAGTCACTATATATAATTTCAACTAAGGAATTTCAAAAGAACACTGTAAGTAGTGATTGCAAATATTGATATTAAGAAGGAAATCTCATATTTTAAAGCTTCAGAATCACCAGTAAAGAGCGTTACATAATATTTTGAATAAATCTGTAATGTAAATTATAGTGAAGTTTTAGAAATTGTTATTGGGATGATATGAATATGAACTAGAAGGATAGATTTGTAGAGGTGCTTAATCTTGGTTGATAAAACTGACAAAAAAAGAAAATTAAGTATTAGTAGTGAAATTCTAACATGGAATCATTTTTATTTTTTCCAGTTTTTTTCCCAGTCTTGCCATATGAACATATATTTTTACAGATGTCTCATCATATTGCTGATACCTTTTAACTCTGATTTTCTTAAACATTTTGCTATAATTTACTTCCTATTATTTGTAGCTAGTTTGTCATACCATAATTTGCTTAGCCCTTCCTCCATTTTGAGATATTTTTCCTAATATGTTAAAAATACGTAATGACCATTCTCATGAATGTAACTTTCTTCTCATTCTTTTTTAAAAACTTCCTTAGGATTGTTTCCCTAGAGAGGCAGTATAGTGTCGTTGTTATTGGGTGGGCTCTAAAATAAAGATTCTGGGTCCAAAACCCAGCTTCATCACTTATTGGCAATATTGGGCACAAAACTTATGTTCTTAGAGCTTTCTAATCTGTAAAATGGGTATAGTAATAACTCTCTACAAAGTTGTTAAGGTTAAAAAGCCATACCACATGAAAATATATTTTTTAGTTTTGATTTTTATTAGAAATTTTATGATTTCTGAGTAATAACCAAATTACTTTCTAAAAGAATTATATAAATTTATAGTTTATTAGCAATCTATGTGTGTGCTTGTTATTTTAAAACATTTTTATTATTGTGGCTAATTTGTGTTATCAGTGTAAAATTGTATCCCTTTGTTTTGATTTGTGTTCCTTTGGCCTTGTGAGAAGTGAGAGGAATTTTTTTACTCATATTGCTGTAGTTTTCTGCATGGACTGCTTCATCACCTTAGTTATTTTTAACTAATCTATAAGGTGGGCATACAGGACAGGTCAGTTTCAGAACCAAATTTCCTAATAGGTTCTTTCCAGGTAATTGTAGTTTTCTTGTATTCTGATAGTAATTTTATTAGTTTTCATTTTTAATCTTAGAAAAGTAGTTAAAATTAATAAATTATATATATATATATATTCTACTTAAGTGTAGATTCAACCCTCTCTGTTTTCTTTTGAAGGGCTGATTTATAATTACCATTATTGTTATTATAATCTAGTGGGTTTTTACCAGGAATGCTTCTCAGAACTTGGGGGGAAAATCAGAGAGAAAATTTCATGATTTCTAATCGCGTTATGTTTTGGCTACAAATGGATAATGAAGTTATGCCCTCTGACTTGAGTTCTTACATAGTCAAGGTAATTTAGACTACACAAAAGCATGCTCTTGTAACTTTCTGAGTTCCAGCAGCCCTGATATTTCTGGCAAACACACACCCAATGTGGATAACAGCAGCTCTTTGTGCTGCTGAGCCCCAGGAGAGCTCCCTATTGTGTACTTTCCTTCCCTCCCATTCTTGACTGACTGGCCATAGCAACTCCACCAAGTCCAGATGTGAAGCTCCCACAGAGACTCCTCTCTTCTACCCAACAGTCTATTTATCCCTACCACCCACCCCTTCAGCGTATTTGCTTTTGTTTTATGTTGTAGAGAATTCACTATCTTTTCAAGGTAATGGTTTCAGATTTTATCTTTAATCTTTTTCTCTGTTGGATGAGTGTCCCTACAGTAGAGACTATTGGCATGTTTAGCATAGATTAACACATAATCAGCACTTGATAGAAGTTTATTGCTGTGAACCATATGTTATATGGTCTTCTCTGTACTAGGACATGGTTCTACTTGTATGATACCAGTCTGAAGAAGCTAGCTCCATTCCTGTCCTGGATTGCTGTGTTTGCCTATATTACCATTGTTATGAGTTAGGAAATCTGTTCTGGCTCTTTTAGCTTCTGCGTGTTTAGGGGAGATTCTTAATTCCTATACCTTACTTGTCTTCTGTAAAATGGGATTAACAATCATTGCTCTAATTATCAACCTTCTGCACAGGATTATTGTGAAAACAAAGTAAAATAATAAATGTTGGGGAAAAGGGTGTACAAATTTATATTCCATTGTCAAAATTATACATTATCACTATACTTCCAGAAGTGTCCATATCCTTGAGAAAAATTTCTTCTCATTGTGGAGCTAAAAATTCTTGGGGCCCAACCCAACATATTCAATCAGAAACTTCAGGGTTGGGGACCTACTGGTCTGCATTTTAACAACCCTTCTGATGCTGAACCACTGCTTGAGAGGGTAGGAAATGTCAACAACTAGAAAAGCATTCTTCTGCTAGTTGAATGTTAGTTTTAAAATAATCTAGATCTATCATGACATCACTTTGAATGCTAAGTATGAAGTGGAAGTTAACTATTCTTATTAGCTGCTGTTTATATTTTAATCTGTTAAAATTTAATTCAGAGCAGCAATTGTAAAATCAGTTGCTTGTGGACCGATCAGGTAATCTGAGTGAGTGAAGCAGGAACCCTGTAAAATAATAAGGGGATAATGAGTTCTGGTGTACAAGATATCTGAAGGTGGCAGAATTTCTAAGGCTCCACTGATATTTGCCTGGTTGAAGTATGGGTCACTGTTGCCAGATCATTTGATTTTTAAAGTAGAGCTGGAAATTTGTTTTTTATATGAATTTAAATGTTGACAATAAAATTGAAAGAAAATATATGGACTCAACCAATCTGGAAGCCAGGTAGTTTTCTACCTCTCATGTAATTAACATGGGTGAGAATATTTGCCCTTAAATAAGTATGACAGAAAAAACAATTTTGTTTAACATTACTATTAAAGAAGTGCACATGGCCCTGGCTGGTGTAGCTCAGTGGATTGAGCACGGGCCTGGGAACCAAACAACCATGGTTCAATTCCCAGTCAGGGCACATGCCTGGGTTGCAGGCCAGTTCCCAACAGGGGACGCATGAGAGGCAACCATACATTGATATTTCTCTCCCTCTCTCCTTCCCTTCCCCTCTAAAGATAATAAAATCTTTTTAAAAAAATAAGTGCATATGAAAACCACATGACATTTTTCAACTTTCAGGTTATAAAGATTCAATAGATTGATAATATCTAGTGTTGGCAGCAGAGTAAAGAAGTGGTTATTGTTATAAACTGTAGAGTGAAGGCAAAATAATTACAACTTTTCTGGAGAGCAATTTGGCATCATTTATCAAGACTTTAAATGTCTGTACCTTCCCTATTCAATATGCTATTTAATTTAAGTCAGCATTATGAGGTTTGTCCAGAAAAAGTCCAACCTTTGTTAGTATAATGAGAACAGTTTTCATAACATCGATGTAACCTGGCAGTCAAGGAGAATGGACTGGAATGCCCGTGCATGGACAATGATGATTTTACTGTACCTAGTCAGTGGGGGCAGTGGATGTTGTTTAGTGAGAAGTGTATTCTGTGGCCATTGCATTCAAAATGACAAGAGTGAGCCCTGGCTGGTGTAGCTCAGTGGACTGAGCATGGACCTGCAAACCAAAATGACAGAGTGAGTAGAGCAATGAATCTGTGTCAAATTTTGAGTTAAGCTTGAACATTCCTCCACTGAAACTGTTTGGATAATTCAGAAGGCTGCAGCTATGGACAGTGGTGATTGACAGCTTCATCACAACAAGGCTTCTGCTTATGCATCACCTCTTATGCAGGTTTTTTTGCCAAAACATCAAATCACCCAAATCACCCACTCATCTCCGCTGTAGCCCAGATTTGGCACCTTGCGACTTCTGGCTTTTCCAAAACTAAAATCACCTTTGAAAGGGAAGGAATTTCAGGCCATCAGTGAGATTCAGGAAAATATGATGGGGGCAGCTGTTGGTGATTGGGAGAACTGTGTGAGGTCCCAAGGTGCCTGCTTTGAAGGGAACTGAGGGGTTATTGTTCTATGTATAGTGTTTCTTGTATCTTGTATCTTGTTCAATAAATGTCTCTATTTTTCTTATTACATGGCTGTATACATTCTGGACAGACTATATATATACAACTAAAGATTCAGTTTCTCAGTTACACTGGTCACATTTCAAGTGCTTAATAACTGTATGTGGTTGGTGGCTACCATATTGGACTGTGAAGATACAGGACATTTCCATTATTAGAGAGTTGTATTGAACAGCACTAGTCTAAACTCTTTGACACAGAGATTTCCCTTCTAGGAACTTGTTAGAAAAAAATAATTAGACAAAGCACAGATGTGTATAATGCAAACATCATCTGAAACATTTATAAGAGTAAAATATAGGAACTAAACATCGTGTTTTTATTAAAAGTTAAGTTTCATTAAACATCCATGATATATTGTTAAGTGGAATATCCTTACTGTAGAATAATTTTATTTATTTGAGTAGATAGCTTAGTTACATAGAAATTAGGGGAATAATTTTTCTCCCTGATTAATGCATAGAAGCATAACAGAACTTTCCCTTTTTAGCCTACAATTGTTCTCATATTGTAGAATAGGTTCATTTTCACCAAACAGTGAGCAGAGATACTTGACATCTTTCAAAGCTTCATCAGTATCAGCTGGGTTTCTGTTAGAAATTCAGAATCTCAGGCTTCACTTGAATATCACTGAATCAGATCTCTAGCAGGGCCTAGGAATCTGTGCACTGAAAGCTCTCCACTTACTGGCTATATGTATCTTCTATCACTGAGTCTCAAGCTTAATTTGTTTTGGCTTGGCCAAGGGAAATCCTCTTGAATTCTGTCCAGGCACTGTTCTAGGTATTTCAGATGCTGCATGAAGAAAACTAACAAATATCTCTGTCCTTATGGAAATCAAACAGGAAAAAAGGTAAAATACATTGTATTTTAGATAATGAGAGGTGTAGAGAGGAAAATGAAGCAGCAAGGGGAATTTTAAAGTTAGATGGGAATTGAAATTCTCTAGAAGGTGTCACTGATTAGTGACACCTGAGTGAAGACCTGAACGCTACAAGGGATGCGAACCATTGGAAGATTAGAGGAAGAACATTCTTGGATGTTGTGAGGAGGTAACCAGGAGGCCAGTGCTGCAGCTGCAGAGGCAAATGACAGAGGGAGTGGGGGATTAGGTCAGAGAGTAATCTAGATCTTTTGACTTCAAAACTCTTTGTTCTCTCTAGTATACCACACTCCTCAAATTCTTTGGTTAATCAGTTTGTAAATAGATCAGACAACCTTAAATTCACTGTTTTTCTGTGTAATCTTTCAACACCTGCCTTATTTGCCTGGGGTGCTTGTTAAATGAGGATTATTGGTTTCTTAACCTGCAGAATAGTAGTTTCTAGGGTGGGACCCTGGAATGTGCATTTTAACAACCTATCCAGGAGGGTTTTGTGGACACACAAGTCTTAGAACCACTCCTTACAGTTATCGTTCTGTAAATTTAGTTTTTATAGAGCCGGTATGCCTAAAATTGTTGTCATTGCCTACAGAAGTCATGCTGTAAAGAGAAGATATTTATTTCTTGCATTTTTAATGATTTAATTGACACTACTTATAGAAAGTTTGTGTATATATCTCTACTGGAGTACTCAGGGAACTTTAAGACAATTACCATAATTCTTAATCAGAGGGTGGGGGAACCTTTTCACTTGAGGATTCTGTCTTCCCCTCATCCAGTCTGTTCTGTTTGTTGGAAAGTACAACTTTAAATGTATTTGATTTTTTTCTGTCATGTTTTCCTTTTCTTTTTTTCTCTTTTTATCTCATTTTGTTTTCTTTCTTCTTCCCTTTCACTTCTTGAAATCTAAACATCCTAAGTTAAATACCATTAACTTTTTGGTGGACATTCTTTTATGTATTTCTATGCAGGTTTATATATATTCAACAGCACAAATAATTTTACATAATGGAATCATATTATGTTTTTCAAAAAACTAATCATATCTTTAAAAAAAATTAGGGAACCTAAAGTTCCTCTTTAACCTACCTTGTCATGCCAACAGTGTGGCCGATTTGCAATTTACTTTGTTATAACTTTTTCCATGATCATGTAACCTTATATATATAGTATATTTTCAGTATGTTGTATATATTATCATTATATATGTATATATATAATGTGATATATATAATAATCTTTCTTATTTTCACTTAATAATTCATAGGGGATATATCTCTAAATAAACTGGTATGGCTCTTATTTACTTTTTTAATGACCACATAATATTCTGTAGTATACATATTCTACAGTTAATGAACTTACTACTTCATTGAAGGCCATTTATTATAACCAAGAAATAGAGGTAGATATTAAAAGACAGGCATATCTGACTATATAATGTAAAAACATTTTTGTAAAGCTAAAAAGAGCCATAAACAAATACCATAGACAAATGACAGATTGGAAAAAAATCTCTACATATGAAGAAAGAAGACTATCATCTATGGTATATGAGGAACTCCTAACAAAATGATACTAAAATATTTTATGAAACTTAATTTTTAAATATTTTGCACATGATATGACTAGGTCATTCACAGAAGCACAATTCCAAATGATCGAAAACTACCAAAAATGCTCAGCCTTAATAGTTGTTTGAAAATGCAAGTTAAAAATAATAATAAACTATGACTTGACACCTACTTGATGTTAATGTAGAACTTTAATGCATATTAAAATTTTCAGAACCACTTCGTTTATTTTTGAAAATATATACAGAAACTTTTGTGAAAGTTATATTAAATCTATAAAACAATTATTTCCAAAGGTTTTTAGTTTGCTCAGAGAAGTTGAGGTAGATTGACTTTTATACCCTTTAAACTCAGCTCACATGACAGAGGATGAGAACAGGGCTTGGAAAATTAAATTTTGTAATTAACTGCATAACATTTTAAAATTCAAAAGCATTTCTTTTCATTTGAAACCAGAGATTGTTGAATTTTAGAGCTCTAGAGCAATCTATCCCGAAAGGAAAACAATGGGCCATACGGTTTACTTGACTTCCCAAGGTCACCCAGCTAGTCCTGCATGTTTTCTGGTTTACCATATTGTTAGTCAGTGTCTTCTAATACTGTTTATTGCAGCTAATATACAGAAATATTTTATAATATTTCAATCTCTTTTCCATTTTCAAAAAAGTATGAAATATACAACACTTAGAGAGGCTATACTTTCTGTAATTTGTTTAGATTTTAAGTAGAAATAACATGAAAATAATATACTCATATAAAATCAAAGAGACATCACTTTACAATCTTATTACCCTTACAAAATGAGCTGTTTCCCCAAGTTTGCTTCAAGTGTTTATCTATGTGCATTAATGATTTTACATAGTAATAATGTTTCTCTAATTTTTCCAAAATCTTTTGGTAACTTTGACTTTCAGGCTTTTTAATAAAGCTGGTCAGCTTGATTCTACCTTTTCTTTCTTCTGACTTTTTTTATGCATGTTATTGTTAAGCCTTGAACATTGCTTCATATGCACCTCCAAACTTAAGAAAATGTCTTCAATGGCTATCAATTGCGTAGTTTAGCATTTTCCGGAGGGTGTCTCCCCAAACATTAGTTTCCTGATATAATGCTGCCAGCTGTATGAAATAGAACAAAAACCTAAAGATGTTAAATAGTAATGAATTGGCTATATACCCAGAATGTCTGAGGGGAAATGGAGGAAGTCAATTTAGGTGTCACCAAGGGCCCATGTTCTTTTGGTCATTCTCTGCCATCCTCAGCTTGTTGGTGATTGTCTTTCATCTTGCCTCTTCATTACTCCAACGTGTCAGTACTTCCAAGCCTCACAAAGTTTGACTAAAGTCAGAAAAACGTTCTTTTTATGCAGGCTAAATACTTTTTAGATGTCCCCAATCTCACTAGCCAGAATTTAACACACTGGCAGCAGCCACCTACTGTAAGAAAAATAGATATACCGTGAGTGATGTGGAATAACAAAGGTTCGTTCTCAGATGAGCATGCAAAAGCTCTGGAGTTATTACTATTGAAGAAAAGGAAATTGTTGATTAGGAAACCAGCAGTGTGTGTCATGAAATCCAATTTCCTCACTTCCCTTCAAGACTTTTCATAATCTGACCTCATGATAATTTAATATAAAACCTCTATTCTAGACAAGCCCATCAGTTGTTTCTCCTGTTCCTGTGCACTTCAGTCTATGGCTTAACTCATGTTTCTCCTAAAAATTTCTTCATATTCTCTAGAGCTTGCCATGACTATTTAAATTAAAACTAATTAAAGTTAAATAAAATTAAAAATTCAGTTTCTCAGGTAAACTGATTGCATTTCCAGAGCTTAATGGCCACATGCAGCTACTGTATTAGACCACACAGGTATAGAATATTTCTGCCATTGCAGAGAGTTCTTTGAACATTACTGTACTAGGGACTTTTGCAAATTATATTTGTTACTTAACCCAGTTTTTGCCAAACTACGGGCCAGCTATATCAAAGTCAACCAGAAATGCTGTTTAAATGCAGATTTTGAGCCCTAGGAGTAGGCCTCAGACCACCTCAAAAGTTGAAGAACCACTGCTTTGAGGTCTAGTTTAGTTTATTTCCTTTAGTGGAATATACTAAATACTGGAGTTTTCATTAATTTTCTCCTTCTCCAAACTTTGATAGCATTTATAGTTTATATATCACAGTTTTAGAATTTCATTATAGAAATTTATATTCTTTAATTGTTTCAGAAAACACTTGTTCTGAATATTAGAGTGTAAGGCCCTTAAGAGGAGGTACTATGTTTTCGGTCTGTATTTTTCAAAATGTCTAACAGAATGTTGAGCACATAGTAAATACAAAGTATTTTACATTTGACAGAATTGACGGTCTATTTGGTTGGCAGTTCTTTGAAAAACCATAATTCTGTGTGTAGAATTGGAAATGGAAGATGGATGATAGTAAGAGTATTCCCACAATATTTTTTCTTAATTTTATTTATTGGAAATAAAACTGAACATTCTAGATAGATTTCTAATAAATATTACATGAAGATGTTCTCTATAAGGTTTAGATTTGCAGCATTAAAAAATAGGCTGTTTTATTATTTATTTTAGTTTTTTATTGAATTTATTGGGGTGACAGTGGTTACTAAAATTATGTAGGTTTCAGGTATATAATTCTATAACATCATCTGTATATTGTATTGTGTGTTCACCACCCAAAGTCATGTCTCTTTCTATCACCATTTATGCCTTCTTCACCCTCTTGTATCTCCCCTCACCTTCCTTTCCCTCAGGTAATTAACATACTGTTGTCTGTGTCTATGAGTTTTGCTTGTTTGTTTGTTTGCTTGCTTGTTTAATCCCTTCACCTTTTTTACTCAGCTCCACAACCCCTCCGCCCCTCTTGTCAGCTGTCAGTCTGTTATCTGTGAGTTTGTTTCTATTTTGTTTGTTACTTTATTTTGTTCACTAGATTCCACATATTAGTGAAATCATGTGGTGCTTGCCTTTCTCTGTTTGGCTTATTTCACTTAGCCTAATGCTCTCCAGGTCTACCCATGCTGTTGCAAAGGGTAATATTTCCTTCTTTTTTTATGGCCCTGTAGTATTCTATTATGTAAATGAACCACAGCTTTTTTATTTACTCATCTACTGATGGACACTTGGGTTGCTTCCAAATCTTGGTGATTGTAAATAACACTGCAGTGAACATACGGGTGCATATATTCTTTCAAATTAGCTTTCTTCAGATATATTCCCAGTGGAATCACTGGGTCATAAGGCCTTTCCATTTTTAATTGTTTGAGGTTACTCCACACTGCTTTCCACAGCAGCTGCACCAATCAGCGTTCCCATCAACAGTGCCTGAAGGATTTCTTTTCTCCATATCCCTGCCAATACTTGTCGTTTGTTGATTTATTGATGATAACCATTAGACAGGTGTGAAGTGATATCTCATTGTGGTTTTAATTTGCATCACTCTGATGGCCAGTGAGTTGAGTATCTTTTCATATGTCTGTTGGCCATCTGTATGTCCTCTTTGGAGAAATGTCTATTCAGGTCCTTTCTCCATTTTTAAATTGCAGATGTGTTCTCCAATTCCATGAGTTGTCTTTTCATTTTTTTATGGTTTTCTTTGCTGTGAAAAACCTTTTTAGTTTGATGTAGTCCCATTTGTTTATTTTTTCTTTTGTTTCCCTTACCTAAGGAGACATATCAGAACAAATATTGCTATGAAAAATGTCCAAGATTTTACAGCCTTTGCTTTCTTCTAGGATTTTTATGGTTTTGAGTCTAACATTCAAGTCTTTAATCCAGCTTGAGTTTATTCTTGTGTATGGTGTAAGAGGGTGGTCTAGTTGCATTTTCTTTACACATACATGTCCAGTTTCCCAACATCACTTATTGAATAGACTATCTTTACCCCATTGTATGTTCTTACCTTTTTTTGTCAAATATTAATTAACTCTAAAGGCATTGGTTTATTTCTTGGCTCTTTGTTCTGTTTCATTGATCTGTATGTCTGTTTTTTTGCCAGTACCATACTGTTTTGATTACTGTGGCCTTGTAATATAGTTTGATATCAGGTAGTGTGATTCCTCCAACTTTGTTCTTGTTTCTCAAGATTGCTGCAGTTATTTAGGATCTTTTGTGGTTCCATAAATTTTTTTGGAATATTTGTTCTAGTTCTGGGAAACATATTGGTATTTTGATAGGAATTGCATTGAATCTATAGATTGATTTGTGTAGTATGGACATTTTAATAATATTAATATTATTTTCTATTTATGAACACAGTATATGTTTTCACTTATTTCCCTCTTCTTCAATTTCTCTTTTCAGTGTCTTATAGTTTTCCAAGTATAGATCTTTTACACCCTTGGTTAAATTTATTCATAGGTATTTTACTATTGTTGATGCAGTTATAAATGGAATTGTTTCCTTAGTTTCTCTTTCTGATAGTTCATGATTGGTGCATAAAAATACAACTGATTTCTGGATATTTATTTTGTATCCTGCTACTTTACTGAATTTGTTTATACATTCTGGTACTTTTTTGGTGGAATCTTTGGGTTCTCTATATACAGTATCATGTCATCTGCAAATAATGATAGTTTTACTTCTTCCTCTCCAATTTGGATGCCTTTTATTTCTTCTTCTTGTCTGATTGCTATAGCTAAGACTTCCAGTACTATGTTGAATAAAAGTGATGAAAGCTGATATACCTGTCTTGTTTCTGATATTAAGGGAAATGTTTTTAGTTTTTGACCATTGAATGTGACATTGGCTGTGAGTTTGTCATATATGGCCTTTAATCCCACTCTGCAGTGAGATTTTTTTATTTTAAATAAATGCTGGGTTTTATCAAATTTTTTTCTGTATCTATTGATATGATGATATAGTTTTTATCCTTTTATTTATGTGGTATATCACATTTATTGATTTTTGGACATTGTACCAACTTTATGTCTGAAAAAATCTCGCATGATATTGCTATATGATCTTTTTAATGTATTTCTGGATCCAGTTTGCTAATATTTTGTTTAAGATTTTAGCATCTATATTCATCAGGGATATGAGTCTATAATTTTCTTTCTAGTGTTTTTATCTGGTTTTAGAATTAGGTTAAATGTCTCTTTTAAAAGTGCTCTGATCTGTTGATTCTCTAGTGGATCATAAACTAATCAAACCTCCGGAGCCTTAGCTGATAGAGAAACTTCCTATTGCAACTGAACACCCTACATGAATGGGGTTTATTTCCAGGTAGCTGTTCTACCTACTTTGATAATTTAATAATCACCTGATTGTTAGAGCAGATTAAAGTCTTGGCGTATCATAGAATGACTGGAGCTCTATCTTCACCAGTTGGAGCACAGTGAAGGATCAAGAGAGTGATCAAGATAGTGATCCTTCACTGTAACAGTATTACTATTATCCATAATAGTAATATTAGTAATAATATTACTAATATCCATAATAGTAATATTAGTAACATTATCAACAATAGTAATATTTGTAATAGTGGTAGTGTGACCATCAGCATCTCACTTAGGAGTAATGTAAGAAAATGTTCTCTTACAGTCTCATTTGCATAATTTCACAAATTGTATAATTCTATGGGTTGATGTGAAAATAACTACATTCTCTGGTAGGCTTATTGTATTATTATATAAACTCAATTTAATTTATTATTTAAGAACTAAAATATTGAACAAATAAGTATTTTCCTCTGAGGCTCTTGATATGTATTTTTACTTTAAGACAGTTGATTCATAATTTGATTCCAGAACAGTCACATTTCTAAGATAATGGATCAATGTCCCAAGCCCATGCTGAGTACAAAAGAGACTCTCAATAAGTTTTAATTCTTTTTTCTCATCAGACTTGCCAAATAACAGCTGTCAGACTTCACCAGAGAGTAACAATCAGTACTAAATGTTGGCCTCCCAACTAATACTACCAAGTTCTTCTTTTTCTAGGAAAGTTGGACCATTTAAAAAATTACCTTTCATCCTTGTTCATATACACGGAACAATGTAATACTAGGTGTGATATTTTCATAGAATTCTTTGTCCAAAGATGTATAAGGAACTGTTTGATATTGGTAGGTATTAAATGAGCCATTTGCACAATCTACTTGAAGCTCTGTTGGAGGCTAGAAGTATAGTGTCTGGGTAATGGTATTTCAGATATTCTAAATGTTTGAGGTTTTTTGCCATCATAAAGACTCCTGAGTCAGTGGTGTGCCTTATCTCAACTTCTGCCTCCAGAGCAGAAACTGTGACGGAGTTGTGTAGTAATACATAGCATAGTTGCATATCTGGAGTTTCAGAGAGTGTGTGTATATGTCAGAAAATGTGTATATGCATACAACATAACCTTTAATATAAAATAACTATAAAGATCTTTATGACTCATCTATGCTTTTCTGCCTAGTCCTTTCCTGCTATTTAATACTTTAATTTATAGCAGGAATTAATAATTTAATCTAATAACTTAATAAAAATTAATGTACACTATTTTAAGCATTGTACATACATCATTTCTAATGCTCACAATGGCCTTGTAAAGTAAGCATTATGATCCTCATTTTTTTAAATCCTCACCCAAGGATATATTTATTGATTTTAGAGAGAGAGGAAGGGAAGCAGGGAGAGAAAGGGAAACATTAATGTGAGAGAGAAATATCACTGTGAGAGAGAAACATCAATTGGCTGCCACCCTAATGTGTCCCAACAGGGGATTGAACCTTCAACCTAGGTATGTGCCCTGACCAGGATGGAACCCACAGCCTTTCTGTTGTAATGGACAATGTTCCAACCAACTAACCCACCCAGCCAGGGCTATGATACTCATTTTTACAACTAAGAAAACTAAGCCTCAGAAGGTTTAAGTAAATTTCATAAGAGCCCACTGGTAGTAAGCAGAGAAGTCAGAATTTAAACCTACAGGCTGGCTGATTGCAAAGCCTTTGTTGTTACCTTTGTGTCATACTCTTGGGTACTGGTAAGTCAACTAGATTGCAAGATCTTAATGTCAGGAATTGTACCTTATCCTTTACTTGTATATTATCCAGCAAGATAACCTGTGGCTTGCTGCTCTTGCTGAAGGTGGTATAGATAGGTGGTTTTGTCTTTGTGTTTTTAAGGTTTTAATTACTTAATTATTTTTTTAAAGACTTTATTTATTTTTAGAGAGGGGAAGGGAGAGAAAGGGAAAGAGAAACATCAATGTGTGGTTGCCTCTTGAGTGCCCCCTACTGAGGACCAGGCATGTGCCCTGTGTGGGAATTGAAACTGCGACCCTTTGGTTCACAGGCTGGCACTCAATCCACTGAGCCACACCAGCCAGGACTTTTTAGACACAGGAAAAGGGAGGGAGAAAGAGAGGGAGAGAAACATCAATGTGTGGTTGCCTCTCACACGTCCCCTACTGGGGACCTGGCTCACAACCCAGGCATGTGCCCTGACTGGGAATTGAACCAGCAACCCTTTGGTTCGCAGGCCAGCACTCAGTCCTCTGAGCTGCACCAGCCAGGGCAGTGTTTTGTCTTTTTTGCTCACTACTCTATCTCCCCACCTAGGACAAGTACAGAGTTGTCCTTAAATAAGTATTTTCCAGTGAATGAATGAATGAATACCTCTCTATCTGTAGGGACCTGTTAGCTTCTTTCTATGCCAGTGGAATCCATCTTTAACCCAGACAAAACTTCTTTCAAACCTAAGCCACTGACTCCAAAGGAGCTGGGAGAAGGGAGGGTTGATGGAACAACATGAACTTATCATCTCTATTGGAGATACCAAGATGAGGCCCAGGTCCTTTGGAAGCTAGGTCAGTAGCATTATCTTTTGAATAAAGGATGGTAACAGGGAAAAATAAATCCCAAACAATTCCATGGCAGAATTGTTAGGAGGGAGATGCATTTTTCTTCTTTTTGAGCTTTACAAAATGATGTTTTTATAATCCTTCATGTATGTTCAGGTTATCATCAAATTTACTTATTTATAAATTTATTTGCATAATTTAGGCATTTGGACTTCAAATTTATTAATAAATATATCTTAGTTAATAACAAATAATTGAATGCCATATATTTCTAGGCTATACTGCATAGTGAAATAGAACCATGGAATTGATAGTCTGAAAAAATGTTTTGAAAAATGTGACAGATTTCTTGTACTGTATAAATGTTACAATTAATTTTGTTCATTAGATTTTAAATTGATAAGACTTCCAAAATCAAAACAGTGTGGGCTTACTTTTAGATACTGTTACATGAGAGATTACCAGACATCTGTATGGTGTTTACCCTTGGGAAGCTAAAGTTCACGTATTGCAAACAGACACCATAATTCTATCCTAGAGTAAAGTTTGTGTTTAACATGTACTGATTTTTTTTAAGGCTTTGAAGTTGTGATTGGCAACAGCAGTTATAATATCAAACTGCTTCTTAAGTTTTCTTTTGGATAAAAAGTAATTACTGCATCAAATTTACACTTATCCCTTACAAATTTACATTTATCACTTCCTTAAAAATTATTTTTCTTTTCATGGTTTTCCTACTGAGCAAGAAGTTTATATTCAATGTGAAAACAGAATTCTCCACTGGGCAGAAAATTAACAAGTCAACTTAATAAGTCTTTGTCAAGTACCTATAATTAGAAGGGTGCTTTGGAAAATGAGAAAGGAAAATAAAGAACTGTCCCTGATCATGAGGAAGCCTACAATCTAGTTAAAACACAGTTATGTATTTTGTGGCTTTGTAGATTTAGATCTAATTTTATTTAAACCATGTTCCACACTGTTAATGTAAGATTTATGTAATATGTAGGGATGTCATTTGTTCTGTTACCAAATACCAAAATTATAAAATAATTCAATTGAACCAATATGTAATGGAGATTTAATATCCATTTCATTTTTTAAGCTAGAAGATACTTTTAACTTTGTTCCTGAGGCATTGAGTGTAAAATTTGAAACAGTGCTGGTGATGTTGAGGAAATCATGGTGTGAGCCTTCAGTTTCTTAGTAACACTTCATGTACATCAAATATCTACAAATAAGACAAAAATTTGTGGCATGTGTATTTTGAGAAGGGTATATTAATTTCATCACAATTCAACTCAGATGCCTTTTTTTTTGCATCTTAGAGCAGAGACTAATTATAGTAAATAAGCTCCTTTTGAGACATTCTTTATGTGGTAAATTTAAGGTATGAGAAAATACCATTTAGACAGAAAGTGAATGAAAGCTTATATTGACCTTCATTCAGTGTGTTTAAAACACATTTATAGTCATATGAGATTACTTAGTTTCTACATTACTATCCTACTAATGTATATAGAAATAATGAACATTTGAAGCATGGATTATAGAGCATTTTCTTATAAATGCAATTCACTCTTTGAACCTTTGGCTTTTCATCAATTTTTCATCAGTGAGGGCTATGCACACTCTGATTTGGCCCTTGTTATAGGTTTCTCATTATGTACAGTAATAAAAAATAAGACAAATCAGTACCATTATTATGTTATCTGTTTACAATTTTTTAATTGAATTGAATTAAACTTTCTACCTGATTTGTGGCCACTGGAGAAAGGAAGGTACATGTTAAAGAAAGAAAAATAAAAAGAGAAAAGGCTGGAAGGATACCTAGAACTCACTACTTATACAATAATATTTTAGCTTTAAAGTCTGTTAATCGTTTATACTAAGGCCTAATAAAGAACAAGATCATAATTTAGTTGGCTGAATGCTAGCTCATTACATGTAGGTAATTTATTGTTGTATAGTTTTTGTTTTTATCCTATTTAAAAGCTGTTTTTTAAATTATGTGCATGAGAAGTCTGTTCTGAATTGACTTTCATTAGTAAAATTCTGTTTCAACCTATTTACAGATATGTTTCCTTTAACTCTTAAGTTAATATTAGCATATAAATCCTATTGCAATGATGTATAAATAAAACTGACTGATTTAAGAAAAATTGTGTAGTAACAATTTTCTCTCTCCTAAGAGATTTAAATCTCTGAAAACACTAATGTGTGTGGGATGGTTATGATGGTCCAGCTTTCTTTGTGTGTGTTTCATTCAAATGTAAATTTATCCTAGAGACTCTAAAGATGAGCTCAGAAGGTAGAGAATTTTAATTTGAATAGTCATTTTCTTCTTTTTCATGAACATTGAAATAAAACTGATTTTAGACTAAATGAACAGCCAATATTCAACTACCTTATTTTAAATGCTCTTAATGGGTTGTTAATTTTTTCACATTAGCAGTTTTTCTGAGATATAATTATTTTAAAAGAAAACATATATGCTATAACAACACTTCATCAGTTTCCAGTATGGAGCTGAATATTGTAGTACTGTGTGAAAGAAATCAGTAGTAGAAATGAGGCTATAGAAATACATTTCAAATAACTAAATCTGAGCTGTTAAAAAAAATTGAAGTTAGCAGAAGCACACTGACATATGTACCTGACCCACATGTACATATCTATATACTGTGTATATATTTAGACTATATTTTAAACTAGTGCTTGAAACTTAGTTTCATACTGTAAATATAAATCAAATTACAGGAACAATATTTGAGGACAAGTTTTTTAAAAGGTTTTCACTTATCACTATTCTGTTTAAGACAGAAGGTCAAGATTCAAAGCTCTGTAATTTGGCTTCATTTTATACTCACTTGTTGGCATTGTGTAAGCTACCATGAATGTTGTCTTAACAGAGGTTACCTTATGTTGACTTTAGCAGCTTTTTCTACTTCCCTACAATAAAACAGGCCATTTGTGTGAGCTGCTGTTGATTGCATATTTTGAAGTCATTTTTGTCTTTAGCCGTTGAATTACCAGCCTGTGATTATCTCTTGTAAAATAAACAAACAAATAGATGGAAATCTCTTTGATCTACCCTAACCTTTCTATATGTAAATTTAAAAAAAAGTGGCACTGTAGCATGCCAATAAAATGTACTTCTGCATTGACATTTCCAATGTAATTATTAAAAGGACTATACAATTTACTAAAAGGAATTGCTGTTTGTTATTTGATAAAATTTACTTTGGTAACATAAATATAAATATTTCCCAAGCAACTGCCATAGAGTGAAGGGTTCTTTTCAAAGAAAAGACTTTGGTTTAATCTAAATATCTTTTTTTATACAGTTAGGATAAGTAAAGGAATGTTTTCTAAATAAATTTATTGAGAGATCCTGAATTTTTATTTATGACATTCTTTAATATGTGTGTTTCCATAGCATGCTTACAGATTTTAAGACATAATTATGTATGTTTTGCTTTAATTTATTCTAGAACATTTATTCTAAATGTTCGCCATTTAGAATTTAAAACTGAGTCTTATAGGACCCAGGAGATTCTGTGATATGGGGTCTGACATTCAGACACACTGGTTTAAAATAAAAATTGGTGATTTCTTTTGTTGGTAGCCTTATCATTGGTAAAGTGTTTCTGGGTTAAAAGCACAAGACCCTGCAAG
This sequence comes from Artibeus jamaicensis, assembly GCF_021234435.1. NCBI lineage: Eukaryota > Metazoa > Chordata > Mammalia > Chiroptera > Phyllostomidae > Artibeus > Artibeus jamaicensis. Next base: position 7,486,416 of record NW_026521803.1, read on the forward strand.
ATGTTGGCCCAGTAGTTAACATGGGCAGAAAAATTAGTGTAATAAATCAGTTTTCTCTGGGTTCATTTCCATTTTGTATCATGGTGTGAGGAAAAACAATAGATGAAAACAAATTAATATGAATATTTTTAATCATTTCACTTGGTAAGACTCCACCTCTTGCCTAAGAAACAGACATTGGGTTTTTAGAGGTATTTTCCTTTTAAAAACTGCTGCACAGAAACTTCCTCATTTAACTTTTTATGAGGACATTCTGTTTTAGTAAATTAACTGGTGCTGACATGTGGGGTGGTATAAGTAACTGTAAAGGGTTTATACTCTACACTCAGGGTTGTCATGTAGTAACCAAAAATACTGTCTGGATCCATTTTTGTAGTGCCAGAGAGAGTGGGGGATGGGGAGAATGAAACTTGAATCAGTGACCATCTGGCCCAGATTTGGCTGATTTCCTTTGCACTGCTCTTTGTTTCAGCCAGACAATGGATTGTTCCCTTTACAGATAAGAACTCTGTTGATGACTTTGTGCTGAACCAGCAGGTTTGGTTTGGGATTTCAAGCATAGATTCATAATGAGGAGTTTTCTGCCATTCTAATATCATTGACTATCTTTATCTTCATCTAAAATGAAAAATATTCTTAAGGTTCTTCTCTATATAGTTCAATAGTATGGTGGGATCGCAGACAAGTCAAATAAAATAACGGGGAATATAGCTTTCTGGTTTGATATTAGCTATCTCAAAAATGAAATTTTCCTTGTCCTTAGTTTCCAAAATCAGTATCTCCCTGATTATGATTTTTGATGAAAATTTTTATAGATTCCTATGTGTCTGAACTTGAATTTTCCACTCAGACCTTTCATGATTTAAATTTAATGTTATCCTGAATGTAGGCTAGGCTTTTATGATGTGGTGATATAAATGTTAAGATTTCTGTGACATCTGTTGCCACATATCTGAAAATTACATCTTAGGTTGTTAGAGCTATATTCCTACTTTAAATGCTACATATTCAACATGAGACTTTAAAAAAAATGGCTATTGACCAGAAGCAGCGACATTTGTTGCCCACCATTCTAAGAAAGCCAACCATCAGTTTTAGTAGATTATCTCAGAAGCAGTAGATATCAGAGCGTGGTGAAATGTTACTTTTCCAGAAAAAAAGAGGAAGTTTCAATGCTGCCATCTTATTGAGTGGCCAAGAAATATAAAAATAGTTATTTTTATTGCTGAAGTTTTAGGAGGATGTTGGCTTTAAGTTTAAGTCAACCTTTTAGTTCAACCCATCTCATCACAGCTGAATTGCCATCTTATATTCCAGTACAGAATTTTCTTCAGACTTTTTCTGAAACTACTTATTAACTTTGAAAGCCAGCATTTGATCACAATGGACTGCTTTGAGATCTACTATTGTAATTCTTTTTTGTAGATAAAGGAATGTTCTTTAGGTAGAATTAAGGGCACTGATTATAAGAAAAAAGTGTGTTAATAGTTTTACCAGGATCTAAGTATGTAGTAGATGGGACCACACAGCACAGTGCACTGACTTGATGTGATTAATTTTAGGTATGTATGCAGTGACAGTGAATGACAACAACTGCCACAAAATCTTAGTTTGCATCCACATGGGACACAGTCTATTCATATATGTTGCTCCCTTTCTCTTTAATTGATTGCTTGCTCTATTTGATGGTAATAGGACCTTGGCATTACTTGTTTGGTTCAAATACATAGATGGTTTGGAATATGAGGATGTTATGGGTGTGAATTGAAATAAAAAATTCAGATATAGAGAATTAGTTAGTTACATTGTGGAATAGACAGAGCTAAAAACTGCAGTGACAATACCACCACTAAGACAAGTTCTTTACTTTCCTCTCTGCTTTAATCAGAGACTAGTTCAGGGAACTAGTTTGAGGTAGAGGGGAAGGTCTGATTCTTTTCTACCCCTCCCCCCTCCTATTCATCTTTTACCCTCCAACCTCTGACTCTCCTTCAATCTCACTGAGGAATTATAGTCTTTACAGAGCCTCGGTTGCAGATGCCTGGAAAGTTTACACTGCAGAGAGTTGTTTTGTTTGGCATAGCTAATCAGGAGCCAGGCTGGAATTGCTCATAGCTGTCATTCAGGTTTTGTTTCAAAGTCCAAGGACCTGCTGGGAAAAACAAAAAGCTAATGAAAGCTGACTGTATTTAAGCCTCAAATCTGTGGAATCTGAAATGATGTTCTGACAGTGTATTCTTATTCTTCCACATTCTTGCTGTTACTAAGGTAACAGATTTTTAGAAGCTTTCCATCTTCATTGTCAAGTATTTGCTACACTTGTTGTTTTTCAGATTAGAGCATTCAGATTATCTCCTTTTGAGATGAAGGAAAAGAGAAAATAATGGAAATAAAGTGTTTGAAACAATTACTCTGAATGCTAGTGAAATCAGTTTTTTCTCAATACATTAAAACACATATTAAAACACATGTGTTTCATAAAACACATTAAAATTTAGAACAAGATTAATTTCCCCAGGTTTGTGAGTGCTGTGTCTGTGGAAATCCCATTTTCCTGTGATATAAAGCAATAAGTATTCATATAATCACTAACAAATACATTTTATGGGAAAAGGATATATAATGAATTACCCTGTCTTTACAATTTTTTTTCTTGAATAATAAATGAAATTATATGAAACATCGATGTGCTTTGATTCTTTTCTCTAAATGGGAAAATTAAATAACATGAGAAGATGGACTTAAATGAACATATTTATGCCCCCCCCCAAATCAGTATTTTTATGTTAGTTTTCACAGGATATTTAACTTAGTGGATTAGCAAGTACTCATATGTTTGAAAATGCTGTTGTTTTTACAGCCAGGAGACCATAGGGGCATATATTATGGGTGGTTTGATTAATGATAAACAAAGGATATTTTTTAGAAGCAAGGCATTCTGTGGGTATGCTTTAGATTTGAGATCTCCCAGGACTACTCCTCAGTAGTGTTATAACTTTTATGAATCTTTTTGTCAAGGTGTTGACTCATTGTAAGACGACACGTTTTTTCCTCCACAGATCTATCAGACATCTTTACCAAGTATTCTTTCCCTATGTGGTGATAACTATAATATTGAAATGATCTAGTTTTAGTATTGATCAGATCATGTTCTTCATTTGGTATCAAGACAATAGATATCTACACTTATGGAGATAAGATCTGGCTTAATTTTCTTCTGAGAAATATAAGAGAGTGGGCAGCTGACCAAATGAAAAAGAACTAGAAAGGGTCTAGAAGGGAAATCTTCAAAGTGTGTCACGTGGCCCTCATTTTAATTTCCGTATCTTTGTTCATGCGGGCTTCCCAGCTTGGAATTGTATCTTTTCTCCCCTCCATCTTACATTTCTCAAGGTCCAGGTCAGGTCCTTCTTCATTCACTAAGACCTCTTTAACTTCTAGTGCTATCCAGAGAGTAAGAGATACCCAGTCTCCTTAACTGATCACAGGATCTAAAGAATTATGTTCATATATGGTTTTTACATTTTATAGGAAGAGAGTAATTAGGATGGGGGAAATATGGAGAAAAATGACATAAAGGCAATGGACAGCCCTAGTAACTCAAGTACTCATCTGACACCATACCTAGTTATTACAATAATATTATTGACTATAAAGGAATAGACAGTTGGAAAGAGGCAAGTTAATCCAAGATTTAGAAACAAGATAGCTATCTTCAAAGGGCTGAGAAGTGCAGTTGGAATCAGATTTACTCTAATTACCTTAAAGCTCTTAAAACCGTTAATATATCCTTAAAGCAGTGGTGTTCAAATTTTGCTCTGCAGTGTTGCAAGCTTCCTGTGGTGTGCCTTGTGCTGCTAGAGGTAGAGGAGAAGGGACACCAGTTTTGAAATCATTGCTTTCTAGAATAACAGATAAGTGAGAGTTTTGGTTCATCATAGGATAAGAGACTTTGAAAAATTAAATGGACTGCTTTGTGAAATGTGAGTTTCACATTATATCAGAAGCCTAATGACCCTGACAAGGATGCTGAAAGATTTTTGCTTATAGTGAGAGGTTGGATTTGATCCTTCACCCCAAGGTTTCCTATAGTTCTAAGACTGTAGTTGATCTTCTGTCTTGTTGTTAGTATCAGATGATTTGTCACTTAGATGTTCTCAATTGAATTTGGGGTAAACTCCACCTGTCCATTAAATTATGAAGTTCCAGAGAGTAGAAACAATGTCTTCACTGCTTTTGGATTCTTCAGATGCCAGCATAGATTTAGGAGCTCAGTAAACACCTGCCAATACAAGAAATAATTGCAAAAAGCACATGCTTAATTTTCATTATGTCCTCTTCCCATTATAAAAAGTGATAAGGGAAGGTATTTGCAGGATTTCCCCCCCCCCCCAATTGCTTTCTACCCTCCAGGAGTAGTAGAAATGACAAAGGAGATTTAAGATAAGGCTTTATTTTTTTTTTTCTGGTCAGGAGGCTAGAATACTACTGGGTCTGAAAAAGTGAACATGACCTTTCTCCAGTTCTCCTCCACACCAACGGCTCAACCCCAGGAATGCCTGACAGGTGAAATATTGGATATGAAAATCGTGACTCTCTACATATACTGAGAAACTGAGACACAATAGAAGGGCAATGTGAGGTTTTCAGGTATCCCAAGTACAGATAAGAAAATGCATTATAAGAAGATCACATCACCAGCCTGGACTTTCTGGAGTGGGGGTGTGGTTTGCCTCAGGAGTCAGTTGGGTCTGATATCATTGAGAACTGGAACTACAGGGCATGAATTCCAGGAAAAATTTCCAGAAGCAAGCTTGCAATCTAGTCATCATGATAGAATTGATAAAGGCAGACAGGTGCTTGATGAGCACAGTGTAATCTCAAGCAGCCCTTTCACTCATAGGAGGCCTTTTATATTTCTCTGTACTGGGTAGAAAAGAGCAAAGCGTTTTCCCCAGTTGCTGGCACATTGCCTTGTATCTAGTAGACACTCCAAGAGTGTTTAATTGAGCTGGATTTCATTAATGGAACTTTTAGAGCCAATTACCAATTGCAGTACACACTGTAGCTGGTGATAATAGTCATCATTGCTTGAAGTCTCTGCTATACCTCTACAAACTGAGGAGAGTTGAAGGATGATGGCAAGTTTCATGATGTCAATATCTTCTAATTCATGTGGGGCAATTGGTCACATATAAAATACAAACAGGCTTGTGAAAGATCTCTAAGTTGTTTGAATTGTTGACAAATGACAAAGGGAATGCCTGGAGACAGTGATGATTCCAACATTAAGGAATCCTTGTCATACCCCCAGGAAGAGGGATGCTTTTGTTAGATGAGTAGTTATAAATCCTAACTATGTGTGTGGTAATACCTGAGCACCTGCTGGAGTGACGGTGTCATAAATAGACAGAAAGCTAGATTGGGAAGGGTTCTTAAAACAAGTCAAATACCAATGCCTGTGTTACTGATGGAAAAGAAATGGGGGCCCAGAGATATTTAAAGAGTCAGGACTACAGCATAGGTTATTTGATTCCCAAGATATATGCCTATTCATAATGATAAGAGAATACATTTACCCATTGTGTACATTTCTCAAAATATTTAAGAATGGCCTTTCTTCTCAAGACTATTTTGAAATTCAGAGATCACACATAATTCTGAAAAGTATTAATATACCCCTAAAGTTGCTAAACATGTCCTAGGTCTTTAAGTAATAAGAAGGCACTGTAGGTGTCAAGATCACCACAAGGCTGCTCATGCAATATATAAGATAACATCAAAATGTCTTGGGCAACAAGTATCTTATGATAATATGGGCGAAAATACCACAGAAGGCCTATATAAAAAATTTTAAACAAGACAACTGATTTGGAAACTGTAAATAAAAATAATTATTGTTTAAGCATATTAAAGCATGTTGGAGCCAGTTTTAAATCATTGAAGAGAATATGTTACTTTTAAGCGATATAATAAACTTCAATTGAATGTGCATATTTACATGGTTCTTAGCAACAGTTCATTAAAATGTCTATCAATCAGCATAGTTGAGTTAACACTGGGAAGCTCTAGAGATCAGAAATAGGATTGGGATAAAAGGTTCACAGAGAAAGATTTAAGTATATAACAAGAAAGAACTTAAAAACATATTTTGCCCGTTTAATTATTAAATAAACCAAAGAATCTAATAGTGAAAATTAGGTCTTTTTCCACCTCTGTCTCCCAGTCACCCAAATCCCTCATCCAGGGATAACCCCAGCTTCTTGGATACCATTCCTGAGATATTCTGAGCATGTACATGCATCTAGGGAAACATACTGAACATACCATTTGGTACTTTGTATTTCACTTACTTCGTTGTATTTTTGTGATTGATGAAAACCTTTCTGTTGACTAGTGCTCTTCAACTGTGGAACACTCTGTCTTGTGATGTAGCTGTGAAGTGTCAGTCAAGTGTTCAATAAAGGCTGGAGGATTAGCTCTGAGGAATATCAAAGGGATTCCCATCTTGGGTAAGAGTTGGCAATAGATGACCTCTACGGCTCCCCTTCTCAAATCTGTGATATATTTAAGTGCCTACCAGGTGCTGAGCACTGTTGGGCAGGGAAGAAGTATAAGAAACTTACATTTTAGTTGGAAAGATAAGCTAAAGTTTGCGCATGTACCATTAGTGAAAATTTTTCACCAAGTGTGAAAAATTCTGTAAGACAAAATTAACAACATTGTAAAGCTATATACAAATAGTTGAATGAGCCAGGTAGATGACAGTGGTACTGAGTTAAAGGAAGAGTGTAGAAGTTTAAGCAAATTTTGCCTAGGAGATGAGACTCTACTTAATCCTTGAAGAATTGAATTTGGATTCATAGGAAAGAGATAAGGAGCTCAGTTTGGCACTGAGGAACTGTGAACATGACTATAGGGGTAGTGGTAGAACCTTATGAAATTGGTGGACTTAAGAAGTCAATAGGGAGTAAAGCTGTTGGTGTGAGACCATGTTATGGAATTCCAGGCTCTGAAGTACAGCCTACATTTAGTGAGTAACAGAATCCACTGAAAGTTTCTGAACAGCAGTGTGACAGTGTTGCATTTTAGAAAGGTGAAGCTAAACTATTTTATAAATATGGGCTCGAGGTAAAGTAGATCTGAATATAAGTATTGGCAATAAAAGAGAGACTCAGAAAATAAAATGAAAAGATGTATGTGATTGCTGATTGAATTTTGGAGTCAAGGGAAAGGAATGAAAGACTGCTGACTCGTTTTCTTTTCAAAATTTTTTTTTATTTTTAAAAGATTTTATTTATTTATTTTAGAAAGAGGGAAGGGAGGGAGAAAGGGAGGGAGAGAAACATGTGTGAGAGACATCAATTGGTTGCCTCTGCATGCCCCCAACTGAGGACTAGGACTGCAACCCAGACATGCCTCCTGACCTTTTTGCTTTGCAGGATGATGTCCAGCCCACTGAGCCACACCAGTCAGGGTGATGCCTCTTTATTTGCAAGCCCAGTTGCTCCAGAGAAAAATGGTGTCATTAACAGAAATTGGAAAAATAGAAATTGGTGTTTTGGGGAGAGAGTTGACAAATTTGTTATTACATTAAGGTTTACATGATGGGAGACATTACAGTGAAAGTGTATAGTTGAAAGAATGGGACTAAGCAAAACTCTCGAAAAGAAATTAGAACTGTGGATGGCAATATCCACAACTCTGTTCCTTTAGGCCCAGGTTTCCCCAAGGGCTCCATCTTATGACCGGTGAAGGCAAGCTGTTTTCCTTCAGCCAAACTTGTATCAGACTTGGAGGGAGGGAACAGTGTAATGTCCACATAGGGAGAAGTAAAAATGAGTATACTTTTATTTTTTTGACTCAAACATTTTGAAATGTGTTTTGCTATACTGTGAATGACATTCATTTAAATTCTTGCATAGTATTTCAGCTTGTTCAATTCTAAAAATGAAATTTGGGGTGAGTTTCCCTCCAGTTTAGAATTAGTCTATTGTCCTTAATAAATGTACTACTTTGATTTAAGGAGTTTGAAATTTAGTGAACTAGTTTATATTCTATATTCTAAAACTCCCTTTTGGCAGTTTTGAGTTTGAAATGTAATTATTTGAAACCTCTGTAACAACCCAAAGGAGAAAGTATGTGATACTTTAGGATTTATTTGCCCTGGGGAACTGGTATACATTTTCTCTGTTGGTAAAAAAATGTACTGATAAAAGATCATTGTGTTCCCCTTTTTATTACCCTGATTCCCCATGAGCTACATTTCATGCTGATCTTCTCTCTTCTAGCCCTGAACTTTATTTTAAGATTACATAGTGTCTACTCTTATTGTAAGTGAGTGCACATCCTGTTTTGGAAGAGAGAAGGTACAAATAAATTCAATTTATTGTAATCATTAAACTATTCCCAAAGAGTCAAGACTATGTTCCCTCAGTACATGGGATAATTCCAAGGTCATAGTAAGTACTTGAAAAATGTTTTTTGAATGAATGAAGCTCAACAAAGGTTCAGAAAAGTCAGGCAGACTATTTGAGAAGGTAAACTAGAGATGCTATCTTGAAAGAGGAGGTATTTATGATAGACTGAGAAATGATAGGGTTTTGACAGGCTGATGGGCCTTTAGGGAAGGTAATCACATGAACAGAGATGTGGAGGCAGAAAAATGTGGGCTGTGTCCTTGTAATGGTGAATAATCCATTTTGGAGAAGCGGGGTCGGGGGGGACAGTGAATGGTGTGGTGGGAGGGGAGCCTGTTGGGATTATTGTCTGTGGCTTTACTTGCTCTTGTTTTTTTATCATCTTGTCTGGGGTGAGGCTCCAGAGTCCACAAGCAGTAGAGTTCACAGGGACAGGGGAGGGCACACAGCCCACTCTTCTAGTGTCCTCTCTCATCCTGCCCTTGACTCTTAGTCATTGACTCTAATCCTTTACTTAAAGCAACTTAGCCATGATGTTATTTTAACCCTGTTTAAAACCCAAGGAGTCCAAAGGCTGTCAGGCAACCTTATTCTTTGGTTTACTCACCAGGAGGCCCTGAACATAAAGCACACTTACACCCATAGGAAGCAAATACCCCCTCACGGACAATGGATTATTTCATTATTTAAAGTTGTATGAAACTTGGAGTTAATAAAAATAAATCTTATATTTATTATATTGATATTGTATATCACATTTATTAAGCATTATGTGCCAAACACTCTACTAAGTATTTTATGTTGTGTCATTTAATCCTTATCACTATCCTTAGCATCTGCTATTATTATCTTTATTTTGGTAATAAGAAACCCCCCCAAAACAACAGACAGAATCTTAGTGTCAGAGAGTAAATGCCAGGGCTGTGATCTGAATGCGGGAATTCTGACTCCAAAGCCTAAGCTATTAGCCAGTACTTTTGACTGGTTTAAAGAAGCACATTAAGAAAGTATGACAGATAAATACTAGATGATGACAAAAATTAAACGTTAGTGTTAAATTAACATTGCAAGTTTTACTGAGTGGCTATGTTCCTATTGAGGTCTTTATTTTGTCATATCAATGTTTAAATAAAAAGTTATCTTTGAATGCCTTTAGATGGGGCATGCACTCTTCTTTTCAGGCATATCCCATATCAGCCCTCTTATAGAATTGGATCTTTATTTAACTTTTTATTTAAATTTTTTCTTATTTTTCAATTACAGTAGACATTCAATATTATTTTTAATTAATTTCAGGTGTACGGAATACTGCTTAGACATTTATATAACTCAAAAAGTGATCCTCCTGGTAAGTTTAGTAGCCACCTGGCACCATACATATTTATTACAATATTATTAATTATATTTCATATGCTGTATTTTATATCCCTGTGACTATTTTGAAATGACCAATTCTTAATTCCTTTATCTTTTTCACCCAGGCTCCCAACTCTCCTCCCATGTGGCAATTATGAGTTTGTTCTCTGTATCTATGTATCTGTTTCTATTTGTTCATTCATTTTGGTTTTTTAGATTCTGCCTATAAGTGAAATCATATAGTCTTTCTGACTTATTTTACTTAGCATAATACCCTGTAAGTCCATCCATGCTATCACAAAAGGTAAGGCTGACTTTTTTTTATGGTGGAGTAGTGTTCCATTGTGTGAATGTACCACAACTTCTTATTCTGATAATCCATGGATAGGTACCTAGGTTATTTCCATATCTTGACTATTGTAAACAATGTTGCTATGTTTTGGAATTCTTCAGATAAATACCCAGAGGTATGATTGCTGGGTCATGAGGTAGTTCTGTTTTAAATTTTTTGAAGAACCTCCATACTGCTTTCCATAATCAATCTGCAGTGTCACCAATGATGCATGAGGGTTTCCTTTTCTCAACATCCTTGCCAGGCTTATTTGTTGATTTATTATTTTTTAGAAGTAATTTCTTTCTTTTTTTTTTTTAAAGATTTTATTTATTTATTTTTAAAGGGAGGGGAAGGGAGGGAGAAAGAGAGGGAGGGAAACATCAGTGTGTGGTTGCCACTCACATGCCCCCTACTGAGTACCTGGCTTGCAACCCAGGCATGTGCCTTGACTGGGAATTGAACTGGCGACCTTTTGTTTCACAGTCCAGTGCTCAGTCCACTGAGCCACACCAGCCAGGGCTTTTTGTTGATTTATCGATAATAGCATCTTGACAGGTGTGATGTGATACCTCATTGTGGTTTTAATTTGCATTTCTCTGATGATTTATTGAGCATCTTTTCATATGTCTGTTGTCTATATCTATATGTCCTTTGCCTTTGTTTTGAAGTCTTTTTTGTCTAAGTATTGCTACCTCAGCTTTTATTTTATGTACATTTGCATGAAACATCTTTTTCTATTGCTTAACTTTCACTCTGTTAGGACTTTTGATCTGCATTGGGTCTTTTGTAGACCAAATATGTATGTTTCTTCTTTTCTTATCCATTCAGCTACTCTATATCTTTTGATTATGGAACAATTTAATTCATTTATATGTCAAGTGATCATTGAGAGATATGTAGTTAATGCCATTTTATTATTACATTGTCTAATCCATCAACATAAAATGTCTTCTCATTTATTGGCACCTTCCTTAATTTTTTTTACTTTAAATAATTTTTTATTTTGCAATTATAGTTGACATATGATATTACATTATTTTCAGGTATACAACCCAGTGATTACACATTGTAGAAATTACTAAGTGATTGCCCTGATAAATCTAGTACCCATCTGATACCATACATAATTATTACAATGCTATTGACTCTATTCCCTGTGTTGTACCTTACATCCCCATAACTATTCTGTAACTACCAATTTGTACTTCCTAATCTCTTTATTTTTTTTTAGATTTTATTTATTCACTTTTAGACACAGGAGAAGGAAAGGAGAAAGAGAGATAGACATGTGCCCTAACTGGGAATTGAACCAGTGACCTTTTGGTTCATAGGCCTGTGCTCAATCCACTGAGTTACACCAGCCAGGGCCTCTCTTTACCTTTTTTACTGAATCTCCTAATCCCCTACACATCTTAAAGGAGAGCCTTTAATACTCTTTGTAATACTGGTTTGGTGGTGATGAACTCCTTTAGCTTTTTTTTGGTCTGGGAAACTCTTTATCTCTCCTTCCATTCTAAATGATAGGTTTGGGTGGTATCAGAGTAATGGCAATGTGAGAGATCTTCTTGCTCTCTCCCCTTGAAGTTTCAACAATTTAAACAGCTATAATTTAACAAAGGATTCTCTGCTCAATGCACAAATACATCTGAGAGATCTGCACATTGAAATGTTTAAAGGTGGGCAAGTAGGAGGAACCCAGGGAAGTGAGAATGAAGAAAAGCTGAGACAAAGCACAGACACAGCCCTGCAGTCTGGAGCTCACTGCAGGTCTCAGCCCTGAAGGAATCAGGTTGTGGCTGACATTCCCTTCAGCTGGGAGAAACAAAGAGATTCAGTGAGCATTTCTGCAGGAGTGGGCAGTACTAGTTGTGGCTGAGCCCAGTGACCTGATCAGGGACAAAGCACAAAGGTGATACAACAGTTGTCTGGCATTCAGCTTTCCAGACAGACAACCAAAGCTATGGGATTGGCTACCTTCCCTGAGCCTCCCAAAGCTTGCCTCCCCTCACTTTTTGTGTTATGTTGTAGAGTACATTATTTGCAAACCCAAGAGCTGGAACTACAGAAATGCTTTTTTTTTTCTGAGTATAGAGTGCATTTTGACTAATTCCAGAGTCAGGTGGAGGTGCAGGGGGACTCCATAGGGGTCTGGGGTTACCATTGCTGGAAAGGCAAAGCAACAAAGGAGATAGCCGTGATCCTCCAGCTCACCCCACACCCACACATTGCAGCTGCCCTGTCAGCAGCATCTGGCTGCAGAAGAGAGCTGTGGGATTTCACGGATTTGGAGCCCCATCACCTACTATGTTCCCCTGTGAGGTGTGGCCCATGGGACCTGGGCAAATGGGTCACTGGGAAGTACCCTACCTTCCCAGGGGACACAGGCCATTTTTCACCACCCTGCATAAACCTGAAATCCAGAGAAATGCAACAGAGCTAAAAGCAAAACAAACAAACAAACAAACAACAAAAACAAAAAACTCTTGTGATTCAGCGCCACCTACTGGAAAACAACAAAAGGTGTTTTCTTATCAACCTATTAGAGACAAGTCACTCATACATAGATGCTTAGACATAGAAGGAATCAATCAAGTACCATGAATAATCAAGGTAATGAAGCAGCTCAGAAAGAAAAAGAAAAATCTCCGGAAGATAACTTAAAGACATGGAAATATGTGATTTAAATGCAGAGAATTCAAGATTGTAGTTCTGAAAAAAAACTCAACAAATGTAAGAAAGCACAGGTAGGCTGTTCCATAAACTCAGAAACAAAATCAGTGAACAAAATGAGCACTTTACCAATGAGATTGAAACTTAAAAAAGAGCCAAATAGAAATGCTGGAGACGAAGAACTCAATAAAAGAGATAAATAAAGAATGAACTAGTGAGCATAGGAAATAGAGAGGACCACATAGAGGAAAGAATTAATGCTGTTGAAGGTAAAAATCTAGACATGGTGCACAGGGAAGAAGAAAGAAACTTAAGCATAAAAAAAGAAGAAGGAAAGAACTCTATGAGAACTATCTGATTCCATCAAGAAAGCAATATAAGCATAATAGATGCCCTGGCTGGTATGCTTGGTGGATTGAGCACTGACCCATGAATCAAAATGTCACTGGTTTGATTCCTAGTCAGAGCACATGCCTGGGTTGTGGGCCGGGTGCCCAGTTGGGGCGTGTGAGAGGCATCCAGTCAATGTATCTCTTACATTAATGTTTCTCTCCCTCTTTTCTCCTCTTTCTAAAAGTAAATAAATACATAAATACATAAATAAATAAAATCTTTTAAAAAAAGGATAATAGACATACCAGAAGAAGAAGAAGAGGAGGAGGAGGAGGAGAAAGGAACAGAGAGCCTATTCAGACAAATAGTTGATGAGAACTTCCCAAATCTATGGAAAGACCTAGATCCTCAAATCCAGGAAGCAAACAGAACACCTATGTATCTCAATCCAAAAACTTGTTCTGCAAGGCAC